>NC_088697.1:15515447-16715447 GCF_028017835.1 Emys orbicularis | reverse complement strand
TGGGTCCCTGGGGCCAGATGCTGAATCCAGGCAGCTCTGCTCTCTTTTTTTCCCTCCCCTCCACACGCATGTTCCCCACCCCCACATCACCAACCGTCAATTTTACAGCTGCTCTTGCAGCTCCAGGCCCTCTCAGCATGTCTGCTGCCACCGTGGCATTGTGAGTCGGGTGTTGGCAGCCTTCCTAGATGATAACTGATGACAACACTTCCCTGAGGAGTGTGGGAAGGGGAATGGAGACTGAACGGTTTATAGTTCATGAAATGCTGAACTGAAATTTATGGGAGAAGGAAAAAGGCATTTGTGTCATGGAAGGAATTTCTACTGCTAAGTATCAAAGGCTTTCTGCAAATGGGTGTGGGAACGTCTCAAACAGAGTCAGAAGAATCTCTTAAAATGGGACCAGTTACGGAATTTAAACATAGAGATTGCTGGAACTAACTTGTTCCACCTAGCATCATAGGTGGGTGGATTGACTAGAAGCCCATCTGTGTCTCTTTCACCTATGTAACTTCTATGGCCCAATCCGACCAGTAACCTGCCTCTGCAGCCCCAGGGGTGTGATGAAAGAAGTGGTGCACCAGTCAACTGAGGGTTTCTGGAATGGGGTGGAAGCTTGTTTCAGACCCACTTAAGGTGGAGCCAGTGCCATGTTCAGGCCACGCTCCCCTGGACCTCTACATATGGGAAGTGGAGTTCTTCCAGCTTGTGGGTCAGGGTTGTGGGTAGGATCCTGCCCATGTGTCCACAGAGTCTCCTTGCTCCATGATGGTGGGGAAAGGGGTCAGGCTTGTCCCCAGCTCTTACCTGGCAGAGCAGTGACTAGCACAGACTGTGACTGCGCTATCCCCGACCCTGGTGCTAATGATATGGCTCCTCTCCATTTTAATGCCTTGTCTCGCTCACTTGTGCTGTTTTCCTGTTCTTCCCCCACTCAGGTATCGGGGGCTAACGCTTGTGCTGACATTCCTGTTTTATGCCAGTTTCCATCTCTCTCGCAAACCCATTAGCATTGTGAAGGTAAGTGCTGTACCTGGAGTGTAACACGTAGTGTGGCCCCATGCTCATGAGATGAGATTTCTGCTTCTGTAATTAGTCCTGTTCTGGCCAGCTCCCCAACCCACTGTTAATGCATGAGTCTGATGGTGTTGCAGGCCCCCGCCCACCCCACGCGCCAGTACCTGCACCCTGCCAATGGCCTGGTCTCACCATTACCTCCACAGCCAGCAGTGAGCTGCTTGCAGCCATTGGCCTGGCGCACTAGTGTCTCATCCTAGTGCGCTTTATTAAGAGATGTTTGGGCAAGGGTCAGGAAGAAGAGTTCTCCAGATTCTCTCTTCGGGCGGCTTCTCAGATCCTCAGTCACTCTGGCAAGGCTTTTCCCTTGAGGAGGATCTGTGTCATGTAGGTTCAAACCTTCACACAGGGGTATTCAATACCATTCCTGGTGCCTGAAACGTGGACAAGCAGCATCAGGGAGACTTCAGTCAAGCTATCCTAGGTACCAAGGGTGCTTAAAAGGCACTAGCTGGTGGGGGCAGGGTAGCCAGAGGGCATGGAGAAGCAGAGAGCACATGGGGGTGGGGGGGGGTGTCTGGGAGGTGCTGGGTTGGGGACAGGCTGTGGGGTGGGCAGTGTGAGTGTGTGCAGGAGGGAAACAAGAAGTGGGAGCTGCCTCTTGTTCTTGTGTGAAGATGCCTTTTGAAGGAGACCTGGACTCTTCAGCCTTTTCTTTCCTTGTTTGGTCCACAGAGCGAGCTGCACACCAACTGCTCTTCTCTGGGAAGGATTCCCCCCAATGGCACCAACAGCACCACGTGGTGTGACTGGGCTCCCTTTGGTAAGAGCTTCCTGACTGAGTGCCATGGGCCTCCCACCCAGCTCCTCTGGACGGCTGCGCTCTGAGCTGCAAAGAGCGCAGGCGAGCACAGCTCCCTTCCCTCACGTGCCGGGAGCAGCCAGGAGGGCTTCACCTCTGAGCTCAGTGCCCAGATCGCTGCCAGTCACTTGGTCCAAGGTCTCCAGGAAGGTGTTTGGGTGGGAGGCTCTAATGGTTGGGCAGAAATTACAGAGACTGCTCAGTCTGCCTGGCTGGGAGCCCTCATTATCTGCCCCTAGCCTGTCCATGTCCCTCTGCCACACTCCCCATGCTGCTGCTGCGACCCTGGCTTTGTAGGAGTGCTGCTTGGGTAACCCTCGGGGCCAGCAATTTCCAGTGCCTCTGCATTGCCTGTTGGGGCCCCAGCCCCTTCTCCAAGAGCAAGCCATGACTGAGCCTGTGTGCCTCCGCCCTAGACTGTGACCCCAGGAAGTTCGATCAAATATTAAGAATTGGCAGTGCTCTGGCAAATAGATTCATAACGTGATTAATGACCTTACTCGGGAGCCTTAATGTGTTTACAACGTACTTATGAGTCTCATTAGCACGTTAGCTGAGGGTCGGGTTCCCGGAGCACCTGGGTTTGGCAGTTGCTAATCAGAGCCAATTGGAGGCCATTAACCAGCTGAGCAGTGCCCAGTGTGCTTTTGCCTCATGTCCCCGGTACAAAGGGCAGGTGCCTAGTGGAAAACAGGCATGTAACAGAAACCGCCAGAGCTGGCACCATCGTGGGGTGTCCTGGCATTCAGAGAAGGCGTCGTTTCTGAAAGCAGTGCGGCTTAGCACGGCCTAGAACCATGCTCCTCCACCTTTTCAGGCGGGCACCCCTTACTCAAAGTCACGTTTTTGAAACTCTCTTACATTGACTGTAAAAGAGTGTAAACAGCATCGCCATGCGTACAGCGCCAAGCCAATGGAGTGGTCGGTGCATGCTGAGAGGTTGACCGAGAACACTTCCCCTTGAAGGGTCAGGAGGTGTGGGAGTGAGAGCCTCTGTGCTGTAGACTGTAAGAACATAGTCAATGCCTCCTTCCTTTCCTGTCGCATTGGTTGAGAATCACTGGCCTGGAGGAATGAGCTCAGGAGGCAAAGTCCCGAGTTTGAATCCCAGTTCTGCTGCATTGTCCCATCCCCTCTTCGTACCTTCAGTCCCCTTTGGTAGATGGGGATAATTATACTTTGTTTTGGGGGGTGTGGGGTGAAGAGCAGTGAGGTAATGTTTAAATACACAAGCTTCTGCTCTACTCTTAAAAATCTGATCCCTGAAGCAGTGAGTGAGGCACTCGGCAATTCAGCTCTGAGGGTCTCTGAGCCTTGCTGGGAGCACAAAGTGATAACCTGCATTGGGGCGGGAGTGGGAGAGAGCAATATCCCCTGTGGATGTGAATGAGATGCAGGGCTTCTCTAAAATATAGGCTTAAACCCTGAAAATATAGCTAGCAGCAAGCCCACCTTCCAGGTCTTGAAGCATCCCCGCGGTGCTGAGGTGGGGAGAGTGGGCAGAGACTGCAGTTGGGAGTCCTGCTACTCCAGCCTGTTGCTCTTTAACATGCTGGTTTCTGCCTGCATTGTCACCTGTTTTCCAGATCAGGCTAACTACAAAGAGCTCTTTGGTGCCCTGGACAATGCCTTCTTGGTTGCCTATGCCATTGGAATGTTTATCAGGTATGGACATGCGAGCACCACCAGCATGTGGGGAGGAGACGGTTACATCTCAGATCCTCCCCCAGATGCCTCACTGTGATCACCTCCATTCCACAGACCCATGAGAGCTTTCCAACTGCATAGCTGCCAACAGGTGTACTGGCTCTTGCTTCGGGGTGGTATCTTTCCCTGGCTCAATGATGGTGTCTTGGACAAAAGCTGGGCCAGACAGTCTGATTCTGGCTTCCTACATGTCCCTGGTAGCCTCAAAAGCACAGGACATGTAGCATAGCCAATGTTGCTACCTTGCACCCCAGAAGTGGCTGCATTTCAGTGATGCATGAAGCTGATGTAAACCATTCTGGAATGTGTTGGGTGAATGGTGCTGCATAATGCCAATGACTGATTGTTAAGAAGTGGAACGTCCCTTAGGGAGCTAGACCCTGGCAGAAAGCTGCAGCACCAGTGCTCTTTGGTCACGTCTCTTGTCAAGCAAGATGAAGGGAAGACAAACTTTGAACTGGCCTCCCGGCACTGAGAATAAATTGATCCCCATTTCTCTTTCCTGCTTCAGCCCAGTGATTCCAAGCGCCCTAGCTGACTGGTCTGTACAGACCCTTCCCTTTCCCTTAGACTCTGGCTATCGCTGCCAGTGGAATCGGTGTAGCCCTAGCATGGAATTTCAGCCACCTTGTTCTGTTCCTAGAATGCTGACTTTTCCCTCTATTGGAGCTTGCTGTTGGGTTATGATGATGATTTTGGGTGGCGTTTGCCCTTCCCCTACCCCGGAAAATAACCCTGTGGGGATAAGAAATGACTTGCGCTCCAGCTTGGTAAATAACATCCATCACAGGTGCTACAGGCTGTGAACACTTTAGCAGGTTTCTTATCAGTTTGTTGTTTGTGACGGCAGCTTCAGGGGGTTGTATCTGAAATGTGTCCAGCCTGTTTGAGAGGTCAGGTTGGTTTCTGTGTTGATCTGGGCTGAGTGGGATGGCGGGCTGGTCTCCGGTCTGGGTGCAGCTGGGAGGAGACCACATACTAGGTCTGTCCTGGGGACGCTGCATTGGGTTGGTGACTTATGGCACCTGGCCTCAGCCAGCACGGCACATAAATGATAACTTGGCCCAATGCCTGTGAGATATGACTTCAGCACTCCACACCGAGACAACCAGAGCCATTGAGAGGGGAGGGGGACTCGAAGAGTTGAACATTAGGAAGATGCCATGGTGAAGAGATACAAGGCCGCATCTAAGGCTCATTCTGCTCAGGGGTGAGAGGATCAGGATGGCATTTTGGGTTTGGTTCTGGGTTTTGTTCCTGCTTGGGAGGAAAGTAGCTCTGTGTCTCTGGAGTTCAGACAGCCCCCTCAGCCTCGCTGCATGCAGAGATGGGCCTCGCATTTCACAGAGCTGGGAAGGCTGTAGCCTTCCATAAGCATGTCCCAGCCCTTGTGTAAAGCATTGCTGAGCTGGCAGGGTGCATGTGGGTGGCTGTTAATGCTCTTTCCCCTCCTCCCCTCCTCTGTGCAGCGGCATCTTTGGTGAGCGCCTCCCACTGCGCTATTACCTGTCGGGAGGGATGGTGCTGAGTGGAATGTTCACTTCCTTGTTTGGCCTGGCCTACTTCTGGGAAATCCACGTTCTCTGGTACTACATCATCATCCAGGTAAGGCGTCCCTGGCCTTCACCTACCATCTGTTCTGAAATGCTTAACTGACCACAACGTTGGGTGCAATCTATTGGCTGGATTTTCACTCTGTGGAAATCCCTTGTGCAGAGCAGGGAGTTCAATACCTCTGAAGAGTCTGCATGCAATCAGCAAGCCAAGGCCTGGTCCACACTAACCCCCAACTTCGAACTAAGGTACGCAAATTCAGCTACGTTAATAACGTAGCTGAATTCGAAGTACCTTAGTTCGAACTTACCGCGGATCCAGACGCGGCAGGCAGGCTCCCCCGTCGATGCTGCGTACTCCTCTCACTGAGCTGGAGTACCGACGGCGAGCACTTCCGGGATCGATTATCGCGTCTAGACAAGACGCGATAAATCGATCCCAGAAGATCGATTGCTTACGGCCGGACCAGGAAGTAAGTGTAGACTAGGGTGACCAGACAGTGAGTGTGAAAAATCGGGACGGGGGTGCGGGGGGTAATAGGAGCCTATATAAGAAAAAGACCCCAAAATCGGGACTGTCCCTATAAAATCGGGACATCTGGTCCCCCTAGTGTAGACCTGCCCTAAGAGTTTCTTTGGAACGCCTCTGCAGGTACATGGTGCTTCTCAGCCACTTGGAATCTTTAAACCATATCGGACTTCCTGCTAAAAGCTATGCGCTAACTCAGCCACAAGTGATGGGGCTCAGTGCAGGAATTACTGGAGGGAAGCTCTGGCGTGCCTTGTGTAAGGGGGCAGAATAGTTTATCATAATGGCCTTAAATCTGTGCATCGGCAAAGCTGTAATTAAATGTCCTGGTTTGATGGGAGCAGCCTAATGTGTGATCATTAAAAAAGGCTGAGTTTCCCGAGGGGAATCCTCAGCATCCTTTGGAGTAAAGGCTATTGTGTGAGTTTCTCAGTAACTTCGGGAGTTTCTCTTTGTCCTGCCTGATGGGTTCTTTTCAGTACTTGCTTCTGCAGCCTTTGATGTGATCATAGAATCATAGGACTGGTAGGGACCTCGAGAGGTCATCTAGTCCAGTCCCCTGCACTCGTGGCAGGACTAAGTATAATCTAAACCATTCCTGACAGGTGTTTGTCTAACCTGCTCTTAAACCAGCTTGGGGTTCAGTTCCTCTGACCAGCCCAGAGAGCCAGGAATGCAAAGCCAAACCACAAACCTGTTCTGTTTCTCTTCCCTCCCTCCCACCCAGTATGAAAGAACAAGCAAGGTAACCGATACTCTTGGCATGGCCAGGCATCCGCCTAAGTGTGCAGAAACTTTCCATGGTGTCCTGAGTCGGTGTGACGTCTGCAGTGGATTCTCCAGGAGCTCTCTCTAATGTGATTGTTCCAAAGTGCTAGCAAGAACAGGGCACTTCCTAGGACATTTTAAGAAATGGGAGGCTTGAAATGCTCCCAAACTTACAGCAGCCAGGCTGGAGCAGAATGACCAGTGTGGAAAAACTAGCAAGTGACTAGAGCTGGCAGACTGTGTTACCTGAGGGAGACCCAGGCTACAGAGCAGTGCAAGGCTGCGTCTCCTTCAGGATCAGAGAGATGTTCATCTCCTCCACTCTGATTTCATCCAGAGTAGGCTGCACAGATATTCTCTGCAAGCTGATAGGGCCTGGAGGAAAAAAGTGTTGTCCCTATTCTTCAGATTCCCTCCTCGCACCCTCTTGCTATGAACCACTGGAAGAAACCAAAAGCTAAATAACTCTGTTCAGAAGAACGTTGCTATCTCAGGCACTTCATCTGGGGTCCAGATGGTGCACCCCAGACCCCTCTGTGCCAAGTACTCTCATTCCTGCTCAGGTAGGAACAGGAAATGGAGGGGCCTATTAACAGAAAACAACCTGTAAAAGTTCCCTAGATGTGCTACGTTACAGGAGTGTCGGGAAATCTCCCTGACCCACTAGCCCTGTCTATTGCCAATGGAGAGCAAGTAGCAGGAAATATGGCTATTTCTCAACATTGATGTCCCAGATGCAGCCCTGCAAATCTCTGCTTCACCAGACAGCCTGTACCAGAGGCAATTGGCACAAGTGCTGATGAAATGTAACCTACTGGCAACAGCCACGTTTCCTGAACCTGTAATTGCAGGTTCCTGTTCCAGTTTCCTGCTCCAGTTTCTCTGATAAGAAATATGCCGTCAAACCTGCCACTTTGACGTGGGGTGCAGCAAAACTTGACTCCCCAAAATATCCCAGCTGCAGACTGAGGCGCCGTCCCTCACAATGGAAAAACCTTGACTTCCAGGGCTGCGGTGAAGCTGCTCAGATTTCCGCAAAGCTGCTGCTGCTGGCAGGGATTCTGTTCCCTCAAGCAATGCCAGGGAAGCATTTCACAATGAGCTGGCTATTGGTGGGGCCCTGGGTGGGGTCCTGGCTGTTACTGCCTATTAAAGGATGAATTCCCAACCAGCAGTGCAGACCTTAATTGCAGCTTTGGAATCTAGAGGGCAGCTGCCTGGGCTAAAGGCCTCATTTGTGTACTGCTCACGTTTTGTGTTTTGACATGCCAATGCTTCCTAAGTGGATGTTTGGGCTGGGTCATGGGTCAGGATTTTGCGCTTCAAACATAGGCCTCCTTCTAAGTGCAGAGACCCCTCCCCCCAACCATCTCCTACTCCCAGTGCTTTCAGACACCTATTTTCATGTCTCAGGGTGGTTCTGGATTTATTTACAGGAGTGACTGGGATGCTGAGCATGACTTGATGCACCTTCTACACTTTAACGAGTTTAGCCTCACAGCCTCCCTGTGAAGTGGGTCAGGTTTATTAACCCCATTTTACCAATGGAAAACTAGGGAGCAGAGAGAAGTGGCTTGTCCAAGGTTACACAGCGAGTTAGTGGCAGACTGAGAACCTTCTCAATAATCTTGTGCCTTAGATCCAAGGCTCTCCTCACTCCCTAGGTGGTGAGGGCAGTTGGAAAACGCTGTGGTATTGAAATAGGGCAACTTAAATGGAAAGTTCTGCTGCTGGAATGACTTTCAGACAGAAATATCACCGAACGCCTGAGAAAGCATTGCTAGGCACTGCAGGGATTCCCAGCCTTCAGGTGGGGTATAGCAATAGCTTACGTTCCTGATGCATGTAAAATGGTCCAGCAGGGAAAACTTACCGGCTACTCACTGAAAAGCGTGGGTGCTTTCAGCATCCCATACATACTGGAGCAGTCAGCCCTGGGCACAAGGGAGGCGATATTGGGCTGATCTTGGAGCCAGGGATTAGGAGTTCTAATCCCAGCTCTCTCTTTGACTCGCTGCATGACCTTGGGCAAGTGACAAGCTCCCTGCTTCTGCACACCTCCAGCCTACTGCATGGGGTGAGGGGTTCTGAGGATTAAGGCCACACTTTTCAAAAGCAGGAACCTAAAGTTAATCTGCCAAATCTGTATTTGGGTTCTGGAATAAATGTCCTGGCTTGTCAGAAGTGCTGAATTACCAGGGGGCCGTTGGGTACTCAGCATGTTTGAAAATCAGCCACTTTGTTTAGGAGTCAAAATATGCACTTGGGATCTGAACTTCAGGCTTCTGGTTTTGGCCTGACCATTTTGGAATCAGGGACTGGTGTTTTCCAAAGAGCACTGCAGTGTTTCCCTTTAGTGAAGGAAACAGCCTCTTCCACTACGAGCAGAGCTCCATGGAGACAACAGGAGCTAGTGGATGTCATGTCCCTCTGCAGTGAATGCCTGCAGCTCCATCCAGATGGAGGCCTACTTCCTATGGTAGCTCCATGAATGTCCTTGTAGCGCTTCTGAAACCTGCCCTGCATAGTTCCCTTTACTGGATGGGTGAAAGTGTACCTGCACCACTCATTGGCCTTCCCTGCCACTGCATGGAGAGGGTGGGACTGGCATGCCTTTAACTTGGGCACCACAGACAGAGTTTCTCCTTCTCCTTTGGTGGGGAAGCTGGCTGGGGTGAATGGCCTGAGCATGGTCAGGGTGTAAGGCACTACTTTCTTTCTGATTCGGGTGGTGGATATGTGTGGTGGGCTAATGAGAACACCTCTGTCCTAGAGGAGGACTGAACTTTCCAGGGACGGGGGCAGGGGATAGCACAGTCTGACATTGTGACTCTATTGCATGGCTTCTTGACACACCTGCTCTCTCCCCACTAGATCTGCAATGGTTTGGTGCAGACGACTGGCTGGCCATCCGTAGTGACGTGCGTTGGGAACTGGTTCGGAAAGGGGAAGTGAGTCTGTTTCTTCATCTCTTAAGCTTTTTGTTGTGGCTTCTCTCAAGTGTTTGTTGCTTAATCCCGTCCCCTGAGGAAGTGCCTGATTCACACCCTGCCAGTGGCAGGAAACGACACCCAGCACAGAAACCTGTGCACTAACTTTGGTTTATGGTCATGGTGGCGCTGTCGAGGCCTGGCCTGAAACTCTCACAAGGTCCTACAATACAGCTTTTTTGTGTGGCAGGGGAGACCCTAAAATGCTGAGGCTTCCCAGCGAGGATGGTAGCACCATTAAAGAGGCAGCTACCCTGAGCCATTTGCCAATGTAAGCTCTGTGCACACTGCATATCTCCCTATGTTCCTTCCACTCCGCATAGCTGCCCGTCAGTGCTTTGGGGCAGAGATTCCTGAGGTGTTCCAGCACTCAGGGCCTGTCTTGGTAAGTCATCGGTGCTGAGAAGAATGTTTGTTTACCCAGCAATGGCTTGATAAGCCATTGCCACCTTGTTTTATATGTCAGCAACTAGTGATCATATGTGTTGCACCTGCTGGGCCCTCTGTCATGATCAGATGGGGTGATGAGCATACACAGGGATAGCTCAGTGGTTTAAGCATTGGCCTGCTAAACCCAGGGTTGTGAGTTCAATCCTTGAGGGGGCCACTTAGGGATCTGGGGCAAAATCAGTACTTGGTCCTGCTAGTGAAGGCAGGGGGCTGGACTTGATGACCTTTCAAGGTCCCTTCCAGTTCTAGGAGATAGGATATCTCCATTAATTTTTTTTTTTTTTTAATTTTTTTCACAAACTGGTCACGCAAGAGCCCATCTCTGCCATTGCTCCCCATGGTGCCAGCCCCCCACTTGTCCTCACTGGCCATAACTTTGGATTTGGAGAATTTTCTTCCTTCCCTGTTTCTGTGGCTGTAAATCGGCATATTCCCCCCTTCCCCCCTGCTTGTGTTCGCTGCTGCCAGGAGCCCCTCTGCTGCAGTCCTCATCCAGGCCTTCATTTCCTCTCCCTTGACTGCTGCAGCTCCCTTCCTTAGCATGCCCGTTTCCAGCCTCTGCAGAATGCAACATCCCCTTCTGCGCATACGGAGCAGGAGCCCATCCTTAAACACATAGTCATTCGTGTGGGAGCCAGTTCTGTGGTATCCCTCCTTGTTTTTAAAACTCCATGGACTCAAAGCAGCCCAGCTCTCCTCTGATCATGGGCCTCTTACGTTGCTTCACAGTCACACCATTGTTCATGCTTCTCCTTTGCTGATACTGCCACCTGTAGCAGCCTTCCTGGATCTTTGCCTCTCTCTGATTTTACAGCGGAAAGTCCGTAGCTGTGACCATCTCTTCTGGCCTGCGCGTGTCCCCTAGCTTTGGCTTTTCCTGGAATACTGCTTTAACTGTATCTCTGTTGCTAAGCTCTGATGTGTTTGGGCCCTCGCGGTATATAGGAATGGTGCTACCCAGAGTGACATTGCTGGTTACGAACTATTGGCCCATTCTTGTCCATTTCAAGCAATAGTGGGAGCTGCACAGTCACATCACTAATGCATGCCCTGACCTTGGAAAAACATGAGCAAGGCTCAGTCCCCAAATTTGTGGGCCCTTCCTCCTAGGGAGGAGGATATACATCAACGGCGTTCTCATGTTCCCTCTTGGGTTAGGTTGGCCCAGTCTTTGGTGCAGGGTACTTCTTACTAGACTCGGCCATGTTCATGCCCACTGGCCAAATCCCCTCTGCTTCCCCCCCCCCCCCCCCAATTGGCATTGCAGATTGGAACAGGAGAGAATGTGCCCTGGTCCCTGCACGCCCATTTGCCCACATCAGCTGAGCTGGGAATCCTGTTGAGCCTTTCTTAGCTGCTGCGGTATAGGGCCTGGTTGTGGAGGAAATGGCAGGACATTGAGGGCCTGCAGGGAAGCATCTCATATCCACTAATCCACTAGAGTCTATCCCAATAAATGGTCATAACTGTCAAGCACTGCAGAAATGCGGTACTAATGGTTTCTCTCTTCTCCTTCATCAGGAGAGGTCTGATCATGGGCATCTGGAATTCCCATACCTCGGTAGGAAACATCCTGGGGTCCCTGATCGCTGGAGTGTGGGTTTCGTCAGCCTGGGGCCTGTCTTTCATCGTGCCTGGGATCATCATTGCAATCATGGGAATCGTCTGCTTCTTGTTCCTCGTTGAATGTGAGTGTGAGCTGGGCCTAGATGCTTCATCACAACCTCCTGTTGGAAGACTAGCTGTGCTGCAGCATTCTGCTGGCCTGGGGGCGGGGAAGGTGGATACAGAACGTGGCAAAGAGGGAGGCAGCTTCCCAGTAGCCTCTGCAGGGAGAACAGTACCAGATGCAGCATTGCTGACCCCATGCCAGCCCTCCATAGTGACGAGGAGAGAACTGGCTGTATTCAATATTTAGGGCTGGCATCTAAAGCCCTTCAGCTCTAGGACACTGGCGTAGCTGGTGAATGGCGCTGAAACCTCCCTTCAGTATTGGCTTGACCTCTGGCAGGGCGCTGTCCCCTTTGTGCTGGTGTCTGAGAACCCTCCAGCGAGCAGGTTCCCTGGCAGGAGCATTGGTGGAAATGGCAGATGGAACCAGTTGGTGCTGGAGCATATCCATGGGCTGTGGATTCAGGCTGTCAGAGTACTCTCCCCAGGAATTGGGTTTTACAAATGATGCTAGTCTCATGGGTGTTTGTGAGATCAGTGTTAATCAGAGCTAGCTGGCAGAGCTCTAACTGTGAAGAGAAGACTCTTGATGGACAAAAAACTGATTATTCTACAATATCTCGTTGAGCTGATGAATTCTGAGTGAGGATAACCTGGGCACATGCAATCTATGGAAAGAGCCAAGACTTGTTACTGAGCTAAAGACCCTGGTTCCAAAGTCCTGTACAGCGGCCTGTGTGGAAACAGTAGGTGGTGTCGGGGTGGTTCTCATGCACAGAAGTCAGTGTTATCTCTTGTCTTTAGAGCTTGAAAGGCTTGTCTACCTTTGGGGGTCCATATGGGACTGTCCTCTGTAGTACAGGCCTGCGTGGCCATGTGGAGACTCTCTGGGGAAACACTAGAAAATGATGGGCCGATAATAAGAATGAAAACCTTGGAAAGGGGTTTGGCTCTCCAGGGAACATGAGGTCCTAGAAGAGCCATGCCCGAGGGGAGTGACTGCAAAATCTCTTATCCCTCTTAGCATGTGCACCTCGGGCCCTGGCAGCCTCTCTCCGTGGTGGCACACGCTGGTGAGCTGCTGAGCGTCTTTCCAACTGGCACGCAGAGCCGTAAATCGGCAGCATGGGAGCTAGCCATAGGGAAAGCTGCACTAAGCTGGGGCCCACTTCCAAGCTTAGCATGTCGCAGCTGCTGTGTGGGGCTTTTGCAGCCATGTGAATCCAGGAAGTTGTCTGCTGTAGGGCTGAACTCTTACAATGGAGCCTCTTGACATCCAGAGAAGTGAAGCATGGACAGCAGTGAGGAGAGGGCAGTTCCTGGGAGCTCATATGCCCCATTGCAGCCACAAAGATCTCTGCTGGAGGCATGGTACCTTAGTGTGGACAGCTTTCAAAGCTCTTTGGGGTACATGGGGTCACCTAAGGGAAAAGCCTCCCAGTCAGATTCCATGAGAATCCTCACGCGGTGCGCTGCTGTGATTGCTACCCACTGATGTATGGGGACCCCAAAGCTAAAGGGAACGTTGGGCCAGGCCCTGACTTACAAAGGGATTGAGGCACCTAAAGATGCAGAGAGGTGCCTAGTGGGATGTACAAAAGTGTCCAAGTTAGGCACCTGTGGAACTCAGGGGATGTTGTGAAGGCCAAAAGTATCACTGGGTTCAAAGAAGAATTAACTAAGTTCATGGAGGATAGGTCCATCAACAGCTGTTAGCCAAGCTGGGCAGGGAGGCAACCCCATGCTCTGGGTGTCCCTAGCATGTGACTGCCAGAAGCTGGGAGTGTATGACGGGGATGGGTCACCTGATAAATGGCCCTGTTCTGTTCACTCCCTCTGAAGCACCTGGCGTTGGCCACTGTTGGAAGACAGGACACTGGGCTAGATGGACCTTTCATCTGACCCAGTCTGGCCGTTCTTATGTTCTTAGGTACCTCTCTGCATCTTTAGGTGCCTAGATACCTTGTCAATCTGACCCTTTGTGTCTCTTGCCCCACGGGGCTCAGACAGCTCAGAGCACCTTTAAACTTCAGACTAGGAGCTCTTTGAATGGAAACAACAAATAGCTATTGCCATCTAGTGGCACGTGATGATACAACTGCTTCCCTATCCCGGCCACGCTATTGCTCTGCATGGCTGACCTAAACTGTGTCCGCTAAGTTTTTACCGCCAGTGCTCTGGTCTCTGAGCTCCCCTAGAGGTGTATAGATCTGTTGCCCACCAGGCATGCTCCCCATAAAAGCCAAGGTCCTCTCCCACCCATCTGTGCAGCTGGAAAATGGAGGGGAAATGAGCCCCTTGGGAACACTTGGGGTCTTCCAGTTCACTTCACTTTAGGAAATAGTCACTGGTCTCTAAAGTCGTCACCTTTACTGTGAGCTGCAGCTGAGCCTTGGCTTTGCCGTCACTGCTGAATCTTGGACCTGCTTTTCAGATTGCCATAACTGGGGCCTTTTATTCTTCAGGTCTTGTAGCATGAAATGTTGGGGCACACCGCACAAGGGTTTGCACTTTCCTTTTCCTAGTTGGGGGACTCCTGAGTTAGTGCACAGGAAAGCTCTTGTCCTGTGGGGCGGCCTGCACACATGCTACAGACTAGGGACTGCTGGATTAGCTTCCCACACTGGCTGTTGTACGTGTGCTGAGGTAACGGGAGGATGCAATGGGGTGGTTGTGTGTGGCAGTCACGTGGAATCTCTCTCTCTTTCAGATCCTGAAGACGTTGATTGTAACCCACCTCTACACCATGTAAGTTAACTTCCTTTCCAAGCTCTCTGAGGAATCCGGGGCTAGGCGGTGTTTCCTCTTCCCTCTCAGCAAGGGCAGTGCCATTTCCAGGGAACACGGTTCCAGACCCCAGCTTCCAGAAGGTTTCCCATTTCCTTGGTGTGGGGCTAGCAATTCACTCTGCTGTGGTACAGCAAAAGCTCTGATGTGCAGCCATGGGAATGGCACAAGTTAACCAGAGATGCAGAATTGCTCAAGGAGGGTGTTCCTGATGCTTTGGCTGTTGAAATCTGGCTCGTGTGCTGTTGTGTAGCTCACATGTTGTTACAGGTTATTTATAGATTCCAACCAATTTCCCCAGGACACCTGTGTGGAGATGCATTGTAAAGTTCTTGGCATGTCCCCTGTTCAGATGCCTCGACGGAGGCACATTGATCCCATGACACAAGTGGGGCTCTGAGCTTTCCTACTTTCATTAGCCATGTGGCCTCCCTCGCTAAGAGCACTTTGCAGGGCTAGAGACACATCACTTAGCGAGGGTGCCAAGCTGCTCTGCGTGAGTGGCACTGACCAGGCAGCTCTTCGGCAGAACCTAAGAAGGGCTGCTGACAGCTGCTTGACATTATTATTATTATTTATTTATTTATTTTTAATGAACTTTTTTCTAAAATGAAACTTCATGGAAAAGTGGGTGGGTGGTTGGTTGGTTGGTTAAATCCACCGTCTCCCTCCTCCCAGCCTCATGCAGCCTTGATAGAAACTGAATCTTTCCGTTTCCCCCCTTTTCTCTTCCTTCCCCCGCCCCCCCGGAACAAATAGAAAAGCTGGGGTGGGGGGAGGGAAGGAGAGGAAAAATGGAGTTTGTACTGTTGGCAAGTTTTCCTCTTGAAACTCGGACGCAGCCTGATATGTGTCCAGCACTCAGGCAGTGGGATTAGCAGCACCGGCGGCAGGCAGGTGTAACTGTCAATGCACAATTCATTCCTGACCTGAATACCCCCACGTTTGCAGTACCAAGGTGTACTGAATAAACCAGTGCACCTTGGTACATGTTTTAGCCATGGCCTGCCACATTCCTGCTCTATTAGGGCTGGTCTACCCAGAGAAATGTACTGGTATAATGACACTGCTTTATTCAGTACAACTTTCTGTGTGGACATTCTTATTGCACTGTGGCAATAGAATTATACCAGTGTAGTTCTGCTGGTAAACGTCCCCATGTAGACAAGCCCTTAGCCCTGTCAATCTCTTAAACCCAGAGCCAGATTACATAAGAATGGCTGTACTGGGTCAGACCAAAGGTCTGTCCAGCCCAGTATCCTGTCTACTGACAGTGGCCAATGCCAGGTGCCCCAGAGGGAGTGAACCTAACAGGTAATGATCAAGTGATCTCTCTCCTGCCATCCATCTCCACCCTCTGACAAACAGAGGCTAGGGACACCATTCCTTACCCATCCTGGCTAATAGCCATTAATGGACTTAACCTCCATGAATTTAAGGCAGCATGGAGCCCTTGGCACAGCCTCAGAACTGGCATTGGGACCTTGTCCTGCCTGGGGCAGTGTTGGCAGGGGCTGCCCATGTGAGCTGGTTGGAGTCAGGCAGGGCTACCACCCTCCTTTCTGGGAAAACTGAAAATCACTGTTCCGTCTTCTGGGGACCTTGGGCTGCCTGAGCAGCGAGGACTCTGCCTCCACGACCCTGAGCAGAGAACTTCGGGGGATGGACTCTGCTGACATCACCCCACGAGAACTGATGATGGAGTGGCAGCAGTGAGAGCCCCTGTTCTGGTGGTGATGGCAGGCCCCCCCCACCCCGCCCAGCAGTGGCTTTCACTGTTAACAAATCCATTGAGATGAATGGCAAAGCTCATTTGTCAGCTATTGTTTCAGGCTGTCTGCAAACTCAGGCAGGTGTCACTGCCTTGGTTCAGCTTGGAAACATGACCCAAGTGTCTGCAGCCATAAGGGCTAGAAGCAGTTTTTGGTGTGTGTTTGTTTGTGTTTTTTGTTTCTTTTTAAATGACAACTGAGGTTTGTGATCCCAGGAGCGAGGGCCCTACACGGGGGGCCTATAATGCCTGCCCCTGAAACAGCAGGCTTGTTACGCAGTTGTGTGGCTATGCAATACTTCATCCCATTATACTGATGGGCCTGAGCATGAGAATAAGTTGTACCTGCAACCAAGGGGAGGGCTGGGCTCGACAGGTGTACCAGGCCAGGGTATGGACACACTCTGCTCCAGCTGCCTGAGTGTAAACTGCTGGGCTAATCTGGTTTCAGACGGAATCGGAAGAATCGGAGGAGAAAGACCCTGAAGTGACGCGCTCCACTGATGATGGGAGCTGTAGCCGAGAAAACACTATCGATTCTTCAGAGTATCCCAGAGAACCAGCTGAGCAGCCAGAAGCCATCAGCTTCTTAGGAGCCCTCCGGATACCTGTGAGTAGAAGAACCAGGCAGCTAGTGGGTCCAGAGTATTCTGAGCAGGGGGCTAATGTCCTGTGGGATTTGGGATGCCACTTACTGTACACCGGCACCGACTTAGGTGAAGTCCAAGGTGTGTAGCTGAACCTGAGAATGGCCGTATTGGGGGAGGTATAGCTCAGTGGTATGAGCATTGGCCTGCTAAACCCAGGGTTGTGAGTTCAGTCCTTGAGGGGGCCACTTAGGGATCTGGGGCAAAAATCAGTACTTGGTCCTGCTAGTGAAGGCAGGGGGCTGGACTCAATGACCTTTCAGGGTCCCTTCCAGTTCTGTGAGATAGGTATATCTCCATATATTAAATCTAGCCCAGTATCCTGACTTCCCACAGTGGCAAGTGTCAGCGGGGAATGAACAGAACAAGGCAATTTTATCTAGTGATCCATCCCCTGTCATTCAGTCCCAGCTTTTAGCAGTCAGAGGTTTAGATCACCCAGAGCATGGTTAATGGCCATTGATGGACCTGTCCTCCATGAACTTATCTAGTTCTTTTTTGAACCCCATTATAGTTTTGGCCTTCACAACATCCCCTGGCAACAAGTTCCACAGGGTGACTGTGCGTTGTGTGAAGAAATACTTCCTTTTGTTTGTTTTAAACCTGCTGCCTATTAATTTCATTGGGTGACCCTGGTTCTAGTGTTTATGTGAAGGGGTAAATAACACTTTTTCTCCACACCAGTCAAGAATTTGTAGACCTGTTTCATATCCCCCCTTAGTCGTCTCTTTTCCAAGCTGAACAGTCCCAGTCTTTTTAATCTCTCCCCATATGGAAGCTGTTCCATACCCCCAATTGTTTTTGTTGCCCTGCTCTGTACCTTTTCCAACTCTAATATATCCTTTTTGAGATGGGGTGAGCAGAACTGCACGCAGTATTCAAGGTATGGACATACTGTAGATTTATATAGTGGCATTGTGATATTTTCTGTTTTATTATCTATCCCTGTCCTAATGGTTCCCAACACTAGCTTTTTTTGACTGCCGCTGCACATTGAGCAGATGTTTTCAGAGAACTATCCACGACTCCAAGATCTCTTTCTTGAGTGGTAATAGCTAATTTAGACCCCATCATTTTGTATGGATAGTTGGGATTATGTCTTCCATTGTGTGTTACTCTGCATTTATCAACGTAGAATTTCATCTGCCATTTTTTTTGCCCAGTCACCCAGTTTTGTGAGCTCCCTTTGTAGCTCTTCCCAGTCTGATTTGGACTTAACTATTTTGAGTAATTTTGTATCATCTGCAAACTTTGCCCCCTCACTCTTTACGCCATTTCCCAGATCATTTATGAATATGTTGAACAGCACTGGTCCCAGTACAGATCCTTGTGGGGGCCTGCTATTGCCTTTCTCCACTGTGAAAACTGACCATTTATTCCTACCCTTTCTTTCCTGTCTTTCTAACAGTTACTGATCCATGAGAGGGACCTTCCCTCTTATCCCATGACAGCTTACTTTGCTTATGAGCCTTTGGTGAGGGACCTTGTCGAAGGCTTTCTGAATGTCCAAGTACACTATATCCCCTGGATCACTCTTGTCCATGTGTGCGTTTGACCCCCTCAAAGAATTCTAATAGATTGGTGAGGCATGAATTCACTTTACAAAAGCCATGTTGACTCTTTCCCAACAAAAGCGTGTTCATCTGTGTCTCTGATCATTCTGTTCTTTAGTGTAGTTTAAACCAATTTGCCTGGTGCTGAAGTTAGGCTTACTGGCCTGTAATTGCCAGAATCACCTCT
Organism: Emys orbicularis; assembly: GCF_028017835.1. NCBI lineage: Eukaryota > Metazoa > Chordata > Testudines > Emydidae > Emys > Emys orbicularis. The sequence goes on along the minus strand of NC_088697.1, from coordinate 16,696,955 downwards.
AGAGCCTTTTTTAAAAATTGGCGTCACATTAGCTATCCTCTAGTCCTCTGGTACAGAGGCTGATTTAAGCAATAGGTTACATATCACAGTTAGTAGTTCTGCAATTTCATATACGAGTTCCTTTAGAACTCTGGGATGAGTACCATCTGGTCCTGGTGACTTATTACTGTTTAATTTAACAATTTGTTCCAAAACCTCCTCCCCTGACCCTTCAGTCAGAGACAGCTCCTCAGATTTGTCACCTTAAAGGAATGGCTCAGGTCTGGGAATCTCCCTCATCATCTGCAGTGAAGACCAGTGCAAAGAATTCATTTAGCATCTCTCCAACAAACATGCTGTGTTAAGGCCTTTAGCATCTCGATCGTCCAGTGACCCCCCACTGATTTTTGGCAGGCTTCCTGCTTCTAATGTTGTTAATTTTTTTTTTTTTTTGCTGTTCGTTTTTGTGTCTTCTGCTAGTTGTTCTTCAGGTTCTTTTGTGGCCCGCCTACTTGTACGTTTATACTTGACTTGCCTGAGAGCAAGTCTACACTGCAAAATTAAGTCAACCTAAGGTATGTCATTGTACAGCCACCCAAGTAACTAAATTGCTTTTGCACGTCTATGCTACTCTCCTTGTGTCGGCGGTGTGCGCTCTCACCAGGAGTATTTGCACCGATTTAACTGTTAGTGTGGGGCATTGTGGGATGGCATCTGAAAGGCTGCACCAGTCAATGTAAACAACACAGTGTCTATACTGGCACTGCATCAACCTAACTACATTGACCTCAGCACTACGCCTCTCACCAAGGTGGAGTTATTAAATTGGTGTAGTGGACGAGTTACACTGGTGGGAGCTACATTTTAGTGTAGACGCTTACAGAGTTCGATCAATGTAAGCTGCCTTACATAGAACTTTGTAGTGTAGACCAGGCCTAAGTTTATGCTCCTTTCTATTTTCCTGAGTAGGGTTTGACTTCCAATTTTTAAAGGGTGTCTTTTTGCCTCCAACCACCTCTTTTACTATTTTTTTTAATTTGGGGTATGCATTTAATTTGTGCCTCTATTATGGTGTTTATAAAAGTTTCCATGCAGCTTGCAGATATTTCACTCTTGTCACTGTTCCTTTTAATTTCTGTTTAATTAGCTTCCTCGTTTTTCTGTAGTTCCCCATTTTGAAGTTAAGTGCTACTGCAGTGGGATGTCTGTTCAAACCATGTGGTCCTCTGAACCTGTCGGCTTTGGCCCAGCTCTTAGTTTAAAAAAATCCTCTACAAACTTTTTAATGTTACATGCCAGCAATCTGGTTCCCATTTGGTTTAGATGGCGCTCATTCTTCCTGTATAGACTCCTCCTTTCCTACAAGCTTCCCCAGTTCCTAATAAAACTAAATCCCTCCTCCGAACACCATCATCTCATCCATACTCTGAGACCCTGCAGTTCTGCCTGTCTAACTGGCTCTGTGTGTGGAACTATGCTACCATGGAGGTCCTGGACTTTAATCTCTTATCTAGTTTGGTTTCCAGGACGTCTCTCCTACCTTTCCCTATGTCACTGGTACCCACATTTACCACAACCACCGTCTCCTTCCCAGCCCTGTACATACATCTGTCTAGATGTCTCGAGAGGTCTGCAACCTTCACACCCAGCAGGAAATTCACCATGCGGTTCTCCTGGTCATCACAAACCCAGCTAGCAATATTTCTAATGATCAAATCCCCCAGTACTATTACCTGGCTCTTCCAGGTAATTGGTGTCCCCTCCCCTGGAGGGGTATCCTGTGCGAAAGGATACCATGACATCATCTGGAAGGATTGAGGAGATGCTTACTAGCAAAAGGCAAGGACTAGCTTTGTCTTTCAGCTAATGACAAGGGCAGACGCAGGCAAAACACTGGCCTGTCAGACTCTGACAAGACGGGAGCCCCTGCCTCCTAGAGGGGGAGGAGTTAACCTTGGGGACCCAGTGACTGACCGGATTACAGAGCAGGATGCCCAGCACCCTCTGCACAATGGGCCTGAGTCTCTGGTCCTTAAGAGCAGCCCTGGCTGTCCACAGCCCCAGTGGGAGGGGCTAGCCCCGAGGGTGTGCACCACTCCCTCCCATCCCTTCAAACCAGGGTTCTCCTAGCTGCCTGGTGGGCCCTGCCACCGCTTGCTACCAGGCCTCCCCAGAGGGGCCTTGGTGCCTTCCCCGATCCATCTGTGTTCCATGTGGCCTCCATTACTGCAGTAACTGAGCGCCTCACAATCTCCAGTGTATCTTCTCAACCCCCTGTGAGGCAGGGTAGTGCCACTGTCCCCATTGTACAGAGGGGAAAGGGAGGCATGGAGACACCGCTAGGGTTGCCAGCTTCAGTTGGATGTCTTCCTGGAGGTTTCATCACATGACATAATCTTTAATTAAGATTAATCTATGATCCCTGGAGACTCCAGGACAATCCTGGAGGGTTGGCAACCATAGACACAGCACAGCAGCAGAGAAAAATCAATTATTGTTGTGCTTTAAAATATATATATATATATATATATATATATATTTCAATTCAATACATTTATATTTTTTAAAATAAACCTATTGAAAATTAAATTTTGAAATTGGCATCCTATACTAAGGCCTAAAAATGGTACAATCTGTTAAAATTTCAATTTCAATAAAATTCAAGCAGGCCATGTTCATTGCTGAACTTCTAAAGGAAGTCAAAGCACTGACTTGGGGGAAGTCACTGGCGAAGCACCTGGAAGCAGAGTTTGTTGAAGTGCTAAACCAAATTTTGACAGCATTGTCCTCCACGTGCAGAGAGAATACTTTACTTTCTTCACTTCAGTGTATTCAACAAGCTCAGTTCCATGAGTTTTTCCTTCAAAGTTGAGAAACCAGTTTGGGAGTTGAAAAAGCAGGAAAGCTTGTTCTCCTCCTCCAGTCTATGAATAAAAGTGAGGTGTGAGTGGATGAGGCCTACTGTTCGAAAATTCAGAAGGACAATGCTCAGCTGCTCTTCCTGATGTTTATTTTAAGGAAGGTGACTAGTGTGCAGTGGGTGTGCCTGGTGCGTCAGAGAAATCCAAATGGTGGGCCGTTTCCCTGGGAGCTTGTAACTCCTTGTCTGATGGTGCTTCGGATAACATTCCCTCAGTGTCTGCAGTGTTCCCTATCCGCCATATGCTTCCCGAACACCTAGAACTCTGCAGATACTGTGGTGAAGCTGTTTAATTGTCCAAGGTAATGAGTGAGTTTAAGATAATGATTAGCACCACTGATGCACCCGACATATGGGATTGGGATGAAAGCAAACCGGGAGAGAGAAGAGGATGGAAGGGGGAGGATAGGGGTCCCCTCTGTGCCTTGGGGTTTTCTGACACTGACCCTTCTCCCCTCCATCTCCTCCCCAGGGTGTGGTGGAGTTCTCCTTATGCCTGCTGTTTGCAAAGCTGGTCAGTTACACTTTCCTCTACTGGCTGCCTCTCTACATTGTGAATGTTGGTGAGTCACAGGAAGCTACTAATGCCCATTTAAGCACTTCACCGGGTGTGCCCTGGATGGAGGGTTCTCATTCTCCTGCCAGGAGTGCACAGGCGTCCCGCAGAGAATCTTGCTCATTTGCTCCTAGGAGCAAGAAAGTGTTCTCTGCTTCCTCGTAAGTGTTCAGTCTCCTGGGAAAACCTGTCTGTGGTTCAGGAGTGTGTGGGGACCTCAGCTGAGGGACACAGACGTACACCACAATGGCAGCTCAGCTCTTGCGGCCAGCTGTTCTCAGTGACGTCCATCATGGTGCTGGGCAGGTCCATGGGGTTTAGATGCAAATGTTGCTCCAAATTGAGCAAGTGACAGTGCGTCCTGTGCCTGCAGTCTAGGGTGCAAGTGCCTGCCAATGGGCTCCTAGTGAACAAGGTGTCTTCCTGGGCATCCACAAGAGCTGCTTCTGGCTCCCAGGAGATCCATACCCAGCACCAGTGGTTGCCTGTCTCTCAGCCCCAAGAGCTCTGGCTCCTGATGCCAGGAGAATAACCACACAGCCAGAGCTCAGGCTTGCTCTGAACTTCTGACAAGTGAATGTCTCTGTTGATGTATCTCATTTCATTGCAGCTCACTTCGGCGCTAAGGAGGCTGGGGACCTGTCCACGCTCTTTGATGTTGGCGGCATCCTAGGTCTGGCATTCTTCATTCTTGCTTGCTGTGTTGCCGTTGTGGACAGGGAGGGATGATGGCTTGTGGCTAAAGGAGAGAGGAGTTGTGTTCCTGGCGGGACCTTGGCCAGTTCAGTTATACCTACACTGTCAAATGTGTGTCCTAATTTGGATGCCTATCTTGAGATGAGGCATGACCCCCAGAGGTGTTCAGCACCCACCACTCCCATTGCTAGCTGGAGTTGAGGGTGCTCAGTGCCTCTGACCACGAGTGTCCCAAGTTGGCCGTATGCAATGCGTAGGGCTTCCTGTCCTCTGCCTGGGCTTTATCTGAAAAATGGGAGTAACGCTTGCCCTTCTCACCGGGGCAGGGGGCTGTAAGGATTGACTCCTGTTTGTAAAGCATGTTAAGAGCCGTGGATGGCGAGTGCTAATAGAAGTACCAATTATTATCACATATTTTTATTCTGCTCACTGATTGACTTGTCGTGACAGCTCTTTAGAATCCAGGCCCTTGCTGCATATGTCTATTTTCCAGCTCACTGAGTGAGTCTCTTGGAATTCTCTCCTCTGCCTGGGGTCTAACCGGTGACCAGACAGTAACATCTGTCTGCAGGGCCCCAAGCACCTTCCTGAAATCGTGTGGGAAGGCAGCAGTGGGACAAACCCCTGCTCTGACAGAATACAAAGTATGTGACTTTCTCATGCAGGAGGCATTCTGGCTGGTCTCATATCGGACTACACTGGCGGCAGGGCCACCACCTGCTGTGTGATGCTGATAGTGGCTGCTCCTATGGTGCGTATTGTGATGGAAAATGTTCGCTTGTCCTTGGTCATGAGGGTTTGACGTGAGCCTCTTCCCTCTGCTCCTCCCCACGTATGCCCCTTTGAGTCATATGCACTTTCCTGCAGTGAGTGGCCAGATGGAACCTTGTGCAGGGAAGTCTGGAACCTGGGGCGGGATCAGCATGAGTCACAGCTTTCATGTCTAGCTCTTGTTCCTGGAGGAGGATATTCACTCTGGAGCTTTTCCTAGACTGTAAGGGGCTCCAGCATCCTCCACAGCTGGGCACAGGAGGCCATGTGAGAGGCTTTCCTCCACCCCCTGCACTCTGCTCACTGCCCCTTCCTGGACCTCTGCAGTGAGGGTGCCACCTCCACCTCCCTTGGGAGTCTACTCCACTATCCAGCTGCTTCTTCCTAAACTTTTACTCCATAGCCTGATACCGAGTGTGCTTGGTCTGCACCCTAGAGACTAAATAGCTTCCTGGTTCTGCCCTGTACTAGCTCTTGTAATGTTCTCCAGTAAGAGACAGGAGCTGTAGAGCAATTCTCTCAGGACTGCTGCTCCTCTGCCTAGTCAATGTGGGTCTGAAACAGAAAAGCTATACTCCACTATTAATGTTCAAAACTCCTAATGTGTCATTCCAAGTGAGGCTGGAATCAATCACTGAATAGGGACCCATCTGCTCCCTTTAGCTGGGGTAGAAAGGCACCTTCAGGGTCTTGGTTTCTCCAACAGGAATGGAGGGTGGGAGCAAAAATGAGTGAATCAGGGAATAGCCATCCCTTTTGTTCTAAGGCGCTGGAGTTCTCTGCAGCACAGAGGAGCTCTTGGTGCAGCTGTGAATCAGTGAGGTGCGGATGGCAGTCCTGCTGCTATGGAAATCTGGAAGGAGGCTGGCATCTGACTGCTCCCTGCTGGAGCTCCTCCCCTGTTCGAATGCATGGTGGCTCAGGCAGGGAAAATGGGGCGCCCTCCTGGCTACTTTGCACAGCACCCAGTAGCAGCCAGAAGGCTGTTTTTAAACTCTGGCTGCTCATCCAGGCGTCCAAGACTGTCAGACCCGGCTGCACAGTGCTGGGAAGATGGGCCTGTTGGCAGGTATTGTCTGGGCTGGTGGCAGGTTATGGTACCTCTGGGTCACCAGATCAAAGCAGCCAATGTTGATAGTTGCTGAAAATAATCCAACCCCCCATCACAATGGATAGAGCCCTGCAAATCTATGGATATCCACAGGCTATGTATGCAGCTACTAATTATGTATCTGCGCAGGGCTCTAACAATGGGACTCCTTCTGCCAGCCCAGAAGTGCCCTGTGGGTTCTGGAGTAAAGGAGGAGTTAAAGTTAAAATGTTTGTGGCTTTTCCCCCCATAGGTAGTATTACCCCCCACGTCTGTGCTGAACTCCACTTCAGTTTGACTTCACCGTTCACCCCTAAAAGCAGCTCATTGGACCAAGTTGCAATGTGAACGCACTCTGACTCTTAGCTGCAATTCTCTTCCCAGCCCAACTGCCTCTGATGCTGCAGTCTATCATTAGTGCAACGCTGCAACAGTGAGTCCATGTCTAGGAGGTCAGAATGCAGGCTCTGAGGTCCTGGTCCTTATGCCAGGCTAGAGCAGTGATAGCACCCCAGAGACACATTATTTTGTATTGCTGGATTTCACCTTCTTCCAGACTCAGGATTCACATGGCCCACCAAATGAAACTGAATCTCAAAGACAGCTATGTTTGGCTAGCTGTCCGGTTACCAGCTGCTGGTATTTTATCTGGCAGTCGAACCACAGAGCTGAAGGCCAAATGAGAGATTCTGGCTCTGTTATTCCCCTTCAGTCCGGCTCTCCCATAAATACTTGCCAACATCTGCTCTGGCTGACTTACTCAAGTCGCACTTTCTAGAAAGACTAAACATTTTTCAAACCAAGAAATAATTGAGTGCGAGCAGTAAAACTTAACCTCCTGTTAAAAGCACATCACTGAGTGACCAGCAGGTGTCTCTAGAACACTTCCCATAACCCTTGGCTTCAGATGTGATTGGCTGGGATGAACACTGGCAGGATTGACACTGACTCATGATCTGCTGCCATGTGGCAATGACTCCCCCCCCTTCCCCCCCAGCAAGCGAGGATGGAAGTAACGCTCTCCTTAACATGCCACAGTGGGCCTCTTTTCCCACACTCAACTCCACAACTCCTAAAGAGATCTCCATTCAGGATAATGGCTCTTAACCAATCTAATGCTGCCTTGGAACTAACCGTGCCCTCTGATCATTGAATGACCCACCCGCTCATACCTGGGTATGTCTAATTGGCTCTCCTCACCCTCTCTGCTTTACTCTTGTCTGGGAGAAGGGACGAGAGACAGGTACCGAATCAATACTGCTGCGTCCTCCACCCTGACGCATCTGGTTCCAGGAGTTAAGCATGAGAACTTAACTGCTGGAGTGCAGGTTAGGTTTACCCAAGAGCCTTCTTGAGCCAAGGCCAAATTCTGTGAGCATTTCCTTTTGCGCTGAGAGGGAGCCGTGCACGTGTGCATGTACTGCCCCCAAAATCCCCCAGCCACAAACTAGGTCTAAATGAAGGACCTCAGTGTGTATTTAGGCAGCTAAGTAAGTGGGCTGACATTCAAAGGGAATGAGCACCCCAACTGCCGGCTTCAGCGGAAGCTGCAGTAAGTAATCGGTCCCTCTGAGAATGGATTTAGCACCTGACATTAGGCCCCCAAGCTAGACAGTGGTGGCCCCTCCTTTGTCTGAAAGGATCCAGATGTGGACTCGGGGTCTTGCACACCACTGCAAGCTAAAATGCTCTTAGCTGGGAAAGGGGACAGAACCAGAATCCAGGCAGGACTAGCTCACTGCACCTTGCAATTCGTCTGGGACCCAGGGACGCTCTGCTTGATCTCAAGAGGAAGGCGAGTTCCTTCTTGAATGGGGGCGGGGGGGGGGATGGGACTTGTGACAAATCACTGTCTGTGGTCCGGGATTGTCCATGGAGGGTTTCCATGGAAATAACCCTGATACTTGTACCCACTTGTTATAGCTGCAGCTAGGCCGTGGCACTCCACCCAGCTGAGGTCTATGGAGGAGAGCAGAAATTAGATAAAGGGTTTGGTAATTCTAACCTGCTGGCATAATCAGTTTCTCCTCTTTGCTTCCAGCTATTCCTGTACAATCACGTTGGCCAGAATGGAATAGGCAGTTCAGTAGGTAAGTAGAACTTCAGACTCTTGGGAACAAACCAATGAGTTTGTTCACAAGTTTCTGAGTTTCTAGATGTGCCTCTCTGGAGGCAAATAAACCATCTAGACTCGTTCGCCCGTCTCCTCCAGAATTATCTGCCCTAGGGAAAAACAGGGAGATTGGTTGACCATTGGAAGAATTCATCTAGGGATGTGGTGGAATCTCCATCACCTGGACATCTTCTTTTAAATCAAATCATGGCCCCAACAGTTATTGGGCTCAATGCAGGAATTGCTGGGTGAAATTCAGTGGCCTGTAGGAAATCAGACTCAGTGATCACAGTGCACCTCTCTGGCCTTAAAATCACAACTAGTCACTGGTGCCACACGGTTGCTATTGCTGTTATTTTATAACTCTTCCCTCTCCACCCCCCCACCAACACCCCATTTCTGCCTTCAAAACCTGTTTGTATCAAGGTCCCCAGCAAACCTTCCTTTGATCCAGGCTGAGCCTCACTCACTGTCACCCTTGTCAAAGCACCTAACTATGGTTGAGAGCTGCAGAATAAAGTGATGCTGTCATAGCCCAGAATGGTCTCTTCCTCCCTGCAGGCATTAGGGGAGCAGAGGAGGGAAGACGTGACATTCTGAAAGGGAAGAGTAAATGTGTAATGCAGAGCCCATCCTGCAGTGACCTCCAGAATAGTGTGTTGGAGATGGAGAGGGGACTCTTAACCTAACAGGGCCTTCCTGGGCTGCCTGTAACTGCAAATGGCTCTTGCTTCCAATTCCCTTGCTCCCCCCGTTGTCCCACTATGAACTCAATGGCAGAACTGAGAGTTCATAGAAGTTAGAAGCACCTGGTAGATCCTGCCAGTACAGGGTTGTTCCCTACAGTAGAGTGTAGCAAATACACACATCTCTGACTGGATCGCTGTAGGATCTTGGCATACAGCAGGGCCAGCTGTGCTGTAGTATTGATACTCTTTTTCTTTGCAGCTATGCTAATTATATGTGGTGCCCTGGTGAATGGGCCTTATGCTCTCATTACGACAGCGGTTTCAGCTGACTTGGTAAGAATTACACTGTTTGTTTTTTCTTAGGGCAGGTCTACACTTAAAACACTGCAGCACTTTAGTGAAGACGCTACCTACACTGATGGGAGCAGCCCTCCCGTCGGTGTGGCTACTCCACCCCCCCGACAGGCGGTAGCTGTGTCGGCGGGAGCAGCCCTCCTGTCGGTGTGGCTACTCCACACACACACACCCCCTCCGACAGGCGGTAGCTGTGTCGGCGGGAGCAGCCCTCCTGTCGGTGTGGCTACTCCACCCCCCACCCCCCCCGACAGGCGGTAGCTGTGTCGGCGGGAGCAGCCCTCCCGTCAACGTAGCACTGTCTACACCAGGGGTTAGGTTGGTTTAACTGCATCGCACAGGGGGGTGGATTTCTCACACCCCTACGCAATGTAGTTACGCGGACTTAATTTCCTAGTGTAGACCTGGCCCCTCTCGTCTCACTTGAGCCTTTTTCTTATTTTTTGCCTGGCTCAAAGTTTGAGGCCTTCCATTCCAACTGCAGCTTTTTGTGCACTTCCCTCCACACAAAGGCTGTTTTGTCTCTTCTGAGCTTCGCTGTAGAGGGTTGTTACTGGTGGATCACGTGCAGATACCCGCATCTTGGGCCTCTCATTAGTGCAAATCCCTCCTCCCCTCCCTGGGCTAGGATTGCACACAGCACAAGTGCAGGAAAGTCTTCTCCTCAAGTGTAAAGCTGACACCTGGGTTGAGCCCTCTTGGCGGCAGGGGGACAAGGGCTGGGACGCTGCATTAGAAACGTGGAGGGATTTAAGTGACATGGTACGGAGAGAGTGCTCAGACATCTCCGAGGCAGTTCAGAAAGATTTGTGGTTTTACGCAATCTGCTGGCTGTAAGAGTCCCTGAGGTAAATTCTCCAGAGCAGCCAAGCATAAGAAGGTGTTTGCTAGTATCTGGTTTCAAAAGATTTAGTCCAGTCCAAGTGTTCCTCAGTTGTGCAAGGATATTTTCTGTTGCTGCTGCTTTTAAGACTAGAACGTCGTCTTCCCAGTTCTGGCACACGCTTGGGCTGACACTCTTCAGATCAAATGTAAGACTAGCTGATAAACAGCTCTATGGTCTGACAGCACAGAGTCCCATTCCTTGCCAGGGCCCCACTGTCAGCAACTGCCCAAAAGTTCCTCTAACAAACTGGAAGGCCTTCTGAGGGACAGGGGAAGCTGTCTACATGCTGCTCGCTTTCTCCTCTAAATGACCTTCTCCTTAGGAGCTTCCCATTAAGACTCTAATAGAGTGGGGAGGTAGCACCACTATACTTAAGGTGTTTTTACAGCCTGCAGTTGGGCTTGCATCAAGCTAACTTCCAGATACTTCAATGGGAGCAAAGTGGAGCCAGCACAATACGCTTTTGAAAATTCCATCCTTAATTCATAGGGAAGTAACTTTGGGTTGTTTTTTAAAGGTAACACTTTCGGCTTGTTCAAATGGAAGATATTTCTACCTGCTTTCGTAACTGGCTTAAAGATAGGATTTTGGAGGTGGGGGGAAGGAAAAGAAGGGACTTCGGTTGAATTTCAGTGATATTTGGGCACCTGGCTCTGAAACCTCTTTGAAATCCCTAGCCTTAAAAACTTTACAACTGTGGAGTTAATAAAATCAGATGGGATTAAAATCACTGGATTTTTAGCTCTCGCGGGAAGGGTCTGTTTTATGTTTGTGCAGTGCCTAGTACAATGGAACCTTGCACCCGATTGGGGTCATTGGGCACTACAGCAATGGAAGTCCTCAGTAATGATCCTATTATCCATTCATCAATCTTACTATCAACTCAGGCAAGTTACGGAGGTGCCACCCCCACCCCTCCTCCTCCAAAGATTCAGTACAAATGTAGCTGAAACACTGTAAGTAACAGCAGAGAACCTGACCCAGTCTGGCCCTTGTGTTGGGCAGCCAGATGCAGTAAATCTGCAAAGAGGCCAGCAAAAAATCAATTTCCCCCCCCAACCTTCAGTCTTCAAAAATCCCTCCGCTCCAACCAGCACAAGCCAGGACTCCAGAGAGGCCAAAGCAGTTTCTCCTTCAGGCAGAGCAAAGTACTTCAGCCATTGTGAGCTCCAGTGCTGCTTGCCTGCCTTTGGAACGTGGCTGTAGGAGGCAACATGAAATGTGCAGAAAATCAGATGATTGGAATGCTGCCCCCTCTTGGTACATGGAAGGGGAGCAAGTTCCCAAAGATGTCGCTTACTGGTCTAAGAATCTCCATCCCCAGGGCAAGTATTCAAGAAAGGGGTTTCCCCTCTTCAGGGAACTCTCTCCCTAGAGGGTGTGTTCCTAAATCTGCCTGTCACCGAAGAAACCTCTCTGGCATTTTGATACCAGCATTCCTCGCTGGAAGCTGGAGACAGGTCCTGGACTAACCCAGTAACCAGAATGAGTCAGGGTTCAGGATGCACTGAATGGATCACAAATTGTACCCCTCATTTTTACTCCAGTATTTTTTACTTCCCCTCCCGCACAGGGAACTCACGAGTGTCTCAAAGGAAATGCAAAAGCCCTGTCCACTGTTACAGCCATAATTGATGGGACTGGATCTATAGGTGAGTAGGGTTGGCTGTACTAACCAAGGGGGGCAAACTGTTCCAAGAACTCCATACAATAGCTGGAGAACCTAATTCAACCCCCAGCTCTCCTGCCCCCAGTAGGGTCTATGTTCCTCTTGTCCCCAGGGTCCAGCACCCTTTGCCCTAAGGGAACACAGGCTGACGATGAGCTGGGAATGGTCCAGAGCCAGCCTGCTTTACTCAAGAGAAGGGAAAGGGAGGGAGACTCTTTACTTCCCTCTGCAGGGATGGTGATTGGGTCCTGTAAGCTTCCGCCAGCCATTCTCGGGCAGGCAGAGAGACGGGAAGGGAGGGGATAAGACCCAGGGGAACGGTTGGGTTCCCGCGGCCCGGGGGGTGGGAGCTAATGGTGCAGGTGCTGCAAGGAGCTTTTCAAACTGCCAAGTAGAATCAAACTCCACTGCTCAGAGGGCCCCAGCGATTAAATGGGCCCCAGCGCCCGATAAATAACCCTGCTGTGGGACTGAGCTAGGCAGTGAGGCACACCCAGGCTGGGGCAGGAGGAAAGCTACTGCCGGCTGCTCCAGCTCTGCTTGTGGCTGGAGCCAGGGGAATCCAGGCACGCTCGCTTCCTGAGCAGGGCTGGGAGGCTAGTGCTAGCCATGTGTGGAGACTGCTCAGAGGGGAGACCTGGAGCAAGCTCTTCCGCTCTCTTCCGGCCCTTGGGAAGTGGGAGCTGGATCTGCAGGCCCAGCTGCAGCATCCGGCGAGTCTGGCCAGTGCCTGATAGCAGGGGCAGTGGGAGAACACAAGGGGGCATTGCTGAACAGCAGCGGCTGCCAAGATGGGAGTGGGAGCAAGGTGAGAAACTGGCAGGGGAGGAGATGACTGAGAGCAGGCAGAGGAGCTGGAGCCTGCAGCTCTGAGCATGCAGCCTTCAAGCACTCCAGCACGTGTGCCAGAACTGACGTGGGGGCTGGGCATGGGTTTTCTGCCCTGCATATGCCAGTGCCCAAAGGCTGGCTGCCCGGGATGGTTCAGGGCCGCTAGTGATCTGCTTTGTTTGTCCTTTGCAGGTGCTGCTCTGGGCCCCCTGCTGGCAGGGCTGATCTCTCCCACTGGCTGGAACAATGTCTTCTACATGCTAATAACAGCGGACATCTTGGCATGCCTGGTGGGTTTCCCTTGAGCCTGCTGTGGCTTCTTGATGCAGATTAGGGGATTGGTGTGCAGCTGGGCCAGGGGTTGTGTCTGATTTCACAAGCTAAGTGTCTGGCCTGGCCTGCATTTGGATGAGTAGCCGCTAAGGAAAGGCCAGGAGCTGTAGCACTTAGTGCTGGTCACTGAGTATTTGGTGCGCTTCTCTCTGAGGCAGCAATGAATTCGTGTCCCAGCGTCCTGAGGGGGTAACATCGTGTTTGACGGACAGCACCCAAAGCCCTTGGCATGCTTGGCAAGGGTAGAGGGAGGAACTCCGGTGCTGTGACCAAATGCCAGTGGGGTTAATTGCATTTGTCTCCCAGTGTTACTCCTGGAGTGTCAGCTGGATACAGGACTCTTCGTTTCCTGCCCTAAACGCTTGTGTAGTGCTGCCGTGCACATGTCAAACAGCAACTGGTTCCATTTCAGAGCGGGGAGCATTTCCATAGCTTAGAACACGCTCTGGGAGCCTTCAAGATAACCGGCAAAAGCGCTGTGTAAATAAGACTGTCGCATGCATGGTGAAAGTGGGGGGCTCTGTATAAAGCCAGGCACAGTGAACAGCCTCTTCCATCTGTAGTGCTGCTTTTATGCACAGCAGGTTCTCTTAGCCATTGTGAAGTGGTTCCTAGATTTGTTACACAGCCTCGGCTCTGAACCGCTTTGCTCTTCCTAATTCCTTTGCGCTGCACTGGGGCATCGAAAGAAAATCTGCACTCTTTTCTCCCCCTTCTTCTCTGACAGCCAATGCTGCTGTTAACTGGCCAGGGGTCGCTGAAAGGGGCAAAGTGGTCAGTGGGCAGGGCACTGGACTGGAAGTGGGGATACCTGGGTTCTATTCCTGGCTCTATCGCTGACCTGTGCACAGGACCTAGCACCACCATGGGGCCCCAGTCTGGGTTGGAATCTGAGCTCTTGCAGTATTCCTCCCCCCCCACCCCCGACGACACCACTGCTCTGCCTTTTCGCTGGCTTCCCACTTCCATAAAGAGGTAACTCTGCTGGAAGTGAGCCAGGCTCACTGTGACTTGCATCCTGCCCCTTTCCATGTCATTGCTGGACATCTGCTCTACAACAGGAGCGTTTCCACTCCTGTTTGGTCGGCTTTTTGATTGCAGGTGTGCGTGTTCTGCTTTGCAGGGACACGCTAGAAAACAAGACTCTGCAGGAATAGTCATGGAGATGGCAAATGATGTAAATGTTTCAGAGCATTTGCAGAAAGCAAAGCCTGTATTTAACCAAGTGTTGTCCTTGGAAACCTGAGGTTAGGAATATGCTCATCCAGTCAGGGGTTAGATATAGACCCTGTGACTCCTTTTTCCCTTCAGAATTTTGACTCTTGAATACTCATAATGAAAATGCTCTCAATCGACAAACAAAGAATTATTTCCTGGATCTGTGGTGAATAAATAATACATTTATAGATGATACATGGCCTGACAAACTAAATTCAGACTAAATCATTCATCCAGTTGTTTGCCTACTTCTCATTCACTCCAGGAACAGGGAAGGTGGGGGGACTGTATCTTCAATACTTTCCCAGAGGCTAGAATCATAAGTCCGATATTAATCTTGAGTGTCTTTTCCCTTCCAGTTCCTTTCCCGGGTGGTGTATAAAGAGATTCAAGGATGGTGTGGCTGCTACACAAGAAAAAGAGGGTATGTGCTTCTAAAATCCCAAGTTTCCCGTGTATTTCTATGACTGTTCTCAGATCTCCTGTAACACTGGCAGAGAAGCCCCCACTTCCAGCGGTGTGTCCTGACCTGGCAAAATATGCAGGTATGGTACATGCTGAGTGCACATAGGAGTTTTAGATATAAAGTAGGTGCCATTGAAAAGGGAAACATACTGTACTTGGGTAATTTACCTCTACTGCTGCATTCCCTGCATTTAGAATGGGAAGCACCCCAAATGCTGCTATAAATGTTTTGTCTTTGTCCAGTCTTTGATGGAACCCCCTGTACAATGAATGCCTCCCCACCCCCTATCCTATCCCCCAAGCATGCCCAAAGGGACACCTAGAGCCTGGGCCACAGAAGAACCCAGGGAGCGTTATGACTGTTCTAATGACCCAAGAGTTCTACCTCCAGCCCTGCAAAACCCTATTAATGTGTTCTAAATGAATTGTCCTTGTGTGTCTTCTTAGCTCTTCTGTGGCACTAACACATGCAGTAGTGTTGGATGGGAAATAGTTTGTATTGTGAGTATCTCTGGTATTTTGCTGCTGCAGCTAATTCCATCTGCGATTTATCCTGATTTTTCTTTCTTGGCATTTGTGGGGTAAACATGAAGGTGTCTGTTCCGTGGCTAACTAAAGAAGAGCAGAGACCCAAGGCACAGTAGTCATACAACAGACTTCTAAGGGAGCAGCTTCCAAAGACAGGATCCAATATGTCCATCTCCAGTGCCTGACTGTGACAGCGGCACATGCTGTGCTCTGGGTCATATTGCAGAGTAGTGGGGCTAACTGAGCAGAATACTATCTTGAAATGTCCAAACACACACTGATCTGGACACCAAATTTTTAGTCCTAGAGTATAAGGCCAGAAAGGATCATCTTGTCTGACCACCAACTAGTGTGTTAAACTAACAAACTACAAGTGGCAAAGTACATAGCCCCACTGCTCCTGTAACCTTGCCAGTGAATCTGATGATAAAAATATAAATGTAATGATGTACCAATCAAAGTAATTTCCAAGCCTGTGTAAAATGAAGGTAATAATCATGTGTCTGAATCAGTATTGTCATAAAAATACTCTTGTCCTGGAGTCAAAACAAATTGGCGAGATTGTAGACTGCATTTCTCAGAGGCCATCTTTGCTCTTGAACTGACAATCCCAGGGCAGCTTGTGGTGGTGTAGGGCTGCGCTTTGCCAAGGCGTGTTCCTGCCATGCTCTCAGGAGCCTGGTACACTATATCTTGATTATGTTTACAGGTAAACAGCTTTTTTGGTAGCCATGTTCTGGGCCCCTGTGTTACGGTAAGTCTGGCCCAAGTCTCCTCCGCAGCCCTCGTGCAGGGTACTAAGGCTCCTGCTTTCATGTCTCGGCTACCTTGTCACAAAGGGCCCAGTTCTAGCTTCTCCAACCTGCACGAGCTCCCTTTGGAGTGATGGGAGTGACGTGTGCCCATCTGCCGGCAGAAATGGGCCCCGGGGAGAATGTGCTGTGAGCGGCTCTGGCTTTGGGAATGTGCCACTCTGCGCTTGCTGGGCCCACCAAAGGGAGGCAAACCTGCTTCCTTTATGTTGGTCAGTCAGGGTGATGCTTCAGGCTCTGTTTAGAGCCCTTTGGTCCAGTCTGATCCCTTGGGAAGGGAATATGGTGGGCTCAGCCAGCTAATGGCAGCTGGACCTCAATTTATATCTGGCTGGTTCTTCCTTCTTGAGAGAGTCTCCTCAATAGCAGCCTGGAAAAGTAGGGCTATAGCCAGGGTGCCTCCTGCTGCATTTTATGAGACAAGGTTCCCTTTCTTTGGGGCTTGTGAGGCTGGGAGAACTGGGCCAGAAAGCTGTGGGTTCAAGTCTCTGCAGTGTGATTCTGGCTCATCCTCAGGGACGTGGGCATTGCAACACCTAACTTTTAGGCACCTAGAAACCCCTGGAACAAAAACAGGATCCACAAAGCCTGAGTTAGGTGCTAGTTTCCCTATGCAATGAATGGGGTGGGGGGAGGCGCCTAAGAATGGGACCAACAAAAGCCAGCCTCTCGTCCTCTGGATCTGGCCCGACAGTAACATCCTGTCCGCCAGCCTTTGGTGGCTGGGCTAGGAAGTTGGAACAGTCAGTTCTGTCCCCAAATTCCCTCTCAGCAGAAGGTTCTAATGTCTAAAGCTGAGGCCCATGTGGTCACTGAGGGCTGCCTCGCTGTCTGCATAGTCACTGCAGTGCTGGTGTCTCCTTATGTTGGGACCCCCAGCCTCTGGAAGGGGCTGCAGCCACCTCAGCCCCTGGGTGGTCCTTGCGTGTCCCTCTTGGGTTGTTTCTTAGACTCTCACCATTTAGTTCCCCACTGGAATCAAATTAACAGCTGTGAGCTGCTCTCTGGGACACGCACTAGGCTCTTGCGTTAGCAGGAACCAAAATGGGGGTGGTATCTCTGCTGCCTTCTCTACCTGCTTGCTCCTGTTTCTCCTTCGGCTCTTTCCCTTGCACAAGGACTCCATGGCTCTAAAACTCGGCAGGTGAGGTGAGCTGGGTGAGGGCCATGCAAAGGGGCAGGATGTAAGTCCTAGTGACTTGGCTTTGGATTCTGGCACATTGCAGTTCTTGAACAATCTCCATCGGAGCAAAGTTCCATCTATCCCTGACTGGATCTGAGCACCTGGGAAGCGGTGTCTATTAAGGTTTAAAAGTGCTTCGGAAGCGTATTGAATGTAATTAAACGCATGAAAATAAACTGTTCCTTGGCAGGCGCCTGCCTGGCCACACTCCATGGGCTGTGCTCTAATCGTGGTTCTTGTTCTCGCAGATTTAAAGAATTTTGACCTGACTCCCTGTGACCAGAGGCAGCGGAGTGCAACAGTGACGGGCTTTGCTGGCAGACCCCACCTTTTGATGCTCTGTTTAAAGTGGGAGGAATTATGGAGGCAAAATGAACTGGGAAGATGAGTAGTTCTCTAAAACCCAACCACCACGGACTCTAATCATTGGCAGCAGCTTTATCCAGGGCGATGGTGCAGAGAAGATGGTGTATTCTGGCCCATGACTGTTTTGTGAGGCATAACTGGGGCCTCTGTCTCTTACCCACTGCCTCTGCTCCTCTTCCATTATTCCTTTTATTATTAAAATGGTGCTAAACCTGTGTTGTAATGGAGCTTCTCTTTGTCCTGGGAGTGGCGGGAAATGTTCCCAAGGTCGCTGGGCCCCAGGAGCTGCAGAGACTGGCTTCCTTCTGTGCGATGTGCTAGAGCTTCTGGCCCTTGCCTTCTCGAGATCAGCAGTTCTGTCTCAGCACCAGCTGGTTCTCAAACGAATGACAATCCTCGGGTTTGAGCCCCACTTCTGGCTTTTCAGATGCCTCTATCGTCATTCGTTTGCAACATTGATTAACATGCTCAGCAACTGAGCTGAAAACTTGCCAGTTCCTGTGGCTGAATTCTTTCTCATTCTGGACAGTTTAACACAGTAGGTACTAATAAATGGATAGTGGTTAGCTATCAAACAGGTATTGCGAGCAAGAATTTTGTTTTTGGGAACAAGACAAAGGGTTGTGTCAATGCTCTTGGCTCTCTGAGGTCATAATACAGAGTAGTGCTAGACACTAGAACGCTGCCATTTAGACTGAAAAAAAGACTCGTTTAGTTTAGTCCAGGAATCCCGCTTCTAGATTTTTTTGATAAACACAAACTAAGTTTTATTCTGTGCTTTGCTGTTTCCAGAACCACTCCTTTTACACTAGAAGGAAGCAGCATCTTTCATAATGGTACTGGTTTATAATTTTAAAACCTTGTATGATGGTTTGTAGTTCAGAAACTTTGAGTGAGATGATAATCTCATCCGGCCTCTGCAAAGTGAACTAGATTCCTATCATTTGAAATATCTTAATCTACATCTGCAGGCCACTGACAGTTGTTTTAAGAGTAACTTTGATAATGTTTGTAAGGACACTCTGGGTTGTTACACCATGCTTATCACTGTTCTATTCAAGTGCCAAACATCCCTGTGAGGGGGAGGGGGGGAAAAGATTCTCTCGCCTACAGCCTCTGTATGTCCAGAAGCAGCTGACTAATGTATTCCTCCTCTTTCTTAAAGTGTCTTTAGGAGCATAGGTGTAGATTGACACATATTTGGGGGGGTCAATTCCAGCCAGGCCAACGGGGCCGTGCATGGGGGGTAAATTCCACACCTGCCCCAAGCTTGCAGTTTGGGGTGCAACACTCCCATGTCCCCCTAAACTACACCATGTCTAGGGGACATTGTGCTAGAAAGAGAGATGCAAGGGGAAGAGGAGAGTGGTGGTGGGGGAGGGAAGAGACCCATTTAAATCCAATATGCCAATCTGTGCCAGCTAAGTACTTAAGTACAGGGCTTCTATATCTTAACAATTTAACACCCATCTAATTTTCAGCCTTCCAAAAAACAATGAAAAACTGGTAAGTTGTCTTCATGACCAATAGCGTATCAAATCGTCTTTTATCAATCCACCCACCATCTCCAGTAGTGCTGGGTGCATCACTTGCTCTGAAGAGCCAGATCCTTGCTGCCAATGTCTTAGTCTAACCAGCTGGGCGTAACATTCGTTCTTAATGAGTAAGGCAGAGCAGGACAAGCTCCTTGTTGGTTCTGATTCTTCCCCCCGCCTCACTTTCGCAGTTTTATAAGAGCAAAGCGATAGGTCCTTGTTCCTTGATTGTGTAAAGAAAAGGGATAAAGTCCTCTCCAAATGCCCTCAGTGCTGCTCTGGGAGAATATGTCTCTCAAAAAGCCATCCACTTTTAAGCAGATACATCCCTACTCCTGTGCCGGGAAAGCAAGAGAGGCTCCTGTTAGGTACATCTACCCCGTAAAGAACAATCCGCGGCATAGAGCGTCAGGGCCTGGGGCAACAGTGCAGACGTTCCCACTCCGGCTCTGAAATGGGGCAAGGGAAGAGGGTCTCGTAGCTCGGGCTCCAACTCAACTGGCACCCACTTACGCTGCTGTTTTAGCCCCGCAGTCTGAGCACCGCGAACCCAAGTCAATTGATCCAGGCTCTGGGACGCTGAGCCGGGGGGGTTTCTTTGCAGTGTAGACGTAGTATAGCAAAAGGGTGACACATGGAAGCGCAGGCAGAAATCCAGTCATTCAGGAACCAAACATAAATCACAGTGCAAACATGGAACGGCCTTCAGCAGAAGAACTAGCTGAGCATGCTGGGAAGAGATGGAACGTTATTATCTGGCAGTTGCCTCCCGTGGGCCAGGGTTCGATCCACAGAGGGACTTTGCTGCTTAATGAGGCAGCAGGGCACCCTGGCACTGACCTACCCTCTGCTCAGCTGCTGCCAGCCCCTGTAGGCACTTTTGTTTCTGGTGGGGGAGCTTGCACAAAACTGCTCAAATTTTGATGCCACTGAGCTACTTAGGTCCTAGTTCAGGCCTAAGCCCTGGTGGGATTCTCAGACTAGGCGTTCCCCTGCCTATCCCAGCTGTGGGGTCCAATCCATGAAGCCTTGTCAGCACACCTAACCTGTACAACAGGCACTTCGGGGCTCTGTGTCCGTCTGTCCAATCATACCCACTAACCCTCTGGTCAGGGCGCTCATCTGGACTGTGGCAGACCCAAATCCCTGCTCTACCTGTTAGGGAGCAGGGACTGGAACGCAGGTCTCCCCTATTGCAGAAGTGCTCCAACCACTGGGCTACAGGATATTCTGCGATGGGGTCTCAACTCTGTAAATGATCCTCACATTCAGCGATCGACCTGGACTCCTCAGCACTGCTCAGGGGCTGACAATCGCTGCTGGCAGGCGTCCTCTTCCTGCAGGAGTCAGGCTACTTCTGGGGCCAGGATCTCCCCGCTCCACAAAGGGGTGCAGGGCTCAGGTGCAGATTATAACAACTCTGCTAAAAACCCAACTCCGGATCTCCTGCCCCAGCGCTCAGCCACGCTCCCAGCAGGCAGGCAGCCCTGAGTGAGCACTAAAGCAGCACTGGCCACGTGGAGCCTGGTCTAGCTAGGAGCTGTAGGGTTCACGCTGCCCGGCTGGGGAGGGAATTTTCCCACAAAACCCTGTACGCTGGGCGCTCTCCTGAGGAGTGAAAGCACCAAGCTGAGGGATGTTGCTGCCAGGCACATGGAGGCCAGTTCTCAGGGGGACCCTGCATGCAGGCCTGGGACTCACCAGCCCCCCCACACCAGTCCTGCCCTTACAGTGACTGCTCCAGCTCCTCCAAAATGGCTTCTCCCCTCTCCCAGCGCTCCCGGGGGCGGCATCTCACATCCTGCTGGTCACCCTCGCTCTTCTTCCAGGGCTTTGACTTGTCAATCATGTGAGTGTACCCCCCACCACCTCCAGACATGGCCCCTCCTCTGAGCAGGTGGCTGGTGGCCATCCAGGCATGCTGCCATCCTCCCCTGAGCTCCAGGGGCCGTCCCTCAAAATTGTGGCTCTCCTCGCTCCCTCGGGGCTGCTCACAGTCTCTGAATCTGCCCTTGGCTGCCTTCCTCCCAGGGACAGCATGTGTCTCCCTGTGCAAGCAGTGCACAGAGCCAGGGACCAAGCTGAGCTCCCAGGGGTACGGATTTATAATTGATATCAATTGGACCAGGGACTCTCTGCATCCCAGGCAAGTGCCCTAACCTGGGGCAAGTGCCCTTCTCTGTCTGGCCACATCGGTATTGAATTATATGCGGTGGGATAGTGTCAAGCCCCTCAAATCTGCTGGAAACTGGATGGGTTTCTGAGGGAAAGCAGAGTGGGGAGCTGCCTAAACTAGCCAAGAGGAAATGCCAAGGTGAGGGGTGATTTAGGCACCTCAAAGGGAGTTAGGCACCTCCCTCTGTCTGGGATTCACAGCTGTAAACCCTGCTGCTCTTTCAGATAGGAGCCTAAGCCAGGTCAGACAACTAGAGCATGCCCCCTGTCCCGCGTTCAGCCCGTAGCCTGGCGGTCAGGACGCTCACCTGGGCCGTGCGTTTTCAGCTCCTCACTCGGCCTGACGTGGAGCAGGACCTTGAGTCTCCCCTATCCCTGCAGCGTGCCCTGCTCAGTAGGCAATCGCCCCCTTCCCTAGCACACTGAGTATTTATACAAAGTGGAACCACTTCAACAAGAGCCCTCCCCCCCAACAGCCTGGGGAGCAGGGCACTCAGCTGGGATATAGGGGACCCAAGCTCATGTCCCTGCTCCACATCAAGCAGAGCGGGGATTCAGACCTGGGTTTCCTGTCCCAGCCTGACCCTGGGCTGTTAGGTACTGTGGGCCCTAGAGACCTACATTCCTGACTGTCTTTTGTGCAGTGCCAGCACAGGAAACATGCTCTGAACATACCTACCAGACCAGGCCCTGTAGGAGAGCGAGGCTGAGAAATGCCTGGTTTGAGAATCCCACCGGCCGTGAACTAGGGTTCTGAGCAGCTCGGTGGGTTCTGCATATCTCCGTGATGAAAATGTGGGTACCTAGTGCCCCTTGTCAGCCTAAATATGGGCACCCCCAGGCTAGGCAGCAGCTGTGCAAGGATTTTGAGGTTCTCAATGGTGTCTACATCTCCAATTTAGGGGCCGAGAGTGGCAGTTAGACATCTAAGGGCATGTGTGGAGCTAGCCCTAAGACTTTCACAAGCAATCCTTCAGAAGGGTCTGGTGCTCAGAGGTGGGTGCTGGACCCTTTCTGGCCATTGGGCCCTTTAAGTTGGGGCCCTCACAGGGATGGTAAAAGGCACCTCTCTGCCCCGGACCTACCTCCTTGCCAAATTCCAGGGTCCTGCTGGAAAAGGAAAAAGAAAAAAAAGCTGGAAAAAGGTATCAATAGGAAATGTTAGGCAACCTTAATATACGGGTCACTGCTGCTTCTTCCTTTGTGCAGAATCTTAGAATCATAGGACTGGAAGGGACCTCGAGAGGTCTTCTAGTCCAGTCCCCTGCACTCATGGCAGGACTAAGTAGTATCTAGACCATCCCTGGCAGGTATTGGTCTAACCCACTCTTAAATATCTCCAGGGATGGAGATTCCACAATCTCCCTAGGCCAGCAGTTCTCAAACTGTGGGTCAGGGACCCCACAGCCCTGGACACAAGGAACGCGAAGGACCCCGGAGCCGGGGAGTCCTGTTCACATGGGGGCAGTTGCGTGGGGAGTAGCCTGCCCTGCTTCTAACTGATGCCAAGCTCTGAAAGGTCCCACTGCTCGTCTACGTTCAGCGAAAGGACTCCACTGGCCCCTTGGCAGAGGTGCTGCTTGGCAGCACACACGAGAGTGGTGCACGGTGCTGGCTGCAGCAGGTTTCTGGCAGCAAATACTACACAGTCTCAGGCTTGGGCATCTGCATTTCACCTAACACCTGCTGCTCTGCTGAGTGTTTGGGAGCTTGCCCTGCTGCTGCTCGGAGGGCTTCCTGCACAAACTCCCTGCACAAACTCTGCCAACGCTGACATTTATGGAACTGAGTCATTGGGTTATAAATTGGCTGATGTTTGGAGTGCTGGCGACTGTAACTCCTAGCTCTTCCCCGGCCCTTCCCATCCCTGGATCTCAGTGCGCTGAATGTGGGAGGCCAGCGCAGGATGATTGCCTCTAATTCCCCCAGCCTCATCCCCCCGCACCCTCCCAGCCGCAATGAGCTGGATGTCTGGTCTCCCTCTCTGCCCTTCCGAGCTGCCGGGTAAGAAGGCAGTAATGCTATGCAGAGCTTCTCTGAAGTCCCCAGTGATTCCCCAGCTGCAGCAGGCCGAAAAGGCTTGAGATCCCCACCATACTGATGGTGAAATCGGAAAGTTCCAGGACTCGCCCAAAGTGACACAGTATGTAAGTGTCAGGTCCCAGCACTGAACTCAGCTCTGTCAGCCACAGACTAAGGCCTAACCCAGCCACCACAGGCAAAGTTTAGCCTCCTCTTGCCCTTGCTTTCCCCCCCTGTAAGAAAAGAGGCCTGGCAGTATCACTGCACAGTGCTTTGTCAGCCGCAGAGCTCCAAACCCAGGCTAAGGGGGAGAAGAATGACTAGCCCTGTGTATAGACAGTCTTCCCAAACACCCCCATTGCTACATGGATGTAGTTAGTTACCCTGCTGCAAATCTCCAGTGTAGACATGCTGCATGGGTGCAATGTGGGGCTTGCACCTGTGTCTTGCACATCACTATGGTACAGGACAAACCTGCCCCGGGTATGGCTCACTTCGCCCCAGGGCAGTGCGTCCATCTCTGTGCCCCCACAGCTACACTGGACAGGCTCAGAGCACCACTCAAACCCCGCTCCTGCCACTCGGCCCCAGCAAGGGCTCTTGGCCTCCCGAATCCGTGATGCTTCCCACCCGCTCCGTTTCAGAGCCAGGGAAGTGCAGGCACTGGCTCAGGAATGTTTGAGACTCTTGTGCCCCTTGTTCTCCCACGGGCTGGGCCCATTTGTTCTCAAACTTTAAAAAAACAAACCCAACTTCCTCTTCGGGGCAGAGGTGTGGCTGGGAACCATCAGCCTGAAAGTAGGAGGCTCAGTGCCAGTGCTACAGCCCGTGGAGGCCTACAGGGAAGTGGGCCCAGTATGACAAGGATGCCAATTGCAACCCTTTTCATGACTGTGGGAACAGTGTGACCAGCCCGTAAATAGGCTGCAAACGAAAAGTGCAAGAAAGACCAGTGACCCTTTAGAGTTGGGAGGGAGGGAGGTGAAAACAAAGGGGCAAAAAGCACCTGTTGCTCCAACATGCCTGCACCCTGCACCCACTTGACCCTCAGAGGGACATGGACACTGAGCAGTTCCATTGCCACTGGACACAGAGCAACAACCAGCTTGCTTGTGTTGGCTGAGGGGCAGCCAATGGTCAGAACCCAGGCCTCAAGGCCAGCACCAAGTCAGCTCCCATCCTGGCTCTGGTGCTGATTTGCTCAGCTTTCGCCTGTGTAAACTGGTCTAGTTCCACACCCCTACCTTGCAAAGGGGAAGGAGAGTTCATTAGTTGAAAGGCTCTGGAAACGTAACATGCACCCCCATTGCTAAGAGTTATTCTGCCATGGTATGCTCCTGGCACTGACGTTCAGCACTTGCTAGCGATGGTGCTGGTGAAGGTAGAACAGCTCGGCAGCTCAGGCTGGAGCAGCTGCTGACTGCTGGGGCACTTACCTGGGCTGTGATGGCCGGAGAAACACCAGGAGGGAGACCTGCCCCGCGGGCAGCCTTGGGGAAGGAAGCCCATTCACTAGCTTTAGCGCCCAGAAACCATCCCACACAGGCTGCATTTGGGACACCCGCTGATGAAACGTTATCCTGGGGCTAGTGCTAAGAACAGCCTGGATTAACTGTAAACAAGGTGCCTGCCTCTAAGGGTACTGGGCACCTCCCAAGGAACTTGACTGCTCCATCTCACTGACAACTCCTGTTTGCCACTAGCTCAGAAAACTAATCCAAAGCCTCCAGGAAGCGACAGGCTGGTCCCCTTCCCAGTGGAGCCTGAAGGTACTCACAGGGTGGACCCCATCTTCATGGAGAGATGGTCTCATCAAAAAAAAGATATCAAATTAGTTTGACAGGATGAATTTTCCATAAACCCGTGTTAATTTTCATTAATTACATTACCCCTCATTAATTCTTTATTAATCAAGTACCACATTAGCTGCTCCATTACCTTGCCCAGGATCAGGGTCAGGCTGACAAGACTTTTTACCCTTTTTTAAAAATAGGCACATTAGCTTTTTTCCAGTCTTTCGAAACTTCTCTACTGTTCCCAGATTTATTGAAAATTAACATTAACAGTCCAGCCAGCTTCTCAGCCAGCTCTTTTAAAATTCTTGGGTGCAAGTTATCTGGAGCTGCTGATTTAAAAATGCCTAACTTTAGTAGCGTTTGATTCCTATCCTCCAGAGATAAAAGCAGAATGGAAAGAATGTTATCCTCATCATATGATGAGAGTATATCATGTTTTTTTTCCCAAGTATAGAACAGAAATATTTATTGAACACTTCTGCCTTTTCTGCATTGTTATTGAAAATTCTACCATTTCCATCTAGTAATGGACCATACCATTGTCAGGATTCTTTCTGTTCCTAATATATTTTAAAATCTGCTTCTTATTGTCCTTAACTCTGTTGGCCATAGATTTCTCCATGTGTCCCTTGGCTTCCCTTATTTATTTGCTACAATTCATGTCAGCTTCTCCTTTCTTCCATTTTTTACAGCTGCCTTCACTTCCTGACTAAACCAGGTTGTTTTTTTAACCAGCATGGCCTTCTTTCTCAATGGTGGGATTGTGGCTTTTTGGCCATTTAATAAGGTGTTCTCAAATGATTCTCAATTATTGTTCACATTTTTCTGATTAAATTCTACCTCCCAGCTGATCTGGCTCATAACTGTTTTCAGCTTTGTGAAATTGGCCCTATTAAAGCACCAAGTATATATATTACCTTATTCTGCTTGCACATTATAGATGTGATCAAGTCATGATCAGTTGTATCTCAGCTACCATTAATTTTTAGTTCTGTGAGCCATTCCTTTTCATCCGTTAGGATAAGGTCTAATAAAGAATTGGCTGGAACACTTTTTGTGTTAGGAAATTGTCATCTATCCTGTTTAGAAATTCCAACGATGTTTCACTACTGGCAGCATGAGCCCTCCAGCCTATGTCACTCAAATTGAACTCCCCCATGACCATGTAGTTTTTTCCCTACACATTGTAGATGTGTGCGTAAGGAGCCAGTCATCCTGTTCCCTGTGTGTTTTGTTGGTCTGTAGCAAACAACAACTAATAGCCCATCTTGTGCTTTATCTGTTAGGACATTGATCCATAAGCATTTAAGTTCATCTTCTTCTGAGTTATCAGATACTCGAAAACAGGTAATGCCATTTTTGACAGAGTGCTTCTCCACCGCCCCTTTTGCCCACTCGATCCTTCCTAAATAAGTTATACCCACTGATTTTAACTTTCCAGTCATGCGAATCATCCCACCAGGTTTCAGTAATACCAGCTAGATTGAATTATGTTTATAAATGAGCAATTCCAGTTCCTCTTGTTTACTACCCAGGCATTAATCTGTAGGCAATTAAAGAATTTCTTCTCTTCACATCTTTTAGTTCCTTGATTAATTTTGTTCTCAACATCTCGATTTTGTACTGAATGCTCAGAGCGTCCCTCTTTTTACCGTCCCTTTTGCTATTGGTTTAACCCTCTCCCGACTACTCTAGCTAGCCTGTCTCCGAGGAGATTGGTCTCCCATCTACTGAGGTGGAGGCCATCCAAACTAGACATCTCCTGCTCCCCATAGAAGATGGAACAACGCTCCACACAACTCAAACCCTCCACTGCCAAGAGGAACCACTGCCAATGGATCCTTGCCCATCGACTTCAGAAGCCTGTCCAATGTGGTTGGTGCAGGAGACGTTTGCAGTTGGCACAATGGGTGGGAAAGTTCTATACAGACTCCCACAGGTGCCCAGCTGTTCTCTGGGAGCTCATATGCCATGAGGTGAAATTAACTATTTAGTATTATTATTATGCATTATTTGCATTTCAGTAGCACATAGTAGCCCCAGACATGGATCAGCCCCCTATTATGCTGGGGGCTGCCCAAACACAAAACAAAGAGACAGTTCCTGCCCCAAAGAGCTGACAGCGGAAGTATAAGACACGAGACAGCCGAAGGAATCAGACAGATGGCGGAGTACAAGGAAACAATGAGATAATGTTGATCAGCAGGATGGCCAGGGTCTCAGCACACCTGCAGCCAGCCATCACCACGTTTTTTCTAGGCATCATGGCAGAGGAGAGTTCAGAGGAGGGTTTTGAAGGAGGATAATGAGGTAACTGAGTATTCATGGGGAGTGCCCATAGGCACCGACTCCGTGGGTACTCCAGGGCTGGAACACCCATGGAAAAAAATTAGTGGGTGCTTAGCACCCACTGGCAGCTGCCCTCCCCCCCCCCAGTGCCTCCTGCCTGCCATGATCAGCTGTTCCAAGGTGTGCAGGAGGTATTGGGAGGGATGGGGAGGAGCAGGGACAGGGCACACTCGGGGGAGGGGGCAAAACTGGGTGGGAAGAGGTAGGGCAGAGCGGGGGTGGGAAGAGGCGGGGCAGGGGTGGGGTTTGGGGAAGGGGTGGGGGTGGGGGTGGGGGAGGAGAGGGAGGTTGAGCACCCTTGGGGCCAGAGGAAGCTTCCCAGACACATGGGGCAGCCGGGGAGAAAGCACAAAGGTGAGCAATGGAGGCTGCGCTGAGGGCCGCTTGGAGAGGAGCATTGACAGCTCGATAGTGGATGAAAGATGATAGGTGGGTAGGGACTGAAGTGAAGAGAAGAAGCTCATGTTTGATGTGGGAGAAAGGGGAGCCAGTAGGGGGTTGCAAAGAGAAGAGTGACAAAGCAATGGGCTAGGAGAAGGATCTTTGCAGCAGTATTCTGGCTGGAGATGAGTGGGACAAGATTCAGGGCTGACCTGAGAGCCAGCTGATCAGGGCAGTCGCTCAGGGCCCCAAATCAGCATCCACACCTGGGGCACCACATAACTTGGCTGGTCTGGCCTGCCAGTGTTTTTGTTTGGTTTGCTCTGCTGGCCTGATCAGGGAAAGGCACCAAAAATGTTTTCTGCCCTGGGTTGCAAAATACCTAGGGCTGGCCCTGATTGCATTGGTTAAGGCCAGAGAGCAGGATGTTGCAGTAATTGAGATGCAAGCTGATGAGAGCCTTAGGCCTGGTCTACACTACAAGTTTAGGTCGAATTTAGCAGCGTTAAATCAAATTAAGCCTGGACACGTCCACACGACAAAGCCCTTTTTTTCGACTTAAAGGGCCCTTTAAACCGATTTCTGTACACCACCTCCGACGAGGGGATTAGCGCTGAAATCGGCCTTTCCGAGTCGGATTTGGGGAAGTGTGGACGGAATTCGACGGTATTGGCCTCCGGGAGCTATCCCAGAGTGTTTCATTGTGACCACTCTGGACAGCACTCTCAACTCAGATGCACTGGCCAGGTAGACAGGAAAAGGCCCGCGAAATTTTGAATTTCATTTCCTGTTTGCCCAGCTTGGAGAGCCCAGGTGACCACGCAGAGCTCATCAGCACAGGTAACCGTGATGGAGTCCCAGGATCGCAAAAGAGCTCCTGCATGGACCGAACGGGAGGTACGGGATCTGCTCGCCATATGGGGAGATGAATCAGTGCTGGCTGAACTCCGTAGCAGTAAATGAAATGCCAAAACATTAGAAAAAGTCTCAAAGGCCATGAAGGACAGAGGCCATAACAGGGACGCACAGCAGTGCCGCGTGAAAATGAAGGAGCTAAGGCAAGCCTACCACAAAACCAGAGAGGCAAATGGAAGGTCCGGGGCAGAGCCGCAGACATGCCGCTTCTACGGTGAGCTGCATGCCATGCTAGGGGGTGCAGCCACCACTACCCCAACCCTGTGCTTTGACTCCATCAATGGAGAATCACGCAACACGGAAGAGGTTTTGGGGGATGAGGAAGATGATGATGAAGACAATGAAGATAGCTCCCAGCAAGGAAGCGGAGAAACCGGTTTCCCCAACAGCCAGGATACGTTTTTCACCCTGGACCTGGAGGCAGTAAACCCCGAACCCACCCAAGGCGCACTCCCAGACCCTGAGGGTGCACAAGGCACCTCTGGTGAGTGTACCTTTGTAAATATTACACATGGTTTAAAAGCAAGCGTGTTTAATGATTAATGATTAATTTGCCTTGGCAATCGCGGCCAGTGCAGCTACTGGAAAAGTCTGTTAATGTATATGGGGATGGAGCGGAAATCCTCCAGGGACATCTCCAGAAAGCTCTCCTTGATGTACTCCCAAAGCCTTTGCAAAAGGTTTCTGGGGAGGGCTGCCTTATTCCATCCGCCATGGTAGGACACTTTACCATGCCAGGCCAGTAGCACGTACTCTGGAATCATTGCATAACAAAGCATGGTAGCGTATGGTCCCGGTGTTTGCTGGCATGCAGACAACATCCATTCCTTATCTCTCTTTGTTATCCTCAGGAGAGTGATATCATTCATGGTCACCTGGTTGAAATGGGGTGATTTTATTAAGGGGACGTTCAGAGGTGCCCGTTCCTGCTCGGCTGAACAGAAATATTCCCCGCTGTTAGCCACGCGGTGGGGGGGAGGGGTGAAGTGATCATCCCAGAGAATTGGGTGTGTGTGTGTGGGGGGGGGTAGTTGGATTTGTGCTGCATGTTAACCCGGAAACCACAGCCCCTCCTTTTACATTGCAAACCCATTTTAAATGGTCAACCCAACGGCCGCTTGGTATGGGAAATGAGGGCGCTGCTGTTTGAAACCATTCCCACATGTTATGAAGGTTAAAAAAGCCAAAAGACTGTGGCTTACCATGGCTGCCTGCAAGCCGAATTCTGTTGCCTGGCACTGTGTGAGTGATCTCTCACACCAAACCGGCAGGCCCTCAATATAAGAGGAAAAATGCGACCTTGTAACGAAAGCACATGTGCTGTGTAATGTG
This sequence comes from Emys orbicularis, assembly GCF_028017835.1. Taxonomy (NCBI): domain Eukaryota; kingdom Metazoa; phylum Chordata; order Testudines; family Emydidae; genus Emys; species Emys orbicularis. Next base: position 16,666,991 of record NC_088697.1, on the reverse strand, counting down.
AACAGCAAAATTTAACGTGAAAGAGTACCCATTGTTCTCTAATATGTGTCTTTTTAACCACCTCTCCCTTTTCCTCCACCAGCTGCAAATGTTTCTCCTTCGCAGAGGCTAGTGAAGATTAGAAGGAGAAAAAGGCGCACTCGGGATGATATGTTCTCGGAGCGCCAGATGTCCTCCCACACTGACAGAGCACAGCAGAATGCATGGAGGCAGACAATGTCAGAGTGCAGAAAAGCACAATATGAACGAGAGGAGAGATGGCGGGCTGAATAGCGGGCTGAAGAGAGCAAGTGGCGGGCTGAAGAGGATAGGTGGCATCAGACTGCTGACAGAAGGCAAGAGTCGATGCTCCGGCTGCTGGAGCATCAAACTGATATGCTCCAGCGTATGGTTGAGCTGCAGGAAAGGCAGCAGGAGCAGAGAACGCCACTACAGCCCCTGTGTAACCAACAGCCCTCCTCCCCAAGTTCCATAGCCTCCTCACCCAGACGCCCAAGAACGCGGTGGGGCGGCCTCCGGCCACCCAGCCACTCCACCCCAGAGGATTGCCCAAGCAACAGAAGGCTGGCCTTCAATAAGTGTTAAAGTTTTAAAGTGCAGTGTGTCCTTGTCCTCCTCCCCCACCCCACCCGGCGCTTTCCTCCTCCCCCACCACTCCCGGGCTACCTTGGCAGTTATCCCCCTATTTGTGTGATGAATCAATAAAGAATGCATGAATGTGAAGTAACAATGACTTTATTGCCTCTGCAAGCGGTGATCGAAGGGGGGAGGGGAGGGTGGTTAGCTTACAGGGAAGTAGAGTGAACCGGGGGGGGGGGGGTTCATCAAGGAGAAAGAAACAGAAGTTTCAAACCGTAGCCTGGCCAGTCACAAAACTGGTTTTCAAAACTTCTCTGATGCGCACCGCGCCCTGCTGTACTCTCCTAACCGCCCTGGTGTCTGGCTGCGCGTAATCAGCGGCCAGGCGATGTGCCTCAGCCTCCCACCTCACCATAAATGTCTCCCCCTTACTCTCACAGATATTGTGGAGCACACAGCAAGCAGTAATAACAGTGGGAATATTGGTTTCGCTGAGGTCTATCTGAGTCAGTAAACTGCGCCAGCGCGCTTTTAAACGTCCAAATGCACATTCTACCACCATTCTGCACTTGCTCAGCCTATAGTTGAACAGGTACTGACTACTGTCCAGGCTGCCTGTGTACGGCTTCATGAGCCATGGCATTAAGGGGTAGGCTGGGTCCCCAAGGATAACTACAGGCATTTCAACATCCCCAACAGTTATTTTCTGGTCGGGGAAGAAAGTCCCTTCCTGCAGCTTTTGAAACAGACCAGAGTTCCTGAAGACACGAGCATCATGTACCTTTCCCGGCCATCCGACATTGATGTTAGTGAAACGTCCCTTGTGGTCCACCAGTGCTTGCAGCAGCATTGAAAAGTACTCTTTTCGGTTTATGTAGTCGCTGGCTTGGTGCTCCGGTGCCAAGATAGGGATATGGGTTCCGTCTATCGCCCCACCACAGTTAGGGAATCCCATTGCAGCAAAGCCATCCACTATGACCTGCACATTTCCCAGAGTCACTACCCTTGATACCAGCAGGTCTTTGATTGTGTTGGCTACCTGGATCACAGCAGCCCCCACAGTAGATTTGCCCACTCCAAATTGATTCCTGACTGACGGGTAGCTGTCTGGTGTTGCAAGCTTCCACAGGGCTATCGCCACTTGCTTCTCAACTGTGAGGGCTGCTCTCATCTTGGTATTCTGGCGCTTCAGGGCAGGGGAAAGCAAGTCACAAAGTTCCATGAAAGTGCCCTTACTCATGCGAAAGTTTCGCAGCCACTGGGTATTGTCCCACACCTGTAACACGATGCGGTCCCACCAGTCTGTGCTTGTTTCCTGGGCCCAGAATCGGTGTTCCACGGCATGAACCTGCCCCATTAACACCATGATTTGCACATTGCTGGGGCCCGTACTTTGTGAGAGGTCTATGTCCATGTCCATTTCTTCATCACTCTCGTCGCCACGCTGCAGTCGCCTCCTCGCCTGGTTTTGCCTTGGCAGGTTCTGGCTCTGCATATAGTCCAGGATAATGCACGTGGTGTTCATAGTGCTCATAATTGCTGCGGTGATCTGAGCGGGCTCCATGATCCCAGTGCTATGGCGTCTGGGCTCAAAAAAGCCGCGAAACTATTGTCTGACGGAGGGAGGGAGGGGTGACTGACGACATGGCTTACAGGGAATTAAAATCAACAAAGGTAGCTGTGCATCTGGGAGAAACACAAACAACTGTCACACAGAATGGCCCCCCCAAAGATTGAACTCAAAACCCTGGGTTTAGTAGGCTGTTGATTTCACGGACAGAGGGGGAAGCAAATGAATACAGAACAAAACTGGTCCATCTATCTTTTACATCTTAGGCTGGGAGCAGACGGTGCAGCATGACTGATAGCCATCGGCATCTTCTGGGTGCTTGGCAGAAGATGCTGCATTACGATTGCTAGCCATCATTGTCAAGACGGTGCAATAGGACTGCCGGCAGGACTGAGTCTCCAGGAGACAAAACATGTCTGCCCAGGCGCCTCTGACCAAACTCACTGAGGAGTACGACGACGACGGATACCAATCGTAATACACCATCTGCTGCCAAAAGGCAAGGAGCTGATGCTGTATAGCAATGCAGTCCCACGTCTGCCAGTACCCAGTATGCCGATGACGGCTACCAGTCATACTGCACCGTCTACTGCCAAAAGGCAATTAGCTGCTGCTGTGTAGCAATGTAGTACCACGTCTGCCGGCACCCAGATGGCATATGGTGACGGTGAGCTGAGCTGAGCGGGCTCCATGTTTGCCGTGGTATGTCGTCTGCACAGGTAACCCAGGAAAAAAGGCGCGAAACGATTGTCTGCCGTTGCTCTCACGGGGGGGGGGGGGGAGCTGATGACATGTACCCAGAATCCCCTGCGACACTGTTTTTGCCTCATCAGGCATTGGGATCTCAACCCAGAATTCCAATGGGCGGCGGAGGCTGCGGGAACTGTGGGATAGCTACCCACAGTGCAACGCTCCGGAAGTCGACGCTAGCCTCGGTACTGTGGACGCAGTCCACCGACTTAATGCACTTAGAGCATTTTATGTGGGGACACACACAATCGACTGTATAAAAACGATTTCTAAAAAAACGGCTTCTATAAATTCGATCTAATTTCGTAGTGTAGACATACCCTTAGCTGGTGGGTGGATAGGAATGGCCGTATCTTTGGGTGCTGTTGTCCACAGTGACTGAGACAGGAGGTAACCGGGAGGGCTTGGGGGAAGATTAAGAGCTCTCTTTTAGCCATCTTGAGCTTGGGGTGATGGCTAGACATTCACAAGGCAACATCAGAGAGACAGGCAGAGATTTTCATTTGGACAGAAGAAGCCAGGTCTGGAGCAGAAACAGATCTGTGAGCTGGCCACATAATGATGGGAGTTGAATTGTTTGCAGATGAGATTACCCAGCAATCAGGTCTGCCTGGCCACAGGCTTTCCTGCACTTGAGCTCAGAGCCTCCACTCAGGCAGCTGCAGCGTCAGCCCTAGGCTAAGGAGTTCTAGTCAGAGCTCCCCGGACTGCTCTAGCTCCCCACCTATAGAACACCCACGTTGGTCCGTAGGTCCTGGAGCCTAGAGCAGGTGCTCTCCTATCCATGGCACAGATGCCCGGGGGCAGAAAGGGCACAGGTTTGGATCTCACCACAGCCAAACGAAGACAGTTAATGAGCACGTACGTTGTGTCCAGATGTGAAACAGCAACAGATGTGAAATGTCTGAGTAGCAGCTTTAATGCGCTGAAAACAAAACTGCAGCTCGGAGCAAAAAACTCGGATGTGTTCTGTCTGCTGAGCCATGAGGTGTGTGTCCCAGCCTGTTCTCCATCCAGCAAGCACATCAATGAGGAGGTCAGGCTAATTATCCAGGGGATTGTTCCATTGGTATTAAGGCTGCCCGTGCCATGCACTGTGTTTATGTACAGTATAAATCTGAACTCTAATTGACTTCACCTCCTTGGAACGTAAGGCAAGAAGTAACATCTGTGCCTGATGTTATTTTATGAAGTGCTGATTCCATCAGTAAAGAAACAAAATACATGTAGTAAAAGCAAATCCCTGTAAATCCCAGCAGGGCTTCGTCCAGGCCCCACTGAATGGAGCGCTGGCAGAGCAGGCGATCAAGGGCTGACTTCAGGAACCAGCCTGGGGAACACATGGCTCCTTGCATGAAGTGGAGATGTCCAAATGAAGAGAATCTCTGTGAGGTCAACATGACTCGAGCCTTAGCCAAAGAAAGCTCCGAAGGAAGCCTCTCTTGCCGTAGAATGTGATTGACTGGAAGAGAGAGCACATACATAAACACATACTGAACCCCCCCGCCGCCCCCTCAGGGCAGTGTGCCTCTCCCATGGCAAAGCCCAAGCGTTCAGAATCCCTCTGCTCAGTTGCCCTGGCTGCAAAGGAATATTTCAAAAGTGACTCCCATGACCCACGCTGCCTGAGTCTGCACAAAACCTGAGAGGGGGCAGCTGCCCCGGATGTGACCCACACTGCCTGAGTCTGCGCAGAGCCTGGGCCGATCGTCCTGAGAGGGGGCAGCTTCCCCGGATGTGACCCACACTGCCTGAGTCTGCACAGAGCCTGGCCGATCGCCTGGAGAGGGGGCAGCTGCCCCGGATGTGACCCACACTGCCTGAGTCTGCGCAGAGCCTGGGCCGATCATCCTGAGAGGGGGCAGCTGCCCCGGATGTGAACCACACTGCCTGAGTCTGCGCAGAGCCTGGGCCGATCGTCCTGAGAGGGGGCAGCTGCCCCGGGTGTGACCCACACTGCCTGAGTCTGCACAGAGCCTGGGCTGATCGCCTGGAGAGGAGGCAGCTGCCCCGGATGTGACCCACACTGTCTGAGTCTGCACAGAGCCTGGCCGATCGCCTGGAGAGGGGGCAGCTGCCCCGGATGTGACCCACACTGCCTGAGTCTGCGCAGAGCCTGGGCCGATCATCCTGAGAGGGGGCAGCTGCCCCGGATGTGACCCACACTGCCTGAGTCTGCGCAGAGCCTGGGCCGATCGTCCTGAGAGGGGGAAGCTGCCCCGGGTGTGACCCACACTGCCTGAGTCTGCGCAGAGCCTGGGCTGATCGCCTGGAGAGGAGGCAGCTGCCCCGGATGTGACCCACACTGTCTGAGTCTGCACAGAGTCTGGCCGATCGCCTGGAGAGGGGACAGCTGCCCCGGGTGTGACCCACACTGCCTGAGTCTGCACAGAGTCTGGCCGATCGCCTGTAGAGGGGGCAGCTGCCCCGGGTGTGACCCACACTGCCTGAGTCTGCGCAGAGCCTGGGCCGATCGTCCTGAGAGGGGGCAGCTGCCCCAGATGTGACCCACACTGCCTGAGTCTGCGCAGAGCCTGGGCCGATCATCCTGAGAGGGGGCAGCTGCCCCGGGTGTGACCCACACTGCCTGAGTCTGCGCAGAGTCTGGCCGATCGCCTGGAGAGGGGGCAGCTGCCCCGGGTGTGACCCACACTGCCTGAGTCTGCACAGAGTCTGGCCGATCGCCTGGAGAGGGGACAGCTGCCCTGGGTGTGACCCAGCCCACTGAGCAGAGGCCACTATCAGGCTTCCTGCACTGCAGCTGTAACCCAGCACAGGCATCGACCCGCCCCAGTGACAGCTCTGGCCTGCGTCCTGGCGTATGTTGTGCAGTGCGCAGCACCCCCCAGGAACAAGCGATGGGTTTGTAGGCAGCACTCTCTTGCCTTCAGCCTGCCCCAGGCGCACTCCCCCACCATCCAGCAACTGCTCTGGGGTGACTGAGCCTTCTGCTGCCAGGTGCTCGCTTATCAGGGTTCAGCTTCATAAGCCAGGTGAGGGGTGGGTCTGGCCACCCACACAACAGTGGGCACAGATACCCCATCGATAGCCAGAGCATGTGGGGGGACCAAAGCCTCTTCTTGTCCAAACAGTTAAATGCCAGATCTCTGGAATGCTCTGGCACCATGCGCCTGGCCAGTGCGTCCCATGCTGTGTCCATGAACCGCCCTCTGTGGTTGAGCAAAACAAGGGAGCAGTATTCTTTCCAGCTGCCATATTCCTGTGCCCCTTGTGCTAGGCAGACCATGGGAACAGGAGTGCCAGCAAAGGCCCCTTCACCATGGGAAGTCAATAGGCAGACCACGGACCAAATCCAGACCGCCAGACGCTTTTGAACAGACCCTGAAATCTTTCTACTTACTTATTATCATTATTATTGTTGTTATTGTTTGAAATTTTATCAGGAGTGTGGACCTTGACTATACCTTGACCAAGAAATTTGGACCTTGACAAAAAATAATTGACTACCCCTGTCCTACATGGCTCAGGACGGCCATCTGCTCAAAGCCAGCCAGTATTTCAGGGCCCTTAGTAATCACCACCACCCATGGGCAAACCACAGGAATAATCACCTCCCAAACCTCCATCACCACCACATCGACAGTTGGCTTGTCACCACCAAACTGACCAGCCACCGACCTGCAGCAGTCTGGGGCGGTCAACTTCCATATGGCAATGGCGACCCATTTCTGGACTGGTCTGGCCTCCCTGCGTCCTGGGGCTCAAGGGTCAGGCAAGGTCCGCACATGGCTCCTGTTTACTGACCTGGTGGGCTAAAAACACTTCCACACACGGGCCGAGGACAGACAAGTTCTCCCCCAATACATTACAAAACAGTTCAGAGAGCGGCTTGGTTTAAAAATTGCCGGTTATGGGGAATCTGCCACAATCGTTGGCTGTAAAAAAATTGTGCCTTATTTCCAGTCTGAATTTGTCTGGCTCCAAATTCCAAAGATTGGACCTTGTTAGGCCTTTGCCTGCTAGCGTGAAGAGCCCATTATAAAATTTCTCTCAAAGTAGGTACTTAAAAACTATGATCAAGTCACCCCTTCACCTTCTCTTTGCTAAGCTAAATAGACAGAGGTCCTGAAGTCTCATGGTAAGGCAGGTTTTCCAATCCTTTCATCATCCTGGCAGCTCTTCTCTGAATCTCTCCAATGTTTCTACATCCTCTTGAACTGTGGGCACCAGAACTGGACACGGGATTCCAGCAGCAGTCACACCAGTGCCAAACACAGAGGTGAAAAAACCTCTCTGCTCCTAATCAAGGTTCCCCTGTTCATACATCCAAAGATCACATTAGCCCTTTCGGCACAGTGTCACATTGACTGCTGCCGTTCAGCTGATTGTCCCAGATGATCTCCAAGTCTTTTTCAGAGTCGCTGCTTCCCAGGATAGAGTCCCCCATCCAGTAAGTATGGCCTGGGTTCTTTGTTCCTCGATGTACATTTACATTTGACCCTATTAAAACACACATTCTTTGCTTGCGCGCCGTTTACCAAGTGATCCAGACCGCTCTGTATCAGTGACCTGTCCTCTTCGTTAGTTACCATTCCTCCATGTTTGTGTCGTCTGCAAACTTTATCAGTGATGATTTTTTGCCTTCTTCCAAGTCATGGATAAAAATGTTAAACTGCATAGGGCCAAGCTCCGATCCCTGTGGATTCCCTGTTTAGAGTTACCTTTTGAGACCTGTCAGCCAGTCTCTAATCCATTTACCAGGGGCCACCATGTTCATTTCACACTGTTCTAGTTTCTTCATCAAAATGTTGTGTGTTAATGCGTGACATGTCTCACAAAATTATAAGTATACTGCATCAATTGTATTCCCTTTTGTGACGAAGTTGGGGATTTTTGTAGTGTTTTATATGAATAGTGTGTGCGCGCCTCAGTTTCCCTGTGTGCTGCATGTTTAACAAGGTGGTGAGAGAGGGTTTGTTGTTGCAGAGGACCCTGTAGACAGTTGGCTGTGAGTGGAGGGGCTCTGCAGTGAGTGGCTGCCAGCGATAAAACAAGGGAATTGAAGGAATCAGCAAGGAAAGGGCCTAGAACCAGCTCCCTAAAAGGGACCTTGCATGTCTGTGCAGGGAGAGAGGGTTGAGCATTGGGAGACTCACCCAGGAGCTGCTGATTGCCTGGCTGGTAGAGAATGACCAATCCGAGGAGCAAGTTCCAGATCTCAGCGGGGCTTCTGGGCTGCCCGGAGAGCCTGGGAGTAGCAGGGGGGCAGCTGTTGGGCTAGTAGGAGGGAGTCCATGGGACCTGGCTCCCCAGCCAGGACGGGGGCTTCCCAACCTGGGTTCCCCCCAGTGAATGTGAAGGGATGGAAACTGGAACTGAGAGTGAAGGAGCTGGAGCCAGAGGAGCGGAGGCTAGCTGACTGCTTGGAGCAGTGAAAACATGAACTGGAATTGGAGGAGAGGCAGGCCAAGAGGACCCGCTGTGGAGTAAGTGGGGAAGGACACCAAGCTGCCAATTCGGCAGGAAGCCTAGATTCCAAAGTGTGCCCCGGTGTAATGGGAGAGATATATCGATGCCGACCTCACTGCCTGTGAGAAGGCTGGTGATTTGAACCAGGTTGACCCTGTGGACAGGCACAGCTGTCTCACCCACTGCTTGGTCCCAAGGCCATAGGGATGTTCAGCCAAATGGACGGTGCAGAGACTGGGGACTATGAACGTTCTAACAGGCTTTGCTGCTTTAGTTTGAATAGACCCCAAAGGCAGATAGGAAAAGATTTCGGGCATCACGAGAAACCCCGGGCATCATGTACAAGGAGGTCACCACCCTGCTGGGGGACTATCTCTGCAAGGGCAGGGGGGAAAGGATGTGGGGCCACTCCCGTTGCAGAGGATGTGTATAATCTGGTTGGATTGGGGCAACTGTGGGACATCTGCCCTCAGAAGCCCAAAGCCCTCAGGGTGGAGGTATGCTGGCAGACTTGCGGTTATGGACAGCAGATGGGGTAGGGGAGAGAGACACTTGGGGACTTGGAAGGGGAGTCGCCCAGAGACCTCTCAGAGGTGAGACTCCAGGAAGCCCAATGAGGGGGTGCCCACGAATGCCGGAGCAGGCAGACCCCTTCCCTGGGACCTGCGGGACCTGAGATGTCGTTACTTCGGACAAAAGGACACAAGGTGGTATCATGCCCAATGGCACGAAATTTTTGCCCAAGGGAACCCTCGAAGGGTTAACGGGCGAAGGAAAGACAAGTAGACAACCTGTAACACAGGCTGAGAGAGTGAGCTGGGAAGCGGTCATCCAGCCAACTCCTGGGGCAGAGCTGGCCAGGGGATGGGGGAAGGCAGTCGGGCTTCCACTCCGAGTCCAGCAAATATGTCTGCTCGTGACTCCTGGACTCAGGCCCCCCTGATCCCCAGTGGGAGCGGAAGGTGGGGGTCAGTGGGAAGACATTCAGGGGGTGAAGAGATTCTGGGACCGAGACTCTTGTGGGTGCGATGCAACCGCACCAGCTGCTGAGGGGCCGTGTAACATGGGGGAAGGCTCCCAGACGGCAGCCATTCACACGGGGTTCCTGTGCAGACACGGGAAGGATGGGGTGGGGCTGTTAGCTGGGGTCCTTCTGCGCATCAGCTTTGATGTGCACTTGGGAAGTGACCGTGTCTCTTAAAGACAGGATCTGAACCCCGTGCCAGTAACGGCCAAAGAGCTGAACCCACCAGAGATCGGAAGGTGGAGAGGGCAGGAGCCAGTGAGCATGTGAATGGCCCATAAATGGCTTGGCCGGCAGGGACGGGGGTACTTTCCCCCCGGCTAGTAGCACAAGGGAAGACCTGCGAAGCTCTGGTTACCTGCCTGTCTGTAGCCAGCCCCTGGAGCTGAGTGGGACAACAGCCCTGCACAGGGGAGAGGTGGCTCACACTGGCTCTAATGCGGCAACCAAAGCAGTGGGCTCGCTCCCTACCCTCATTGGGACATGGGTGCTGGGGGTGGTTGGACCCCCAGTTAAGGTCCTGTAGTGAGAACACAACTGAATGAGGCCCCAAAGAGGTTGGGGTGCATGATCAGCTACCTGCAGAGGTGCTGATGCGGGATGGACTGAAGAATTGGCCAGATGGTGCTTTGGTCCTTGCCTGTGGCTGAGGTCAGGGAGGACCACTTGGCCTTAGGGTGACCATATGTCCTGATTTTATAGGGACAGTCCCGATTTCTGGGTCTTTTTCTTATATAGGCTCCTATTACCCCCTACCCCCTGTCCTGATTTTTCACATTTGCTGTCTGGTCACCCTGCTTGGCCTTTCACCGGCAATCCACCCAGCAGGGTGGCGTGGAACATCCAAGGGGGGAAGTGAGTTGCCAGGGACAGGGCTTAACAGGGCTGAGACCAAGGCCTTGTCCTGAGGTGGGAAAACTAAGGCACAGGAATGAGGGCTTGGCCCCGAACCCAGCAGCTGAATTTTAGACCTAGCCGCAGAAGGATCCCTCCTGGAAGAAGCGGGGGCCTTGTGGGCCATGGTGTTGCAAGATCCTGGGGAAGGATCTTGGTACCAAGAAAGGGCTCCCTGAGGGAAAACTGAACTTGTGGGATCACAGGGTGTCTGGTGGTCCCCCAGAAGTACCACTGGGGGGATGTCCCTTCTTCTAAACATCAGGGGGATCAGCACACCCAGTGAGACCTGCTGCAGAACGTTTACTGCGCCGGAAATTCACAGGGGTCCGCCCCTTTGGGTTGGTGTATAGGAGAAGTAGGGGACCCCTGGACTTGATGAGAAACAAATGGGGAATCGGTGGTGGATTCTGAAGTATCGTTCTGGGGAAAGCTCACTTTGCTCATGGGTTTGGCTAGGAAGAACCTCGCCGGGGCCCAGGAACTGCAAAAGGGCTGGTACGACAATGTGCCTGATCGGGGACCAGAAGAGGGGTCACAGCTCAGTGCGAAGGGCACCTGGGAAGAGCCCTGTGAAATCAGCAACCAGCTGAAGGAGGTGAGTCATGCTGGAGATGCCTAATTGGACAATTGTACCATGTGACATAATGAAGCTGTACTTTGACAGGGAGACTGTTGGTGCAGCCGTGTGTGTGGGCAGGGAAAGGAGAAGGGGAAAGGGAATCTCTCTCCTAAGCCAGGCACTGACCTCCTGCTGGAATAACTTCCCCTCTCTGACCAGCTAACCCCTGCCCGCCAGCTGAGATCAGAGGGGCTGCGTTCGTATCTAAACTCACTAATCTAGCTGTCTATGGGGGGAGGGGAGGTGATTCCCCATTCACAGTCATCGGGAAAACAGCCTGGGATCCAGAGACGTCAGTGACATGCTGGCGTTAGGGGTGATCCAGCCTCCTCCAGGCCCTGGGACTCACCCGTGGGGCTGGACCCCAAGTAAGACAAGTCGATCAGCCCCGGTGTGCACTATTGGAAGCTCAATGCCGTCACCATGTTCAATGCCTGCCCCATGCCCAGGACTAACAAAATCCTAGACAAGGGCGGCGGGGGGTGGGTTACCTCATTACTGTGAATCTCACCAGAGGCTACTGGCAGGTGCCTTTGCACCCAGTTGCCGGGTTGAAATCTGCTCCCATCACCCCTATAGGGCTCTGAGTTCCTGGTCCTACCTTTCGGCCTCAAGGGGGTGCCTGCCATCTCCGTGTGCCTGGGGGATCAGTGACTGAGCGGGGTGGAGGACTGTGCCTGGCATACATTCATGATATCTGTGTCTTCAGCCCGCCCTGGGAGAACCGTGTGTCCCAGTGAAGAGGGGGCTGGGACGCCTCCAGGATGCAGGATGGATGATAGAGGCCAGAAAGGGCAAGATGAGGATGGCAGAGGTGTCGTACCTGGGCCACAAGGTGGGAAGCAGCTGCCTAAAGCCAGAGCCAGCCAAGGTGAAGGTAACCAGAGATTGGCCCATTCCTCAAACCAAGACACAGGCCCAGGCCTCTAATGGGATGGCAGGGTACTACTGAAGGTTTGTACCCCACGTTAGCTCCCATTACGAAGACTGGTAAGTTGGACAAGCCAGACAAGGTGGTCTGGACCGAGTAGTGCCAGGGGGCACTCTGTGCGCTGAAGGAGGCTCTACCCCAGGGGCTGGGGCTGGTAAATCCAGACTTGGACAAACCCTTTAGGGTGTTCACCGACATGCCTCAGATGCAGGGCTGGGCGCGGTGCTGATGCAGGCCAATCCAAAGGGGAAGAGACACCCCATTGTGTACCTGAGCAAGAAGCTGCTCCTCTGGGAGCAGAACTACGTGGTCATAGAGAAAGGAATGCCTGGCCCTGGGATGGGCTCTTAAAAAGCTGCAGCCGTATTTATTTGGGCAGCACTTTATGGTGTACACTGACCACTCGCCCTGACGTGGCTGCACCAGATGAAAGGGGCCAATGCCAAACTCCTAGGGTGGAGTCTGATCCGCCAGGATTATAATATGGGGGTGTCCATGTAAGAGGAGCGCGAATGTTATAGCTGATGCTGTGTCCCGGAGAGGGGGGGCTGAACTTCCCCAGGTCACTGGCTGGAGTGACCCCGCTCAGTTCAGACTCGAAGGGGAGAGAGATGTGACGAAGTTGGGGATTTTTGTAGTGTTTTACCTGAATAGCGTGTGCGCGCCTCAGTTTCCCTGTGTGCTGCATGTTTAACAAGGTGTTGTTGCAGAGGACCGGGTGTGACCTCGCCCAGCAGCCGGGAGCCTCGGACGTCAACCTGGAGATGGGGAACCCTAACAACTGGTGACCTGGTGACTAAGAGGCCCACCCCAACTTGGCAGCCAGCCGGTTCTGGCCTGTGGGAGGACAAAGGGCTGAGGAGAGAGGACCCCGCTGACCTGATCAACCAGTTCCAGCCAGAGGGGAACAAAGGATGGAAGAGAGAGGGCCCCAGCGACCTGTTTACCTGGGATGGAAGACAAAGCCCAGGGGAGGAGCTGTTGGGGGAGATGATATTGGATGATCTGCTGGAAGGAGAGGGATGCTGGACTGGTCAGAGAGAGAGCAGCCAGAGCCTACCTGGATGGGGGACAGACCTAGATGTACTGTGCTGAGGGATGCTAGGCCTGAGAAAGTTTCCTGTGCTGGGTTCAGATGCTCAATAAACCTTTCTGTTTTACACTGGCTGAGAGTCACTCCCGTCTAGAGATCAGGGTTGCATTATTCCCTCTGGGCATGGAGGCCCAGGGGGTCCAGAGCGAGTTGACTCCCTGAGGGGGCCCCCGGTGAGAGAAGGCTTGCTGAAGGCTCAGAGAGGTACATTTCCAGGAGACGGAGAAGTCTATGGCTTAACCCCCGAGAGAGAGTGGACCCCCAAGAAGGGCTGTCGCACTGAAGGGGGTTCCTCCCAGGGACCGTATGGAGCTGGGAGCGAGCACGAGACCTGTGAGTCCATGACACCTTTATCAACCAAACTTGTAATCACATAAAAAAAAAAAAATCAAGATAGTTTGAGCGGATTGATTTTCTATAAACCCATGCTATTGGCATTGATTATATTACCTCCTTTAATTCTTTATTGATTGAGTTGGATATCTATCATTCCATTATTTTGCCTGAGATCAATGCCAGTCTGACAGGCCTACAATTACCCTGAGTGTCCTATTTACCCTTTTAAAATACTGGCACAACATTAGCTTTCTTCCAGTCCTTTGGAACTTCCCCAGTGTACTAAGACGTATTGAAAATCAACATCAATGGGTGAGCAAGCTTCTCAGCCAGCTCTTTCAAAACTCCTAGATGCAAGTTATCTGGATCTGCTGCTTTAAGAGTAGCTGCTGTTAACATCCTCCTTAGTCACTGTTGGAATAGACAGTATTTCTCACCATCATATAACATAACTACATTATCTGGCATTTTCCCAAATGGAAAACAGAAATATTTATTGAACACTTTGGCTTTTTCTACGTTATTGTCAGCTCTACCATTTCTACCTAGTAATGGAAAAATACCATTGTTAGGTTTCCTTTTGCTCTGAATATTCTTAAAATGTGTTTTTATTGTCCTTAACTCAGCTGGCCATAGATAATCTCCTAGTGTCCTTTTGCTTCCCTTAGCAATTTTCTACAATGCTTAGCATCTAATTTATATTTCCCCCCATATGTTACATATTGTATTTTTCATAGCTGCTTTCACTTCTCCTCTAAGCCAGATTGTTGTTTTTTTAACCTGTGTAGCCTTCTTTCTTGCTTGAGAAATTTTGGCTTTTGGGCATCTAGTACAATGTTCTTATACAACTCCAAAATATCATTCAAAATGTTCTGATTGAATCCTTTCTCCCAGCTCATTTGACACGCCACTGTTTTCAGCTTTGTGAAACTGGCTCTTTTAAAGCACAAACGTAGATATAATTATACTGGTTTGGACATTATTCTGTTTGCACATGACAAATGTAATCAAGTCATGATCACTGCCACTTAAGCAATGATCAATAAGCCCAAGATGCTGCTCCTTAATAAAATAAAATAATATGAAAGACCCAGCTCTTATCTAGTGCTTTTCATCACTAGACCTCAATGTGTTTTACAAAGGTCAGTAATATTATCCCCATTTTACCGATAGGGAAACTGAGGCAGAGAGCGGGGCAGTGACCTGCCCAATGTCACCCAGCAGGCCAGTAGTGTACCCAGGAATCCTTCTCCTCTGGTTTCTACCGCAATGCCCCCCGTTACATGATTCCCAAGCAATTAATCACCCTAGGAATGTGCTCCCTTCCCCCAAGCCCACAACTCACGGCTGACCCCACACGCCTCGAATGGCGTGTGATGCAGAACATGTCTGGTGGGATGCGGCCCCATGGGCCCAGAGGATGTGGCCCTGCTGGTTTCTATCCCGCAGGGTGTCTCTGATGCAACACCAGCTGTGACGCCCCCCACAGTCGTGCACGGAGGGGGTTTCTCTCTGTGCAGCTCCAGAGGGTGCCCACTGCTTCGCTTGCTAGGAAAGGGAACAGTGACGGGAAGGTGACAGAGTGGGGGGGCTGCAGGGGTCTCTCTCTCTCTTTGGATCCCTAAGATTCTTTCTGGCTCAGTCATTAGCCACGGGGCTGGATGCAGGATTCTCCAGAGGAGGTTGTCTGGCCTGGGTGATTGAGGAGGCCAGACTCGATGGGCGTAATGGTCCCTTCAGGCCTCAGGACTCTACATTTATGTTTTGTTTTATGGCTCCAGAACTCTCTGGTACTCAGGGGGCGGACTCCCCCCAGGCAGAAAGGGGCTGCTCAGAGCCATGGCAAACACTACACATCTCCAGCCAAGACCTGCCTCTGCAGAGCTCACAAGAGGAGGCAGAGCTGAGGGCGCTCA
Organism: Emys orbicularis; assembly: GCF_028017835.1. NCBI lineage: Eukaryota > Metazoa > Chordata > Testudines > Emydidae > Emys > Emys orbicularis. The sequence continues at coordinate 16,651,846 of NC_088697.1, read as the reverse complement.
CGCCGCTTTCCCAGGGTCCCAACATTTCATTTCCCTCGTCCATGGGTTTGGATGTGCTTTATCCCATCCCTCCCCTGTGTAGATGCCTCTCAGGGTCTCTGGTTCCTCAAGGCCCTGGGCAGCTGCGACAAAGGGCTCCTCCCCTCGCTCCAGGCAGGAGATGATGTCAGGCTTGTGAATGGGAATCCCTACTCTGGGAAAGTCCACAGGTAAGGTCCCAGCCTGCCAAATGTCTGAGCATTCATCGTTCCATTATTTTAACCCCAGCCACCCTTCCCGTGCTCACAAGGACACAGGATCCGCACAACTGGGGAAATACCATGGAAGCCTTCTGGGATGGTGAAGTGTCTGCGTGGGGCGTTGATGTGCCCTGTTAAGACACCAGCACCTCTGATAAATGCCAATGAACCCTCTCTCTCCAACTCAGCGGGGTAAACCCAATCCCTGCACTGCCACTACTGTCCCCCGTCTGGGGGCAAGTTACGACTGGGGGGGCACAAGCTAAAGGGGAGGACATGTGACCGCCCCACGTGTCTCCCCTACCGAGTGACACCCTCCCGCCCAGCCAGGGCCACCGCATTCTTCCCGTCCCACGTTACCTGCAGGGAGGGAACTGGGGGGGTTCTGTCCTTCTCTCGCTGTGCCTCCCCCCTCCCTCAAGCAAATTCGACCCACTCTCCCTGGCAGCCGGGCAGGGAGCGGGACAGAGCCGCTTCTGCCTGAGAGAGCCTGGCTGGGAGGCAGCCTGGGCTCGGCTGCGGGGGGAGGGAGTGGAGCTCCAGCTCGCTCGGCCCCTGTCCCTGCAGCAGGGCCCGGATGGGGGGCGACCCGCTGCCACCCCAGTTACCAGGGACAGGGGTGAGCGAGCCAGAGTCCCCTCCCCCCCACAGCATGTTTCTGGCTCACTTGTCCCGTTCCTGGCAGCTGGGACAGCAACAGGCTGCCCCCCATCAGGGCCCTGCTGTGGAGGCAGGGGCCGAGTGAGCTGGAGTCCCCTCCCTCCCCGCCCTCCACAACCAAGTCCAGGCAGGGAGCCGCTGCCTCCCAGCCAGGCTCTCTCAGGCAGATGCGGCTCTGTCCTGCTCCCTGCCCGGCTGCCAGGGAGAGCAGCCAATTTAGCCAAAAAGGTACCCGGGGGTGAGGGGTTGGGGCGCAGGGAGAGAAAGTAGAGCCCCTCTCCCTCCCTGCCCCCAGCAGGCCAATCTGGGGGACACTTGACTCCCTATGCCCCCCACGCATCGCCTCTGTGTGGGTCCTAGAGAAACAGCGGCTGAAAAAGCCCTGGCAGCACATGCCTCCATGAACTGGGAAGAGCCTGATGGAACCAGAAGCAGTGCAGAGGTCTAGGTCCCCAGCTAACAGGTGGGGCTTCAAGTGGTACTGTTGACAATGCCATTGGAGGAAGACAAACCACCGTCTCCCTCCTTGCCCAAAAGACTGATTCGAGAAGAGCTCCCTGAGGCAATCCTCCCTGGGCCTTCCTCACCCCCGACCACCTCCGGCTGGCACTTCTACAGCAGGGAGCGGTGAAGGGTAAGGAAGAAGTCCCTAACCATTTATGATAGGACATGTCCAGCTGCTTGTTACTGTATGTAGCGGGGTGGTTACCCGCTCCGGCCCTGACAGGGTTAAGGCCAGCCCTGGGAGAGGGCTGGGGCTGTAAGGAAAAGCCGAGGCTGCTTAGGAAAGCAGACACAGCTGGGGGCCACGCCCCAAACAGAGCACAGCAGGTCCTTATAAAAGGGCTGCTAGCTTGGAGCTAGACAGTCTCTCTCTCTCTCTCTCTCTCTCTCCAGTCTTGGAGGGAGCAGGGCCTGGCTGTCGGTAGTAAAGGTACAGGGAGTGAAGCAGGGCTGGGGAAAGGCCAGAGGAGCAGGGGCGCTCCAGGCTGGCGACTCCCCAGGCTGCAGGGCCTGGTCCTAGGCCCACCCCTGAGGTACTGGGTGGTAGAGGAAGACAGCAGGTCCTACCCCGTTGCCTGTGATGAGTGATATACTGCAGTGTGCCCCAGGGAGTGGGGGCTAGTTGGTGACTGGCAGTAGCCTACGACTGAGGCGAGGTGGGGATAGTGGGTGGGGTTTCCCCGGGAGGGGAGACCCTGAGACTGAGGGGTGTATGGCTAGGGGGCAGCACCCCAGATAATGAGGCACCGGGGTCTGGGAAGGAAACGGGGGCCCAGCGGCAGCGAGACGTTGGCCTGCAGAGGGCGCTCCAAGGCTGGAAAAAGAGCTAATTCCCAGGATGCCAGCAGGAGGCGCCGCAGGGCTGAGTCTTGCACTGTTACACTGTTTTATTTACTATATGATTCCAAGGTGTTAAATCAGGCCCGAGCGGCACAAGCAGAGACGCACTTCTGATAGCTCTCCATTTACCAGTGATTAAAGGACAACACGGGGAGCCCTCACCCCCGGTGGGCTGCATTAACCGGTTTGGGCTGGTTCAAGAGTCAGGGAGATAAGGAACTTTGAGGTGGACAAAAGGGAACTTGTGAGGAACAGGGGATGAGAGCCACAGGGCTGCAGACTGCCCCCTCAGGCCCAGCGGGTGGGTGCCTGGGATAAGCAGAGACTGTCTACGCTCTGGGTCAGACAGATCTGCAGATAGACTCTTTGTTGTGTTAAAAGCTCTTTGCGCATTATGCTGCGTTCACACTGCTGAACAATACTTTGGTTTGAAAAGGCTGCCGGTGGCACTGAATTCATTACTAGTCCCAGCTCCCAGAGGGAAGAGCTGCAGGGGCTGAATCCACTTGGATCTGCTGAGCAACCCTGGCTGGTACATGGGGGCTGCAGCCCAGCACCCTGTCTGGAAAAGTGCAGGTTTCTTCCTGTGGGAAGTAAAGGCTTGAGGCCTAAACCCTGGAGGAGGGGAGCTCTGAGAGAGGACCGACAGAGGGGCTGGAGGCGCAGCAAGCTCTGAAGTGGGATCAGATCCCCGGCCGTAGTGCGTGTAGAGCAGTTCTCAACCTATTTACTATTGTGGGCCGCATCCAGTACTATTAGTATGGCCCTGAGGATGTCACATGGGCCTCAACTCTGTGCTGATTGGTCCACAAGCAGCTCACAGGCCACAGGTTGAGAACCACTGAGTAGCCTTAGCATAGTTTCCTGTTACTGCCAATGTGTAAAATTAAAAAGAGTGTGTGAGAGCGAGAGCTGGTGCCCTATAGACGGTGGTGGTCACGCCAGACTGGTGTACATTTGTTAGCATTACACAGTTCGCTTTCTCCAGGGGGAGGTGTAATGACAAGCAGAACACAAAGCAGCATCCTCTCAGAGCCAAGCCAAAGCTCCCCTAGGGGTGACACTGTTACCTTACGTGTGGATTCACATGCTGGCTATGAAAAGAGGACCCAGTCTGGCAGCCTCACCAACACAATCAGGCCCTCCCCTCTGCACTAGGGTCAGTCAGGTGCATTGAGAATTCACTGAACAGGATGCTCCAGTCCAAGTCCCACAGCATCCCCTCTTGTACGAAGTCTCCGCAGTGGCATCTGACACCTGAAGTTGCTTCCAACCCAGCATTTCTTTTATGGAGGATACACTGTAGTCCTGTGCAATAAGGGCACCCGCAAGAGAACACACTGCAACAGTCCTGGGAGTTACTAACTGCCCAGAAATCAAGGAGAGTGCGAAAAAAGAATGTTAAATTCTTTGGTCGCTAGATGGTGCTGCTGCTGTGTGACATGGAGCTTCAGAAAGGTCCCAGTGTGGCTTCCTGGGAAGGGCACCATTTGTTTATGGCTTTTGCACTGACATTTTAATTGCAGGACTGGGAAGGCTTGTCTGTAAGAAAGCTCCGTGCTTTTCTGTTTTCTGTTTTGATTCATTCCTCTCCAGTGCCAGATCTTCAAAACACCATGTATCTCTCACAGACACACACACACTCACACAGCCTCATGGCAATAGTCAGCATTGTAAAACCTCCCTATAAATGTCTAATCATGATGGGGGGCTGTTAAAGTGCAGTGAGAGTCTTAATGCTCCAGATCTGAAAAGGCTTGAGGTGTGTATTTACTGATAAAGAGGAGAACCGCCTGCCTTTTGAGTCAAATCACTCCCCAGCTCACGTTCACGTTTAACGTTAATTGTATTATTATTTATACCAACTGAATACTCTGCATTGAGGCAGAAGGAAAAGATGCAAACATTAGACATCAATCAGGCATATCTGAAATATTATCCATATGTCCAAGAAAGAATTCCTGAATAGATCGGCCTTGCCAGCAATAACAAACCCGCTCTTGCGGGCTCTGACAGATGTAGTAGGGTTCAGCAGCAAGTTTTCAGGCTCAGATAATGCCCCTCGCAGAACTATTGGCAAATGCTGCTGCTGGAAAATACAGCAATGAATTGTAATCGTGAGTCATACACTAAGTGATAACAATGACATGGGCCAGATTTCACTGGGGTTACACTGGTGTAAACGAGAACAGAATTGGCCCAATGTCTCCTAATCAGTGCATAGCGTAACTTCATAGCAATGGCTTTTGGGCCATCATGACCCAAGAACTCCTCAATGCCAACTGACAAGAGGGTTAAAGGAATGTCCTGATTCTGGTCTCTACAGTGTGGTTCAGCAAAGAATGTCGTGTGAGGGGTTAACTGGAAGCCAGGATCACAACGGCCATTGTTACTATTGTGCAAGGGATGTACAGATACTGTGCAGGGAGCTGCGTGCACACTTGAAATGTGTCCTTGGAGTCTGTATCACAGCAGCAGTGAAGAAACAGGTTTCCTGTCACACAAAAGGTGTTTATTCACCTGTCTCTCTGTTGAGGTGTAAATTAAGTGTCTCATTCACAATGGAGCTCCCATCACCCATCTAAACTGAATGCAGAGGAAGGATTGTAAGAATTTCAGCAAGGTATTAACAGGTATAGAGACACAGTGGGGGAAGAGAACATTATCTTGAGATGCACATCAAAGGTTTGCTAGACTATATTTGGGGAACAAAGAAGACACCCTGCACCTAGGAAGTAAACAGGCAGTATGTTTACATCAATGAAAACAGGATCACAACCAGCCTTGGTTGAAGACACTGCAAAAGGCTTTGCACGAGATACACTTCATTAGACAGGAGGTTAACCTAATAGTTAAGTTTAGGGTATGTCTTCACTACCAACGTGGCTGTGTAGTCAGAGCAGCAGCTGTAAAAAAAAATCCCCTCGAGGGGAGTAGCTGGTGAACTGTCTACACTGCCACTTTACAGAGCTGAATCTTGCATCGCTCAGGGGTGTGTTTTTTCACACCCCCGAGTGAGAAAGTTTCAGCGCTGTAAAGTGGCAGTGTAGACAAGGCCTTAGTCTCTAGAAAGCATGTTATGTAACCCTTATGTTTCCATGATCCTTACTCACTATCTCTTGAATTGTGACTCTTTGATAATAAACGTATTGTTGTTTTTACTATAACTATATCTTAATGCTGTGGCATTAAGCAATGTGCTGATCCTGAGTTGAATCAGGCAAGCTGGTCAGGGGCGCAATTTCAGATTTTGGTGGAGGGGGGCATCTTTAACCGTGAAAACACCTTAGGCACCTGAAAACGCTATTTGGAACACTTCAGCAATGTCCTTTTGATATGTGAGAACATACACTGGTTTTTGCAAGTTTTCCATATAAAGGAAAACAAGACAGAAAATATGGTTGAAGACTTGATTGAATAGCTGTATGTCTAACTAGTCCTATTTATCCACGTCTTCAGCCAGATTGTTTGTTTTAAAATACATACCAGATAATCAGTAAACAAACCCAGTGATAAAGTATACCGATTTAAGCCCACTCCTCCAAACTGATTGATGCAGGCAAGCCTCTGCACATGTGTGGTGCACCCCATCCGCCTGTATTAGCTTGTATCATTAGGGCCTTATAACCATGCTTGAATTAGCATCTGTTGTGCCACTGGCACTGAGAAGAGTATGGTCGAGTTGTTGGAACACTTGACTGAGAATTCTTGGTTCCATTTCTGGCTCCATAACTCACTCACTAAGTGAACTTGGGAAAATAAGTTAGCCTTTCTATGCTTTGATGTCCCCCTCTGCAAAATGGGAATAAACAATAAATCCCTATCTCGCAGATTAATAAAGACTAAATTAGGACAGTGAAACTTCATTAATTATTGTGCTTTGAGATCTTCTTATGATGCTATGGAAGTGCCTCATATCTAGAACTGGCCGGACATTTTTCAACAAAACACTGTTGTCAGAACATGCTGATGGTTGAAGCCAAAGCTTTTCACAGGAACTTGCCAGTTTCAACAAACGTTCATCAGCAAGGGTTTCTCAGGTCCAGGATGGAATTTCTGGGCAAGAAGAGTGACCCAGCCCATCAATAGCCAATAGTCTGGTGGCTAGAGTACTGATTCAGCCCAGGGGCTTGAGCCTGACTCTCCCACAAGTGCTCTAACCATGGGACTATTAGCTATTCTGGGGTGGGTGCCTCCCTCCCCCCACCCCACTTGGGTTTTGCAAGAAATTTCAAAATGCCCGTTTGGTCCCAAGAGGAAACGCTCTGAAATCTTGAAGTTTTGCAGGATGGGAAAACCACTTCCCACCCAGCCCTACCTATAACTTCCAGAGTAATTCCTGTCTGTGGTGCATACATGAAGCTTTACTCAAGCAGAGCGGGTTCACTGACTAATGCACTAGCCCCAAAGCCCCCCTCCCAGGGGGTTGTTGGCAGGGCTTACACCACACCGGGGTAGGACACACCAAGAAAACCAAACCCAGCCAGCATTTGAACACAGCCCCTGTCATTCAAGCATGCAGCAAACCCCAGTGTCCTGTAGATGACAGACGCAGGGAGGGAACGCTCCAGAGCTGGTTATTTCTGGAGCGGATAAGGCACAGAGCTCTTCCAAGAAAGGCTTGTCTCTAGGAGCAGCACCCCTGCATTGGTGACTCACAGGAGAGCCCCACCCCCGCTTCATCAGCCTCCTACCCACTGTCCTGGGCACAAGCAACAGTCAAACTGACACCCTTCTGCATGGGGGGAGGAAAGGGGCAGTTATTTGGAACTCCCCTTTCCAGGCATCTACCCCAGGAAGTGGGACTGAGGCCACTAATCTCCCTTAGCTGTCAGCATGGTGGGGGTGGGTAGGGGGCATCTGCATGGTGGGGGCAGGGCAGGGTCAGCGGGTCACTCACCCAGCAAGTGGCAGCAGCTACTGGCAGCAAAGAGGCAGCGGGCAGAGAAACAGCAGTAGATGGGAGCCAGTTGCAGAGGCAGCAGCGGAGGTGTTGCTTGGTACCCCGCCCCCCCTTGGTGAGAGGTGAATCCCGTGAACGCCCCTCTGAACGCTGACCAAGGACAGCCAATTGTGAGTGGGTGCAGCAGGGAGAGCAGGAGCGATGTGTTAAAGGGACATTCACTCATCAGACTTTCCCACTGCCAGGTGGGAAACTGAGGCAAAGGACACTGTGGAGTCTACTTTGCTTATGGTAACATGCTTTTGAATGTGGTTGTGGTGTTTTCCCAAATTAATACTGGGTTCCCTCTCCCTTCTAATAAAAGTTTTCTATTGCTATACACAGACTTTGTGCTTGTGAGAGGGGAAGTGTTGGCTCTGACGGGCGCTCAGGGACAGTGTTACATTTGCCCAGGTTACTGGGTGGGGGCTCAAGCCGGTTGTGTGTTGTATTGTTAAGAGGAACCGCTGGATATTGAACCTGGCCCTTGTTGCTGCCAATTCTATCTGCCGGAAGGGTTATACTTATAACCAACCAATAGCATTCCCCTATAGTATTATTACAAAATCATGACTGGGTCATAGGCAAACTCAGTGCACTGCCTGAGTAGCCATCTTTCTCCAGTAGCTGGGGCATGAAGAGTGATGGTACCTTGAAACAAGGGGCTTATTCTGGAGGCTAACTGAGGGCTCGTTTGGCCTGTGGAGTCTCCGCTACTGGTGATAATGTGACAGAAGGGATCAGCTCCGCTTGGCTGTCAGACTCAGGCCGACAGTTATAACAGCAAATGGATCCCATTCCAGGGAAAGCACAATCCAGGGCTTGGTTTCACCCATTCTCTAGCAACAAAAGCCAGGCCAGTCGGTTCAGGCAGGGTCATAGCTCTGAATATGGCAGGAGAGCATTCAAGCACCAGGGCAGTAGACAAGAAGTCTGGGAAGGTGGAGAGGCTGGGGGAATTCAGAGGGGTTTGGTGGCAGGTGTGGAGACTGTGTGCAGCAAGAACGGGAATCCCAAACTATTCCAAGCTAGTTCTTCCCTGCGTTGCCTGCCTTTCTGCTTGGAGCCCTGGAGCACCTCTCACAGGCCACTGGGGGAAGGCCAAGCCAAGCTGGAACTCAAGGCAGTGATTCTCCAATGCAGTTCCTGATCATGGCTCTCAGCTCTTTGGAGGATGAGGAATCTGGTGGCAATGACCAATTGCACTTGGTCCCTAATGGGTTTTGCTGTTTAATCACCAACTACTTTCCCTAGGCCATGGCTGGAACCAGTATTGTTATGTTGCCCACATGGTTTTCAACAACTTTTCATTTAGTTGAGTAAACACGGCAGCCCTGTAAGCAGCATGGGGCCAGGCCTCGTCTCTATTGCACTGTTTTCAAACAGATGTTTAGAAATAGCCAAACATCTGGCTTTGGTTTCAGTTCCAAATCAGTAGTGTTTGAGCCATACCTGCACCCTTGGCCAAGTGTCCCACTGCCAGGGCGAGCGAAAGCCCCCTCGCCACGCCCCCCCCGGCGATTATTATTCACTGGAGCACATACATTATGAAATCACGTATCAGACATTCTCATCAAATGGGAACAAATCCATGCAATTCCCATGAAACGTCTCTCTATTTGAACATGTAATATTGTGCTGGGAGATTAACCTAAAAGCAGATTAATAGACAACTCACCTAATCTGGGATGAAACGAGTGCAAATAATACCCCTTCTCTGTGTTTGTGTAACTGGAACTTTTCATATGATCCTGCTTGTGTTTTCAATACCTTACTGCTTGGAATTCTTGTGCCATGACCCTGGGCCAAGGGCAGGAACTGAACATGAGCATTTTCACTCCCAGACACTGACTAAGGATTACAATATGTAGGGAGAGCAAGAGGTCTTGGGGCCAGGTCAGAAAGTGCAGCACTGTAGTGTCTAAACTGGAGCTGCCAGGAGAGGGAAAGGACGGGCAGGCGTAAAGATCCTGTACCTTGGGCAATCACCTTCAGTTATGGGCCCTTCCATACACGAATGGTTCAATCTCAGGGGAACTCAAAGGTGGGAAACAAAAATGATTAATAATCCCAAGAGACTGATTGATGAGGAGAGATTAAACATCCAGGCCGCTCTGCTAATGCCTTTATGTCCTGACCCCTGCTGCTCCATTCAGCCCTCCCCACCCACTCCTCCCTTTCTCTGACTGGAGCAGGGAGCTGGTCTATGGAACTTGGGGGTAAGGGTCTATTTTGGCTGGAAAGTCTTCTATGGCAGCATTTAAAAATATTATCTGATATAATTAATCTAGGAATGGCAATACCGAGGATGTTACAGGACTGCCCGGGGCCCCGATCCCTGGACCCTCAGAGCCCAGGGGCAGCTGTTCCATGGACCCTCAGAGCCACGTGGGGTGCTGGTCTCTTGACCCTCAGAGCTCAGGGTTGTGTGGGGTGATTCCAGAGGGCCACAGAGTCTAGGGCTGTATGGGGTGCTTCTCAGACCACCAGAGCCCAGGGCTGCCCCAGGCCCTCAGAATCTGATTTTGTGATATGCTGTGGAGTAGAGACGGGGAGTTGATGGCAGGTGAGAAAACGAGGGGTTGAGCTCCCCCTGAGGTTCCAGGTCATTGCAACCCTGAGGAATAAAATGAGTGATCTGGGGTTTCCATGTGAAAACACAGAGCCCAGCATCTCTCACTCACCCTCCCCACCCATTGTCACTCATTACACACACACAACACACACACACACACACACACTCTCACATGCCCAATGTCACTCATTTTACACACAGACACACACATGCCCACATGCCAGGCCGGGCAGCTGCACACGTATCACAATTCTCTTTGGGAGCTACAAACAAGAGGCTGTGATTGTAGCTTAGTCATCGCTATGCAGCATAGAAACCATTCACCCGCCAGCCCCTCCCTCCCCCCCGCGCTGCGTGCAGTACTACAGTAGAACCTCAGAGTTACATAGACCTCGGGAATGGAGGGTGCTCGTAATTCTGAAATATTCGTTACTCTGAACAAAACGTTATGGTGGTTCTTTCCAAAGTTTACAACTGAACATTGACTTAATACAGCTTTGAGACTTTACTATGCAGAAGAAAAAAGCAGCTTTTAAGCATCTTAATTTAAATGAAACAACCACAGAAACCATTTCCTTACCTTGTCAAATCTGTTTTTAAACGATCCCTTTTTTTTTTTTAGCAGTTTACGTTTAACACAATACTGTACTGGATTTGCTTTTGTTTGTCTCTGCTGCCTGGTGGGGTACTTCCGGTTCCAAATGAGGGGTGGTGGTCGACCAGTCAGTGCGTAACTCTGGGGTTCGTAACTCTGAGGCTCTACTGCACATCTCACTGTGCGTGGTTCCCAGCCATAGGGTCCGTAGCAGGGCCCATGGTTTTTCATGGGCAGTTGACAATCCCTCCTGCACACCACTCTCTGTAGGTAGCGTATTCACTCAGTAAACACTAGGGCTCCGTGAGCACTTCGGAGTCAGGAGCAGTGCGTCTACATGGGAATCAAAGACCCGCAGCATGGCCGCGGCTGGTCCGGGTCAGCTGACTCGGGTGCAGGGGGCTCGGCCGGTGGGGCTACAACTTGCTGTGTAGACATTCAGCCTCGGGCTGGAGCCCAAGCCCTGGGACCCTTCCCCCTCCCGGGGTCCCAGAACTCGGGCTCCAGCCTGACCCTGAACATCTACACAGCAGTTTACTGCCCCACAGCCCGAGCCCTGTAAGCCTGAATCAGCTGACCCAGGCCAGCCATGGGTGTTCGATTGCTGTGTAGATGTCCCCTAAGAGACCCTAACTGGGCTGGAGCTTGGGCTCGGAACCTCTGAAGCCAGAGCTCCGCCCAAGCCACACCGTCATAGCACTGTCTACACAGCTGTTTTGAGAGCACTGGCGTGAGCCCGAGTCAGCTGACCGGGGTTGGGAGGTTTGGTGCCATGGGCTGTGTAGACATGCAACCCTTAGCCATCAGCCCATACTCCCACCAGACATGTGCTGGAGGGTCACTTGATTTCACTTTTTGGTGTTTGTGCTGCTGCTGTATTTCCAGGTGCCATGGGGAGCAGAGTGGAATTGCAGGGATACGAGGAGAATGGCTATTGCTTGAGGCATTTCTGGCTGGACCAAAGCAGGAAATACCAGGAGTCTCCCAAGAGAGCCTGCGGTCATGAGATTTCCAGCCCCTGAGCCCCGTGCTGGAGAGACAAAAGGTGCAGAGACACTTCGGGGGGCTTATCCAACTCAAATCTGTGAGATTCACCCCTACTGATAAAGAACCCACAGCTCCCAATTCCCCTCCCCTCTGGTGGGGCTCTGTCAATAGAGGCAAGACCTTCTGTTGTTCTGGGTGCTGATGCAGTCGGTTCATTCAGCTTGCTCTCAGCGGGGGCATCTGCCGCTCTGCAGCCAGCCCTTGCTGTGGAAACTGTGAAATTAATTCAGTAGCTGCATGCACATCTGGCAGAGGGGGCTGGGGCAGCGTGGCTGTGGGGTGCCAGTGGGGCACTATATCAGCCCTTAGGACAGGACGGATCATCTGGTGGCTGTAAATCTGCTTGAAAAAGCCTGTGGAGCTATACGCACTGATATATGTTAGGCTGCATAGCTCTGGCATGTGAGAAAGCTGCTATAGCAGAGGCCCCCTCTCCCACCTCCCCTCTGCTCCCCACTCCTCACCGACCAGCTCCTCATAGCCTTGCTCCTTAATTGAAACCGTACTTTAATTCTGCTCCTATAAATATTAATGGGGTTCTTTAGAGCCCCCAAGCTGGGATCACGTGGTGTGTGGTACCCAGCGCAATCATGTTTTATTGGTCCTTCCATATGGACCAGGAAACGTGCACAAAGGGGGAAACTCCACGGATGGGAGGAAATTTACTCTAGACTCAAGTCTGCAGAAGAATGACTGGGAACTTACAGCCTGAATTGCCAGCCGCAGGGGTGACATTCTTGACCCTCCGGCACTCACACAGCACTGTATTGCATCTTATTTTTCAAGTGCAAATTGTGGCAGTTGCTGGTGCTGCTTTTCTTATTCCTATGCCAGAGAAGCATCTACCGTTATCTGCAGAGACGTCCACTTTTTACAGAGGCCCTACAACAGCTAAGGCAGTTGGCTTCATATTTCCTCATTCTTCCCATCCCTGGGGGATTAATACACAGGCACCATCTTTGCAGCAGGGACAGTTCAATAAACTCTCTACGCGGCTTCACTGAACTGTCACTCACTGAAACAGAAGGTTAGAGCAAGACTCATGAGATGGCCAGCACACTTTGGCCAGCACAGCAGCAGAGATCTGTCGTAAATACCCCCCCCCCCTTTTTCAGTGACTCATAATTTTCCCTAGATAAATTTCTTTGAGGCTGAAATGATTTACACTTGGCTTCAGCCCAAGAGGAACTGTTTCTAGAAAATCTGTGTAGAATCAGTTGAGTAGTTTTGTCCTTTCTTTTTCAACAGGGGGGAAAGGCACTACATTTCCCTCTAGGTTCTGGTCAGACTTGTTCTCACAAACCGAGTTCACAAAAATGACTCAAGCAGCGCTAGAAACAAATCTGGCTCTCACTGACACTTAAAAGATAGTGGCAAAGGAGTGGGGGATTAGTTCATGCCCTTTCCCCCGTTTTGCTTCTCTAGGACAGAGAGGGGCAGGAAGGTTTGTCTTTAAAAAACCCAGAGAGAAGGAAAGAGGGGCAGGGAAGAGGTTCTGCTTTTTTCTACAATAGAAATTCAGGTCTTGTCCACCTTGAAGCACTCTGTGGATTATGGCATTGCAAGAGCCAAAAGGCTGCAACAAAACTCTCTTTGTCTTTGTTAACACCAATCTAACCAAAGAACGGGTTGGAGAAAGGATGTCTTTGTTAAAGATTCAAACACACGTCCATGCAGTGTGTCCAATACACATGTTCCGCAACCTCCCCTAGGTCCTTCAGAAAATCCAAGGTCCATCAAGGCTCACATTCAGAGGTAAATAGGCGGCAGGTTTAAAACAAACAAAAGGAAGTATTTCTTCACACAAGTCAAACTGTGGAACTCTTTGCCAGAGGATGTTGTGAAGGCCAAGACTATAACAGGGTTAAAAAAAAAACTAGATAAGGTCATGGAGGATGGGTCCATCAGTGGCTATTAGCCAATAGCCAGGATGGGCAGGGATGGTGTCCCTAGCCTCTGTTTGCCTGAAGCTGGGAATGGGCGACAGGGGATGGATGATTACCCCTTCTATTCATTCCCACTGTCGGAAGACAGGATACTGGGCTAGATGGACCTTTGATCTGACCCAGTATGGCCGTTCTTATAAAACCAGGGGAACCCACCTGGACAAAGCCCACATTTCAGGCTTTTTTTATCCTTCATAAACTAACAGAAACAGAAAAAAGGGCACCACTCCAGTTCTAGAAAGCCTCTTCGCAGGTCACCTTTAAATGAGCTAGGTGGGAAGCCAGCTATTTCAGGGGTTGCTGGTTCTGTGAGCTAGGGGCAGCAGTTTATCACATACACAGTATTACTTTGCCACTTGATTAACTCAGTGATTTGTCTTAATGTCTCTATTCCAAAATTAACATGGAAAATAAAGGCAAAAGTGAAATAAAGGTGAAAATAAAGGCAAAATGCAATATTATGTTTGAAATCTGGAGCAGGCAAAAGGCAGGAAATTTTACAGCAAAATCCAGTTGCTCTGACACAGGCCCTGGGGAGGGGGCAGCGTGGAGGGGATTGTGGGGCCATGATCCTGACTATTGATTTTGCCCAGCAAATTACATGGAGCACAGTAAGTGCTACTGAATGCTGACCCTGTGCAACCAAACAAGGTGGTCTGGCAACCTATGAACTCCCACACCTGAATGGCTGCCACACATAGGCAGTACAAAGTCTACCCTCAGTGCATTCTTGTTTAAACTCCCTCACAGCAGAGTGCAAAGCTTTAATTACAACTTCAGCAAATATTTGTTGCAAGAGAGTTCTACAAAGAGCTATCTGTATCCATGTAGACCACGGGTTGGCAACGTTTGGCACGCAGCTCGCCAGGGTAAGCACCCTGGCGGGCCGGGCCAGTTTATTTACCTGCTGACGCGGCAGGTTCGGCCGATCGCGGCCCCCACTCGCCGTGGTTTGCCGTCCTGGGCCAATGGGGGCGGCGGGAAGCCGCGGCCAGCACATCCCTCGCCCGCGCCGCTTCTCGCCGCCCCCATTGGCCCGGGACGGCGAACCGCGGTGAGTGGGGGCCGCGATCGGCCGAACCTGCCATGTCAGCAGGTAAATAAACTGGCCCGGCCCACCAGGGTGCTTACCCTGGCGAGCCGCGTGCCAAATGTTGCCGACCCCGATGTAGACCATTAAGCTAAAAGCTGGGGCTTCTCCAAGTGGCAGAAAATGTAATGATCTGCAAAGTGTATGCCTCTAATAAAGGAAGAAACAAACAATCAAGATGGAGATATATTTGAAAAGGCCTCAGATGCCTTCTGGAAAACATCACATGGAAATCAACCCTGAGGTGAAACAACTACAACAAGCCGCACAGAGCAGCTGCTCCTTTGAAGAAGGAGTTTGTACAGATTAACAAACTTGTGGAGATGGGAATCTTAAAGAAAGTTACATGACTGACCAACTTTCAGCACTATGGTAGCTATAAAAATCCAGGCAAACTGCTCACACCTCACTGAAGCTCTAAAATGATTCTGTTATCCTGTACTAATAACTGAGGAGATCCAACCCAAACTCCTGAAGGCACAGGTTGCAGTCCATCTTCAAAAACCCATTGTTATCAGCAGGGCCGGCTCCAGGCACCAGCTTGGCAAGCAGGTGCTTGGGGCGGCTGCTCCAGATAGGGGCGGCACGTCCAGCTATTCGGCGGCAATAAAGCGGACGGTCCCTCACTCCCGCTCGGAGCGAAGGACCTCCCGATGAATTGCCGCCGCAGATCGCGATCGCGGCTTTTTTGTTGTTTTTGTTTGACTGCTTGGGGCGGCCAAAACCCTGGAGCCGGCCCTGGTTATCAGCTCATGAACATCTTCAAAGAGTGTTGATGACAGTTCACTGTTATCACTGGGACATTCAATACCGAGAGGGCCTCTGATGTTCATTGCAGAATTTTAGTCCAGCGCAGCAGTGCCACAAAAGACTGTGAATACTGGGACCCTTGAAATCTTCAGCATGCACCAAGATGGAATGAAGCTAGACAAACTCAGACTGGAAATAAGGCATACATTTTTAACTGTGCAAGTCATTAACCATTAGAACAATTTACCAACTGTCATGGTGGATTCTCCATCATGACAATGTTTAAATCAACATAAGAACATAAGAACATAAGAAAGGCTGTACTGGGTCAGACCAA
This sequence comes from Emys orbicularis, assembly GCF_028017835.1. Taxonomy (NCBI): domain Eukaryota; kingdom Metazoa; phylum Chordata; order Testudines; family Emydidae; genus Emys; species Emys orbicularis. The sequence goes on along the minus strand of NC_088697.1, from coordinate 16,636,321 downwards.
AGGTCCATCTAGCCCAGTATCTGTCTACCGACAGTGGCCAATGCCAGGTGCCCCAGAGGGAGTGAACCTAACAGGCAATGATCAAGTGATCTCTCTCCTGCCATCCATCTCCATCCTCTGACGAACAGAGACTAGGGACACCATTCTTACCCATCCTGGCTAATAGCCATTTATGGACTTAGCCACCATGAATTTATCCAGTCCCCTTTTAAACATTGTTATAGTCCTAGCCTTCACAACCTCCTCAGGTAAGGAGTTCCACAAGTTGACTGTGCGCTGCGTGAAGAAGAACTTCCTTTCAAGATGGGATGTTTTTCTAAAAGATCTACTCAAGGAATTATTTTGGAGCAGGTCTCTGCCCTGAGTTATACAGGAGCCAGACGAGAGGATCACAATGGTCCCTTCTGGCCTTGGAATCTATGAACCAGGAACTTGAGCACATCAATCAGACAGAATTCCTTCACGTGATATAGAGAAATGGCTTCTGCAAATAGACTTGCCCAAACAGACACTGCACCTCAGCTACTCAGAACAGTCGTTATACTGGGAATGCACAGGCAGGAGGTAAGGAGAGCCACTTAGCATCCATACTGCCTATAGACACACATCCCAAAATGCTAATCCACATACTGGGGCTGAAGTGAGTCTATGTGAGGCCTGATATGTCCTGTATTGGCCAAACATGAGCAGTGAGGTCAGAGACTCCATAAGCCAGTGCAATATCTGCAGTGAAATCCTCTTATGAGTTAGGCATGCATCTGTCTTCCCTCCCTAGCATAACAAATAAGTTAACTGAGAAATTGCATAAGGTTGCCTCTGGCAAACCTAGGAATATAAATTAGGTCTCTAATATGGCTGAGCCAATATAGCCACTGGGTCTTGGAGCTCAACCATATGTATGGGCTTGTGTCCCCCACACTAGGAGGGAATGGGTCCTTGTCCCCTCTAGAGGCTGGTCCACAAGGCATATTTGAGTCTGGTTCTGTCTCCAGCTGGAGGATTGATTAATTTACTTCAGATTGTAGAAATCTGTGCCAGGACTCTGAAGGTCCAGTGCCAAGTCCTGTTAATGACCCATGTGGGTCTTATAGTTGCACATGAGAGAATTTCTGTATTTCCACTTTTCTTTTGGGGGAAAAAACTGGTTTCTTTAATTCACACAGTAAGAAAACATCCTTTCAAAGCGGTTTATGGTTAGGAACCATTAGAATCTGTCAGTTATGGTGTGATGTGCAACAACCCAGCTGTTCCACACCGTGGTCATTTGTCACAAATATCAGTTGCTTGAGCCACACATTGGGAAGCATGAAGGTTGAGAGGAATGATGGCAAAGACTTTAGTGAAATGGCAGCCATCTTCCCAGCGGATAACTTGTGGCACCCGCTCCCCTGAAAACAGCAGCCATCTTTGCTAGGAGCAGCCTCATTTCACATGGCAAAACTTTAGTGATATGGTGGCCAGCTTCCCTGAGGGCAATCTTTGGCTTTGCAGACGGTGGCCATCTTAACTAGTGGCATCGCTGCCCCCCCACTAGCAAGACCCTGGCCATCTTTCCTGAGGGCATGAGTAGCTTCAATTCCACTACGGAACTTCACTTCCATTGTAAGTTAGGGGAAATAGTGGCTGTTTAGACTAAGGGAACATTGGGAAATATAGGAAAATAAACTTTGCTTGATTCCAACCTAATTTCTTTAAACAAATATACATCCATCATTTCCTTGCAATGAGAGTGAAGTATGGAAAGTGTGAATGAAAACAAACCAGCCATTTGTGAGCAAAAGGCATCCAAAAAAAGGGATCAACAGATAAAAAAAATCCTTTTTATTACAAATGAATGGAAGCTGGGATCTTTAACCCACACTAAAGAAAAGAAAAGCATTTCCTTGAAAGTCCCCAGAAAACTCAATCCTCATCACAGACTATGTGCTGCTCATTTGGGAATTCCACATTTCAGGGGAAAGAATGCAAAATCTCTCTGTCACCTGCATGTAATATAGCCTAGTCAAACTCATGCCAATAAAGCCTTTATACCACTCCACAACGACATGAATTCCCTCTATATAATCTTAGAGTATAAACCCCTAGTCCAGGAACGTGCCTGCAGGTACAGAACCTGGTACTCCATTGGCGCTGCCTAAACGCTAGACAGTATGAATGATAAGATGACAGACACAGAGGTTAGATCGTATATCCAGCACTGCCAAACCCTGGACCCCACTCAGAAGTTTCTTGGGCTGTTGAATCGTTTTAGCTACCTCTGATTTACATGGTTTCCTGGTAAGTCTTCACGCTCCGAACCAATTGGAACGATTTCATCCTCAGCAGGGTTGGATTTTCTGACTAACAGAAATGTGAGCATCTGGTTAAAACATTGAAGTCCCGTCTGTGCTTCCCTTTTATGGGCGATTTTATAGCTTCTGTATAATCCATTAGGTTACGAGCTGCCCTTTGATCCTTGTTTGCCCCTCACCTTCTGTTTCTGGTTGATTTTGTCCCTTGCTGGCCACCTCATCTCTGTGCCGCTCACACCATTCACCTCACTTAGAGATGTTTCCTTTGGGCTCCCTGGACTGGAAATTCAGCACTGCTAACAGTTACTTCCATCACTCCAGCTAACGCCGGTGCTGTGCCAGGGGCCTATGATGCCATGTGCCCCATCAAATGCACTCCCCCATCCAGGAGCCCGCAGAGCTGGCTGGGAGGGGATCCCATGCGACCAGCCTAGCCTGGAACATCCTCAGAGCCTGGGTGGATGGAAATAAACCACTTGGAACATGGGGTGCAGCCTCCCTCCTGCAGCTGCAGGTGGATCTATGGAGACACCAGCTGGCAGCTGCCCAGATAAGACTCAGTTGTGATAGGCCTCCTGGTGCCCAGGCACATTGGCAGAGGAAGGGAGTGCTGGAAACTATCCACCTCAGCACCCCTGAGCAAGAGCCAGCCATGTGCTGGTGGGGGGTGGGGGAGTGAGGGTGATGACACTGAGATGGCTGCACTAACGGGAGCAGCGTCTGTATCTACTGCACAGGAATAGCAGGGGAAGGAGTGCTTCCCAGCAGCCAGGAGGCATTATGCCTCTCAAGACATACACCTCCACCTGGGCACGCCTGCTCATTCTACCCAGCATGGCTCCGCCTTGCACTGAGCCTTTGGTCTTTGTGGCCCAGAATTCTTGCAATAATATTGTAGGGTAAGTGGCTAAATACAAGTTCTCCGTTATTTCCTTGATTAACCGTTCTCTCCCTACTCTGCACAAGCGTGCTCCCTCCGGGCTTAGCAAATGCAAGGGAGCAAGCCAGCGTGTAGTGAGGGGCTGAAAATTGGCTTGGTTAAAATAAGAGGAACGCCCAAAACCCATATCAAGTCTGAGGTCCCATTGTGATGCAGTACCTAAGAGGAATTTTTAACAGTGAAGGGAAATGGAATGATGGTGGATTCTCCATGACTTGAAAATTTTAAATCAAGACTGGACGCCTCTCACAAAAAAGATACATTGTAGCTGAAGCTGTGAGCTTAATGCAGGAATCACTGGGTGGAACTGTCTGGCCTGTGTTATGCAGGAGTTCAGACTAAATTGTTATATCCTTGGGGGCAACAGTTTTAGGAAGAAATCACTGGAGACACAGAGAGCTGTAAACCTTGAAAGCAGCCATTTATTGCCACACACTGAACTAACCAAAAACCAGCCAAAACTGGCTGGGCTATCCCCTAATAATCTTACTCAGTTGCCATAGCAACACACGATTCTATTACCACGCCAACCAAATACACAACATATTCCTCCCCCCTTAATAAGAATGTCCCCTGAATAAAACAAACACTAAACTAGAGAAGGAGGGTAGACTGCCTCCATTCCTGGCTAAACCCCGGGGATTATTTTGCCCCGTAACCGTGGGTTCACCCTAGCTAAAGATCCAGCCATTGAGGAGGCCTTCTGTCTCTAGGTGGATTACAGCAGATTTCTGATGGTGTTGCACCCGAAAGTGTCTTGGGCGCGGGCCTGACAATGGGCCCAGGGTTCATAGGGCGAATGGGTGAGGATGTGGTATCAGCTCGTGCCAGGCAGAGGGGTATCTCTGCCACTAGCAGTAATGGAGGGGAAAAGTTAGGAACAGATGACGCTTGATTCGATGTCTCGCCGGAAGTGGTGAAGTCAGGCAACTCAACTGAAGATGTGTCCTGAGGACTGGTATGACCTGGCAGCAGCTGATTTACATGTTGCCGCCAGGTGAGATCCTCTGCAGTCCGGACTGTGTAGGAAACAGGTCCCGTTTGAGCGATGACAGTGGCAGGGACCCATTTAGCTCCAGAAGTATAATTCCGAGCCAAAACCGGCTGTCCCGGGCTAAAGGTTCGGTCTTTTGCTCTGGGTGCACGCCTGATGACTTGATCTTGCTGCTGACGTTGCACAATTTGTCGGGGTTCAGCAGATCAAAGCAAGGGCGCAACTGTCATCCCATCATTAGAAAGGCCGGGGATGCCTTGGTCATAGCATGAGGTGTGTTTCTGTAGGATAGTAAGAAGGTGTCCAGATGCTTTTGAATGGATAATTGTCCCCTTGCTGATTTCAAAGATTGTTTCATTGTCTGCACAAATCTTTCAGCTAATCTATTGGTGGATGGATAATATGGTGCTGAAGTGATCTGGTGTATCCCATTTGCCTTCATAAAATTTTGAAACTCCTGAGAGACAAACTGCGGTCCGTTGTAGTTTACAAGTTGTTCTGGCAGACTGAAACAACTAAAGAGTCCTCGTAGTTTTTGGATAGTACTCTCTGCAGTAGTGGACTGCATTATAGAGACTTCTGGCCATTTAGAATGGGCATCTACCACCACCAAGAACATGCTTCCTTCAAGGGGGCCAGCGAAGTCAACGTGAATACGTTGCCACGGGTTTTCAGGCCAGTCCCATGGGTTTAGGGGTGCCCACTGGGATGCATTCCTCGCACCCTGACATGACATACAAGCTCTTGCCTTCTCTTCAATAGCACTGTCCAATCCAGGCCACCAAAAATAGCTTTGTGCAATTTCCTTCATGCGCACTATTCCACAGTGACTGGAATGTAGCTGTTCTAACATCTGTGATCTCAGTGATGGTGGGATAATGACTCATCTCCCCCACAACAAACAACCAGATTGGATCGATAACTCCGTCCTCCTGGACATGTAGGTAACAAGGTCGGGTGAGACCGGAGAGGTCCGTCGAGATGTTCCATGCATCACCAGGTCCATAACTTGGGACAATACTGGGTCAACTCGAGTTGCCTTCTTTACCTGAGTAGCAGTGATGGGTGTATTCTCTACCTGTTCAAAGTAAATGCAACCTCACAGACGTCAGTCCACTTCCAGGCCTTGTTCTGCCCAAGGAGTTTGTGAAGTGGTTTTAACAGTGTGGCTAACTGTGAGATGAACTTTCCATAATAGTTCAATAGTCCTAGAAATGAGCGAAGCTAGCTAACATTTCGAGGAGGGGGAGCCTTAACTTTTTCAGGGGCCTTACGAAGACCTGTAGCATCAATGATGTGTCCCAAATATTCAATAGAGGGCTGGAAGAATTCACACTTGTCTTTGCGGACTCGTAGGTCATACTCTTCCAGTCTTTGTAGGGTAGCCTCTAAATTCTTTAGGTGATCCTCCTCATTCCTTCCAGTGACCCGGATGTCATCCAGATAGCACTGGATTCCTGGCAAGCCACACAAGATCTGCTCCATAGCCCTCTGGAACAGGGCGGGAGCAGACATTATTCCGAAGGGTAGGCAGCAGTATCGATAAAGCCCCTTATGCGTCACAATAGTCAACAGCTCTTGGGACTTTTCATCGACATGCATCTGTAAATATGCTTGACTCAGATCAATCTTATTGAACTTTTGTCCCCCAGCCAGGCCCGCGAAGAGGTCATCGACGTGGGGAAACGGGTATTGCTCTGCACACAACACTGGGCTGACAGTGACTTTAAAATTACCGCAAATATGGAGGGAGCCATCTTTCTTCACTATTGGAACAATAGGAGTTGCCCATGGGCTATGGGTAACTGATATCACTGGTCTACAATTTTTGAGAAGTCGTCTGCTTCAGAGATAAAATGTGCTATTTATTATGTATTTTGATGTGCTGAATTCAAATATGACAATTAAAACAATTGATTGGCTACTGTTTCTAAGATATTTAAGTTTTTACATTTTATGTCTATGTATATTGTGTAGATAGTAGAGTTTTAATCATAAATTATAAACCTAGGTCTTTTCATGTGTTTATGGTTGCTTTACATGATAATATTTCACCTGTCCTGTTTATGTAACACTTTAAAAATCAGCAAAAGGGTTATAGAAATAAAATTTATTATGAAACAAAAGGCAAAAAACTATTCTGTACATAGTTTAGTCCTATTCAGTGTCTACTCGGCGCTTCTTGGCTTGTCTCTTGTATTCATTAAATGGAGCATGTCTTGTCATTGTCCAGCAATAGTCTGCAAGCATTGATGGGCTCCATTTGCCCTGATAGCGTTTCTCCATTGTTGCAATGTCCTGGTGAAATCGCTCGCCGTGCTCGTCGCTCACTGCTCCGCAGTTCGGTGGAAAAAAATCTAGATGAGAGTGCAAAAAATGTATCTTTAGTGACATGTTGCAACCAAGGCTTTTGTATGCCTTGAGGAGGTTTTCCACCAACAACCTGTAGTTGTCTGCCTTGTTGTTTCCGAGAAAATTTATTGCCACTAACTGGAAGGCTTTCCATGCCGTCTTTTCCTTGCCACGCAGTGCATGGTCAAATGCATCATCTCGAAGAAGTTCACCAATCTGAGGACCAACAAAGACACCTTCCTTTATCTTAGCTTCACTTAACCTTGGAAATTTTCCACGGAGGTACTTGAAAGCTGCTTGTGTTTTGTCAATGGCCTTGACAAAGTTCTTCATCAGACCCAGTTTGATGTGTAAGGGTGGTAACAAAATCTTCCTTGATTCAACAAGTGGTGGATGCTGAACACTTTTCCTCCCAGGCGCCAATGACTGTCGGAGTGGCCAATCTTTCTTGATGTAGTGGGAATCTCTTGCACGACTATCCCATTCGCGGAGAAAACTGCAGTACTTTGTGTATCCAGTCTGCAGACCAAGCAAGAGAGCAACAACCTTCAAATCGCCACAAAGCTGCCACTGATGTTGGTCATAGTTTATGCACCTCAAAAGTTGTTTCATGTTGTCATAGGTTTCCTTCATATGGACTGCATGACCAACTGGAATTGATGGCAAAACATTGCCATTATGCAGTAAAACAGCTTTAAGACTCGTCTTCGATGAATCAATGCTCATCTGGATCGTGAATGATGTTGAGGGCTGCCATCACACCATCGATGTTGTTGCAGGCTACAAGATCACCTTCCATGAAGAAGAATGGGACAAGATCCTTTTGACGGTCACGGAACATGGAAACCCTAACATCACCTGCCAGGAGATTCCACTGCTGTAGTCTGGAGCCCAACAGCTCTGCCTTACTCTTGGGTAGTTCCAAATCCCTGACAAGGTCATTCAATTCACCTTGTGTTATGAGGTGTGGTTCAGAGGAGGAGGATGGGAGAAAATGTGGGTCCTGTGACACTGATGGTTCAGGACCAGAAGTTTCATCCTCTTCCTCTTCCTCGTCTGACTCAAGTGAGAATGATTCTGGTGCATCAGGAACCGGCAGTCCTTCTCCGTGGGGTACTGGGCGTATAGCTGATGGAATGTTTGGATAATGCACAGTCCACTTTTTCTTCTTTGACACACCTTTCCCAACTGGAGGCACCATACAGAAGTAACAATTGCTGGTATGATCTGTTGGCTCTCTCCAAATCATTGGCACTGCAAAAGGCATAGATTTCCTTTTCCTGTTCAACCACTGGCGAAGATTTGTTGCACAAGTGTTGCAGCATATGTGTGGGGCCCACCTCTTGTCCTGATCTCCAATTTTGCAGCCAAAATAAAGGTGATAGGCTTTCTTAACCATAGTGGTTATACTGCGCTTTTGTGATGCAAAAGTTACTTCACCACAAACATAGCAGAAGTTATCTGCACTGTTCACACAAGTACGAGGCATCTCTGCTCACTTTGGCTAAACAGAAATGTGTCCCTTTGCAAAATCAAACACTGACAAATAAGAGAGCGCGACACTGTATGATTTCTAGAGCTGATATAGGGCAATTTGTTCAGCAGAGTGATGTAAGCTTCGTTATGATTGCATCATCCACGACTTCTAGGAATAACATGATGCAATTCATATCATGTATGACGCAATACCAGCTTCAGATTGCATCATTCATTGTTTTGCCTAAAAAGCAAGTACTGTCCAAACCCAGTCATAGATTTATTCATAGATCCAGTCAAAGATGTATTTTAGTCATTTCTGGTTTAAATTGAGATCCCTTCCCTTTATAACTCACTTATCCTCCGCCATTCCCAAGTCAAGGGTCGTATATACTGACCCAATAGCATATCTTGAAAACTAGAGCCAATCAACAATTTTAAGCATCATTTTCGTTCTCAGTGACCCAGAATTAGTAAAGTTTGACTACATTTATTTCAGAAGCATTTTGGCTGTAGAGCAGTGTAATAGGACTCCATTTGTGACCAGGCACTCCAGGTCTGCTTCAGCCTTCGGCCTGATGGCATATGGCACAGTTCTGGCTTTCAGATATTTTGGCTGACTGTCAGGTTTAATGTTCAATGTCACAGTGATTCCCTTCATACTTCCCAGATCCTCTCCAAAAACAGCAGCATGTTTCCTTAGTATAGCGGGCAGACTGGTTTCTTCTTTAGTCATTCGGTGCACTTCTGCCCAATTCAGCTGGATCTTCCTAAGCCAAGACCTACCCATTAAGGCTGGGTAATTACCTCTCACCACAAACAGTGGCAATTTAGCAGCCTGTCCATTGAGCTCCACCTTAACATCAATAGTGCCCAACATGGGCACAGCTTCTCCCGTATATGTCTTCAGAACTGTTTTTGTTGCTTTAAGCGGAAGATGCTGTAGCTTTTCTTTATACACAGTCTCAGAGACCAGCGAGACGGCTGCACCGGTGTCCAGTTCCATGCGTATAGGTTTGCCGTCCAAAAACAGGGTTACCCAGTATTCATGTGAGCCCACTGCCAAAGACAAAATGTGGAGTGGCTCTTCTTCTTGTGATGAGGTGTCTCCTTGGTCATCTTGGGTTTCTCTAGGGTATGCAAATTTCCCTTTTTGGTCAGCCAGACCACAGGCCTCTTTTTCTTTTGTTTACAGGCACACTCAATGTGTCCCTTTTTGCCACAATGTCGACACACCAGGTCCTTACACCAGCATTCTGATGCATGGTGACCCACCTTACCACAGCGGTAACATTCCTGACTCCCCACAGTTTTGTGGGTAGGTTCTTGTGACGCCTTATGCACCCTAGGGGATGTACCGATGGATTGTGCCTCCATTGTAGCCAGTTCCATGGAGACAGCAATGTCAACAGCCTTCTGTAAGGTAAACTGAGCCTCTGTCAATAGGCGCTTCGGTATAGCTTCACTGTGCAGGCCACACACTAACCTGTCACATAGGGCATCATTTAGTATCTCCTTAAATTCACAGTGTTCTGCAATCTTTCTCAAAGTTGCTACAAATTGTACAACTGTTTCGTCTTCTTTCTGGTCTCTTTTGTGGAACCTATATTTTTCAGCAATTACCAGTGGTTTTGGAGAAAAATGGGACCCCAGGATTTCCACAATGTCACTGTAAGATTTGGTCTCTGGCTTAACAGGATGTAGTAAGCTGCATAGCAGGGAGTAGTTCTTAGCCCCTACAACACTTAAGAATATTGGCACCTTCTTCTCTTCTGTATTTGCAATAACAAAAAGCTCAAAACGCTCAGTATATACACGCCATTGCACTATAGTCTCCTCAAAAGGTTCCAGTGGCCCTGTCATAACTATAAAGGGAAGGGTAACAGCTCTCCTGTGTACAGTACTATAAAATCCCTCCTGGCCAGAGACTCCAAAATCCTTTTACCTGTAAAGGGTTAAGAAGCTCGGGTAACCTGGCTGACACCTGACCCAAAGGACCAATAAGGGGACAAGATACTTTCAAATCTTGGGGGGGGAGAGGCTTTTGTTTGTGCTCTTTGTTTAAGGGGTTGTTCGCTCTTGGGACTGAGAGGGACCAGACATCAATCCAGGTTCTCCCCATCTTTCTAAACAAGTCTCTCATATTTCAAACTTGTAAGTAAAAAAGCCAGGCAAGGCGTCTTAGTTTTACTTTGTTTTCTCAACTTGTAAATGTACCTTTTACTAGAGTGGTTATTTTTGTTTGCTGTACTTTGAACCTGAGACTAGAGGGGGGTCCTCTGAGCTCTTTAAGTTTGGTTACCCTGTAAAGTTATTTTCCATACTGATTTTACAGAGATGATTTTTACCTTTTTCTTTAATTAAAAGCCTTCTTTTTAAGAACCTGATTGATTTTTCCTTGTTTTTAGATCCAAGGGAGTTGGATCTGTATTCACCAGGAGTTTGATGAAAGGAAGGAGGGGGGAAAGGTCAATTTCTCCTTGTTTTAAGATCCAAGGGGTTTGGATCTGTATTCACCAGGGAATTGGTGAAAGGTTTCTCAAAGCTTCCCAGGGAAGGGAATTAGCTTGTGGGAAATGGTGGCAGCGGACCAGATCTAAGCTGGTAGTTAAGCTTAGAAGTCTTCATGCAGGCCCCCACACTTGTACCCTAAAGTTCAAAGTGGGGATACAGCCTTGACAGGCCCTGTAAGTGTAGCCATGGTTTTAGTTTCAGTTTGCACAGTCAGTGCAAACAAGCCAGTTCTCACCCCCTTCCAGCAGCAAAAAGGGTTGTTGGTTTCTTTTGTACCTTAACTTCTACTTCCTTCTGTTGCTGGGGCAGCACAGACATCCCATCCTCGTCGCCACGTTGTTATATCCTTGGGGGCAACAATTTTAGGAAGAAATCACTGGAGACACAGAGAGCTGTAAAACTTGAAAGCAGCCATTTATTGCCACTCACTGAACTAACCAAAAACCAGCCAAAACTGGCTGGGCTATCCCCTAATAATCTAACTCAGTTGCCATAGCAACACAAGATTCTATTACCACGACAACCAAATACACAACATAAATGATCATAATGGCCCATCCTGGCCTTGATCTATAAAACCCCCACTATTCTTCCACCTGCCTTCAGACAGAGGGAAGATGGGAACGGTCCCAAGATGTCCCTGGTGAAACCTACTCAACTCCCTTGGCAGGTGTTCTGTGGAGAAGGAGGCCGAGTGGCCTTGGGTTTTCAGGCCACGGTGCCCTATGCTGTTATTTCACGGGGTCTTCAGGGAGCCCACTGGCACTGGGGAGCTTGTCAATTTGCCATCATTTCCCATTGCTCTAGCTTTTTACAAGTGAAAAGGCACCTGGGATCTTACACCCAGAGATTACAAATCCCCTGATCTCACATGAGCCTCCCTCTTCTCACCCCAAGGGAGCAGCACGAAACCCTGGGACTGTCTCAGCAGAGCTGTGGCTAGGCTGCCTGGGAACTCCAGGCAAGAATTAAATAAAGCAAAGCTAATCCCCGGTGGCCTGTGAGGGGTTTTGGCTGAAGAGCCACCACTAAGCAGCTGACACTCAGGACCCTGATCCAAGGATGGTACAGCCAATGGAAGGACACCCATTCACTGCAATGGGCTTTGGATCAGGTCCTAAGTCCTCATCCCTCCTGGCATTCCAGTGCCGGAGCACAGCAGGGACCTGGGTCGAACCACAGTCTAAGAGGAAGGCAATGCTGGCTGGCAAGGGGAGCTGTGCCCCGCTCTTGGGGTGGAAGTGGTGTGCAGTGTATTCATCTCTGCCCCTGCACCCTCAGAAACTGAATCCATCCCCTGGGACATGCAACTCACTCTCTCTGGGACTGAGCATGAAGGCCACCCAGCAACCCCAGCCAATTCAGAACCTTTCAGACAGAGTAGGCAGGTATGCACTCCTCATGCAAGCATACTACCTTTGGCTCTGGTAACCAGGCCAACCTCAGATACTATTCAAGGTCCTAAGGCCCTGAATGGACCTAGCTATCAGTGACCACCTCGCACCACACATGCCATTGTAACACTTAAGTGTGGCAGATTCACTTCAGCAGATGGTCAATTGGGTCAAAGTCGTGGGGTCCCGGCAGCTCTTTTCAGGTGAAGGCACATGGCTGTGAACTTCATTCCCCCTCCCCCCACCCCCAAAATCTGGCCTTATCACCATTGGGGCACTATGCAAGAGCCAGCTCTTTGTGTGGGCTTTGTGTAGCAGAGCTTCGCAGGCTCCCCATCAATATACTCAGGCTGCTCCCTGTCTAAGTGATGAAGATGGAGCTGCAGGAGAAGAGCAGAGAACAAGGCTCTGGCTACAGGGCTTTGGTGTAAGGTGTGCAGGTACCAACAATGCCGTAACTATAATAATAAAAGCAGTCAGAGCCAGCGACTGGGGGTCAGGACTTATGGATTCAATGCCTACCTCTGCACTTAAAGTTCCTCAGCTGAAAGTCACCCATTAGTATCAGATCTACGGAAATATCAGCAGTGACATTTGAAATTCTGTAGAGCTGAGGCTGTTACATTTTCATGAAAGTGGGTCGATTTAGTGACAAGCCTTCAAAAGTTGTGACAAAAAATCACAGCTCACCTTAATTATTGTTACATGGGTGTGATGCATAAACCTCATCCAGCCATGCTCAGTCACAAACATGGGCATAGGATTAATAAATTAAATACTCAGGGACAAATATTTTAAAAAACCTAAAAACTGCGCATGCACACACACACACACACACACACAAAGCCTCAATATCAGGTATATCCATCAGGGGCCTGTGGAAATCAGTTATGTGCACAGGGGGCATATATCCATGGAAACATGTCTTTCAGGTCTGCAGGTCATCTGCCAGGTTTTTATTGTTTGGCAAAAAGTTGTTTGTGATCCAAGTGGAGACACTGTGGAGACACATCAGGAGCAGAGCATATATCAGTGGAGACTAGATACCCCAGAAACTTTCCTAGTCCTTTTCCTTAGAGATTGGAGACATCTACAATGTAAGCCAAAAAACCAGACAGCCCCCTCTAAGGCGGACACTCAGATCAGTTTGGTATTTTTTGAGATACGGATGGGTCACTGAATTGAAGACAAATCAAACTGCCTTGTGACCTACACAGACCACTTCTCCTTGGCACCATTGTTTTAGCTGTTAAGAACATAAGAATGACCATACTGGGTAAATATCCTGTCTTCCGACACTGGCCAGTGCCAGATGCTTCAGAAGGAATAAACAGAACAGGGAAATGTATTGAATGACCCATTCCCTTTTGTCTAGTCCCAGTTTCTGGCAGCCAGAGATTTAGGGACATCCAGAGCATGGGTTTGCATCCTGACCATCTTGGCTAATAGCCATTGGTGGACCTATCCTCCATGAACTTAGCTAATTCTTTTTGAACCCAGTTATACTTTTGGCCTTCACAACATTCTCTGGCAACGAGTTCCACAGGTTGACTGGGTGTTGTGTGAAGAAATACTTTCGTATGTTTGTTTTAAACCTGCTGTCTATTATTTTCATCAAGTGACCCCTGGTTCATGTGTTATGTGCAGGAGTAAATAACACTGCATTACTCACTTTTGCCACACCATTTGTGATTTTATAGACCTCTATCATATCCCCCCTTAGTCATCTCTTTTCCAAGCTGAACAGTCCCAATCTTTTAAATCTCTCATTATATGGAAGCTGTTCCATACCCCAATCATTTTTGTTGCCCTTCTCTGTACCTTTTTCCAGTTCTAAAATATCTTTTTTGAGATGGGGCAACCACATCTGCATACAGTATTCAAGATGTGGGTGTACCATGGATTTACATAGTAGAATTATGATATTTTCTGTCTCCTTATCTATCCCTGTCCTAATCGTTCCTAACACTGTTTGCTTTTTTGACTGCCTGTGACGAACTGGGACTGTTCTTAATGTGTTCTTTGAATGCTGAGTGGGGAGTGTTGGCCTGGGAAGGTTGTAGGGGAATTTGGCTGGGACGGTCTGCATTGGGGGATGGGAGACTGGCCTTGAGGGAGGATACCTGAGCATGTAACGTGAGAACCCAGGAAGGGGGTTGGAGGCCAGGTGACACCTCTGCCCGGGGAAACTGGACAAAGGCTGGGGGAGGAGCCGGGAAGAGGCGGGGTGAGAGACGCTGGAGGGAGTTAGAGTTTCAGGAGCTGGCTGGTGTAATGGAGGGGAGCCCCGACAGGGCTCTGACCCCCAATGGGGCTGTGGTGCCCCTGGGACCCCAAGATAGACCTAACTGGGGGGGGGGTCCTGTTGTCTGTACCTGCAAGACCTGTCTTGGACTGTGTTCCTGTCGTCTAAATAAACCTGCTGCTTTACTGGCTGGCTGAGAGTCATGGTGAATCGCAGGAAGCCAGGGGTGCAGGGCCTTGTCTCCCCCCACACTCCGTGACACTGCCGCTGCACATTGAGCAGATGTTTTCAGAGAACTATCCATGATGATATCACAATTTCTTTTCTGAGTGGTAACAGCTAATTCAGACCCCACCATTTTGTATGCATAGTAGAGATTATGTTTTCCAATGTGCAGCACGTTGCAGATTTTTCATACTGAAGTGTCAGAAGGGCATCCCTGTGTCTAGGCAGTTCCTGAAACCCAAGGGATCTAGATAGTCCCACCCATCCAGAACTGACCTTAGCACCATCAACAACAGATTTTGTCAACCAGTTTTTGAAGTAAGGAGCCCATATTAGGTGGAAGGGCTGCAGAGTCAAGGACTTGCAGGCTTTACAGCTTGTGACGATGTCTCCACTACAAGCTAATCTTCATAAGGGAGTTTCTTTCTCTTTGAGAGTTGACAGTGGAGTGGTTTCTACTTTGAAATAAAGAGTAAAATCGTCCATAGTCTTTTTTCCAGATGCCCTGCTTTCCTTTCTCCTCCGTTCTCCAGGAGAATTACGGTAGCAAAATCCTTTCCACAGTTCCCAGCACGATGTCCATGTCACCTAGATGATGTATGGGATGATGATTCAGCACTGCAGTCTGCGAGTACCATACCCCAGAGACCTCCCCTTCCTTCGCTCTGATCCTTAATGCTCTGCACATCAAGCCTGGTTTCCTAAGCAGGATTTAGTGCTGCTTTCTGAGGTAACACGGTTCACGTTACTGGGCCTGCTGACAAAGAAAAGTACTTACCCCAGCACAGCTGGGCTCCTCTGCTGCAAAGCACTCAAACAACCAGGGGTGGTCTGGGCTCTCGCTGCCGCTGAAGCGGGAGCCATACAAGATGGAGCTAAGATTCTTACCCACCTTCTCATGAGCTATGTTTTACAAACTAAGGGCTTGTCTATACTTACGCGGTAGTTCGGCGGCTGGCAATCGAACTTCCGGGTTCGATTTATCCCGTCTTGTCTGGACGCGATAAATCGAACCCGGAAGTGCTCGCCGTCGACTCCAGTAATCCTGCTCCGCGAGAGCAGTACGCGGAGTCGATGGGGGAGCCTGCCTGCCTGCGTCTGGACCGCGGTAAGTTCGAACTAAGGTACGTCGACTTCAGCTACGTTATTCACGTAGCTGAAGTTGCGTACCTTAGTTCGAATTGGGGGGTTAGTGTAGACCAGGCCTAAGGTTGAGATGTGCAAAGCATTCTAGGGAATTTAGGGCCAACTTTTCAGAAGGGCTCAGGGTCAAACTTTCCAGATCTCAGCACCACACCCAGGGCCAGATACTCAAAAGAACTCAGCACCCAACATGCAGAGCTCCTTGAAAATCTAGTCGTAGTGCCTAAATCCCCTAGACTGCTGTGAAAAGCCCAAACTGACCTCTGAGACTTGATAAAGAGACAGTCATTTTGCTACATTAGAAAGTTGACTCACCTATTTAGGCACATGCGTCCATATGTAATTTTCTCTTCTACCAATAAACCTCTGATTTTTCTAGCATGGTTATTCTCCTTTTTTATGTACCTGTGCTGATATAAGCAAACCTCCAGCTGCAATCCCACAATGCAACATTCCTTTCCCAAACAATCCGTCTGGAAGCCCTTTTGAACTTCACTGCCTAGGCGTCACCGTGACCGTAAGTCCACGCTTTTAAATGCCCAGCTCGGTATTCACAGCCACGTCCATTCCAAAAACCTGCTACCTTTTTGTTGAAAGAGTGGCTCCTAGCTCCTGGCTTGTGCTGCGGCTTGGTCCCGATGGTAGGTGCTCATTGCCCTTACACTGTAGGAAGAGGGGTGTGTGAAGGCCCAACGACTGCTCTCCTGCAGGACCAAGGCTCTCTGCAGTGACTTGGCGAGACTAGGGCGCGCAGGGAGGAGTCCCAGTGCCATGCAAGGGAAAGGAGCTGAGGAAGAGACACCAGAAGGTGAAGCGGAACAATATGCATTCTAGAGCTGCCCACGTGGGGCAGGAAAGGATCCTGGCTAACTCAGGGGCCTTGTTAGATGCAGAATCAGGGCTGCTAGGTGCTAAAGCTTGGAGAGAAAGGAGGAGGTTCGTGCCTCTGGGGTGCATGGAGGGAGCAGTCCCTGGGGGAGTTTGCTGCTCAGGTTATGTGTGATACATAAGCCCCTGGGCTCTGGAAAGTCTTTCACCTTTACAAAACTCAAGCTGGCTGGAGCCATAGGCTCTCTCCTGCATTAACAGCCCCTTCGTGTTGCTCTGGTTGCACAAAGGAGCTGGAAGCTAGCTGAGAATTCCTGCAGCATGTACCCAGCCCTTGCATGACTCCCCCATGGCATAGGGGGCAGGGAGGGAGTGGGGAGGAGGTATGGCCGGAGGATGGTATTCTTCAGCGAACCTCAGCTGGCCTGCAGTCCCTTGCTGGTAGGGTCGCCAACAGTCCTGTATTACAAGGGACATCCTTATTTTTCATCTCTGTACAACAAGATCAGGAGTTGCTGAGTTACCCTGGCAAATGTCAGTGAGTACTGTATTATTGTTATTATTAATAATAATTATGATGATAACAATAATTTTGAGAGGAGGGGTGGGGTGAGGTGCTAAGAAAACAATCCCCTATTTTTGAAAAACAGTGTCGGAAGCCCTACGTGCTGGCAAAGGTTTAAGGAAGCCACATTTGGGGAAAAGACTGGGGACACTTGCTGTTGCATAAACATTTATGCAAATTAGTTCATTTGTATATTTGCAAATAATTTGGTGAGCTTGTCTGGATTCAAACTCACAATCTATAGGAGACAGGCTCAGTAGCCCATTAGCAATGCCCTGACACCGCTAAGATCCAGTGAGTGATAACCAGGGAGCCTAGAAATCCCGTTTGCCACGGAAAAATACGGAAAAACATAGAATTGGCATTTTAACAGAGAATTTTTAGTTTTTGCATTTTGTGAAAAAATAAAAACATATATTAACTATTAACTATATTTTACTGAAAGTACCAGTGTCACTTATTCAGTGCACACAACCTTCCCATCTTGGGGTTGATTTTTGAATGCACTTTAAATTTACAATGGCACCCCATTTATCTGATGCTATCCAGATCGGATAATCAAAAATTGGGACAATCAGGAGAATTGGCAAAGAGCTTTCTATCCCTTATTTTAAGATGGGTGGGGGGCCTCCGGCTGCCAGCCCCAGGCAGCTGGTCATTTGGTTAATACAGAGAGCCAGATAATGGAGGTGCGGATAAACGGGGTGCTACTGTATATCAATAAAGCATGTTCGACTGACACCTATATATATTGTGGCTAGGGAAACTAAAGTTCAGCATTTCATTTGGAAAGAGTCCAGCAGAGGGCAACAAAAATGATTAGGGGGCTGGAGTACATGACATATGAGGAGAGGCGGAGGGAACTGGGATTGTTTAGTCTGCAGAAGAGAAGAATGAGGGGGGATTTGATAGCTGCTTTCAACTATCTGAAAGGGGGTTCCAAAGGGGATGGATCTAGACTGTTCTCAGTGATACCTGATGACAGAACAAGGAGTAATGGTCTCAAGTTGCAGTGGGGGAGGTTTAGGTTGGATATTAGGAAAAACTTTTTCACTAGGAGGGTGGTGAAGCACTGGAATGGGTTACCTAGGGAGGTGGTGGAATCTCCTTCCTTAGAGGCTTTTAAGGTCAGGCTTGATAAAGCCCTGGCTGGGATGATTTAGTTGGGAATTGGTCCTGCTTTGAGCAGGGGGTTGGACTAAATGACGTCCTGAGGTCCCTTCCAACCCTGATTCTATGCTTCTATGATTTTAATCATGGAAAAACACAGATTTTTATGTTTTCTACAGGATAATTTTGGTTATTTTTAATCACGGAAAACTAGGATCCCTGGTGATAACTTAAGATGGAGTCTCCAAGACAGACAGATATAACTTAGAGAATTTTTTCACTTCAAGGTCCCAGAAACAAAGGCAAGGTTTTCATCTCGAGGCCAAAAGACCAAAAACATCAAGACACTTGATCACAGCCTTGGATAGACCAAGAGACTACCTACACTTGACCAGAGCTCATACGCACCCCCCACAAACTCTGAAAAAAAAAAGTGTTCAAAAAATATTAAGGTTGCAAAGTCAAGCGCTCAAAAGTTAGGAAATGCCAGAATGAAGGTTGCCCATGTAACCTCCGTTCAGTCCCTCTGTGCATAGGCATTATGATGCACTCTTTTATGACACCATCACATACTATTTTTAGTCCTACAGGGTGTGGACTTAGGATCTTAACATCCATAGCACCACCTTCAATTCCTACAGCGAAAAGAGAAACTGGGAGATGAGCTAGGCTGTTATCATCGGTGTGAACCAATCCTTAGTGGGGATCCAACATACAATTCGTCAGCTGGTTATACACCTGCTTGTGGAATATTGGCTATCAGCATTCCGGGGTTCTTGCCCGTTTTTGTCAGTGGGCTGTGGTCAAGTGGTAGGAACAAAGAAATTAAGAGCTAGGCAATAGTCACTGTGGCATAGCGGTTAGAATTCTATGCTCCTGAAAAATTATTGTAATGAGTCCCACAATGGGGGTCGTTTTTTATCAGCCAGAACAGAATAAACATGAGCCCAGTGCTGATGTGACAAATGTGACATCTGGAGGAGTTTGGAACAAACACAGAAACCTTAAATAAGCTTTTCAATTGAGCGCATTATGAGGACATTTGTTAAACACGGAGCCTCCCCTTTTTACTATGTCAAAGAGCTCTTCGAATAGTCACACTGCAAACCCATACTTAACAGTGTGAGGGCTTCATTTCACATGCTAATTGCTGGTTCACATTAGCCAATTGTTTCGAAGATAACATTTATGGGACACGCACAGCGTGTTTGGAATATTTATCATGCTTCATAATATTCCTCCCTCCCGAGTTCCTATAGCTCCCACAGATTTTAGTGGAGTTTAATATATATTTTCTATGGGTAATACAAATCACTGGCCTTGACAACCAGTCTTTTTATAACTTGTGTGTCTTCCCAATAGTCCTATTTGTCTGGTGGAGGCAAGGGAGAATGTGTCATACATTTTTGCAGGCGTCCTAGTGCAAGAAATGTTAGCAATATAATTTCAGCAAATTGTTCCCGGAGTCCTTGGAAGGCTTCACATTCTGCACATCCTACAGCATCGCTATCGCCTAAGGCCCTGCTCCTGCAAAGGGGCATGCCCCCATGGAGTCCTGGGGAGTTCGGTGAGGCTCCTCAGGAGCATGAGGATTCATAGATTCATAGATTCTAGGACTGGAAGGGACCTCGAGAGGTCATCGAGTCCAGTCCCCTGCCCGCATGGCAGGACCAAATACTGTCTAGACCATCCCTGATAGACATTTATCTAACCTACTCTTAAATATCTCCAGAGATGGAGATTCTACAACCTCCCTAGGCAATTTATTCCAGTGTTTAACCACCCTGACAGTTAGGAACTTTTTCCTAATGTCCAACCTAGACCTCCCTTGCTGCAGTTTAAGCCCATTGCTTCTTGTCCTATCCTCAGAGGCTAAGGTGAACAAGTTTTCTCCCTCCTCCTTATGACACCCTTTTAGATACCTGAAAACTGCTATCATGTCCCCTCTCAGTCTTCTCTTTTCCAAACTAAACAAACCCAATTCTTTCAGCCTTCCTTCATAGGTCATGTTCTCAAGACCTTTAATCATTCTTGTTGCTCTTCTCTGGACCCTTTCCAATTTCTCCACATCTTTCTTGAAATGCGGTGCCCAGAACTGGACACAATACTCCAGCTGAGGCCTAACCAGAGCAGAGTAGAGCGGAAGAATGACTTCTCGTGTCTTGCTCACAACACACCTGTTAATACATCCCAGAATCATGTTTACTTTTTTTGCAACAGCATCACACTGTTGACTCATATTTAGCTTGTGGTCCACTATAACCCCTAGATCCCTTTCTGCCGTACTCCTTCCTAGACAGTCTCTTCCCATTCTGTATGTGTGAAACTGATTTTTCCTTCCTAAGTGGAGCACTTTGCATTTGTCTTTGTTAAACTTCATCCTGTTTAACTCAGACCATTTCTCCAATTTGTCCAGATCATTTTGAATTATGACCCTGTCCTCCAAAGCAGTTGCAATCCCTCCCAGTTTGGTATCATCCGCAAACTTAATAAGGATCAGTGCTGGCAGATCTCTGCAGGCCTGCTGCCCAACACTGGATCTGCTACTTGAGTTTCAGTGGCAATCTCCAACTGCCTGCTGCCTCAGCACCCACAAGAGAAAGCAGCTCCATGAAGAGAAGAACTTAGGGCCAGTCCTGGGCTGTGTCTGAGCGGTGTTCTGTGAAGCTTTGTGGTGGAGAAGGGCAACAGCGGCCTCAAGAATCTTTTGTGCCCCCCAGTCCTGGTGCAGATGGGCTACAGGGGTGGTCCCTGGCATAGGCTGCCAACAGTCCTGAAGGGATGTTATGGCATCTGGGGTTGTCAGAGCACAAGGATGCCATGACCTCACATCCTTCCCCACTCCCATGCCCCCTGTGCTAGGGGCAGGGAAGAAGCAGGCCTACATCACCAGAGGATTTCTCCTACCCAGGATGGGGAACTCCTGTAGGCCTAGGTTGCCAAAGAAATGGCTTTTGGTTCAGCCCTTTACTTGTCCTCAGGGCTGTGGTGTTTTTTGTCTGAGGAAATGAATGGGGGGAAAAATTCTCATCCAAACCATGGAAAGGCCACAAACCTATACTGTTTGCACATGTGCCCTCAGGACCATTTGTTACCTGAGAGTCACAGCATGGTTGGAACAAGCCAGAGAAGAGGAACATCTCAGAAGCCCGTACGCTATTGGAGGCTTGGATCACAGGACTATCCTTGACAGTGTAGCAGGGTGGTCACCCGCTCCTGCCCTGAGGGGTTTAAAACAGCCCAGGAGAGGGCTGTGGCTGGGGCAAGCAGCTCCCAGGCTGATTGGGGAAGCAGGCACAGCTGGGGGCCACGCCCCAAACAGACCTCAGCTAGCCCTTATAAAAGGCTGAGCCAGAGGCTAAAAGAGAGTCTCCTCTAGCTGTGGAGGGAGATGGGTCTGGCTGCTGGGGAGTGTACCAGGGTACCTGAGGTGGAGCAGGGCTGGGGAAAGGCGGGAGGAGCTGGGGAGCTCCTGCCTGGCAACTCCCCAGGCTGCCAGCCTTGTGCAAGGCCAAATAGGTACTGGGGTTGCAGGGGCAGCCCAAGGATAGGCGGAGGCAGCAGGTCCAAACCCCCCTTGCCTGTGATGAGTGGCTTGTACACTGAAGTCTGCCCCAGTGAACGGGGGCTAGATGGTGATGGCAGGCTGCATTAGAAGAAAATGGCTTATGAATCAGCTGGTAAAAGGTGGAAGACGTGCTGCATAGAAAGGGACAATGAGAAGCCAGTAAAACTAGATGTATAGAGTTAGTCTGCACAATAGTTCAAATAACTCGGTTCAGTGTTGAGCCAGGATGGAAATGTGGATGCAGATGTTGGGAGACACGTGAAGAATACTTGGTGCAAATGGAGGGGAGTTGGTGGGAATTCTCTGTGACAGGAATATGCCAAGTAAACTAAAGACCAAAGGCCCACCATAATGGTCAGAACACTGGCCAATGAGGAAGAGAGAAGAACAATTACTCCACATAGAATAAGACGAGAGCTGATAGGCTACGCAGTGAAACAGTATGAGCCATAATGCAGGTCGCCCCACCACCGAAAATCTGAGAGAGTATCAATTGAGATTGTCGGGTCGTGTGAGATGATGAGACACCGGATATTTTGGTCTGAAAGTGCAAGATCTAGTAGTCACAGGACAAAGACCATGAGGAAGACCCAGAAAAGGTGGTTCGAGATGCTGAAGGAGAACATGAAGAACGCTGATGTCAGCTTAGAAGATGTACTGGAAAGGAGTGCTTGGAGGCAAAGAACTAGAGCCGCTGACCCCAGCTAATGGAGCAAGATGAGGAGGAAGATGAAGTCCTGGTCATCTGCAGCACACTTTTAAAAGGGAAACTGAGCCACAGAGAGGGGAATGTGACTTGTACGCAGTGATTCAGTAACAGAGATGAGAAAGAAACCCAGATCTCTTCGCTCCAAGGCCTGTCATAACTGCTGAGCAATGCTACCGTCTCCTGTCAGCATGCTATGGGAACAGAGCACCTGTGGTGTGTGGCCTTCAGGTCAAACATAGCCTCTGGAAATCATGGGTCACAGATTTTAAGGCCAGAAGGGACCGCTGGGATCATCTAGTCTGACCTTCTGTATGGCACAGGCCAGAGAACATCCCTGAATTAATTCCTGTTTGAATTAGAGCAGATCTTTTAGAGAAACATCCAATCTTGATTTTAAAATTACCAGTGATGGAGAATCCACCACAACCCTTGGTAAATTGTTCCAATGGTTAATTACTTTAACGGTTAAAAATGTACGCCTTATTTCCAGTCTGAACTTATCTAGCTTCAACTTCCAGCCACTGGATTGTGTTATACTTGTGTCTGCCACATTGGAGAGCCCATTGTCAAATTTTTGTTCTCCAGGTAGGTACATATAAATTGTGATCAAGTCACCCCTTAATCTTCTCTTTGTAAGATAAACAGATTGTCTCAAAGAGCTCAGTCACTATACACCATGTTTTCTAATCCATTAATCATTCTAGTGGCTCTTCTCTGAATCCTCTTCAATGTATCAACATCCTTCTTGAATTGTAGACTAATTTATGAGAGCCACTGTATGACAGGGTTGCTTGTGATGGTGAGGAGCAGGGCTCAACAGCCCTGGGTTTCAGCCACCCACCTGCAGTGGTCAGAGAGGGTGTATTCTCCCTCCCCCCCCCCCCCCCGCCCGTGTATTCCAAGAGGGGTTTTTTAATCTCCTTCCTCTGAAGTGTCAGGGATGGCCATGGCTGGAGATGGGACATTGGGCAGGGTGGGCCAGGGCTCTGAGGAGGGACTGAGCATTCTCTGTCTCAGGTGCTTGGCTGGCTGGTTCTTGCTCACATGCTCAGGGTCTAACTAATCACCACATGTGGGGTTGGGAAGGAATCTTCCTACAGGCCAGATTGGCAGTGACCTTGGGGTTTTTCACCCTCCTCCACAGAATGGGGTGTGGGTCACTTGGCAGGATTATCTGGTTAGATCTCACGTAATTATTTCCCTGTCCTTGGTCCCCCCTGTTGTCTGCCTGTGGCACATAATAATCTAGGCTCCTGCGGGCTCTAATATTTTGGTCTCATTTTGGTTGCTGTGTCTAATGTGAGGGTGCTGGGTGGTGTTGTGGCCTATGATACACGGGGAATCAGACTAGATGATCTGGTGGTCCCTTCTGGCCTTAAGCTCTATGACCCCATGATGCTAAGAACTGGACACAGTATTCCAGCAGCAACTGCATCAGTATCAAACATAGAGATAATATATAAAACCTCTTTACTGCCACTTGAAATGTCCCTGTTTATACGGCAAAGGATTGCATTAGCCTTTATGGCCACAGCATCACACTGGCAGATCATGTGCAGCTGATTATTCACCATGACCCCCAAGCCTTTTTCAGAGACTCTGCTTCCCGGGACAGGATTCTCCATCCTGTAAGCATGGCCTACGCTCTTTGTTCCCAGATTTATAGCTTCGCATTTGGCCACATTATATTTGCTTGCACATTGTTTGCTTGCACCCAGCTTAACAAGCTATACAGAGTGATCTGGATCAGTGACTTGTCCTCTTCATTATTTACCACCACCCCCAATTTTTGTGTCATCTGCAAACTTTGTCAGGGATGATTTTATGGTTTCTTCCAGGTAACTGGTAAAAAAGTTAAATAGCAGAAGGCCAAGAACCTCTGCCTGCAGGCCCCCACTGTAAACACACCCACTTGATGACGATTCCCTGTGTACGATCACATTTTGAGACCTATCAATTAGCCAGCATTTAATATGTGCCATGTTGATTTTATATCATTCTCATTTTTCAATCAAAAGGTTACGTCAAGTCAAATGCTTTACAGAAGGCTAAATACATCAACACTGTTACCTTTAGGGTGACCAGATAGCAACTGTGAAAAAACGGGACAGGGGGTGGGGGGTAATAGGTGCCTATATAAGAAAAAGTCCCCAAAACCAGGACTGTCCCTATAAGAACGGGACATCTGGTCACCCTACAAAAACAACAAGGAGTCTGGTGGCACCTTAAAGACTAACAGATTTATTTGGGCATAAGCTTTCGTGGGTAAAAACCTCACTTCTTCAGATGCATAGAGTGAAAGTTACAGATGCAGGCATTATATACTGACACATGGAGAGCAGGGAGTACATGGCAGAGGGGCATTGCTGGCACATGATGGCATATATAACATTAGTGGATGTGCAGGTGAATGAGCCCTTGATGGTGTGGCTGATGTGGTTGGGTCCTCTGATGGTGTCGCCAGAGTAGATATGGGGACAGAGTAGGCAACGAGGTTTGCTACAGGGATTGGTTCCTGGGTTGGTGTTTCTGTGGTGTGGTGTGTAGTTGCTGGTGAGTATTTGCTTCAGGTTGGGGGGTTGTCTGTAAGCGAGGACTGGCCTGCCTCCCAAGGTCTGTGAGAGTGAGGGATCATTTTCCAGGATAGGTTGTAGATCGTGGATAATGCGCTGGAGAGGTTTTAGCTGGGGGCTGTATGTGATGGCCAGTGGTGTTCTGATATTGTCCTTGTTGGGCCTGTCCTGTAGTAGGTGATTTCTGGGTACCCGTCTTGCTCTGTCAATCTGTTTCCTCACTTCCCCAGGTGGATATTGTAGTTTTACGAATGCTTGATAAAGATCTTGTAGGTGTTTGTCTCTGTCTGAGGGGTTGGAGCAAATTCGGTTGTATCTTAGGGCTTGGCTCTAATGGATCGTGTGATGTGTCTTGGATGGAAGCTGGAGGCATGTAGGTAAGTATAGTGGTCAGTAGGTTTCCGGTATAGGGTGGTGTTTATGTGACCATCACTTATTTGCACTGTAGTGTCCAGGAAGTGGATCTCTTGTGTGGACTGGTCCAGGCTGAGGTTGATGGTGGGGTGGAAATTGTTGAAGTCCAGGTGGAATTCTTCAAGGGCCTCCTTTCCGTGGGTCCATATGATGAAGATGTCATCATTGTAGCGCAAGTAGAGGAGGGGCACCAGGGGACGAGGGCTGAGGAAGCATTGTTCTAAGTCAGCTATAAAAATGTTGGCATACTGTGGGGCCATGCGGGTACCCATAGCAGTGCCACTGACTTGAAGGTATAAGTTGTCCCCAAATCTGAAGTGGTTGTGGGTGAGGACAAAGTCACAAAGCTCAGCCACCAGGCGTGCTGTGGCCTCATCAGGGATACTGTTCCTGACAGCTTGTAGTCCATCCTCGTGTGGAATATTGGTGTAAAGTGCTTCTACATCCATGGTGGCCAGGATGGTGTTTTCAGGAAGAACACCAATGCATTGTAGTTTCCTCAGGAAGTCGGTGGTGTCTCGAAGATAGCTGGGAGTGCTGGTAGCGTAGGGTCTGAGGAGAGAGTCCAAATAGCCAGATAATCCTGCTGTAAGAGTGCCAATGCCTGAGATGATGGGGCTTCCAGGGTTTCCGGGTTTATGGATCTTGGGTAGCAGATAGAATACCCCTAGTCGGGGTTCTGGGGGTGTGTCCATGTAGATTTGTTCCCGTACTGTAGCTGGGAATTTCTTGAGCAGATGGTGTAGTTTCTTTTGGTATTCCTCAGTGGGATCAGAGGATAGTGGCCTGTAGAATGTGGTCTTGGAGAGTTGCCTGGCAGCCTCCTGTTCATAATCCGACCTGTTCATTATGACTACAGCACCTCCTTTGTCAGCCCCTTTGATGATAATGTCAGAGTTGTTTCTGAGGCTGTGGATGGCATTGCGTTCTGTACGGCTGAAGTTATGGGACAAGTGATGTTGTTTGTCCACAATTTCAGCCTGTGCACGTCTGCGGAAGCACTCTATGTAGAGGTCCAGTCTGTCATTTCGACCGTCAGGAGGAGTCCACGCAGAGTTCTTCTTCTTGTAGTGTTGGTAGGAGGGTTCCTGTGGGTCAGTGCACTGTTCAGTGGTGCGCTGAAAATATTCCTTGAGTCGGAGACGATGAAAGTAGGCTTCCAGATCACCGCAGAACTGTATTGTGTTTGTGGGGATGGTGGGACAGAAAGAGAGTCCCCGAGATAGGACAGACTCTTCTGCTGGGCTAAGTGTGTGGTTGGAAAGATTGACAATGTTGTTAGATGAGTTGAGGGTACCACTGTTGTAGCCCCCCGTGGCAGGTAGGAGTTTAGATAACTTACTGTCCTTTTTCCTCTGTAGAGAAGTGAAGTGTGCATTGTAAATGGCTTGTCTCATTTTTTTAAAGTCCAGCCACGTGGAAGTTTGTGTGGAAGGTTGGTATTGTATGAGAGTCTCCAGTTCTGAGAGCTCATTCTTGATCTTCTCCTGTCTGCTGTACAGGATGCTGATCAGGTGGTTCCTCAGTTTCTTTGAGAGTGTGTGGCACAGTCTCTCACCATAGTCAGTGTAGTATGTTGATTGCAATGGATTTTTTACCTTCAGTCCATTTGGTATGATGTCCATCTGTTTGCATTTGGAGAGGAAGATGATGTCTGTCTGTATCTGTGCAAGTTTTTTGTTGAGGTTGATGGATTTCCACTCCATACGGATAAATTTAGTGCCTTGCATGGTGTCAAGTATCAGGGGGTAGCCGTGTTAGTCTGTATCTACAAAAACAACAAGGAGTCTGGTGGCACCTCATTGGCCAAACCGGACAGTCCCTCCGCAAAAGAATAAATGGACACAAATTGGACATCAGGAATGGTAACATACATAAGCCAGTAAGTGAACACTTCAATCTCCCTGGTCATTCTATTACAGATTTAAAAGTCACTATCATTGAACAAAAAAACTTCAGAAACAGACTTCAAAGAGAAACAGCAGAACTAAAATTCATTTGCAAATTTAACACCATTTATCTGGGCTTAAATAGGGACTGGGAGTGGCTGGCCCATTACAGAAGCAGCTTTTCCTCTCCTGGAATTGACACCTCCTCATCTATTATTGGGAGTGGACTACATCCACCCTGATTGAATTGGCCCTGTCAACACTGGTTCTCCACTTGCGAAGTAACTCCCTGCTCTCCATGTGTCAGTATATAATGCCTGCATTTGTAACTTTCACTCTATGCATCCGAAGAAGTGAGGTTTTTACCCACAAAAGCTTATGCCCAAATAAATCTGTTAGTCTTTAAGGTGCCACCAGACTCCTTGTTGTTTTTGTAGATAGAGACTAACACGGCTACCCCCTGATACTGGTCACCCTAGTTACCTTTATCCTCCAAACTTATCATCTCACCAAAAAAGCTATCAAGTGACCCAGAACAGCCCAAATGAGGCAAACGAACATCAAAGACTGTCCAAGAACTTTATCCCCCTTGTCTAGAGGGTCCGAGCTGTGGGGCAGCTCAGGCTCCAGGCCCAAGGAGCCCTGCGGACAATGCTGTCCTGCCCCTGCCATTGCATTGCTGCCAAAGGGGATTTAGTACTAGAGTCTGCCAGCCCCACTAGAGACTCCCTTTGAGTGAGATGTGTGCATGCATTTATGGGAACCCAACAGGTCTAAGGACTTGGCAGGTGAGGCCCCAGCTGCCCTTACCTCTGGAGCGGGCGTTACACCAACGTTTCTATGGCTTACATCAGGAGTCGGCAACCTCTGGCACGTGGCTAGCCAGGGTAAGCACCCTGGCGGGCTGCGCCAGTTTGTTTACCTGCCGCGTCGGCAGGTTCGGCCAATCGCGGCCCCCACTGGCCGCGGTTCGCCGTCCCAGGCCAATGGGGGCTGCGGGAAGCGGCGCAGGCCGAGGGATGTGCTGGCCGCAGCTTCCTGCCGCCCCCATTGGCCTGGGACGGCGAACCGCGGCCAGTGGGGGCCATGATTGGCCGAACCTGCCGACGCGGCAGGTAAACAAACTGGTCCAGCCCGCCAGGGTGCTTACCCTGGCTAGCCACGTGCCAGAGGTTGCCGACCCATGGCTTACATCCTGATTACAGCAGCTTGTCTGAGACCCTACAGCTTGTTCCTGGCTTTAACCACTAGATGGTGCCAGCGTCAGGATTTTCACTAAAGGGATAAAGCTCCCATTTGTCCCTCTGGTGTTCCTGTGCCCAGTGCATTGGACACAGTCAGGCCTCTCCATGGAGGTTGCTGCCCAGACAGCACCAGCGAGCTACGGAGCAGCCCTTGTGCCTTGCTTTAGTTTTCTGCAATGAAAGAACAAGAGGAGGTGAGTGAACCCCAGGGTATCCCAAGATCAGGCCCAGGGGTCAGGCCCAGGGTCAGCAGATGCCCGCTCAGGCCCAAGCAGACAGGGAGACCGTCCTTATTTTAAGGGACGTCCCTTGACCATTTTATACATTAAATTGAAGCTGATGCTAATTGCACGGTACACCTGAGGGCAGTGTGGGCAGAAATGTGCGCTTGGGAGACAAACACAGTTTGCTACAGGAACTGGGGTTTCCCTAAAGTGTTCCTTAAAATAAAGCCTGGTCCCTTAATTCCATCCAGCAAAGGTCGTCGCCCGCCGAGGGCAGCAGCAGTGGAATGCAGAGGGTTTGGAGGTGAGGAACCAGCTGCACCAGCCAAGTGGCCTGCTAGTCTCCACTGCCCAGTGTCGCACTCACCTTCTTGACTGTTGCTGGTGCCTCATCGGTCTGGGCAGCCGCTTCACGCCAGATCACGGTAACACTGAGCATCTGCCACATGCTCCACCCCCTCAGCTGTGCACTTGCCAAGCCCCCCAGCCAGAGGGCAGCCCTGGCGGCAGAGTGCATGAAGAAAGCTACATTTCTGGAGCTTTGTGAGCAGCTTTCCATGACCCTTCAGTGTAAAGATACACACATTAGGTCCCCTTTGCTGGACCAGAAGCAGGTTGCTATAACCATCTGGTAGCTGGCTACCCCAGACTGCTACAGGTCTGTTGCCAGCCAGTTTGGTGTTGGAAGAGCGACTGTGGGTAGAGTGGTGGCAGAGGTCTCGGAGGCAGTCAGTCGTATGGGTTATCCTAAGGTGACTGGAATTAAAGCTATTCCGGAGGCAATTGCTGGCTTTGAGAGAATGGGGTTTCCTAACTGTGCCAGGGCCATTGATGGGACTCATGTGCTCATAGTTTGCCCTCCTCAAGGAGCACATGAGTATATAAACCACAAAGGGTACTGCAGGTCCTCGTGGACCACAAGAGATGATTTAATGGGGGCTGCACAGGGAAAGTTCATGCTACCAGGGTTTTTTACTGATCAGCAGTCTACATTCATGGCCCAGCTGGGACACTATTCCCACCCCATGACAGTGTGAACGGAGTTACCATCCCCACCGGCATTCTGGGGGACCCTTTGTACCTAGTTTTTGCCTTGGCTCATGAAACTGTACCCTGATGTCAGAGATGGTTTAATTACACTCTCAGCAGGTGCAAAGTGGTTGCTGAATGTGCTTTTGGCAGACTGAAATCCCATTGGAGGTGTCTACAGCCCCCTTTGGATGCCAGTGTCTTCAACGCTGTCCGCATCACTGTGACTTGCTGTGCTCTTCACAATCTCTGCAAAGCCAGAGATGGGCCTTTCCCCCCTGAATGGACCTGTGACAGCGAGAGGCCGCTGGATCGGTACCTCAGCCAGAAAGTGCAGCTGCCACAGCTGGAGCTGGATGCACCCAGGCACAGAAGTCAGGGAGGCTTTGTGCTTCCACGTTATGGACTTGCATGGCCCAATGGAAGAGTGTGAATAGCACCTCTATGAATGTGCTTGTGGGGGGTGGAGATGGGGCTCATTGATTTAGTGGGGGGGGTGTTCAGTGTTTGGGGAGAGATGGGGGCTTGATTTCATGTAATGTATTTATCAATGACATGACCACTCATGAAATGGGGCATGGGGGGGGAATGATTCACAGTATCGATTCATATTAGGAAGTAACTGAAGTGCAGATTGCTGTACCTAACTGTACAGAGGACTAGTGTTTGCATACTAATTCCTAATTGTCCCTGATCATGTGTTAGCTTTATTATTTTAAATACACATTGTCTGACGTGGTGCAGTGATAGCAATACACTTTCTTGAAGACATACAAATCTTTATTTATATATGTGTTATAAAAGTACAACAGGTGCCCATTCCGAGTCGGCGAGCCACCATTACCACACCAAAACACCAGTAACAACAGAACTTTACAGGGAAAAACCACAAAAACCACTGGAAGAACAAGTGTGAACAGTGGAACCAAGTACAAGACAGAACCCCCTGCCGTGGCATGTCCCCTGGGCCCCCATTCTCCTTTCCCTTCGTTCCCCATTTGCTGAGCACTTGATGCCAGGGTAGGGGCTGGAGGCATCCACAGGGGAGGAGGTCAAGACAGAGGGCTGCATGGGGCTAAGTTGCCCTGCCCAGCCGCTCATGGGGCCTGACTGCATGGGCCACCCAGGCATGGAGTTTCTGGACTGCATCCCAGGGTACCATGCAGGTATCTCAGGCCGTGGTGTGGATAATGGAGCAACAGCTGGTACTCTTGTAGCTATTACTGAAACAGCTTCTCAGCTCTGTCCTCCCTTATACACCATTCCTGTTCCAGGAACTGCAAAGCAAGTGCCTGCTCCCACACTGAAACCCTGTCCTCAGGCTATGCAGTGAGCTGGAGCCTTTCCTCTGGTCTCCCACCAGGCCTTTCCTCTAGCCACAAGTCCCTTTGTTTGTGGTACTGGACTTGTTGGTGGCTCTCTGCAGAACTTCAACCATCAGTTCATCACAGAAACATTTCGTCTTAGAATGGTCCATGATGGGCCAGCCTTGTACTGCACTGTGGGCGAGCTGTGGAGGTTCTGCAGCCAATAGAGGGTGAGGGGCCTGGAACACGACAGGACACGAGGGTTATTGTCTCAAATACCCCCATGCAGGAGCACAGAAAAATCCTTGTGGAATTTCAAGGACATAAAATGCTACTTTTCCAAACTGAACTTCAATATATTGTGAGAGGGATGCACAGAAGCCACTTGACACAGCCTGGTTAATCACAGCGAAAGAAGTGCAGAGACAATGATAGGCTTTTTTTTTTGTCTTTTCTAAAAAACTGCAGAACTACTTGGGTTGGCTGGGGTGTGGGGGTGGGCAGGGTGCCATCAGTGGCAATGCTACAAAAGCTTTTTCTATCATTTCAGGCCTTCCACATTTTGGAGGGCAGAACAGTTCTTGTGCTGCCCGGCTGGCAGAGGGAGATGTTATTACAAGCTGCTGGTGGGAAACCTGCAGTGTGTGCAGCTGAAGTATTCGAATGTATAGAGACTGACCAGCACATTGATTAGTGGAGTGGGCTGGTCAGCTACCAAGTTGGCCCTGGGAAATACACCCTTCCCTGCAAAGTGACTACCTAGCTGGGGTTCCTGCTTTAGGAAAAGTTTCTATCAGCACCTGGGATTGGTTCAAAATTCATGAGGGAATCAACAGGATGCTCCATTAGCTTCCACATGGCTTAGCCTGTTATGGCTGCATGCAAACACACACAACTCCACAGTCCTCTCTCTTATACCCCATCCCCCATGGCACATTTCTGGATGCATTTTCAAACCCCAGGCAAATTTGGGATAACTGCTTTTGTCACCTGTAGACTGCATGGACTATCTTTACCTGAAATGGACTAGATTTGTGCCACCTCTCCCCTCCCCCACCGTTCAGTTTCCAGTGGCTCTTGATGCCACTGAGTGGTTACAGAATGGCGTACTTACAGGCATGGCAATGTATAGTTATTATTTTTAGGAAACAGGAATGGCCGGACCAAAAATCTCTGCCTTTCCAGTAAAAATTCACTTTGAGGAGTTTTTACTATTTGCATTTCCCGGTCACCATTTTGAACTCCATGTGATGGGGAAGCCACGGCACTGGGATTACAATCCGCCATGGGTGGATACATACTGTTAGCGGGGGCGTCTCATAACTTTTGCATTGGTTAACAGAGCAGAAATCCCTGCCATGCCTATATTAATAATAATAAACATTAAAACAGGGTCAGAAGCCTACCAGGCTCAGGGGCAGCTTCTGTCCCATCTGTGTCTCCTGCAGGTTCCGCAGCGAGCTGTTCCTCGCAGGGGACGACGGGACATCAAACAGCTCTTCCAAGTGTGGCCCCCAGGATGTGCTGCTGCTGTGTGGGATCAGTTTCAGTAACAGTCTCTTCACTGCCCTCATTCGGCACCTGCTCCTGGCTCCCATCAGTCCCCATGCAGGCCATCAGGGCACCATCCTGGCTAACCAGGTCGTCAACGTTGGCTCTGTGCTCGGTGCAATACCCAGCACCCAGTCAAACTCCTCAGAAAACAGGCACAATGTCGGTGAGTAGCCCAAGGTGGGGTTCTGGTCTCTGGTTTTCCAGTACTCACTCTTGAGATGCTTAATCCAGTCCCTGCACTGCAGTCAGGTCAGACCCTCGAGGCTGTTTTATTGACACACCTCTCATGTTATTGACAAACCTCCATTCATAAATGCAACACACAATTCTAAGCTGCATTAACACCACCCAGTGAACCTTTCTGCCCAGGGGAGGAGGTGACAATTCAGGAGGAGTTGGCGGCTGAGGAATTTAGCACAGAGTTTCACATAATCAGCCTTTTGTATTTCAAGGCCAGCTTGCAATGTGTGTGGTAACAATATATTTCATTCAGTTAATTAGCTTGGAACCCATTCAGGAATCCAGCTCTTTGCATGCAGGCAATAATGTGAGCTAATAGAGATGAGTCCAGCAAACACATCAGTATCATATTCTGAAAAGAGGCTAATGTACACACAGGCTGTTTCTCGGCTCTGTCAGACGTTTTGCTCCCTCCGTTGTCCTCTAGCTCCCAAGGGAGCCCAAACTTTGACTCTTGCTGTCAGCCGGAGCACACACAGAAACAGGAGCTGCTCTTGCATCAGGGACTGTCGCTGTGAAACCTCCCCTACAGGGCCAGTGAGCCCCAGCTGGAGACCAAGATCTTAGGTGGGATAGCAGTTGTCTCATCGGACTGGGGTGATTCCTGTAACATGGGTGCTGGCTCCTTTCCTCTGTGCAGCTCTCACCACAATACTGACGTAGGCCTCAGTCCTCTAAACATGTGTGAAATCAACGGGGCTGCTCACATGGTTGAAATTAAGCATCTGAGGAAGAGTTTGCAGGAGCAGGGCCTGGCTGGTCATGGCTAAGTGAGCAGGAGCGTCATAGCTCTGCACATAATGCCCAGAGCACATGATGCTCTTATTACAGGAGCTGGTTTGGGTTTGGCGGGGGGGAGGGAAGGTACAGCCTATTCAGGGTGCGCTACACCAGGGTTCCTTCCAAAGAGGCTGGAGAAGGCTGGCACCGGCCCCTCTCTTTTTGCAGCCCTTCCGTTTCTGTCTCTGCTGATCGTCCTTGGTGCGAAGTTCAGCTTCTCAGCAGAAGCCGAAGAACAAAGTATAGGCAGGAGTGCCAGGGGACCGAATCAAGTTGAATTTAATCCTTCCTCCATGGCAGAGTAATACCTCCCCTGGCCTCCCCACCCCCTGGGGGATTTCCTTCCATCCCACTAAAAGACTAAAAGACCTGAAGAATTAATCAACTTCTAACTGGATAAATAATCAGCATTTAAACTACAGGAGGAGGTGCCACTTGCCAGCAACGTCACCTGGGGCAAGGGAGAATTGGTACCAGAGATCCAGGCAAAGAGGGGTAAGGAAAACTCCGCAATTGCTATGCGTACCCAGCCTGCTGGTAGATGATGAGATGGGCATGGAAAAGGGTCCTCTTTCCAGCAGAAGGTTTCTAGCGGAAGATTAGCAATCCAGTGATCCATCCCTGCCTTTGTCTGTAGTATTATAATTCCCTTTCCCAGTGAATTTGGATTTTTCTAGCACTGCACAGGTAAAATCCTCTCTCTTAACCCAGTGCACAGGTCTGCAGGGCCTTGGCTAAGCACACCCCTCTTCTTTTAGGGCCTGAACCTCCACCCATTGGAAAGATGACTTCTCTTACTGAGTGCAGCGTGAGTTAGATCAGGCTCTTGGAGCACAATGTAGACAGCTCTTTAGAGGTGTCCTTCAATCTGAATGGCCAGTGAGTTTTCACCCTCAAAATACCTACCTGGGCCCTCAATCCCTCATAGAAGAGGGAACATGAAAATGATCCATTCACAGACAGCGATTTATTTTTCATGTTTGTTCCTTTACTAAGGTGACGGGTGCAAATGATAGATGATATGTGTATCTTCTGATGCACCCAGAAGGAAATATAGCAGCTGAAAAAAAGAGTCTTTTTAATTAGGACAATCAACACAGTGTAAATAATTAAATAAACTGACTAATTAATACTGACCCACCACTTCACATCTTCAAAATACTTCTTGTGACACTGCTACATTAGCTAGTATTATCAGAGCATCAGTGCCAGGACCCTTCCACACTGGCCCTATGGCAGGTGCCCTTGGTTTGGGACACAGCCTCATTCACTGTGCAATAGGTGGTGTGGTGAGTGAGGCAGGAGCCCACCAGTCATTGACAGTAGCTCTCCCAAGATCTCTTTAGCAAACACGAAGATGTCACACATCTGCATCTTGGGCGGTAGGAATAAAAGGCCATAGTACGTTATACAGGATTACTTGACAAAGTCTACAAAAACAACAAGGAGTCTGGTGGCACCTTAAAGACTAACAGATTTATTTGGGCATAAGCTTTCGTGGGTAAAAACCTCACTTCTTCAGATGCATCTGTTGCATCTGAAGAAGTGAGGTTTTTACCCACGAAAGCTTGTTGTTTTTGTAGATACAGACTAACACGGCTACCCCCTGATACTTGACAAAGTCTGTGACGATGGATCCCAATGGGGCCAGAGAGAAGTCTGTGAGGACGACTTTATTACTGACTCAGCACAGCAGGTTCTGCTTCACTTGAGCCACCCCCCTGGCCAGTCTGTCTCCTCAGTGCACACAAACTGCTATGCGGGGTGTGACATTACACCCCATATTCTTTGTGGAAATATGGTTATAATATGGATATGGTATAACTGAGCTATATTATATGCAAGATGGGTCTTATCATTGGAAAGGTTATAATTTACTGAATGTGATTACCCAATTTGTATCATTTCTGTATCTAAAGTTAGGAATATTGACTATGTAACAATTACAGCTGTGTGTGTATTTGGGAGACACCCACCAGACAACAGGCCACCAGCCTTGATGGGCCATTAGGAAGAAACAATAAGACTTTGAAGATACTAATCTCTCTCCTTCCTCAGAGGGGTCCTGGGACATAGCTGTGACACTACTAGGTCAGGTGGTCCTGTCACCTGGTACTAAACCCCATCTTGGACTTCTAGTAATTTTCCACTAACAGGAGAGGGAGGTCAAGACTGGGAAACAAAAGATTCCCACCTTATGTAAATCTTATTTAAGGCTGGGGAGTAAGGCAAACAGGACAATTCTCCTTTGCCTTCCTGCCCAAGAAAGACGGCTGAAAGTATTTGAAGAGACAAAGGAACTGAGCGGTGGGAAAGGCAAGGGCTGAGTCCAGACTAAGACAGGAGTCTAGTCTGTAAAGAGAAATAACTGGAACTCTAAGCTACAGAAACTCTGCAACTTGCCTAAAACAAGATTTAGGGTGAGAAATTACTTCTTGAAACCAGTCTCTTTAAGATCTTAGCTTAGTATGCGTATTTGGTTTTATTTGCTTGCTAGTCTGCTTTGTTCTGTTTCCTGTCCCTTATAATCACTTAAAATCTGCCTTGTATAGTTAATAAACTTGTTTTTGTTTATTATTAAATCCAATTTGTGCAATTTCTAACTGGGGGAGGCAAGAAGTTGTGCATATCTTCCTCCACATTGAGGGAGGGGGCAAATTTATGAGTTTACGTTGTATAGATTTCTCTACAGCGCAAGACAGTATCATTTTGGGTGTACTTTCCAGAGGGGAGCTGCACTTGAGTGCTGGGCGATTTCTTAGCTGAGTCTTCTCATAGAGAACTGTTTGCAGACTCTGTGTGATTCTACAGCTGGTGCGTTCCTACCTGTGTGTGTGTGCCTCCAGAGGCCGGAGAGCCTAATTCAGCAAAACAGGGAGAGGGAGCCCAGGCTAGTGGGACAGGCAGGCTCAGTGAATTCCCAGTACATCAGGTAACGTCCTGAACGGGGGGGTCCAACCCATCACACAGGGGTTCCCCACCCTGCTGCCTCCTGGCTTACTGCTCCTTCTGCTATTTTAAAAGCAACAATTCCCCCTCAGAACAGTCATATAAAGGTTTATGTAACTGTCTGCACGATCCATGATCTGTACTGGGAAGCTGCTGGTCAAAGCCTGTGGCATCACCATCCAAAAACACTGTGCTGCTTTTGCATCAGACCACTCATTCACTGCGATCAACAGCTCAAAGGATCTTAAGTAGTCAGATTCCAGTCTCATTTGCATGACCAGCACATCTCTTCTAGGGCAAAAGTACTTTTGCCATCTTGAAGCCACTGCTACCAGCTTTATTACTTGCTATAGAAATCCAAGGATTTATTGAATACTGCAGGTAACAACTCCAGCACACACAGGCAGGAATTGACTTCCTACTACACCCCCCAGGTCAGATACCACACAACATACAAGACAGCAGCTTAACCCTAACTACTGATGGAGGTGCTGTATACACTCATCATTACACATCTCCTGATCTGAGTCCTTAAAGGGACACTAGTGTCACAAGTGATGCCTACAATCCCTACAACTGAAAGAGTTTAGAGGAAAAAAATCTGTTTTTTCAGTGTGTTTTCTTTGTGCATCTTATAGTATTGAGTATCTGAGCAGGGTCCTGGTTCACTGGTCTGGGCAGTGAGGCCTGGAATCTGCAGCCATTTACGCAATGAGTATTGAAACCAGTTGAAGCCTTTCCCTTGATTGCAATGGTCTCTGGATCAGACTCTGAGTAACTTGCCACTGCCATAATGGGCAAAGCACTTTCTGCTCCAAAGATGGACGACTCCTGGGCCATGTGGGCTGCAGTGTTTCTTTTCGGGCACAATGAAATGGTTTGTTTTTGAGGAATTTGTTCACAGAATGAAAGATCGTTTAAACATTGTCTGATTAATGAGAAAAAAATCAACTGGATCATGTGGAAGTGAAAAGTTCCTAAAGAAATAGCAAAACCGTGGCTTTAAATTTTTCAGGCACACTTTACCAGCTGCTGCCCACTTTGACAATCAGACCTTGACTGAGAGCCCAGAGCCACCTCCTCCCATTTGAATGGACATGCTCCAACCCACCTGGGAACTTGGGATGCTCCCAGCCTCAGCCTCAATTTTGTGAGGAGCCGCCCAAGCACCTTGGCAGGTGAGCACAGGACTAATCCGGGCAGTCCTGGTTGGGAACCAGGGTACTAAACTCTGGAGAGTTTCTGTGTAAATGTACATCCCAAACCAGCCCTTCCTTGTTTGCTGTGAGACATGTCCACGTGCATAAATATTATTAAGAGGATAATTTAAATATGAATTTTGTTTCGGGCATCAATTCAAAGTCACCAAGACATTCAAGGGACTCATGTTGCATAAATGATCAGCATGTTCCTTAACATCACTGATGCCACTGAAATCCCTTTGATCTCAGCTTTAGGGTATGAGCAGGATTAGTATTTATGTAGTTGGAGTAGTTTGGATTCTCCTTTTAGCATCTACAAGGAATCCATGCAACTGGAGTTTTATCTAGACAGCGTTAAGGTTCCTACGTGCTTGAACAGTTTCTGGCCCTGGATTCATAACTGCATTATCAAACCTGAAGGTTTAAGATGATTGCTCTTTAATGCCTAGGTAGCATGAAACAACTTTCCCAACCTGTAAGCCTTTTTGAGATTTCAAAATTTTTTCCAGATTAGATGATCATGATGGACTCTTCTGGCCTTAAAAAGTCTTATGGGCTCTCTTCCCAAACTGGATTCCAAGCTGTTATGCAAACATGCAGGCCCGCTGACAGAAATTCCAGGCCCCAGGGCCAGGGCCGTCCCTAGTGGGGGCGGGGCCCAGGGCAGAAGTGATGAATCCTTTTAAATCACCCCGGCCCCTGAGCAATTGCCCCCTTTGCCCCCCCTCCGTCGGCGGGCCTGCAAACATGCTCCTGTTTTCCTCTGCATTCCAGCTGATTTTCTGATTTACAATCGATTCAGGTCTTTCTGGTTAGTCACATGCATGTTCAGCCTTCAGTTTAGCATTTTTGCTTTCTTAGAGAATCTGGACCCTCTCTTTAAAAATAGAGGAATCACGAGGAGTGTGCACCCTAATCATTTTAACACACTCTACATGTTGAAAGCCTGAGATTTTTCTTTAGCTTCACAGTACTGGCGTTTTGTTCAGGTACAAGCACAGGTCCTGTACCTCACTGCACTTATGGGAAGTTTAACAGAGTTGGCCCCTCTCACTGTTTGGAGTCTGTTATGTCACAGTGGGAATCACAGACTCTCTTCTAACACTAAATAAGGAACTTTATCAGAGTCAAGGAAACGGTCTTATTGCAAACATTGTTCCAACTCTGACTCTTCTCTACCCTTATGCTGCCACTGCAGAATATGGCACCTTCATGATAGTGGTAACTGTGTGCGGTTACTGCTCCTTTGAGGCCTGGAATATTCTGGGGGGCCGAGTTAAGAAGGCATTTCAGGTGGAGTTGGTGAGATGTGGGTTGGCCTGGTCTGCAGCGGGAATCCCAGAGACAGCCGCAGCCGGCCAGCCTGAGAGCTGCCCTCCTGTGCACAAAGGTGAGACTACGTTGATACTAACCGGCCATCAGGCAGGTCAACCCCATTGCTAGACCTGGGTGGACCTGGTGGCCGAGTGGGGACTTAGGAAATTTTCCAGCCGCCTCCCGGGGCTTGACCTGTTGTCCCGGTGGGGACTCAGAAAAGTTTACAGCCGCTTCCCGGGGCTTGACCGGTTGTCCTGAAGGCCCCCCACCCCCACCCCCACCCCCGGGCTCCTGCTCCCCTCTCCCCAGCCTCGGTGCTCCGCTCCCAGCCTCGGAGGCTGCCTCTCTGCGGCGGCTGCATCGCGTCCGAGGACGCTCACCCTCCGGAGGCTGGCTGTAAAGCCTGACACCCACCACCGCCGCCGCCCCGACTCTCCGAGGGGCGACTATGAGGCCTCCCCCGACCCCCGGACCACCCTGGAGACGACTGCTAAGCCTCCCCCACCGGACCGCCCGGGGGACGACTGCGAAGCCTCCCGCTCAGCCTGGGGGAAGACTGTTAAGCCTCCCCCCCCCCACCCACCCACACCGTCTGGGGGACGACTATTAAGCTTTCCCCCCCGGAGCGCCCGGGGGACGACTATTAAGGGCCGGTTTGATGCATACCAGTTCCATAAAGGCCAACGCACAGCCCAAACCAAGTACAGGAGAGACTCAAATGAAAAAAAAAAAACCAAGCTTTGAGAGCGACAAGAACCAAGGTACAACAAACTGCTCAACATTGCGCCAATGACTATTGGTTGCACTTATGTGAAAGCATCCAAGTAGCAGCTGATACAAGCAAAATCAGAAATATTCATGATGGGATCAAGAAAGCCTTGGGTCCAACTTCAAAGAACACAGCCCCATTGAAATCAACAAGAGAGGAAACAATCAACGACCACACCAAGCAGATGGATCGCTGGGTAGAACACCACTCTGAGCTTTACTCGTGTGAAAATATTGTTATGGACTCAGCCATCAACACCATCGAAAGCCTGCCTGTTATGAACCAACTCGACAATGAACCAACTGTCGAGGAGCTTACCCTTGCCATAGATGACCTCCCCAATGGAAAAGCCCCCATAAAAGACTGTATACTGTCAGAGGTCATAAAATGCGGAAAACCTAACCTATTGCAACACCTTCATGAGTTGCTTTGCCTGTTCTGGAAAGAAGGCGAAGTACCACAAGAAATGAGAGATGCCAACATCATCACTCTTTATAAAAACAAGGCTGACAGGAGCAACTGTAACAACTATCGTGGCATTTCCCTTCTTAGTATCATGGGGAAAAAACTTTGCCTGAGTCAACCTGAACAGACATCAGATAGCTGAGACAACTACAAGAGAAATGGAGAGAACAAAAAAAGCCCCTTTACATAGCCTTCATCAATCTCACAAAGACTTTTGACCTTGTCAGTAGAAGTGGACTACTTGCACTTCTAGAAAAGATTGGATGTCCCCCCAGGCTCTTAAGCATGATTCAGTCCTTCCATGAAAACAAGTACAGCACAGTCCAATACGACGGCTGTCTTCGAGGGGCTTTCCAGATTCATAGCGGGATCAAGCAGGGCTGTGTACTTGCATCAACTCTGGGATCTTCTTTTCCTTGCTACTGAAACAAGGTTTTGATTCATCAACTGAGGGAATCTACTTGCACATAAGATCTGATGGGAAGCTATTCAATCTTGCAAGACTCAGATCTAAAACCAAGACTCGAGAAGCCCTCGTGCAACACCTTCTCTTTGCTGATGATGCAGCAGTGTCAACCCACACAGAAGCCCATCTCCAAAACCTCATGGACAGTTTTTCCAATGCCTGCCAAGACTTTGGGCTTAATATACGCCTAAAAAGGACTGACATAATGTGCCAAGGAGTTGAGGAAGCACCCTCCATCAAGATCTGCAATTATGAACTTGAAGTGGTGAATGAGTTCACATACCTGGGGTCCTCTATCACAGTCAACCTCTCACTTGAAACGGAACTCAACATCTGCATTAGAACAGCCACCACAGCAATATCAAGACTGAGCAAGAGGGTGTCATAAATATAAAGGGAAGGGTAACAACCTTCCTGTATACAGTACTATAAAATCCCTCCTGGCCAGAGGCACAAAATCCTTTTACCTGTAAAGGGTTAAGAAGCTCAGGTAACCTAGCTGCACCTGACCAAAAGGACCAATAAGGGGACAAGATACTTTCAAATCTAGGGGTGGGGAAGGCTTTGTTTTGTCTGTTCTTTGTCTGTCTGTTCTGTGTGCTTGCCGGAGACAGATCAAAGAAGCAAGCAATCCAACTCCTATAGAGTTAGTAAGTATTTAGCAAGGAAATGCGTTAGATTATCTTTTGTTTTGGCTTGTGAATTTCTCTGTGCTGGGGGGGAATATCCCTGTTTTTTCTTTTTGTAACTTTAAGGTTTTGCCTGGAGGGAAACCCTCTGTGTTTTGAATCTGATTGCCTGTGAGATTATCTTCCATTCTAATCTTACAGAGGTACTCCTTTCACCCTTTTTCTTTCTAATAAAGTTCTGTTTTTTTAAGAATCTGATTGGGTTTTTTTAGTATCCTAAAAACCCAAGGTTGGTCTGTGCTCATCTTGTTTATTCTCAAGCCTCCCCAGGAAAGGGGGTGTAGGGCTTGGGGGAATATTAGGGGAAAGTAGGAACTCCAAGTGGTCCTTTCCCTGAGCTTTGTCTAATCACTTGGTGGTGGCAGCGTTACCTAATCCAAGGTACAAGGGAGAAATTGTGCCTTGGGGAGTTTTTAACCTAAGCTGGTAGAAATATGTGTAGGGGGTCTTTCATGCGAGTCCCCACGTCTGTACCCTAGAATTCAAAGTGGGGAGGGAACCCTGACAGAGGGTATGGCCAAACAACAAACTGACAGAACACAAAAAGTTCTGTGTGTATCATGCATATGTTATCAGCACACTTTTGTATGGGAGCGAGACATGGACCTTATACTCTCATCAGGAAGAGAGGCTCAACAGCTTTCATATACATTACCTCCTCAAATCTTTGGAATCTCCTGGAGGGGACAGTCACCAACACTGAGGTGCTCAAGTGGGCCAGTATACCCAGTATGCAAACACTCCTCAAACAAAGACAACTCCACTGGCTTGGGCATGTGTGTGCCGAATGAATGATGGGTGCATCCCAAAGGACATCCTCTATGGCAAATTGGCATCTGGAAAAAGCCCCAAAGGATGCCCAAATTGTATTTCAAGGATGTGGGCAAGCAATACCGCAAAGAAATGAATATAGATGTGGACAACTGGGCAGATCACATTCAGGACCACAGCCTTTGGAAACAAGAGCTTAACGAAGGTCTCCGGAGTTACGAGAGGAAGCCGTCCATTTTAGAGGAGAAAGGAGCTAGCAGATGGCAGAGCCAAAGGGTCGAAACATCACCTTTAAATGTGACCTATGCAGCAGATTGTCTCTCTTGAGTGGGTCTCTTCACCCACAGCCACAGCTGCACTAAAACCAACTGAGTAAATTCTTTACCTCTCAGGGGTGCATACCCATGGTCCCTCAACACTGAAGGATGTCTACTACTATATTTAACTTTCAGCATGGATCAGTCTGTTAAGTGTCTCTGAATCATACTGGTTTTCTAACTACACTACCCGAACATGCAACAACTTGGTCATCTGACTGTCCATTAGTTCCAGTGACTGTCTGTGGTCAGTTTGGAATCTTCTTATTCTGCATCCACTATCTGTAGAGTTTGCTCTATTGATTGTTCTTTCTGAGGAAAGAAACGGAAGTTGTCAACTGTTTCTGCTAAACTCTCCATTCAATCATAAGAACGGCCATACGGGGTCAGACCAAAGGTCCATCTAGCTCAGTATTCTGTCTTCCGACAGTGCCCAATGCCAGGTGCTCCAGAGGGAATGAACAGAACAGGTAATCATCAAGTGATCCAACCGCTGTTGCCTATTGCCAGCTTCTGTCAAACAGAGGCTAGGGACACCATCCCTGCCCATCCTGGCTAATAGCCATTGATGGACCTCTCCTCTAGTTCTTTTTTGAGCCTTCAAACATCCTCTGGCATAGAGTTCCACAGGTCGACTGTGTTGTGTGAAGAAATATTTCCTTTTGTTTGTTTTTAACTTGCTGCCTATTAATTTCATTTGGTGACCCCTAGTTCTTGTGTTATGAGAAGAAGTAAATAACACTTCCTTATTTACTTTCTCCACACCAGTCATGATTTTATAGACCTCCTTCCCCTTAGTCGTCTCTTTTCCAAGCTGAAAAGTCACAATCTTATTAATCTCTCATATGGAAACTGTTCCATACCCCTAAGCATTTTTGTTGCCCTTTTCTGTACCATTTTCAAGGGGCGACCACATCTGCCTGCAGTATTCAAGATGTGGGCGTACCATGGATTTATAAAGAGGCAATATATTTTCTGTGTTATTATCTGTCCCTTCTTAATGATTCCCAACATTCTGTTCGCTTTTTTCACTGCTGCTGCACATTGAGTGGATGTTTTCAGAGAACTATCCACTATGACACCAAGATCTCTTTCTTGCATGGTAACAGCTAATTTAGATCCCATCATTTTATATATATAGTTGGGATTGTTTTCCAATGTGCATTGTGACATTCTATACTTTGGGGGAGCACCCTGTAAACCCCCCCCCCCATATTCCTCATCTGTATATAATTATATTATATATAAAACATGCCTTGTAAGGGGAAAGGTTATGATCTGCTGAAATTAATTTCTCTATCTATATATTTATGTATATGAATCCTCCTGTGCTGATGATGAATCCCAACTTTGTCATCAGCAAATTTCATTAACACACTCCTGCTTTTTGTGCCTCCATCATGTACTCTCCCTGCACCTCAAGAGTGAAGTTAAACCCAGACTCAGACTGACTTCCCACCACCTCTATCTATTGTTGTTTAACAACAGTCCTTGGGTCAGTTTTCAATCCACATGGTGAAGCTGAGATTGAAGCCCATCTGAGGTGAGTTTCCATGAGACAAATGCTTTATTACAGTCCAGCTAAATCAGTGGTCTCCAACCTTTTTATGCACAAGATCACTTTTTGAATTAAGATCAATCCAGGATCTACCCCGCCTCTTCCCCGAGGCCCCATCCTGCTCACTCCATTCCCCTCTCCCTCCTTCACTCACTCTCCCCCACCCTCACTGGGCTGGAGCAGGTGGTTGGAGTGCTGGAGGGGGTGCAGGCTCTGGGCTGGGAGCGAGGGGTTTGGAGTGTGGGAGGGGGCTCTGGGCTGAGCCTGGGGCAGGGGGTGGGGTGCAGGAGTGAGGGGTGCAAGCTCTGGGAGGGAGTTTGGGTGCAGGCGTCATATGGTCACACTGCACCTAATCTCATAGAATCCACTAGACATTTCATGAATTTTACTTTTTATTAGTGTCATTTGTGGTTTATAGATCCAAAATCCTTAAAGGATTGTCACAAATCAGTGTCACATTCTCAACTGTGGAATGTGCATTGGCTGAGCCTAGAGCAGGGGGGTGGGGTGCAGGAGTGAGGGGTGCAAGCTCTGGGAGGGAGTTTGGGTGCAGGAGCAGACTCTGGGCTGGTGCAGGGGATTGGCGAGCAGGAGAGGGTGATAGGTGTGGTCTCTGGGAGGGAGTTTGGTGCGGGAGAGACCCCAGGCTGGTGCAGGGGATTGGGGTGCAGGAGGGGGTGAGGGGTCTGGGAGGGAGTTTGGGTGCAGGAGGGGGCTCCAGGCTGGTGCGCTAGATTTGGGTGCAGGAGAGGATGAGAGGTGTGGT
Organism: Emys orbicularis; assembly: GCF_028017835.1. Classification (NCBI taxonomy): domain Eukaryota; kingdom Metazoa; phylum Chordata; order Testudines; family Emydidae; genus Emys; species Emys orbicularis. The sequence continues at coordinate 16,591,444 of NC_088697.1, read as the reverse complement.
CTCTGGGAGGGAGTTTGGTGCAGGAGGGGGCCCCAGGCTGGTGCAGGGGATTGGGGTGCAGGAGAGGGTGAGAGGTGTGGGCTCCGGGAGGGAGTTTGGGTGCAGGGGGGCTCCAGGCTGGTGCAGGGGATTGGGGTGCAGGAGAGGGTGAGAGGTGTGGGCTCCGGGAGGAAGTTTGGGTGCGGGGGGGGGCCCCAGGTTGGTGCAGGGGATTGGAGTGTGGGAGGGAGTGCAAGTTGCAAGCTCTGGCTGGGAGGCGCTTACCACAGGCGGCTCCCGGCCGGCACCGCAGGGGAGCTCAGATAGGCTGCCTGCCTGCCGTGGCCCCATGCCGCTCCCAGAAGTGGCTGGCACATCTCTGCGGCCCCTCCAAGGGAGGGAGCAGCGGGTCTCCATGCGCTGCCCGCGCCTGCAAGCTCCACCCCCGCAGCTCCCATTGGCTGGGAACTGGCCAATGGGAGCTGCGGGGACAGTGCTGGGGGTGGGGGAAGTGTGCGGAGACCCACTGCCTCCCTCCCCCCAGGGACCGCAGAGATGTGCCAGCAGCCAGCCGCTTCTGGGAGCGGCGTGGGGCCACAGCAGGCAGGCAGCCTGCCTGAGCCCCTGTGTGCCACCGGATTTTTAGCAGCCCGGAAATTGCAATTGACTTGCAGAGGCTCCAGGATCGACCAATCGATCACGATCGACAGGTTGGTGACCACTGAGTTACACTGAAGCTGTAGCATTCCTTTCATTATCATTTAAGCACCAACAATATGCTTGATGATATACAACACAGAGAATACAGACAGCCCTGCTTCCAAGAGCTTGCAGGCTGAGCTATGCAGACAGAGCAAAGACTCAGAGCAGCGAATGAGCTTACCACCGACTGACTTTTTGGCTTTGTCTACTACACCCTTGCTAACATTTTTTCAGCTGTGTGTGGTAGGAACATTCAACGCCATACCACAGAGGAGCTGCTGGATGCCACTAGTATTTTCAGCATTCTGACATCTCTTCCAACTTCTCCTGCTGACAGCAGGTCCAACCAACATGTGGTTAAAATGCTGACAGCAGACAACAACCCATCTGCACTAGGGTTCTCAATGCTGCTACCCCCAATGAGGCTGAACTGAGATAATAAAGTTTTGCAAAATGTCCTTAGTGTACACAGGGCCCTTGTGGGCATCACAGAAGTGAAGGGAACAGACGGAGGATGGTGGCTTGTTAGACTTCGCAAAGCTATGTTGCCTATTGGGGATTGTTCCACACACCCCCATTGCTTACAGACTTTGGTCCTATTGACTTACTCAAGGCTGAAGCTAGGCTTACCAGATGGTAACTGCCAGGAACACTTTTTTCCCTTTTCTGCAAGGTGGTGTCACTTTGTATTTTCCAATCTGCTGCTACATCCCCAGCTTTCCATGGTGTCAGCCAATGAATTTAAAATATTGAAGTACTATCAGGAATTTTTCCAGGCTATTTTAGTACTTCAGGATTGTTCACACCCTTTCCCCCATATTCTTCTTGTTAGAGATGAAGTTTCAGCTTAGCCAGTTTAGCATCACTTTGATTTTTGTCCCCTCCTCATTCAATGCTGGGCCAAGTACTTTTCAATGAAGTTATACAATCTAGTTAGAAGTTCATTCGCCAGAGCCCTCTCCATCTGATTTTGCGCTTTCATCAGAAGAAAGGGGTTGCTTCCCCACTTGTTCTCCGACCAAAAAAATGACAAGCTTTCTGCAGCCAATGCCAGCAAAAGGAGATCTTTCCATCCACAGGAACTAGAAATAGTCCAGGCAGGATAGACTGTGAAAACTGCAAGTGATGGAGGAACCATGGTGTAAGTAAAACCAGCAAGGCTATTTCATGGCCTGAAAGAAGTAGTTAGATACAGTCAGTGGAAAGGAGTGGCATTTAGTATTCTATTAGTAAGAACAGGCAGATATGATGCAAGTACGTAACTAAACAATAAGCAACAGAGCGTGCATTGATTGGGTGGTGGCACACTATAGCTTAGAGGCATCACAAAGACTAGTCTCACCTACCTGTGCGGTGCACCTATAGCTGAACATAGGACATATGCAAAACATTTGCATTAGAAGTTTGCCCTTTGTGAGTGTGTTGTGCTTCTGGGAACATAAAATGCTCCCTGGGCCATTCTGCTGCAGTTTGACCTGGGCAGCCCAGAAAGCGGAGTGGAATTGGCTGACTTTCCATAGACGGCTGGAGCCAGAGGTGTCAGGTGTTTATATAAACGATGTGTTTTTTCTCATGATCTATCCTACCCCATCTCCTCCCCACAAAGGAGAAGATCAAACCAACTCCTACCCTCTTGGCTACGCTGCCTGAATTATGAGCAGGAATCTCACTGGAAAGGGCCGCTTTGTACTTTTGTTTGAGTCAGTGTTTGAAAAACACACACATCTACATTGCCCCCAAAATGCCCAGAAAATGTCACAAGAGCAATATGCCCTAAATTACATGACAATTCTTACTTTCACTCATTTCTAATTTTGGAAAGAATGGTTTGTTACTTTCCCTTCTAGAACAATGGGGATGGCAGGAAGTTCCCCAAAGCACCACAGAGGGAGTTTGTCCTACTGGAACTTTTTAGTCACATCCCCTTTCAATACGGAGCAGTCTAGTGTGTCCCACTGGGAGCAGGTGCGTGGCTACATCACTGGAAAGGCCCAAGTGGCCAATACCAATATGCCTTTGGAGAGTCCAGGCCTAAAGTTGCACGCCAATCACCAGCTGGTGCACAAAAAGGCAAATTTCCAAAAGAGCATGAGTGGCACCAGAGCTCCAGCCTTCAGCTTGGCTCATAAGTGAAGGCCCCTCCGCAGTTATAGGGACTGGCACGGTCATCAAATTGCTAAAAAAACACAATCTTTATTTTGTCCTTTAGGAACTAGTCAGCCAGTGGCTTCTCAGAGGGACTCATTAGTTTCCCAGTTGCATGAAGAAGGAAGGGAGGGCAACAAATAAGCCCTTGGGGATCCATTAAATACAATTCACTAAATAAAACATAGTGCAAAGCAATACCTGCAGGAAAAGAAAGGAGCTGATGACAAAGCCTAGCCCTGAAATGAATGTGTGATTTCTTTATTAAAATGCTCTAGCTACACAATCGCTGTTTTTGCCAAGTGCCATGGGTGTTAGGGAAGTGTCTAAGGTGGCACATACATTATACAGGGCTTTGAATGCGTCTGGGAAAAAATACCCTCTGGGCTACAATTTCTCAGGCTCAATCTCAGCCCAAAGATGGTTTTTATTACAGTAGGAAGTTTGGTGCCAGGTAGCCTAGTCATGCATGGAAAGCAGCATGTCCTACAGTTTCCTCCACTGCCTCCTCCTGCAGCATTTTTCAAATGTTATGTTTTTATGCAAGCTGCTTTTCAAAACTTCACTCTTGCACTGGGCTCAGGGCCAGATCGCCTCGGCCCCCAGAAGAGCATGTGGGAGAGGTTCCCCCATCTGCTCCCACCATTCTGTCCCTAGGTGCCATCTCCAGCCTCCCTTCAAATCCCTTCAGTGATTCCACCTTCTGCATCAGGTTTCCCTCCCTGAAATGCTGGTGGGAATATCTAGTGACATGCATATTCAGCTCCCTGCACAGTGGAGCTCACAATCCCCTCCCCCTCCCCCACCCTCTCCAAGGGAACAAGGAGGAGGCAAAGTAAACCCCAGTTCAGAGCGAGCTCAAGAATGGCAACACGGATGCATTTGCTTGTGCCAGAGTGTCTCTGAAAGAGGCCCTGGATTCAGAGCTGGACATAAGCAACACATTTGAACTGCCACGTCAGTGCTTTCTAAGCCAGAGAAACTGAGAAACATTATTTAGTTCTTCCTGTTCCTGCTTCTTTATTGCCATAAAAATAGGATCTCATTTTCCCATGAGTTTACCCTCTCCACTTGCTTCTGCCTCTGAAATCATTTCTCAGGTGTTTCAAGAATGATTACGATGACAAAAAGGCAAAGTAAACCAACCCAAACTTCTGACACCCAGAGTTCAAACTGAACTGGGCTAAAGCCTCCAAGTTCAGTCCCTCTTTTTATTTATGTATTTCCACACTTCCCACTTTTAGCCAAAAGCACCAGCACAGGCCTCCATCATGGCATTCTGCACCACCTCCTATGTTGGAAAGATGTCCAGCCTGACTTTTAGACGCCAGTGGTTCAGGTAAGGTTCAGATCTTTTAGGAAGTTTCAGCCAGAACTATAACTGTAGATGAGGCATAGGAGAAGCAAGAGCAGCTGAATTTCCATAGAACAGAGATCATGGATATACCCCTGGAAACAAATACTGGAGACACATGATAAAGTCTGTAAGCAGGCCTGTCTCTGCCAGGAAACAGTTCTCAGCTTCGAAAAACACAGCAGCAGCTCTTGGTAATTATCCAGTCCAAAGCATACACATTCTCCAACTTCATTCTGGAGATGCCAGGGCCTCAGAAAGCAGATGCTGATTCTGGAAATCAGTGTAGGTATCATAACCGCACTTGAAAAAAGACTTCTGGAGAGATTTGGGGAGCATATTTTCTTTACCCAACTGGTGACTTATTGTCTGCTTTGGAGCATGGGGAATTCCCTTCGTCATAATAGCTAGTTAACTCGGAGTGGTTTAGCATACACTGGCTCCAAGATATGGTGAACCAGAACCAAGAACAGGCTTCCCAGAAACGTCACACTGAGAAGGGAGACCAGGACGTAGCGGCCAATAAAGAAGGTGTCCACGATCTGAGGAGAGTGGAAAGGTCACAAATTACACAAACAGCATTTCCTTCTTTATCACTGTTAACAAAAGCCCTACTGCAGGTACCATGTCAATTTGACCACAGTTTGTTGCGGAAGAGTAAGTAAGTGTTCTCTGTGGGCTGGAAGATGGCGTGCCAGGCAGTAGAAAATAAAACAGAATAGAACTTTTGGCCTTCCGAAAAGGAAAAGCCAGACAAGATAAAGGGGCAGCTCCATGCAGGCAGGCAGGGGGGGGGGCTACACCCCTTCCCAAATGTGCCACGTCTCAGCAGGATTTCTCTGATAAACACAGGCTGCTCTGCCTAACCCGCTGGCAGGGGTCACTGCTGAGTAACAAAGGGGGATGTCTTCTCCCTCTGGGGCTGCGTGCGCCAATTCCAAAGCAGCCTCAGCCAGGATGAAATTCTAACCCTGTTCTGCTGAATACCAACTCACAGTGCTAGCATTTGACCCACAGAGCTGCCATCCTCTTATTTTAAATTTAACAGGTTCACATGAAACACATTCATGGTAGTATTCACAATGAATTTCTCTGTTGGTTCTGATTACCGGGTAGTGGTTCTAATGCTATCACTTGCAAGTGGGTTTATATAATAGGTTCCTTCCTATTCCCTTCCTGTCTCAAGCTTAGTCCTAAAGTGAGAGTTAAGCTGAGCCATCAAGCAGCAGGTACCTACTATTTAGATGAATGAGAAAGTGTTTAGTCACTGAATGGAGCCCAATTCTGCATTCCTTGGACACAAACTTCCATAGAATTCAGTGGGAATCTTAGGTGAACGAGGAGTGCAGGATCTGACCCATGAGGTTCAAACCATGCTCAGCTCACTAGAATCACGTGGCCACAAATCATGACAGTGAGACACGAGCTGAAATCTTGTCCAGCAATTATTTCCCTGAAGTCAACCAGTTGTTTCATGAACTCCATGTCACACAGCTGCTTCTCCCAGAATACTAGTCACTGATCTTTATATTTATGGGCATTGATATCAGGCACCACTGTACTTACAGAGGATATGTGGCAGGAAAAGAATATCTCATTATTTAGTGAAGATGCTGACACGGACAGTAGACAAAGTGATAGTGAGAAACACCAACCAGAAAGCCCAGGATTATGAAATCATCCTCCGAGCTTCTGGGATTGCGTATAACAAAGGTGAGTATTATGAAACAGTGTTAACACAAGCTTGACCTTGGCTCTGCTACAGAACAAGTCTCTTGAGAGTGACATGTTTGCTCGTTCAACACTTTCACTTTTTAATTAGCCAATTAGCAGGCTTTGAGCATAGAAAGCCCAGGTCATGTATTATTGATATCGTATCGAGCCGGGCTGCTTCAGGGGCCAGTCCTGGAGATCCTGTAAATGAGCATTTTGATTCTGCTGGCTTGTCTGACATGTACACTACGTCCTATTTTGACCACGGCCCTTGATCTTGGCTCCAAGATTTACTTGGAGCAAAACAATTTACATGCAGGACAGAGGAAAAAAAATAAGAATCTCTCATACCACATTGTGACACTCTGTACCTTGGGGAAACACCCTGCACCCCCATGTTCATCCTTATAATATGATTGTGTGGTATCCAATGCAAAGTTTGTCATGTCGGGTGTCTTCGGAAGGCTCATGATGCACTGAGCATTGTTGTTATAGTAATGTTATAGGTTATAATTTCATGTATATAGTTATGAGGCTGAAAATGTATCCTCGTGGCTTCAAACAAGCCCAGGCAAAACGAGAAGTTACTAGATCACAGGCCCTGGTTCTCATGGGAGACTTCAATCACCCGGATATCTGCTGGGAGACCAATACAGTGGTGCACAGACAATCCAGGAAGTTTTTGGAAAGTATAGGGGACAATTTCCTGGTGCAAGTGCTGGAGGAACCAACTAGGGGCAGAGCTCTTCTTGACCTGCTGCTCACAAACAGGGAAGAATTAGTAGGGGAAGCAAAAGTGGATTGGAACCTGGGAGGCAGTGACCATGAGATGGTCGAGCTCAGGATCCTGACACAAGGAAGAAAGGAAAGCAGCAGAATACGGACGCTGGACTTCAGAAAAGCAGACTTTGACTCCCTCACGGAACTGATGGGCAGGATCCCCTGGGAGAACAACATGAGGGGGAAAGGAGTCCAGAAGAGCTGGCTGTATTTTAAAGAATCCTTATTGAGGTTGCAGGAACAAACCATCCCGATGTGTAGAAAGAATAGTAAATATGGCAGGCGACCAGCTTGGCTTAACAGTGAAATCCTTGCTGATCTTAAACACAAAAAAGAAGCTTACAAGACATGGAAGATTGGACAAATGAGCAGGGAGGAGTAGAAAAATATTGCTCAGGCACGCAGGAGTGAAATCAGGAAGGCCAAATCACACTTGGAGTTGCAGCTAGCAAGAGATGTTAAGAGTAACAAGAAGGGTTTCTTCAGGTATGTTAGCAACAATTAGAAAGTCAAGGAAAGTGTGGGCCCCTTACTGAATGAGGGAGGTAACCTAGTGACAGAGGATGTGGAAAAAGCTAATGTACTCAATGCTTTTTTTGCCTCTGTCTTCACAAACAAGGTCAGCTCCCAGACTACTGCACTGGACAGCACAGCATGGGAAGGGGGGACCTGCTCTCTGTGGAGAAAGAAGTGGTTCAGGACTATTTAGAAAAGCTGGACGAGCACAAGTCCATGGGGCCGGATGCACTGCATCAGAGGGTGGTAAAGGAGTTGGCAGATGTGATTGCAGAGCCATTGGCCATTATCTTTGAAAACTCATGGCAATTGGGGGAGGTCCCGGATGACTGGAAAAAGGCTAATGCAGTGCCCATCTTTAAAAAAAGGAAGGAGGATGATCCAGGGAACTACAGGCCAGTCAGCCTCACCTCCGTCCCTGGAAAAATCATGGAGCAGATCCTCAAGGAATCAATTCTGAAACACTTAGAGGAGAGGAAAATGATCAGGAACAGTCAGCATGGATTCACCAAGGGCAAGTCATGCCTGACTAACCTAATTGCCTTCTATGACGAGATTACTGGCTCTGTGGATGAGGGGAAAGCAGTGGACATGTTATTCCTTGACTTTAGCAAAGCTTTTGATACAGTCTCCCACAGTATTCTTGCCAGCAAATTAAAGAAGTATGGGCTGGATGGACTATAAGGTGGATAGAAAGCTGGCTAGATCATCGGGCTGAACGGGTAGTGATCAATGGCTCCATGTCTAGTTCGCAGCCAATATCAAGCGGAGTGCCCCAAGGGTCGGTCCTGTGGCCGGTTTTGTTCAATATCTTCATTAATGATCTGGAGCACATGATTTATGAGGAGAGGCTGAGGGAACTGGGATTATTTAGTCTGCAGAAGAGAAGAATGAGGGGGGATTTGATAGCTGCTTTCAACTACTTGAAAGGGGGTTACAAAGAGGATGGATCTAGACTGTTCTCAGTGGTAGCAGATGACAGAACAAGGAGTATTGGTCTCAAGTTGCAGTGGGGGAGGTTTAGGTTGGGTATTAGGAAAAACTTTTTCATTAGGAGGGTGGTGAAGCACTGGAATGGGTTACCTAGGGAGGTGGTGGAATCTCCTTCCTTAGAGGTTTTTATGGTCAGGCTTGACAAAGCCCTGGCTAGGATGATTTAGTTGGGGATTAGTCCTGTTTTGAGCAGGGGGTTGGACTAGATGACCTCCAGAGGTCCCTTTCAACCCTGATATTCTATGATTCTCCATGAGCAGAGGGGCAGTTCACATCTCATCAGGGCATGTATGGGACAAACCCAGCCCAGCCTCACAGGAAAAAAGGACACTGGCCTAGGCAGCAACAAAGGATCTGTTGGACTCTCAAGTGAGTCACTCCCCTTCCCTTGGTCAATTTGGGACGATGATGACGTAATCCTCACCTGACTCTGACGGTGGGGGGCAAAGCCAAGAGGGAAGAAAGGACATGATAAAAGGGAGAGACATTTGCCATGCTGGCTCCCTCTTCCAACTCCATCTACAGACATCACCACCAAGCAACTGAAGTGCTGATCAAAGGGGAGAGCCTGGCTGAAGGGCAACCAGCCTGTGATGAGAATCATCTAAGTCTGCTCTTAAATTAGGGCACTGAAAGTGTTAAGATCAGCTTATTATGTATTTTGCTTTTATTTCATTTGACCAACTCTGACGTCTTGTGCTTTGACTTATAATCACTTAAAATCTATCTTTTGTAGTTAATAAATTTGTTTGTTTGTTCTACCTGAAGCAGTGCGTTTGGTTTGAAGCCTGTCAGAGACTCCCCTTGGGATAACAAGCCTGGTACATATCCATTTCTTTGTTAAATTGACTAACTTTTATAAGCTTGCAGCATCCACCAGGCATAACTGGACACTGCAAGACGGAGATTCCTAGGGTTGTGTCTGGGACCGGAGATATTGGCGAGTGTCATTTGGTTGCACAATCCAAGCAGCGGCTGGCCAAAAGTGCTCACTCACATAGCTGGAAGCCGCTAACATGCTAGAGGCTGTGTGTGAACAGCCCGGGAGTGGGGGTTCTCAGAGTGGAGCAGAGTAAGGCTGGCTCCCAAAGTCGAGGATTGGCGTGACCTAGCAGATCACCGGTCCAGAATACACCAGGGGAACATCACACACATCACACAACTCAGTATTTAGAAAGTGAGTAACATTCCTCTGCATGCTAATAATGGAATATGGGAAAGAGCACTTTGGGTATGCAAAACCCCAAACACCTACAGAAGGGCTGGGAGATGTAGAGGAGGAATAAGACAAAACACAGAAAGCAGCATGGTGTGAGCAGGAGTCAAGAGAACCCAACATCTAAACTATGGCCAACAGAGACTAAGCTCTCAGGAAGGTGAAAGGACAGCAATCTGGCTCTGAGCCAGAAGGCAAGTGGAATTAGGGGTAAATGATTGAGAAGGGCAGTGGAAGGTTAGGCAGGGTGCTGAATGCAGGACTACTTGCCAAGTGATTATTACTCTATAATGCTCAAAAGCATGCTGGGTGCTGCAAGGAAGGCAAAGAAAGGTATGGTCCCTGAACCAAAGCATTATTAGTCTAATTTAGAAATGTGAGCAAGAAGCGATGGAGGCAGCTTGAGCTCCCAGAAACCAAGCAAAATTATTTGAGGCCAGGCAAGCTGCACTGCGCAACAAGCAAGAGACAGAGGGGTTTTGAGGCAAGCCACCTTGGAGTGCAGCACAGCCGGCTCACCACAGAACTGCCTGCCTGCATCCTCCAGTCAAACAGCCAGTGTTCTGCCAGAGGAAAACCAAGGATGAACAGAAAATTTCCCTTCGAAGGTACCTATCTTCCAACTGCAGAAGAACAGGGTGAACATTCCTCAAGCTCTGAGAGTTCCTCAAGGACACTGGGAATCAGAGTGCTAAAAAAAGGGGCTTTTTGTCACTGGGACACAGTCAGGTGTGTGATGACAAAGGAACGATAGGATCATTTGCCTACTAAGAGTCCAGCTCACAAGCCTTTTGGTGAAAACTGGTATGAGAATCTGTCAGTACCTACAAGCTAGGACACTGTAGCACAGAGGCCCTGGAAGCTAAAGGTAGATGATTAGGAAAAATTCAAACGCAATCTGCTGTAGAGGCCTATCTTCCAGCTCCATTCCCAGGCAAGCCCAGCAAAACAGGAGAACTAAGAGCTGCAGTGTGAGTGAAAAGATGGTGTAAAAAGAGTGAGGAATTTAAATCATTAGTACTGGGAACCCTTTGGCAAGAGGGAGAACAAGCACAGAAAGGGCATTCTCTGATGGACCCAAAAGGGAGCCAGATTACTGGTAATGAAGACTGAATGTTCTGATGGGTTAATCTAGATTGACTCTTCTGGAGGCAGTTGACATGCAAGTGAAACTGTATTTTAGCAGGGGTAGGATTACAATTGCCCCAGAAGAAGGGCAGTTAGGGGATACGAAGAAGCACTCTAGTAGGGAAACAGTGACAGGAGAGAGAATGAAAAAAGCTCACAGACTGAAGTGTTATGGGATTATCAAAATTAAAAATCCCATTTATAGTGCAAGAGATTTACACAGCAATTTACAGATGCAGAACAAGCCACATTTCCTGCCCTGAAGATTTTAAGCTGGGGCAAAGACCAGACACAGACAGTATGGGGAATATTAGTGGTGAGGAGGCAAATGAAATTCCAAAGAGAAGAGAGCACTGAAGTTTAGTAGATAAAATGATGAAGACTGTTCTACATGGGGCCAGAGGGCAGCCCGATGGAAGGTGAAAAGAACAAAGTTGAAGAAAGAGACAAAGGAGGAGAGAGAAAAGGTTGTGCGTTGCCGAAGGAGCACAGGAGGGAAGATGTGGCAAGAGACTAGGAGCCACAGCAGAATTAAAGTACGTACGTGAGGGTGTGTGGGGAGGGAATGTGAAACATGGCAGGAGGAGGAGGAGATGACTTTAGCAGAAGCGCTCCAAGTTCATGGAGGGTAGAAAGAGATGAGGGGAGAGGTACAGTACTCAAGGCAGGAGCCAAGCAAGGGCTCCAGGAGGGTTTGAGCAGCGAGGTGATGGTGAGGCATGGGTGGGCTCTGATTAAAAGAGTGACAAATGCCTCTACCTCATGGTTAGTTAATCAGGGAGTAAGAACTGTCCTGGCAGAATGCAAAAAACTTTCCTGCATGCCAGAAAGATGGCAGGACACTGCAGCTCCTGGCTAGAAACTATACTACGCAGACAGGCTAGGCCACCAAAGCACTGCACATAGAGTTCCAATCCTGACTAGGGACTTCCGCGGAAAGGAACTAGGGGGTAGGATCCATAGGGATGCAAATACCAGTTTGCAAGAATACAAACAGAACTGGCAAATGCAAGAATTCCAGAATACGGTAGTCTGGGTTACTCCAGATCACAACAGGGATTGAGAGTCAGGATGGAAACTATAGTAGTGATGTGCTCCCAATATCTTAACAAGGGGCTCCCACAAAGTTTTCCTTCTTGGTGTGTGATAATCCCTGCGTCCCTAGCATGTACATGCTGCAGAGATGAGAGGTAGGGGACTCAGGATGCTCATATAACCACAGCTGCAAATAGCACTCACTTCGCACTACAGATGGGCAGCAGACTGCAGCCCATCCTATTGGGCACAGATTTGGCTACAGGGATCCATGCTTTTGTGCACTTCAAGTTTGATCATTGCAGCTCACTTTACCTAGGAATGAAGCCACATACCCTGAGAAAGCTGTAGCTGATATGTAACCCTGTAGCACAGGGGTGTCTCAAAGTCCTGGCCCGCGGGCCATCTGCAGCCCAAGAACCCCCCACTGCAGCCTGCGGAAACTTTTTAAAAAGTTCTTTCATCCAGCCCTCACGGCTGCCGGCCGAGAGGGTCGGAGGGTGGGGGAGGCGGGAGGGGAGCAGGCAGGAGAGATGCAGCTATGTCAGCGGCTGTCTGCTGCAGGCACCGCCCCCCGCAGCTCCCATTGGCCAGGGAAGAGCGACAGAGATACCATCACTAGTCACCAGGCAGCATCAGCCATGGAGGCAGCATCATTAGTTGCCGGGCAGAGTCAGTCATGGAGGCAAAAAGAACAGGAGTACTTGTGGCACCTTAGCGACTAACAAATTTATTTGAGCATAAGCTTTTGTGGGCGACAGCCAACTTCACTGGATGCATAGACTGGAACATATAGTGAGGAGATCTATATACATACAGAGAACATGAAAAGGTGGGAGTTGTCCTACCAACTCTAAGAGGCTAATTAATTAAGAGAAAAAGCATCACTAGTCGCTGGGCAGAGTCAGCCAGGGCAGCATGAGGCCCAGGGAGCGAGGGAAAAGGGTGGGAAATGGGCTGGGAGGTGGCGTGACTCGTGAGGCGCCAATGACAGTGCGAGGGGGCAAGCTGCCTCCAGCTCCCCTCTCCCCGAGTGCTGACCCCGTAGCCAATGAAAGCGCCGGGGGACGGCAGTGTGCCTGGTGCCTGCAGATAAGATAAGGTGAAGATAAGATGAAAGGAAAGAGGTTCTTTCTAGCTGTTGGCACTGCAGGTCTGTGTAATGAAATGGAGCCCTTTATTTACTTTTTTAACCACTGTCCCATGTAATGTTGGTAGGTTGTGTAGGAGAGGCCATCTCAGCAGAGGCACTGAACCTGATGAGGGTATAATCCCAGACACACAGGGAGGGTTAGAACCACCCACTGCCCCATCTCTTTAGGGTAGTAGCCATGCACCTCACCCCCTGCATCTGACCAGTGGGTAGACCATGACTGTGCCTCCTCTTCAGCTGCTTTTGTGCCCAAGGAGGCCCAGCCCAGCAAGGTCCTGCTGTCAGCAAAGCATGGAGTGTGGGAAAGTGGACCGAACACAACTATCTGATGCACACCTTGCTGAAATCCTGAAGGTTTCAACTGCTCAGTCACTGAGGCCAAACATCAACAAACTGACAGAACTGAAGCATTGCCAGGTGTCTGGCAAACACTAAAAACTCTCTGGCAGGTGAAGAATTGTATAAAGTTGTATGACAGTTTTATTATTTCTAAGAAATTCAAAATAAAAAATACAATATAAATGTTTTCTTTTCTGAACACCATCTTCAGTGACATCATTGGCCTGCTGGGAGGATTTGAGGACTGGCCCTGACCCCAAGGTAAATTGAGTTTGAGACCCCTGCTGTAGCACATCTGCTCAATAACAAAGGCTACTGTGAAGACAAGGAGAGCTACTCCTGAGGGCGTTCTGTGACAAAAAATTAAAAATTCTGCAAGTTTTATTTGTCAATAAATAAATGCAGAGGCTCAAGCATGGTAGATGGAAATGATAAAATTATCAATAATAATGCAGAAAAAACAAGTATGGGGGGGGGGGGGGGGGGGGAACCAGATGATACAGTCTCATCATATGGTGATGACAACACTCTTTCCATTCCTGTAGTATTTTGGTGGATGTTAAACAGCAGCTACTAAAGTTAGACATTTTAAAATCAGCAGGTCCTGATAATTTGCATCCAAGAGTTTTGAAAGAGCCAGCGGAGCAGCTCACTAGACCATTAACATAGATTTTCAGTAAGTTTTGATGAACTGGGGAAGTTCCAGAAGACTTGAAGAAAGCAAATATTGTGCCAATTTTTAAAAAGGGTAAACAGGATGACCTGAATAGTTATAGGCCTATCAGCCTGACACTAATCCTGGGTAAGATAATGGAGCACCTCATAAGAGACTTGATTAATAAAGACCAAAAGGAATGTAATGTAATTAATGTGAATCAATGTGGGTTTATGGAAAATAGACCCCCTTTTTTTTTTTTTTTGTGAGAACACAAGTTTGCTTGATAAAAGGTAATAGTGTTGACCTAACAGACTTAGACTTCCATAAAGTTTTGGACTTGGTACTGCTCAACATTCTGATTTAAAAAATTAGAATATAAAATTAATATGGCACTCATTAAATGGATTAAAAACTGCCTAACTGCAAACTGTTAACTATAACTGCAAACAGGGAATTGTCACGAACAGGTTTGTTTCCAGTGGGGTCCTGCAGGGCTCAGTTCTTGGTCCTATGCTATTTAACATTTTTATCAATGACCTGGAAGAAAGCAAAATCATCCCTGATAAAGTTTGCAGATGACACAAAAATTGGGAGTGTGCTAAAAAATGAGGAGTACAAGTCACGGATTCAGAGCTATCTGGATCGCTTGGTAAAATGGGCATAGGCAAACAATATGCATTCAATACAGCTAAATGTAAATGTATACGTCTAGGAACAAAGAATGTAGGCCATACTTACAGGATGGGGGACTCAATCCTGGGAACCAGTGACTCTGAAAAAGATTTGGGGGTTGTAGTGGATAGTTAACTGAACATGAACTCCCAGTGTGGCATTATGGCCAAAAGAGCTAATGAGACCCTTGGATGCATAAACAGGGGAAACTCGAATAGGAGTAGAGAGGTTATTTTACCTCTGTACTTGGCATTGATGTGACTGATGCTGGAATACTATGTCCAGTTCTGGTGTCCACAATTCAAGAAGGATGTTGATAAATCGGAAAGGGTTCAGAGAAGAGCCACAAGAATGATTAAAGGATTAGAAAACATACTGTATGGTGATAAACTCAAGGAGCTCAATCTGTTTAGTTTAACAAAGAGAAGGTGGAGGGGTGACTTGATTACAGTCTAGAAGTACCTACATGGGGAACAAATACTTAATAAAGGACTCCTCTTCTATCTAGCTGAGAAAGGTATAACATGATTCAATGGCTGAAAGTTAAAGCTAGATAAATTCAGACTGTGCGAGTAATTTCACTGTGCGAGTAATTAACCATTGGAACAGTGTACCAAGGGTCATGGTATACTCTCCATGATGACAATTTTAAAATCAAGATTGGATTTTTTTATTATTTTTTTTAAAAAGACCAGCTCTAGGAATTATCTGGGGGAAGTTCTATGGCCTGTGCTATACAGGAGGTTAGATTAGATAATCATAATGATCCCTTCTGGTCTTAGAATCTGTGAACTCCCATTCATCCATGTCAGAAAATGACTCACTGAGGACAGCAGGCTGCTCACCTCTGGGCAGTGGCAGGACCCAGCTGACTCCACCCATAGAGAAGCCCTTGGCATCATGGAACAGACCAGGGGGTCCTAACCACCCCACTCTACTTGTGCCTCTTGTTCTGGCTCCAAAGGACTTAAAATATGTGGGGGTGCAACCAGCCAGGTATCCGGGGCAGGGCAGCAGCGGGGAGAGCTGGCAGTGAGTCACCAGTGGTCAAAGAAGGGAGGAGAGGGAAGGCAGCAAGTTGCTGCTGAGGCTGAGCTGAGCTTCCATCCCCCGCATCTGAATGCAAGGGACTCCCTGCACACACTCTCCATTGCTATCCTGCCCTGTCCTGGACACCTGGTCAGCCACAGCCCCACGTCCCCTGACAACCTCATTTCACCCCCACCCCATTTGAAAGCCAACGGCCTAGATTGAACAAGGTGCAACAGCCAGGACAGAGAGGCTGAAATGGGGAAAATAAATCATGAGTTTACCTTCATTTCTGTAGCTGGTGCTGGGAACTCACTGGCACGAGGGAAAAGTAACAGAACCAATATAACGATCACAGCAGAGAAGAAAACCATAATGACAGAGAATCTGGGGAAAGAATCGGACAGGAAGAATCCCACTGTTAGGTCTCCCAGCGACACAGCTCCTTTTATAAATGAGACATTAACACTGCTCATATTTTGTCCATACCACATTAAACAAACCAACATCCCCATATCCCCCTTCTCGGCCTAACCCCAGCCCAGGTATTTAGTGCAGCCACAGGTCTCCAAAAAAAGCAGCTGTCACAAATTCAAAGGAATTCTACTCTTCTTTTGTCTTTCCCATTAAGATATAAAGGAAAGTGCCAACATCCTGAAATGAAAGATAGTCACTCCCCATAAATCAGAGACACTGGTAGTGAAGCAGTACACAGAAAATCTGATTTTCAAAACCGCTTAGCGCAACTGGTCACACAATTTCCACTTTAACCCCTAGGTAGCATTGAAAATCTCAGCCTTGCAGAGTAAGGTTTGACTTGGATGTTTTGCTGGAGCCTGATATTGGATAGTCTCTGTACTGCCTACCCATAAGAGCACTGGGCAATAGTTACGTTTGCTTGAATCAATAATTTTAATTATTTACTCGACTTTCATGGGGGTGAATCTTGGCTCAGTGAGCAAAGACTTAAAAAACAGATGAGTCTCTTAGTCAATCAGCATCCTGTCCCAGAACCACACAAGGGCTTTTAGAGTGACAAGCTCCTGAAGTGATTTAATCTTCACTGCTGCAGCAAAAAGACAAATGGGAAAGGCCAAGTCCTGGAAAAGTGCCTTTAGGAATGAAATATATATGACAGTTCACACCCCAAATCTGCCAATAATCCTTCCCACCCTACTTGGTATGTACAGGTACTCTACACACTACAGCACTCTACGGAGAGAGGACAGACTGCAAATGAGCTGGCTAGTGTTTATGGACTCAATCTAACTCCCACTGAAGTTAATGAGAGTCTGCTATTAACAGGAGATTAAAATGGATCCTATTCAAGCTGTGAGGAATTAAAGAAACAGTGCCCTAAAATCCAGATGTATTAGGACAGTCAGGCATTTCACCTCTAATAACTTTAGCTTTCTTTATCCAGAAGGCTACATCTCCTTACCTTGCAAGACCGGAAGTCCTGGATAACAGCATGCAGAGCAGCAACATCAAGACACAGAGCAGCGCTATGATAAATACTCCTGGCCCCACCCCAAGCACAGTGCCAGCCATTCTGGAGAAGAGAGAAAGCATCAGCAAACCTGCTTCAGCTGGCCTCCTCTATCACAGAGAATAGATTTTCTCTGCAGGTTCCATTTTTCCTTCCTTTAAAACATGTAATTATTCAAAAATAAAAACAAATACTTTAACATTAACAATCTAAGTGCAAAGAACATCCTGGGAAACTAACTACTATCTCAAGCTAGTAATTTCATCTGGCAATTATTCTTCAGGTAATGCTATGTGATGACACTGGAAGTGTAAGAACAAGATTTTTGTTTTAGGACTAGTTGTTAACTATATTCTATTTACCCAAATTCCAGCTTCATATGGACTTTTTAAAAACTAAATTCCTATTCTACACTGTTATGTAGTGTTGTGTGTACTATTAAATGCATTCCACCCAAGAGGAATGAAGTGATCCTAGTGTGTAGTTTGTGTATCATTTGCTAAATATGTAGACCATTTTGGGAGCCAGCTAGATGAAAGGTGCTACATAAATAAAGGTTATTATTACAAAAGAATCGATGCTCAGTACATCAGCCAAATACACTAAGAGAGTTTAGCATACTGTGTATTTTATGACAGGTGTCAGAATGGTAACCGTGTTAGTCTGTATCAGCAAAAACAACATTTTGGGTTTTAGCCCACGAAAGCTTATGCCCAAATAAATGTGTTAGTCTCTAAGGTGCTATAAGGACTCCTCGTTTTTGTGTATTTTATATATGCTTTCAAATTTATGTGAATTTCCTTTCACTGATGATGTCTGGCATTTGGTATGATTAATGTTTAAATATCTATTAACCTCTTCTACTACAAGCTGGGACAATACATTTTTCACTCACCAATGAAAGCTACTAATGGGTTACGTTCACCCACAGTCCATCTGCATGGTAGGAAAACAGTTCTGGTCATTTCCCCCCGCACAGAAATAATCTGGAGTTTCCAGGAAGTTCATCACCTAGAAGTGGTCCGACTGGCACCCCACAGGCCGGATCCAGCCCTTGGGACGATTCTGTCCAGACCGGCAGCATTTTGCTCTACACAATGGGGTCCTCCACGTGGGTGTGACTTTGCAGGTACTGCAAGGTCCCACCACGTGGCCGGCCCGACACCATTTTGTTTCTGTGTTGCCTAAAGCAGTGCCGCACAACTAGGTGTGAGGCCCAGGTCCCTGAGGGATAGGAGCACCCAACTGTCTGCTGTTGTGCCACTGGCACCCATCTGAGAGGGGGGATGGCCATGCTGAGAGGACCCATAAGAACCATACTGGCAGATTTCCTGGGTCGGAGGCCCAGACGGGGCACAGGAACAGTCTTTACAGTGGGGGCGCTGAGAGAGCCATGGAGCCGAACTGTAACCCCTGGATATGATGGGAACCACTTCCAGCCAGGGGGTGCTGCAGCACCTATGGGCGGATCCGCACAGGTATTTCGGCTCCCAACTGCCACTGACCTCAACTCACCTCCAGGCTCGGGGGAGGGGCGTGTCCCACAGTGGCCGGGCGCAGCCTCAGCCGCCCTGGGGGACGTTATGCGCGGACCCCGCCAGGGACCCCGGGCGCGAGAACGGGAGGCGGCCTGGAGCGCTCACGCCAGCGAGCCTGCCGAGTTCGGGAAGCGACACCCGCCCGTGCAGCTCCCCGCAGCCGGCCTGCCCTGCCGGAGCCAGCGCCTCAGAGCCGGCCGCGCGCGGGGACCCGGGCCGGCTGGAGGGAGCGGGGCGCGCGGGCACCGGGGCCTGGGCGCGAGCTCGCGTCACGGACACTCGAGTTGCCGGAGAAGCCCCGGTCTGGCCCTGGGGTCGGTCTCGCGGATAGGGCGGCACCAGCCGGACCCGGGCCAAAGGCGTCAGCTCCTACCTGCGCCCGGGCCCGGGCCCCGACACTCGCGGGCTTCGCTTAGCGCTTTCCTCCGGCTGCTCGAGCTCAAACGACGGGGCGCCAAAGAGAGCCAATCGCAGATAAGCTTCTATTCCGGGCTGTGGATATGCACCAGTCAGCATCCCCCTCTCATCAGCACCTCTCTCTCCTCTTGTCGGCTCTTTGCGGCCGGTTTCCCCGGGCAACCAGCAGGCCCGCACGTGTTGAAATTTGCCATCTGATTGGTTAATGCGCACCGTTGAACGCCAATCAATGAGGCCCGCTCCGCTATTCCGCACCGCTATTGGTTAAAACGCCCTGCTCCGTCCACGGCCGAGCAACTCTCGGCCCCTGCACGTGACAGGCGGTCTGCGGCTGAGGGAAGAGAACAGCGGCTTGGCTCGCGGCGATCCGGGAGGGAGAGCCCAGCGCGGCCCCGCCCCCAGCCGTGGCCGCGCACGGTCTGGGTGCCCAGTTCCTCACCCCGGAGCGATTTGACCCCTTGCGGGCGAGGCTCGTGCAACATCCCATCAGCCACACAGGCAGAGCAGGCCACGCGCCACGCCACGGGGAAACGTGGCCACCGCTCCCTGCCCCAGGAATCCCCTCGTGCTGCGGGCCATGTTCTGTGAAGCTTCCCTCTGCCTCAGGCTGCAGTGACTCCTGAGGAGCCCTGCAGGCTCTGGGGATGGAGGGCCACATGGGCAATGTGTCCTGCCCTGCCCCCTTCCTGTGCATGGATCCCCTCCCCTCTCCTCTGAGATCTGCCCTTCCCTAGGGTTACCATACGTCCGGATTTTCCTGGACATGTCCGGCTTTTTGGGCCTCAAATGCCCGTCCGGGAGGAAATCCCATTTAGCCGGACATGTCTGGGAAAATAGGGAGGTAGGGGTCGTGGTGCGCCGCTGGGGCCGGCGGTGCTCGGCCGGGGCCAGGGCAGGCTGGAGCCGCTCGGCCGGAACCAGGGCCAGCGCCCCAGGGCCCGAGCCAGGCAGGAGGTGCCGGGGCCAGAGCCTCTTGGCCTGGGCCAGCCGGCCCGCCGAGAGAGCTGCTGGGCCCCGCCCTATCTTACCTGGTGCCTCCCTGTTTCAGGCTTCCCGCGAACATTTGATTCGCGGGAAGCAGGGGAGGGGGAGGAGCAGGGGGCGGAGCGTTCAGGGGAGGGGGCAGAGTTGGGGCGGGGACTTTGGGGAAGGGGCGGGGCTGGGGCCCTGTGGAGTGTCCTCCTTTTTTAAAATTAAAATATGGTAACCCTACCTTCCCGGCCCTTTGCCTGAGTCTCATGCCAACCCCAAGGCTAGTTCAGCTGGGTCCCTTTGCTTTCACGGATACTAAACTCCCTAGGTCCCAGCCATTTCACTCACTGCCCCTGGACTCCTGCACCACAGGCCTCTGTTGTGTTTGGGTTTAGCCAGATCTCATATCAAACAGGCAGAGGGATCAGCTTGTCCTCTGTGCCTCAGTGAGGCTGAAGAAGTCCCACCAGTCCCTGTGTCTAGCCCTCAGACAGCTCCATAAAATGTGGGTGACCACCCCACTAGAGACAACCCCTCACATGTCTGACTCCCTCCAAGTCTATCAGCTCTCCTTTATGTGTGTGACCCCCTGACTGAAGGAACACCCTCCAACCAGCCAGCCCCCTCCACGTGTGTGAATCCTGCAAATGAGGGAGCCCCCTCTCTTGTTTGATACCATATAGACTGAGGAATCTTCTCCCCCTGGCCCCCTATACCACCAGCCTGTTTGGAAAACTCTCCTGAGCAACAGTTTTGACATGTTAAATCCCCCTCCCCATCCCACCGCACCTCTCCTCCTCCATTAGGCCCCACCTCTACATGCCCCCAAATTCTTCTTTTCACCTCCTTGAAGACCCTTCCCTCTGCTCTCATCTTGTTCTTAAAAGGATACTCCTGCTAACCAAATTACAAACGCTAAAAATATAATAAAATGGTTACAAACACATCAAAACTCATTTATAAATGTTTTACCATAAAGACATTTGAACAATTCCTTTTTAATCTTTATACTTACTGTTCTACAACTATTTTCATAGAGGTTATTATCAGGGGCTGAACTTACAATTGTCAAAGCTATAATAGTGGGCTTAACCACCACAGCCATAGGAACAGCCAGTAAGGAGAAGCTACTGTGTAGCCTGCTATGTGGAGCAGCCCAACAGGGTGATGACAGAGAACATCTTGCTTTTATTTTTTCAGTTCAAGTACTGAGGCTTGGTGGAGGCCGTGGGGTGGTGACTGGAGATGTCTGTGGGGTTGAGAATTTGAGGAAGTTGTTGGATCTCCACTGATGGGAGGGGGAGGAAATCTTGGAACATGTCTCTTCCTTGACATCAACTCTGTCACTTTCATGAGGTAAAGGAAAGTTTAATCAGTATAAATATTAACTGGAGGCAAAAAGGTGATCAAAGGATGTTCTGATTAATAGAAACTGGATTTGACAAAAATAGCAAATTGCATTGTTTCTGTCTGTTGGGCAAGCAGCTCCTGAAGCCAACCAGGAAGATGCAAACAATTCTACTGTGTGATATTGGAAGCTCCATTCTTGTTCCTTGTCATTTAATAAACGTCTTTCCGTAGTAAATTATTAAGTCAGGATTTTCTCTGGTCTGGGCCTGACGAAGTGAGATGAGAGGACAGGAAATCAAACAAACAAGCCTTCCATTGGCATCACTGTCTCATTGTGTTTCATGAAAGGTGTCACTCTTCACAATTTTTTTTAAAGTGGGCTCTCTTTGATAGCTGTGCTCAGCAACTCTCAAACAAGGGCTCTCTGCTGTTATTCACAGACATGATTAATTTGCTGTTTCCATCAATCAGAAGATCCCTGCACTGACAGAATACAACTGGGTATTTGAATAGATTCCTGCCTTAGGTTTTCTATGGTCAGATCAAGGATGGCCTGAACCAGCCCAGCCCACTCAACTTTAGGGAAATTTGGATCACACTCTGAACTCTGTGGCTCAGGGCTCTCCCTGGTTACATTCAGGGATAAAACTTGGTTCTTTTAGTATCTGTAACATTTTCTGAAAAGGCAATAGGGAAATTTGCTCTGAAAAGTCACTCTGTACAAATGCCTGCATGCAGCCCCATGTTTAGGATCACTCAAATAGGGAAAATATGTTCAGTTTAAGTAACAGTTAGATGTTTTTTGTAACTGCCAGCCTTGCAGATTCCACCTGGGATCTGAGAACCAGGCTGGGCTCTTCACCGTTACGTATTATCCTCATTAATAAAGATCCTGCAAAACCAGATTATGCCCGGAGTGATACCTGTGAAATCCCCATTGCCTACAATGGATCTGCACAGGTGTAACTGACTGAAACTGGGTAAACAATTCTGTTGCTGATGCACAAGGAATAGACTCCTGCTTCTTCATCTATAGCTGTGTTGGCTCTAATAGGAGGAAAGATCAGAAAAATGTATCCCTGTTACTAAAGTCAGCAAGCAGGTCTGTGTCTGCATATACACAGGGAGTAGGTTTAATAAGTAAGATGTTATTTTAAACTTGATCACTTTTTAGAGCAGAACTACAATTTAAGCTTCCAAATCCTCCAACACCTCTGTGCATGCTCTGCTCAGGTCACACCTGGGTAACGGCCTGTGTAATGGGGCCTACAAAACCCATACCAAGCTTAAACAGAGGAGAGAAGAAAACCTCTCCTGTTTACAAGCAAGCAGCTTGGTTACACCCCCATGCAGCTGTCAGAGCTACCAATCATGGAGACAAGTACCCACAGCTGCAACCAATGGGGAAACAAGGAGGGAGTACAGAGATGGAAGGGGAGGTGGTGTAGGACAACAAAGGGGTGACAGCCATGCACCAGGCTGCCTCCAAGAAAGTAACCAAGCGACTGAAGCAAACTGAAAGCTGTAAAATTAAAGGACTGCTAGCCTTAATTAGAGGTGAAGGTCCAGGTATTGACCTTACTGAAGACAGGCTAAGGATGGTCATCCCGGAGAAGCTGGGGCCCCTCAAAAGACCATACCAAGAGACTGTGAGAGCCTGAAATAGCTCTCACCAAGATAATAAGTGGGAGGCATTGACCTTCCTTTGCTCCTTAGGGAGGAAAATCTCAAGATCTTGGAATGAAAGGCTAAGTCTACACTGCCCAGTTAGCCTGGGTAATTCACACCGGGGTTAGCCTAGCCCAGGTATGAGCAACCCCCAAATGGGTTACTAATTCTACTGGTGTTACTGTGTTATAACTGTTGCTGTTCTTACCCCTGTGTGTCTGGGGGGTGCATCCCATGGCTCTGTGTGCGGAAGACATTCTATGATTCTTTCCCAGTCAACCGTGTTAATTAAGGGAGAACCTATATGTCCTTTGTGGGAGATCCTATTGGGATCCAGGAAGGCATCACAGGACTATCAGCACTTGAGTGATTTTGCCTGTGGGTTTCAGCCTGAGGGCTTGTCTACACTTACAGTGCTGCAGCTGTGCCATTGTAGTGCTTAGTGAAGATGCTACCTACACCAATGTAAGGTGTAGGTGCTCCACCTCCCTGAGAGGCCATAGCTATGTTGATGGGAGAAGCCTTCTATGATGCGATAGATCAGGCCCTGTGGCCCCCTGCTGGAGGCCTCGTGGCCCTGCCATAGCCTGCCCCAGAAAAGGGCAGTGGAGAGGGTCCTCCAAGCTGCCTAGAGTGACTATATGGGACATGGCCAATCAGAAAGGGACTGCTGGGAACAGCCGATCAGGGCCCAGTAGGCTAGTATAAGAAGAGCTGCAGGGCCAGAGTGAGATCAGTTGCTGCCTGAAGCTGGAGGTGGGAGGACTGGGTGCATAGCTGACTGGCTGGAAGAGCTGCAGGACTGTGCCTAGGGAAGACTACCAAAGACCAGGTGCCTGGCTGGCTGGAAGAGCAGCAGGACCATGGACAGGTCAGTGTGGGCAGGCTGACCTGAGGGGACTGAGCCCAGAACCTAGCCAGACTAGCCGAGTGTATTGTGATGTGCCCTCCTGGTCTGGTTGAAGACTGAGCCCAAGGGAGGGCTACCAAAAGGACACCAATCGAGGGTACTGAGATGGGCCCCTGTTGGGCTGTTAAAGAAGGCAATTTCTCTGGGGAGGAAGCTTTGGTGCTACAGCCCCATACCAGGGCCGTGAGAAAGAACAAGAGACAGTATACCCTGGAAGTGGGGACAGTGTTTGAGACTTGGCCGGAGGGCTGAGTCACAGAAGACCTGCTGAAAGAACGAGCAGCTGAGGGGAGGGGGGTGCTCGCAAAAGGCAGGTGCCGCCCTGTTGTAAGAACTGAAAGAAATGCAGGCTCACACCTGCCCAGAAAGGAGGTGCCCATGAGAGATGGGTGCTGATCCCGTTACACCCTTCCATCAATATAGTGCTATCTACACTGGGGGTTAGGTTGGCAATAATTTCATCATTCAGGGGTGTGGATTTTCAATATGCCTGAGCCATGCAGTTATACTGACATAAGTTGGTAGTGTAGGCGAAGCTTGGGTTAAAGCTGAGCCCAAGCTGTAACCCACACCTCAAGCCAGCTAAACTATCCTGGGCTTAAAGCATCTTCAAACCAGGCCAACGGTTCTTTTCTGTGTGGAGGATGGGGTGGGGTAAAACTAAAATCCAGGTAAGAATCTGGGTTAACTCTGCGGTGTAAACTTACCCTAAGTGAAGCAACTCAAGTTAAATTATATCTTATTTGTTATGCACATAGTGCAGCTAACTACAGGCAACTGCCCCGGTACTTCCCCTCAGGGGCCCAGCAAGGGCATCCACTCTCAGGCTTCCCACTCCCCAGCTGTTGCCTTTTTGGATGGAGACCCGCATGTCTCTCCCTTTTGACTAGTGTATTTCCCAGCCACACTGTTCCCTGCCTTCACTGTTGTCAGGGTTCCCTCCCCACTCTGAACTCTGGGGTACAGATGTGGGGACCTGCATGAAAGACCCCCCCCTAAGCTTATATTCTACCAGCTTAGGTTAAAACTTCCCCAAGGTACAATTCGTTTCCTTGTCCTTGGATGGTATTGCTGCCACCACCAAGTAATTTACACAAAAATTCAGGAAAAGTGTCACTTGGTGCCCCTGTTCCCCAAAAATATTCCCCCAAGCCCCTTCACCTCCTTTCCTGGGGAGGCTTGAGAATAATATGAGTAGTGACCAGACCCTTTGTCTCTAGGACACTGAAGATCAAACAGGTTCTTAAAGGAAGAACTTTAAAGAAAAAGTAAAAGAATCACACCTGAAAAATCAGGATGGAAGGTAACTTTACAGGGTAATAAAAAGATTTAAACACAGAGGATTCCCCTCTAGGCTCAGTGTCAAGGCTGTATCCCCACTTTGAACTTTAGGGTACAAGTGTGGGGGCCTGCATGAGGACTTCTAAGCTTAATTACCAGCTTAGTTCTGGTCCGCTGCCACCATTCCCTTCCCTGGGAAGCTTTGAGAAACTTTTCACCAATTCCCTGGTGAATACAGATCCAAACTCCTTGGATCTTAAAACAAGGAGAAATTGACCCTTCCCCCCTCCTTCCTGTCACCAACTCCTGGTGAATACAGATCCAAACTCCTTGGATCTAAAAACAAGGAAAAATCAATCAGGTTCTTAAAAAGAAGGCTTTTAATTAAAGAAAAAGGTAAAAATCATCTCTGTAAAATCAGTATGGAAAATAACTTTACAGGGTAATCAAACTTAAAGAGCTCAGAGGACCCCCCTCTGTCTTAGGTTCAAAGTACAGCAAACAAAGATAAACACTCTAGTAAAAGGTACATTTACAAGTTGAGAAAACAAAGTAAAACTAAGACGCCTTGCCTGGCTTTTTACTTACAAGTTTGAAATATGAGAGACTTGTTTAGAAAGATGGGGAGAACCTGGATTGATGTCTGGTCCCTCTCAGTCCCAAGAGCGAACAACCCCTTAAACAAAGAGCACACCAAAGCCTCCCCCCCCCCCAAGATCTGAAAGTATCTTGTCCCCTTATTGGTCCTTTGGGTCAGGTGTCAGCCAGGTTACCCGAGCTTCTTAACCCTTTACAGGTAAAAGGATTTTGGAGTCTCTGGCCAGGAGGCATTTTATAGTACTGTACACAGGAGAGCTGTTACCCTTCCCTTTATAGTTATGACACTCAGCTTCAAAGTTACAAAAAAAGGAATAAAATTTTCTCTTGGCATAGGGAAAATTCAGAAGCTAAAACAAAAGATAAGCTAATGCATTTCCTTGCCCTTTCTTACAATTTCTGTAATTTTAGATGTATCTTTTCAGGAGATGTTTTACCTGCCTGGTCTCTCTCTCCGTCCAGAGAGGGAACAAACAAAGAGAGCACAAACAAAACCTCCCCCGCCCCCCACACCCAGATTTGAAAGTCTCTTCTTTCCTTATTGGTCCGTTTGGTCAAGTGCCAACCAGGTTATTTGAGCTTCTTAACCCCCTTAGTACATCTGGCCAGGAGGCATTTTATGCTACTGCATACATAAAGGTTGTTACCCTTCCCTTTATATTTATGACAGCTGTGTTATTCCCAGCATAGGCAGGTTGACAAGCACACCCGCTCGCTTTCTCTTCAGTGACTGACAGAGTGATTGTCAACAGTTATATGGTGCCACACAGCTCTTTCTATGCAAGCCTATTTTATTCTTATGGTAATAACACTATGGAGAAAACATATTTGCTGACAGAGCAAGGAGTAATGGCCTCAAGTTGCAGTGGGGGAGGTTTAGGTTGGATATTAGGAAAAACTTTTTCACTAGGAGGGTGGTGAAGCACTGGAATGGGTTACCTAGGGAGGTGGTGGAATCTCCTTCCTTAGAGGTTTTTAAGGTCAGGCTTGACAAAGCCCTGGCTGGGATGATTTAGTTCGGATTAGGTCCTGCTTTGAGCAGATGACTAGATGACCTCCTGAGGTCCCTTCCAACCCTGATATTCTATGATATTAAAAATAATAAAAGAACCCACATGAATGCTCATAAGCTTACCCAGATTCATCCCAACCCTAACCACTTCTGATGGGGCAGTCCTTCAAATCCCCACCCAAGGTGATTCCTTGTGGTTACATGTTCATCACAGCTCAGAACAAGCACCCAGTGTGACCCTAAGAGCACCTCAATGCTCACTGGCAAAGGGTTCGCTGCCATGTAACAGCAACTCCTATCAAGCCTAACAAATTCACTCCACCTAACACTTTGCTGTCATGATATTCATCTCTAAAGAATGTCATGTAAGCGATCAAATGAAAGCTGGTGATACACTGGTCGTTAATATCATTGTGAAAATGTATTCACACCCTATGAGGAGTTATGGATACTTACTGATATTATGCTTTAAAGTCTGTGATCAAACAAATGGGGAACAGGTTCTCTTCCAGACAAGCAGGAGCATCGTTATCTCCCTAGGTCTAATGTAAATTGAGCATAGTGATATTAGAGATTTGCATCTGCGGTAAACTCTAATTACCAGGATGATGAAGAAACAACATGGCATCAGCACACTAGAGGACACACCAGAGTCTGAACGTCAGGGGTTCATCCTGACACTGGTGACAAAGACAATAAACTTTGGGGCGTATAAGAAGAAGCAAAAAGATTTTTTGATTATCCATCAATTAGGCAACAAAGAGGCCGGCAATCTCTGTATCTTTGAACGGTGGATCCCCTACCATGTGGGTGGGTGATGTTGAAAGGTTGCTTTAGGTAAGAAACTTACCTTAGACAAGGATTGTAGTGTGTTAAGTTCTAGTCACTAGAAAGCATGTTTATGCTTTTGTTTTATTTGTGACCATTTTCTATGATGATTGCTTAGTATCACTAAAATCTCTGTTCTTTATTAATAAATGTATATTTGTTTTATTATAAATTCATCTCAGTGCTGTTATATTAAAAAGTGATGTGTGCATCCTCAGCTGAGTCAACAGGCTGGACCTTGCAGGGAGCCACTTCTGGAGAGTGTGGGAACTGAAGTACACCAAGGGTTAACCTGCATGGTAAAGTTAGGACTGGTGAACTCTTGAGAACTCTGTGGCTGGCTAACAAACTAGGGGGGAAAGGAGTTGTCACTCAGTTTAGCATCAGCAGACCCTTTTATGCTGAGGTAGAGAGGTAACAGGGTGACTTACAGTTTTGACACCCTGGAAAGCATCACACCCAGTCATATGGGGCCTCACTAGGCCCAGTCGTTCCAACCCTAACCCAAAGATTGGGGCTCTCCTAATCCTAGTATATGTGAACCTTTCCAGGGGATGGCTTCAAAGGATTGATAACAGAGAAAGTACATTAGCATCCCCCTTGCTAACAGAGAAGGTACATACAATGCCACAGTAACACATACACAATTGCATTTTTAATACAATGTACCCCAAAGGTATTAATTCAATAAAGTTTAAGTTAATTCAGTACAGTTTATCGTCATTCCATAAAGTTTGTTCACAATATTGTCAGTCTGTCACAATGTTAATTTCCACCTATTTACATTACAGAAGCAAATGGGTTACTAATGCTCTTTAAACTATTTACATGTAACCAAGAAATAAAATAATCTGGCTATTAAGTAGGAATCCTCAACACTATAACACACATCAAAAATGCTGTAAAATCAACTATGGGATGAAGCTGTGACAGATTTGTTACCAATCTGCCTGAGGTGTCAGGTGATCAGGCTGAGGCTGCAGGGTCGTTAGGGGAGGAGATGACGGAGCACACCAAGTGACTGAGTTTTAAAGCTTTATTAATAAAATAACAGCGGAGAGTGCTGGGGGTTCCCCACGTCACTCAGAGGAAGGAAGAAGGCGTTAGTGCCCCAAGCCCTAACCCACTTTCATACTCACACCTGCACTATACAGGGCTGGCCAAGCCTGGGTGTAACGTACGAAGAAGGGGGGGGAAGAGGTGGACGGGAGTTCGTCTGGGGTCCGCTGTTGATCTCCGAGTTGCTTTAGCTCCCAGGAGGGTTTTAAGTCCTCGGGTCTCTTGGGGGCGTCTCGTTCAGGGACCTCTGTCCCCCATGCTCTAAACCAGCCTTCTGTGGCTTCCTCAGCTTTCCCAAAACACACCGGCTTCAGGGACGCCAAAACTGTTGTTTTCCCCCTCGCTGGCCTTCACTGTCTTCCTCGTTTTCGCAGCCCCTGCAGGTCTGTTCAGCTGAAGCCTCCTTTGTCACGGCTGGTCGGGGTTAGAATCCAGGCCCCTGTCTGTCTTGGCAGGCAGCCGAGAGTCAGTTGCGTGCTGTGGCCTTGGGCTAGAGTCAGCGTCTTATCTCTGCTGGACCTAGCTGGAGCGTCGAGTTAACCCATTCCTGTCTCTCTCTTCCTCCCCCTTCGGCCTCTCACAACCTGCAAAGGAATATTGCACTCCACACTCACACCTTTAACCCTTCCCAAAATGCCTTGCAATGCCTGCAACAGCGTTAGCAACATACAATGCTGATCTGCCTCCCTAGGAGACCCCCTGAGGGAGGGGGCCATTGGGGTGTGACAAAACTCAAGCATGGATATGAACAGCTGCACTAGATGTACTGGTAGCCAGATGGTTTGGATGAGTTGGTGGAGCCACCAGTATAGCCACTGTGCTGCTGTGCGGATCCTGGTAGAGGAAGATGAAATTGAGCAAGTACTTCTGCAGGGAATTCTCATTCCGCGGAATGTCGCTTCTGGGCTTGGCCACCCAGCAGTGCCCAGCTGACAGGACAATGCTGCAGAACTGGGATGCCGAGCAGTGGAGGCAGAACTTCAGGATGTGAAAAGCTGCTTCCCTGGAAATCTGTGCAAAGCCCATCCTGGAGCTGCAGCAGGAGAACAGGAAAGTTCCATCAGGAGAGTTCCCCTTAGCATGGAGAAGCATGTGGCTATCGCCATCTGGCAGCTCATTGGCCCCGTTTGTTACTGGTCAGCATGTAATCCCCCTTTCTTCTTCTTATTTCCTGGTGTTTAGCCAAACACACTGACTGCTGGGATTCTAGCTGCTGTTTCTACTTGTTCTGAGTTGATATGGAAACATTGCCAGACGAGGGGGCAGTGACTGCGAAGAAGTAGTAGCTGTTTCCGCACACTGGAGGGAGTGCAGAACGTTGTTAACCATGCTCAGTAGCTGTTTTGAAGCTGGTGTAGAAGGCTTTGTTAAGGGCAGTCATTGCTGCATGCACACACATAGCCCCTTAGTGAGAGGCTGGAAGCTCCTGGCCAGTCAGCAGTGAGTGCTATCAGGGGTACAAAACTGGCAACCACATAGAGCCCCAGTCAGATCCAGCCCTGCCCTGCAGGAGGGAGATAGAGCTGCCAGCGATAACCCAGGCTGAGCGCTGGGGTAGATCTCAATGCAGTTTCCCAGTGGGATTGAGACTGGGAAAAAGCATAGAGGAGGGATCGCAGGTAGGAGGCCAAATGTCTCCCGGAGGTACACTGTAACAGACACTGTGTGAGCCTCACAGCTACAGACATTGCCAAGTTGTTTTCTTTCTTATTTGAAGTTGTGTATGCGCTCAATAGTGTGGATGCTGAAACACCTGGTTATGTAGGACAGCTGAACGTTTTATTTCACTGTTAGTGCATTACCAAGGGTGAGCTTACATGAAAGCAGAAGATTTCACCAGGACATTGCAACAATGGAGAAACGCTATCAGGGCAAATGGAGCCCATCAATGCTTGCAGACTATTGCTGGACAGTGACAAGAGATGCTCCATTTAATGAATACAAGAGACAAGCCAAGAAGCGCCGAGTAGACACTGAATAGGACTAAACTATGTACATAATAGTTTTTTGCCTTTTGTTTCATAATAAATTTTATTTATATAACCCTTTTGCTGATTTTTAAAGTGTTACATAAACAGGACAGGTGAAATATTAT
The DNA here is from genome assembly GCF_028017835.1 of Emys orbicularis. NCBI lineage: Eukaryota > Metazoa > Chordata > Testudines > Emydidae > Emys > Emys orbicularis. Next base: position 16,560,816 of record NC_088697.1, on the reverse strand, counting down.
CATGTAAAGCAACCATAAACACATGAAAAGACCTAGGTTTACAATTTATGTTTAAAACTCTACTATCTACACAATATACATAGACCTAAAATGTAAAAACTTAAATATCTTAGAAACAGTAGCCAATCAGTTGTTTTAATTGTCATATTTGAATTCAGCACATCAAAATACATAATAAATAGCACATTTTATCTCTGAAGCAGACGACTTCTCAAAAATTGTAGACCAGTGTTATTTCCACTTTTAATATTTAAAGGGTTCCTATAGAAAATCCAACTGTAGCCTCTTGCAAGAATAGGGATTCATGGTCTGTGCAAATATTTTGCCAGAGGAATTCTGTAGCACAGAATTGGTAAGTGAATTGACTTACCTCCCCTCTACATAGATTACAAGCAGCTAACCACTTTGGATCAACTGTCAGGGCTGCTGTCATGGAGGTTAGAGCTGCTAGTGAAACAGTGTTGCCCTCACCTCCCATCTAGGCACCAGACCCACTGGAGCTTCACTCTTCACAATTCCCTGGAGCAAACACATCAATCTTCTCTGCTAGTGTCTGCCCATAGATTTGTAATTGCCAAGAGACCTGTTTGCCAGGAGGTGTCAGTGGCTTGTGCTGTGACAGGAGCCTGCGTCTCTCTTGCCACATGTAAGAGAAGATACTGCATGTGACCTGCTGCTTGCAGCTTCATGCTCAGTGGATGCACCCCTGCCTGATCGTAGGCACACTCCATAATCTCTGCTGTCCAATATTCTCTGGTGATTTTTGCTCCCATGAAAGCATCTGCCCAGTGGACTGGGAATCTGCATAGATAACCCAGGCAACTCCGAGAAAGAATGTTCTGAAGCTTCCCTAACACACAATGATGTTTGAAAGAAAGAAAAAATAAATCAGATAAAGGCAGGTGGCACCTGAAACTCCTGCACAGATGTGCGGCAACCATCGGTACTGAAAAGCCTCATGAGAAAGTGCAGCACTTACCACCCAGAGGGCATGCTGTGGTTGCTTTCTTATTCACCTTTTTTGGGGGGTGTAGAAAACAGGAGCATTAACTAGGTGCTCAACAAGCTAGGAGCCAGGATCCAAACAACTTATAAAGCACAAGTCAGAAAGCAATTAAAGCATACATCCACTAATGAAGGCATCCTAAAGACAAGCCCATCATCACCCTGCCTCTTCTGAAGCACCAAACCCAGCCTCCACATGCAGGGCCGGCCCCAGGCACCAGCTGAGCAAGTTTTTGCTTTGCCGTTCTGGCCACCCCGTTTTTTTGTTTTTTGTTTTGCTTGGGGCGGCCAAAAAGCCAGAGCCGGCCCTGTCCACATGTCCTCAGTTTCAGCCTGTTTGCTGGAAAATCTTGTTGGGGAGCACCTAGCAGGCATTACTCGAACTCTCCTGTGTCCAATAGAGCAGATGTACAATATCTAGGGCCAGGTCTACACTACCGCGGTAGTTCGACAGCTGGCAATCGAACTTCCGGGTTCGATTTATCGCGTCTGGTCTGGACGCGATAAATCGATCCCGGAAGCGCTCGCCGTCGACTGCGGTACTCCAGCTCGGCGAGAGGAGTACCGCGGAGTCGACGGGGAGCCTGCCTGCCGCGTGTGGACCGCGTCTGAACCGCGATAAGTTCGAACTAAGGTATGTCGACTTCAGCTACGTTATTCACGTAGCTGAAGTTGCGTACCTTAGTTCGAATTTGGGGGTTAGTGTAGACCAGGCCTTAGATTCCTTTCACAAACCCTGGCCTGTGTTACAACTTGCCACGTGGAGTGGATGCAATTTAAGTTTCTGTCTCTTTAAACCTCATTATCACTAGTGCTGTACATTATAAAATATCACCCAAGTTCTCACCTGCTGTTGACTTCGTGGAGTTAGCTGGTGTAAATCAGTGTAAGGAGCTGGTCCCATATACCTGTCCCAGATGCATATTAAACAACATCACTGAGTAGTGCCCTGCCCAATTTCCTGTTTTAAATCTAAACAGTGACAGGGAAGTAAAAATTCATTAAGAAGCACGCTCTTTCTCTTCTTCTGACACAACTGTGCTTCAGAAACAGCCGCACAAGGCTTTGTAAAAACAAAACTATTTACGCTTGGGGTGAGACGTTGCAAACTGAGCTTCACATTTGACCTGAAAACAGCATTCCCAGTAATTTCAAACAAACCAACCCCTGCAGAGCTCCTTAATTAAAAGGATTGTAAGATAGTGGGCACTGCTATGTGTACACACAGTCAGTGTAGATTAATGTGATAAATGAATCACAGGCCCTGGTCAGGGTGTTTATTATTCACTTTGTACTGCATCACCTGTATTCTACCCACTAACTCATCTCCTAGGAACTTCCAGAATGGATCAGACCCATGGCCCATCTACCCAGGATCCAGTCTCTGACAGTGGCCAGTACCAGATGTTTCAGACGGAGGAGCAAGAAGCCCTGCAAAAGGCAGTTACAGGACAACCTTCCCCCAGGGAAGTTTCCTTCTAACCCCATCCCATTAAACCTTGGGCCTCGGGTACTGTGAAGGGGCACATGCTCACTCTCATGGAGCGGAGCCTTAGGAGCTCTTCTGGGCTCCTTCAGCACAAATGAGGAGCACCTGGAAGGCTTGTGCTGCCTGGGGAGAGGTGAAGTTTAGAAGGGAAAATCCCCCCCAGGAAGGGGTGGTGAACAGGAAGAAGAATGCTACACCACAGAGATTGCTGACTACAAAGACTGATCAGCCAAGAGAGAGACTGTTGCAGGCCTTGCTGTCCCTGAAACTGTATGGACCAACTGCCAACAGGGTCAGTGCCAGGCTTACAGTGGCTCCATGGAGCCAGGCCTATGCTCAGAAGGAGCCCCGGCCTGCTCCGCTTGCACTGCGCCCCGAGACCCCGCTGGCTCCCCTCAGCCCCCGCTTGCTTCTCTCGGCTGGCCGAAGGCTCCTCTCCACCCCCTCACCCCATGCCCTGCTCCTCTCAGCCCCCTGGCAGGACCCCAGTGCACCTCCGGCTCCAGGCAGTCTCTGCTTCCCACCACCTGTGGGGCCCCGCCTGTTTCCCTGGAGCTGAGCCACCTGGGACTGGTGCAGAAGCCTGGCCAGTCTCGGCCAGGTGTGTGTGTGGGGGGAGAAACAGTGTGGATGGCTTGGCTGGGCCCCTCCAGGCAAGTGCGTCTTGAGGGACCCCGGCCGGGGCAGGTCCTGGCCTGGCTGATTGTGCCACTTCCAAGGGGCTGGAGTGATTCCCGGCCCTGGGACCAGCCCTGGCTGCGCTGCCAGCTCAGCCCGGCAGACAGTCGCCTCCCAGCAAGGCCAGTGAGTGCGGCCAGGAGGCAGGGCTTGGGGGAGTGGGTCCGTGGGGAGTCAGGATGGGTGCTGGACTGTGAAGATGTGTGTGTGTGTGTGTGTGTGTGTGTTGGAGCATTAGGGAGTGGGGATTCTGTGTGGGGGGTGCTGAGCAGTTGTGGTGGGGCTGTGGGCAGGGGTGGTGTTGTGCAAGGCGCTGTGCATTTGTGGATAGGAGCTGGGAATAGTGGGTCTGGGGGGCCTCTATCCATAGGGAGTCAGGGGGTGTTGGGCAGGGGGGCTGTGTGGCATGGCATGGGCCCATCCCCAAGGGGAATGGGCCCATCCCCAAGGGGAATGGGCCCATCCCCAAGGGGAATGGGCCCATCCCCAAGGGGAATGGGCCCATCCCCAAGGGGAATGGGCCCATCCCCAAGGGGAATGGGCCCATCCCCAAGGGGAATGGGCCCATCCCCAAGGGGAATGGGCCCATCCCCAAGGGGAATGGGCCCATCCCCAAGGGGAATGGGCCCATCCCCAAGGGGAATGGGCCCATCCCCAAGGGGAATGGGCATGCTGACAGCACAGGGCCGGGCAGGCCATTGTGCATCTGGCAACTGTCGATTTGTAAATAGTGCCCTCGCATTGGGTGGAGCGGGGCTTCCCCTGCCATGCCATGCCCCATAGCCTCTGGCTGGCCCGGCGGTCTGGGGACTGACCTTAGGGTGACCAGATGTCCTGATTTTATAGGGACAGTCCCGATTTTGTGGGCTTTTTCTTATATAGGCACCTATTAGCCTACCCCCACCCCCATCACGATTTTTCACACTTGCCCTCTGGTCACCCTAACTGACCTCCCTGCACCATGCTCCATTGCCTCCATGGGGGCCCACAAATATTGGGGCCGGGCCCACAAAAGGTTAATCTGACCCTGAACAGGGTGCCCCAAGAGGAGGGGCTGGAGGTGGTAAAGGCAGTAGGGGCCAGCTGATAAGCCAAGCCCCAAAGCGCTGGCCCCAGAAAGGCTGCGTAAGAGACAGACCCCCCCCCCTGAGCCTTTCTTCTCTTTTACTCTGATTCCTCTCTCTTGCAAGGGAAAGAGAAAGAAAAGGATGTTTGTTTTGTTTGGAGTACCCCTTGTGTGCTACAGACAGGGGAGGATATTATAAATAACTTGAATTGGGGTCTGGTGGGGACTCAGGGGAACTCCAGCCCCCCACTGATGCCCTATAGCAATGAGTTCCAGTGGGTAGTTTGCCTTATGTGTAAAAAAAAAAAAAAAAAAAAAAAAATTGGTTTTGAATTTACCACTTTTCAATTTCATTGAGTGCCCTCCTTTTTTGTGTTCTGAGGTACAGTGAACAAAAGTTCTTGATCTAACTTCTCTAGGCCAGTCAATATTTGACAGACTTTTATCGTGTCCTCTCCTATTCATCAAATTTCAAAAGTAACAATCCTACCTTTTCCATTTCTCTTCATATGAGAATTTTCCCAAGCTATTTCAGGTATTTTACATTTGTTAGTTTTAATTTTTCTTGCCTTCTGAGTTGGATTCATGGTAACTAAGGGTCTGGGATTTTCAGGTAGAATGATCAAAAAAATAGTCCCAATAAACTCTAAAAGAGTGGTTTTCAACCTGTGGTCCAAGGACCCCTGGGGGTCAGCACACTATGTCTAGGATTTCCAAAGGGGTCCACACCTCCATTTGAAATTTTTTAGGGGTCTGCAAATGCAAAAAGATTGAAGGCCCCCGCTCTAAACCATTCCTAACATAGTTTCCCCACTCCAACGTATGTGACTGTCATGGGTTTGGGATGTGCAAATGGCAATCCATGAATGAGTAATGCAGACTCTCTCAGATGAAAACCACCTTTGAAAACCAGCACCATCATGTCATCCTCCACCAGGTTAGCTCCGTTCCATGTTTAAAAATCCTGAGTGGGACCTGCTCCCACTTCCTTGGAAAACTGTGCTCCAGCCACACTCTCAGGAAGCATTTCTTGACATGCAGCCAAAATTTCTTTTTCTTTATTTCATCTTGTTGCTCCCAGTTATAACCCCTTTAATCAACCTGCACAATTTTTCTCCCCTTGGTGTTTATACTCTTCAAGTATCTAGATGGTTAGCATGGACCCCTTTAGTTATTACTCAGCCAAGCTATACATTGAACTCTTTAATCTTTCCTTATTAGTCAGATCCTTAATCAGTTCTGAGCTTTCCAGTGTTGAGACTTCCCATCATCAGAAATGTCTTATCACTGGGAGATGCTCCCACTCTAGTAACCCAGCCCTGCAAGGTGCTGAGTACCCTTCGCTCCCATTAACAGGCCTTAACAGGTACAGAGAAGGGCTACTAGGATGATCCGAGGAATGGAAAACCTGTCTTATGAAAGGAGACACAAAGAGCTTGGCTTGTTTAGCCTAACCAAAAGAAGGCTGAGGGGAGATATGATTGCTTTCTATAAATATACCAGAGGAATAAATACCAGGGAGGGAGAGGAATTATTTAAGCTCAGTACCAATGTGGACACAAGAACAAATGGATATAAACTGGCCATCAGGAAGTTTAGACTTGAAATTAGACAAAGGTTTCTAACCATCAGAGGAGTGAAGTTCTGGAACAGCCTTCCAAGGGGAGCAGAGGGGGCAAAATACATATCTGGCTTCAAGACTAAGCTTGATAAGTTTATGGAGGGGATGATATAATGGAATAGCCTAATTTTGGCAATTAATTGGTCTTTGACTATTAGTGGTAAATATGCCCAATGGCCTGTGATGGGATGTTAGATGGGGTGGGATCTGAGTTACTACAGAGAATTCTTTCCTGGGTGTCTGGCTGGTGAGTCTTGCACACATGCTCAGGGTTTAGCTGATTGCCATATTTGGGGTCGGGAAGGAATTTTCCTCCAGGGCAGATTGGCAGAGGCCCTGGGGTTTTTTTGCCTTCCTCTGTAGCGTGGGGCACAGGTCACTTGCTGGAAGATTCTCTGCACCTTGAAGTCTTTAAACCATGGTTTGAGGACTTCAATGGCTCAGACACAGGTTTGATACAGGAGTGGGTGGGTGAGATTCTGTGGCCTGCGTTGTGCAGGAGGTCAAACTAGATGATCATAATGGTCCCTTCTGACCTTAAAGTCTATGATTCTATGATATGCTTGTCAAGTGCAAAGTCATTTGAGAGAAACTTCCCAGGGATACCCAGGGCTGTGATGCACCTTATCACCTGCCTGTAGCACAAGGAAGCCGTGGCTGTGCCTTTTCTGGGTCAGTTCCCATACCCATTCTGGGTACAGGCCAGTTAACAATGGATTCCACTTCTAAGGAGCCAGGCACATTGGACCCCTCCTACTAAACGATCTCGATAAAGGACTTTCTCCACCCCGTCTTCCACTTTGGCACTGTTACTATGAGACCTGCATCTTTAAGTTCCTTCAGAACTGTTCCCAAGTGGTTGTTATGAGCTGACCAGGAACTGCTGAGATGGCAATAGTATGTAGGCCTTGCTGGAGCCCTAGGTATGACTAACAGTGTGAACCAAAGGCTGTAAACCAGAGTAGGCTCGGCCTTGGCAGACCACCACTACACTAGGTAACACCAAGTCAGCACACTTTTAACTGACAAGGATGATACAAACAGGGTCGGCTTTAGGCCGATTCCCCCGATTCCCCCAAATTGGGCCCCGTGCCTAAGAGGGCCCTGCGCCCTAAGGAAGAGCGCCTAACTTAGGTGCCTTTTTAATTTTTTTACTCACCCGGCGGCGGTCCGGGTCTTCGGCGGCACGTCGGCAGCGGGTCCTTCACTCGCTCCAGGTCTTCGGCGGCATTTCGGCAGTGGGTCCTTCAGTGCCACGGAAGACCCTGGATACAAAAACACACAGATTTCTTAATGGTGACAGGTTTCAGAGTGGTAGCTATGTTAGTCTGTATCAGCAAAAAGAACAGGAGTACTTGTGGCACCATAGAGACTAACACATTTATTTGAGCATAAGCTTTTGTGGGCTAAAACCCACTTCAGCGTGGGTTTTAGCCCACAAAAGCTTATGCTCAAATACATTTGTTAGTCTCTAAGGTGCCACAAGTACTCCTCGTTCTTTTTACAGATTTCTTAAGTAACTACTTAAATGCGTGCCTAAGAGGTGGTACAAGAACACACCAACCCCTTGTAAGATAAGGAGGCGATGACAGGCTAATGGATAAGGATGTTTTGTTCAAACTAGCAGGCACAAGGAGAAGGGTGGTAACTAACCACATTTGGAGTGTGATACATAACTTGTTTGTGTAAATGTATAAAAGAAAAAAGCCATAGAAGGGGCAACTCTGTGAAAGCCTAGGGAACAGGATCATGGTGTCCTGACTGAGCTGGTGCTATTGTCATGGGCACCCATGTCTTAGTGCATCTGTAGCTCCGATGGGGCACTAGTACCATGTTTTGTCAACAATAAACTTGGCCGAGCGCCTTTGTCACCGAACCGAGACTGTGGTCTTTCTTATAAACAACATCAAAGTCTGCTAACTTGGTAAGCTGCATTTTCTGCTAGTATAAAAACTCTGAAGCCGTAACAACATTCCTTATCATTAACACATTCAGGTCTTGTAGAGTAATGCTCACCCAAAATCCTTGCAGTGCTTTACACCCAGATCGGCTGTGACCCTTCTTTCATGAGACAAGCCCGCCATCAGCTTGCCGGTTAGGTGCAGGATGCAGTGTGTTTCTTTGACCCCCAAGATTCACCATCCCCATCCTTTGTCATTATGCATAACCAGGACACCCCCTGCTGTTTGTTTCATCTTGTAGATTTTGCAATCTCTCATTTATGGACTATAAAATGGATAGAAAGCTGGCTAGATCATCGGGCTCAATGGGTAGTGATCAATGGTTCCATGTCTAGTTGGCAGCCGGTATCAAGCAAAGTGCCCCAAGGGTCGGTCCTGGGGCCGGATTTGTTCAATATCTTCATTAATGATCTGGAGGATGGCATGGATTGCACCCTCAGCAAGTTTGCAGATGACACTAAACTGGGAGGAGTGGTAGATATGCTGGAGGGTAGGGATAGGATACAGAGGGACCTAGACAAATTAGAGGATTGGGCCAAAAGAAATCTGATGAGGTTCAACAAGGACAAGTGCAGAGTCCTACACTTAGGACGGAAGAATCCCCTGCACTGCTACAGACTAGGGACAGAGTGGCTAGGCAGCAGTTCTGCAGAAAAGGACTTAGGAGTTACAGTGGATGAGAAGCTGGATATGAGTCAACAGTGTGCCCTTGTTGCCAAGAAGGCTAATGGTATTTTGGGCTGTATAAGTAGGAGCATTGCCAGCAGATCGAGGGACCTGATCATTCCCCTCTATTCGACATTGGTGAGGCCTCATCTGGAGTACTGTGTCCAGTTTTGGGTCCCACACTACAAGAAGGATGTGGAAAAATTGGAAAGAGTGCAGAGGGCAACAAAAATGATTAGGGGGCTGGAGCATATGATTTATGAGGAGAGTCTGAGGGAACTGGGATTATTTAGTCTGCAGAAGAGAAGAATGAGGGGGGATTTGATAGCTGCTTTCAACTACCTGAAAGGGGGTTGCAAAGAGGATGGATCTAGACTGTTCTCAGTGGTACCAGATGACAGAACAAGGAGGAATGGTCTCAAGTTGCAATGGGGGAGGTTTAGGTTGGGTATTAGGAAAAATGTTTTCACTAGGAGGGTGGTGAAGCACTGGAATGGGTTACCTAGAGAGGTGGTGGAATCTCTTTCCTTAGAGGTTTTTAAGGTCAGGCTTGACAAAGCCTGGGCTGGGATGATTTAGTTGTGGACTGGTCCTGCTTTGAGCAGGGGGGTTGGACTAAATGACCTTCTGAGGTCCCTTCCAACCCTGATATTCTATGATTCACAACTTGCTTAGGATGCAAATAGGCCTAAAGTATGAATGGCCAGACAGGGAGATGAGTGTCTGTTACCTTGTGCCTGAAAGGAACGTTTCTGAAGTGTGTCACTTTCTGGGGGCCTGTCTGAACTCTGAGATCTTCAGAGCATAACTTTCAGTAGAGATACAGAACTCCTCAAATATGACCCAGACATACGTTTTGCAGTGGTTACAACAACCAGTAGGTTGTTGCCTTTTGGTAGAGACCTCATATGCCACCCTCTGATGAACTCTTATGCATATATCCTGGGCTGGGGATCTCTGTAAAACCCTATGTATCCCTCTGCCTGAGGGCACCAAAGGGTCCCTAGACCATCCAACAAGATAGCTTCAAGATTACCTTTCACCTGTCATTTTGAGGCATCTTCTCTCTCATAAACATGGCCGAAGGTAGAGATGAGACTCAGCCTCAGCATTCTCATATAAGAGGGGAATAAAGAAAGAGAGGGAAAATGCTGCCAGAAAGAAGAGCACAGCAGCTTTGAGCTGCTGTGGCCAGTTGGAGACCCAGTGAGGGAGCTGCCAGGAATGCCATGAGCTCCTCTGATCCTATCCCCTCCTCCCAAAAACAGCAGCCCAATCTTCCACAGGTCTAGGTTCAAGCAGAAATGGGGTTAATAATACAGGGGCTTAAATATAATGCTTCTTAGGCACCCGGGGCTGAGGTGATTTGTTGACATTTATGAATATTAAATAAATAGGCTACAATATCTGGATCTGAAATGCATCGCCAGGATCTGCTGTGGAGTCAGAAGGACTTGGGGATCGATTCAAAACTCTTTGCACAGTCATAAAAACTTGCTGAGCTAAAGCTGTAAAAATTCTAGCTTGATTATCAAGTATTAAAATTGGAAGAAACAAGCATTGATGCAAGTAAAAAATATTCTGCTACTGATTTAAAGACTAGTGAATTGCTAAATATTTTTATTAGCAGCAAATTTGCTGCTTGCTGGAACTAATTTCACGCCCTGTAGATATGGTGCTTAAGCTGGAAATAGCGTTAAATTACTCTCTTGTAAAGGCAGTTAAGCCTTCTGATAAAAACACCACTAGATGGCATAAAACTGTCTGACATACACAGCAGGTATGAAGAGCTGAAAGCCAAGGGAGGAGCCTGGCAGAGGATGGGGTAAGCACAACTCTCTTTCTACTATAGCATCTCCGTATGCTGACATGAAACAGTTCCAGAATTCTCAGCCTTACCAGCACGCCTGTTTCTCGCCTCTACCCTGGTCTCCTCCCTCCACAGACCTCACAGCTGGCAACGCTGATGCACATTTTGGAATGGAGTTGACAAACAAGCTTATATTAGGAAAGTAGCTGAGGGAGCTCCAGAGAGAGAGAAGCAAAATCTGCATTAGTCCTATGAGATAGGGTTACCATACGTCCGGTTTTTCCCGGACATGTCCGGCTTTTCGGTAATCAAACCCCCATCCGGGGGGATTGCTAAAAAGCCGAACATGTCCGGGAAAATGCCGGCCGGGCACTTCCCCTCCCGCGGCTGCTCTGCTCCTCCCCTGACTCTTCGGCTCTGTTTAAGAGCCGAGCGCTACGGGCTTCGGGCAGCCCCCATGCCTCCGGACCCTGCGCCGCCGGAGCCTGGGAGGGGAAGTGCCCGGCCGGGGGCGCAGGGTCCAGAGGCATAGGGGCTGCCCGGAGCCCGAGCGCTACTGGCTTCACGGTTTGCCGGGCAGCCTCCAGACCCTGCGCCCCCGGCTGGGCGCTTCCCCTCCCGGGCTCCAGCTGCGCTGGGGAAGCGCCGGCCGGGGGCGCAGGGTCTGGGGGCTGCCCGGCAAACCGTGAAGCCGGTAGCTCTCAGGCAGCCCTTTTCGCGTGGCTGGGAGTGGGAGGGAGGAGGGGGCGGAGTTAGGGTGGGGAAGGGGCGGAGTTGGGGCCGGGCTGGGGGTGGGGAAATGGGCGGGGCCAGGGCCCCGTGGAGGGTCCTCTTTTTTTATTTGTTAAATATGGTAACCCTATATGAGAGGGTTGGAAATGTGCTGCTAACCTCTAACCAGAGACCATCGGCCTCACCGTGTCAGGTGCAATGTGCCAATAACACCCAGCACATCACAGGATCAGGTCCCTTATTCCCAGAGGCCTTGTTCTGGTTGTTTAGATGGAGACTGGTAGGCAAGGAGAGAGAGAACCCACAGAGTCAGTGACTTTCCCACAAGTTTTGGAGCAGGGGAAGTGAGTCTCACTTCTTACAGGCCTGGTTGTCTGTAGCCTGGAACCGTGACCAGTCCACATGAGTGTAAAATGCTATCAGATCACAATGGCAGTGTGTTCACCCCTTGGGTGCTTTGTCTGAAGTGGAACATCAGGCCCAGGGTCTGTAACCCACCAGTGACTGGGGCTCAGAGGCTTTGAAACTGAGTCCAGGTGCTATACCCCACCCCAGTGATTAACAGCAGCTGAAGGTTAGATTAACAATTCTGGTACTTCCAGTGGTGGAGTGGGAGAGGGGGAGCACCTGAGCGGAATGGTGGATGTGCCATGCTGGCTGGTGGAGCAGTACTGCCAACCTTACAAGTTCCAAACTCTTGGAAAGGCCTACAAATGATGGGAACCGCCCCACCCATCTCACTGCAGCTTGGGCGTGATCTTTGAACTTGGAGGGGCAAATTGCCCCTTTGTGTGCGAGGGATTCAGGAAACACCCGAAAACAATACAACACACACACACACACACACCATGGAACCAGATCCTACGGCACACACACAATGTACCTGCAATGGGGAGGCCTCCCCCCTCGCACTGTGGATTAAAGGTGGGACTCCTCCCCAACTCCACCCTCCCCAGGCACCAATATCCCCCCCACACACACCACCCCTCTGCTTCCCTCTGGCCACTCCTGTATCAAGTCCCCTGTTCTACTCCCTCCCTGCCCAGCCCCACTGCCCAGCACAATGCAGCATGCATACTCTGGGATCTACTTTGAAACCTGTTGCTGGGTGGAGCTGCCCTGAGTAGGGTGACCAGATAGTAAGTGTGAAAAATCAGGGGGAGCGGTGGTGGTATAGTTGCTTATATAAGACAAAGCCCCTAATATCGGGATGTCTGCTCACTCTAGCTCTGATGCTGGACACAGGTGGTACGAGGTGGGAAAACCATGAGTCACTTGTTCTGCAGGATGCAGCGAGCGGAGCAGCAGCCTCCGCTGGTGGCAGCTGGATCTACAGTATCAACCACAGCTCAGGCCAAAACCCTGGGCTGCCAGGATTCTCTCACCAGCTCAGCACTGCTCCCACACCAGGCCCCTCCCACATGCATCCCCCCACAGCCAATCCCTTTGTCCTCCCCATACCAGGCCCCTCAGCACTGCTCCCAGCCTCCCACACCTAGCACCGATCCCCACCCCTCTCTCACCCCCTAGATTCCCATCCCAGCCCCTGAGCGCTGATTCCCACACCCCTCCCACACCAGTCCCCTTAGTGCTGATCTCCATGCCCCTCCCACACTGGTCCCCCCAGTGCTGATGCCCACATCCCTCCGATACCAGGATCCTCCAGGCTGCTCCTCGCACCTTGCCTCAGGCTCACAACCCCACATCCACCAGCATGTAGATGTGGCATCAAATATTTGCCTGGAGGTTTGATATCTAATTTTTAAACATGCAATACTTGGAAATCCATTCATCCGCAAAATCTTGTGACACAGCTGAGGTTGCCTTCCCCACATGCCTCTCCCCAACAGACCTGACACAGAAATGAAACGTTAACCCACTTACCAGCACGTCACCTCCACATCTTCACCCAGACACACGCTCTGCTAGTGCTAAAACTCCTGTACCACACCCCTAACTTGGCTCTAAAACCCCCGAATTATGCAGTAAGTCTAGCATACAGAGATCCCTGTCTGTCAGCGCAGAGTGAAGTGAAGTCTGAAAGTGACCCTGCATCTCAGCACCTGTGTGCAAAAGGGTTCATTTTAATCCACCTAACGCCTAAACTGGTACTAGAATCTGCTGGAAATATACTTAATGCGAGTCACCCGCCCAGCCCCCCGAACAAGGAGCTGATGGAACTGACAGGGAGAATGTGAGTGCTACCAAGAGGGATGACAATGGCAGGGGTGTTCATCAGAATTATTGTTACGGACAAATATTGCCCAGTATACATATGACAGGAGAGCACTGGAGGCTGGCTTTGCGCAAGCAGAGTTAATATTGTGATGTATGGTCGGTGGCGCACTCTAGTTGTCATAGGCTGTGGGTCCAGGGATGAGGGAAGGGGGAGCCACCCAGGCTATGGCCTGACCATTTTTTGGCTACCTGGCTGGGCCAAACCTGAGTGGTGCTGCAACCCCGTGTGCCAGGTTATAGACCATAGATTCCAAGGCCAGAAGGAACCATTGTCAGTGGCAGATTAATACACAGGCCCACGGGGCCCATACCCAGGGGCCCCGGCCAATTTGGAGGCCCCGCAGGAGCACCAGAAGCTGTGTAGAAGCCCCCTGCCCCTCCTCTTCCCCCCAAGGCCCCACTCCCTGGCCAGGCTGGAAGATTGAGCCGGGCCACGGTAAGAGCTGCCCAGGGAGCCTCGGCCACTGTGGGGAGCTCCAGACCCTCCACCTGCCCTGGACAGGGGGCTGGAGTGCCTCAGAGTAGCCCCCGGCCTGTGACTCGCCTCCCAGGGTATGCCATCCAGGGCAGATGGAGGGTCTGGGGCTCCCCACAGCAGCCCCGGCTCCCTGGGTTACTTTTACCACTGCCTGGCTCCGGCCTGGCCGGGGGTGGGTCCTCGGGGGGAGAGAGGAGGAGCTGGGGCAGGGCTCCATGGCAAGGTGGGGGGAACTAAGGCCCACCTCAGCCTCCACCGGGAAGAGAGCTGTGCTTTGTGGCAGAGGAGCAGATAAGATCTCTTATCAGCTCCTCCACTGCGAAGCGCAGCCCCTGCCCTGCCTCCAGGTCATTAATAAAAATATTAAATATTGTAGGGCCACAAATGATCCCTGTGGGATCCCACTAGAAACACCCATTCAATGATTCTCTTTTACAATTACATTTTGAGATCTACTAGTTAGCCAGTTTTAATCCATTTAACGTGTCATGTTAATTTTATATCTTGCTACTTTTTTAATCAAAATGTCGTTCAGTACCAAGTAAAAAGCCTTACGGAAGTCCAGGTATATTATATTAACACTATTACCTTTTATTAACCAAACTTACAATATCATAAAAAAAATCTCAATTTAGTTTGACAGGATATATTTTCCCCATGTTGATTTGCATTAATTACATCAACTCCCTTTAATACTTTATTAATCGAGTCTCATATCAGCCTCTCCATTATCTTACCCAGGACTGACGTCAGACTGACAGATCTATAATTACTCAGGTCACCCTCTTTACCCTGTTTAAATATTGGCATAACATTAGCTTCCTTCCAGGCTTCTGGAACTTAACAGCTGTTCCCAGACTTACTGAATGTCTACATTAACAGTCAAGGGAGCTCCTCACCCAGCTCTTTTAAAGCTCTTTGGTGCAAATTATCTGGAACTGCTGATTTAAAGATGTCTAACTTTAGTAGCTGCTGTTTAACATCCTCCTGAGACAGGGGAATGGAAAGAATGTTATGATATGACTACATCATCTGGTTTTTCTCAAATACAGAACAGTTTTGCCTTTTCTGCATTGTTATTAATTCTACAATTTCCATCTAACAATAGACCGATACCCTTGTTAGGATTATTTTTATTCCTAATATGCTTAAACACTTCGTCATGTTGTCACAATGCCACTCACTCAAATTCAGAAGGGGTGGATGTCGGGGCTCATGGGCCAGAGAGGTCAGGCAGCTAGTTGGCAGGGGGAGCCTGAGAGAAGAAAAGTAAGGTGATGTGTGCGGGGGGGCAGGAAATCTATACCCCACACACACTTTAAATGGCACTCCGAAGCCCCTGGTTGTGGAATTGGTGAGGCGAGTGATTAGGAGTATTTCTACTCAGTAAATTCAAGTATGTTTGTAGTGTGTGCAGGCAGACCTGCATTAGCTTTAATCTAGCTAGTGCTGGTAACAATATTAGAGAAGACACGGCAGCATGGGATTCAGTGCACACTAGCTGCCCCAGTCTAAGCCCCCTGTAAACCTGGGTATGTACTTGGGTTGCTGGCCTACACTGAAGTCTGTGACACCATGTCTTCACTACTATTGTTACCCGCGCTAGCTAAATTGAGGCCAGCCTGGGTATGCCTGTCTGCGCTACAATCACACTTTCAGAGATGTGCCCTATGAGTGGAAGCAAAGAGGGCATGTGTGGTTAGGTGGCTTCACTTTTCATTTGCTCACTTTTATGGTTTGCTGTCAGGAATGTTAGAAGTGTGGAACTTGGTTTCACAACAAAGGGTTTGTTTTTTTAACATGGAAGGAGATCCTGATTGACAAAACAGAGGCCCAGAGTTCCCCAAACCTCTCAAATAAGCCCTGACACAGAGTCAGTTAAATAACTGAGTCAACATGCAGTTACTTTGTGTGAATAGTATGGAACAAATTTACATTTTAACTTAGTGCTCAGCCAATTCATCTTATAGTTGCCAAGTGGTGTGTTGCAAATGTTTTAATAAAAAGCTCATGGAAAAACTATTCCTTTAGCCTTGTGAAAAACCCCTGTCCAGGAGTGATGGAGATGGTAGAAATAGGATGGTAGGAGGCAACCGAGATGCTGACAGAAAGGAAGGGCAAGGATTGGGGTAGCTGTTTAGCATTGCTCCCAAGCCTCTCGTCCTAACCATAAGGCAGTAAGTAAATGAAGAAAAGTTTCACCAGGTGAAAATGTTTATCCTTTGGATTCTTGAAAAGTATGCTGAGTCCATTGGTGATATCACCTGGGTACATTTTGTGAGATGTGCCTGAGGACCTTGCAGGAGGGTTGGGTGGGAAGAGTAAGAGTTGTTGAAAATATGACAGTCGGTGTAATCTGACATGTCCCAAAAACAAACAACTCGTCTCCTGCAAGGGTGACTTAGCAGTGTCCAGAGAGGGGTGACTCCATCAGAGGCTAAGAGGTCATAGGCCTTTCATAGTGGTGGTAGTATTTTAACAAGGGACAGCCAGGAGATCTGGAAGGCTTCTCTGTACCTGGTATTTCCAGAAATAACGTCTCAGGCAAGCCTTGTGCAGCCTAGAATGGAGAAGGTCTACCATGCTCTAATCTTTCTTAGCCTTGCTGATCGGCTCCCTCTCCCTGAGGGGTTCAAAGCACCAAAGGGGTATTAGAAATTACACGCATCCAATCAGGGAATTAAAACAGTATCATGTGAACAGCTGGCCAACACATCATCTTATGCAAACAAAAGAGGAGTGAACTCTGAAGGACAAAGGTCGTGCCATATTTCTGCAATGGAAACATAATAGGTAAAATGGACCTCAACAATGTCCTTGGATAACATGTCCCGTAATTGACCAAATGATAAGTTGCTCTTTTCCAAAGAGAATCACTAATAAAAGAAAGTTAAAATAATATAAGAGAGTTTGTAATGGCTCCTCTGGGGATAAGTCTCTCTCTCACAGGAACCCATTTTGTATTATCTTTCTCTTGCTCATGGCAGAAATCAATTTTAATAGTACTGACAGGAAATGAGGATGTAAGACTTCAAATAGCACAAATCCTGCAACGTTCACAAATCATAAAGTGGGATATGAAGTCATTTTTAAAATAAAAGTCTGTTACCAGCAAGTGAAAACCTTTATATTGAGGACCCAAACCTTCCTGGCTTATGTGACACTGATTAGGCAAAGTATTTCCGACAATTAAACACAAATTAGATGAACAGTGTACCATTCATATATGGAGATGTGCACTTCAGGCTATTAACATGGACATAGGAGGCACCTTTGTAATCATGGATTATGATTTTATAGGCACCAGAGTTGGAGGAATTTGTTTTTTCCTGTGTCTGTAAATAGAACTATAACTCAGGCAGTAAGCTGCCTTTTCAAACTTACTTTACCACAAAAACCATTTCATGGCATCCCGGTCTCAGAGCCTAATCAAGCTGCCATCAATGTAGCGCAAGTAGAGGAGGGGTGCTGGGGGATGAGAGCTGAGGAAGCGTTGTTCTAAGTCAGCCATAAAAATGTTGGCATACTGTGGGGCCACTATCCTCTGACCCCACTGAGGAATACCAAAAGAAACTACACCATCTGCTCAAGAAACTCCCAGCTACAGCACGGGAACAAATCTACATGGACACCCCCCCAGAGCCCCGACCAGGGGTATTCTATCTGCTACCCAAGATCCATAAACCTGGAAACCCTGGACGCCCCATCATCTCAGGCATTGGCACTCTTACAGCAGGATTATCTGGCTATTTGGACTCTCTCCTCAGACCCTACGCTACCAGCACTCCCAGCTATCTTCGAGACACCACCGACTTCCTGAGGAAACTACAATGCATTGGTGATCCTCCTGAAAACACCATCCTGGCCACCATGGATATAGAAGCACTTTACACCAATATTCCACATGAGGATGGACTACAAGCTGTCAGGAACAGTATCCCTGATGAGGCCACAGCACGCCTGGTGGCTGAGTTTTGTGACTTTGTCCTCACCCACAACCATTTCAGATTTGGGGACAACTTATACCTTCAAGTCAGTGGCACTGCTATGGGTACCCGCATGGCCCCACAGCATGCCAACATTTTTATGGCTGACTTAGAACAACCCTTCCTCAGCTCTTGTCCCCTAGCACCCCTCCTCTACTTGTGCTACATTGATGACATCTTCATCATATGGACCCATGGAAAGGAGGCCCTTGAAGAATTCCACCTGGATTTCAACAATTTCCACCCCACCATCAACCTCAGCCTGGACCAGTCCACACAAGAGATCCACTTCCTGGACACTACAGTGCAAATAAGTGATGGTCACATAAACACCACCCTATAACGGAAACCTACTGACCGCTATACTTACCTACATGCCTCCAGCTTCCATCTAGGACACATCACACAATCCATTGTCTACAGCCAAGCCCTAAGATACAACCGCATTTGCTCCAATGCCTCAGAGACAAACACCTACAAGACCTTTATCAAGCATTCTTAAAACTACAATCCCACCTGGGGAAGTGAGGAAACAGATTGACAGAGTGAGATGGGTACCCAGAAATCACCTACTACAGGACGGGCCCAACAAGGAAAATAACAGAACACCACTGGCCATCACATACAGCCCCCAGCTAAAACCTCTCCAGCGCATTATCAATGATCTACAACCTATCCTGGAAAATGATCCCTCACTCTCACAGACCTTGGGAGGCAGGCCAGTCCTCGCTTACAGACAACCCCCCAACCTGAAGCAAATACTCACCAGCAACTACACACCACACCACAGAAACACCAACCCAGGAACCAATCCCTGTAGCAAACCTCATTGCCTACTCTGTCCCCATATCTACTCTAGCGACACCATCAGAGGACCCAACCACATCAGCCACACCATCAAGGGCTCATTCACCTGCACATCTACTAATGTTATATATGCCATCATGTGCCAACAATGCCCCTCTGCCATGTACATTGGCCAAACCGGACAGTCCCTACGTAAAAGAATAAATGGGCACAAATCGGACATCAGGAATGGCAACATACAAAAGCCAGTAGGCGAACACTTCAACCTCCCTGGACATTCTATAACAGATATAAAAGTAGCTATTCTTGAACAAAAAAACTTCAGAAACAGACTTCAAATAGAAACAGCAGAACTAAAATTCATTTGCAAATTTAACACCATTAATTTGGGCTTGAATAGGGACTGGGAGTGGCTGGCTCATTACAGAAGCAGCTTTGCCTCTCCTGGAATTGACACCTCCTCATCTATTATTGGGAGTGGACGACATCCACCCTGATTGAATTGGCCCTGTCAACACTGGTTCTCCCTTCTCTTCATGTGTCATTATATAATGCCTGCATCTGTAACTTTCACTCCATGCATATGAAGAAGTGAGGTTTTTTACCCACAAAAGCTTATGCCCAAATAAATCTGTTAGTCTTTAAGGTGCCACCGGACTCCTTGTTGTTTTTGTCACTACTTAATGTGCAGAATTGGGCCTTTTACATCATAGAATCATAGAATATCAGGGTTGGAAGAGACCTCAGGAGGTCATCTAATCCAACCCCCTGCTCAAAGCAGGACCAACACCAACTAAATACGCTGCTTTTCTTCACCAGAGCCCATTGGCTTCCTCATGTCAGAGTTCTGAGCTGCATGTCTGGGCTCAGAGTAGAGGCAAGGATTGCCCTTACTGTATCATTGAGCGGCATTGGGTCGCTCTAAATGCTTCCTTCCAGGTGCACAATGTGACATGGGCTTTCAACCTGGGGGCTGCAAACAGGTGTCAGGGGTCACAGCCATCCTGCCCATCCCATATTGTTAACTGGGACCAGGTTCCTGGATATGGGGGTGGGAGGGAGACAGGGGAAGAGACAGTCCTAGGGCAATGCCAATCTGGAAAAGGTTGAGAACCAGTGCCCTAAGCAACTTCTCAGCAGGGATAGATGAAGGGAGTCTGGAGCCCTAGAAAACACTTGCATGGGGTGATATGGATAGAGTGGGATGGAGTTCTCATCTCAGGTGGTGCTGACGTGTATTTGTGGATATACAAGAGGGAGGTGATGTTGAAAGTGTGAGGTCAGGTGGCTACGTGGCAATGAATTGATTCATATCACAGGGGTGGGGCGAGTTGGGTATGTGGCAATGGAGGAGGGCTTCCTAATGCCAAATGTTGAACGGTGTAGTAGGGACTAAGCCTTTAAATGCACTGAAGTACTATAAATAATCATTCTTCTGGAGTAAAATGTAACATTGTCAAGAGTTGTTAAGTAGCCAGGGAGAAAGGATTTTTGCCTCTCTCCAAAAGGGCAGGACATCTTTTCTTCTGATTCTCCAAGATCAGATGTGCCATTGAATGAGGCTTTGTCTATTGAGGTGGAAGAGCAGAACACTAATGAGACTGATGATCCTACAATTCAGACATTTCTGAACCCATCATCAGCTATGAGAATTTAAATCCCGGTTCCAGGCCTTCCTGCAGCTCCTCACATCGCCTACACTCAGGAGCAATCTCTGTTCATCTTTGACAGTCAAAAAAATGGCAACGTTCAATCTGCGATTATGTCACAGGAGCAATGGAAAGGCAAAGATTTGAATTTGATAAGAAAACTGCAACTTTCTTTTATGCTCGCAACATCGCCTTAAGTGTAGGACAAAACGAGTAATTTAAAGAAATGACTGAAGTGCTCTCCCTGGATATACTCCTCCAGGCAGATTTAAACTTGTCCTCCTCTACTAGATGATCCAAGTGAAAGAAACAGAGGAAAAATTATAGGAAGAACTAAAGGAATCAACATTGACATTAATGCAAGGAAGTTGAACATGAGTAATGACCTGGTAATAGCTATGAGTGTTTGTATAACAAAAGATGCTGCTGCTTCGATGTGAAAGGAAACCATAAACTACAGATTATGTGTCTAAGTTGCTGAAGATGCCATTCAAGAATTCAGGGAGATGATGATGGAAAAGAAGAGAGATCTTCTCAAGTATGTTGTCCTTAGCTTCTGAGGTATTGGTGTTCAGCATGCTAATTAAACTTCATTGAGAAAGAAGTAACAGCAAACACAGTCCTGGAAGTTCTTTGTGAATTAGTGTCCAAGAGCAGATAGAAAAGAGTTTCAAGTCTCACAAATTACTAGACTGTGGTGTTCTTATATTTGCCTTACGGAACTGGAAGCAGTCATTTTGGACAATATGTGGCTATGGTGTTTGAGGATTTAATATGGTTATGAAGTGAATCACATGATTTATGTCTTGTGTTTCATTTCATAAATACTTTTTGTGGTCCCCTCCTCCCCCATTTGTTTTTTTCTCCAAAAAGAAAATAATGGACCTTTTGAGGTTGAGGAAAATTACAACCAGCAATTAAGTGACAATCATAATAAAGTGACATTTCCAAAGTAGCTAAAACATTATGAGACATTTTCTGAGCAGTGCTGTTGCTTATTCCTAGTATTATTTTCTCTTTAAAAGGGCAAAATTATATATTCTATAACCTTCCATTTTAGCCTCCTGGTGGAACTGGTCATCTTCAGCAACTTGTTTGCCAACCTCTCTCTCCTTCTTCATGTGCTCTGACAAAGTATTTTCCAGTTATCATCAAACTTCAGCGCAGACATTGATAATGAAACTCTTAACACTTAACTGTAAGTGGCAAATCATAATTAGTTCCTCATAATGACATTAATCATAAACTATTCATTAGACTTTAATATGCCTGTAATATTTTAATCCATATTAATTCAATTGTAATTTAGCATTAAATAATGTCCACTTATTGGAAAGTGTTAGTGATGTAACTTAAATCCATTTTGTAATAAAGCTGATGAACAGACGTGGGTAGAGAGTGAAGTCAGGGAGCAGGAAAAGTGTTAGTATTTTGCAAACTCGTGTCACTGATGTATTATGTGACTACAATATGCAATAGCAGAGATGAAATGCAGACACATGTATAATCAGCTGTCTTCTGGTCTCCAGGCTTCTCAGCAGCACCATGTGGGATGCAGAAATCATGTCTGGCTCCCCAGGGAGAATGGACCTTGGAAAGCTGCAGTTCTGTGTAGCACTTGGCACCTGTCACAAATGGAAAAGATGTATTTTGCTTTCTGGGCGTGTTTGGAAGTATAAGGAGTCATAAAATCCCTGAATGACACTCCAGGGACCCTGAAATAACTGCTGGCAGTGACTGGAGAGAATCTGACCTCCCTAAGCATCAGAATAGCGTGGTCAGCCTCTATTTTTAGCTGTTTATGGATCATACTCAGCTTTGATGGTTTGCTATCGCCACTGAATGCTCCATTCTTCTACCACTTTCAAAGAGACACCGACTACATAGCCTCATTGTGTCACTGTTCTTCTCATCTTGTATTTCTGTACATTTTCACTAGCTCCAAGGCTCATGGGCTAGTGCACTATAGTACACTGCACCATTAGCTGTGAAGAAAAGAAATGTCTTTAATACATGTCTGACAAATTGTCATGACTGATCCACTGAGGTTGCCTGCCATCCCACAGCCAGAGTGTAACCTGCCATGGTAAAGACTAGGGCTAGGTCTACACTATGGGGGCGAGGGGGGGCCGACCTAAGATACGCAACTTCAGCTACGTGAATAGCGTAGCTGAAGTTGCGTATTTTAGGTCGACTTACCTGGCTGTGAGGACGGCGGCGAGTCGACCGCTGCCACTCCCCCGTCGACTCCGCTTCCGCCTCTCACCGTGGTGGATTTCCGGAGTTGACTGCAGAGCAATCGGGGATCGATTTTATCATGTCTACACTAGACGCGATAAATCGATCCCCGATAGATCGATCACTACCCGCCAATCTGGCGGGTAGTGAAGACGTGCCCCAAATTTCTGCTGTAAATAGTTGGGAAAGACTGGATGGGAATTTGTGAGAACCTTCTTACCTCCAAACAGCCTTGCCACTGCTCTTCCTCCTTGGTGCTTCTGCATCTCTACACTACACATTAGATGTATTTACTTCTTTTAAAAGAAAGGAATGTAGAAAACAATGTTCAAAGCCCAAGAGACATAAAGAAATGGATACACTCTGGAGAATGTCATTTTGGTGCACAAATAGATTGGAACACTTCTGCTCAGTGACCATGGTGGGTCAGAAAGCCCATCTTGGGCGAGAGTCATGGGAGGGAAGCACTAAGGACTGTACTGCAGATCAAAGGCAGGGGTTCTTCTGTGACTCTCCATATGCACACAATACACAATGCACACTTTTGAGAAGCAGAAGGAAGAGCAGCTACAGTGCGCATTCATGGCTGGTAGTGTGAATTCACATATCTTCTGGAAACGTGCCACCAGCCAGAAAGGTAAATTAGATACTAATATTGGTCCTGATCCAAAGTCCATTGAAGGAAATGGAAAGGCTCAGGGACTTTGGATCAGGCCCATTGTTCCCTACTCCAGATAGCTGCAGCAGTGCTGATGGCTGTAAAGCAGAGAGTTCTTCATATTTAGGGGATTTCATGTAAATGTATGGGGCTGGTTTTGATCTTGAACACCCAGTTTGGCTTAGGCCCTGGCTAACTTTACATCTTCTTTACAGCTGAGGTGCTCTCACCGACAGTTCCTAACACTGGAAGTGTAGCTCTGCTGTCCCCATGCAGCCTTGTGTCCCTACGTATGTTATAACCACCACCACCCCCGCCCCGTGGTACCATCATATCTGAGCTCCCTCACACGTATTAGGAAAGTATCATTAACCCTATTTTACAGATGGGGAAACTGAGGGACACAAGTAGTTGGGGTCATATTTTGGAAAGATCTCAGTTCCCATTTAGCACCTAAATGAAGTGGCCAGATTTCCAGACACGTCTTGTCCCTGGCATCCTTGGCCAGGCCATTTAGTTACCTAAATAGGTGCTGACTTTTTTTAAAATAAGTGACTCATCCAAGGTCTCACAGAGATTCTGTGGCAGAGCCAGAAACTGAGCCCAGATCCCCTGAGCAGCAGTCAAGTGTAGTAGCCACAAGACCATCGTTCTCCCCTCACAGTTGCTTGCTATGGGCCTGATCCAATTCCCATTGCCGTCAATGGGGGGTCTGTGACGAGGTGCATAGACCCCACATAGACAAGGGAGGTGCCGGAGAGGCCCAGGCAGTAGAGCTAGCCCTGCCCCTCTGACCCTATCAATTTTGTATGAGAGGGAGGAGGCCTTTAAAAGGGGGGAAGCTGCAGTAAGTGGGTGGGGGAGAGTAGGGTTGCCCTAAGCAGCAGACTGCAGGGGTGACTCCTGAAACTGCAGAGGGGAACCCCTAGCCAGAAGACCTTCACCCCGCCCCTGAGAGGAGTACAGTGGACTTCTAGGGTAAGATGGACAGACTGAGCCTGACTCAAAGGCCCAGCCAGAGCGATCTCCCCACCCATCCCTACATTGGTGCTGGATTGTTGGCAGCACTGTAGACTAACCAACCCCTCTGCTGTGGCCACAGGGAGGGAGTATCCCTGAATACACTGGGGTTTGCAATGTTCATTTTGATTCCCACAATCAGAGACTTAAGAAGGCCCACAAAGGGGAACCCCCCACCCCACACAAATAGTAAGGAAGTGGGGCCTGTGCTGGGAGCAGCCAATGTAGATAATGGGGCGAGGAAAGGCTGAAGACTGTTACAAGGTCCTTCAGGCCTTAACATAGTAGAGAAGACTGCTGGCAGGAGCCGCTTCCAGACTACCCAAACACCAGCCTCAACGTGTCTCTTTATTCCCCCACTGCTGTGTGGTTGTGACCCTAAGAACACCCAGTGCCAGCTGGCACACTGTCGTTATGATATTTACCCAAAGGGTGACATGTAATGTATAACTGGAAAACTCACAGCTCACTGACCATTAATACTATTGTGTGGTGCATGTATGGGTAACATATGCAAAGTTACAAATGTGCTGAAATTATGTTCTTCAAATGTGTCCCAGGCAAGTTGTAAGGTACCTCACTCTAAGCAAAGGAATGTGGTTCTGCCTGCTTGAATGTTTCTTGAGAGACGTTGGAAATGCATTTACATAAAAGATAAACAAAGTCATCAAGCTAGCAAGCGGAGAAGACAACTACTCAACTATCACCAGCTGGGCCGGGGGGGGGGGGGGGGAACAACCAGAAGTCTTCACCAGACTACATGGTGTCTCTTCCCAGCAGGAGAAAAAGAACGTTCTCTGAGAATACCTTTCAGAGTTTACTAGTCTCTAGAGCGTTATCCTTTTATCTGACGAGACAAAGAAACTGACCATTTTGGACTCTGTAAAGGATCCGTGTCCAAAAGGTTGGTCAGGCACTGCTGGAAAAGAGACTTTAATTTTTTTAAATCAAGGGAGATACCCTATCTCCTAGAACTGGAAGGGACCCTGAAAGGTCATTGAGTCTAGCCCCCTGCCTTCACTAGCAGGACCAAGTACTGATTTTGCCCTAGATCCCTAAGTGGCCCCCTCAAGGATTGAGCTTATAACTCTGGGTTTAGGAAGCCAATGCTCAAACCACTGAGCTATCCCTCCCCCCCGAGAAACTTAGCAAGAAACACCCCTCTTTTGAACAAGAGACTCCAGTTTGTTAAATCAGGCTTTAATCTTAGGAACATATTTTTGCTTTTATTTGCTTGTAACCCTTTCTATCTTTATTCTTTATACTTGGTATCACTTAAATCTATGCTTTTTTGATTAATAAACTTGTTTTACTTTTAATATAAATGAACATGGTGCCGTGACTGAAATAAGAGTGTTTGTCAAATCCCAGTTCAAAGGAGCAGCGAATGTAATAACGACTAAGAGTGTTCCAGGAGAGGGCTGGACGCTACATGGCAGACAGTTTGGGGGCTGGAGGGGTGTTGGGGTTACCTTGCAAGGAGTAACCAAAGCCAGCTACTGGTGTCAGGGCTCTGAACCAAGGCTGCACAGACAGTCGCCCTGGGTAGCGGTGGCAGTGGCTGTGCAGGAGTTAATATCATCTGGGTCAGCACTGAGTCCCAACGGAGACAGCCCACAGGGCCAACGCTGTGAGAGCAGCTGATCCCTGCTGTATTTTCCACACCTCCAGCACCACCCCGAAAGCCCCACCGAGCCCGATTGCCACAGGGCACCCACAGAACAGCAGCCACAGGAAGGCGGAGGGGCTGTCAGGACTTTGTTCACTCAAACCCCACAGACTGTCCGTGGCCATAAGAGTGTGATGCAATTTACACATTGATAAATCAATATCCATATCAATCCCATGGGGCTCGGTACCCTGCAGCATAGGACAGGGTCAAAGGTCACTATTTTCAGGTTGGGAAACAAGCATGTCAGAGTAACCACTGGAGCTAGTGGATGCCAGCCCCTACACTTGACGGGCTGACTCACTGACTGGGATCTTAGCCCTTCGTTGCTCGCATAGTATGTCACTGCTTCTGCTACAAAATTTTTCATTACCAAAAACATTTCTCTTGCCCATCACCCCACTGCTCTTCTGTACTGTCTTCAAGCAGCTCGCTGGGTGGAACATTACTTGTGACAAATTAGGGTTGAGCTTGATTAGACATGTTAACATGCCCATGAATCTCAGCATGTTATGCCATCTCTCAGTGTTGCTCATTTCCACCCCAAAATAGCAGGCCATCAACAGAGCCCACTTTGAGAGGAGGCAGGGAGAGCATGTGGTGGGCTCCATCTTGGTAGGGAGCTGAGATCCTGGTCAGGGAAGCTGAGGTTGCTTAGTGGAGCTCTGTCCAAGCCAGGAGCTGCTGCTAAGCTCCTGATAGAAAGCCAGAAGCTGCTGGTGAAAAACCGCTGAGGCTTTGAATAAGCAGGATGCCATGGAGTCTATTGCTGGGCTTCCTTGGAGCCAGGGCAGAGACTGTTGCTGTGCCCAGAGCTGACTGAGGTTGGTCTGCAGGGCAGGCAGTGTGCATCAGCACCCTCTTTGTTGTTTGGAAAAGTGCTACAAGGGACGGGGGACAGCAGAGACTCTAAGGGGTTGCCTGAGTCTGGGATGAGACAATGGATCCAACCAGAATCCAGGGTTACTAACCTCTATTATAACAACCCCCATCTTCAGATGGGCTGTGCAGCTTGGAATGATCCCAAGTAGAATTGTTCTACCTTAGGGCAGGGCTACACTTACTTCCTGGTCCGGCCGTAAGCAATCGATCTTCTGGGATCGATCCCGGAAGTGCTCGCCGTCGACGCCGGTACTCCAGCTCGGTGAGAGGAGTACGCGGCATCGACGGGGGAGCCTGCCTGCCTCGTCTGGACCCGCGGTAAATTCGAACTAAGGTACTTCGAATTTAATAACGTAGCTGAATTTGCATACCTTAGTTCGAAGTGGGGGGTTAGTGTGGACCAGGCCTGAGTTACCTTAGCTGGACTGCTTTACTGGACCAACAGAGTGCTCCCCATAGCTTCAAGTTTGTCACACACGCCCGCGCAAGCATCTAGATCTCTGACATTCAGAGGAGTGCACATGTAGGGGTGGTTAAATGGTGACGGTAGAAATGTAAGTTGATTACATTTAATTTACTACTGTAAACTGCATTTATTAATTGATTTATTGGAGTACCTCCTGCTTTTTTAAATTGGTTGTGACATTTTAATGATCTCAATCTATTATATCATGTTTTTCAAAATTGTTAGATTAGAGTTAAGTCACCTTTACTTAAGATTATATTGTTTATAATTGGTACTTTTGAGTTAGACCCTTTACACAGATTAGCTCAGATTTAGACACAATTTGTCCCGATATTTCGCCTTTTTTTTCTCCACCGGTGACCCCCCCCCCCATGTGTCCCAATATTTTCTTCCTCTCATCTGGTGACCCTAAGAGAGTGGCCAGAGATCTCCAAGGGGGATTCCAAGACAGACCAGTGGCACCAGCAGAGGATCCGAAATCAGGGTAGGAAGTGGCCCAGGGAGCAGGCACAGAGGTGCCCATCCCGTAGGCCACACATTTTGAATTATTGTTTCTTTGGGCCCTGGGTTGGAACCTGGTGGAGCAGGGAGGGCCCGGGTTCCCCTACCTGGGCCACTAACTCTCACCATTGGGCAACACAGCTGCTGAATCCAGCATCTAGGCCACCACTGGGCAACAGGCCACTGACTCCAGCCACTGGGCGACATGGTTGCTGATGCCAATGGCTGGGTGACACGGCCGCTGACTACTGCTGCTGGGCAACATGGCCACTGCCACCTGCCACTGGGTAACACAGTTGCTGACGCCTGCCTCTGTGTGACATAGCCGCTAATGCCCACTGCTGGAAGTCACAATGAGCTAGATGAACTATTGGCCTGACCTAGTCTGACCATTCTTATGTTTTTATGTTCCTATGTAATTCTAATGTAAAGGCTTATAGTCACACTGGAGACTATAAAAAAAGAAAAAACCAAATTCAATCATTGTAAACTTTCATAGATAATTTAAGTAAAGATAAAAAAATTACACTAACCTAGTAACTAAAGCTACTAAAAATTCAAAGTTTATAGTCCATCTGCCTCTTTGCTTCAGGGAGCCCGTATTAAATTTATTGCTAAATAAAACAAATAAGCCTAGCAAACGTCAGTGCCGAAATCTGCATACTCATAAGAGAATTAACAGAACTCTCTTGTTATGATGGCTGATTCTCAATTTGCATCTTTAAAGAGTTGTGACCATTTCTTGGTTTGTTCCTTCCTAGTTACATCAGAGGTAGGGCCAGTCTTATGCTTTGTGGCGTGCTGCAGGGTGAGTTTTTAAACAGGTGCTGCGTATGATGGCAATTTTGCACCATGGGCCAAACTGAAACAAAGTGGGGGACATAAAAAATTACCAGAGGCTGAATATTGTCAGCGGGGGCTGTTGACTGAAAGTTAAAGGCAGCTCCAAGGGTGATTCATCAGGTCTCTGTTGCCTACATTTTCGTTTTTCTGTGTGTTTGGATTTCTGAATGTCTTACATACAATTATTCCAGTGGAAGCCATGAAAAATAGATTTCCTATGGGAAACTAATGAGATATATGATTTGACTTCGCAGCGGGGGGGGGGGGGGGGTTTATGAATTAATCCCAAGATATTTTGTGGTCTTTGCTGTTATAGGAAGCTCAGGATGTCAATTTATGATTTGTATTAGGGTTTTATTTAGCTTCTCTTTTGATTTGTTAAAATACTAATAGCTACTTGAAAGTATAAATATATTTTTAAAGGCCCCATATCTCTTTCCAATGTGGCCAGTATTGTCTCAGCAAAACAGGTTCTTCTGTCTAAGGATGTGAGCATATCACTGCTAGGTGCTTGCCTGCGTAGTGCCTGCACGGCTATTGTTTGATGCTGGATTTAGTCAAGTGGTGGGGACCTTGCATATGAAAGTCCCTGCGTAAGTGCAGGGTTTTTCAGTTCTATAAGCTGTGTAGGAAGGATCAGTAAAGACAAGAGCGAGAGCAGCTTTGCATTTAAAGGAAGGTTTGGAAGTGCAGTAACTCAGATTCAGGCCCTGAAGGAGAAGTGAGAGCCAGCAACAGACTTATTATGGCTTGACATTAAACATTAAAAGGAAGTAAACTGACAGTAGGGATTTTCTAATAAAAATGATATAACCTTCAATTTATAGAGCCCTGTCATCCTGAAGGATCCCGCCGTGCTTTGCAGACTCCATGACATACCATTAACCCAAGTGGAGCCGTCTCAGAAATGGAGCATCGCAGCTGTTTCACAACACAGCACTGCACTGCGCTCTGCTCAGGGGGGCAGAATTACAGTGAAAATTTGTGCAACCATAGCTCTTTCCTAACGTTGGGGTGCTCAGCTATGCACCATTCATGTTCCTCTAACAAATGTTGGGATGGAAAGTTATCCTGGCAGATGCTGCACAAACCAATGGCCATCGGTGTGAATTTTCCTGCTGGTGGTTGTGATGCTGGGATCCATGTAGGTAGCCAGGGCCGTCCTTACCCATACGCAAAGTACGCAGCTGCGTAGGGCACCAGGAAATTTGGGGCACCAAATTTCCTGGTGCCCTGCGCAGCTGCGTGCTGCTCCAGCCCCTGCCCCGCCTCTTCCTGCCCCTGCTCCACCCCAGTCCCGCCCCACTCCATCCCTTCCCCAAAGCCCCCGCCCTGCTCCACCCCCACCCCGCCTCTTCCTGCCCCTGCTCCGCCCCAGCCCCGCCTCTGAGAACTGCAGCAGGGCTGGGCCTGCACTCACCGGTGGCGGGAAGTGCAGGAACCCGGCGCCAGCCATGCCGCCGGTGAGTGCTGGGGGGTGGTTCCCCCCTGCCCCCAAGCCAGCCCCCCTACCTCCGCGGAGGGCCCCAGAATAGATAGGGACGGCCCTGTAGGTAGCCAGTATATATTGCTCTTGTGCACATATTTTTAGATAGGGTGGCTATCCGTCAGCCTACAGCACTTTTGTGCCAGCACTAGGCCTGTGCCCTCAGGTTCGTGTTTACCTGCTTGAGCTTTGAGTCTGTTGTTTTCCCAACAGGCAGATCAATGGACTCATCTGGCTAATGCCAGTGTCATCCCCACTGACAACCCTGATGGTAGCACTACACGCACAGGCACCGACTTTCCAAAGTGCCAGGGGAGGGCGTTGTTTGACCCCCGGCTCCTGCCCCACGCCCTGCCCCAACTCCACCCCTTCCCCCAAAGCCCCACACCCACCCGACCTCTTCCTGCCTCTGCTCCACCTCACCCCGCCTCTTGCTGCCCAGTTCCGCCCCCTCCCTCAAGCATGCTGCATCCTCACTCCTCCCCCGCAGCCTCCTACACAACACAAAACACCTGATTGCGGTGGGTGGGAGGTGCAGGGAGGGAGGGGGACGCACTGATCTGTGGGCCCCGCTGGTGGGCAGGAAGCGCTGGGGGGGGGCTGATAGGGGGAGCTGCTGAGCACCCACCATTTTTCCCCCGTGGGTGCTCCAGCCCCGGAGCACCCACGGAGTCGGTGCCTATGACTATAAGGACTCAGTGTCACACAGAGCCCTCATGCTCTGTGGCCTCTTTGCCAGGTCCAAGTTCAGGCAGCTGCTTTCTGGGATTGTGAGGCCAAGGGCACCAAGAAATTCCGGAGGGCTATGGCTTCTCATAAAGCCAGTCGATCGTGCTACTCTAATGTGTTTGCACCGCAGTATCTGAGCACCTGGATGACTCCTCAGGAGTTGCTCATCATCTTTTGTTCAACATCTTGATTAATGATCTGGATGATGGGATGGATTGCACCCTCAGCAAGTTCGCAGATGACAGTAAGCTGGGGGGAGAGGTAGATACGATGGACCGTAGGTATAGGGTCCAGAGTGACCTAGACAAATTGGAGGATTGGACCAAAAGAAATCTGATGAGGTTCAACAAGGACAAGTGCAGAGTCCTACACTTAGGAAGGAAGAATCCCATGCACCGTTACAGGCTGGGGACTGACTGGCTAAGCAGCAGTTCTGCAGAAAAGGACCTGGGGATTACAGTGGATGAGAAGCCAGATATGAGTCAGCAGTGTGCCCTTGTTGCCAAGAAGGCCAACAGTATATTGGGCTGCATTAGTAGGAGCATTGCCAGCAGATCGAGGGAAGTGATTATTCCCCTCTATTCAGCACTGGTGAGGCCACACCTGGAGTATTGCGTCCAGTTTTGGTCCCCCCAGTACGGAAGGGATGTGGACAAATTGGAGAGAGTCCAGCGGAGGGCAAAGAAAATTATCAGGGGGCTGGGGCACATGTCTTATGAGGAGAGGCTGAGGGAACTGGGCTTGTTTAGTCTGCAGAAGAGAAGAGTGAGGGGGGATTTGATAGCAGCCTTCAACTACCCGAAGCGGGGTTCCAAAGAGGATGGAGCTAGGCTGTTTAGTGGTGGCAGATGACAGAACAAGGAGCAATGGTCTCAAGTTGTAGTGGGGGAGGTCTCGGTTGCATATTAGGAAACACTATTTCACTAGGAGGGTGGTGAAGCACTGGAATGGGTTACCTAGGGAGGTGGTGGAATCTCCATTCTTAGAGGTTTTTAAGGCCTGGCTTGACAAAGCCCTGACTGGGATGATTTAGTTGGTGTTGGTCTTGCACTGAGCAGGGGGTTGGACTAGATGACCTCCTGAGGTCTCTTCCAACCCTAACCTTCTATGATTCTATGACACTGCTTACCATGAATACAGCATGGGGACTGACTTGGCCCACAGTCCCCAGCACACCGACTGGTACAGAGATCTGACTGGTTACAGCCAGGATTTCAGATGCAATAAGAACATTGTTTATCACAGTGACTATGGTGAGTGCTGATGAACCACAGAAACCTGGAGACCAGGAAATTCAGTAAATACCCATGGCATGAAAAACTGTGGTATATAAATGGAGGCAAGGTGCTCATTGACAGAAGGGGATAGTGCTCCGCTAGCCCCACGCCAGCTCTGTGGATGACTGAGTAGTGTTCACCAAGTAATTCTTGACAATAGTTTTCTGGCAGTTGTCAGATAAGTTATCTATAAAGAATTTGGTTCATAATTCAGCCACCTCTGCTCTTACTGAAGTTCTGGACCTCCTCGTCCCATGATTAAATGTGCTCATGCTCAGTATGTTGGGAACATAAGGGCCAGGGGCACTGCTTAGAGTGTAAGTTCTTCCGGGCAGGGCCCATACTTTTGCTATGTGTTTGTACAGCACTTAGTAGAGTGGGGCCCTGATCTCTGCTTAGGGCCTCAAGTCACTGCCACAATTAATACAAAATGATAATAATCACTAATTACATAGGTTAGAAGCTGAGCACTGTAAAGATGCCCTGAGCCCGAGGAGTTATCACTGTGTCTGATCCTGAAATATTTATAGATTAATAGATTTTAAATTCAGAAGGGAGCATAAGGATCATCTACCCTGTCTGACCGTCTATATAATACAAGACATAAATTTCACCTAGCGATTCCTGCATCCTATGGTAGAACTAGAGCAGCTCTTTTGGAATGACATCCAGTCTCGATTTAGAGACACCATGTGCTGGAAACGCCAGGCACCCTTTGGTAAACTGTGCCACTCATTAATTGCTCTTATTGTTAAGAATCTTATTTCCAGTTTGAATTTTGCAGACTTCAACTTCTAACCCTTAGATTTGGTTACACCCCTGTCTCCTGAATTAAAGAGCCCTCTATTATCAGGTATCTTCTCCCTCTGGAGGTATTTATGGATAGTGACCAAGTCAAATTTTAACCTTCTATTTGATAAGATAGAATAGAATAGAATCATAGAATATCAGGGTTGGAAGGGACCTCAGGAGGTCATCTAGTCCAACCCCCTGCTCAAAGCAGGACCAATCCCCATCTAAATCATCCCAGCCAGGGCTTTGTCAAGCCTGACCTTAAAAACCTCTAAGGAAGGAGATTCCACAACCTCCCTAGGTAACCCATTCCAATGCTTCACCACCCTCCTAGTGAAAAAGTTTTTCCTAATATCCAACCTAAATCTCCCCCACTGCAACTTGAGACCATTACTCCTTGTTCTGTCATCTGGTACCACTGAACAGTCTAGATCCATCCTCTTTGCAACCCCCTTTCAGGTAGTTGAAAGCAGCTATCAAATCCTCCCTCATTCTTCTCTTCTGCAGACTAAACAATCCCAGTTCCCTCAGCCTCTCCTCATAAGTAATGTACTCCAGCCCCCTAATCATTTTTGTTGCCCTCTGCTGGACTCTTTCCAATTTTTCAACATCATTCTTGTAGTCTTCTTGGCAACAAGGGCACACTGTTGACTCATATCCAGCTTCTCGTCCACTGGAACCCCTAGGTCCTTTTCTGCAGAACTGCTGCCTAGCCACTCAGTCCCTAGTCTGTAGCAGTGCATGGGATTCTTTCATCCTAAGTGCAGGACACTACACTTGTCCTTGTTGAACCTCATCAGATTATTTTTTGGCCCAATCCTCTAATTTGTCTAGGTCCCTCTGTATCCTATCCCTACCCTCCAGCGTATCTACCACTCCTCCCAGTTTAGTGTCATCTGCAAACTTGCTGAGGGTGCAGTCCACGCCATTCTCCAGATCATTAATGAAGATATTGAACAAAACCGGCCCCAGAACCGACCCTTGGGGCACTCCGCTTGATACCGGCTGCCAACTAGACATGGAGACATTGATCACTACCCCGTTGAGCCCGACAATCTAGCCAGCTTTGTATCCACCTTATAGTCCATTCATCCAGCCCATACTTCTTTAACTTGCTGGCAAGAATACTGTGGGAGACCATATCAAAAGCTTTGCTAACGTCAAGGAATAATATGTCCACGGCTTTCCCCTCATCCGCAGAGCCAGTTATCTCATCATAGAAGGCAATTAGGTTAGTCAGGCATGACTTGCCCTTGGTGATAAATAGACTGAGCTCCTTGACTCTCTCACTGTAAGGCAGGTTTTCCAGACCTCAAATCATTCTTGTAGCTCTTCTCTAACCTCTCTCTTATTTTTCAACATATTTTTTTAATAGTGCAGACACCAGAATTGGACATCAATTCCATATGATGAGGTTGTTACTGCTTTAAGAAGTTTCTCTTTTTAGGAAACACTATGAAAGGCATGTTTCCATTTATTAATTGTTTTTCTCTGACACCATGAAGCTGTTTGGTTTCAGCTGAGGAACAACTGTTTTGACTCTTCCCGAATGACAGATCATTTCAGAAACATTTACCAAGAATTGCCCACTTTGAAAATAGCTACCATCTCCCATTGCTCTCAATAGGACTGAGACTATGGATTACACATAGCAACTGGCCCCTTCCTCAGTGGTTCTCATTGTTCTCAATAGGACTGAGCCAAAGCTGCCCTCATGGAAGATGGAGACAGAGAGGAGAACTGAGACACAGGTCAATGGAGGCAGTGGCCAACTCTGCTGAGCACAGCCTATGCCCGCCCTCCCATAGAGAACACTAGAAGATGGAAGCCATTTAAGATAGGGCAATGCTTTGTGAATTTCTCTGAAGAACAGCGTTATTCTTCAGCCTCTGCTGACAGAGAAACTTTCAGTTATAAAGAACAATAGGGAGAGACAAGTACACTTAAAAAAAACCATTTAAAAAAATTGCCCATTGCATCAGATCTACTCAAGGCTCATCTCAGCCAGTGTTTGTGTAAACACAATGTCTGAGCTGAGACACACCTGGGACAAAACTGGCTCTAGCACAGGGGGCTCAGTTTCTAGCACAGGGGGCTCAGATCCATTTTTAAATTAATTTGAACTCATACATTAAATACTGGATTTTCTTGAAAACTCCCAGGAAATTAATTCAGTATGCAGCAAATAAGTGTTGCAGTTTTGGGGAGGATACAGTGTGTGTCAGGGACCCACAGCTGAACGAAGCCCCAGCTCATTGCCCTCGGCTGATTCAACTAATGAACCTGACCTCCTGATTGACTCAAGACTGCAGTGGGCACATTCTTAAACTCTGGAGCAGGCCTGGGTCCATGGCTGCTCA
This sequence comes from Emys orbicularis, assembly GCF_028017835.1. Taxonomy (NCBI): domain Eukaryota; kingdom Metazoa; phylum Chordata; order Testudines; family Emydidae; genus Emys; species Emys orbicularis. The sequence goes on along the minus strand of NC_088697.1, from coordinate 16,525,709 downwards.
ATAGTTTCCTTGCCTACAGCTGTGTTTCTGGTCCGGCTCCCTGGTCCTGCTCTCAGCTCCATTCTTGCTCCTGACCCTCACTCCTAACCCCTGCTTCTGCCTCCTGGTCCTTGTTCTTGGCTGCCACCGCTGGTTTCCTCCCCTTGGCTCCCAGTTCCTGGTTCTCAGCTCTGGCTCGCTCCCTGGACTTGGTAACTTGGCTCCTGATTTGGGCGGTGGCCATTAGGCCTGGTCACCTCTGCTCCAACCACTAGGCCAGCCGCCCTCCCTGACCATTAAGAAACACTTCCCCCCTGGCCTGATCTTTAACAGTATTCTTCATATATAGCAAAGAGCTTGAATCCCAGCTTGAAGTGCAAAACTTAACTTAACTCAGCTATGGAGCCGTGACTGCTTCTCCGTGATAAATGTGTGTGTTGTTTTTAACATATATTCTTTAATTATTTATTCAGCTTCCTATCTTATGTATACTTACCAAGATTTCTTTTTGCATGCACATAAAGCTGTAAACATGAATTTCTCATTGTATCCTGTCAGTTTTCTTAGAGAAAGTCTATACTAGCGATAATGTAATGTTGGAAAGAGAATTGAATTATTCATGGCGATGGAGTGAAATGACTCACAGTAAAACTTTATATTTTATGTAATTTGTTTTTCCCTAAGCCTGTTGTGTAAACATAACAAATTATGCATGTCACTTCCCTAGCTAAGTGTTTAATATTTTAGCAAACGCTCTGTGTATTTTTGTCACTTAATAAAAAGAACCAGTAGATTTCTTTAATAAGCAGTGATTAGTACACAGTACCTATACGTCCAAGCAAGTCAAACAGTTGGGGTTTGTCTATGTGGGGAAATAGGCCAGAATAGCTATTCCATAATAGCTCCCTGGATGGGCACTCTTATTCTATACTAGTCTACTTTTGGATTAAGTTAAACTACACAAAGACACTCTAGTGTGGAATAAGAGTGTACACATGAGGAACTAGTGCAGAATAGCTTATTTTGCAATAGCTTTCCTGTGCAGACAAATCCTTCTACAGCTGCTAACTGAGCCATTACGTTCATGGAGTCTAAATCCTGAAAAGAAAACTCTGATCATCTAAGCGAGCTCCTGCATATCACAGGCCAGAGAGTTTACCTGAAATAATTCCGATTTGAACTACAGCAGATCTTTTAGAAAAACATCCCCTCTTGTCTTAAACATTGCCTGTGATGGAGAATCTACCGCAGCCATGGGCAAATTGTCCCAATGATTCTGTGCTAATAATGGGCTAAGCTATGGCATTAAGGGCAGGAGCGCGGCCAGCTTTTCTGCTGCCCTAGGGGGAGGAAGGTCCCGCCCTGAAATGCCGCCCCCCACAGAGGCGGCGGAAGGTCCCGCCGCCGAAATACCGCCGCGGTCACCCCCCCCCAAATTGTAGTGCCCTAGGCGACCGCCTAGGTCGCCTAATGGGTTGCGCCAGCCCTGATTGAGGGTATGTCTACACTGCAATAAAATACCTGCGGGTGGCCTGTGTCAGCTGACTTGGGCTCTGGGGGGCTTGGGTGCGGAGCTATAAAACTGCAGTGTAGACATTGAGGCTCAAGGGGAGAGGATGCCAAAACTAGGACCCCAACCAGAGCCCAAACGTCTACACTGCCATTTTATGGCCTCACAAGCACAAGTCAGGGGATGTGGGCCAGCCGCGGGTGTTTTATTGCAGTGTAGGCATACCCATCGTCACAGAGACATTTGAAGATGCATCCCCGAAGAGGAGACAGAGAGGACTGCTGAGGCGCTGTTAGGCTCAGCATTCCTTGTGCTTTTCTGGCCTAGAGTGAGCTGCGCAAAGCAGGGGCTGTGAGGAAGCAGAGGACAGTGGTTAGGAAGCTTTGGCTCCAAGGCACTTGTTAGCATTAAGGCATGAGAGGGAGAGAGGAAGGACATGGACCAGGCGTGGAGACTGAGGTAGGGGTATTGCTAAGACCGGAAGGAGAATGCTCCCTTAGGAGCTCAGGCTGGGAAGGGAGATATCTGCGAGGAGGTTCCATTCCTCTTTCCCGCATCAGAGCCCAGGGTCCTGGAGGTGAAAGCAGCAGTTAAAGGAACAGTGGTGTCGAGTTGGTGCCAGCTCAGAAAAGAAGATGTCCAAGCCTTTGCCCATTCTCACTTATCTAAACATACTCCACCTTCTACAGACCTGATCCCCACCCTCAGCATTGACCTGACCTCACCCCTGCACCTGACTCATAGAACTTATCGCTAGAAAGGACCATCATGACCATCTGGTCTGCACATCACAGGCCACAGAACCTCACCCATCCACTCCTGTAACAGACCCCGAACCTCTGGCTGAGTTACTGAAGTCCTCAAATCATGGTTTAAATACTTCAAATGACAGAAAATCCACCATTTACTCTAGTTCAAGCCAGAAAGTGACCCGTGCCCCACGCTGCAGAGGAAGGCAAAAAACTCCCAAGGTCTCTGCTAATCTGACCTGGAGAAAATTCCTTCTCAACCCCAAATATGGTGATCATTTAGACCCTGAGCATGTAGGCAAAACCTGCCAGGCAGATACCTGGGAAAGAATTCTCTGTAATAACTCAGAGCCCTCCCCAATCAGTGTCCCATTTCTGGCTGTTGGATATATTTGCTGTTAGCAGTCGCAGATTGGCTACATGCCGTTGTAGGCAGCCCCATCATATCATCCCCTCCATAAACCTATCAAGATCAGTCTTGAAGCCAGTTAGATTTTTTGCCTCCACTGCTCCCCTTGGAAGGCTGCTCCAGAACTTCACTCCTCTGATGGTTAGAAACCTTCGTCTAATTTCAAGCCTAATCTTGTTGATGGTCAGTTTATAGCTATTTGGTCTTGTGTCCACATTGGCACTTAACTTAAATAACGCTTCTCCCTCCCTGGTATTAATCCCTCTGATGTATTTATAGAGAGCGATCATAGCTCCCCTCGGCCTTCTTTTGGTTAGGCTAAGCAAGCCAAGCTCCTTAAGGGTATGTCTACACTGCAGTGTAAGCCCAGAGTTAGTGGATCTAGGGTCAGCTGATCCTGAGTTAGAGAACCCAGGGCGCGAGTGGCTACACTGATTGTTAAACCTACATTAAGGTTTTTCTAACCTGGGGCTCCGGCATCCACACTGCAGCACGCAGACCTGAGTCAAACCAACAATATCCCAGACTCCCTGGTGCCCTCCCAAAATGTATCCACTCCAGCCCTTTGACCCTGGTGCACTGTGGGGAAACTTGGCTGTCCACCCTGCACAATGCACGAAGTTTGTACAGCCCGTCAACGCAGCCTGCCGAGGAGTGATTTTGGTCTGTGTGCTCCCAGCTACCAGAGCCAGCAACATGGAGGAGGAGGTGCCTTTTGTAGAACTTCTCTTGCTTGCGCTTTCATTCCTGTGTCAGGAAACAGGCACAGCTTCTGTGAGATGCTGGTGGATGTTTCAGTGATGTTTTCTGACCTGACAGAGCTTAGGCTGGAGCAGGAGGAGAAGTTCACAGACATGGCTGACTTGCACTGACTGATGCTGCTAATAACAGTTGGCATGGCTGCTGATGGTCCCAGAAGGAGGAGTGCTAGGCAGAGACGGGCTCCACCTAACTAAGAGAGGGAAGAGCATCTTCGCAAGCAGGCTGGCTAACCTAGTGAGGGGGGCTTTAACCTAGGTTGACCGGGGGAAGGAGACCAAAGCCCTGAGGTAAGTGGGGAAATGGGATACCGGGAGGAAGCACGAGCAGGAGAGTGCAAGAGGGGAGGACTCCTGCCTCATACTGAGAAAGTGGGATGATCAGCAAGTTCTCTTAAGTGCCTATACACAAATGCAAGAAGCCTGGGAAACAAGCAGGGAGAACTGGAAATCCTGGCACAGTCAAAGAACTATGATGTGATTGGAATAACAGAGACTTGGTGGGGTAGCTCACATGACTGGAGCACTGTCATGGATGGGTCGGGTATAAACTGTTCAGGAAGGACAGGCAGGGCAGAAAAGGTGGGGGAGTTGCATTGTATGTAAGAGAGCAGTATGACTGCTCAGAGCTCCGATACAAAACTGCAGAAAAACCTGAGAGTCTCTGGATTAAGTGTGAGCAACAAGGGTGATGTCATGGTGGGAGTCTGCTATAGACCACCAGACCAGGGGGATGAGGTGGACGAGGCTTTCTTCCGGCAACTAACAGAAGTTACTAGATCACAGGTCCTGGTTCTCATGGGAGACTTCAATCACACTGATATCTGCTGGGAGAGCAATACAGCAGTGCACAGACAATCCAGGAAGTTTTTGGAAAGTGTAGGGGACAATTTCCTGGTGCAAGTGCTAGAGGAACCAACTGGGGCAGAGCTCTTCTTGACCTGCTGCTCACAAACTGGGAAGAATTAGTAGGGGAAGCAAAAGTGGATGGGAACCTGGGAGGCAGTGACCATGAGATGGTAGAGTTCAGGATCCTGACACAAGGAAGAAAGGAGAGCAGCAGAATACAGACCCTGGACTTCAGAAAAGCAGATTTTGACTCCCTCAGGGAACTAATGGCCAGGATCCCCTGGGAAAATAACATGAGGGGGAAAGGAGTCCAGGAGAGCTGGCTGTATTTTAAAGAATCCTTATTGAGGTTGCAGGAACAAACCATCCCGATGTGTAGAAAGAATAGTAAATATGGCAGGCGACCAGCTTGGCTTAACAGTGAAATCCTTGCTGATCTTAAACACAAAAAAGAAGCTTACAAGAAGTGGAAGATTGGACAAATGACCAGGGAGGAGTATAAAAATATTGCTCAGGCATGCAGGAGTGAAATCAAGAAGGCCAAATCACACATGGGGTTGCAGCTAGCAAGAGATGTTAAGAGTAACAAGAAGGGTTTCTTCAGGTATGTTAGCAACAAGAAGAAAGTCAAGGAAAGTGTGGGCCCCTTACTGAATGAGGGAGGCAACTTGGTGAGAGAGGATGTGGAAATAGCTAATGTACTCAATGCTTTTTTTGCCTCTGTCTTCACAAACAAGGTCAGCTCCTAGACTACTGCACTGGGCAGCACAACATGGGGAGGAGGTGACCAGCCCTCTGTGGAGAAAGAAGTGGTTCAGTACTATTTAGAAAAGCTGGACGAGCACAAGTCCATGTGGCCGGATGTGCTGCATCCGAGAGTGGTAAAGGAATTGGCGGATGTGATTGCAGAGCCATTGGCCATTATCTTTGAAAACTCATGGCGATCGGAGGAAGGTCCCGGATGACTGGGAAAAAGCTAATATAGTGCCCATCTTTAAAAAAAGGAAGAAGGAGGATCCAGGGAACTACAGGCCAGTCAGCCTCACCTCAGTCCCTGGAAAAATCATGGAGCAGGTCCTCAAGGAATCAATTCTGAAGCACTTAGAGGAGAGGAAAGTGATCAGGAACAGTCAGCATGGATTCACCAAGGGCAAGTCATGCCTGACTAACCTAATTGCCTTCTATGATGAGATAACTGGCTCTGTGGATGAGGCTAAAGCAGTGGACATGTTATTCCTTGACTTTAGCAAAGCTTTTGATACAGTCTCCCACAGTATTCTTGCTGGCAAGTTAAGGAAGTATGGGCTGGATGAATGGACTATAAGGTGGATAGAAAGCTGGCTAGATCGTCGGGCTCAACGGGGTAGTGATCAATGTCTCCATGTCTAGTTGGCAGCCGGTATCAAGCGGAGTGCCCCAAGGGTCAGTCCTGGGGCCAGTTTTGTTCAATATCTTCATTAATGATCTGGAGGATGGCGTGGACTGCACCCTCAGCAAGTTTGCAGATGACACTAAACTGGGAGGATTGGTAGATACACTGGAGGGTAGGGATAGGATACAGAGGGACCTAGACAAATTAGAGGATTGGGCCAAAAGAAATTTGATGAGATTCAACAAGGACAAGTGCAGAGTCCTGCACTTAGGATGGAAGAATCCCATGCACTACTACAGACTAGGGACTGAATGGCTAGGCAGCAGTTCTGCAGAAAAGGACCTCGTCCAGGTTACAGTGGACGAGAAGCTGGATATGAGTCGACAGTGTGCCCTTGTTGGCAAGAAGGCTAACAGCATTTTGGGCTGTATATGTAGGGGCATTGCCAGCAGATCGAGGGACGTGATCATTCCCCTCTATTTGGCATTGGTGAGGCCTCAATTGGAGTACTGTGTCCAGTTTTGGGCCCCACACTAGAAGAAGGATGTGGAAAAATTGGAAAGAGTCCAGCGGAGGGCAACAAAAATGATTAGGGGGCTGGAGCACATGACTTATGAGGAGAGGCTGAGGGAACTGGGATTGTTTAGTCTGAAGAAGAGAAGAATGAGAGGGGATATGATAGCTGCTTTCAACTACCTGAAAGGAGGTTCCAAAGAGGATGGATTTAGACTGTTCTCAGTGGTAGCAGATGACAGAACAAGGAGTAATGGTCTCAAGTTGCAGTGGGGGAGGTTTAGGTTGGATATTAGGAAAAATGTTTTCACTAGGAGGGTGGTGAAGCACTGGAATGGGTTACCTAGGGAGGTGGTGGAATCTCCTTCCTTAGAGGATTTTAAGGTCAGGCTTGACAAAGCCCTGGCTGGGATGATTTAGTTGGGGATTGGTCCTGCTTTGAGCAGGGGGTTGGACTAGATGACGTCCTGAGGTCCCTTCCAACCCTGATATTCTATTATTCTATTCCATTCTAGCTTATCAAGGAGAAGGTTAAAATGTGACTTGGTCACTATGCATATATACCTCCAGAGGGAGAAGATATCTGATAATAGCGTAGACGCAATAAAATCAATCCCCGAGCACTCTCCCGTCGATTCCGGTACTCCGCCGCGAGAGGCGCAACCGGAGTTGACGGGGGAGCGGCAGCAGTCGACTCAGCCCGTGCACACACCGCAGTAAGTAGACCTAAATACGTCGACTTCAGCTATGCTATTCTCGTAGCTGAAGTTGCGTATCTTAGGTCGATCCCCGACCAGGGTATAGTGTGCTGCTCCTCTCCAAAATCTGCTCTGGGATTGGTTCAGCGACCGAGTGACTTCATTTTTATACTCCTCCCTCGGTGCCTGCTGCTAGCTCCCATCGGTCCCCATGCTGGATTCTGGGGCCAGCAGGATATCATCCCTGTGGACCAAGTCATCGTGCACCAGCATTGGCTCCATGCTGGGTACAGTGCCCAGCACCCAGTCAAACTCCTTATAAATCAGGTATGATGTCGGCAAGTTGCCCAAGGCGTGGGTCTAGAACATAAGAACAGCCATACTGGGTCAGACCAAAGGTCCATTAGCCCAAGATCCTGTCTTCCGGCAGTGGCCAATGCCAGGTGCCCCAGAGGGAATGAACAGAACAGGTAATCATGAAGTGACCCATCCCCTGTCGCCCATTCCCAGCTTCTGGTCCCCTTTTTCTGGTACTCAGTCTTGAGCTACTTAATCTGCTCCCTGGACTGGTCGCCGATCTGATATATTTGCAATGCTGGCAGCTTCTTCACTATTTGCTGGTACGCCTGATCATTCCAGGTACTCTTACTGAAGTCCACTGTTTTGCTGGCCTCACACTACAGATTCACCAAAATCTGGCTGTGCTCCCATGAACATGAAGCAGCACACTTGCAAAAAGCTTCTTCTGGTCAATCTGCATTGCAAACACAGAAGGCTCTCTGGTGGTGTGTTTGTAGCTTAGTGGTCAGAAGACAATGGAAGGGTTAACGCTGACTCACTGAGCTGCTGCAGTACACCAAGGGGGCTGCTTCTGTTTTCAGTGGATTGGAGATTCTTAGGATAGAGGGGACAAAGGAAATTGCCCCATGGGATTGTGGGATACTTTCGGTCAAGGGGGTGCTATGTCTACACTGCAAAGCAACAGGGCTTGAACCCTGGGTCACTGTTTGACTTGGACTTGGACCCTGCAGAGTCCTAGGACCCTAGGTCTGAGCCCAAGTCTGAGAGAACTGTGTTTAGACAAAAAGGAGATCTGGGCTCAAGCCTGAGTCTTAGCCCAGGCTTACAGGGCAGTGTAGACAAACCCTAAGTTTCCTCTTCTCAGGTAGGTTCTCTATTCCTCAGATCATCCTCGTAGCCCTTCTCTGCACCTGTTCCAATTTGAATTAAAATTTCTTAAACATGGGAGACCAGAACTGTACACACCGTGCCAGATGAGGGCTCACAAGTGCCTTGTATAATGGTAAGAACATTTTCCTATCTCTACTGGAAATACCTCACCTGATGACTCCTCGGCTTGCATTAGCCTTTTTCACAGCTGCATCACAGTGGCAGCTCATAGTCATCCTATGACCGACCAGCACACCCAGAACTTTCTCCTCTTCTGTTGCTTCCAACAGACATGTCCCCAGCTCATAGCAAAAATTCTTGTTGTTAGTCCCTAGGTGTAGGACCTTGCACTTTGCACTATTAAATTTCATCCCATTTCTATTACTCCAGTTTTCAAGGTGCCTTGTATGATACTCCAGTCCTCCTCTGTATTGACAATACTTCCTGTGGTGGCTAGGGGTCCTCTTGAGTCCCCACCAGACCACGGTTTGGGCCACTTACAGAGTCCTTCCCCTGGTTGTGGCAAACAAGGGCTTCTCCAAACAACCAAAGGTTCTTTTCCCTCTCCCTCCTCTGGGAGAGGGAGAATCAGGCTACATCTACACTACAGGGGGGGGTCGATTTAAGATACGCAAATTCAGCTACGCGAATAGCGTAGCTGAATTCGACGTATCGCAGCCGACTTACCCCGCTGTGAGGACGGCGGCAAAATCGACCTCCGCGGCTTCCCGTCGACGGCTCTTACTCCCACCTTCGCTGGTGGAGTAAGAGCGTCGATTCGGGGATCGATTGTCGCGTCCTGACGGGACGCGATAAATCGATCCCCGAGAGGTCGATTTTTACCCGCCGATTCAGGCGGGTAGTGTAGACCAGGCCTCAGAGTAAAAGAAAAAGACAAAGGTGGTCAGCCTCTTAGGCAATCTTTTGGGTCACCCTTTTGGGGTTCATGTTACCTACAGGTTCTAACATCCTTGCTCAGGATTAAGGTCTGCCTCCAGCCCATCTTTGTGGTAACCCCCACTTTGCACCAGGTCCATATGGTCTCAGGGGTAGCAAAGTCTGCAACTGTCTTCCTGTTTGCTGATCTGTCACTTAGCCAGCAGTCTGTGAAGCACAACTGTCTGCTCCTAGTCACTGCCCCCCCTGTGGGGGATTTTCCCTTTTTAAGCTTCCTCTCTCCAGGCAGAACAAGCCTTACAGGTGTGTCTGGTTAGTGCTGGCTGAGCCCAGAAGAGCTTGTTAGCTTCTTCTCTACTGGAGTGAGGGTGTGCCCCTCTCACCTCCCAATTTTGTGTCCTCCACCGATTGTGTTAGCACACTCCCACTTTTGATGCCAAGGTCATTAATGAAAATGCTAAATAAGATTGGCTCCAACTTCTCCAAACCTTCCTTGGCTGAAACAGAATTATCCAACAGAACCTGTTTGCAACTAGCCCCTCCCTAGTCCCCAGATCCTTACTCTGTACCATTGTATGCTGAGGAACCTGTATCAGAAGGAGAGAGAATCTTCTATCTTCAGAAATTAGCCTAGGATAGGATAGAAATATAATCAGAAGAGGTGAGAACTTAATCTTCTATGAAGTGGTGGTTCCAGTGAGCACAAGTTGTGTCCCCCAGAATGTTCTCACCATTTGCCAGAACTACCACATCGGGTGATGAAGACCATCAGTGTCAATTAGCTCCACTAACGGGAGGTCCAGGATATGTATGTATCCCTGTCTAGCCTATATCTTCAGCAGCATATTGAGACTTTCCCATCCCAAATGGCCTCCTTTGAAAGTGGTTCCCCTTTTAAGCCCATAACTCTGAAAGTCCATCCGCTTACTGTTTCTGATTGTTGTGTGCCAGGAGTAACTTTCGGGGGACAGGTGATGTTCTGTGAAATGTGCCGTCATTAAAGTCATGCACACAAGCGGTAAGAGAGCACATTGTTTTAGCTAACCAGTCTCTGGACGCACAGAGGAGGGGTTTGCCCTATCAGCCTGGCAGTATCCTTGCCTCTTGTGTCAGCGTACAGATATAAAACAGCAAGTAAGAACCTTGGCCAACCTAGTGGCATTCAGCTGAAGTGATGGTTTTATTTAAAGATATTTCTTGCATTTCAGGATTGCATGTTACCATAGCCACAAGCACCCAAAGGCTAGAGTGATGATGAAGCCATGGGACTGGTAAAGTGAAAAAAAGCAAATGCTGGTGCTAGGGTAACCAGACAGCAAGTGTGAAAAATCGGGACGGGATGGGGGGTAATAGGAGCCTATATAAGAAAAAGACCCAAAAATCGGGACTGTCCCTATAAAATCGGGACATCTGGTCACCCTAGCTGGTGCTAAACTATAAAATACAGTATTCGCTGCACGAACCAATGGATTGGTTCTTTGAGATGAGCAGAGTTGTTCTTTTCTGTGCACTTGGTAAGCTGGATGTGTGAATGACTTTTCTTGCTTCTAGTCCCAACTGTAGTCGGAAGAGAGCCTAAGACATAAGCCCTTTTATCAGAGGCCTGGTATAAGGCAGAACCTGTTCACAGAGTAACACTTTGAGAGTATTCAATTTTTATGACACTGTTGTGTTTGGGAGCCAAAGGTGGAAGCCTGCTGAAAAAGTGGAAACCTGTTGAAATTGTTTAGTTAGCTTTATGTTCCAATTAGCTTCTTTCACAGACTGGATTTGTCTCCCCAGAGGTAACATGCTTGTTAACAGCAAAAATGTTTTAAATAAATAAATAATATATAGAGGTGAGAAATAACAGACCTCAACTCTATTGTCCCTCTGCAAATTTGTGTACACAGAGGCAATCCCTTACCTCTCTCTAAAAGTGAAAAGTTTCAGAAAGTTCAATGAATAGAAGATTGTTGGGGGCAGAATAGATCTGGACAAGGAGAAGAAGTCTTGAGATAAATGTGAGAAGCAAGGGACACATGCTTTTTTGTTAAAATATTATGTTTGCTTTTAAAGAAAAAAATCCAGAATACTTAATGTTGTTGTTTTAGTTAAATAAAACAATTTAAATGTCTGTCTGGTGATGTTCTCCTCCTAATACAGCCTGGCAAGAAAATCCTCCAAATATTAATGATTAACCTGTTGAACTGGAGATAGTTCACCTCCCAATGACTTCATAAATATCTGCTTCAATTATCATTGGTAAATGAAATAACCAAATAATCATTCATTTTCTGATACAGCTATAAAACTCATCTGAAAAGTTTTCAAAATAAATCACTATTTAAAAATGTATAGCGTGTACCTTCTAAAAATGAAACCTGCATCTATCTCTCAGTTGTGAAGAATATGTATTAAGGTTATAACAACCAACAAGAATGCACTTTTATGTAGAAAACCATGATTAAATCGAGTCTTACTGACTAGTGATTTAAATCATGATTTAAATCAAATCTACCCTGCCCACTGTGCTCTTGCCCCTGGCCCCTTCATTCCCCAGGGGGGGCCCCACAAATATGTTAGGCACCGGGCTCACAAAAAGTTAATCCGGCCCTGGCCTAAATATGGGGATAGCTGAAATATTTGGTACTCAAACATTTCCATAAGTGCCTATTAGTGCTGCCATACTGAGATACCATACTGAGGGATGGGGATGGCACAGACGGATTGGAATGATAGAACCTGGTAAAGCCATGAAGAAGACAGGACTCATTGAACAAGTGTGTTGTTAGTGGGATCCCACCAGGATTGCTTCTTGGCCCTACACTATTTAATATTTTTATTAATGAAAACATAAAATCTTCACTGATAAAGTTTGCAGCTGACACAAAAATTGGGGGAGTGTAAATGAAGCAGAAATGTCACCGATAGAGACTGATTTGGATCACTTGGTAAGCTAGAGGCAAACAATATGTGTTTTAATATGGCTAAATGTACATGTATACATCTAGGAACAAAGACTGTAGGCCAGGATGAGGGACTCTGTCCTGGGAAGCAGTAACTCTGAAAAAGAGTTGGGGGTCATGGTGGATAATCAGCTGAACATGAGCTCCCAGTATGACACTGGCTAAGAGTGCTAACGAGATCCTGAAATGCATAAAAAGGGAAATCTTGAGTAGAAATGAAGAGGGTTTTTTTTACCTCTGTATTTGGCATTGGTTGGACCACTGATGGAATACTGTGTCCAGTTCTGGTGTCCACTATTTAAGAAGGATGTTGATAAATTGGAGAGGGATCAGAGAAGAGCCATGAGAATGATTAAAGGATTAGAAAACCTGCCTTACAGTGATAGACTCAAGGGGCTCAATTCTAGCTTAAGAAAGAGAAGTTTAAGGGGTGACTTGATTACTGTCTATAAGTATCTACATGGGGTAAAAATATTTAATAATGGGTTCTTCAGTCTAGCAGAGAAAAGTATAATATGATCCAATGGCTGGAAGTTGAAGCTAGAAACATTCAGGCTGGAAATAAGGCATACGTTTTTAACAGTGAGAGTAAGTAACAATTTATGAAGGGTTGTGGTGGATTCTCCATCACTGACAATTTTGAAATCCAGGTTGGATATTTTTCCAAAAGATCTGCTCTGGGAATTATTGTGGGGCAGGTCTCTGCCCCGTGTTACATAGGAGGTCAGACTAGATGATCACAATGATCCCTTCTGGTTTTGAAATCTACAAATCTATGAATTATGTCTGTTTTATGCTGACAATACTATTCAATCTCATCTCAGTGTTTAAAAGGGGCTCCTTAGCTTCTGTCTTTTGCTCACTTTTCTTTTCATTCCATCCATATTTTAGAGGATGAAAGGCAAACTTGGTGCTCTTGTAATATCTTTGATATTGAGTTCAATGTGTTACGTCTACCCCTACTTATCTATCCTATTTAAATTATACGGTCTCTGAAGACCTAAATAGTTTTCACCTGGCACCAAATCTGGCTGAAACAACTTAGTACTGAAGACACTTTTATGGCTCCTTGTCTTACATTGCTCTTGTAGAATAATAATGAGGGTGTAAAAGACCATCCTATTTTCTGATTTATAAGGCACTCTGAGGTCTCCACTGTATTTTAAGTCCTGAACAGCAAGAAATTATCATAAATCATTGCCCAAAAAATCTCCAAAGACTTATTGACAATGAGGGAGAAAAGGAGCTGCTCCAAGTTACTTCTGGAATGATGTTTGTCATGCTGACATGCTGTTCTAATAGAAATCCGTCTATGTCTCATGAAGAAATCTCCATCTGTCTCACTGGTTGCATAATATCCCATTGGTTTACAGTAGACACACATGGCGCAATAGCAAGGAGGCTGTGTCACATTTGCAAATCCAGGACTCAGACCCCAGCAACAATTGCAGTTGGTTAGTTTGCAAGCCTACTTTTTCCCACGGGATCTTCAACATGCTGACTTGGCTCTATAGCATTCAGCAACACTCTTCCAAAATGTGTGTTTATATTTGGGGGGGGGGGGGGGGGGAATGTGGCTGGCTGCACAGTCAAGAGCAGATTTGCCATGTAGAGTCTCCTTTGTCTCACCATGTGAACTACATGTATACATCTTAATGCCCACAGAACATCTGATATGTAGGTACCACTGCCCTCTGCTGGGTGGAATATGCTAGGGCTGCTCACATGCACGAATTCCTCTTCTGACTGAGCCGGCCTACAGCTTAGAGGTGTGTTATCTTTGAATTGTTAAGCTGAAGGCTATGCGTTCTAGTTCTGATATTACATCTATTTAGCTGGCTGGTAATGCTCTAAGTCAGCAGTGCAGAAGAAATGGCTGCAAGTATTCAGAGCACTGGGCCGAGTTGTTTACTGATGTGTCAGCATTGAAGATACTCAGGAGGGAAAGTTCCGCATTGCTACTTCCGGTATTTGTCTAGAGGTCATGAAGAACCGCCTTTGCTGGGCACAAACCTCGCAGAACATCAGTCTAAGAGGATGTATCTTTACATCTTCAGCCATTTACCTTGCAAAGCCTAAGTGTTCTATAGTGATACATTTTACAAAGTTGGAGTCACCAATTTCATGTCCATTCTTTCAGGAGACTGGTCAGACCTGCATCCGCTCCTCAGGGCTAGTTCTGTTAATAGACTGGTGTTAAGGAGAAGAGGAAGCGGACATGGGGATTTCCCAGTGAATCAGAATGAAACCCTTGCTCCAAAGTGATATCATTTGCAGTGTGCTGTTTGGTGGGTTTCAGACAGAGAAGAGCTGAACTACGTGCTGCAGTTATCCCCTAAAGGGGATAATAAAGGGGATAATAAAGACAGCACATTTGTTAATCCCTCTCTTTAGTAACTGCGAACAAGAGCGGCTAACAGGGGAGTTTTGTGAGGGAGTTCTCCAGGTGAAGGAGGAGCGATTACGTGACCCTTGGGGTAAGTTTGTCATCTGTAGTGTGTGTGTTTGTGTTTGTGGTGTACTTGCTGTTTGACTGAAATATACTGTGTGGTCTGTTTGTTTGGGCGACCATGTGCTGAGCCTAGTGGCCTGCTAGGCAAGGCTGAGAGCTTCTTAACGAGGCTTGGATCCCCAATACCTTTAGCACTCATCAACCCATAACTGGGGGGTGAGGGGGCTACTCAGGAAGACCAGGGCTTTAAAAAGCCTGCTCCTAAGTGACCAGAGGAGCTAGCGAACAGGAGCAGCTAACAGGGTAGTTTTGTGAGCGAATGTGTGTGTGTGGGGGGGGCTAGATACATTTTAACATTCTTTAAAAGCAAGACCGACTCTAGGCACCAGCAAAGCAAGCACGTGCTTAGGGCGGCACAATTCTAGGGGCGGCATTCCGGCCATTCTATTTTTTTTTTTTTTGCTTGGGCAGTTGCGCTGGCCGAGGGACGTGCTGGCTGCCCTTCCTGCAGCCCCCATTGGCCTGGAGCGGCGAACCGCGGCCAGTGGGAGCCGCGATCGGCTGAACCTGTGGACGCGGCAGGTAAACAAACCGGCCCGGCCCGCCAGGGGCTTTCCCTGAACAAGCGGCAGCCCTAGTTTGAGAACCACTGATCTAGAACATCCCTGACAGGCGTTTGTCCAACCTGCTCTTAAAAATCCCCAATGATGGAGATTCCACAACCTCCCTAGGCAATTTATTCCAGTGCTTAACCACTCTGACGGTTAGGAAGTTTTTCCTAATGTCCAACCTAAACCTCCCTTGCTGCAATTGAAGCCCACTGCTTCTTGTCCTATCCTCAGAGGTTAAGAAGAACAATTTTTCTCCCTCCTTCTTGTAACAACCTTTTATGTACTTGAAAACTGTTATCATGTCCCCTCTCAGTCTTCTCTTCTCCAGACTAAACAAACCCAATTTTTGCAATCTTCCCTCATAGGTCATGTTTTCTAGACCTTTAATCATTTTTGTTGCTCTTCTCTGGATTTTCTCCAATTTGTCCACATCTTTCCTAAAATGTGGCACCCAGAACTGGACACAATACTCCAGTTGAGGCCTAATCAGCGCGGAGTAGAGCGGAAGAATTACTTCTCGTGTCTTGCTTACAACACCCCTGCTAATGCATCCCAGAATCATGTTTGCTTTTTTTGAAACAGTGTTGCACTGTTGACTCATATTTAGCTTGTGGTCCACTATGACCCCCAGATCCCTTTCCACAGTACTCCTTCCTAGGCAGTCATTTCCCAGTTTGAATGTGTGCAACTGATTGTTCCTTCCTAAGTGCAGTACTTTGCATTTGTCCTTATTGAATTTCATCCTATTTACTTCAGACCATTTCTCCAGTTTGTCCAGATCATTTTGAATTTTAATCCTATCCTCCAAAGCGCTTGCAAACCCTCCCATCTTGGTATCATCCACAAACTTTATAAGTGTACTCGCCATGCCATTTTCTAAATCATTGATGAAGATATTGAACAGAACTGGACCCAGAACCGATCCCTGCGGGACCCCGTTTGCATGACTGTGAACCACTGAAACTTTCATGAAATATCATGAAACTTTCAGGATTCCCCAACACATTAATCTGATTGTTCAAATACTCACAAATAACAACTACTGTGATGCTGCAAGCAGCAGCGGAGTGAAGTCAGTTCCTTTGCCCAGGAATATATTCTAGAATCTGTCGTTTCATTATTTGGCCAGCTCGAACTGAAATACAAAGGGCTAGCTCCATAAAGAGCACGTAGGCTCAGAGTTGCAACTCTATAACTTCAGGTGTCCTGCCACTTAGTGGAATCCTCACCCCTGAGTTAAGTGGCCAGGCTCTCTATACAATGCATAGGGACAGTTCAGTGCCCCAGCACACTGCACCGCCTAAGCTAGCCAGATGAGATAGATAGGGGAACACCTAGTTTGAGGATCCCACCAGGTCTTAGGTCCCGTGCAGCTTGGCATTGTCAGGACTTACATGACTGTGTGCATGCCCAATGGCAGAAATTTAGGCACCTAGGGGACTTTACCAGCAGAAACTTAGGTGGCTAGAGAATTTGGGCTCCTACAGGATTAGGTGGCAGATGAGTGTGGGTTTTGAGGATCTCAGTGTTGGTTTTTAAGTGCCTAAAATGCCAATTAGACACCTAACTCTCTTTGTGGATCTAGCCTAAACACTCTGTTATTTTCATGGGCAGTAAGCTCATATGTCCAGAGGCACAGTCCCCCAAGTAATATAGATTGGTAGGTATTTTTATAACAGAGAATGTCCAGATAAATGTCATGACAAATTGGAAAGACACATCAGAATGATCATTTATTGAAAGGTTAAATACGTTGATGTTCGACTCAGTCCTGCAAGTGAAAAACACCATGGCCCCAATCCAAAGCAACACTTAGGCATGTGCTTATTTTTAAGTATGTGACTGCTCATATGCTTAAAGTTAAGCCTGTGCTTACAAGCTCTCCTGAACTGGAACCTGGGTGCATAGGTCTGAGAATGCAGCAGCAGGAAAATATGACAAGTTGGCTTCAATGGCTGTAAGCCAGGGGTGGGTGCACCTCAGTGGCAGAAAGTCTGACACAAATTGCCTCCAACCCCTGCTTCTCTGAGGGGCCTGCAGCAAGGTAAAGTTGCCCCAAAAGTGAGTGGCAGGGAGGGAGTATGGCTAGTATGCTCAGGAGATAAGCTAATTAGTGCATTGCATCCACCAGGCAGCCTCTGCTGGGGAACACTCAGAAAGCAGCAAGGCAAACACTTCCTGCATTCCCCCTCCTACTGATTTGGTGCAAACTGCACTTGAGGGGAATGTCACCCCTAATCTTTCCAACTGCAACCTGCAAACCTGTCAGACACCATACAGCTAGTCGGAGAGCATGCAGTGAGTGGCTTCCCGAATGACTTGCATTTTCTCCGTCTTGATATGCCCTTTCCCTTCTTCTTTCCTATCACTTGTGCAGTGGTTTTGTCACCTTGAGCCATATGGTAGGGTTGCCAGGCACCCTGTTTTTGACTGGAATGCCTGGTTGAAAAGGGACCCTGGGGCTCCAGTCAGCACTGCTGACCGGGCCATTAAGGGTCTGGTTGGCATGGGGCTGGTAGGCTCCCTGCCTGGCCCTGCATGCTGCCCCTGCACTGAGCGCCAGCTCCGCAGCTCTCATTGGCCGGGAACCACAACAGGCAGGGGCGGCACGCAGAGCCGTCTGGCTACACCTCTGCCTCGAAGCCAGAGGGAGATGTCGTTGCCTCCGGGAGCTACCTGAGGTGAGCGTCGCCCGGAGTCCCACCCTGCACCCCAACCCCATGCCCCAGCCCTGAGCCTCCTCCCATACACAAACTCCCTCTCGGAGCCTGCACCCTGCAACCCTTCCCACACCCCAACCCCCTGCCCCAGCCCAAAGCACCCTCCCACACCGTGAACCCCTCATTTTGGCCCCACTCCGAAGCCCATACCTGCTCCCACACTCCAACCTCCTGCACCAGCTCTGAGCCCCCTCCCGCTCCCAAACTCTCTCCCAGAGCCTGCACCCAACACCCTGCCCCAGCTCTGAGCCCCCTCCTGCACCTAGGGTTGCCAACTTTCTAATTGCACAAAAATGAACACCCTTACCCCGCCCCTGTCTGGAGGCTCTGTCCTGCCCCGCCCCTTCTCTGAGGCCCCGCCCCCACTCACTCCATCCCCTCTCCCTCCATCGCTCACTATCCCCACCCTCACTCACTTTCACTGGGCCAGGACAGGGGGTTGGGGTGCAAGCACAGGGGTGAAGCTGGGGATGAGGGGTTTGGAGTGCAGGAGGGGGCTAAGGGCTGGATCCATGTGGTTTGGTGTGTGGGAATGGGCTCAGGGTGGAGACAGAGGGTTGGGGTGCAGGAGGGGGTGCAGGCTCCAGCTGGGGGTGTGAGCTCTGGGGTGGGGCAGGGGATGAGGGGTTTGGGTGCACGAGGGGGCTCAGGGTGGGGGCAGAGGGTTGGGGTGCAGGAGGGGGTGCAGGCTCCAGCTGGGGGTGTGAGCTCTGGGGTGGGGCAGGGGATGAGGGGTTTGGGCTGCAGGAGGGGGCTCAGGGCTGGGGCAGGGGGGGTTGGGGGGCAGGAGGGGTTGCAGGGTCCAGGCTCCAGGAGGGAGTTTGGGTGCAGGAGGGGCTCAGGGCTGGGGTTGGGGTGTGGGAGTGGGTGTGGGGTCCAGGCTTCTGGAGGGAGCTTGGGTGTGGGAGGGGGCTCAGGGGCTCCACGTGCTGCCCCTGCCCCAAACGCCGGCTCCACAGCTCCCATTGGCCAGGATCCTCGGAGCCACTTGGCCACCCCTGTGCCTAGGAGCCAGGCCAGACATGCCAGCCACTTCCAGGAGCTGTGCAGAGTAAGGGCAGGCCTTAGCTCCACTGCGCCACTGACCAGGAGCCGCATGAGGTAAGCGCTGCCTGGCTGGAGCCTGCACCCCAAAATCCCCTTCTGCACCCCAACCCCTTGCCCCAGCACTGAGCCCCCTCCCACATCCCAGTTCCCTCCTGGAGCCTGGAATCCCTCCTACACCCCAACCCTGAGCCCCTTCCTGAATCCAAACTATCTTCTGGAGACCGCATCCCCTCCCATACCCCAACCCCCTGCCCCACCCTGGAGCCTCCTCCCACACTCCGAACCCCTCGGCCCCAGCCACCTGCCCGGAGCCCACACCCTGCACCCCAAACCCCTCATCTCTGGCCTCACCCCAGAGCCCACACCCCCAGCCGGAGCCCTCACTCCCTCTCACATCCCAACCCCCCGCCCCAGCCCAGTGAAAATGAGTGAGTGAGCAATGGTAGGGGAGAGCGAGCTACGGAGGGAGGGGAGATGGAGTGGGGGAGGCCTCAGAGAGGGGGTAGGGCAGGGACAGGGCCTCGGGGAAGGAGCGGGGTAGGGGCGGAGCAAGGGTGTTTGGTTTTCTGCAGATAGAAAGTTGGCAATCCTACCATATGGGTCTGTCACTGTTTAAGCAGATCTCCCTGTTGAACAGATTGGGCAGTTCTGATTTAAACCACTACATTCTATGGCCTGTTATTTATTATCATGAATGGACTTTAAGAAAACCAAGACCGTTCTGTTTGTAACCGACCCCCAACTCCGGCCTCCTTCCCCTCCCCACACAAATACAGATTTCAGCAGGAGGCTTTAGATTTGGGGATTATTTAACTAGTTTAGGGCCAAAATTGAATTTATGTCAAAAAAATGTTTTTGATCTGAGTTGCATTATCAATAAGGTTAAGATTCTGTCATAGGTATTTTTAGTAAAAGTCAGGGACAGGTCATGGGCAATAAAGAAAAATTCATTGAAGCCTGAAACCTGTCCCTGACTTTTGCTAAAAATACCCTGGGGGTAGGGGGGGACAGCGTACTGTGGGGGCTTGTAGCTGCTCCAGCCCTGCTGCTGCTCCTGCCGAAAGGGCTGATCGCTGCTGCTCCAGAACCAAGGGGGCCCCAGACAACTCCCTCTGCCCTGCCTCTTACCCTTCCCCCCTGCTCTGCCCCCAGCCCACCCCCATTCCACCTCTTCCCCCAGTGACCCAGCACTCACCGGCAGCGGCGGGAAGCGGGGCAACCCGGCCCCAGCCCGCTCTACTCTGCGAGATCCCAGCCACGGCGCTCCGCTTCCCGCTGCCGGTGAGTGAGGGGAAAGGATCGTCCCCCACACTCACCGGCGGCGGGAAGCAGAGAGACGCGGCCCCAGCCCGCTCTGCTTCCCTTGCCCCGGCCCCAGCCATGTCACTCGGGTTGGGGAAAGGACCACCCCCAGCTCTCACCGGGGGAAGCGGAGCGCCGCCCTGGGAGCTGGTGGGGTAGAGCAGGCTGGGGCCGGGCTGCTCTGCTTCCCGCCGCTGCCGGTGAGTGGGGGGGGGATCCCTTCCCCCAAGCCCCCTGCCCCGAGCAACATGGCTCCCCGCTAATTCCCCGTGCCTCTCTGGGCCTGTGGGGCCCCCAAAAGTGGCCCCCCACAGCTCTTGCCTCCCAAATGCCGCAGGGGGGAGGCTGCGTAGGGCTCCCAAATGGCTAGGGATGGCCCTGTCCGCTGGTCCTGGGGCTGGCCGCCGATCAGCTGTTCCGGTGGCCCCGGGGCTGACAGCTGCTCCAGCCCTGCCGCAGAGCAAGTCATGGAGGTCCCGGAAAGTCCTGGAATCCCTGGTCTCCGTGACCTCCATAACAGAATCGTATCCTTAATGATCAGCATTCCCCTAGACCATTATGCTGTAGTGATGGGGCATGAGAACATGAGTTATACTGACTAGAAACAAAAGGGGAAACGTTTTTCATCTTCCATGCTGGGAAAAGTGCAAAATTCTTCCAGTTTGACTAACTTGGGCCCTGATTCAGGGAGGCACTTAAGCCCATGTGTAAAGTGACCTGATATACCAAGGTACTTAAACTCGACGCACCAAATTCAATTGAGTGGGACCACTCACATGCGTATAGGCATATGCTTTGGTGCTTGCTGAATTCAGGCTTTAGGACTAGGGTAGCTGGTCCCAGTGGCGGACCTAAGCCCAGAGCAGGTGAGTCCAAGCCATCCAATTAAAGGGGGCTGGCCTACACCTGGGCTATGAAGGGCTGCTAGTGGGCAGCTGGAGGAGATGGACTGAGACAGGCTGTGCCCTGGGAAGGGAAAGCCACACTGGAGTGGAGTTAGTGTCTGTGGTGGGTCACTGGAGCAAGGGGCCAGGGGCTCAGAGAAGCAGCCCTGGGGCTGCCAATCCAGGAAGGCAGCCGTGCTGACTGAAACGGGGTGGCTGCTAGGTGCAGGAGTGCCAGAGATCCTGGGGAGGGATGACCCCAAGGCTAAGGAAGACGTTAAGAGTGTTTTTCTGTTTGTTTGCCAACTTTGGCAAGGTTTAAGAAAAGAAACCTGGACATGGCAGCACATGGTTTGGGGCTGGGGAGAAGCGTGGCCAGAGACACCCTAATTCTGCTGGTCAGGGCTGTGGAACGGGGCCCTTACACTGTAAATCAGGTAAGGGTTTTTGTATTACTGCAGCATCCCTCTCACCGTCCACTGCAGACAAGAGCTAGAAAAATAGGCTCCTTTTGTCAAATGGGGACAACTGTAAAAGTTAACCCTGAAATCAGATAAACACCCTAGTGACAAGTAAGCTGGGTTTTGTTGTCTGTCTTTTTGTCGTGCTGCTGAAGCAATAATCTCTAATGATGTGAACACTGCCATCTCTCTGCTGCCAACCGCCTCGCAGCAGTGGGATGTTAGCTGACCTGAGGAGAAGCCAAGGGTAGCTAATGGGCCATTAGCAGGCATTATCAAATTAGGATTATAATCCATTTTGACGTAAGAAGTAAAATGTTTCAAATTGTCTGCTTACTTAATTGCATCTTCAGAATTTGGCAGGACATTAACACGAGCGATAATGTCTTGGAATTGACTGATCACATTGCTGTGCATTTCTGTTTAGTGAGCTATTACGGATCCCTCCCTCAATGGCCCACTCCTGGAGAAGTCCAGGCTCTGTCTGTTTGCCAATGTTTGTAAACGGCATTGAAATCCTGGGGCAAAAGAGGCCTGATCTTGAGGTGCCGTGTCACCTTATTTCCTGCTGATCTCACTGGGGCCATGTCTACATGGCAATAAAACACCCACAGCTGGCCCAAGCCCCAACATCTACACTGCTATTTTACAGCCCTGCAGCCTGAGACCCAGGAACCCACATCAGCTGACCTGGGCCAGCCATGGATGTTTTATTGCAGTGTAGACATACCCTGAGAGCTGAGGATGCACAGAACTTTGCAGGATCAGTCCCTGAGAGAGAGAGAGATGTCACCTCCTTTATGGATACGTAGGGCTTTTATGACCTCATCACCACAGTGTCTGAGCACCTACCACATATCGAAAACTAGAAACTGCAATTACAATCTCCCTCTTCTTTCCCGGACTGTCGGAGAAACATGCTGATTCATTTATAGTGTTTTGTTTTTATGGGGTTGCATGGGAATGGATATGGGGAACAGATGCTTAATCTCTGATGGCAGACTAAGTAAAACATACAAATAATAACATAGATGCTATAGTAGGAAGAGAGCCTGAGACATAAGCCCTTGTATCAGAGGCCTCGCTGGGCTAAAGTAGTGGTCATAACTTTGCTGATATAAAGCAAAATCAGGCTGTGAGCGAGAGGCAAGCCCTGCTCACAGAATCTGGCAAGAACAGAGCTGATACTGCAAAAACACATTCCTAAGAGGTGCTAGGCACAGAGCACTCACGCAAACACATTCCAGAAGGGTGGTACCAGAACACCTCAATACCAACACATTCCCTAAAGAGAACAGGAACATGCTGACCCATCCTAAAAATAAGGTCAGGATGACAGTGTGATGGATAGAGATGTACAAGGTGATGGGTGGTAACCGGCTACCTCAGAGGGTGTCAACTAACTATGTCAGAGGGGCAGTACGTAACTTGTTTGTATTGATGTATAAAATGGAGTCTCAGAACAAGTGTCTCTGTCTAGCCGAGGGGAGAATGGAAAGTCCCACCATTCACTGAGCCGGTCCATTGTTATGGGCATACATGTATTAGTGGTCCGGTAGAGTCTTCGGGATACTAGTACCGTGCTTCATCAACAATAAACCTGGCTGGGTGCCTTCATCCCTTAACAGATCCTGTGGTCATTGGGCAGTTCGCTCAAGGTCTGGCGTGCCAGCTGTCTGCACAGAGCTGGGACAATACACAGGGAGAACACACACGCAACCAAACATCTTACCACAGATGCTGCTCCTGAATCAATCAGAGGGGTTCCTGTAGAGTCATAAAGCACGCTGCCACTAGAGGGGGCTGGTGTGCACTACTTCCAGCCATACTCCTCTTTTAGGAGAGTTGTCTCGGTGGCTTTGTGGGAGGGACAATTAAGCAAATCTCTCTTCTCGCTCTCTCAGTGTAAATGAGAGGTCCTATAACCAAAGGAAGCAGTGTTTATTTCTCAACTTTTGAAGTATGACAGCTCAGCTACTTGAAATAAAAATACAGACATTTGTTAGGATTTGAAGGCAAGTTTTTTGTAACATTGTCCTCATTAATCCTGTCAGCCATGCATTTTCATTCTGCTCTTCAACACTTGCTAAAGATACACTACTTTTTTTGGCTCAATCAAGCTGGCTGTGAAACTTCGCTGCCACTGCCAATAGGCACAAGATAAACACTGCAAAGTCATTCCAATACCCTCATTATTCCCTCTGACCAGGGCGAGCTCTTCTAAAGCAAACCACTCTCCAACACCTAAGGAATGTTGTAGCAGGGTGAACACCTGCTCCGGCCCTGGAGGAGTTGGAAAAGCCCTGCAGAGGGCTGGGGCTGGGCAAGGTAAAACCCTGGCTGATTGGGGGAAGTGGCTGCAGCTGGGCCACGCCCCAATCGGGCCTCAGCTGGCCTGTATAAAGAGGCTGGGAGCCAGGCTCTCAACAGTCTCTCTCTGCACTCAGAGAGAGAAGGGCCTGGCTGCAGGGAGCTTGGGACAGAGTACCTGAGTGGAGCAGGGCTGGGAACAGGCTGGGGAGCTCCAGCCTGGATAGCCCCAGGCTGCGGCCTAGTAGGAGGCCAAGGGGTACTGGGGGTTGTAGAGGGCAGCCCATGAGTAGGCCAAGGCAGCAGGTCCAAACCCAACCTTGCCTGTGATGAGTGGCCTATACTGCAGTCAGCCCCAGGGAGCGGGGGGCTAGTTGGTGACTGGCAGTGGCCTTATTCTGAGGCGAGGTAGGGATAGTGGGTGGGGGTTCCCCAGGGAGGGGAGACCCTAGTACTGAGGGGTGTACTGCCAGGGGGCAGCACCCCAGATACAAGGGCACCAGGGGGGGACACGGGGCCAGAGGATGGGCGGATCACTGGCCTGCGGGGGGTGCTCCAGGATGTTGAAAGAGCTAATTCCCAGAAGTGACCAGCAGGAGGCACCGCAGGGGTGAGTCCGCTCCCCTACAAATGTCTACACTTAAAACGATACAACAGCAGCTGCACTGCTGTAGCTCTTTAGTGTAGACACTACCAATGCAGATGGGAGGGATTCTCCCATTGGTGTAGGCCAGCAGTTCTCAAACTGTGGGTTGGGACCCCAAAGTGGCCAGGGCTGGCTTAGACTTGCTGGGGCCCAGGGCTGTAGCCCGAGCCCCACCACCTGGGGCCAAAGCCTGAGGGCTTCAGCCCTGGGCGGTGGGGCTTAGGTTACAGGCCCCCTGCCTGGGACTGAATCCCTTGGGCTTCAGCTTTGGCCCTCCCACCCAGAGCAGTGTGGCTTGGGCTTCAGTCCCCCCTCCTGGGGTCGTGTAGTAATTTTTGTTGTCAGAAGGGGGTTGCGGTGCAATGAAGTTTGAGAACCCCTGGTGTAGGTAATCCACCTCCCAGAAAGGTGGTAGCTAGGTCAACTTCCCACTGTCTACACTGGGGGTTAGGTCGGATTAACTACACCACTCAGGGCTGTGGTTTTTTCACACCGTGAGCAACATAGTTAAGCTGACTTAATTTTCTAGTGCAGGCCAGGCCTTAATGTGGCTTAGATTCAGGCACTGACCAGCAGCAGAACTCCTAGACAAGCAGAGTGAAATTCAAGAGTTTCCTGGGCAACTTTCAGATACTTCCTTATTTCCAATAGTAGGAACAACAAAGCGACATTGAGGGTCATGTTGGACTGTATGAACAGGAATCCTGGCTTGGTGTTATGGTGTGACAGAGGAAATAGGCCTTTTTGTGAGGGAGCAGTGTCGTACTATATAATTCCAGTTCCTATTGTGATCCCTCCGGAGGCAGAATTAAGGCTGGGTCTATATGTCCTGCTTGGAGCAGCACCTTAACTATGCATTTGCTGGGTTTGTAAGTCGGGTTTGTTTGTTTTTTCTTCTCACATGAACATTTCTTCCAGGGAGATGTGGAGAGGTTGTAACCGAGCATTTCCTGGATTCCTAATGTTTGAGGTTTGGGGGTTTGAAGTCCCATACCAGCCCTGGCCAGGCACAGGGCACTGTTGAAAGGCACCAAGCGTAGATTCAGCATAATGAAGGCTTTTGTAAATGAATTTCCTTTTTTAAAAACATGTGACTGAACCAGGCTGCAGGAGGCTCTGACATCTCTGGTAATGGAGTGGTTTAACCTCTGGGATACCCAGGCTTTGCAGACAATACTGGAAGTTTCTTTAAGTCTCGGAAAGTTGAATTCTGGGGTCATCCCTGACAGTGCTCCAGAAACAGCCCCCATTGGAGGGAACGGCATACACAACGGCTCCTTAAGAGTCACCATTTCATCAAAGGACTGACAGGCTAAAATACTCACTACACTGACACAAAACTACCCTCAAGCCCGTACCAGGCCAAGTTCATAGAATATCAGGGTTGGAAGGGACCTCAGGAGGTCATCTAGTCCAACCCCCTGCTCAAAGCAGGACCAATCCCCAGTCTCTATACAAACCTTGTAAGGACTGACCCAGCCCAATTTTCTATAGCCCCTGGGTCTTTCTGATCCTTGCACTCCCTTCAGCCCCTGCCCAACAGAGATCCAGCCCCCTCCCCTTACACCGCAGGGACAGTGCCAACTTTACTGCCATGCCCATAACCCCTCCCGCAGCTCTAGGTCTCCTGCACTTCTCCTCCACACCCAAGAAAGCTTCAGCCCACTCATTGCTCCCTGGACAGCTCTGGCCTTTTTCATGTCTCAAATCTTTCTGGGTTTATTAACACAGCCCCTTGTGAGATGCCGGCATTTGGATATCCCCATTTACTGACAGGAACTGAGGCACAGAGACAAAGGCCACCTCACGACTTGCACCTCCAAGGACTGTGCTTGATACACTTTGCTCCATATCACGCAGAGTGCGTGGCAGACCAGCCCTAGAACCCACTTCTTGTGGTCCTAGTGTGTGTCCCTTCACCACAGGTCTATCTTCTCATTCACTACACACCCATTTCAACGTGTTCAAGTATTGCTAGGCAAAACTGTCTCTGCTTAACATAGAGCAGCATGGAGGTGGTCAAGTAGGAATAGCTCCATTGTCCAGATAACACAGCTAAGCACATAAATTCGGCTTATCCTTTCAGAGAGACAGGGTGGATAAGAATTGGTGCTGCTGTGTGAGGGTGTGACGTTCCCTTCTGGTGTGATCTGGACCGGTGATCTGCTAGGTCACTCCAATCCTTGACTCTGGGAGCCAGCCTTACCCTGCTCTGCTGTGAGAACCCCCGCTCCTGGGCTGTTCACGCACAGCCTCTGGCATGTAAACTGCTCCTTGGATTGTGCAATTGAATGACACTAGCCAATATCTCCGGTCCCAGACACAACCCTAGGAACCTCTGTCTTGCAGTGTCCAGTCATGCCAGCTGGACGCTGCAAGCTTATATGAGTTCGTCAATTTAACAAAGACCTTGATATGTACCAGGCTTGTTATCTCAAGGAGAGTCTCTGACAGGCTTCAAACCAAACGCACTGCTTCAGATAGAATAAACAAACAGATTTATTAACTATAAAGATAGATTTTAAGTGATTATAAGTCAAAGCATAACAAGTCAGATTTGGTCAAATGAAATAAAAAGAAAACGCATCCTAAGCTGATCTTAACACTTTTAATGTCCTTACAAACTTAGATGCATCTCACCACAAGCTGGCTGATTGCTCTTCAGCCAGGCTCTCCCCTTTGATCAGCGCTTCAGTCGCTGGGTGGTGGTGTCTGCAGATGGAGGTGGAAGAGAGAGAACATGGCAAAATGTCTTTCCCTTTTATCATGTTCTTTCTTCCCTCTTGGCTTTGCCCCCACCCTTCAGAGTCAGGTGAGCATTACCTCATTGCAGTTCCAAACTGACCAAAAGAAGGAGGGTGACTCCCTCGAGAGTCTAACAGATTCTTTTATTGCTGCCTAGGCCAGTGTCCTTTGTTCCTGTGAGGCTGCGCTGGGTTTGTCCCATCCATGCCCTGATGAGGTGTGAACTGCCCCTCTGCTCTTGAAGAGCTTTTGCCTGGGCTTGCTTTAAGCCATGAGGATTCATTTTCAGTCTCAACTATATTCATGAAATTATAACCTATAACATTACTATAACATCACTCTAACAATTATTATAACATCAATATAACAACCATGCTCAGTGCATCATGAGCCTTCCGAAGACACCTGACATGACAAATTTTGCATTGGATACCACACAATCATTTTACAAGGATGAACATGGGGGTGCTGGGTGTTCCCCCGAGGTACAGAGCATCACAGAAAGACCTTGGCTCTCCTAGGAGTGACTTCATGGACCATCTCTCAGGCCCCCAACATAAGTTCAGGCTGATCTGACAATTTGCATCCTCTCAAATCTGACAAAATTTGGTTTTAAAAATAAACTTCATTACAACCTTAATTAGCAGAACAGAAATTCCATCACTTAGAACCACAGCATCCCCATCACGGATCAGCAACTGAGTTTGAACACAAGGCCTTCCCAGCTAAATGCCTTCTCTTAACCACTTGAACTAACACACTTTTCAAGTGGGCTGCATAGCCATTTAATGACCAAGGATGGTGGGAAATCAGAATTCTTGGATTCTGTTCCTGGATCTGGAAGGGAAACATTTCTAGTGATTTCAGCAGTGGCTAGAAAACATATACAGTGAACAACTTTGTGGCAAAAGACTGTGTTAGCATTCAAGTGACTTGGGTCTATACTATTGGAGAGTTGAGTTCTAATCCCAGTTCTACCTGATGTGACCTTGTGCAATCTCAGTTAGCTTAAATGTAGAACTGGAGAAATGATAGTTGTCTGCTCCTAGCATAATGAACCTTTGGCAAAAATAAGGGTTGTAAAACATGCAGCTATATTAATAGCAGTCAGCAGCAGAGGAGATTTGGGCCATGTGTACACTACAAAATTATGTAGACCTAAATTATGCTGGCACAAAGCTGCTGCAGTTATTACATTGCTTCTGTGTGTCCACATTATGCTCCTTGTGTCGGCAGTGCGCATTCTCCCTAGGAGCGCTTGTATCGATGCAGAGAGCAGTGAACTGTGGGTAGCTGTCCCATTGTGCAACTTGCCGCCATGTAGCGCAGGGTGTTTGGGGAAGGTTTTGCAATGCTTCGTGGGGCTGAAACGAATCACACAGGGTGTCTGGTAGCATGGGTTCAACTTCCTACAATGCAGTGTTCTCTATTTCATAATTTCATCTGCATCCCATGATATTTTGTGTCCTTTTCAAAATCACCTGCACAAACCTGAACGTCCCTCCTCACAGTCTGCCATCTGTGACAGAAGCATAGATCTTGCACAGCTCTGCACTATTGTGATGAGTGTTGCGCGCATATCCACCTGATCCTCCAGTATTTGCAGAGCCGCAAGAGGAGCCACAGGGAACGTGATGATTCTCTGGAGGCTAGCTTGCTGTGGGACATAAAAAGAAACAAATCAAAGGTGTTGGTGGCATTCACAGAGCAGCTTCAGACAGTAGAGTGCCAGTTTTGAGCCCAAGACACAAGCACTGACTGGTGGGATCGCATTGTCATGCAGGTTTGTGATGACAAGGAGTGGCTGCAGAACTTTCAGACGAACAAGGCCACATTCCTGGATCTGTGTACCAGACTCGCCCCAGACCTCCAGCACAGGGACACCAGACTGAGAGCTGCACTGACAGTGAAGAAACCAGTGGTGATCACACTGTGGAAACTTGCAACACCAGATTCTTACTGATCTCTTGCGAGTCAATTAGAGTTGGGAAATCCACCACAGGGGCTGTTGTTATGCAAGTATGCAGGGCCATTAATCGCCTTCTCCTATGAAGGACTGAGACTCTGGGCAGTGTGCAGGACATAATGGATGGTTTGCAGCAATGAGGTTCCCAAACTGTGGCGGGGTGATGGATGGCATGCACATCCCAATTTTGACACTAGACCACCTTGCCGCTGAGTACATCAACAGAAAGGGCTACTTTTCTATGGTAATGCAAGTGCTGGTGGATTGCCAGGGATGCTTTACTGACATCAATGTAGGCCAGTCAGGGAAGGTGCATGACACACGCATCTTTAAGAACACGGGACTGTTTAGAAAGCTGCAGGAAGGGACTTTCTTTCCTGACTTTCTTTCCCGATGTTGAAAGGCCAGTAGTTATCGTGGGAGACTCAGCCTACCCCTTGCTCTCATGGCTTATGAAGCCACACACCAGCCATCTCGACAGCACCAAAATGCACTTCAACTACAGGCTGAGCAGGTGCAGAATGATAGTTGAATGTGCCTTTGGTCATTTGACTGGTCGCTGGTGCTTTCTGCTCATGAGACTGGATCTCAGTGGGAAAAAAAATTCCAATGGTAATAGCTACCTGCCGTGTCTTCCATAATATCTGTGAAGCAAAGGGGGGAAACTTCCACAGTGGAGGTAGAATGGCAGTCTGCTAATTTTGAGCAGTCAGATAAGCAGGGCTATAAGAAAAGCTCAGTGAAGAGCTATACAACTCAGTGAGGCTTTGAAAGACCATTTTAATTGTGAGTCAGAGTAGTGTGTATTGCTGTAGTGTATACAACCTGTCCTTGCTCTTTTGAAGCCCTGTATGAAGCCTTTGGTGAGTGCTGTGTGTGTGGTAATATAACATTAACAATGCACGTACTAAAATTGTCTGTGAATGATGCCAGCACCACCCAGCATATGTTGTGAACTAATAAAGAAGAATTATATTTCTAAAACCAGACTTTTATTGCATAACAATGCAAATAGAAAAACATTTATAACTTAATAAATTAGAGGGGAAAAAACTTATGAAGGGGAAAGAACAATCATTTCCATTTCAGATACCTATACACTGACCTGTGAAGCTGTGAATGTCTTTAATGTCCCAGAAGTGGAGGGGTAGGGGTAGTTCAGCAACCCCTGATGCCATGGGGAATTTTGCAGGGGTGTAGGGAGGTCCCGATATGCAGTTCTCTATGGGCTGCAGAGAGAGGTTAGCATGGGATTGTTGAACCTGCAGGTCCACCAGAGTCTGCAGCATGTCTGTCTGCTGCCTGCGATGTACAAGCATCTCCTGCTGCACATTCCTCTCCTTTTCCTGCGCCTTTCTCCTCTCCGCTCTGTCCCTGTCCATGTTGTCTGCAAGGGTGATCCTCCAAGTCCTGTGGATAATGGTGCCAGTATTCAGTTCAGTTGCCCTATACACGCTCATGCCCATGATCTACCCCCATCATTTCCCCCATTCGCTCCCCACTCCAGGGCTGTATTCACCACGGCTGGTGCTGTGAGTGCTCCTGTGCAGTATAGATCCCAAGGAGAAATGAGACTGTAGTGCTTACAACTTGTGTGGATCAAGGGGACTGAGTTCAGTATCCTAAGTTTAGATTTATCTTGAATACACTGAACTCTGTGTATTGTACCTTCAGCAGCTGTAAATGTGGCCTTGAGGGACTCTCCATCCACACCAGTGGAATGGCTGAGCCAGAAAAGGAGGGAGGAAGAGGACTCAGGATGATATGTCCCAACAGATCCCCAGTTCCCTCAGCCTCTCCTCATAAGTCACGTGCCTCAGCCCCCTAATCATTTTCGTTGCCCTCCACTGGACTCTCTCCAATTTGTCCACATCCCTTCTGTAGTGGGGGGACCAAAACTGGACACAGTACTCCAGGTGTGGCCTCACCAGTGCTGAATAGAGGGGAATAATCACTTCCCTCGATCTGCTGGCAATGCTCCTACTAATACAGCCCAATATGCCATTGGCCTTCTTAGCAACAAGGGCACACTGCTCACTCATATCCAGCTTCTCGTCCACTGTAATCTCCAGGTCCTTTTCTGCAGAACTGTTGCTTAGCCAGTCGGTCCCCAGCCTGTAGAGGGGCATGGGATTCTTCTGTCCTAAGTGCAGGACTCTGCATTTGTCCTTGTTGAACCTCATCAGATTTCTTTTGGCCAAATTCTCCAATTTGTCTAGGTCACTCTGGACCCTATCCCTACCCTCCATAGTATCTACCTCTCCCCCCAGTTTAGTGTCATCTGCGAACTTGCTGAGGGTGCAATTAATCCCATAATCCAGATCATTAATAGAGATGTTGAAGAAAACCGGCCCCAGGACCGACCCCTGGGGCACTCCGCTTGATACCGACTGCCAACTAGACATTGAGCCGTTGATCACTACCCGTTGAGTCCCACAATCTAGCCAGTTTTCTATCCAGCTTATAGTCCATTCATCCAATCCATACTTTTTTAACTTGCTGAACATAGGAACATAAGAACGGCCATATTTTCTGTTTTGTTTTTCTTTAATCTGGAAAACTTGCAGTGTATGTTCTCACGTATCAAAAGGACACTGCTGAAGTGTTCCAAATAGCATTTTCAGGTGCCTAAATAGCCCCTGGAATCACTTTAAAGTTGCCACCCCCACCAAAATCTGAAATGGCACTCCTGACCTTGTCTTCCTTGTCCGTGCTCACGGCAGGGACCTCCGAGTGTCCACGGGGCTCTTGGTGTGTGGGTGGGGGGGGGGGGGAGTTTGAGGATGGCTCTTTGTAAAAGCAGCAGGTCTGTAACTATGCACCAGAGCAACTGTTAGCCTCCCTTGCCTTCTGGTACGCCTGAAGCAGCCCCTTGGCTTTCTCACGGCACTGCTGCATCCCTCCTATAGCCCTTGTACTTCCATGACCCAAGCGATCTGCTTGTAGATGTTGATGTTTCTATGGCTGGATCGGAGCTGTGCCTTGCAGACCCAGGAGATCCACCATGTCCTGTGTACTCCAGGCAGGAGTGCGTCTGCAGCGTGTAGCCAGCATGGTTAGCTGGGCAGTTGCCAGGCATGCTCTAGAGTTGCTAGGTGTGCTCTCCAAGCTGGGCAACCAGGACATAGAATTTCAAAAATGCAGGGCTTTAAAGGGGAGGAGCAGTTCCCTGGCCGCTGGGCAATGGAGTTCACAATGGTGACCAGAGCAGTCAGGGTGGAGACACCTCCTGGAGACCACTAACAGTTGATGTAAGTAACACAGGGTCTACACTGACACTGCATTGACTTAACTACGTCGACCTTGACTCTACACCACTCGGGGACGTGGTGTTATTAAGACAGCGTAATGGGGCAATTACAGTGGCCAGAGCTGTAGATGTAGATGAAGTGTAAATGCATACACAGTTAAGTCAATGTAAGCTGTCTTGTGTTGACTTAACTGTTTAGAGTAGGCCAGGCCTTGGCTCCTGATCTCAAGGCTCCCAGCCTATGTCATCTTCTTCTAGGCTAAAGGGTCTATTTTGTAGGGGAGGATCCCGCTAACCCTCCCCCCTCCCTGCACAACTCTGACCAGGAGTCTGTGCACAATGCTGGTGTTCCATGAAGGGATCACAGTGGTCCAGCACACCAGGAATACAACCAGAGCCGGTGCTACCATTTAGGCAAACTGGGCGGTTGCCTAGGGCACCAAGATTTGGGGGCACCAAAAAGCAGTGCCCCCAATTTTTTTTTACATCGTTCCTATGCCCCCTCACCAAGCGCGCAGTCGCAGCTCCACTTCTCCCGCCTCCCAGGCTTGCAGCGCCAATCAGCTGTTTGGCGCCGCAAGCCTGGGAGGGGAGGAGAATTAGAGTGGGGGCGGCGTGCTCGGGGAGGAGGCAGAGCAGAGGTGAGCTGGGGTGGGGAGCTGCCGCGGGGGTGCCTCGGGGGGGGGAGCTGCCGCAGGGCTCCCCACCCCAGCTCACCTCCGCTACGCCCCCTCCCCGAGCACGCCGTCGCTGCTCCACTTCTCCCACCTCCCAGGCTTGCGGCGCCAATCAGCTGTTTGGCGCCGCAAGCCTGGGAGGGGAGGAGAATTAGAGCGGGGGCGGTGTGCTCGGGGAGGAGGCGGAGCAGAGGTGAGCTGGGGTGGGGAGCTGCTGCAGGGGGGGGCACCTCAGGGCAGAGGGGGGGAAAGCTGCCGCGGGGGGGGGCACCTCAGGGCGGGGGGGGGGGCGGGGAGCTGCCACAGGGCGGGGGGGGGGGCACAAGGTGGAAGTTTCACCTAGGGCCCCAAACTTCCTTGCACCGGCCCTGAATACAACTTTTCCAGTTGTCAGTGTTGTTCTCTCTCTCTCTCTGTATAATTAGGGCTGTAAATTAATCACAGTTAACACAAGCAAATAATGAAAACAAATCAATTAGATTTTACAAATAGTTGCGATTAATCGCAGTTTTATGTGTTACTGTGAAAGCAAACAACTGCCGTGTCTGTGCAGCAGCGATCAGGTGTGCTGTGACTGCAGGATAGCTGTGATGGCTCATGGATGTCCCGTGATCACCAGTCAAAGCAACAGCTAGTGCATTTTTCAGAAGCTCCAGCTCTGTAGTTTTCTCGTGGTGATATAGGTCCTGATGCAATGCTCCTCCAGAGAGCAAAGTATATGACTGATTGGAAGATGCAATTTGAATAACATCTCTTAGCCCTCTGTCATTTACAGTGTTGAGTGGTCTGCAGTGATAGCTATCCACTTTGCAATAGCATTGGTTAACCTGTTGTACTTTGTTTGATCCATTGGCTTGAAGCGACCCTGAAACTCTGTAAGTGTACTCTGTTGCGGCTGGTGGGATTCATTTGCTGCTGGTGGGTTACCTGTAGCACAAGAACTGGAGGTGAAAGCATGTTTAGCGCATAGCTGGTACTGCAGACTTGAACTACATCGGTGGTACTGGAGCTCAGCCTTGCAATAGCTAATCATCTTTTTATCCAGAGAACCATCCGTAAGTTTTTTAAAAATAGACTTCCCATTCAAAAGACCTGAACTTTTGCTGCTTTGCTCCATTAACTTGTTCTGATATTTAATCACTCCAGATCATGAGAACACAGTAGAACTATACCAATGTCCGCCAAGCGATGAAGTACAGTAAGCTAAGAGGCTCAAAACAAAAGTGTGCAATTAACACTTGTTGAAAAATAATGCATTAATTTGTTTTGCGTTAATCATTTGCATTAACTGCTATTAATTGACACCTCCCCCCCCCAAAAAAATTCTACATTTGTAAGTTGTACTTTCACAATAAAGATTGCACTACAGTACTCGTATCAGGTGAATTGAAAAATATTATCTTTTCTTTAGCTTTTTTACAGTACAAATATTTGTAATAAAAATAATAATATAAAGTGAGCACTGTACACTTTGTATTCTGTTTGTAATTGAAATCAATATATTTGAAAATGTAGAAAAACATCCAAAAATATTTATAATAAATTTAAATTGGTATTGTATTATTGTTTAACAGTGTGGTTAAAACTACAATTAATTGCAACAATTTTTTAAATCTTGTGATTAATAATTATTTTTTTAAAACCATTTGACAGCCCTGAGATATAATATGGTGTTTGCAAGCTGATAGGGAATGTTTTATTGAGCCCAAATCATTAATATTGTTACTTGATCTGGGGCAGGGAGAGCTCCTAGTTTATATATAAGTATGCACAAAAATCTATGTTAAAAGAATGCTGAGTTTCCAAAGTCAAACACTCAAAAGTTAGCAAATACCAGAATTAAGTTTGCCTGTGCAACCTTAATTTGGTTCCCCCTGTGCATACACATTATGGTACAGTCTTTAATTATAGAATCACATAATGTTTTTCCCACAGGATGCCTGCCTCATTCAATGCACAGGATAGACAGTGCTCACTGAATGAGTAGTTATTCAGTAATTTTTATCCTCATCATTCAATCTGTGGCCCCAGGCCTTACTTACTGCACACCAATCAAACCCTGCACTGATTGCAAAATTAATATCCTCCTGGGATTTTTATGAGGTTTATCACTGATATGAGTGCTTCACAAACATTAATGAATTATCTTCCAACCCCCTTGTGAAGAAAGGTGATAGTACCCATTTTACAGATGGGTAACTGAGTCACGGAGAGATTGAGACCAAAATTGTGAAAAATATCCAGTAATTTTAGGTGCCCAACTTGAGACACCTACGACCTGACTCTTCAGAGTATTTAGCACTTTATATGTTCAAAGCCCAGCTCCCATTGACTTCCCTTGTAGCTGGGGTAGGGTCTTGGAGGAAGGGGTGGAGTGGGGGTGGGGCCTGGGGTGGAGCAGGGGTGGAGCAGCCCCCGGCCACTTGGTAAGTCGGCACCTAGGGGCAGAGGTCCTATAAACAACAGCCTCCTTGACTATCCAACCCTGATTTGCTCCCAGAGCACTGCCCATCTTGTACACTGACTGAGGTAGGGGTCCTTTGGAAAAAATACTCTGAGATCATGTAATTAAAGACTATATCATAATGCATGTGCGCAAGGGAGCTGAATTAAAGTTGCACAGGCAACTTTAATTTTGCATTTCCTACATTTTGAGTGTTTGACTTTGCATCCTTAATGTCCTTTTAATGTAATTTCTTACATTTATTTTTTAAAGGGAATTCTCTCATGTGGCATCTAGATGACTTTAAGACTTTGTAACATGGCCAAAACACTGTATTCTTCCCTCACATCATTCCTGGAAACAGTGGAGTCATTTTAGCTAAAACTTTTTTCTACCTGAGGAACATTGCAGCCTGAATGGTTAAAATTTGGCAAAGTTAAAATCAACTGAAAAAGGTTCTTACAATGGAAGGTGTTAGGCAACCTTAATTTATAGGCAACTTCTAGCTCTGCCTACAATCCTTCTGAACTATTTGAGAGTACAGTAACTTCTCACTTAATGTTGTAGTTATGTTCCTGAAAAATGTGACTTTAAGCGAAATGATGCTAAGCGAATCCAATTTCCCCATAAGAATTAATGTAAATGGGGGTGGGAGGGGTTAGGTTCCAGGGAAATTTTTTTCACCAGACAAAAAAAGATATTAGATAGATAGATAGATATACACAAAGTATAAGTTTTAAACAAACAATTTAATACTGTACACAGCAATGATAATTGTGAAACTTGGTTGAGGTGGTGAAGTTAGAGGGTGGAAGAGGGTGAGATATTTCCCAGGGAATGCCTTACTGCTAAATGATGAACTAGCATTTGGCTGAGCCCTCAAGGGTTAACACATTGTTGTTAATGTAGCCTCACACTCTACAAGGCAGCACAAATGGAGGGAGGGGAGACAGCATGGCAGACAGAGACAGAGAGACACACTATGTGTGTGGGAGAGAGAGAGAGAGAGAGATGCGCATTGCCCCTTTAAGTACGCTGACATCACTCTAAGTACATTGCCTTTAAAAAGATCAGGAAGTTGAGACAGCAGCTGCAGCCAGCAAGCTCTCTCCATCCTGAGCCCTGTCCTGTCCCCACCCTGCTCTATATGGAGAAGGGATAAGCAGGGGGCAGGAGTAGGGGGAAGGGGGACACCCTGACATTAGCTCCCCTCTTCTAGGGTTACCATATTTAAACATTAAAAAAAGAGGACACTCCAGGGGGCCCTGGCCCCGCCCCTTCCCCACCCCATGGCCCCACCCCAACTCTGCCCCTTCCCCACCCCAACTCCGCCCCCTCCCCTGAGCGCCCCGCATTCCCCCTCCTCCCTCCCAGCCATGCGAAACAGCTGCCCGAGCGCTACCGGCTTCACGGTTTGCCGGGCAGCCCCCAGACCTCCAGACCCTGCGCCCCCGGCCGGGCGCTTCCCCTCCCGGGCTCCGGCTGCGCTGGGGAAGCGCCCAGCCGGGGGCGCAGAGTCTGGAGGTCTGGGGGCTGCCCGGCCAACTGTGAAGTCGGTAGCGCTCGGGCAGCTCGGTGTCTGGGGGGAGCAGCAGCAGCCTCTGCCACCGCCGCGGGGGAATCCGCCTGCAGCTTGCAGCCTGCCGGAGCCACTCTAAGGTAAGCAGGGGACTGGGGCAGGGATGCCGGCAAAACAAAGCTGGGAGTATTTTCCCGGACATGTTCGGCTTTTTCGCAATTCCCCCCGGACGGGGATTTGAGGACCAAAAAGCCAGACATGTCCGGGAAAATCCGGACATATGGTAACCCTACCCGCTTCCCCCCTCCCCTGCACAGCAAGCAGGAGGCTTCTGGGAGCAGCTCCAAGGCTGAGGGCAGGAGCAGCACATGGCAGTGGCGGGAGGAACAACTGAACTGCCAGCAATTGGTAGCCTGCTGGGTGGCTGCTGCATAGGGAACTTAGCGGAGTGGGGAGCTGATAGGGGGGCTGCTGGTCCACCCTGGTTCCGAGCCCCCACCAGCTAGCTACAACGGGCTGCAAGCAGTGAACAAAGCAGGCGGCTGCCAAACAACGTTATAAGGGAGCATTGCACAACTTTAAACGAGCATGTTCCCTAATTGATCAGCAACGAAATAACGTTAACCGGGATGACTTTAAGTGAGGAGTTACAATTCTTGCATTGTTTTGCCATACCACATTTCATGTTGTTTGATACTGTACATACTGAAAACAAATGAGGAAAAAAACAGTTCTGTGAGCACAAGTGATCAAACCTGCTTTTTGACAATTTCCCATAAAAATAAATGCTTCATTCATCTGTCATCTCTGACTCACCTTAATTGTGGCTTGATCTTTCATTTCTTGTACCCAAAACTCACATTGATTTTAATGGGAGTTTTTCATGTACAAAATGCTGGATCCATCACAAAAAGGGATCATATTCCTAATGTTTCAAGCTGGAGAAGAAAAGTGCACTGGAAGCATGAACATCAGAACAAAGCATTTTGTACATGAAAAACTCCCATTAAAATCAATGTGAATTTTGGGAACAAGAAATGAAAGATCAAGCCACAATTAAGGTGAGCCAGACAAAAATACAGGAGTGTGGATTTGTGTGAGGAGAAGAGGTTGTGAGAGGAAAGGCCTAGAGCTTGCATTCAGGCTGTCGACACTGCAGTTTTATAACCCCACAGCAGAAGCCTGAGGGTATGTCTACACTACGAAATTAGGTTGAATTTATAGAAGCCGGTTTTATAGAAATTGGTTGTATACAGCCGATTGTGTGTGTCCCCACATAAAATGCTCTAAGTGCATTACGTCGGCGGACCGCGTCCACAGTACCGAGGCTAGCGTCGACTTCCGGCGCATTGCACTATGGGTAGCTATCCCACAGTTCCCGCAGTCTCCGGCGCCCATTTGAATTATGGGTTGAGATCCCAATGCCCGAATGATGCAAAACAGTGCCGCGGGGGGTTCTGGGTACATTGCGTCAGGCCCCTCCCCCTCCATCACAGCAACGGCAGACAATAGATTCGCGCCTTTTTACCTGGGTTACCTGTGCAGATAACATACCACGGCAAGCATGGAGCCCGCTCAGCTCAGCTCACCGTCACCATATGTCATCCGGGTGCCGGCAGACGTGGGACTGCATTGCTACACAGCAGCAGCAGCTAACTGCCTTTTGGTGGTAGACGGTGCAGCATGACTGGTAGCCTTCATCGGCGATCTGGGTGCTGGTAGCTGTGGGGCTGGCAGCCGTAGGGCTGCATTGCACCAGCCCCTTACCTTTTGCCTTTTGGCAATAGATGGTATATTACGACTGGTAACCGTCCTCGTCGTACAGCAGTGGCTATCAATCATTGGCACCTGGGCAGACATGCTCTGTCCTATCGAACTGTCTTGACAATGATGGGTATCAGTCGTAGTATACTATTTTCTGCCAAGCGCCCAGTATTTTCTGCTAAGCACCCAGAAGAGGCCGAGGGCGATCTGGGTGCTGGCAAACATGGGGCTGGCAGACGTGGGGCTACATTGCTACACAGCAGCAACCCCTTGCCTTTTGGCAGTAGATAGTATATTATGACTGGTATCCGTCATCATCATACTGCCAAGCGCCCAGTATTTGCTGCCAAGCACCCAGAAAATGCCGAGGGCTATCAGTCATGCTGCACCGTCGTCTTAAGATGTAAAAAATAGATTTGTTCTGTATTCATTTCCTTCCCCCCTCCCTCCGTCAAATCAACGGCCCGCTAAACCCAGGCTTAGGAGTTCAATCTCTGGGGGGGGGGGGGCATGTCTGTGTGACAGTTGTTTGTATTTCTCCCTGATGCACAGCCACCTTTCTTGATTTTAATTCCCTGTACCTGTACGCCATGTCGTCACTCGCCCCTCCCTCCCTCCTTCCCCTGGTCCTTCAGATACTAGTTTCGCGCCTTTTTTCAGACCAGACGCCATAGCTAGCACTGGGATCATGGAGCCCGCTCAGATCACCGCGGCAATTATGAGCACTATGAACACCACGCGCATTGTCCTGGAGTATATGCAGAGCCAGGACATGCCAAAGCAAAACCAGGACCAGCCGAGGAGGAGGCGATTGCAGCGCGGCGACGAGAGTGATGAGGAAATGGACATGGACCTAGACCAAGTCACAGGCCCCAGCAATGTGGAAATCATGGTGTTCCTGGGGCAGGTTGATGCCGTGGAACGCCGATTCTGGGCCCGGGAAACAAGCACAGACTGGTGGGACCGCATCGTGCTGCAGGTGTGGGACGATTCCCAGTGGCTGCGAAACTTTCGCATGCGTAAGGGCACTTTCATGGAACTTTGTGACTTGCTTTCCCCTGTCCTGAAGCACCAGAATACCAGGATGAGAGCAGCCCTCACAGTTGAGAAGCGAGTGGCGATAGCCCTGTGGAAGCTTGCAACGCCAGACAGCTACCGGTCAGTCGGGAATCAATTTGGAGTGGGCAAATCTACTGTGGGGGCTGCTGTGATCCAAGTTGCCAGGGCAATGAGAGACCTGGTGATACAAGGGTAGTGACTCTGGGAAACGTGCAGGACATAGTGGATGGCTTTGCTGCAATGGGATTCCCAAACTGTGGTGGGGCGATAGACGGAACCCATATCCCTATCTTGGCACCGGAGCACCAAGCCACTGAGTACATAAACCGCAAGGGGTACTTTTCAATGCTGCTGCAAGCCCTGGTGGATCACAAGGGACGTTTCACCGACATCAACGTGGGCTGGCCGGGAAGGGTACATGATGCTCGCGTCTTCAGGCACTCTGTTCTGTTTCGAAAGCTGGAGGAAGGGACTTTCTTCCCGGACCAGAAAATAACCGTTGGGGATGTTGAAATGCCTATCGTGATCCTTGGGGACCCAGCCTACCCCTTAATGCCATGACTCATGAAGCCGTACACAGGCAGCCTGGACAGGAGTCAGGACCTGTTCAACTACAGGCTGAGCAAGTGCCGAATGGTGGTGGAATGTGCATTTGGGCGTTTAAAAGCGCGCTGGCGCAGCTTACTGACTCGCTCAGACCTTAGCGAAAAGAATATCCCCATTGTTATTGCTGCTTGCTGTGCGCTCCACAATATCTGTGAGAGTAAGGGGGAGACATTTATGGCGGGGTGGGAGGTAGAGGCAAATCGCCTGGCCGCTGATTACGCGCAGCCAGACACCAGGTCGGTTAGAGGAGCACAGCAGGGCGCGGTGCGCATCAGAGAAGCTTTGAAAACTAGTTTTGTGACTGGCCAGGCTACGGTGTGAAACTTCTGTTTGTTTCTCCTTGATGAAATCTCCGCCCCCCCACCCACCCGGTTAACTCTACTTCCCTGTAAACCAACCACCCCACCCTCCCTACCCTCCCCCCTTCAAGCACCACTTGCAGAGGCAATAAAGTCATTGTTACTTCACATTCATGCATTCTTTATTAATTCATCACACAACTAGGGGGATAATTGCAAAGGTAGCCCGGGATGGGTGGGGGAAGAGGGAAGGAAAAGGACACACTGCAGTTTAAAACTTTAAAACTTTAACACTTATTGCTCGGGAAATCATCTAGGGTGGTGTGACTGGGTGGCCGGAGGCCCCCCCCCACCGTGTTCTTGGGCGTCTGGGTGAGGAGGCAATGGGACTTGGGGAGGAGGGCTGTTGGTTACACAGGGACTGTAGCGGCGGTCTCTGCTCCTGCTGCCTTTCCTGCAGCTCAACCATACGCAGGAGCATATCAGTTTGATGCTCCAGCAGCCGGAGCATCGACTCTTGCCTTCTGTGTGCAAGCTGACGCCACCTCTCCTCTTCAGCCCGCGATTCAGCACGCAACCTCTGCTCTTCAGCCCGCGATTCAGCACGCCACCTCTCCTCTCGCTCATATTGGGCTTTTCTATAATCAGTAATTGACTGCCTCCACGCATTCTGCTGTGCTCTGTCAGCGTGGGAGGCAGTCTGTAGTTCAGTAAACATTTCATCATGCGTCCTTCGCTTCCGCTTTCGAATATTCACTAGCCTCTGTGAAGGAGAAACATTTGCAGCTGGTGGAGGAGAAGGGAGAGGTGGTTAATAAAGAT
This sequence comes from Emys orbicularis, assembly GCF_028017835.1. Classification (NCBI taxonomy): domain Eukaryota; kingdom Metazoa; phylum Chordata; order Testudines; family Emydidae; genus Emys; species Emys orbicularis. Next base: position 16,484,274 of record NC_088697.1, on the reverse strand, counting down.
ACATTTTAGAGAACAATGGGTACACTCTTTCACGTTAAATTTTGCTGTTCACATCACACAGCACATGTGCTTTCGTTACAAGGTCGCATTTTTCCTCTTATATTGAGGGCCTGCCGGTTTGGTGTGAGAGATCACTCACGCAGTGCCAGGCCACAGATTTCAGCTTGCAGGCAGCCATGGTAAGACACAGTCTTTTGGCTTTTTTAACCTTGTTAACATGTGGGGATGGTTTAAAACAGTACTGCTCTCATTAACCATACCAAGCACCCGTTGGGTTGGCCATTTAAAATGGGTTTGCAATGTAAAAGGAGGGGCTGCGGTTTCAGGGTTAACGTGCAGCACAAACCCAACTAATTCCCCTCCCCCACACACCCAATTCTCTGGGATGATCACTTCACCCCTCCCCCCCACCGCGAGGCTAACAGCGGGGAATATTTCTGTTCAGCAGAGCAGGAAGGGGCACCTCTGAATGTCCCCTTAATAAAATTGCCCCATTTCAACCAGGTGACCGTGAATGATATCACTCTCCTGAGGATAACAAAGAGCGATAAGGAATGGATGTTGTCTGCATGCCAGCAAACACCGGGACCATACGCTGCCATGCTTTGTTATGCAATGATTCCAGACTACGTGCTACTGGCCTGGCGTGGTAAAGTGTCCTACCATGGCGGACGGGATAAGGCAGCCCTCCCCAGAAACCTTTTGCAAAGGCTTTGGGAGTACATGAAGGAGAGCTTTCTGGAGATGTCCCTGGAGGATTTCCGCTCCATCCCCATACACGTTAACAGACTTTTCCAGTAGCTGTACTGGCCGCGATTGCCAGGGCAAATTAATCATTAATCATTAAACACGCTTGCTTTTAAACCATGTGTAATATTTACAAAGGTACACTCACCAGAGGTCCCCTGTGTGCCCACAGGGTCTTGGGTGAGTTCGGGGGTTACTGGTTCCAGATCCAGGGTGATAAACATATCCTGGCTGTTGGGGAAACCGGTTTCTCCGCTTCCTTGCTGCTGTGAGCTATTTACATTATCTTCATCCTCATCTTCCTCGTACCCCGAACCCGCTTCCCTGTGTGTTTCTCCAGTGAGGGACTCATAGCACACGGTTGGGGTAGTGGTGGCTGCACCCCCTAGAATGGCATGCAGCTCCGCGTAGAAGCGGCATGTTTGCGGCTCAGCCCCGGACCTTCCGTTTGCTTCTCTGGCTTTGTGGTAGGCTTGCCTTAGCTCCTTAATTTTCACGTGGCACTGCTGTGCGTCCCTGTTATGGCCTCTGTCCTTCATGGCCTTGGAGACCTTTTCTAATATTTTGCCATTTCGTTTACTGCTTTGGAGTTCAGCCAGCACTGATTCATCTCCCCATATGGCGAGCAGATCCCGTACCTCCCGTTCTGTCCATGCTGGAGCTCTTTTGCGATCCTGGGACTCCATCACGGTTACCTGTGCTGATGAGCTCTGCGTGGTCACCTGTGCTCTCCACGCTGAGCAAACAGGAAATGAAATTCAAACGTTCGCGGGGCTTTTCCTGTCTACCTGGCCAGTGCATCTGAGTTGAGAGTGCTGTCCAGAGCGGTCACAATGAAGCACTGTGGGATAGCTCCCGGAGGCCAATAACGTCGAATTCCGTCCACACTAACCCAATTCCGACCCCCTAAGGCCGATTTTATCGCTAATCCCCTCGTCGGAGGTGGAGTAAAGAAACCGGTTTAAAGGGCCCTTTAAGTCGAAAGAAAGGGCTTCGTCGTGTGAACGTGTCCAGGCTAAATTCGAATTAACGCGGCTAAAGTCGACCTAAACTCGTAGTGTAGACCAGGCCTGAGTCAGTTGACAGGCCAGCAAGGGGTGTTTAACTGCAGTGTAGACATACCCTGTGTATACTGTACCTTTCTTTGGATGCTGGTTTTATCATTTTCTTCTTTGCTGGTTTAGAAAAAAATAGCACCCAGAATTAATTTAGAACTATTCCTCAGGTAGACAAAGTAGTTCAGTTTTACAGTAATGAAAAGAGGACCCAATGCTTTACTTTTCAGAGGATCTCAAATCTCTGGTTCTATATTGGCATATCATAGAAAATCCTGAAAGAAACATTTACATCTTGTAAGAAGAGTTGGGGTGGTGGTGGTGGAATCAAAATAATCTTTTGCAGTCTGTCCAAATTCAAGGTATACTAACAATCCTTCAATGCCACATAAAAATATAGAAAAAGCTACATAAGCCCTGACTTCTTGCCTGGAATCTTGTGCAGTCACTTTCACCTGTACAAAACAACAAACCAAATCAGAATCTTCCACAGACCCTTGTTGGTGGCAGCTGGCAGTGTTTTACATCTACTTTGCAGAAGAAGCCTAAATGACTACCCCAAGTGTAAGGCACTCATGCCCTCTGTAGATACAGAGGTCAAATTCTAGGAACATGCAATCCACACTGAAGTCTAAGAAGTTCATGCATTTGTAACCAAGAGCAGTATTTCTTCTTTGATATTTACCAGGCCTGGGTAAATAGTGGGAAACAAATATTTGTTAAATAATTTAATTAAAAAGCTGCAAAATCGTTCAAATAAATAATGCGATAGATATTATTATTCAGTCGGCACTACTAGTGCGGGGTGAGGGGATTTTGTATTTATTAAAAAACATGCCTAGTGCAACCTCTGCATCACTTTACACTGGATTTGTGTCAGTTTTGTTATTGTTTTAAAAATAACTCTATCACAGATGCCTCTCTCTATTTAATAGACTTCACAATCAATCAGTAACACTTCTGAAATTAACACCTTTGACCTGTGAATAAAACTCTCTAGCTTATCTATTTTTGTTGCTCCTTGGAGGAGCAAATCCTGGAATCATTTTGTTTAAAGGAAGGGCAGAAGAGAGAATTTATCATCTCCCTTCTGTAGTTTTTAATGGACTGATTTCTCTTATACAATTCCAATATATTATTTTGCACGCAGCAGAGTGTAAAATAATGCACTTCCTGTCAGTAAAGCGACTGGGGGGGTGTGCGTCAAACCTCAAATCTAGGGTGGGGGAGGGGAAGCATTTACAACATCTACACATAGGTGCTGGAACTAGGGGTGCAGCTGCACAGGCTTGCTTAAAGTGGTTTCCATCGGGGCCCTGGAACAATGTGTATAGTGGGGGCCCTGAGAGCCATGGAACCAAACTGTAACCCCCGGATATGATGGAAACCACTTCAAGCCAGGGGGTGCAGGACCCGTAGTTCCAGCGCCTATGGTTTTCCATTATATCCAGGGTTTACAGTTTGGTTCCCTGGCTCTCAGTACCCCCAATGTACACATGGTTCCAGCTCACCCACATCCGGGGTTGGGATGAGATTTTTAAAATTCCCTTTGAAAGGAGTAAATAGGAAACCAAACAAAAGGCGTTGGGGAGCTTGAGCCCCTAGCACTGCACTGTCCTGCTGCTAACGCGTTTTCCAGTCCCAGCCCTGGGGGTCTCCCAACCCGGCCGCTGTTTGGCGGGTACGGGGAGTGCGTGAGCTGAGCGCCCCGGGACAAGAGGGCCCGGGCTGGCCCGGCTCAGCCCAGTGTCTCTGCGATGGGCTTGCTCGGGATGGGGCGGGGGACGGACGCCGCCGCGCTGCTCGGAGCACGCCGGTAGCGGCGGCCCAGGCCGGCCCGCTAGAGGGAGCCAGGCTGGAGCCGGCGCGGGGCGGGGGCCGGGCCGGGCGGGGCCGTGACGCGCGGCGGCGGGCGGTGAGTATAGGCTGCGCGGCCCGGCCGGTGTCAGTGTGATGAAGATTGGCGTGCAGGTAAGCTGTCATTCAGCGCGGCCAGCGCGCACCCAGGGGCGGGCAGAGCCGGGCAGGGACCCGGCTGCGGGCAGGGGATGCTAGCGAGGGAGCCGGCCGTGCTGCGAGGCTGGGCAGAGGCGCTGCAGGGCAGGCACGGGCGGGGGGAAAGGGCAGACGGTGATGGGTAATCCCGCATGTGGGGCTGGCGGGTGCTGTGCAGGGGCAGAAGACGGGTGCGGTCTGGGTGGGGGCAGGGGGTACGAGGTCGGCCCGGGCTCGAGGGGCAGGGGGTGCGGCGGGGTAGGTGAGCTGTGCAGGGCAGGGGGTGCGGGGTCGGAGGGGGCTGGAGAGGCAGGGGATGCGGAGTCGGAGAGGGCTGGAGGGGCATGGGGTGCGGGGTCGGTGGAGGGCAGGGGATGCGGGGTAAGAGGGGGCTGGAGGGGCAGGGGGTGCGGGGTCGGAGAGGACTGGGGGTGCGGGGTCGGTGGAGGGCAGGTGGTTGCGGGATCGGAGGGGGCTGGAAGGGCAGGGGGTGCGGGGTAGGTGGAGGGCAGGGGATGCGGGGTCAGAGGGGGCTGGAGGGGCAGGGGGTGCGGGGTCGGTGGAGGGCAAGGGATGCGGGGTCGGAGGGGGCTGGAGGGGCAGGGGGTGCTGGGTCGGTGAGCGGTGGAGGGCAGGGGCCCGGGGGTGCGGGGTCGGAGAGGACTGGGGGTGCGGAGTCGGTGGAGGGCAGGGGGTGCGGGATCGGAGGGGGCTGGAAGGGCAGGGGGTGCGGGGCGGGTGAGGCGCGGGGCAGGAGCGGTCGCTGGCGGAGGGGCATAGGGCAGGACCGGCTGTTTCTGCACTTGACTCCCTCCCCGTGGCTGCAGGAAGCTCTGGGCCGGGTTTCGCTGCCGGCAGCTGGGCAGGCTGCGCCGTGGGGCCCGGCTCCCTTCGCGGGCCAGGCTGGGGAGTAGCGGCGGGGCAATGCCTGGCGGAACGGTGGTGATGGGGGCCGGCTGGGCATGCGGAGAGCAGGCTGCGGGAGGCGCAGCTCCGAACCCTGGCCTGGGAACCCGGGCAGCGGAGGATGGGCTGCCCGGAGCCGCAGCTCTGGGCCCGGGGGTGCGGAGTTTGTGCGGGTTGCGGGAGCGGGCTGAGGGGAGGGTTTTGGGGCAGCCCCGCCGCGCTGCGCTCCCAGTATTACCCCACTGCGATGGGCCGCGGACCCGGAGCTCCTGCGCCGGCGGCCCCCAAGGGGTCGGTCCGGGAGGGGAGAGCCCGGGGACCGGACAGGAACTGGGCCGACCCCGCTGTTCTCCCCGGGCGGCTCAGGCGCGGCTCGCTGCAGACTGGGCAGACCCAGGCTGACGCGTCGCGGCTCTGCTCTCCTGCCCTACTCACACGCGCCCCGGGGCTGGCACCGCTGCCCCCGGGAGCCCCGCTCACCCACCGGAGGGAAGGGGACCGGGTGCTGCCCGGACCAGCCCCAGCAGCGGGCTCCTGGCTCCAGCGGGCGAGGTTGCCCAGAGCTGGGCCGAGAGCCGAGGATAATCGCTGCGGCCGAAGCCCGGGCAGGCGGAGTGCAGCGGCAAGCCCGGCGCTCCTCGAGGACTGACGGGGCTCAGCAGCGCGCCGGGCAGGGAGATGCGGACTCGCCCGCACGGCGGCTGCTCCGGGCTCGCTGCAAGCCAAAGCCCGCGGGAGCCGGGCTGGTGGCCGCCGCAGCGCCGCGTGTAGGGGCTGGCCGGGGAGCTCCGGCGCTCCACTGCGATGGTCTCCCTTGGCGAGCCTCCTGCGAGCTGCCCCGGGCACCGCGGGGCCGATCCCGGCGGCGGGCGCTGTGCGGAGCCCTGAGCGTGGGGCTGGCGGTGCTTGGGGCGCCGTGTGAGCGGGGTAGGCAGGGAGCAGCGCCTCTTGCCGGGCTGCTGGGGGCTCGGCGGCCCAGGCGGGGGGCGCGGACCGTGCCCTGCGGACACGCTGGTCTCTGTGGGCGAGAGGAGGAACCTCCGCCGGGCGCCGTCTCGCAGTCAGGCCCGTGTCGCTTGGGGCTCTCGGCTCGAGCGGTGCCGAGCTGAGCCCAGGCTGGCGCTACGCGCTGCGGACCGGCGGTAGCAGCCCGCTGTGCCTGCCCCGGACCCCGCTCTGCCTGCCGCGCCGGCTCGGTGGGGAGGGACTCGGAGCCCCTGGCGTGGAGCTGGTAGCTTTGTCCCGGCCGGTGTCTGGCTTGGCCCGGGGTGCGCGCCGCAAAACCGAAGGGTGAGTGAAATCACTATTCCCGGGGCAGCAGCCACGTTAGTGCGGGCGTCCGAGGTACCCGATCACATTCTCCCGGGTGAGCGAGGGCAAAGCTCGGCCTAGTGTCCGCTCCCACTCCCACTCCCGGCTCCGACAGAAACGCGCCAGTCAGGGGGATATTCGTAGCCTTGCTCTTTGTACCGTAGCTGCCAGAGCGCTCGGCTGCAAGGATTTGACCGTCCCCTGGCACAGGAGCGGCTGCTGCCCTGCGCGTGCCTTGCCCGCTTGTCACACCCACCCGAGCCGCGGTTACCCGGTGAGTGCGAAGCCTGCCCACGCGGTGTTTGGCTGTAACTGACCCACTTGCGGGGAAGTTCGGCGGTAATGAATGTCCCAGCACATCAGGTGTAAGCCAGTGATGGCCCTGATGGGATCGGGAGAACCTCTGTTCTGGGAGTAGCAGATCCGACAGGCATGAAGTTCTGCCTAGATAACTTCCGCGGCCGTCAGGAGTGGGTGGGACTGGGCCGGCTTTGGCACTGAAAATGTCCCGTCTGGTGCTGTGCCCGTTCGGGCTAATGCGCGCTGGAGCCTCCGTGTTGGGTTTGAAAGTGCTTAGGGCCAAAGGGGAGAGAGGGCAGTTCAGTTGTGGTGTGCGGCTAGGCAATGCCAAGAGTGAACGAACAACTTGAATGGGGGAAAATAAATTAACTTTAACCATGGCTTCGCTTTTACTAATCTGTATGGGCTGAGAAGAACAGGGCCACCCAGAGGATTCAGGGGGCCTGGGGCAAAGCAGTTTTGGGGGCCCCTTCCATAAAAAAAGTTGCAATATTATAGAAGACTCTATTCTCGTGGGGGCCCCTGCGGGGCCTGGGGCAAATTGCCCCACTTGCCCCCCCCGTGGCCCTGGAGAAGAAGAATCTTCCTCAAACGGGGCTAAGGCGAGAATAGATGGGATCAAGTGTCCTTCTACTAAACACACCTTTGCCTTTTCAAAACAGCTTTCTGCTTCTCAGAAGCTTTGTCTCCCCCATATTTCAGCCTACCCTGGGTTTTTGAATGACACTCTCGGCCTTTCTCTCAAGCGAAAGAGGCCGAGCAGCAGTGCAGTAGCGGTTTCTTTTCCACGCTGTGATGCACGGGGCTGCTGAGATATGTATAAGTGAGCGATGCAGTTGCTGGAGGTTCAGAGCCAGAAGGGATGTGCCTGGGACGGGAAGGAAAGTGTGTGGATTAAATGAAATGCAGAGAAGGTTCCAGGAAGAAGGAAGAGTGACTGGAGGAAGACAGGAAAAGGAATATGGAAAGTCCGCAAAATCAAACCCACTGATAGACTTGCCCTTTGCCTGGCTTGCTCAAGCGCTTTTCGTTATCTTCCTGCAGATTGAATCTTGTGAGGGGCTGCAGTGCTTTGCTGAGAGCACAGTTGTCAAAATATGTCACCTTGTGTACCAGAGAGAGTGCGAGTGTGAGACGGGCGGGGGACAGGCTACAGGACAACTCTTTGTTTGCGTGCTGGTGCCTTGTTCCCATTGTTCTGGCAGTGCTGGGCTAAGGACCTCAGCGCCAGACTCTCTGGATTCTGTTTTGAAATGAACCTTTTAAAATCGATTTGAGGATTCTGTGCACACAGGGCCCTTGGCAGGTAATTAGGAATGATGGTTGGTTTAGGTGCTAGTCCTGGATTCACAACTGTGTTGATCATGGGGCTTATTCGGTATGTTACATACCAGTTGAACTGACCTAGAATATTATAATGATGCAATATTCAAAATCTTGCCCTTTCGCTTGCAAGCCTGTGTTAGCAAGTGTGAATGGGAGGCATTTGTGGAAATCTCTGGAAGAACTGGACTTACTGCTCTGGTGCTGTCTCTGAAGTCTCACTTCAGATCTTATTCAATCTTGAGTTTTCACAAGCGGTGCAAAGGAGCCCTCTGCATTTTGCTTTCTTTATCCCCTTGTGTTTTGTTTCATGCGGAGGACTGAGAGTCCTTTCTTACTGAGTGTGTCATTGCATTAGGTTATCTAGCTGAAGGCCTAGAAAACGCCGGCTTCAGCCAGAGTCTGGTCCCCCTTCCACCAGGGCAAATCCAGAGTAACTAGAGTTTTTAAAAAATATTTTAGATTATACCAGAGAGACTCTGGAGTAGCTGAGATCCAGGTTTGGTGCAGAGTTTAAATTAAATAAAACCCCAGTGGCATTAACACCAACGGTTGTAAAAGTTCAACTTCAGTGCAGTTTGCTTAAAGCTATGTCTCCTGGAGGCTTTTGTTTAGGTTGCAGCAGAGTTGGCCTTCCATGGTTTCTAGTTACATGAAGCTTCTATGAAGGGCCTTTCAGCTAAGATCTATCTCACTTAAAAACACATCCCTCCATGTAACAAGAAACCCTAAACCAAGCAGGATATTTTAAAACCGAAGCAATGAAGATTAGATTAAGTCTCCTCCAAACAGCTCTGTTCTGTTATTATTTTTGGCTGGAATGTGGGGGAAGGCAGCTGTCTCTGACAAGTCTTGTGAGAGTCAGAATATATTTTAAATGTGGGGTGGAACAGCTTTGCTGTTGTAAATAATAAAATTGACTTTGAAAGTACTACAATAGCAAGTTCTGAAATGGCTGGTGCCAGTATAAAGCACATTTCAGTAGGACTTTTTGTGATTTTTTTTTAATTAGAGGGGGTTGTGACCCCAGAACTTGCTTTAACATATGAATCAGAGACCTTTAAATTGTTTATCTATTTGCACATAGTCACATATTCAGTTTCACTTTCTGGCCTTATTGAACATGCTTTATTCTCTAGCCATTAGTCTGAACTGCCTCCTTACATTTATCTGACCAGTAGGTTTTACTTTTTACTATTTTTACAGTTGACTTTAAAAGGGGATTCCCTGCATTAAATAACACTAATAAGTATGTGAGACTCATAGTGGAGTGACAGCAGGCATTGCACAGTTAAGGTTGCAGTTGGATTTCTATTATGAGCCAGAGTCTGACTCTTTTTTTCCCCATTCTCTTAAAAATCACAATGTCAAATTGGCCTCAGAATTAGTAGGCTGATGCAAAAAACAATTGTGCACATTGAGGTGAACTGGACAAAGGGTTTCTGGATAATGACACGCTAAAGGGAGATTCACCTGGTTTTAAAAAGTCTTTTCCTCTTCATAGCATAAAATCAGGAAGGAGGAGCAGGAAATGACCCATTTCACTGAACTCCCCAGGCTGAGATCCAGTGCTCAGGATGAAAATTTAATTGATTAAAGTCTCATTTTAAAAGATATTCATTGTGGAACTGATAGCATCAGCATGGGCAGCTTTAGAACATGGTGTCAAGGAGCTCCAGGAGCCCCAGGCCAAGATATTCCAATGATCAGCAATTCTGGGCCCCTGACTTGGGTTGCCTTAAAGGTGCTGGATTTTCAGAAAGGGCAGTTACCTGTCCTCTGAAAATTGAGCTCTTTAAAGCAGAAGGGGTAGGAGTCTTGGCTGTCTGGCATCCATGAGCTGGAATCCGCTTCATGTGAGTTTTTGGCAGCAGGAGGGTGTCATGGGGCAAGTACACCCTGTCCCCCTTTAGGGTGGGGAAAAGGGCGTTGAAACCCCGTGGCCGAGTCCACCTGACTGCCTCAGGGCAGTTGGCCTAGTGGCCAGAATCAATACAGTTGCCCTCCCTTACAGGGCTGTGTGGCTCAACTGCCAGAGTCCATATGGCTGCCCTCTCTCATAGGGTGATGCAGCCTGATGGCCAGTGAGGGGATGGGCCACCACCTGGTGGGGGGGAGAGTGGCCGGGGTAGGGGGACACAGGCCCTCGCTACTCCACCAGGTCCCAGCCCAGGGCCCTGTCAGCAGTGAGTGAACTCACTTCTGGGTCAGCAGGGATCCGACCAAAACACACTGACTTAGTTCCCAGTCCTCCAACTGGATCCATGTATAGTCTCCCGGGCTACTTCCTACCATGTCTTCCAGTGGCGTAGTCTCCTGGGGCTCTGGCCTGTGAAGCTCCCAGCGGTTCCAATGTCCCTTGGGTGTCCACCAGTAGCCGAGTGTCTGTCCAGACCCTGGCAGGCTTGGGCTCCAGCAGCTCTCAGATAGGCATCTGCAACGTGCATCCTCCCACCTCAGTGGTCAGCCCAGACTGAGCTGGGCTACTCCCTTTTACAATGCTGCTCCAGTTGGAGCATGCCCGGCAGGAGCGAGGGGGCATGGCTTCCTCTGCCCAGAGTGTGGGTTTATCCCCTTTGTCTCCAGTGTGGGGCAAGTACACCCCCGTCACAGAGGGGCAAGGGATGTTCTTCCCTGGCTTCTGCTGCACCCAGATCTTCCACCTGTCTTACTCTTTTCTGCAGTTTTGAGCACAGGTGCTGACTTTCCAAAGTGCTGGGGGGTGCTTGACCCCGGCTCTGCCCTTGCCCCTCCCCCACTCCCTCCAAGGGCCCATCCCTGCCCCATCCCTGCCACCACCCCATTTCTTCCCTCCCAGTTCCACACCCTTCCCTGAGAGCACCTCGTCCTCCCTCCCAGCCTCCTGCATGCCACGAAACAGCTGATTGAGGCACTGATCCATGGGTGGGAGGTGCGGGGGGGGTGAGGGGGGAGCTGGCTGCCCGTGGGTGCTCAGCACCCACCATTTTTTCCCTGTGGGTGCTCCAGCCTGCATAGGGATCTACAGGAAGTTTTTTCCTTGCCCTGCAATGTTATGTCCTCTCTCTGCTGGGCAGATTATAGGAAGCTTGTTGGTCAGTGGTCCGCCTGAGCTCACAGGACCCATTTTCCCTCCCCCCAGCTCTGCCAGAGCGAGCTAAGGCATTGGCAGTGGGTGCAGAGTGCTGACCTCACCATTGCTCCTCATTCAGTCGCATTTTGAGACAACTGACCTGTGGGAGGAGTTAGGAAGTCACAGCAGAGGATGGGGGAAGCTCTGGGGAGAAAGACCCACAGGGACTCCTACCCCACCAGAGGGAGAGAATGAGTGGCTAGGAGCCAACACATCACTGCTGTCCTCCATAGCCAGTGGGGAGGAGAGGAGAGGCTCCTTTCTCATTGACAGCCCCTCCCCTATGGACAACAGCCTTGACCATTCAAGCTGCCAAACTCTCTGGTAGGAAGACAGCTTCCTCCTAGTGGCTACATAAACCCTTCCCTAAGTGCTGCAACCCCGACTTCTGCCACAAACTGAGCTCTCAGTGATGAAATGAAAGAAGTGGCTTAGTATTACCAGCTGGACATGGCACTGAATTAAATATTAAAATAGTAAATAGTACAGCAGACCGCCATGCGTGTTAGACATTGAAGTCTAATTCAGTGGTTTAGAAAGCTTGCCCGTTTTGTGCAGCTGCAGAACTTTCAGTTAGCCACAGAGTTCAGCACCAGACACTGCAGGCAGCAGAGTGTAAATCAATACTATTGCTGGTTCTGTGTGGCCTTGTGTGATGGGGTGGACTAGGTCTGGAGGCCACCTGCTGGAGGCCTTGAGGCCCTGCCACACCCTTCCCCAGAAAAGGGCAGCAGAGAGGTCCTCCAAGCAGCCTAGAATGGCTGTGTGGGAAGCAGCCAATCAGAGCCCAGCAGGCTAATATAAGAAGAGCTGCAGGGGCCAGACTGTATTCAGTTCCTTGTTAGATCTGGAGGAGAGTGGATGGTGTCCCTGGCTGGCTGGCACTCCACCAGGCCAAGGCCCAGAGGGAAGGGTGAAGAATGTGCTGGAGCCATAGGGAAATGGCCCAGGGAATTGTAGTAACAATGCAGTTTATTTAAAGGGACATGGTGGATGGCTGCTAAGTATAGAGTTCCTGGGCTGGGACCTGGAGTAGAGGGAAAGCCACTGGGAAAGTGGCCTAGACTTTGATATACCCCAGAAGGGGAACTGAACTCTTTTAGTGGCCCATCTGAAGAGCTTGCGCCAGAAAGGCCCTGAGTGGTGAAGAGTCTGCCAGGAGGGAGCCCTGGGGGATGTGGCCACACACCAGGGCTGGGCCTGCTTGAATAGCAGGGACAATTTGAAAGAGCTCAGAAGGGGATGAAAGACAGTTTGAACCAGGGTACTGTGATAGGCCCCGCTGGACTGACTGAGGAGAAAGCCCACGGATAGGGCTGCAGATCGAGGGACCTTACTAAAGGTGTTGAGATAGGCCACCTGTTGGACGTATGGCCTGAGTCACCGAAGATCCACCAGAAACAGAGAGAGTGTGCAGGCACAAGCACTCGGCCAGGGGGTGCTTGTGAGAGGTGAATGCACCCCATTATACCTTGACTCTAGTACTTTCATTTGTGACATGCAGGCAGAATCTTCCTTTGCTATTGCTCATGTAAAGGAAAATCGTATCCAGTTATGTCAGCTCAGCCCTATGAAATTTCCAAAGAAACAAAGCATGAATAGACTGAGAAATATGCAGTCATCTCTCAAGCCTTCACCCCCGTTGGATAAACACACTGATTCCAGTTTTCTTTTAACTCTCTAAAACTGTGGTATGCAAGTGAGCCTCAGGAGGGAAACTGCCTGTCCAAAACTCGGGATAGGGTTGCAGTTCTGTGTGGCGTGTGGCATCTGTCTTTTTCATAGAATAGAACTGGAAGGGACCTCGAGAAGTCATCTAGTCCAGTCCCCTGCACTCATGGCAGGACTAAGTGCCTCAGAGGGAATGAACAGAACAGGTAATCATTCAAGTGATCCATCCCCTGTCGCTCCTTCCCAGCTGCTGACAAACAGAGGCTTGCCCCGCCCAGTCTGGCGAATGGTCGTTGGTGGACCTATCCTCCATGAACTTATCTAGTTCATTTTTGAACCCTGTTGTAGTCTTGACCTTCACAACATTCTCTGGCAAGGAGTTTCACAGGTTGACTGTGCATTGTATGGGGGGGAAAATCCTTTTGTTTGTTTTAAACCTGCTGCCTATTAATTTCATTTGGTGACTCCTAGTTTTAGATTGTTATGACACTTACCTTGCGTCATGCCATACACTAGGGTGTGACCTCTTATGTGAGTGAACATAGTCAGATAGTAAGTTTGAGATGCTTCTCACTCTGACATCCCTGATATGTGCCACCAACTCCTACCACTCTTACTGAATAATGGTGTGATATAGAAGTCTCTAAAATTCCATATTTGGAAGAAATTAAATTCGTGATTGCTTGGAAGCAATAATGCTAATTATTGAATTTAAAAACATTAATGGGGCAGTACACTGCTTAAGTGTCTCTCTGTGCAAGATCTGCCAACCCTAGGTATACAAACCACTGCCCCCATTACATACACCGGTATAGGCCACCATCTCAGTGAGCAGTATTGGCCAATAGTGGACATTTTTGCAAAGAATTTCAGGGATACTCCGTTATGGGATGGTCTATAAGGTTATCTAGACACAGCAGTCTCTGAGCACAAACATAAATATGCTTCAGATAATGCATTTCCTTATTAAGTAACAATCACTGTAAGGAAATCTCACAGATAAGAAAATCATTTTTGGAGGCCAGTGTGTGTTCTGAGAGCAGAGAAAAGTACCCTGAATTAACAAAAGCCACTTAAATTTAGTCCCAAACATAGGGCTGGCTTTTGGCTGAACAATGACCGTGTAATCCTGGAGTGCGGCTCTACTGGGTGAGATTGGCCTTTGTGAAAGGCTTTCATCTGGAAGGAGTTTAGCAGCCCTCAGGGCAAGCAGAGGCATGACCTGGCCCTTTATTATCAAGCACATTCCACAGATCTGCAATACTAAGCAGGGTTGAGTCTGATTTGTGCTTGGATGGGAAATTGAGGGACAGCTAGTGATTCAGTATATAAGAATGGCCATACTGGGTCAGACAAAGGTCCATCTAGCCCAGTATCCTGTCTTCCGACAGTGGCCAATGCCAGGTGCCCCAGAGGGAATGAACAGAACAGGTAATCATCAAGTGATCCATCCTTGGTCACCCATTCCCAGCTTCTGTCAAACAGAGGCTAGGGACACCATCCCTGACCATCCTAGCGAATAGCCATTGATGGACATATCCTCCATGAACTTATCTAGTTCTTTTTTGAACCCTGTTATAGTCTTAGCCTTCACAACATCCTCTGGCAAGGAGTTCCACAGGTTGACTGTGCATTGTGTGGGAAAAAACCTTCCTTTTGTTTGTTTTAAACCTGCTGCCTATTAATTTCATTTGGTGACCTCTACTTCTTGTGTTATGAGAATGAGTAAATAACACTTCCTTATTTACTTTCTCCACACCAGTCATGATTTTATAGACCTCTATCATATCCCCCCCTTAGTCATCTCTTTTCCAAGCTGAAAAGTCCCAATCTTATTAATCGCTCCTCATATGGAAGCTATTCCATACCCCTAATCATTTTTTTGCCCTTTTCTGAATCTTTTCCAATTCCAATATATCTTTTTTGATATGGGGCGACCACATCTACATGCAGTATTCAAGATGTGAGCATACCATGGATTTATATAGAGGCAATATGATATTTTCTGTCTTATTATTTATCCCTTTCTTAATGATTCCCTACATTGTTTACTTTTTTGACTACCGCTGCACATTGAGTGGATGTTTTCGGAGAACTGTCCACAATAACTCCAAGATCTCTTTCTTAAGTGGTGACAGTCAATTTAGACCCCATCATTTTATATGTATAGTTGGGATTATGTTTTCCAGTGTGCATTACTTTGCATTTATCAACATTGAATTTCATCTGGCGTCAGTCTTCCCTCTGAGTCCATAATGAGTCACTGCCCTGCACAGTGTTGGGTGCCATCTTCCCAAAGGGACTTCAAACCAAGGCTCTGGCCGCGGTGGCCATTGATAACTCCACAGTCCAGCTGGAGTTAATCAACTACATTCCTTCTGCAGTTTCAAAGGACTCTCCACTTCCCCTGCTAAAAGAATGGGTATAGTCCTGACCTAGGCTTGCTGCCCCCTTCCACCTTAGACATGGCTGCATTCCAGGGGTGGGTGAGTTTTCCTATCTCCAGCTGAGAGCAGAGTTTGGCCTGGGGAGTGTATATGTAGGTATTGCTCACTTGTCACTTCTGGAGAGGAAGGCAGCACCCTATGCCAGCAGCACTAACCATTTTTCAGGAGGGGAAGTGAAGAATAACTTCTTCCATTCCAGCTGCTGAGGGAAGTAGGGAGGCAGAAAGTGATGGTGGAATGGAGCCAGAATATGGAGTTCACACTCTTGTTTTTGTGGGACGTGCCATGAGAGACTTAATGGTCACAAGGGATCAGGGCCTTGAGTTTGAATCTTGTCTAGCACGATAGTGGCACCAAATGACAGTGAGGTTGCATGGGTAACGGAAGGCAGAAATTGGCCTTGGTCTGTCATGTAACTTGGGATCTCCTAGGATGAAGGGTGTTGTATACAGTTAAAGGCATACTAGTTATTATGAGATGAGTGTATTACCACCTGACCTTTCAGAGCAGGTTGCACTGAGCAAAATGGCAGTTTTCTTTTTAGAGACTTTTTGCCAATAGGTTGGGTAACTTTGTGCATAACCCTGAGTGCTTTAGATTTTGTTTGGTTTCGAAACACAACCTGGCTTGAGGTTTCTATTTTTTCTGGCAAACTCTGTAGTGAATCCTTTGAACTGTATCATCAAACTGTGAGTGTGTCTCTTCCTGGGACAGTTATCTTTTGGTTTCAAAGACAAATCCTACTCAATCCCTAAACTCTTCCTAGAAGATGCAGATTGGCCTCATGTGCTCACATCTAATGGTTCTGTTTGGTTCAGTTTGTGTTAGGAGAAGTTCACTCACCATTAATAGCTCTGAGTGAGATACAAGCCCAAAACACCCAAGTGTATTGGCACCTCCCCACTCCTGTGCTTTCTTTGCCTTGCCAGTGAACTTTCTGATTGCTCAGTGGTTTCTAGGTGCAATGGTGGGGTGACTGGCAGCAAGAGAGCTGTATTTTGCCCTCTCCATCCTGTGCAGATTTGGAGGAACTTTCTTTAAATAGGAGTTCATAAGTCTCTGAAATGGAGCTGTTTCTTTTTGTCTGATGGAGCAGAGGAGGAGTTCTCTTTTTCTCTTGGAATGTCAAGAAACATTAAGTGAAATTGTGGTGATATCCCACCAGCTACCATTCCATGGGAAACACAAGCTGTTGTGTGTGACTCTCTTAGGCTAGGTCTACACTACCCGCCTGAATCGGCGGGTAGAAATCGATCTCCCCGGGATCGAATTATCACGTCTCATCGGGACGTGACAATCGATCCCCGAATCGACGCTCTTACTCCACCAGCGGAGGTGGGAGTAAGTGCCGTTGACTGGGAGCCGCGGAGGTCGATTTTGCCGCCGTCCTCACAGCGGGGTAAGTCGGCTCCGATACGTCGAATTCAGCTACGCTATTCGCGTAGCTGAATTTGCGTATCTTAAATCGACCCCCCCCTGTAGTGAAGACCTGCCCTTAGATTTACCCATGGCTGATAATTGGGGATTACAACTTGTTTGCTTTATTTCAATGGACTCTGCTCCATGGCAAAACTCAAGCTGAAGGCACCTGCAGGAAAACAGGCAGTGATGACCGGGTAATTTGATTGAGTTAGTTGTTAGCTTTGTTCTTACTTCTGTCCTAAACCCTTGGTGTCAATTGTGCACTGCAATATAAGTTGTCAGGTGCTAAACCTCTATTCCAACTTGGAGGCATCTGGTTC
Organism: Emys orbicularis; assembly: GCF_028017835.1. Lineage (NCBI taxonomy): Eukaryota > Metazoa > Chordata > Testudines > Emydidae > Emys > Emys orbicularis. The sequence continues at coordinate 16,467,665 of NC_088697.1, read as the reverse complement.
TCCTGTTCCCAGTGTTCTATGTGCACTCTCACCAGTTTCTAATGTCGTTACAGTTTTACTGAACAATAGAGTAGGCTGGATACAATTATGAAAGACCTGATTACACCCTTCCTCACCCTTCCTCTGTTATAGGCCCATTGCAATGGAGCGGAGTACTTGGGGCTGAAGATACAATGCTGCTCCATGTGAGTAAGGATGGCAGGAATGGACTCTAAAGAATTTTTGTCCTAAAAAGATAGCAGCAGCATTTTCGATTTTTAGAGGGCAGGGGCCTAGCAGCCTTTTATTTGAAGTTTGGGTAGTGGAGCACTAACACCTATCCAGAGGGGACTGTCTTCAGGGCTGGCTCTGCACCTGGGAAGTCAGTGGAAATATTGCCATGGACCCTTGTGGGAGAAGGAGCAGTCCCATAAGGTACAGACTGAGTCTCTGGTGATTTTTGACCTGCATTTACCATTGGTCTCTTCTGGATGTTTGCTGTTAATGTATTATTTTCATGTAGACAGAGTTCAGGGTGTATGTGGTAAGTTTCAGAATGGTGTGAACTAGTGCCTATGCAGTTGGGACTGCTTTTCAGCTGAACAAAGATTGGGTTTTATTTTTACACTGATGCGCAATACCGATAATGGTCTAATTCTACATTGCCCCAGCTGGTCATAAAACCAGACTGTGACACTTACCCCTGCAGTGCTGTAATATCTAGAAAAATATACAACAACAACAATATGCTTAGACAGGGAAGGTCGGCAGTGCTGAAAGTCCATGATCACATTGCACGGCTTTATTCCAGGCACCTAAAAGAGCCACAGGGTTATTGCTGTTCTGGTGCAGTACGGTTAATTGCGGACGACCACGTGGCTGCTGCCAGTCCATGGGCAGACAATGTCCATTTCTGACCCCAGGTGTGATCGTCAGGGCTCAGTGTGCCACGCTATATTGCTGAAGTGGGCTATCTGACCAACAGTGCTAGCTAGCAGTGCCCAATGATGATGTCACTCCTCTCAAGGCCAATTCTCAATAATCCATCCCTATGACTGATAAAATCAAACGATCGCCTCTGGCAACGCACATGAAATGCCTCCAGCCTCCTGATGTCTTGTTTAAACAACGTCCATGTTTCCGATTTGTAAGAGGATGGGAAATGCACAGGTTAGATAAATCCGTACTTTTGTGTGTAATTTCACCACCTTTTGACTCCAAACTCTGTCCTGAGCCTTTATGGCTGAGGCTGCTAAACCAATTCTCCTTAGGGTGTCTGTGCCCATGTGATGGCAATTTCCTGCCTAGACAGGTGAATTGATAATACAGTATTTAACAACTTTGGAATTGCTTTCTTTTTTCATAGAAGGAGCAAAAGTTTAGATGAACAGAAATACTGTGAAAGGTTGCTCTTGGGAGTAAGAACATTCAGGAGCACAAAGAAATAAGCTGGGACTCTCATTTTTTTCCTGAGTCTTTTCTTGTCTTTTATACAATGCCAGACTCCAGTAGCTCCTTCCACTTACAGTAAATAAATAAAATATAAAACGAGTGCATCGTTACCATGGTGACAGCATTTCCTGGTCAGAGCTGATGGGGAGGTGACAAAAGTTCTATAAGCCAGTTAGGAGCCTGGAACTAGCGTATTGGGATCCTAACTCTGTCCACAAAGACTCTGCTGAAATTAAAATAAATAAAATTCAATGACTAAATGAAAAATAAAATAATTGAAAAATAAATAAATCCCATCTTTTTCTTTCTGCTGAGTTGCCTTCCTCATTTTTTCTGCCCCCAGTCACTTCCTTGAAAGAGACTATTTTTTTTCTCTTATGCACAAGGGTAAAGTGAAAATCAGCAAACCCATTTCCTTGTGCATTTGAGTGAGATATGGGTGTCAAACTGTCTGGAGAGGCTCATGAACGTGGATGCCAACCTCAGGGCAGACTGGCGCAAAGTAGGGCACAAACCCCAAAAGGTTGTATGTTCTGTAATTAGATTTCAGCAACCAAGTGACTAGTGTGAACTTCCAAAGCATGATACAGCCTTAGCCTGGAGTCAGACAGTCCCATTGGGCACTCCGGTCTATCTTGCCACCCGAGCAAGCCTGCCTTGCTGATAGATGGTCCCTTAAACCAAAAATCACAACAATATCCAAGTTAATCCCAGTCCCAAAGGATCAGTCACTTACCCCAGGTCATATCTCAAACCCAAGACAACTCTTGTAGCCAATCCTATACTACTAGCTAAAGATTTATTGACTGAAGCCAGTCTACACTACAGACTTATATTGGGATAACGATGTCACTAGGGTGTGAAAAATTCTCACCTCTGAGCGACGTAATTATACCCACCTAACCTCCAGTGTAGACAGCGCTATGTCGGTTGGAGAGCTTTTCCTGTCAACATAGCTACTGCCTCTCGTGGAGGTGCATTAACTATGCCAACAGGAGAATTTCTCCCGTCGTCTTAGGAGCGCTTTCACTTAACTCTAATTTCTATTTTATCAATACTAACAGACGTGTGAGTCAGATTGGTTTCCAGCTATGCACTTTTCACTGTTCAGTGATGCCTACTGACCTTGGCATAAGCTGGCACCTGGTCTGAGAGCCTCACAGTGAGTAATAAACAAGGAGCAGAAAATGGCTCATCCCCTTCAACAGAACAATCATATTTATTGGAAGTAGTTTTTTATTGCAAGTCTTGGAAACTTCTCAAAGTGCCTAATTCAAGCTGCCCTTGAAGCCCTAACTCATCTGCCCAAAGCCACGGGAGATTAAAGTTCACCTCACAAATAAAACTCAAGTGAACTTAATTGTTTATCAAGAGCAGCAGGATGGCGATAAATGGTCTGAGACCATCCTCTGTGGTGTTTTGATGTTGCCAGTAAGTAGAACTTGGCAAATGGTCTGGTTCACCCAACTGCATTTGAAATTAGGTCCAGTCCTAATAGGGCTTTGGGACTGGGATCCTGACATACTACAAGTAAAGGGGCTCTCGTAGCATCTGGTTGCAGGATGACTGTTCAGACTGAACTATACTGTCTGCTTATTTTGCTCCAGGACATGAAAGGCTGTGATTGCAACTGGATGTGGATTATATACAGTGTAGGATGCTGACTCCTCGATGATCCTCATTCTTTCTATTTGTGTAGAAGATGATCCTTGTTGACACTTTTGACAGCCACAGCCTGCTATCATAGAGCAGCAGGGTTTGTTTAATCTGTGGCTCTCTGCTTTGGATGGACATCCCAAGGAAGCTAATAGTGCTGCTGCAGGTTTGCCACCATTTATTTTTTTAGCCAAAATGAAACCAGCAAGAATTGCTTGTAAATTGAGGTAACAATGGCCCTCATGCGAGCTTTCTAAATAGTGAGATTGAACAGCATTCCCCAGATTAATCCCCAGTGGGGAGTCTTTGTGTTGAGGTTCTGGAGACCAAAGATTATTAGATCTGTGATAAATCATATTCCTAAATGGCCACTGAAGATGTTCCAGAGTACGCTGGCCCTTGGCTCTCTGCCCTGCTGGTGGCTTATGCTTTATGGCCCACTGGTGACACTAGCAGGGCAGGAGCTGGAGTGTCAAAGCACATGCTACACTTGTGCATGGACAAAATAGCTGATTGGGCCAGATCATGTCTATCTGCAGAACAAAGTCTAAAAGCACTCGGAAGTCCCTCTGGACATGTGTGTAGAGTTCCTTTGGGGTGACTGGGGTGCCATGATCTTCCTTGGCTGATGTCTCAAGATCAACAGAGATTGCACAGATCTTGGAGATCTGCAGAGGCCTGGAGTTTTTCATGGGGCTGGCTCCTCTGCACTGTTTCTTGAACCCCCTGCCATTGGCATCCTGCTGCCAGTGGCTTCCCCTCAGTGGTCCCATGTGGATTGCAGAAGGATTTACATTAGCAAAAGTGCATCTGCAGGACTGGGCAAAGGACAGTGGAGCAGGAGGGGGGTGAAGGGGCTACTGCTTAGGCTTGCTTCTTCTCCATCCAACAGTTTTTGAGCTACTGAAATGGGTTTTCTATTTCTCTCATCTGTCAGAGGGAGAAGTCAGAGGGGTGATATGGCCCATTATCTGAAAACATCTTGTATGGTGTTGGGATCTGAGCTATAAGGGACTTCTTTCTAAGCAACCAGCACAGAGGCATTTCTGGCCTTCATACCACCCCCCAGTAGGTTTATGTGAGCATAAGTCAGGAGCATCTTTAATTGTTCGGGGCTAGGCGCTCTAGGTTCAAGCTAATTTCAGATGTGTGATTGAATAATTCAATTCTCAAGTCATTTTGCAACCACCCTCCACCAAACTGAGGGTCGTAATGATCATTAGACTGATCCTGGAGAGCTTTTACGGAGCTGTAGAAGAGACTAAATATGTGATTAGTACACACAGAGCAGATTTCCCCCTAATGAGAATTGGAATTGGAATCCCGTTAAGAACAAATGCCCTCTAATTAGAAAAAAATTATTTCATGGCATCATTAGTCAGACTGTTAAGATTCCAACTCAAAATAATAGTAAGAAGGAGAGAAAGTAATTGTGGTCCCTGAGAATAACTGACAGCTTTTTCCCTGGGTAGAGCAAAAGCTTGTCTTTCACCAACAGAAGTTGGTCTAATAAAAGATATTGCCTCACCCACCTCCTCTCGCTAATATCCTGGGACCAGCACGGCTACAACAACACTGCAAACAGCTTTTCCCCTAGTCAGAGGAGGAATTAATGTGTCCCTGTCACAGCTCAGATGATGTTTAAAGCCACTTTTTGTCACTAAGGGCTGCACTGTAGTTTTTCTTTGTGGTAATTGCAAGGAACTGACAGATTTTCACACCAATATTTGGAGATGGGGCAGCACCAGAAAAGCAGGTAGTTTGATGAGATCTCCATTGAGCTGTTTCTCAAGGCAATCCCCAGCAGAAAATAGCCTTTCTAATGCTGGTAGGAAACAGCTGCCGTTGGTCAGAGCATGCACGTGTCTGCTTCCGAACAGCCCTGTCAGAACCTCACCTTTCCTGCAGCACAACACGCAGCCTGGTAGAAAATGGCACGTGCTGAACTCATTACAGTACTATAAATCTGGAGAAACGCCAGTGACTTCAATGGAGTTACTCTGGATTTACAGCCATGTAAATGGTATCAGAATGTTGTCTTTGCTCCCTCGCTGATTTCATTGGTTTGTGCTTTGGAACTCTTCATGCTCCCATGTCTCCCAGACAGAGCTGACGCTGTACAAAGTAAAGTTGGTGAATTAAATTAAACATTTGTCAGCTATCTTGTTAGGATCTAACGTTCGTGAATGTTTGAATTAGCACTTGTTAAATATTTGCAGGCATGTAGATGTACAGCCCTTGGAAAGAACTGTGCAATTATTTTTTTTAAAAGGCTTGCCAGGGTTATAGTGCCAAAACATTGTCTTTTGGTCAGAGTTGCTCTTCCGTAATGCCCTTTCTGATTGACAAGATACTTAAGCTCTATTCTAAGAATTCTCTCCCTCTGATTGGAGGGAGTCTAATGTTTGGTATGTTTCAAGCTTTTGTTTCTGCACACTCACAAGGGCAAGAAACGTATTCTTTTCTTCAGTTAAAGCCACGCTTCTCATGTGGTCACCTGGCTCTGGGATCTGGGGCTTTAAGAAAAACATCACCAAGAGTGCTGGCAACACTGTGAATGTCAAGAAGTACTTTCTGACAGTAAGGTGGATCAGGCTGTGGCTTCATCTCCTAGAGGAAATGGCAAAAGTCTCCTTGCTTGGGATCTGTAGAACTACAATGGAGGGTGCATTAGAGACAGGTCCATGACCCCGTGGGATGGGATGGATACACAAGTGTCTTTCACCTCAAACTCCTGTGACTCTAGTTCCTTGTAGTCTGAGAACCCTGTTGCCCAGTTGCTCTAGTCTAGACAGTGTTGTTCTTACCCCACTCTGATGACTGGCCATCGTTCATGCTGCTGCTTCACACGAATCAAGACTTTGAAAGTCTGCAGGTGGCAGAAATTCTGGCAAATGCAGGAAGAGTCACCATCAAAATTCTCTCTCTCTCTCCACCCCATGGCAGTCTCCAAGCAACTGTTGTGACTTTAAAAAAAATGTTTTTTTTGCTGTTGTCTGATGCCGAGTGTCTCTCCTCACATAACTATGGGCATCTGCGTTGGTGCCACCTCCACTTCTAAAAGAGGATTCTAGTTAAGTATGTCAAAGATGATGGACCAAATCCAAACTCTGTACAAGTGCAGCTCTAAAGCCAGTGATGTTTCACCCATGTAATTGCATCAGATCTGAATTTGGCTCTGCGACAACAGTATCGATGTTCTTCCCTTTGTCGTGGATTATGGTTCTGGCACAATTTCTACAAGTATTCTTTGACTGGGATGTCAGTGACTAAAAGAAGAGATGCTCTTGGTATGGCCACCAGGCTTATTAGATCTTTGTGTAAGTACCAGAGCTGTGCTGCTGAAAGGAAATCTGTCCTTCATTCCTACACGTTAACTAAAAGCCTCTTTGGTGAAAGCTGCATTTTGTTGCAATTTACTGTCCAAGGCTGGTTAAAATGTCCAGAATATGTGTGGTCTACAGGTGGATAAATGTTCTTTAAATTACAGGCATTTCACAGCCCAGAGCAGAGGGTGAAAATGCATGATCATATGCACTAGTTTGCAGTACCATGTTTGTGAGGAGCTGTAGTGAAATACAACTGCAGTGGATTAGTAAGGTGCCATCAGTAATGTTATATATGTAGCTTTCAACTGTAATAAGGTGTTGCAAGAACTATGAAAATACTTATAATTAAAACCACATTTTTCTGCAAGCACAGGCTGTGCTCCTACTTTCCACTGCTACAATGTGCTGCATTGTACTGTCAATAAAATAATTAAATCTAATTGCTCAGTTACCAATTTTCAATCTGTTGCTTTGGTTTTTTACCTGTGAAATACGGAGATTTGAAAATCCCAGCTTTACTTTAAACATGTCTATCAAATGATGTGTTATTTCATGACAACTCTAAACTCGTAAAGAGTGCGTCTCAAAACAGGATTTTGGCCATTAAAGTCACATCACCCAAAGTCAGGAAACTGATCTATAATTGCTTCCTGTAGTAGCAGTGGCAGAATTAACATAAGTGATGCTGCTGCACCATTAGAATTAATGGTTTAAATTTGTTTGAGTTTAAACTTCCCTGAATTTTACCTGGTATCAGAAAAGCTGGGGTTTCCTGAGATGACTAAGGGGGGGGGGGATATGACAGAGGTCTATAAAATCATGAATGGTGTGGAGAAAGTGAATAAAGAAGTGTTATTTACTCCTTCTCATAACACAAGAACCAGGGGTAACCCAATGAAATTAATAGGCAGCAGGTTTAAAACAAACACAAGGAAGCACTTCTTCACACAATGCTCAGTGAACCTCTGTAACTCATTGCTAGACGATGTTGTGAAGGCCAAAACTATAACTGGGTTCAAGAAAGAATTAGATATGTTCATGGAGGATAGGTCCATCAGTGGCTCTTAGCCAGGATGGGTAGGGATGCAACCCCATGCTCTGAGCATCTCTAGCCTCTGTTTGCCAGAAACTGGGAATGTATGACAGAAGATGGATCACTCCGTGATTGCCTGTTCTGTTCCTTCCCTCTGAAGCACCTGTCGCTGGCTGCTGTTGGAAGAGAGAATGCTGGGCTAGATGGACCATTGGTCTGACCCAGTCTGGCCAGTTTTATCACTCGCCTTGGATTTCATTCTAGCGCCACAAGTAGGGTTGTCAAGCGATTAAAAAAATTAATTGCGATTAATTGCGCTGTTACACAGTAATAAAATACCATTTATTTGAATATTTTTGGATGTTTTCTATATTTTCAAACATACTGATTTTAATTACAACACCGAATACAAAGTGTACAGTGCTCACTTTATTTTTGATGACAAGTATTTGTGCTGTAAAAAACAAAAGAAATAGTATTTTTCAATTCACTTCATACAAGTACTGTAGTGTAATCTCTTTATCATGAAAGTTGAACTTACAAATGTAGAATTATGTACAAAAAAACCTGCATTCAAAAATACAATAATGTAAAACTTTAGAGCCTACAAGTCCACTCAGTCCTACTTCTTGTTCAGCTGTCACTCAGGCCTGGTCTACACTGGGGGGGGATCAATCTAAGGGCACGTCTTCACTACCTGCCGGATCGGCGGGTAGCAATCGATCTATTGGGGATCGACTTATCGCGTCTAGTGAAGACGCGATAAAATCGATCCCTGATGGCTCTGCCGTCGACTCCGGAAATCCACCGCGGCAAGAGGCGGAAGCGGAGTCGACGGCGGCGCGGCAGCGGTCGACTCGCCGCCGTCCTCACAGCCAGGTAAGTCGACCTAAAATACGCAACTTCAGCTACGCTATTCATGTAGCTGAAGTTGCGTATCTTAGGTCGACTCCCCCCCCCCGTAGTGTAGACCTAGCCTAAGATACACAACTTCAGCTACGAGAATAGCGTAGCTGAAGTCGACGTGTCTTAGATCGACTTAGAATCACTTACTTCGCATCCTCACGGCACGGGATCGATGGCCGCCGCTCCCCTGTCGACTTTGCTTCTGCCTCTCGCCAAGATGGAGTTCAGCAGTCGAAGGGAGAGTGATTGGGGATCGATTTATCGCGTCTACACTACACGCGATAAATCGATCCCCGATAGATCGTTTGCTACCTGCCATACCCTCAGGCAAACAAGTTTGTTTACATATGAAGGCGATAATGCTGCCTGCTTCTTGTTTACAATATCACCTGAAAGTGAGAACAGGCATTCACATGGCACTGTTGTAGCCAGGGCCGGCTCCAGGGTTTTGGCCGCCCCAAGCAGCCAAACAAACAAACAAAAAAACAAAACAAAACAAAAAAAAGCTGCGATCGCGATCTGCGGCGGCAATTCGGCGGGAGGTCTTTTGCTCTGAGCAGGAGTGAGGGACCGTCCGCCGAATTGCCGCTGAACAGCTGGACGTGCCGTCCCTCTCCGAAGTGGCCGCCCGAAGCACCTGCTTGGTAAGCTGGTGCCTGGAGCCGGCCCTGGTTGTAGCCGGCGTTGAAAGATATATACGTGCCAGATGCGCTAAAGATTCATATGTCCCTTCATGTTTCAACCACCATTCCAGAGGACATGCGTCCAAGCTGATGATGGGTTCTGCTCGATAACGATCCAAAGCAGTGCAGACCGACACGTGTTAACTTTCATCATCTGAGTCAGATGCCACCATCTGGTGGTTTGGGTTCTGTAATTTCCGCATCAGAGTGTTGCTCTTTTAAGACTTCTGAAAGCATGCTCCACATCTCGTCCCTCTCAGACTTTGGAGGCACTTCAGATTCTTAAATCTTGGGTCGAGTGCTGTAGCTATCTTTAAAAATCTCACATTGGTACCTTCTTTGCGTTTTGTCAAATCTGCAGTGAAAATGTTCTTAAAACGAACAACATGTGCTAGGTCATCATCAGAGACTGCTATAATATGAAATACTTGGCAGAATGCAGGTAAAACAGAGCAGGAGACATATTATTCTCCCCCAAGGAGTTCAGTCACAAATTTAATTAATGCATATTTTTTAAACGAGCATCATATCTGGCACGTAAATACCTTGCATTGCCGGCTACAAAAGTGCCGTGTGAATGCCTGTTCTTAATTTCAGGTGACATTGTAAATAAGAAGCCAGTAGCATTATCTCCCGTAAATGTAAATGAACTTGTTTGCTTAGCGATTGGCTGAACAAGAAGTAGGACTGAGGCTCTAAAGTTTTACATTGTTTTGTTTTTGAATGCAGTGCTGTAACAAAAAAAATCTACATTTGTAAGTTGCACTTTCACAATAAAGAGATTGCACTACGGTACTTGTATGAAGTGAATTGAAAATTCTATTTCTTTTATCATTTTTACAGTGCAAATATTTTTAATAAAAATAATAATATAAAGTGAGCATTGTACACTGTGTATTCTGTGTTGTAATTGAAGTCAACATATTTGAAAATGTAGAAAAACATCCAAAATATTTAATAATTTCAGTTGGTATTCTATTGTTTAACTGTGCGATTAAAACTGTGATTAACCATGATTAATTTTTTTGAGTTAGCACGTGAGTTATCTGCGATTAATTGACAGCCCTAGCCACAAGCAATTAAAAACAGTGGCAATGGGAAGAATGAGCTAGCACTGCGCCTCCCCGCCCCCTTAGGGACCAGTACTCTCAACCTGCCGAGGCCCAGACCTGAGGGGAAGGACACAAGAGTGTCATTAGACCCAGTGCGAATGAACGTCTGTGTATATAGCTTTAAGATGGATTCCAAAGGCTTTACAGACTTTACTGCCTGAATGATCAAACTCTGGGGTTGAATCTGGAGACCTTACCCCCAGAACACTCCCAAGTGGCTTCAAATTGTGGATGGTTGGGAGTTACAGACAAACACAGGCATCGCTTCTTCTATTGCTATCTCTGGTTTTATAGTTTATAAATTATACTTTTATAGTTTAAAAATCTGCCCCCGCAAACGCTTCCTACCTAATGTGGGTCCGAGGGGATTGTCTACACTGGAGATGGAGCTCTCATCCTTGCAATGCAGCCGGGGCTGCTCCAAGTACATTGCTGTCTGAAACCCTACCTGTGCCCTTGGGGGCTAGCTCGTCACATCGCCCAACCAGCCACAGCCGTGTTGCTATTTTTAAGTGCACTGGCTTGATCAGAGCTACCGCAGAGATGTTTATCCAAACTGGGAATTACACCTCCAGCTCCAGTTAGTTAAGCGCTAGTGCTTGGAGGATCCAGCCCTGGAAATGCACAGCAACACAGCACAACAGTTCAGGATGGTCAGTAGAAAACACCGTGCCCAACTTGCAGCGTTAACTGTGGCCAGACAGAGCGTAAACGGGAATTTGGCCAGGTTTTCCGGGTTTCCAATTCTGTAGCATAAAAAACATTTTCTCGTACCCCAGTTTCATGATTCCAGATTTCCGATGTAAACAGAGTAACGTACAACAATAAAATAAGCAAAAGCCAGGTCTGTGTGGTCCGGAGGGGAGTTTGGGCGTGAGACTCCGTGGAGAGCATGTTCCTGAAATGAAGTTTGTAGCTCCTTGCAGGCACCTGATTGTGAAAGTCATTCTCATTGTTACAATTGTGCTTCTTGACAAAATAGCACCGGGAATCAAGCAGCAAGTCAAAACTTTTCAAAATAATTCCCTTAATCCCTTCAAAAATACGTTTCATTTCAACAGCATTATCTACAAGAACCTTGCGTTATCTGATCAGCAGTGTATTGCTTTATGGCTGCTATCTATTGGAAGCAAGACTAGTCTTTTTAGATATATCATTTTTAGGTTTGTCGGAAGGCATTTTATAGCTTTATAAAACCCTTAAAATGTTTTTTAAACTCTCCTCCAAGCTTATACGGCTAATTTTAGAATAGCAATTACAAGCTCCCTTATCCCCCAGCAAATTCCCACCATGATGGGGCATGTAAACGGTTTTAGACATTTTTAAAGCTCCCTAGCAATAAATCTGAAAGGGAGTGCAAGCCCCTCAGCCTGTACAAATGAAAGAAAGTGTCCTAATTCATGTGACATATAAGACTGAAGTCATTTTGCATCTTTCTGTGGCAACGTTTATATTTGTACTGTTTCAAGGTGTACATTTTTTCCGTCTGAATGTTGCCTTACAGTGGCCACGCAAGGATTGTTAGAGGGGCGTGTGTGTATCTGTCTGCTTTCGGTGTGCTGGCGATGTTTGAGGTGTGCTGAGATGTCAGGGGTTTGCAGTGTTCAGGTTGTTAGTGCCAGTCTATGATCTTTCCTTTTAAAGCAGACTTTGGTTTTTGGTTCGCAGAGGGTGGCACAATGAGTGTTTTAGCCAAAGGGTAGCCTGGGATGGTTTTTTTGGGGGGGTGAACAGCCCCCTGCTGCTATAGGCTAGTGGAAGTGGCTGTCCTGGAGAGGGTCTCGTGCCTTGTTCTTTCATTAGAAATTTCTCTCTCCTCCTCTCAGCTTAGTTTTCACCCCGTTTTCTGTCTGCCCCTTCTCTGTTCTTGCCCAAAGTCTCTCCTGAGTGAAATGCAAAGGCAGAACCATTCACATTGGAGTTGAATCTTGAAACCCACCGTGTCTGAGAAGCTTTAAAATCAGGTCCAGCTGCTGAGTTCCTGGGCAGGTCCATACCATAGTTCTTCCAAGTCTCACTCAGCACTAGCCCCTAGGTCAGCCTGTAATAAAAAATGGCCCAGATCATTTCTGGAGATGCCTGCATGGAAGGCCCTCTGTCTATGGCTCTCTCCCCTTCCCATGTAGAAGAGCATTCAGTTGCCTTTACAGCACTGTGCCTTGTCTCTTCTAGATAGCTCTTCACAGCTCCAGTGTCCCCATGGCCTGGGCATAGAGATTGGGCAGACGGAGGGTGAGGAGAGTGCAGAGGGAGCAGGGCTGGCATTACAGGAGTGCTCATTTGGAGCAGCGTGCACAGTTCTGGTCACCCATGTTCAAGAAGGTGAATTCAAACTGAAACAGGTGCAGAGAAGAGCTACTAGGATGATGCGGGGAATGGAGGGCCTGTCTTATGAGAGGAGACTAGAAGAGCTTGGCTTCTCGCAAAAAGAAGGCTGAGAGGGTATATGATTGCTCTCTGTAAATACATTGGGGGGTTGACACCAGGGAGGGTGACGAGCTAGTTAAGTTAAAGAACAATGTTGACACAGGAACAAATGGATATAAACTGGCCATGAACAAATTCAGGCTGGAAACTAGAAGATTTCTAATCATTAGAGGGGGTGAGGTTCCGGGACAGCCTCTGTATAGGACTTGTTGGGACAAACAACTTAAAACTAATTAAGAGAAGGCTGGACAAATGTATGAGTGTGATAGTATGACAGGGTTGCTTATGATTGTAGGGGTCAACACTCAGCAGCCATGGGGCTCACTTCCAGTATATGTCTTATGATACTACAAGCTCATGCTTCAGGGTTTCAGCTGGCCATCTGCAGGGGTCAGGAAGGGATTCCCCCTCTCCAAGTGTGTGTGTATGCATATGTGTGTATTTTAATCTTCCTCTGAAGCACCAGGTCATGGCTGGAGATGAGACATTGGGCGGGGTGGGACAGGGCTCCGAGGTGGGACTGAGGATTCTCTCTTGGGTGCTTGGCTGGCTGGGTCTTGCTCACATGCTCAGAGTCTAACTGATCACCACATGTGGGATTGGGAAGGAATCTTCCCCCAGGTCAGTGACCTTGGGGGTTTTCACCTTCCTCTGCAGTGTCTGGGTGCAGGACACTGGCCAGGGTTGTCTGGGTGTATCTCACTTGATCATTTCCCTACCATTGTAGGGCCTCGGGCACTGATGCCCCTCGGTCCCTCCAATTCTCTGCCTGTAGCACAGAACAGTCCACTCTCCTGTGGGATGTGATACTTCAGTCTCACGTTGGTTGTTGAGTTTTGTATGTGGGGGCTGGGTGGTGCTGGTGGCTGGTGATAGGACAGGAGGTCAGACTGGATGATCTGGTGGTCCCTTCTGGCCAGAGGCGGTAGGTATAATGAACGAGGGGAGGCTAAGCCTCCCTGGTGCAGCTGCCACCGACCCATCGCTGGACGCCTGGGCTGTGGTGGCCCTGCCTGCACTCCACCTCTTCCCGTCCCTGCTCTGCCCCTTCCCCAAGGCTCCCACTGCCTACCGCTGCCTGGTGAGTCCCTCCTCTTCTCCACTCCACCTCCCCTCTCCGGAAGTCCTCGCTGCGCCCCTTCTCTCTTCCACCCTCCTCCCCTGCAAGGACCCCCTGCTCGCCGCGTCCCTGCGGGCGGTGGGGGCCTCACGGGAGAAGGGGGTGGAGGAGAGGAAGGATGCAGCAAGCAGTGGGGGCCTTGTGGGGGTGTGTGGAGGAGAGGAGGGATGCAGGAAGCAGTGGGGAGGGACGCAGCAGGCAGTGGGGGGCCTCATGGGGATTGGGTGGGGCCTGCTACAGAGCAGGGATGGAATGTGGTAGGGATAAATCCTGTGACTGTTTTGCACTGCCAATGGCTTCCCTTGGCTGCTCTCTACCTGCATGGAGCCATAGGCATGAGTAGGTGGCTGGCAGTTTACAGCCACCCTGACCCTGCTCCTCGGTGTCGAGAGGGAGACCCTGGCACACCAACTGGCAGCACCCCAGGTTGCCGCCCCTTTTCTGGCTCCTCCAGATCCTCCTGCTGAGGTTCTGGCTGCACTTCTCCTCCCATCCTCCACCTCACGTGCTCCCTGTCCGGGACTCCCCCAAGTCACAGGTTTTGCTCAGGTGCTTTTCCTGGTGCTGGCCATGATGGCTGTCCCTCAGTCTGGGAGGAGTAGGAGCTCTGCAGCTACAGGGCCCACTTCCATTCCCTCATTGTCTCACGCCTCTGGCAGAGCTCTCTGGGCAGCGTCCAGTTAAGTCTCGGACTCCTTTGTGGAGTGGTGGGCGGGCGCTGCCCTGGGCATTCCTCTGTATCCCCTCTGCTCGCTCATTTTAAACCTTTACCTGCCCCACATTCGTGGGTCTTTATGTTTTGTCCCATGGGGCTTGTTGTTTTCTGGGCTCTCGGCCCTTCCTTCAGTTGTGGGGTCAGATGTAACGCCTAACTGTCCTGGCTGGAGTAATCATCATTATTACTTTTATTACCATATTGTGCTTTGTCATTCGTTATTGAAAGTGGTACAATCCAATAATAGCATCCTTCTAGAATGTAAAATTAGCTTGTACTCACCTTAGCAGTGCCAGTTTCAAAAAACAAACATTAGCTAAACACAGAACTTTAGACACTGGGCAGATAAAGGTCACTTATTTTCAAATTGTGTTTTTAGTTAGATCTGTAAAACAACTTAAAATCTGTGTGAAAATAAATGCGGTTCCAAGTCTGATACTAATAGTAATGATGGACACAAGTGTTAGTGAGTCATGTACATGATTGTGATCCGTAAACATAAATGCCCAAATAATTAGAAAAATAAATTCCCTTTCTTAATAAAAGAGAAAAAAACCTTAATCACATATGTTAAAATTAAATAAATATGTTTTTAGTGGAGTGAAAAACAATTGACTAAAATAGAGTTGATAATGGCAGTAACATGGAGTGTGTCTGTTGGAGAAAGTAAGTAGATTCTAAGCACATTTTATTTATTTTTATTTCTCTCTACTAAAAATAGTGTGAAAAGTATCGAACGTGTGTTTCTGATATCCGTGTTAAGGCTCCAGAACTAATACCTCAAGGTTTGGGATTATCTTGCTGTATTATCTCCTGATTGTTCTAAATTTACATATAAACTTAAAATATGGCTTTAATTGGTGTTTGCATGTTTTTTCTTTCTTTATAGAGGAATAAGATACAGTGTTCCTGACAGCTACTTTCTAAATTATTATCTGCAAAAAAAACCCCTATAGTTTTCAGGTGCCTAAATAGCCCCTGGAATCACAGTTAAAGCCCTCACCCCAACCCCCCCAAAAAATCTGAAATGGCACCCTGAGTGGGTCATGGCAAGCAGGAGGCTGGTAGTTTTTACTGTTTCTGGTTTAGCATGGGTCAGTGTTTGCCTTTCTGGTTTATTATTATTTACTTCTTGATCCCATCTGTGAGAGAGTTAGTTGCAGATCCAGAGCTGTGTAGCCCTTCTGGCCTCGTCTAGATTAGAACTGAAGGGTTTAATGTTAGCACATTAGCTGGGGGTAGGCTAGGGTTTAACGTGGCCAGGCAGGATGGCTGGTCCAGAGTAGACTTTTAGCATCTTGGTTAGCTAACACCTGCTAACATCACATCTTAAAACCCAGTCTAGACAAGGGTTCTCTGCTTTTTGGAGAGCACTGAAGGGAGATTTCTATAGGTGTTTTTCTCTTTGTTCCCATTGAGTCACCTGCTTCAGACAAAGAAACATCAGGTCTGGATTTTAAATACATTAACTTTCTTTTTCTTTAAAATATATCAATCTCAGTCCCAGCGAGCTCCCATTTGTGCAGAGTGCCCGGAAATGCATTTGTGCAGCAATTGGTTTCCTTATATTTTAGTGACAGATCCAACATATCTAACTCCAGCAATTAATTTAGCAACATAAAAAATTAAGTGGAACATTTTATCAGCTGAGCAGTTTGCGGGCCCTGTTTATGCACGGCACGGAAGCATTCTGTTGGTTTGGGAGTGCATTTAAACATTAAAAATAGCATTCAAAATGCATTTGAAGTTGTGCACTAGATGAAAATGGTACTTCTGGCAAATATTTAGCACAGAATATGAATTCAGAAGCTTATTTGGCCCTAAGAAAATGTGCTGTACATTGGAGTGCTTTGTCAGATTGACAGCAAAGAACAAACTTAATGAACAGTAGTGGTGGGTTATTTTCCTGTAAGAATATGAGCTGTCGTTCCATAACAGGAAGGGTAAAATAACCAGGAATAGGAGACAAATTGGCAGGTGTAATCTTAATTGAATTAATCTGTCAAAAATTTACTCTAGAAATTGTGCATTTATTTAGCGTCACTCTGCGTCAAACTTGAATGATGGCATTAGATCTCTCTCCTTAGAAGGCCCTAATGCCGTAATTTTTCCTAGTATTTGAATAGCTCGGTTGACTTTTAAATATGCTGGATAATAACAGGACTAGGAGCCTGTGGAGGGTGACATGCCATCAAACATCTTTATTTGTGCTGTTAAGTAAATAACATTAAGGAAAGGGATAGGACGTCTTTATCCTTTGTCCAGGAGAGGAAAGGATTCCCCCTGCTAGCATTGCCTTCACCCTGCTGCTCCCATTTGATGGTGACTGGGGGGGTGAATAACTTCCCACTTGTGGCTATTATTATTAGTTAGCGTTTGACTGGGGAAGGAAATAGCTAATCTTTCTGTCCTCAGCTGGGCCAGTCAAATCTTTCATTCCACTGTGGTAACAAAGACTGAAGTGCTTCTGATCCTGTGAGAACACCAGGCATGGTGTACATTGGAGATTTGAATGGTCTTCCTTTCATTCTGCGTTTCCCTCTCCGGCTATGGCGTGAGAATTCCTGCTTGCTTGCTGCCAGCAGTTACTTTTGATTCTTACCTTCTGGGAAGGACTGAGGAGCAGTTCTCAAATCTGTCAGTGAATAAAGGTTAACCTCATATCTGTAATTATCTTAATTACCCAGTAAAATGTCTATTAGTGATTATTGCTCAATCCAAGTGTGGGCCTCCCCATACTGCCTACTGGGCCCCACTCATTCCAGGTTGCAGCTGTGTCACTCCAGTGGAGTTGTTCTTGCTTTACACCAATGTGACTAAGACCAGAATTGAGTCCCCAGTGGAATACTTCTGCTTACATTCCTTTAGTTTTCTGGCAGATTTCAGGAAGAGTGTGGAATATTAACTAAGTCATAGAAGCCTCCATAATAGCCATGAAAAGTCCGATTACCATCCCCTGAGAGGACCAGGGCAAGGCTGGGAGCAAGGACCATGCCTAATCTTTCCTTGCCATGTATATTCTAGTCTGGTTTTCAGTTTCTTAAGTAGTGGGGATTCTCTCACTTCCCTTCGGAGTTAATTCCCCAGTCTAATAGATCTAACCATTAGGAAATATTTCCTTGTATTTAACATATTTTCTGTTCTTAGTGCCATCCTGTTACCCTGAGCAATCTCCCTTTGTGCCATGGTAAATCATTCCTCTCCGTTCACATATTTCTGGACAGGAAGCATTCAAGGCACAGATTTCCCTTCCTTTGGTTTTAGAAGTCTAATATCCCAGTGCTTAGATGGAGAACCCTGTGGGAATGCGTATGCTAAAAGCACCAAGGAAAGCTATTTCACTAGGGGGTAGTCAAATGAACAATCTGGTTTAGTAGCCTAGCTGTTAGAACACCTGGAAGGTAGCCAAGGTCATCTCAAGGTAGGTCATCTTATTGTTTCCCTGTAACAATTTATGTTTGGATTTTGTTATACAGTGACAGAATTTTCAGACTGATATTACTGGGGAAATCTGCTGTTATCTCTGTGTGAATTACAGAAGCTTTTTCTCTCAGAATTAATTGTACCCTTAGAGGGGTTTAGTGCATAATCTCTGGTCTACAATCTCTTTCACTTGTCAAGTGGAGGTCCCTTTGTGGAATGAGTTTGGAAGGCTCAGCTCAAGGGGGAGTTTCTGTTGCAAAGTCAGTTGTATTGTTACAAAATTTGGCACACGCCATATCTCTTTGGAGGGCAAGTCTATTACTGAAATGGATTGGAGATTAATACTCTCCACATGCTGCCTCCTGCAGCTGGGGGGCCTTCCATTTTAAGCTTAAATCCATTGCCAGGATTTGGTGTATCTCTTTGGGGTCAGGAGTGCAGAGATGCTCGCTGGTGTGAGTTTGTGAGAAGAAAGAGACGCCCAGCTTTTCAAAGCTGTCAGCCCTTGATTTTCAGAGGTGAAAATAAAATTCATTCAGAGTGTTGCTGAGAAGTGGCACCTGCAGTGTGGGATGCTCAGTTGTCTTGTTTTCATAATTTTTTCTCCTTTTTCCTTTTGCTGCAAAAGCCTTAGCAACACAGGAATTCATTGCACAAGCAGTGGCTGACAAGATTCTAGGAAAGCATTAGAAGAACTGCCAGGTTGCTGTTTCCCCTCCTATCCGCGTACAACAGCAACTTTGCACATACTGATAATTCTTTGCTTGAGAGTATTTTCCAGTTTATTGTGTTGGAGATTGATGTATCACTGGCTGCTGCCACAGTGGCTTGATAATGCAGTCTCTCAGTTTTACCCCCTTCTGTGCTGTAGGCTCCAGCCAAGCCCTCACACTCCTCTGTTCTTGTTATTTAGCAGGGAATTTTCAGTCCTCGTTCAAGCTAGCAACTGCTTTTAGGAGGGAGGAAAACATTTTGGTATGTAGGATTCCCAAATGCCCTGGGTGTTGATTCCCCATTGATTTTGTTCCTCTCCACCTTCCCTACAGTTTGCATCAACGAACATGTCCCTAAAAGCAGAGGAGGAAGTGCGGGAGTAAGGATGAGGTTTTGCAAGTTGTGCCTCAAACTGCTAAAATAAATTTGCAAACTCTGTTTAAATTGTTAATAATTCTTTAAAAGGGCAACGGTCGAATTTGCTCCCAAATTTAGGATCCAGTCCTGCAGCTTTTACTCATTTGAGAAGCCCCCTGGAAGTCCATAGGATTAGTCACGTGAGTAAATGCCGTGGCAACAGTTAGATTCTGGATGTATATTTGGGAAGAAATTTTCATAAGTGCCAAAGGGATGAGGGAGCATAAATCTCACTGACAATCATTGGGATAGAGCACAAGGCCCATTGAAAATCACTGGGAAAGTCCCATAGGCCCTTTGAAAACTCTCTCCCACTGGCTGTATTTATTGTATTAATGTACATTTCCCCAGCCTTTCTAAGGCAGTCTCACCATAGGAGGTGAGAGCCCACTTCTGACTAAACCAACAGAGCAGCAGAAATGTCCCTTGATTTTTAATTCCAAAGGAAACATTTCTTAAAATGAATCAGCGTCCCCTGTAGGATTTGTACCTTGTTGCAGCTAATTCTTGAGAACCTAGACCTGCACCAGAAGAGAAACTGACATCTGTTTTCACTTTCTAAGCTGAGAGAAATACAGGACCTGATCCGCAGCCCATTGAAATCAGTTGCAGTCTTGTCTCTGGGCATTGGATCAAGGCCCCGGCGTGTAAATAGCGAAAAACAAATGAGATTTGAAAATTCCAGCTGACTAATCTAAGGGTATTTGTAACCTGGAAGGGGATTTGCATGCTTCATTTTGTAAAATGTGGCTCTAAAGGCAAGACTTTGGGTGACCATGCGAGCAGCAGAGCGTTCTGATCTTGCTTTGTGTTCTCTCTCCACGCACCAGTTAATAGGGCCGGCTTTTCATTCTCCCCATCCCCAAGGGTCTGTTTGTTTGTTTGTGTTTGAAAGGCATCTGATATCCTCTCCTTGGCTCTGCCAGTTCCCTGCTGTGCTGGGATCCTGAGCTGCTTCACATGCTGCCCGCTCTTGCTGATGGTATGTGTGCATGACCCCCGTGTGGGGGAGAGGGCGTGCCAGCCCAAGGAGCTGGCCACGCTCCAGCGCCTGTCCATGACATACAGGACCCTTCATGAAACCAGACAGAATTAAACCCTTTGTTTCCTGTTTGCCGGGCTGGCTTAGAAAAAAGTCAGTGAGGCTGAAGCGCCCAACAAGACAGTCTTTGTATTAATTTAATTAATCGGTTTAGCTGAGGGGCAGTGAGGATGGGAGGTCATACTATAAATACCTGCATTTCTTGGAGTTTTGAGATGGTTCTGGTGCAAGGGCCTTATAGCCCACCTGGGCTTCCCTGTTGCCAATGGGCATGGTGTGTCTTGCGATCAGGCTCGAAAGGAATTCCCATGAGGATCTTGCTTACCTGTCCACTGCACTGTTGCCAACCTGCAGCTGTTGATGTCCTTCGGAATTTTTTTTCTACCCACACCGGTTCCCGTTGGGCATTTCACTCCCCAGTGATTCAGAACTGAGGAGATAGTTGCTAAACACCTCTGACCGAGACACTTAGCTCAGTGCGCCTGGCCTAGGAAGGCCATGCATGCATGTCTGGGGATGGGGATAGCATTTACATTACAAACCACACTTCCATGTCATTAGAATGGGTCCATCAGTATTTGCTGGGGATGAATCTTGGCACAGAGGCTCAGCCTAGGAGGAGGCGAGTTTTTTAAACAGAAATAATCTGTGAGGTTGTTTTTAAACAGTGACAATATTTGTGAAATATCACAGATTTGGGGTTAATTTTCATCAGTTTAAAATGAAACCAGCTCAGTTAAATAACTCTCTCTGCCTTGGCTTTGGAGTTTGGAGGCATGGCTGCCACACAGGGACGTTAGCAGCATGGCAGGGAAGTTTTGGCAAAATCTAAATTAGAGAGCCCCTTATGGCTGATGGTATTCTCTGGTTGCAAACTCCATGGCCTCTTGAGTCGTGGATCTAGTGCAGGAAGGAGGGAGGGAGAGTGACCTGGGTGGTCAGGAGCGGTGTGTTGCGTTGTCACAGTCCTTGTGTCCAAGACGTTTCATCATGGCAGTCTTGTTTCGCAATGGCTGGTTGCAATAGCTATTCTTCCCAGTGGCCCACATAGTGCCTGGAGTTAGAAATCATCCCCTTCTCAGTGTACAGGCTGCTGGGAATAAAGTGAGCAAGCAACCCCAGAACCATTCGAACAATTTACCCAGGGTCATGGTGGATTCTCCGTCACTGACAGTGTTTAAATCAAGACTGGATGTTTTTCTAAAAGCTCTGCTCTAGGAATCATTGTGGGGCAACTCTCTGGTCTGTGCTGTACAGGAGGCCAGATGAGATGATCACAATGGTCCCTTCTGGCCTTGGAGTCTATGAATGTTTCTTGGCCCTTCTGTCACTGTTGTATGTCGAGCAGTGATCCTAACACATAGTCCAGACCTCCTGCTCTCACAGCCCAGTGTGATACCTGGGACAGAAAAACTGTGTGGTGCTGTCTGGAAGCTGAGGGCAGGATACTCTTAGTAGAAGGAATTTTCAGCACAGGTGAATTGCTACCCTCCCGGGACTGAGATGAGCATTCATCAGAGAGTCTGTTCCAGAGCAAAGCTTGGTTGCAAACTCTGGGGTCTAGCAAGACAAGTACATCTCTGCTCACTACAGATTAATTCCATCTTAGAGTGCTTTCTGGATGGCCTGATGGGTTCCAAACTGCCTCCAGTGCATGTGATGGCTTTACCCAGGCCTTACCCACTGTACTAGGTGTTGGTAAACAAGGACTCGTTTCATATCATCTTCACAGGGAGCAGTTACTGAACTTGCCACAAGTTTCTGAGCTGGAAGCTAGATTTAGGACTCCAGGCTGCGTGATTGGTTGGGAAGTGTGATGGGGTGTATCAGCCCCGAACTGGTACAGCAGGGGTTAACCCTTCTCTCTTAGCCGAGGAGGCCACGTTCACCTCTCCCCCCAGCTCTGCTTGGCATGCTCCAGTTGGAGCTAGGATACAAAAGGCAGCAGAGCAGCTCCATCTGGGCTGACCGCCGGTGGAGAAGGAGGTGTGTTGCTAGCTCCTGAGGGAGGACTGTCTGCCCTCCAAGATGTGGAGGCCAGCCAGTTGGAGATGGACCCCGATGCACTGGCTCGGGATGTCACAGAGAGTGGAGAACCCCAGAGACTTGGGTAGGAAGTAACCCAGGGAAGCTTTGCGGGGAAACGGTTACAGAACCGGACCACGGTTCAGCATGTTTTGGTAGGAGACCCACCGAGCTGGTGGGCAACCCCACCACCGATAGGGCCCTGGGTTGGGGCCCGGTGGAGAAGGTGGCCCGGTTCCCCCCTTCCTGGCCACTACCCACCCTGGGATGGTGGCCCCACTCACCAGTATTATGGACTTTGGCTGCTAGGCTGCACTGCCCTGAGAACAAGAGTCATATTAAGGACTAAGACCTCAAAGCCACGCAGCCCCAAGACATGGAGCAGCCCTTCAGACTCGATCGCGGGGCTGTGACGTACCTCTCCCCTGTCCTCACAGGGTGACAAGGTGTATCAGCCCCGCGACAACTGGTGGAGAACGCGGGCATCGGTCGGGACCTGCGAGATGGAGACCAAAAAGCTTATGAAATGGCTGCTAGAGAGCCAGCAGCAACAGGCTGCGCAGCAGCAGCGGGTGCAGCTGCTCCAGCAGCTCACCTCACATCAACAGCTTCAGTGGCACAGCAGCAGGAGCAGCAGCAACAGCTGATGCGGGAGTTGGCCACCCAGCAACAGGCGCAGCAGAAACGACTAGTCCAACAGATGGCATCATTGTTGCGACCCCCTAAAGACCCTTCCCCTACTCTGGCCGGGTCCGAGGCTTGGGGTGGCCTGACGGGTATTCTGGTACGCCGGACAAAGATGGGACCCAGTGATGACCCCGAGGCGTTCCTCATGACATTTGAGCAGGTTGCCACTGCCGCCCAGTGGCCACCCGAATAATGGGCCACACTCCTAGCCCCTTACTTAACTGACCCAGCGCAGACGGCATACCGGAACCTCGACCCCCACGAGGCGTGAGAATATTCTAAAGTAAAGGCAGCCATCCTGGACCAAATGGGCATCAACCCTGAAACATACCGACAGCGACTCCACCGTGAGTGGTACCCGCCAGGGCCAGACCCAGAGCTGTGGCACAGCGAATCCAGGATTAGTGTTGGTGGTGGCTGGAACCGGAACATCGGACCGGGGTCCAAGTGGCAGAAGCTGTGGCCCTGGAACAATTCACTCGGATCCTGCCTGCTTGGGGGAAGGAGTGGGTGCAATGGCATTGCCCGGCAACCCTCGCCGAAGCGGTCTCCCTGACAGAGGACTACATGGCTGCTGAGGGAGCGGAGCGATCGGGCCATAAATCGGTGACCCCAGGAGATTGAGACTGACGGCCAGGTCAGTGGCCTTGCAAGACCAAAGGGGGGAACCCCCGCCTCTGTGCCAGGCTGCTGGCACCCACAACAGAGCCCAGTGCAAGGGACCCAATCAGGGCAACCTCTACCCGGGGCAAAGATGACTCACCCCAGGCCACCCCGCTCACAAGGGGAAATTGTGACCGATGTTATGAGTGTGGACAGGAAGGGCACTTCCAGAGAGAATGCCCTTACATGCACTGCAATTACGGGTAGGTTTGGGTGGCCGGTCACCACGCCCGGAAAGATCTTGGTTCCTGTTCGGGTGGATGGGATGCCAACAACGGGCCTGGTGGACTCAGGATGCAGCCAAACAATCATATGTGCCAGCCTGGTCGAGACCACCGGCCTGGCTGGGGCACCCATACGTCTGCAATGCATTCATGGGGATGTGAAACTGTACCCAACCATCTGAGTGCGACTCGAGACTGCCCATCAGGAAGGACTGTGCCTAGTTTGGGTGGCCCAAAGTTAGCCTACCTGGTGATCCTGGGGCGCAACTGGCAGGGTTTTGCTGGTCTCCTTCAGGAGTGGCGCGCACACCCCTCGGGAGCTAGGGAGGCACACCCTGCGAGGAGAGGGTTGCTGGGCCTTCCAAGGCCAGACAACCCCACAGAAGGACCTTCGGGAAATCCTGGGACACCAGAGGCAGGCTGCCCCCTCGTTGAAGCTCTGACAAGAAAAATGCAAGGATGGCTGGATATTGACGGGAACTTCCTAGAAGAGCAAAGGGGAGACCCAACCATCGGCCGGGCCTGGCAGCAGGCGGCGGGTCCCACCCGGAAGGAAGATCAACCTCAGCACCTTCCCCAAGGACCTCGGTTTGAGATCTGCAATGATCTTCTCTACCGGTTGGTCCAGGACCTGCAGACAAAGGAAGACCTGCGCTAATCAATCAATTCTGAAGCACTTAGAGGAGAGGAAAGTGATCAGGAACAGTCAGCATGGATTTACCAAGGGCAAGTCATGCCTGACTAACCTAATTGCCTTCTATGAGGAGATAACTGGCTCTGTGGATGAGGGGAAAGCAGTGGATGTGTTATTCCTTGACTTTAGCAAAGCTTTTGATACGGTCTCCCACAGTATTCTTGCCACCAAGTTAAAGAAGTATGGGCTGGATGAATGGACTGTAAGGTGGATAGAAAGCTGGCTAGATCGTCGGGCTCAATGGGTAGTGATCAATGGCTCCATGTCTAGTTGGCAGCCGGTTTCAAGCGGAGTGCCCCAAAGGTCGGTCCTGAGGCCGGTTTTGTTCAATATCTTCATTAATGATCTGGAGGATGGCGTGGACTGCACTCTCAGCAAGTTTGCAGATGACACTAAACTGGGAGGAGTGGTTAGATACGCTGGAGGGTAGGGATAGGATACAGAGGGACCTAGACAAATTAGAGGATTGGGCCAAAAGAAACCTGATGAGGTTCAACAAGGACAAGTGCAGAGTCCTGCACTTAGGACAGAAGAATCCCATGCACAGCTACAGACTAGGGACCGAATGGCTAGGTAGCAGTTCTGCAGAAAAGGACCTAGGGGTTCCAGTGGACGAGAAGCTGAATATGAGTCGACAGTGTGCCCTTGTTGCCAAGAAGGCTAACGACATTTTGGGCTGTATAAGTAAGGGCATTGCCAGCAGATCGAGGGACGTGATCATTCCCCTCTATTCGACATTGGTGAGGCCTCATCTGGAGTACTGTGTCCAGTTTTGGGCCCCACACTACAAGAAGGATGTGGAAAAATTAGAAAGAGTCCAGCGGAGGGCAACAAAAATGATTAGGGGTCTGGAGCACCTGACTTATGAGGAGAGGCTGAGGGAACTGGGATTGTTTAGTCTGCAGAAGAGAAGAATGAGGGGGGATTTGATAGCTGCTTTCAACTACCTGAAAGGGGGTTCCAAAGAGGATGGATCTAGACTGTTCTCAGTGGTACCAGATGACAGAACAAGGAATAATGGTCTCAAGTTGCAGTGGGGGAGGTTTAGGTTGGATATTAGGAAAAACTTTTTCACTAGGAGGGTGGTGAAGCACTGGAATGGGTTACCTAGGGAGGTGGTGGAATCTCCTTCCTTAGAGGTTTTTAAGGTCAGGCTTGACAAAGCCCTGGCTGGGATGATTTAGTTGGGAATTGGTCCTGCTTTGAGCAGGGGGTTGGACTAGATGACCTCCTGAGGTCCCGTCCAACCCTGATATTCTGTGATTCTATGATTCTAACTGCTGGCCCCACGGCGGTTCCGGCGAGGCTTGCTCCACCTGGCCCACTCGGTACCCTGGGCTGGGCACCTGGGGAGGGAGAAAGCGCTGCAGTGGGTGGCCCAAAGATTCTTTTGGCTTGGTATACACCAAGAAGTGCGAGACTACTGCACCTCTTGCCCCGAGTGTCCAGAGGCCAGCCCGAAGGGGGTACCAAGGGCCCCCCTTGTGCCCTTACCCATGGTTGGGATCCCCTTCGAGCATATTGGCCTGTACTTCGTGGGGCCCCTGGAGAAGAGCAGCATGGGCCACAAGTATATCCTCATTGTGGTCGACTACGTGACGTGGTACCAGGAGGCTGTACCTTTGTGGGCCGCCACTGACCCCGCTATCGCTAACAAACTTCTGCAGATCTTCACTAGAGTTGGACTACCGCTCGAGATACTAACAGACCAGGGAACTAATGTAACATCCAGGCTGATGGTGGAGCTATGCTGCCTGCTAAATATCCACGCCCTCAAATCCTCGGTCTACCGCCCCCAGACGGATGGGTTAG
The DNA here is from genome assembly GCF_028017835.1 of Emys orbicularis. NCBI lineage: Eukaryota > Metazoa > Chordata > Testudines > Emydidae > Emys > Emys orbicularis. The sequence goes on along the minus strand of NC_088697.1, from coordinate 16,441,552 downwards.
TGGAGCAATTTAATGGGACCCTGAAGTTGATTCTGAGGAAGTTCATGGAGGACAATCCCTGGCACTGGGATAAGTTGCTGCCCACACTACTCTTCGCCATATGAGAGGTTCCACAGGCATCCACTGGGTTCTCCCCATTTGAACTCCTCTATGGGAGGCAGCCCCGGGGAATCCTGGACCTCCTGAGAGAGACTTGGGAAGAACAGGAGACCCAGATCAGGGGTTCTGTCCAGTACGTGCTGCGGGAAGGACGCCAGGAGCTGTGTACCATGGCACAGGAGAACCTGTTGCGGGCCCAAAGCGCTCAAGAGAACCAGTACAACAGGGGAACAAAGATGAGGACCTTCGAGCCCAGAGACCAAGTCCTGTTGTTATTACCCTCCTCGGAGTCTAAGCTGCTGGCCAAGTGGCAGGGCCCCTTCGAGGTAACCAGATGGGTAGGCCCTGTCGATTACGAAATACGGCTACAGGGGTGTCGGAGAGATGCACGGGTTTACCACGTGACCCTCCTCAAGGCCTGGAAGGAATGGGAGGGCCTGATGATTGCCCCGTACTACCCGGAGCCCGAGTTGGGGCTGCTGGCTGACGTTCCCGCTGAGCCAGGGCTGGTGGCAATCGGCCAGGAGCTCGATATCGAACAGCAGGAGCAGGTACGACGGCTAGTATCTTCCTTCCCCACCGTCTTGTCTGCCCAGCCAGGGAAAACGAATGATGAGCCATCGCAATGACACCATCCCCAGCCAGAAAGTGAGAGAGAACCACCGCCCGCTCCCCAAGAAGATGGGGCGGGGGGTGCAGAAGGAACTAGAGATGATGCTGGCCCTGGGAGTGGTTGAGGAGCCCAGTCAGGTTCTGCATTGACTTCAGGAAGGTGAATGGTATCTCAGTTTGACGTCCACCTCATGCCCCAGGTGGACAAACTGCTTGAGCAGCTGGGCAATGCATAATTTATCTCCAGCTTAGATCTAACTAAGGGATATTGGCAGATCCCTTTGACACCAGCCTCCAGAGAGAAGACGGCCTTTCCTACACCATTTGGCCTCTACCAGTTCACCATGATGCCTTTTGGTTTGCATGGGGCCACCACCACTTTCCAGTGGCCACTTTCCAGTGGCAAATATTGAGTCCCCACAATTCGTACGCCGCCATGTACATCGACGATATTGTCATCTATAGCACCGGCTGGGAGGAACATCTCCAGCACCTCGCCAGCATGCTACGAGCCCTGGGAGATGCAGGCCTCACCGTGAACTTGGCCAAGTGTCACTTGGGACAGCAGGAGGTGACGTATGTGGACTACACCGTGGGTAGGGGAAAGCTACGCCCCTTAATAGACAAGGTGCAGGCCTTATGGGACTACCACACCCCCATGACAAAGAAGCAAGTACAGCAATTCTTAGGACTGGCAGGGTATTGCTGTCGGTTTGTACCCAACTTCGCCACGCTTGCCACCCCACTGACAGACTTGATGAAGAGCTCCCAGCCACGGAAAGTCCAGTGGTCAAAAGACTGTGAGGCTGCCTTCCAGGTGCCGATGCTGTCCCAGCCCGACTTCACAAAGCCTTTCACCCTCCAGATGGACGCTTCGGAGATAAGGCTGGGAGCAGTGCTGTTGCAAGAGCTAGAGGGGGAGGAGCACCCCATCCTGTATCTCAGCTGCAAGCTGTTCCCCCGGGAGACCCGCAATTCCACAATAGAGCGGGAGGCCTTCGCTGTTAAGTGGGCGGTCGACGCCTTAAGATATTTCCTTTCAGGGAACCCCTTTTCCTTGGTAACTCATTCCGTGTGCTGCACTGGCCACGGAAGGCCCATGTGAACGTGGACTTCTTCTCCCAGGCAGGGGGAGGAAAGGGGAAGGGTGTTTGTCAGAGTGAGCCAAGATTCTCTTGAGCGGGGAAACCATGTCATCCTTCATCTCCAAGCAGCACTCGGAGGAGATGTTTAAAGCACTGGATGGTGAAGATGCTTTGAAAACCTAGAGAGATGGAGTGGCACAAACAGGAATTGCAGGGAGCATTTAAAATGTATTTATAGGACACGATAAAGCTACAGAAAATCAAGGTCCCTTTTTGTACCCTACTGCCAAAGCATTGGAGGGAAGGAAGCTCCTAATCTTCATTGTGCAGGTGGATAAAACATACAGTTCAGAAGCTCAAAAGGCAAGACCCTGGTATCAATAGCAATATCCTATGTGGAAAGACTGCATGCTTCTTCTCCATCCTGATTATTAGGGTAGTGCCTAAGTACCAGCCAAGAAGGGGGCCCCATTGTGCTGGTCAGTGCATAAACGGAGCTGTAGAGGGTCTCTGCCCTCAAGAGCTGACAATCTAATTAGACCAGCCAAACGCAGGGTGGGGGAGGGGGAGAACATCCCAGCCGATCGAACAACGGGATGGCAGCAAGCAGTTTTAGGTGGGTTTAGTTAGGAGGCGATCAGCTAAGTGGGAAGAAGAGTGAAGAGATGGGGGAGGTGAAAAGAGAGCGAAGGGGGAGTGGATGTGGGGTGAAGCTGAAGTGAAGAGACTGTGAAGAGGGAGGTCTCTGGAGGTCCCTGCTTTTGGCTGCTTCTGCTGACCAGAATGGATCTTCTCTGCGGACTTTCCCTAAGGTCACATGGCAGGGGGAGGGGAGGCTCCACCTTGTTCTAGTGTCCCCAGAGTGCTGCGGGGGCGGGGTGTCTCCCCTGCCCATTTCTAGCTTGGTAGGGAGGGGTGGCCCTGGCTCTGGACCCTGTTTTATCCCCTCCCCCCAGTGCTGCAGTGTCTGCTTTGGCTGCTTCTGCAGCTGCTGCTACTGGATCAAGATCACCAAGGTGATGGCCTGGTCCAGCCACATTTACTGGCATGACAAGATAGATGCCCTTTTCTCTGCAGATGCAGCAGCTGGGAGATAGGGACAGCAGTCAGGAATCTAATGATCTCTTCACTTACTTTTGTTTCTGAAACACATATAAATGTTTGCCCTACCTGGATAGTGCTGTTACACAGACCTCCCAGCAGGACTGTCAGACATAGGAAAGCAGGAGAAAGAAGACGCTTGTCTTACCAATTCATTTTTATTTTTACTGGTATTTGTGTCTGGCAGTTCATCCAATGGAACTGAGAGTAGATGTACACACTGAAAAATGTCTATTGTGAGTATGTGTGCATGAGCCCAAACACACATGCTTTGGCGCTTTTGTTTTCTGCAAGTGTCCAAGTACTTGAGCTTTGCTAGTGGGCAGGCTCAAGAAAAGCAAATGTTTAGTTCGAATGCTCAAATATTTGCCAAAAGCAAATTCTGAATTGCATATTCAATTATAAAATTATTTGGTGCAGTGTTCGGATAGTTACATAAATCATGTGATCTATTATTTCTGTGCCGATTGGATGAGTTGTGTAATTTACCAACCCAGTGCAAATTTTGAACTACAAATATCACAATTGTGTATGCTATTAGAAATTTGCACTGTTAAGTTAGTTACAGTGTGAATTTCAAATTATGTGTATGTTCCAATTGCAAATAATGCAATCAATCTGAAGACCAAGAATTATTTGCTGAAAAAATTGCAAATAACTGTGAAATTCTTAAATCACTTATTATTCCAAATCTGTCCCTGGACAATTCCTACCTGGAAAAAAGGTGAAATTTATCGAATAAATTACAAGTTGTAAATGACTTGTTCAGCTGTACTATACAGATAAATAGTTTCAATCAAAAATCCCTTATGACATATTGTAGTGAAACTGATTCAATATTTAACAATCTAATTAGTATTGTTACAGCTTTGGGAGTGTCCATAAGGCAGCGCCAGTGGGTGGGGGAAAGAGGCTGACTGCTGAGCCCTGGAGCAATTCGGCTGTCTATCCCTGCTCTGTAGACAACAAAAATCCTCCATAGAATTGTCAGTTATGGAAATTGGGGGAAAATAAAGTGACAAATCAAATTTATCTAAATAAACTTTTCACTGTTAATGGATGGGAGCCTGCAGTATGTACATGGTGCATAATATCTTTGTGCTATGTTAAACAACCCTGGCTGTATTCTAGTTGTTTTGGTTAGGCCTAGCCAGATTGTGCAGGCAAATAGTGAAGGTACCTTAATCACCCAAGCCCCCTGCCACTCTCCCCTCCCCCCAAAATCCCACAACACTATAGAATTCTACACAAGAAGCAGTATTTTGAGAACATTAAGGTTGCAAAGTAAATCACTCCGAAGTCACAAAAGCCAAAGTTACGGTAGCCTTCAGCTATGTGGTAACACGTACTATTATTTCTGCAGGACCTAGCCTCATTCTCCAGACTGTCTCCTGCTATCCTCCAGATATTACACTGGCCTTAGGCTCAGGATTGGCAATTTTCCACTGCTGGACCAGTAACAAGGTTAAGAGCCAGGATCTCATGGGCAATGGGGGGGGATAAAGGGGCTCTTCAGTGTAGCAGACAAAGATATAACCACCTTGCAGCCATTGGATTTTGAAGATAGACAAATTCAGACTGGCTGTAATGTGCAAATTTTAAACAGTGAGGGTAATTAATCACTGGAACAGTTTACCAAGGATCGTGGTGGAATCTCCATCACTGACCATTTTTAGGTCAAAATTGGATGTTTTTCTAAAATGTATGCTTGTCGTAGGTGAGACTGCCCTGTAGCACCACCTGCTTAGTTAGTGTGGCATTGCAGGTGCTCCCTGCCTCAGTTTCCCTTTTCAGAAAGCCAGTAATTCCACTTTAGGCCCTCTTGACACATGACTGAATGATACCATTCTGGGGGCTGGTTTATTATAAAACTTCCTACCGAAGAGTCTGTAACAAAAAGTCCCAAATGAACAAAAGGCGGTTTGTTCCCAGTGCCCCCAGAGTTATCTCTGTCTCTCTGGGTGTGCCTGCACTGCAGTTAGACACCCACGGCTGGCCCGGGCCAGCTGATTTGGGCTAGGGGCTTTCATTGCAGTGCAGATGTTTGGGCTTGGGGCGCAGCCAAAGCTCTGGGACCCTCCCACCTTGCTGGGTCCCAGAGCTCAGGCTGCAGCTGAAGCCAGAACATCTACACTGCAAAATGAAACAGCTCTGAACCCCGAGCCTCGCGAGCCTGAGTCAACCGGCATGGGCCAGTTGCGGGACTCTATTTGCAGTGTAGGCATACCCTATGTCTCTCCTTTTGGCAGGAGCCCCCGCCCTCCTCCGGGAGCTGGATAGTTCAAACAGTCATTGTCCCTCTCCTTACCAGAAGTCCCCAGCTCTCCTCTTGGAGCTGGGTTGCAATTCAGCCCACTGTAGGACCTTAGCTAGCTTCTCCCTGAGCTGGCCCCACTTAGGCCTCAGGTCAAAGGGTCTGGCGGCAGCAGAGCCACCTACTTCTGGTGTGAGGAGGGAGGCCGCATTTATGCTGGTTCCCTTTTCTTAGCTCAGCCCCAGTTGGTTGGGGACAGGGGGAGCTTGCCCCACCCTCCCTGCAAGGCTCTGGATCCTTAAAGAATCAGTATCAGGATTTCCTCCTGAACACTCCTTACTCCCAGGACCACATCCCCTCTCTCAGGATCTCTCAGGTCCTTGTATCTATGATAGGACCTTTGAACTCTTAAAGAGCCATGCCAGCTTGTAAGGTGGGCTGACCGCTAGGTAGTACTACCCTTAAGGGGCAGAGTATGCATCACAATTCTATACTTCAAACAGGAATTATTTCAGGGACATTCTCTGGCCTGTGCTATCAGAAGGTCAGACTAGCTGATCACAGTGGTCCCTTCTGGCCTTGCGGTCTAGGAATTATCCAGGAAGGCAAGAAATGGGAGCGTCATAGCATTGGAAAGGGGTATTCCCCAGCTCTCCAAAGGGGAAATCACTTGCTCCTAGCTACATTACAGACCCTGTAATGTACAGTGACGTTAATATGTACAGAAAAACTAGTGTACCTCATTTGTAGAGGTTCCTAAAGTCAGTTATTGATAGAAGGGCCCATTGTGATTGGCCTGTACTATACAGGAGATCAGACTAAACAGAACGTCCCCAAAATAATTCCTAGAGTAGATCTGTTAGAAAAAAAAACATTCTTGATTTAAAGATTGCCACGGATGGAGAATTCACCACAACTTTTCCTCTCCAAGTCCTGTGAAGTTTCCCAGGCCCCGGCAGGCATTAGCCCCAGTCTGCGGTAGGAACTGCAGACAATCAGCATCACACATTATCTGAGGAAGTCAGTGGCAGCACAGAAAGGGAGAGGGCTGGATACCATACATGTGATGAAATGTTTTGCATACAGCACTCTACACATAAGTCTCTGTGCTGAAAGCTTTTCACTGTGTGATACGTTAAGTGTAGACAACTGCATCTGCTCTCAAGTTACATTTAGTGCATAAATACTTGTGAATAGCACTGTGGTGCAATGGGAAGTGCTTAATGACGTGCACACCCAAATGTTCATGAGCTTGAAGCATTTCTGCTGCTCCCACTAAGCCACCCCAACCAAAAGTCAGCCTCAGACCACATCCGGCCCGCGGGACCATCATGCCTGGCCCCTCAGCTCCTGGCCGGGGAGGCTAGCTCCCGGCCCCTCCCCCGCTGTCCCCCCCCCCTACTGCTGCCGCGCAGGCAGCACTCTGGGCGCCGGGGTTGCGCGCTTCTGCAGGGCAGTGCGGCAGCATGACTGGCTCCAGCCGGGCGACGCGGCTGCCAGACATGCTGCTCTGAGTGGCATGGTAAGGGGCCTGGGGCCTGGGGGTTGGATAAGGGGCAGGAAGTACCGGGGGGCAGTCAGGGAACAGGGGGTGGTTGGATGGGGCAGAGGTTCTGGGGCGGGGGCGGTCAGAGGATGGGGAACGGGGGGAGGGAGGGGTTGGATAAGCATGAGAATCCCGGGGGCCTGTCAGGGGGCAGGGTAGTCAGGGAGCGGGGGGATTGGATGAGGGTGGGGTCCTGGAGGGTGGTTAGGGGCAGGGGGTCCCGGGAGGGGGCGGTCAGGGGACAAGGAGCAGGGGTGTTGGATGGGTCAGCGGTTCCGAGGGGGACAGTCAGGGGGTGGGAAGTGGGAGGGGCGGATAGGGGGCAGGGGCCAGGCTGTTTGGGGAGGCACAGCCTTCCCTACCTGGCCCTCCATACAGTTTTGCAATCCCAATGTGGCCCTCGGGCCAAAAAGTTTGCCCACCCCTGCTCCAAGATTAGCATGGGCCGACACTGGCCTTAGAACTGCTGCCATATGCAGGGTTCTCTGAACTTCTTCGATTGGAATTATCCCGGAGAGTGCTTTGTGGAGGGAATCGGTGCATAGGGAATAGCTGGGACCCAGTGGGCAGAATGGAGTACCTCATGTCTCTGTTCAGGACAACTACACCTGCATTTCCCCTCTGTGATCCCTCGAGGGCACCCACTCTAGGCACCAGCCTCCTGAGTTGTCCCCTCTCTTAGGGGGGGACCCATGTCTCTCACCCCGCTGACCAGGGTTTTTCTAGGTGCACAGTTTCTTGCATACACTGTGATATCCCCAGCAAACCAGACAGCCTTAACAGGCCAGCGTCTGCACTTGGCTTTCTCTTCAAAGGCTATGAACAATGTGATTGCCTGCAGTTATAAGGGCTGTGCAGCCCTTTCTAAGCAAGCACATTTATTCTTAAGGTGAAGGCATGACAGAGAAAACACATTAAAAACAACAAAAGAACCTACATGCATGCTAATAAGTTACCAGAGATCACCTTCCAACTCCAGCAAGGGCTCTGGTAGGGGTCGGTCCTTCAAAAACCCACCCAGGGGGTTTTCTGTAGTTACAAGTTCATAATTATCTTAGCTCAGAACTCTCACATCCCCATGAGTTATTCAGTCTCTCCTTTCAACAGCTTTTGCATTTGATATCCAGTCTCAAGGAACAGGTAATCAGCAGACAAAGACCCTCTCCTCAGCGTGTGGCTGCAAAAGGCTTGGTTTCTGCATAACTGGAGGTGGGGAATTTGCATTCATCTCCCCCTAGAGATTCCCAGGACAAACCACTCAACATGGTTTGTTCCAAAAGTCCATCCTTGTCTAGCACATTGTTCAGTACAGTCCTTTGAAGTTCCTAACACTTCCCTGGGTTTGCATCACATCTCCCCCTAGCGAGGTTACATGCAATCCTGCAATAATACACAGCCTTTGCATTGAATACAATGGACTCCGAAGACACTTCAACATAATTCAATTTGGTTTTTCAAGATTATTGCAAGAGATTGCCACCTCTGTTACACCTCTCTTGGGTGCTGCCTTCTGGGTGCCAGCATTTTCAGCAGTCAGCTCAGCTAGAATGTTTTCCATGCTTATACCCAATGGGCTGTCCAGAGGGCATGAGCAGGAAGTGTTCCCATCAAAAGGGCTCACAGGTGAAGCTTTTGTTGGCTTTTGATCATGAAAATTTGCTCCGTCGGCATTCCCCACCCCAGCCCCACCCCCACACTAGCTGTAGTAGCCACTCGTGCACTAGTGAGGAATAGTGCATACTAAAGCTGGGCGATTAATGGATTTTTTTGATTCTTTGGAAGGTTTGAAAAATTGAAAAAATCATTTTGGGTGAAACTAAAAACAACTTTTTTGAGGCTTTTTGGTGAATTTGAAAAATGTTTTGAATTGAAATTGTCTGGGAATGTCAATGAAACATTTCCCTTCGACCCACCACATTTCAGTTCAACTTTCAGTCATTTTGACAAAAGCAAGCAAAGGATCCCCAAAACTGTCCGCAGGAAGAGGAGGGACAGAAAGTGGTGGTGCCACCCTTTTAAGTTTTAAGTCAGTGTTAGGGCCCTCACCTGCGATGTGGGAGACCCCTGTTCAGTTCAATGGCTGCTCATTGTCATTACGAGTGACCTGCCATGGATCAGTCAGGCCTCTGCCCAAGTGGGATTTTCTGCCACTTGAGGGGGAAAGCCTGCTTTCAGGAAACCCAGGGGCTGTTCCATTCATTTAGGGAGAAACTGATAAAAAGATACTGGTGCCTGAGGCATCTCTTGTGGAAAATTTAAGGCCTGCAGATCTTCATCCCTTTATCTTAGTAGGTATTGGCCATTTCCTCACAATCCATCTAAAGACCATTTCCCACTCTCCTCCACTAACTGCAAGGCTGTGACATGGCTGCCACAGTGCACTCAGCTGATGAGGTGAGGTATTTAGCCACACGTTTCCAGTACAAGAGGTAAATCTGAGTGCAGCTGTTTTTATCAGCTGTTTTTCTGTGCTGCTGACCTTCCTCTGGACCTTAGTGGATGGAATGTGACACCAGTGAATTGGACTGGGGTAGAATTACAGATTAGAGTTAGAGATGAGGTGAGGCCCTTCTCCAGAGGCAGTTGGAATCAGTGCGCAGTGTACCCAGAGTTCCGTTTTTTACATGGCTGACTTTTTTAATGCTTTTCTTAAGATAAAAGAGGCCCTTATTTGGAATGTGTGCTAAAAGATTTATGAGTGTTACACATCTTGAATAATTCTACCTGTAGAAGCCCCTTCATTGTACTTTCTTTTCATGTTATAGAGAACATTTGAAGACTACAAGGTTGACAAAAGGAAAGTCTCTGAAGTGATGTTTGAAATCATTTCACAAGAATTAATTGACAAGCTTCCCAGGCTGGGGTTATGGAGAGTGTTGAGGGATTATAATGGGGAAATAGGTTGTTTTGTAAGTAGGAAGCATTGCCTGGGGGGGGGGGGGGGGAGGAGGTTGGGAGTGGGGGAAGGGCAAGTGGGAAATTAATTTGATTTTTTGACAGTGATTCAGAAGCAGTATTTCAAAAAGCCAGTTTGAAGGCTCTGAGCTCGGGATTCGTTGTGCTGTGCTTGTGGCCACCACTAAATATGTCACAATCCTGAGATCATTGCTGTTTTTCAGTAAAACCAAGTATGAAGCTTTTTCAGATACTTGAGTGTATGGCATCTTTTAAGGGTCGTTTGGCTAGGAAAAGGAACCTGTCAATTGGAAACGTCCATGGGGCTGTTTGAACAGAGGCAGACGGTGGGGTCGGGACAGAAAGTCTGCAAGTTTGGGACTAGCAGTCACACAAATACTATTCTGAAGTCAGGAAATGGTATTTAACAAATAAAAATCTAGGTAAAACCAAATATTTCTTAACTAGAAGCGGCTCTTAGTATTGCCCTGGCTACATTGTAATTTAGGAAAGCAGTGGATAGAGGAGATCTCCGTAATGGAGTTGACATTCAATATCGAATGGATGGGCGGCTCTTTAATCTTCGACGTCTCCACTTGAAATCTAAAGTCTTCAGGGCGTCCATTACTGATCTTCAGTATGCTGATGATTGTGTCATCCTTGCGCACACAGAATGACCTTCAGTCCATACTAGATTTTTTTGCACAAGCTTACCTAGGTTGACCAGATAGCAAGTGTGAAAAATCAGGACGGGGGTAGGCACCTATATAAGAAAAAGCCCCAAATGTTGGGACTGTCCCTATAAAATCGGGACATCTGGTCACCCTAAGCTTACCAAAGCCTAGGACTCTGACTCAATATTGAAAAGACTAAAGTGCTTTATCAACCTGCTTCAGGCCTTGCACATGACCCACCACAAATCACCATTGAGGGTCAGACTTTGGAGACAGTTGAGCAGTTTTGCTACCTCGGTAGCCAACTTTCTCAGCATGCAAAAATCGAGAGTGAGATCCAGCACCGGACCCAGTGCACAAGTGTTTCCTTTGGGAAATTGCTCCGATGCATTTTCATGGGCCGTGACTTATGGCAGGACACCAAGATCCAGGTCTACAAGACAATTGTTGTTCCTACACTCCTATGGATACGAAACCTGGGTGACCTATCGACAGCACCTCAAGAGTCTGGAGAGGTATCATGAACGATGCCTCCGGAAAATCCTTCGCATCAAGTGGCAAGATCGCCGCACTAACGCCAGCATCCTCGCTGAAGCCAATGTCACCAGCACTGAAGCAATGATCCTCATGCACCAACTTCGCTGGGCTGGACACTATGTGCGGATGCCAGACTCTCGCCTCTCAAAACAAGCCCTCTACTCTCAGCTCACCCCTGGTCAGAGATCCCGTGGTGATCAGAGGAAACGCTACAAAGACACACTGAAAGCGTATCTTAAGAAAATTGATGTGGACATCACAAGCTGGGAGGAGCAAGCCACCAACCGACCCCAATGGCGCCATATCCTCCATCAGGCAGTGGCCCGCTTCGAGGAGAAGCGCTTTGCCCTCAAAGCTGAAAAGAGAGAGAGAAGGAAGGAAAAAGAAAGCACTTTCTCCCAGCAGGCCGCTGGCCTGCCACGAAATGTCTGCACCTACTGCAGGCGGATTTGTGGTTCCAGGATCTGACTCATGAGTCATCTCAGGACCCATATGTAAATCCGTGGTAGAGATCGTCTTCGAATTGAGGGATCGCCAATCAATCAATCGGATAAAGGAGAGTGGTGGTTGTAGTCTAGCCCACCGACTTGTCACTGCCACATCATATGCAAACTCAGGGCTAATTTGCCCTCCGCTTGCATTCCTAAGCTTCTATAGGCCATTTTCCTATCAGGCAAAACAGGGTCTCTTGCATCCCGAGTGCAAGTGGGTATTCTCTGGTGGGACTCTGTGGTTAGTTTAAAAATTCCTAACCAGCTGTAAACCTCACGTCTTCCCATCCTCCCACCCAGAGTCCTCAGCCAAGCTCCATTCTTTTCTCATTTCCCCAGGCAGATCTCTACCAGCCAAATTCTAAGCTTATTTTACTAGGAGTCCATGAATACTTAAGGCAAGCCTACCAAGGCCTAAAATGTGTACAAACAGGAGACATGTACATGTGGTCCTTCAGCCATCAGCTTTTTAAGACATGAACCAGTGAAGTTTGGGAGACTCTAGGTTTCAGCATCCCCTTCCATGGAGGAGGAGGAGGAGAAAGCTGGACTCAGGGAATTTGGTCATGTCTCTAGAAAGGAGAGAGTATGTGGGGAAAAGCCAGTGACTCAGCTCTGTCTATGTGTGCACTGTCTGCTCTGCCTCTCTTTCTCTCTCACTATTTTAAGATTTTATACTGCTGCCCATCACCATGGTGTCTGTAAAATCAATAGCACTAAGAAAGTCCCTAGTGAACTCCTGCAGTCTTTGGAACATCTCCCTTTACTGGGCCAGAGCTCTGCTTTGGATAGGTTTTTATTAGGGCTGTCAATTAATCACAGTTAATTCATGTGATTAACTCAAAAAAATTAATCACGATTAAAAAAATTAATCGTGGTTAATCGCACTTATAACAATAGAATACCAATTTAAATTTATTACATATTTTTGGATTTTTTTACATTTTCAATATTGATTTCAATTACAACACAGATTACAAATATATGCACTGTAAAAATTATAAACAAAAGAAATAGTATTTTTCAGTTCACCTCATACAAGTACTGAAGTGAAGTCTCTTTATCATGAAAGTGTAACTTACAAATGCAGATTTTTTTTGGTTACATAACTGAACTCAAAAACAAAACAGTGTAAAACTTTCGAGCCTACAAGTCTACCCAGTCCTACTTTTTATTCTGCCAATCGCTAAGAAAACACATTTGTTTATATTGAGGGGAGATACTGCTGCCTACTTCTTATTTACAATGTCACCTGGAAGTGAGAACAGGCATTCGCATGGCACTTTTGTAGCTGGCATTGCAAGGTATTTACATGCCAGACATGCTAAACATTTGTATGCCCCTTAATGTTTTGGCCACCATTCCAGAGGACATACTTCCATGCTGATGATGCTCGTTAAAAAAATGTGTCAATTAAATTTGTGACTGTACTCCAGGGGTCAGCAACGTTTGGCACGCAGCTCGCCAGGATAAGCACCCTGGCGGGCCGGGCCAGTTTATTTACCTGCTGACGCGGCAGGTTCGGCCGATCGCAGCCCCCACTGGCCGCGGTTTGCCGTCCCGGGCCAATGGGGGCGGCAGGAAGCCGCGGCCAGCACATCCTTCGCCCGCGCCACTTCCCACCGCCCCCATTGGCCCGGGACGGCGAACCGCGGCCAGTGGGGGCCGCGATCGGCCGAACCTGCCGCGTCAGCAGGTAAATAAACTGGCCTGGCCCGCCAGGGTGCTTACTCTGGTGAGCCGCGTGCCAAACGTTGCCGACCCCTGCTGTACTCCTTGGGGGGAGAAATGTATGTCTCCTGCTCTGTTTTACCCACATTCTGCTTATATTTCATGTTATAGCAATCTCGGATGATGACCCAGCACATGTTCGTTTTAAGAACACTTTTACAGCAGATTTGACAAAACACAAAGAAGATACCGATGTGCGATTTCTAACAATAGCTACAGCACTCGACCCAAGGTTTAAGAATCTGAAATGCCGTCCAAAATCTGAGAGGGACGAGGTGTGGAGCATGCTTTCAGAAGTCTTAAAAGAGCAACACTGTGATGCGGAAACTACAGAACCCAAACTACCAAAAAAAAAAAATCAACCTTCTGCTGGTGGCATCTGACTCAGATGATGAAAGTGAACATGCATTGGTCTGCTCTGCTTTTGATCATTATCAAGCAGAACCCATCATCAGCATGGAAACATGTCCCCTGGAATGGTGGTTGAAGCATGAAGGGACATATGAATCTTTAGCGCATCTGGCCCATAAATATCTTGCAATGCTGGCTACAACAGTGCCATGTGAACGCCTGGTCTCACTTTCAGGTAACATTGTAAACAAGAAACAGACAGCATTATCTCCCATAAATGTAAACGTGTTTGTCTCAGCGATTGGCTGACCAAGAAGTAGGAATGAGTGGACTTGTAGGCTCTAAAGTTTTACATAATTTTATTTTTGAATGCAGTTTTTTTGTACATAATTCTACATTTGTAAATTCAACTTTCATGATAAAGCGATTGCTTTACAGCAGTGGTCCCCAACCTTTTCCGTGGGGCGGGCGCCAGACGACTAGCCGCCGAGGACCATGGCCGCCGGATAAGCAGCCGCCGAAATGCCGCCGTGAAGCGGCAACGTCAAGAGGCGTCACCGCCAAAATGCCGCTGTGAAGCAGCGTCATCAAGAGGTGTTGCTGCCGAAATTTGGCGGCATTTTGGCAGTGGCGCTTCTTGACGTTGCCGCTTCTCGGCGGCATTTCGGCGGCTGCTTTTCCGGCAGCCAGTAGGCGGGCGCACATGGATGCCCCAGCGGGCGCCATGGCGCCCACGGGCACCAAGTTGGGGACCCCTGCTTTACAGTACTTGTATGAGGTGAATTGAAAAATACAATTTTTTTGTTTTTTACAGTGCAAATATTTGTAATAAAAAATAAATATAAAGTGAGAACTGTACACTTTGTATTCTGTGTTGTAACTTAAATTAATATATTTGAAAATGTAGTAAACATCCAAAAATATTTAAAATAAATGGTATTCTCTCGTTGTTTAACAGTGCGATTAATTGAGCGATTAATCGTGATTAATTTTTTTAATCGCTTGACAACCCTAGTTTTTATTGCTTTTTTTTCCTTTGGCGGAAGTGGCTGTAGCGGGTTGGGTCTAGAAGGGGTTTCTGAATTGTGAATGTCACTGGTAGGAGCCTGTTTTCCCCTCTCCTTTTCCCCTTGCTTTCGTTGTCAGCAAGAGGCACTTCTCATTCCTGTGATTCCTTTCTCCTAGGAGCTGTTAAACGCAGGCCAGGGGTTAAAACTCTCCCTTTTCGTTTTGCCTGTTGAACACACTGGGGGTGGGGGTGAAGTCCCAGCAGGGCACCTGTGGCAGCCATTGCCATATACCACACGGAGTGCTCCTGTAGCCCCCGTAGCTATGCCCTGACAGAGCCAGGAATGCTGGGTACTCCTGTCAGAGAGACGCCAACAGCATGGCTTGGTTTTGGCATCGTGTGCCAGGGAATTCTGCAGGGCTCCCGGAGGGCTGGGCAAACTTGCTAAGACACTTTTTGTCTTCTGCTACTTAGCTGGGTCGTTTTGTGCTGTGCGCCGATCTTCAATTTCACTCTGCCCAGAAGGTGGAAGAACCAAAGCCTTGTCCCAAGTCTGTTTGCAAAACCCTCCGTCCGCTCAAACGTCCACATTTCTGAAACTTGGTACAGAAACCCCAAGGCTGCCACAGTGGGTGACGCTAGCTTGAGGAGAAACTGCGGGTGAGAATAAAGCAGTGCATTATAGGCACAGGCCCCACAGTAGCTCTCTGGTTCCACTCCAGAAGTGGGGCAGGATCTGTATTGTATCTGTACACCCCAAAGCCCCACATCTTGCTTGGGCTGGGGCGGAGATGCCGGCACATCTCATGGAGTAAGGGGCTGAAATAGCAGGCAGGCAGTGGCTCAGGAGACAGCAGCAGCCTCCTGTTGCCTGGATGACTGGGAGTGGCCCTGAGGCACCAGCTGCTCAGTGAGAGACACTGACCAAGCTCGCTGCTGTGTGACCTGGGGCCATTGTCCTGCAGGCGATCCAAGGGGACAGAAGCAGGCTGTGTGGGCCTTTGCTCTGTAGCAGGCTTCTCCCCTAGCCCATCACTGGCACCAAGGCCTTAAACTGGCATCAGAAGCTTTAGGAAATGCTGCAAAACCTTCCACTTTGAGAAAGCCTTTCGTCCATAGGTGACTAGTCCTGCCACGGCGGATCTCCATCTTCCCCTCTCAGTGGGTTTGCAGCATGCTCCCAAGACAGAGCTAGAGAGTTTATGCTGGAATCCTGGGGACCTGCAGTGAGGAAAATGAGGTGGAGGTTCAGGGCATTGTGGTTAGTGTTGCTTGGCATTCTGGTGAGGCTGTGCCACCAATCAGCCAACCTGTTTGCTACCAGCACCCCAATATGTTCCTAGACCACTGCCAGCCCTTATCTGCTGTACACTTTATGCCAAATTCGGCCCTGCCATAGTCAGATACAGCTCCCATTGACTTAAATGGCAGCTCTACACAGGTACACGTGAATTTGGTTTATTGGCTACAAGAAGAATAAAATGGAGACAGACAAGTCCTACTCCCCAATTACAGCAGCTGCAGGGTTGCCAACTCTTGCAATACTTGGTGTTTTTCTTAAAGCTCTGGTTCCTGGAGTCATGTGCTTTATACCCTGATCATAGCAATGTAGGGCTGGCAGGGACCTCGAGAAGTCATCCAATCCAGCCCCCTGTGCTGTGACAGGACCAAGCAAACCTAGCCCATCCCTGACAGGTGGTTTGTCCAACTTGTTTTCAAAAGCTTCCAATGATGGGGACTCCACAACCTCCTGTTCCGTAGCTCAGCTACCCTGAGAGTTAGCAAGTTTTTCCTGATATCGAACCTAAATCTGCCTTGCTGTGGATTAAGCCCGTTACTTATTGTCCTGCCTTCAGTGGACATGGAGAACAATTGAACACCGTGCTCTTGGTAACAGCTCTTGTTATCAGGTCGTTCTCGGTCTTCTTTTCTCAAGCCAAAACTTAGGGTTTTTTAACCTTTCCTCCTAGGTCAGGTTTTCGAAATCTTTTATTATTTTTGTTGCTCTCCTCTGGACTCGCTCCAATTTGTCCACATCTTTCCTAAAGTGCGGCACCCAGAACTGGACACAGTACTGCAGCTGGAGGCCTCATCAGTGCCAAATAGAGTGGGACAGCTACCTCCTGTGTCTTACTTACAACATTCCTGTTAATATACCCCCGAGTCATATTAGCCTTTTTTGCAGCTGCATCACGTTGGTGACTCATATTCAGTTAGTGATCCATTATAACCCCCAGATCTTTTCCAGCCGTGCTACCACCTAGCCAGTTATTTCCCATTTTGTGGTTGTGCATTTTACTTTTCCTTCATAAGTGAAGTAGATTCATAGATTCATAGAGTCTAGGACTGGAAGGGACCTCGAGAGGTCATCGAGTCCATTCCCCTGCCCGCATGGCAGGACCAAATACTGTCTAGACCATCCCTGATAGACATTTATCTAACCTACTCTTAAATATCTCCAGAGATGGAGATTCCACAACCTCCCTAGGCAATTTATTCCAGTGTTTAACCACCCTGACAGTTAGGAACTTTTTCCTAATGTCCAACCTAGACCTCCCTTGCTGCAGTTTAAGCCCATTGCTTCTTGTTCTATCCTTAGAGGCTAAGGTGAACAAGTTTTCTCCCTCCTCCTTATGACACCCTTTTAGATACCTGAAAACTGCTATCATGTCCCCTCTCAGTCTTCTCTTTTCCAAACTAAACAAACCCAATTCTTTCAGCCTTCCTTCATAGGTCATGTTCTCAAGACCTTTAATCATTCTTGTTGCTCTTCTCTGGACCCTTTCCAATTTCTCCACATCTTTCTTGAAATGCGGTGCCCAGAACTGGACACAATACTCCAGCTGAGGCCTAACCAGAGCAGAGTAGAGCGGAAGAATGACTTCTCGTGTCTTGCTCACAACACACCTGTTAATACATCCCAGAATCATGTTTGCTTTTTTTGCAACAGCATCACACTGTTGACTCATATTTAGCTTGTGGTCCACTATAACCCCTAGATCCCTTTCTGCCGTACTCCTTCCTAGACAGTCTCTTCCCATTCTGTATGTGTGAAACTGATTTTTTCTTCCTACTTTGTACTTGTCTTTACTGAATTTCATCTTGTTGAATTCAGACCAATTCTCCAATTTGTCAAGGTCATTATGAATTTTAAACCTGCCCTCCAATCTTGGTTTTCATTTTAAATAATGTTTCTAACCCTCATGGTTAGGGAGAAAAGCTTGAAAATGTGACCTCTAAAGGCTCAGATGCCAGAAGACAAATACCCCCCCCCCCCCCAAGTTGTTACTTTTTAAAAATCTCATGAGTTTTGGGGCCCAGCCCCTGGCTTTTGGACACAGAGGCTGATGGAGTTGCAGCAGGAGACAGAAGCAGATGACACTGCTGCAATCAAGAGATGTTTTTCTGACTGGCTCAGACAGCAGATAAAGTGCAGTCGCTCACTCACATGGCAATGTAGAAATCAGAACCCAATTATCTCATGTGACTTTTCTGACCAATCACAGCCAATCAACGCAGACTGACATTCAGAAAAGTAACACAAAAATCTTCTAACGATTTTCAATCCATCTAAAACAAGAAAAGCTACCTTTGGTTGAAACTTTGTAAACTGCAAATATTTAGTGACCCTAAAAGCAGGAAAATGTGAGCAACAAAAAATGGTGACAAATATTTCTCTCAGCTAGATGCCTGCTCAATATTTTCAGCTGTTTTCCAAATGAGGCCTCTTGCCGTGCTGGGTACTATCACCATGACTGCTCTGGAGACATCCACTGCCCCACAGCTTATCGTTGGATGAGGCAATCCTGCAATAGCTTCAGTAGGAACAGGATTTAAAAACATCAAAATAAAATCCACCCTTCTCAGGGAAATGCTGAGCCTGGCTGATAGCTCATAGATCTTAAGTCCAGAAGAGACCATTCTGATCATCTAGTCTGACCTGCACAAGGCAGGCCAACAGTTTCACCCAGAAGAACAGGCATAGAGGTGAATGATTTGCCTGAGGCTGCGCACCAGAACACAGAATCCTGGCTCCCAGTCCAGCATGCTGTCCACTAAACCACACTGCCTCCCTGATTTGGCCCCTGTTCAGCCTAACAATCATAAGAGAGACCTGACTCTACAAAGCTATCATAAACTTACGACCCAATTCTGTCAGCCTTACCTACAGCAAGTAGAACCTTGGACCTGTCATTTCAGTGGGACTACTCACGGAGTAGGCTCAACATTAATGTGAACTAAACATAGCAGCAGTGTTATCAACCTAAGCATCCCCAAATCACAAGATTGGCTTAAAATCATGAGATTTCAAAATGATGATAAATGTTGGGTTCTCTTTATTTCCTGTCTGTTGTTTTGAACCTTTAGGTCACACATGTACCATGTTTTTACTCTGTTATCCACAACCAGGAGGGCCAGAAACTTACTCTTTTTTTTAAAAAAAAAGGAAGCTGAGATTCTCACCAAATTACCTGTCTCCAAGGTTGGGGCTTTAATATCGCAAGAGCCAGCGACACTGTAGAGAGTCCCAAGCTGGCTTCCCTGCTCCAAGTTTTAGCGAGAGTGGCTCTATTGGTAATGTGCCGTTACCAGATCTGAGCCACTCCTGCAACTGCTGAATTCATTTTCAGTCACTGGCATTTAACTTAATTACCTGTGTTTGTAAAACACTTAGCAGTAAAATGCCATGTATGTACTGGGTGCTGTATTACTATTTCTTTAAATACATAACTGACACTCAGATAAATACATAAAATGGTAATAGAAATTCCTCAGTTATCTGAATTATGCTTATCATGTGCATTATGTTTCTACTGTGTTAAAACGGGAGAGTTTTTATTTATTTATATGATGGGTAAATTTAAATAGAGATCTGAGTGATGTCATCTGAAACCAGGAGGAATAGTTTGTGAAACAATATCCCATACAAACCTTAGCTGGCTGTCTTAAAATAGCTATTTTATAGCGTGGAAATGTAATATCTCTTTGAAAATGAGCACCTGGTTGGATCCTGTAAAATTAACTTCAACTGCAGCATGTCTTGGTGAATCATTCCATATGAGTTAGGCCTCACCCTCCTCTTGGTTATAGCTTATATTAATTTTGCAGTAACTGCCTGTCTCTAGCCATTTGCAAGTCATTTCTGTGGAGCTGCAGGCCAGAATTAAAATTGACCGAATCATTAACGGCAGCCACGCTGGTTGGTATTGGAGAAGTTATAATACAGCAGATGAAATATGTCTGCACTCTTGGTTCCAGTATAGCTGGGAAGGATTAGAAGACAATTAATAAATCATTTAGTGCTGTGAGTTTAAGTAACTTCTTATTATAGGTTGCAGAGATTTATTGTGCACTGGCAAATTTCCTCCATGTTGTATCCAGTTTGTTTCAGTGATTTTTAATAAATATATAAAAATATGAAGTAAGTGTGTGTGTGTGTGTGTGTGTGTGTGTATAAATGATTAATTTGTAGTCTGTTTGCCAAATGAATCACAGGATTCTTTCCTAAGATGATAAAGGCGTCTGTACAAAAGACAGTGTAGATTATTAGCGTGTGGCTGACTGAGGGTGTCGGGTCATATTCTGGGGGAGAGAGGAAAGAGAATCACTGTTAATGTGCCTCTGCACCCACCGCCATAACTGCAAAGGATTGTAATGTTCCACTAACCTTAAAACATGTCTTGTAATTAAGCTCCGATAGAAATATGTGTCTCACGGCTCAAGTGAGGTAGCCTCAGAATACGTTTGGGTGGTTGTTGTCTACATCAGTGGTTTTCAAACTGTGGGACATGACCCAGTACTGGGTCGCGGAATGTAAGGCACTGGGTCGTGGCGGCTCTGTCAGCACCGCTGACCGGGCTGTTAAAAGTCCGGTCAGCGGTGCTGCCCGGCTAAGGCAGGCTAGTCCCTACCTCTTCTGACACCGCGCTGCGCCACGGAAGCGGCCAGAAGCAGGCCCGGCTCCTAGGCGGGGGGGCCATGGGGCTCCGCACGCTGCTCCCGCCCTGAGCACCAGTTCTTGGCCAATGGGAGCTGGGGGGAGGGTGTTGCCTACAGGTTGCCTGCATCCCAAACCCCTCATTCCCGGACCCACCCCAGAGCCTGCACCCCCATCCCAGAGCCCTGAACCCCTCGTGCACCCCAACCCCCTCCCTGAGCCCCCCCAAACCTGGAACCCCCTTTTGCACCCTAAACCCCTCATCCCCAGCCCCACCCCAGAGCCTGCACCTCCAGCCCAGAGCTCTGACCCCCTCCCACACCCCAAACCCCTTATTTCCAGCCCCACCTTGCAGCTGTCACCCCCAACCCTCTGCCCCAGCCATGAGCCCCTCCCACACCCCAAACCCCTCATCCCCAGCTCTGCTGCGTCGCGGGCATCAACAATTTTCTTCAACTGGGTCGCCAGAAAAAAAGTTTGAAAACCACTGGCCTATGGCATGCCATGTAAATGGGTCGCCATCAGGGCTTTGGTTTGGATGCTCCTGATGCTAGTGATTGCCACTAGATGGAGGGTGCAGCCCGTGAGTTACCTCTAGTTATGGAGAAGTGACAGCCTCCATAGCTAAAGTTGCAACTTGTTTTCCATCATGATCCCAGTCTTGCATCCCAGTCCCCCGCAAATTCCTCTATAAAGGTAAATTCCATTTTACATTTGGCAGGTGTGCTCGGTGGTTAGGGGACAACATTTTGCTCAGATTTGAAGTGATTTACCTTGGGATAAAATAGGAGAAATCACCATGCATTATCTTGCCTAGCTGCCCTTGCCAGATGTGCTCGGAGCTGGCACCCCAAGCTCCAACAGTCAGAATTCCTGACTCCATTACCTGCTCCTGGCATCTTCTCCTTCCTCCACCCTTGCCCTGCCAAATGAGATCTTCCCTGCTCGTTCCCTTTCCTCAACTATCTGCTCATAATTCTTGTGGCTGTGTCTATAGCTCAGTGGGGAGCAAGGGAGGGAAAATACCTGAGCTGCCATAAAAGAGGAGCTCCTGTAAAATAACTCATTCTTCTTTCTAGAGCCAGGGCCTGGATTGGACAGTACTGGCACCTCTTTCCTGCCATGCTCTCCAGAATCTAAGCTTTTATTTGGTTACAGTCTCTAGCTGCTCGGGTTGCTGAGAGACCCTGAAAACACCTGTGTCTGATACAGTGATGTCTGCCTGTACAATTAGCAGAAGCTGAACCATAGCTCAGAGGAGTTGGTGAGCCAGGCTCACGCCATGCCAGTGACGATACTCTAAATATCAGCATTGTTAACTTGTTCACACATTGTCTAAGTGTGTCAGAAAGGCGGGGGAAAGTCCTGTTACCAAAGCTGCACAATCGACTTTGAGTGGCAGCTCTGGGCGGAGCTTATCTTGTGGGCAGGGCTTGGAAGAGTACCACTGCCTTATTTTTCCACTGACTCCTGGCTCAGCAGTTTAATAACTTCTGATTGATGCAAAAGAGAGCATGTATGCAGATCCACCCCTGTACTATATAACGGGGCACACTATGTGAAAGAACCTTGAGTTGCCAAATACTGAGAAGAAGATCTTCCCCAGCTAGGGCCAGGGGGAAAAAAATGTTGACAAAGGGGGTGGGGCAAGATCATAACAAGTGCAGGGCCTGGATTTCAGTATTCGTTATTTTTTTCTGTGTCCTGCAGCCTGCTTTGATAAATGTCTGGCATAGTGTCATGTCATCTGTATGTGAATGTCTGATTCCAGAATATATGTGCCTTCTCATCACAGGTAACTGAGTTTTGCTGCATGGAAAGTGGGAGGCTTCCGTTCCTTTCTCCACAAAATTCTTTTTCAGATGAGCAAAGTCACTTCTCTTTGCCTCGGTGGCTGGGCTGAGATCTGGGGGAAATGGCAGCTGGACTCCTTTAAATTGTATTTCTTGTACAAATGTGCAGTGAACTATATTCAGTATTGATTCCTCTGATTAGCTGGTATGTGTTTACACCAGAGGATTTAGTACTTGATTACAGCAGCAGCAGGTGATAATGCCGCAGAACCAATGCGGAGCTGCTCATTAGGGAAGTGCTTAGGTATTCCCAGTGCCACGTCATAAAAACTCACTCAGAGCAAGTAAAGGTGTTTGAGCCCTGTCTGCATTTGTGCTTACACAGTTAGGCCACGTCTACCCTACCCACCGGATCGGCGGGTAGTAATCGATCTATCGGGGATCAATTTATCGCGTCTAGACAGACGCGATAAATCGATCCCCGAATCCATGCCCGTACTGCACCTCGGCAGGAGGAGTAAGCGGAGTCAATGGGGGAGCCGCGGCAGTCGACTTGCCGCCGTGAGGACGGCCAGGTAAGTTGAACTAAGATACTTCGACTTCAGCTACGCGAATAGCGTAGCTGAAGTTGCATATCTTAGCTCGACCCTCCCCCCCCCCCGTGTAGACCATCAGCTGCACTCTTTCTGGTGGTGATGGCTATAATACAGGACTCCTTTTTCCAGTGTAGACAAGGCAATAGGTTTCAGAACACGGTGCTCCTTCTCTGGGGACTTTGAAGGGCTTTCCTCACAGCAAGGTGGGATGCTTTTTCCAAGGATAGGATCTTTCAGAAGCCTTGACACAAGATTTTCTATAAAAGCAAGTCAGTGTGGCTGGCTTTCTCTGCAGAGCCACCTAGCTCGTTTTCTGCTTTGGCTCCTTGATTTTTTTCTATGCATTCTATTCTGGCTTTGAAATATCCCCTGCCAATCAATCGCGGTTTTCGATGAATTTGGTCTTGCTGTCTAAGTCCTGCACCTTTTGTATCTCTTTTCGCCAACCTGGCTTCTAGCTCACTAAATTTAACAGAAGTCCTCCCAATGCCATTTTCCAGAGGCGATAGCAGTACAGAGAATATCTTGCTGATCCACTCGAGCATTCAGATGGCACTGAAAAGTCCTGCGGCTGAGAGTCAGTGGGTGCAGCAGCTATCCCGGCCCTATGTTTAAAGGAACCCTGATGATCATTTGTGCTTGTATAGGTAGCTCATGAGTCAGCCTCCTTTGACGATTTTTATGATGTGTTTGCTTTTGATAACATAATAAAAAAACCTGAAGGAATGTCTGGCAGTGACCTGAGTAAGCTCAGGCTCAAGCAAATTCAGTGCCTAGTGAAAGAAATGTTTGACCTTTCATGACAAGCTTTAGGGAATAGATTATATGGGGACAATATTAGATAAATATCTCTGTAACAAAGGCCTAGCAAAGCCAGCAACATTAAACATGTCACTCTGGGAATGCATGGCCAGAACGGCGTTTCTTGGAGAAACACTCTGAGGCTGGTAAGTCATTATTTTTCAGAGGTGTGTCCAGATCCCCTTCACTAGGTGGTTAAATGTGGAGTTAGGTGCCTAACTTTACGCAGTGTTGTTATAGGTGTGTCAGTCCCAGGATATTAGAGCGACAAGGTGGGTGAGGGAATATCTTTTATTGGAACAACTTCTGTTGGGGAGGGAGATCTGACGGGTTGGATCACAGAAACCCCCTGGGGAGCTGCCACCTAATGTGCAAAGACTACCCCTGCTTCTGTTTTCCCTGCCAGCTCAGGACTCCAGCACCCTGTCTTGCTGAACCAGACACTCCCATCTGCTCCAACACAGACCCAGGGTCTGAATCACTTGCCCCAAAGCTGCAAGTTTACCCGAAAACAGCTCACAGAAGTGTGCTTGTCTTTAGCACTCAGATGCCCAACTCCCAATGGGGTCTAAACCCAGACAAATCCGTTTTACCCTGCATAAAGCTTAAGCAGGGCAAACTCATTAATTGTTCGCCCTCTATAACACTGATAGAGAGATATGCACAGTTGTTTGCTCCCCCAGGTATTAATACATACTCTGAGTTAATGAATAAAAAGTGATTTTATTAAATACAGAAAGTAGGATTTAAGTGGTT
The DNA here is from genome assembly GCF_028017835.1 of Emys orbicularis. Classification (NCBI taxonomy): domain Eukaryota; kingdom Metazoa; phylum Chordata; order Testudines; family Emydidae; genus Emys; species Emys orbicularis. Next base: position 16,417,283 of record NC_088697.1, on the reverse strand, counting down.
CCAAGCAGTAACAGACAGAACAAAGTAAGTCACCAAGCAAAATAAAATCAAATACGCAAATCTATGTCTAATCAAACGAAATACAGATAATCTCACCCTCAGAGATGCTTCAGTAAGCTTTTTCTCAGACTGGACACCTTCCAGGCCTAGGCACAATTCTTTCCCCTGGTACAGCTCTTGTTCCAGCTCAGGTGATAGCTAGGGGATTCTTCATGATGGCTCCTCTCTCCCCTTTGTTCTGTTCCACCCCTTTATATATCTTTTGCATAAGGCGGGAACCCTTTGTCCCTCTGGGTTTCCACCCCCCCTCACTGGAAAAGCACCAGGTTAAAGATGGATTCCAGTTCAGGTGACATGATCACATGTCACTGCAAGACTTCATTGCCCACTTGCCAGCACACACATATACAGGAAGACTCACAGGTAAACACAGCCATCTGCGGATAATGGTCCTTGTTAATGGGAGTCATCAAGATTCCAAACCATCATTAATGGCCCACATTTTACATAATTACAATAGGCCCTCAGAATTATATTTCATATTTCTAGTTTTAGATACAAGAGTGGTACATTTATACAAATCGGATGATCACACTCAGTAGATTATAAGCTTTGTAATGATACCTTACAATAGACCTTTTGCATGAAGCATATCCCAGTTACGTTATATTCACTTCTTACCATATTTTTCTAAAACTATCCCAGTTACATTATATTCACTTATTATCATGTTTTTATAAAACCATATAGACTGCACCACGTCACAGGAGACACGCTTTCAAGCCACACAGAGCTCTGCTGGTCTGACCAGCCCTGAAGAAGAGCTCTGTGTAGCTTGAAAGTTGTCTCTCTCACCAACAGAGCTGGTCCAATAAAAGATATCCCCTCCCCCATTTTGTGCCTAACTTTAGGCACACAAGTGTGAACATCTTGTTCTAGGGGTTTTTAACATAAGCTTTGCTTTCCTTACAGTTATACTGAGCTATTGGAAAAACAAACTATGTAAATAGGCAAGAATGCCATAATAAGGGACATTTTCTGACGGTTTGACTGTGTATCCATATGCTGCATTCACACTTACTTGCATTCACAAGCCTGGCTGCTGCAGTCACAGGTTCATTTACTGCAATTCCACAGTTTCTTTTGAAGAGAAAAGAGGGAGAAAGTGAACAAGGAGCTTTACTCTCTGGGGTTCGCAGGCTCATCAGCTCTGCAGAACCATTTATGAAGGGAGGCCCAGAGCTTTTGTGAGAGTCCATCCTACACAGCTTGCGAGTGAGCATGGGGGATTGAATCAACATGCTACAGAGCTCTTAACTAGCCATCCTGTAGCTGCAGAGGGTCTCTAAATATATAGCTACAGAACATTTAAATGCACCCCATCTACCTCCTGCCTTTGCTGCCCACAGCAAACCCAAACAATGGACTCAGCACTCTGTTTCCAAATGCAGCTACCATTCTAATGCCATAAACAACATCCTTCCACTGAAGCGTACGGACTGCTGCTTAGTGAGGGCTGTCTCCAGTCAATTCCAACTTCCAAACCTTAGTCATTCCAGATGGAGTCTTGTGGGGGCTGTCTGTTAAAGAGCAACACTTTTTGGGGGGTATTTTTTCTATGAAGGAATTTTGCTCGAGTCTCTCAACAAAATACACATTTGGCTGTAGACTAGGCTTGGAGAATATCGGTCCCAAAGGGAAGGACAGGAGTACTTGTGGCACCTTAGAGAACAAAGTTATTTGAGCATAAGCTTTCATGGGCTAAAACCCACTTCATCGGATGCATGCAGTGGACAATACAGTAGGAAGATATATATATACACAGAGAACATGAAACAATGGGTGTTACCATACACACTATAACGAGAGTGATGAGTTAAGGTGAGCTATTACCAGCAGGAGAAAAAAAAAAACGTTTTGTAGTGGTAATCAAAATGGCCCATTTCCAGCCGTTGACAAGAAGGTGTGACGAACCGTAGGGGGGAAAAATAAACATGGGGAAATAGTTTTACTTTGTGTAATGACCCATCCACTCCCAGTCTTTATTCAAGCCTAATTTAATAGTGTCCAATTTGCAAATTAATTCCAATTCAGCAGTCTCTCGTTGGAGTCTGGTTTTGAAGTTTTTTTGTTGTAATGTTGCGACTTTTAGGTCTGTAATCGAGTGACCGGGGAGACTGAAGTGTTCTCCAACTGGGGATAACTTATCAGAAACTGATAAACATCTGAAAATAGGGATTCCCCATGGAAAATGTTCAGCAGCCTTCCTGCTAGCAGCAGGTACTGCAGTAATTATCCTTTGGTTTCTTGGGCTGTATGCAGCAATGCCATTGTGCTTCAGCTGGTGCTGTGTCCAGTGGTTCTGCTGAACAAGGCTGATGCTGTGATAGATGGTGGGCAATGCTTCTGGATCAATATATGAAGAGAAGAGCATTGTGCACTATGCATGGAAAACATAATAGGGGAGAAATGTGTAGGTGCAAACGATTGGGAACATAGATCAGATTTGGCTCAAGTGGACAACCTATGGAGGGAAGAAGCCCTCACTATCTATAGCCATGGCAGTGGAGAGCAAATAAAATGGGCTTTTTTTGTTTGGCTTGTATAACTTCCCCTTCAAACATCAGGATTTAGTCCATAGTGATTTTCCTGGACCTGATTGCTTTGGGAAGGCTCCCTGGTTCAGGACAACTGGAAAGCTCCCCCTAGATCCACTGAGACTAATGATCCAGCTACTAACACCCCTTCCCCACTCTTAGGTGGTGCATTGTGGGGAGCGACCTTACAGTCCCTTACTGGGCTCCATCTTCATCAGCCCGCATTGTGCATCTGCGTAATGGGGCAGACAGAAGTCGTCTGTTTTACCCACAGCAAAGGTATCTCCTGAGCAGGAGTGGTGCAGACATCCACCCCCCTTCTATAAATGTTGCTGAAGGACCGGAAAAGAAGGTAACTCAGTCTTTGGCCTTTGGCTGTTCTGCCGAGACCCAGAGTAAACGTGTAGGCTAATATTAAGGACAAGCTCACATGCAGGATATTGCCAAATACGAATGACAGTGACAAATCTGGCTGGATAGTGGCTGGTTGAGTCAAGCTTCTGCTCTCTGCTGCATTCTGCTTATCTCCTTTCTCTGAAACTTGGCATCCTGAGTCCCTGGGTGATTCGGATACTGAGTTTGATTTTAGTTTCTGTCAGCAGAGGAGAAGTAGGAAAATCCCACAGGCCTGCAGCGAAGAACTGTTTGAATAGTGGGTGCTGGTGAAGCTGCCGCCGTTCAGGAGAGGATTCTGGGCATCGCTGTCACCACCACTCAGGTTCAGGTCAAACTGCTGCAGGTATGAAAGAGATGCTCCCAGGAATAGTTGCCTTAGACGGTCTCCTCATCTCGCCAGCCAAATGCTTGGTGTTCAACAGTTCCTGGGGCAAGAAAATGTCATTTTCGCAATGTGTCAAGTTGTTACGTTTCCTTTCTCTGATTTCTTCTGTCTCCTTCACACATCACCACCAACAGCGCAGAGTCCGTTTCCCGCTGTGGCCGGTTACTGACAGGGTGCTCTGCTGAACACAGCTAGGTTTGCATTCGCCAATGCAGAGGCGGTAGGAGCTCAGTCTCGAATGGAGGCGGCTAAGGATGTGCGCCAAGGAGCTGGGGTGCACAGGGGATTTGGGCAGCACCCAGAGCTCTGGCACTGGTGGCAATCGGGAGGGCAATGGGGCATGCGGAGGAAACGGTGCAGTCTGGGCAGCTGCTGAGGTATGGTGTCCCCACTCTGGGGACCTGCCTGCCTGGCTCCCTGGTCCCCACCACGCATGCTGCTTTTACACAACTGGCAGCGGCTCCTGCCCTGGAGGTGAAACAGTTCTGCCCCCATCTCTGAAATGATGCATCTCCACCCTGTCCCTGCCCTGCCTGGCTCCACCTCTGACTCCAGGTGCCCCCTCTCCCCAGTGCCAAGAGGGCTGCGCTGAAGGAGGAATGGGGGAGGGCTGCCCCATCTCACACCCTCCCTGGGTACAGAGGAAATATTTGGGGGTGTAAACATAGATCAGTCCCCACAATATTTCCATTGGGGAGTGCTAGCCCCCACTGGTGCCCCTCCCCCGTTCTGCTGCACCGTTCTGCAGGTGACCCTGCAAGGCGAAGTGCTAGAGAGAAGGGAAACAGGGGTGACCCTGAAGCAGCAGGAGTGTGTTAGGTGTGTAAGGAGGAGGCAGGGCTGGTTGGTGTGCTAGCTTTGCAGGACACACGCACACACACACACACATACACAGCTTTGTATTTGGGGAAATGCTTTCAGCTGGAAAGAAGGGAAACTTGGCTCACATGGCTGACCTGTGAAGGAGCTGTCTGGGCTGCACCCTTTTATCCCTTCAGATTTTGTCATTCTTTTGTGTAAAGCATATTAACACAGTCTGGCTCTTTGTCCCCCTCTAGTGGCTAGACCATGTCTGAAGTTTATGAGTCTGCTATTGTCACTGAGCTAGGGATTTGGGCCCCTCCTTCCCTTCAGGACCTGTGAAAATCCAGTCTGATGTTCATAGACATGGCGGGTGCTATCAAAGAGGAGCAACTGAGGTGGAAGGAATATTTGCAGCCTTTTTTGTGTTGTTGTTTTTTTTTATTGTTTTGCTTGATTTTGTTCCAGGGTATTTTTAGGGGGGGGGGGGTCAGCTGGGACTTTTTTGCATGGAAAAGGGTGTTGTTGTTGTGAGTGTCATTCTTATGTTGGAAAGGTCTTTTCAAAAAGGAATGCTTTGCAACCTCTCCTAGAGATAGTCAGATTCTGGAGTCACCCCATCTCCTCTTGCAAATTTGTTCCATAACCAGATACCCTGGACCATGCATGCTTTTATTCCCTGGTTTTATGTGCTTCATCTTGGGCTCTGTGAGCTGCAGTGTCCCAGGGGAGCGAGAGGTTCATAGATTAAAATTCAGTCTTTAATATAGTTTTGTCTTGATTCATTAATTGCTTTGAGGATTAGGATGAAAGTATTAAACTGGCATCAGAAACTGATGGGGAGCCAATGGAGGGACTTGAGAACAGGCCATGATGTGTTCATGGCAACCTAAACCTAGGAGGAGGCCAGTGGTGGTGGGAAGTAAAGGAATCTATTCACTCTCTTTGAGTAGAACTTTGTTGTGAGTCTGGCATGGAACCCAGTTGGTGGAGAGGTGCCCGTAACAGAAGCCTTTCCGCATTACAGTCTTGGGAGTGTTGCCATTAAATAGCAAGGAGCTATTTCCCAACTCTAGTAAAGAGCTTTTTATAGTTGTTACAGCATGCAGCTATGTGATGGCAATTGTAAATAAGCAGATAGGGAGGAGGATCCATCCTTTGTTCATGCGATGTTAGTCGAGATATTAGAGTTCATTGTTACAAAGTATAAAAGGAGAGAATTATTTGAACCATGCTAGTCCCTCCCCAAAGCTAGAGCTAACCTGCTTGCATAAAATTAGCATTTAATAACAGCTTTGCATATGTTTGAACAGAATGGTTCTCCATCTTCCAGAGTGTATTCCAATTAAAATTCATTCTATCCCAGGCAGTAGTGGGAGGAAATACTTTGAACTGATTGAGCCTGCAGCTGATTTGGGATCCTCCAGAGTTCACCTGTTCTAATAGCATTTTGTAGATAAAGTTTGTAATCTGAGGCGAGCTGTCATGTAGTGACAGGAGATGGGGATCGTAGCTTGGGGGGTGCATCAGTGATTGGTGAGAAACGATGTCATCTGAGATGAGATACTCACAAATAATTTGTTTGCTCTGCCACTACCATGATTTCTTAATATATCACATTTCTTTAAATGCTCCAACTATCAAGGCAGGAGCGTGGTGGGCTGCCATGGTCATGGATGGAGATTGTACTAGCATTTTATATAACAGATGCTTCATATTTGTGCATTGATCTTGTGGAAATTAACTCCAATAATGGGTTCTGTGGCCTGGCTCCCATGATTCAGGTCAGAGGGGGAGGCAGAAATGTCCCTAGTTGATTATAGTGTCTTATCCAAATGGCAGATGGTCATACTAATTCCCTGGTTGGGGAGGTCAGGAATTGGTCTTGGGACCAGTCTTATTTAACATTTTCATTAATGACTTTGGCACAAAAAAGTGGGAGCGTGCAAATAAAATTTGCGGATGACACAAAGTTGGGGGGTATTGCCAATCCAGATGAGGAACGGAATATTATACAATATTTGTATGACCTTGAAAGCTGGAGTAATAGAAATGGGATGAAATTTAATAGCGCAAAGTGCAAGGTCCTGCACTGAGAGACTAACAACGCACATTTTTCTGTAAGTTGGGGACATATCAGTTGGAAGTGACAGAGGAGGAGGAAGACCTGGGTGTATTGGTCGATCACAGATAATTATGAGCTACTGGTGTGATATGGCCATGAAAAAAACTAATGCAGTCCTACCATCCATCAGGCGAAGTATTTCCAGTAGAGACAGGAAAGTACCATTATACCAAGCACTGGTGAGACCCCATCTGGCATAATGTGTACAGTTCTGGTTTCCCACGTTTAAGAAAGATGAATTGAGACTGGAACAGGCACAGAGAAGGGCTACTTGAATGATCAGAGGAAAGGAGAACCTGCCCTATGGGAGGCAACTTAAGGAACTTGTCTTGTTTAGCCTAACAAAACAGAGGCTGAGGGGAGATATGATTGCTCGCTATAAATACATTGCAGGGATAAATACCAGGGAGGGAGAGGAGTTATTTAAGTTAAGGGCCAATGCTGGCACAAAACCAAATGGATATAAACTGGCCGTCAACAAGTTTAGGCTTGAAAATTAGATGAAGGTTTCTAACCATCAGAGGAGTGAAGTTCTGAAACAGCCTTCCAAGGGGAGCAGTAGAGGCAAAAAATCTAACTGGCTTCAAGACTGAGCTTGATAAGTTTATGGAGGGGATGGTATGATGAGACTGACTACAGTGGCATGTAGCCAATCTGTGACTGCTAGTGGCAAATATCTCCAATGGCTGGTGAATTCTTTTCCAGGTGTGTGGCTGGTGAGTCTTGTCCACATGCTCAGGGTCTAACTGATTACCATATATGGGGTCAAGAAGGAATTTTCCCCCGAGTCAGATTGGGAGAGACCCTGGGAGTTTCTTGCTTTCCTCTGCAGCAGGGGGCATGGCTCACTTTCTGGTTTGAGCTAGAGTAAATGGCGGATTCTCTGTAACTTGAAGACTTTAGTTTATGATTTGAGGATGTCAGTAACTTAGCCAGAGGTCGGGGTCTATTACAGGAGTGGGTGGGTGAGGTTCTGTGGCCTGTGATGTGCAGATCAGATTAAACGGTCATGATGGTCCCTTCTGCCCTTACAGTCTGAGTCTTAGGCCTTGGCTACACTGGTGCTGTACAGCGCTGCAACTTGCTGCGCTCAGGGGTGTGAAAACGCACCCTCCCGAGCGCAGCGAGTGCAGCGCTGTAAAGGGCCAGTGTAATCAGCGCCTGCAGCGCTGCACGCTCGCTCGCAGCGCTGCAAGCTACTCCCCTCGGAGAGGTGGAGTACTTGCAGCGCTGCGAGAGAGCTCTCGCAGTGCTGGCGGCGCGACTACACTCGCGCTTCACAGCGCTGCGAATCCCCAAGTGTAGCCAAGGCCTCAGGGGGACCAGGCAGCAAGTGTGAAGAATCAGGATTGGGGGCGGGAGGGGGTAATAGTTATCTATAAGACAAAGCCCCTAATATTGGGATGGTTCCAATAATATCGGGATGTTTGGTCACCCTAATGAGTCTGAGTCACAGAGTAAGTTTAACCCTTTGTTTGTGTCAGACACCAATACCTCCTGGCCGTGTTTCATCTACAGCTGGTGGAGGAAGGGCAGGGTCTGGGGAAGTGTCTGTCTGAGCAGATGCAGGCACAAGTGGTACTGGACTGAGTGTTAAAATGTAGCTGAACAGTTTCATGGGGGCCTCTGGAAACTGACCTCTCTGGATCTGTACTTTGGGAATGTTTGTTACAACCGTAGGGCTGTGATATTACAGTAGAGGACTGGGCTATAGAAATCAAAAGGGCAGGCCCAATAGGTTGTCCTGCATAAATAGGACACGTAATAGACCTGTAGTGGGAAGAAAAATCATCAGAACTAAATTAAGCCGAGAAGGCCACATTCTCAGCTGGTGTAATCAGGCAAAACTTCCTCAATATCAATGGAGCTGTGCCGGTTTACACCAGCTGTAAATTTAGCCCATAGGGCCTGACAGTGCAGTGCCTGTGTATGGGAAAGTGCCTTTGAAACAACAGGAGCTCGCAAGTGGGGTGGATCCAGTGCTGAGCCCAGTGCAGGGAAATGTCATGTTTTAGCAGCCTGCACCTGTAAATACATGCCTCTCTCAAGTGTGTGTCTCTCTGTACTTTCCTGACCTTGGTTTGGTGCAGAGTTTGTCATTAAAAGGCGAGTTCTGTGCACTTCATAATTTCCATGAACATAACTGAGTGGAACATAACGGGGGAACTGAAATCTGTAAAGCTGCCCCATAGAGCTCCACTCCAGTCTTGCTTAGGGTGACCAATAGCACGTGTGAAAAATCGGGACAGGGGGTGGGGGGTAATAAAGGCCTATATAAGAAAAAGCCCAAATATTGGGACTGTCCCTATAAAATCGGGACATCTTGTCACCTTAGTCTTGCTGTACCTCTCAGTATAAGAGCCAAGTCTAAAGCTTCTTTTAGGAGAGCAGCTTTTAGAAAGACATTCCTCAGCCTCCACTCAGGAGAGTTATTACAGCCACTTAAAGCCCAAAAGAGGAGATCTGCAGAGGCAGTTCTTTAAGGAGTCAGGCAGTTTATTCACCTGTAAGTGGAATTCTCTGAGATAGATTGTCTCTTCAGCACCTCACTCACCTACCCTACATCTTCAGGACGTCCCTTCTATGCCCTCACACTGAATGTCTGGATCTGGAGTGGGGTGTATGTTGGTCTGTGCTAAGTACTGCTTTGTAGGCTCTGAGTCCATGATGCCAAGGCCACAGTCGCTGAGGTGTGAACCTTCAGGGACAGTGTATAGATGAAAAGATCTTTCTCTCCGAGGTCCGAGAGAAGGGTGCAAATTACTGGGGGGAAGGGGTTCATTGCTTGCACTACTTGAGTCATTAATTATGCCATTAATTGAAGCAATTAAAACTCAAAGGCCAGAATTCCAGTCTTGGTTGGTGAGGAGGGACTAATATTCAAATATTTTGTTTTGAAAGTATTATAGGTTCCCGGGCAAATGCTGACTGATAATGGGAACCCTTATGCGGTGTATTTGGACATATTTAAGTGTACACCTAATAGGCTGTTACCAAGCTGGAAGTTTAGATGTTTTCTGATTTACATAATTTCATGTGAACATCTCACTTCTCCTTTAACTGAATTTCCTGAAATTTAGAAAATTTGAGTTTGTTTTATGGTTATTTGTGTGAATGATCTTTTTATTTTTTAAATTAAACTTTCTTTAAAGAGATAGCCAGAAGTAAAACACTAGGAACCGATGAGTTGTAAAATTCTTGGTTGGTTAGTACCACATGTCCATCCAATCTGCTTCAGAGTTCTTTTGGTTCATTGTCCTTCTCCTGATGAATTATTACCCATGATGTAATGCACATATGACACACTCATTCTTACTGCTTGAGACCTGCCCTCACCATGGGTCATGAGTGAGGCTTGAACCTAGGACTTTCTGCACCAAAAAGCCAGGTTTCTTCCACTTGCGCTAAAGGAGGATTTCAGTTAGATAATCCAACAGCAGTAGTAGTCTCCATTCTTTTCGGTGGATCAGTCGCTTAAGGAGGCTGTGACGATAACTTAATATGTTACACTTCTGTAAGGCCAAACATGTGCTGTTAACAGTTGTTTACTTTTAATAAAATACATAGTACCTGGTGACCTGCTTATCTGTACCATCTGGTTTTGGGTTAACACATTTAAGTGGGAATTCTATTTCTCACCCAGAAGCAATAATTTTTGGGGGGGTGTCATATCTTTATGTGATCTCTGCTCAAATACGCAAAGGATGTGAATAGATCTGATTGCATGGGGGAATTTCCAATATTTTGACATTTTGTTTTGGTTCCAAATGAGGACAAAAGCTGAAATAGCATATTTTTTGGAGGGATGACATTTTCCCCAAAACTTGGGATTTGAAAACATCAGAACATTTTGATTAGATCCTTTTAGCTGAAACGAAACATTTCAGCATTCCTGAATTGAAATGTTTCACTTCAGGTCAGGTCGACAATAAGCTGCGTTTGTCTGCGCTGCTGTGGTGCCTCATAGGAGTTGTAGTTTGAGTGCCTCATGCCCCCAATGTCCGATGTGGGACCGGCTCCTTGGCCAGACTACATCTCCTATGATGCATCATGGTGTCTCCCTCTGGCTGAGGAAAACAGGAAACATAAACGAGCAGTTTTTTTTCTATGGAAAATGTTGATTTTGCAAAAACCACATTTTCCATAAAAGCCCCACTTGCAATTAAACAGCAGCTCTGCGTGTGTTTGTGCATTCTCAGTAGAATTGCATTTTAATATTGCTTTCCTCACAGATAGGCAAAGGAATTAGCACTCTCCAGGGTCTAATGTTTCCCCCTTAAACAGTCTTTCTTCCAACTTAAAATAATGATTTAATATTAAAGTGAGGGCTGAGTCCAGTGAGATCTTGGGCACTTTCCACTTCCACTGTGCTCAATGGCTAGCACTTTGCAGTGCCAGGCTTCCTGTTTGGAAACCTGGTCTTAGCCTGAGCCCTTGCAAGTTGCCTCCAGGCAGTACTGCCAGGAAGGTTGGCAGGTGTCAGGTTTTCGACCGGAATGCCCGGTCGAAAAGGGAACCTGGCGGCTCCTGTCAGCACTGCTGACCGGGCCGTTAAAAGTCCGGCCGGCGGCGCAGGGGAGCTAAGGCAGGCTCCCTGCCTGCCATGGCTCCACGCGGCTCTGCGCAGCTCCCCGAAGCAGCGGCATGGCCTCCCTCTGGCTCCTACACATAGGGGCAGCCAGGGGGCTTCCACACGCTGCCCCCAACCCAAGCGCTGGCTCTGCAGCTCCCATTGGCCAGGAGCCGCGGCCAATGGGAGCTGCAGGGGTGGTGCCTGCGGACAGGGCAGCACGCAGAGCTGCTTGTCCGTGCCTCTGCATAGGAGCCGGAGGGGGGACATGCCGCTGCTTCTGGGAGCTGCTTGAGGTAAGCGCCACCCGGAGCCTGCACCCCTGACCCCCTCCCACATTCCAAACTCCTGCCTCAGCCCGGAGCCCCCTTCCGTACTCCAAACCCCTCAGCTCCACTGCCCAGCTCCCTCTTATACCCCAAACCCCTCATCCCTGGCCCCACCCCAGAGCCCGCACCCCCAGCCGGAGCCCTTGGGTGCGGGGCCTTGGAGAAGGGGTGGGGCTGGGGCAGGGCCGTGGATGAGGGGCGGGGTGGGGGTGGGGCAAGGGTGTTCGGTTTTGTGCGAGTAGAAAGTTGGCAACCTTAACTGCCAGTGGGAGTTGCACAGTCCTTGGCCTCCAGCACATCTACAGCTCAGGTGCTGCAGGAAACAGCAGCTGAAAATCAGCCTCTACCAACCTGGGGTTTCACTGCATACAGACAGACCGTTCCTGCCCTCCTGTCTGCCACAGCAGCTGCTCGCTGCCTGGTTGTGGTTCTGAGCCATGGACTTGCTGCTTGCTTGCCCTGCTGTAAAGGGCTGGAGTTGCATTCCTCAGACATTGCAGCCTGGTCCAGGTGCTCGCTCCTGTGTTCCTCTGGGCTGGATCTTGTGGGTGCTGCCTCAGTTGTGCATGTTGGTAATGATCCTTTCACTAAATGTTTCTGGTCCCTGGAGGGTCATGTGAGCTGAGGGGGAACGTGGCCTGCTTTGTGAGTGATTAACATGGTGTAAGCAATCTGCATACAGAGAAAAGCCCTGCTGGTATTACATTATTCTGTTACAGTTTCAAAGCTGGTGTTAAGTGGACATGATTTCTTCCTACGGACCATTAATTCTGTTTTATTGCTGGCCTGATGGCCATTACCCTTTTTTGCCAATGCATTCCTCCATTAGGTTTGGACAATTAATAAATATGAGCAGTGGAGGTGAGGCTAGCGTCAATGTGATGGCAAGGAATAGGGATTTAGCCGGTGCTGCCTGTGGGTGTGCAGGCGGACAGCTGGCTCACAGTGTCCGTGTGTGTGAAGGCTGGGCGTAAGGCAGCCAACTCTCTGTGGCTGCTGCTGCAGGTTCCTGGATGCTGCAAAAGCCTCCCTTGTGCTGTGGGGAGCGGTGACCTTTGAGGAGCAAAGGTCCTTCCCCTGCCCTAAATACACCTTCGAGAGGCAGCACTCCATACTGTCCAGGCTACTGACTCGGGGCAGCTTGGCTCTGTCTCACCCTTGATCCTGGCGTCACATTCCAGTGAATTAATAAGAACCTCCCTTCTGCTCAGTCATCTAATATGCTGAAGGCCATAGCCTGCTCCCCACTAGGGTTGCCAGGCGTCTGGTTTTCAACCGGAACGCCTGGTCGAAAAGGGACTTCAGCCGTTAAAAATTCAGTCAGCCAGCGGGGCTAAGCCAGGCTCCCTGCCCAGCTCTGCGCAGACCCTAGGCGCAGGGGTGGCCATGGGGGCTCTGCACACTGCCCCCACCCCAAGTGCCAGCCCCACATCTCCCATTGGCCGGGAACCACGGCCAGTGGGAGCTGCGGAGGTGGCACCTGTGGACGGGGGCAGCACGCGGAGCTGCTTGGCGGCCCCTGCTCCTAACGGCCGCAGGGACATGCCAGCCACTGCTGGGAGCTGCCTGAGGTGAGCACTGCCTACAGCCCGCTCCACCTCCCACACCCCAACCCCCTGCTCCAGGCCTGAGCCCCCTCCTGCACCCAAACTACCTCCCAGAGCCGACACCCCCAACACTCCCCCCCAACACCCTGCCCCAGCCCAGAACCCCCTCCCGCACCCTGAACCCCTTATTTTTGGCCACAACTCAGAGCCTGCATCCCCTCCTGCACCCAAAACTCCTGCCTCAGCCCAGAGCCCCCTCCTGCACCCCAAACTCCTCATCCCCAGCCCCACCCCAGAGCCTACATCCCCAGCCAGAGTCCTCACCCCTGCTTGCACCCCAACCCCCTGCCCCAGCTTGGTGAAAATGAGTGAGTGATCGAAGATGGGGAAGAGCGAGTGATGGAGGGAGGGAGGCTGTAGTGAGCAGGGGCGGGGCCTTGGAGAAGGGGTGGGGGTTCTGGGAAGAGGCAGGGTAGGGGGTGGGGCAAACGTGTTTGGTTTTTGACAATTAGAAAGTTGGCAACCCTACTCCCCACAGCCCCTCCCGGTGATTTGTGCATCTGTGCTGTGCTTTGGAAAGTCAGTTCGCCCCTGAGTTGCCAGTGGGGTGTGAGAAGCAGCACAGAGGTCCCAGTCCTAAGTGCCTTGCATCCTCGTGACAAGTGAGCCTTGTGTTCATTAGAGCTGAGCAAAATTTTTCAGATGCAAAGTTTATTTGCCAAAAAATTGCAGTTTTGAGTTGAATAAAACTTTGTACATTTGGGTTACAATTCCCTCCTCAGAAACTAGCAACGATTGCAGACCTGGCCAGTCCTGTGCAAGGCAAAGAGCAGTCCTTGGTCAGCCTTTCCAAATCACAACACAAGGACAGTCACTTTCCCTCCTGAGACAGCAAACAAACAAACATGCATATCTTTTCCAGGGGGAGGAAACCCCAAGCGACAGACTTTCTTCTTGTTTAATTTCCTAACTCTAAAGATTGCTCAGAGTGATGGGTGCATAGTTGAACCTAAATAGAGTAGAATAGACTAGCAAATTGCTTACTGTGGCTGTAACTAGTCCGGAAGCCAAGGGACTCTAGTTTTATAATTGAGTGGCTAGTTTTCTCTGCTTCTTTGCTTGCAACAGTCCCGTGATGTGTAATGTTCAGAGATTAGGAGGATGCTTTATATTTTCTCATAAATCAGTTGCAAAGGAACTTGCTTGCAGCTATTTTTCCTACCTAGAGCGCTGTTCCACCTGTTGGTCAGTTCTGAACTCCGTTCACATTTGACACGTACTGTCTTGGTTCCAGTTGCGTCAGGCAGCCTAAGATATTTCATATATTAAATGCTGCCTATTGGCAGCTGTTCCAAGCAGCAACTGTAGCTGCAACTGGAACTTTAAGTATAGTGATGACTGGGGGGTGCAGAAGTCTGCTGTGCCCTTCCCAAATGACTGAACATGTTCCCCCTCCACTTGTCAGCCTGGCTCATGAGGGCCTAGGTTAGCCCTGAACACAGGTTTTCCATATTGCATCTGGTTGCAATGCAAAGGCTTCAGCACTTGTGCATCAAAAAGTCAGTGGACTGAATGGTGCTGGGTCTGCCCTTTGAATTAGCTAGGCCTCCTCATCCACCTGAGGTCCTGATTCCACCACTCCCAGCTGCTCTAGTCCATGCAGGGCTTTAAAGCTGGGGTGGGCCAATATTGACCTGAGAAACACTGCAACAGGCTGGGCCCAATGAGCCTCCAAGTTCCATAACTGTCTTTGAGGATTTGCAAAGTGTCATGGGGATCGGTTCAGCTGGGATGCCCAGCACCAGGGGAAAAGAGTGGCAGCCTGGAGCAAAGGGAGGATGGTGGCTCTGCAGCATATGCCTTGCCCTGCGGTGAAGTAGTTTTGTGGGAGTTAATTCATGTACAAGGTGAATGTGGGGAGGGAAAGGTTAATGCTGCGAACTTGGAAGTTGAAAGACTCCCCTGTAGTAGGGACATTCTGGCCCTGGAAACATTCAGCACCAGTTTCTGTGACCCAGAGAGAGAGACACAAGGACTTTTGAATAGATTCCTTTTTATTTAATTTTAGCATGTGTTTTAAATTTCCCTTTGCACAAGTGATTCTCGGCAGTCACACATGTGCGCGCATACACACTCACACAGGTTTTAATGATATAAACCTTCCCATCCTGAAGTTTGAGAAAATAGATAATTATTTCAAATAAATTACTATATTTAATGAGTTTTACCTTCCAAAACATTTGATTAGATTACTTAAAATTTAAGGAAAAAATCTCCTCTTTGCTAAGAGTAATCACAAACTTTGGAGGTGCAAATCTTTTTCCTGTGAGATAGAGTGAGGGTGCAAATTGGCTTATAGTGGGACCCTCTTTGCAACCTTAATTTTGGAATTAAAGTAATGGAAACCAAGCAGGAAAATGGAGTTTCTCCCACCACCCGTGCAGAATTTTATGTACAAAAGAACAGCCGAGTTCAGCGAGGTAAAACTAGCAGTGGGATGTGGTGAGGCGCTCTGCTGTATTCCACATTCAGCTTCCGAGATCAAAAATTCCACATAGGGTTCCTCTGCATGTCCAGTGCCTACTGAATGTTGGGAGATTGTTGCTAATATCCAACATTGTCATTAAAAATGTCACGTGTGTGCAGAATATGGTGTGTGTTAAACCTTTATAACTCAGCCAAACCGAAACAGCTCTTCATTGGGATCTGTGGGAATAAGGGGGAAGGGATAGCTTAGTGGTTTGAGGATTGGCTTTCTAAACCCAGGGTTGTGAGTTCAATCCTTGAGGGGGCCACTTAGGGATCTGGGGCAAAATCAGTACTTGGTCTTGCTAGTGAAGGCAGGGGGCTGGACTCAATGACCTTCTGTTCTAGGAGATAGGTATATCTCCATTAATTTATTTATTTATTTCATTGTCCAATTTCAGATTTCTACCCCAAACAGTTGACAATGTAGTAGCTGTGTGCAAATTGGTTTTTTGGTGAATTATTTATTAATAATTTTACTGTCTTGAGACACAAAAACAGGGGAGCCATTTTTGCTCAAACTTTCAAGAAAAATTGCATTTGGAGAGAAAATTTTGGAAGCTTCAGAAAACTACAGCCTGAAAGGTGAAATTTTGATTAATGTTATAAGCAAGTGCAACAGGATTCTTTAGAATAGAAACACGTAGACAACTGTAACAATATTGCATACAAAAGAACTACATTCAAAGAATGGAAAGTCAAGCTCTCAAAAATGAAGAAATGGCAGAATTAAGGTGACCTTTGCAACCTTAACTCTGTCCCCTTCTGCATATGCATTACAAGACAGCTTTCAGTTACCAGGTCACATCATATTTTTTCCACAGGCCCCATGCCTCATTCAGTACACAGCAGTGACAGTGCTTGTGGAATGAGGCAGCTGTTCACGATTTCTTTTCATCCTTCCCATTCTGTGTGCAGCTCCTGCCTTTTCTACTGCCACTTGAACAATGCACCAAATACAAACTTTCCTCCTGGGTTTTCCTGTGGTGCTTATCACTGTAGTAACTTAGCCTCACAAGCATTAATAAATGCTAAAGAAGAACAACTTTAACTTTGTAATCAATGAACATAGATTATCTCTGGATCATCTTTTTGGGGTTGAATCTCTTTTCCCCATTACCTGTAATTATAGCTACTGTTTTGCTCATCATCCAATCTTCAGGTAAAAAAGGAGTATGCAATTGAGCATTTTCATGTGTGCTAGTAATCTGCAAGCCCATCATTGGCTCCAGCTAGACTGGGAAATGAGCCTGTAACTGAAAACCAGGTGAAAATACAACTCCCAGCTCCTGCTCATCTCTGTCCCACTGGGGCTTGGCTGCCCGTTGTCTGCACCCTGGTGAAGTGATTTGAGCCCCCTTGGAATCTCAGGGTTTGCAAACATCAGCGGCCATTTTTGGATCCACTAAACAAGTCTAAATTCTCCAACCTTTCACTCCTGTAATTCAATCCCGGTTTTGTTGTTTTTCCAGGGGTGTGCCAACTTAGAAATGTGGGTTTTCACTCGCCAAAGGGTTTGTTCTCTGTTTGGGCGGGACAACGTGCTCAGGAGCTAGGCTGGCACAAGTGTGCAGACAGTACAGTGACTGGATCTATGATTTTCTCTCGATCTCCTCTCTGTTCCTTTGTTCAGCCTTTCCTAAGCAGAATGCAAAGCAATTTGCACTTGAGGTCAAAACAAATGTTCGAACCCAGGATGTCTGAGTGGGTTCCACATGAATAAAATGAGTTTGCCCCGCTGTACAATTATTATTGCAGTAATGCCTAGCAGCCCCCATCCGGGACCAGGACCCTATTGTGCTAGGAGCTGTACGAACACATAAGAAAGATGGTCCCTACTCCAAACACTTACAGTCTAAGTGCTGCTGCTCTTGCTGTAATTGTTGTTCTGTAATATGGGGGCCTTTGTCTGTTAGCACCCCCTTGTGGCAAGACTGGAAGCTACACCAACCTGGCTCCATCCCCCTTATGTCCCCATGCACCGTTCGGCATATGTCGTCCTTGTTGAGCTGAGCCCTCCTGGCTGGGTCCTCGATAGTCTCTGCCTCCTTCAGGATGGTGTGGAGTCAAAAGTTCCAGGGTCCTAGCGGGGTGCTACTCAGCCCTTGGTCTCCTGGGTTAAAGTCCTTCTCCAAAGGCCCCTAGCTGGAGGAGATGGGGGAACCCAGGCCAGCTCACCTGACTGGGTTGCAGCTCAGGACCCTTGTTTGGAACAGCCAGAGCCAGTCCTTCTCAGTCCCTGGCTGCTCCCTGAGCAACTTCCTACCTCCCCTCTTCTGTAGGTTTTTCCACCCTCTTGGCCTGCTTCTCCCTCTTTGGCAGGCTGGTGTCTGGCAGCTGCTCCCCAGTCTACTGGAGGGAGGGTTATCATATTTCAGGTTCCCAAAAAGAGAACACTGCCAGGGAGGGGAGGGCTACGGAAGGGGGGGAGGGGGAGCTGGGGGGTACCTGAGGCGGGACACTTACTGGAGGTGGGGGCAGTGTCTCTCCCTGTTACAGTGGCAGGGCAGCTGGCACAAGCCCAGGACACAGTGACAGCCCATCAGTCAATGCGTCCTTGTGGGACCCCCCTCTCCAGGGCTGGGAGCCGGGTTCTGAAGGGACCAATCAGCTGTGGCTGCCGGGGGGGGGACCAATCAGGAAATGGACCAATCGGGGCTCTTTCTGAGCTGCAACATCTGCTCTGCAAAAATCCCAGACATTGCCTGTTATTTGAAAAATCTGCCTGGACAGAGGGCGGAGCCTCAAAAAAGAGGCGATGTCCTGGAAAACCTGGATGTATGGTAACCTCTCTGCATCCCTGGCAGCCACCCCACCCTCCTGCTTTGCAGCCCTTCTGCTCACAGTTGGGCTGTCACTCAGCGTTAACTGAGCAGGCAGGCAGGTGATTTGTTAACCCTTTGGCTGCTGAACCAGCATGGGGTGTATACACATCATGACATGTTCATGTTAAAGTGACATTGACATGGGTTAACTGTTGGATCCATGTTCAAGGTGTCACCTTCATGCTCCATCCCTTGTATTTTAAATGAATCTATAAATCTCATAGGTTTTAACACTGCAAACATCAGTGATTTTAACATCAGAGGGGATCCTTAGATAATCTGTCTGACGTCCTGTATAACACAGGGCAGAGAATTCCCTCCAGTTTTCCCACTATTGAGCCCAATAGCTTGTGTTAGGCTAAAGCATATCTTACAGAAGGCATCCAGTCTTGAAACCCTCATCTCCTGAAAACCCAGCCCAAGTTAAGTTGATAGAAAGGAATCTGAATTATGGTGGGTAAAATGTAAGAAGAAAGTAAGCAGGATAAAGACAGAATCTAAATAGCAAAGAGACAAATAAAGACAAGCTATTCTGTATGTACATCAGAAGCAGAGCACCCGGGGAGGAAATGTGGGGTTCCTGGACTGTCTGGAGGTAAAAGAAGCAACCAAGCAGATAGTGACATTGCTGAGATGCCAACTGATTTCTTTGCATCAGTCTTCGCCAGACCTGCCCTTTTGTGGTGATGAAGATGAGGCACTGTCCGAGACTGAGGTGTCACAAGAATAGGTGCTGGATGAAAATGATAAATTTAAGAGCAGCAAGTCCTCAGGACCAGATGGGACAGTGAAGAGGTCTATGGGAATTCCAGGCTGAAGGTTCTCAGCTGCCAACAAAATATGCAAGGTTGAATTTTCAAAAGTATCTAGTGTGGTAGAAGCACAAATCCCATTGAAAGTCAATGGGACATGTGCTCCTAACTCACTTAGGAGCTTTTGAAAATTCCACTTGCAATCACGTATTAACATCCCCTGTTATACTGGAGTATAGGAGAATGGAAAGTGTAGTACAGAAAAGACACTTGGGGAAGTCCTGAGGATTACAAAGTAGCGCAACTTATTTCAGACTCAAGAAAATGGGCTGAAATGATGATTCATAATAGAATTATAAAACATCTAGGTGTACAGGATATGATAATGATAAAGCACCATGGCTTTGTAAAGGAAAATTATGCTTTAATCTAGTTGAATTATTGAGCATGTCAACAAAATAATGGCTAAAGGAGAACCATTTAATGTCATTTATGTCTGCTTTCAATGGCCCCTCCAAGAAGCTACTAAAATTAGGTAACTAATCATGGGATGAGAGCTAAAGTACAACCATGGATTAGAAACTGATCTGAGAAAGAAAAAGAGCAGGACTAACTGGACAATTTCCAACATAATACAAAGTTAAAGATGGGTGCCCTAGGGTGGTGGTCTCACATCAGTTTGGTTTAATATTTGTATCATGGTCTGAAAAAGAAACTGAACAAATGAGATGGCAAAATCTGCAGGTGACACAAAATTATTTAGATTAGTCAAGAATGGAGACGGTTGGGCCTGACCAAGGCCCTACTCTAGCAAAGCACTTAAGCATGTGTGTGACTTTATGCCCATGAGTAATTCCACTGAGGTCAGTGTAACTCCAGAGGGGCTGAAAGTTATGCATGTGCCTTGCTGGGTAAAGGCCCAAGTTAGATGCATGGGCAGCCAGAAGACAGAGGAAATGAGTTGTTGGCAAAAGCAAAGTAATGCAAATGGGAAGGAATAATCCAAACCGCTCATACAAGTTGCTGGGTTCTAAACTAAGCATTACTACACAGACCTGAGTGTCACTGTTAGCAGCTCAGTGAAGACTTCTGCTCAGTGTGGTGGTCACACTGTTACTGTGCCTACAGAGGACACTCAGTGTCTCATGACAGTGACCTACTTGCCCTTAAAGTACGGAATAGTGTGTTGGAGCTGGAGTTGGGGGATCCTTGCCTTTTACAAGGGTCTTGGGGAGCAGCTAAACTTCTGGTACCTTTGCAGAGCTTTTTGCCCTTTTCAGGTAGTGCTGCTTCCTTGTCATTTTGCATCCCTCTATGGGACAAAGTGCCATGAATAAATGTACCAATTAGAAAATAATGGAGTGCTTTCCCGTAACTGGTTATTTCACTAACGGCTTATTAAACTGGGGACAAAGAGTAAAGTTTGGCCACATTCCCTCTCTCCATATATCTCCATTTCTGAGACCTCATTCAGCTTCTTTGTCTAGAGCTGATGTGAACAGCCTCACACTGGCCAATTCGCCTATGTTATGGGACTCTGAAATAGCACATTGCGCCTTGCATATTATTTACCTTTGTCTGAAAGCCTCTCTATTTGCAGCTAGAACGTAGAGTTGATTGAAATGTTATAATTTTGCACAACCTGCAAAGAGATGGAAAGATGTGGCTATGTGTTCCTTCATGTGTCTTTCTCCTAGCCACAGAGAGAGTAAGTAAGGAATCCGCAGGGCCCTTTGTTACACTACATTCTATGTTTAAAGAGCTATTCTATTCCTGTTGTGTTCTGGCATTTGAAACTGAACCTGAATCTCCTATCACAGATGCTGGAGCAAATCAGGAGTCCTGCGATTTAGCCAATGAAGCTGATCTAAGGGAAAACTAGCAAAGTTCTCTGTGTTTCCAGAGGGAAACGCCGGGAATAAAAGGTGGGCTCTCTCCAAAGGGGGATGTGAGTCAGCTCCCTGTCTCTATTCTGGAACGTTGCTAGGTTCAGGGAGGGCATATTTTTATTTATTATTTTTTGCAAAGCTGAGTAAGAAGAAAGGCCCCTTCTGGGTTCCCTTTGCACAAAGCTCTGCTGTCTGACTCTGGAAGCAGCTGCCCTCTGGAGACCTCAGCTGCTGCTACTCAGGTAACAGTAGCAGCTGGCGGAGGTGGTAGTGGGCTCTGTCCTGGCCGTGAAATAGCCAGCGACGTGTTCCTACAAAGGAGAATGTGACGCAGTCTGCTGTGTCAGTCCTGGGGAATTGCACAGCTCCACAGGCCTGTGCTCCTGTAAAGAGAAAAGGGCAAAGACCTTCATTGACTTGTTCTTCCTGACCCAAGGACATTCTTCCCTCACGTGGTTCTGAAGCTCCCTGAATTTTTTGCAATGTGATTTGGCAGCAATGTTAAGGAGCTCATGTGCAGCACGAACAGCAAAGAGAAGGCTCCACTTAGCATTTGGGAGGTTGACATAGTCGCAGCCAGTTGAGACAGAGGCTGGTCCACACTACCATGATAAGTCGATCTAAGTTACGCTGCTCCAGTTACGTGAATAATGTCAACGTAGCTTAGGTCGACTTACCACGCTGGGTCGACGGGAGACGCTCTCTCGCTGACTTCCCTTACTCTTCTCGGGGAGGTGGAGTACTGGAGTCGCCGGGAGAGCACTCTGCGATCGATTTAGCGGCCCCCTAAATTGACACGGCTGCATCAATCACAGCAGTGCCGATCTACCGTAAGTGTAGCTTCCAAAGGGAGTTTGGGACAACAGGAAGAAATAAACTACAAAAGGATATTCTTCCCTCATTTCTTCCTGTTTAATCCTTCCAATGCTCAGAGGTTAAAGGGAGAGGAGCCATGTGTCTCTTCTGTTTGGTGTCTCTTGTGCCATGTGTATAGAGTTGCCAGGCGTCTGTTTTTGACCAGCTGTTAAAAGTCCGGTTGGCGGTGCAGCAGGGCTAAGGCAGGCTCCCTGCCTGCCCTGGCTCCATGCAGCTCCCCAGAAGCGGCTGGCATGTCTGGCCCTTAGGCGCAGGGGCGATCAGGGAAGCTCTGCATGCTGCCCCCAGCGCTGGCTCCGCAGCTCTCATTGTGTGAGAACCCAGCCAATGGGATCCGTGGGGGCGGCGCCTGCGAACATGGGCAGTGTGCACTGAGCAGAGCCACCTGGCCATGTCTCCGCCTAGTGGCTGGACATGCCGGCTGCTTCCGAGAGCTGCGCAGCACCAGGGCAGGCAGAGAGGCTGCCTTAGCCCCGCTGCACCACCAACCAGGAGCCGCCTGATGTAAGCGCCGCCCGGCTGAAGCCCACACCCCGACCTCCTGTCCCAGGTCAGAACCCCCTCCCGCACCCTAACTCCCTCCAAGACCCCCCACCCACACCCCAACCTCCTGCCCCAGGTGGGAGCCCCCTCCCGCACCTAACTCCCTCCAAGACCCTGCACCCCACCCACACCCCAACCTCCTGCCCCAGGTGGGAGCCCCCTCCCGCACCTAACTCCCTCCAAGACCCTGCACCCCCACCCACACCCCAACCTCCTGCCCCAGGTCGGAACCCCCTCCCGCACCCAAACTCCCTCACAGAGCCTGCTCCCGCACTCCCTTTCGCACCCCAACCCCGTATCCCAGTCCTGAGTCCCCTCCCTTTCTGCACCCCAACCCCCTGCCCCAGCCCAGTCAAAGTGAGTGAGGGTGGGGGAGAGTGAGTGCCAGAGGGAGGGGGGCTGGAGTGAGTGGAGGCAGGGCCTCAGAGAAAGGGCGTGACCTCAAGGAAGGGGTGGGGCAGGGGCAGGGCAAGGGTGTTTAGTTTTGTGCAATTAGAAAGTCTCTGGCAACCCTACATGTGTACAGGCTTCCTCCATCAAGAAGATACTTACATTTCAGTGGCTAATTTCTGAGGATGATTAGCTGATGAACTACCTCTGTGCTTCATAGCCTCTCTTCATCTTGAATTGTGCATCAAGGTGCCTATGTGGCAGATAAAATCAGTTGGATAGTGTTTCCTATTTGCAAAGCATCACAAATACCCCAAGGAAACCTTTGTCCCTCCCAGCCCCAGCAGAATTCTTTGCAGAGCACACCTTGCATTACCAAGAGCTACTCTGGAAGGGTTTGAAGAGTTTTAAAAGAATGTTGTTGTGAATGGTTTCCCTGTGTGTAGCCTCCTACTCCAGGATTCCCACCAGCTGGCCTTGGAGGAAGAGCGAAACATGCTGGTGACACTCAGCACTATGTCTCTTCTCTCTGACCTAACCAGGTAGTTGAGCATCTGGGGGTTGTAGTAGGGCTACATGGCTGAGGTTTGAGCCAGTGAAGACCAAGAGAATGCGTGATGATTGGGGGAAGAAAGTGTAAGAAATGGTGGAGATTAGGGGAGTCTCCTCAACTGAGGTGTTGCCCATCACTTGTTTTAGGGGGTTGCAATTGCGGGAGCAATATTGGGTCCTCAGTTGTTCCTAGTTGCTCAGGTAGCAGTGGTGACCAGCAGAGTCTTTCATTTGCCCTTGTCAGGAAAGGTGTGAGGGCCTTGCTCCAATGATCCAGGCCTTTGGCATCTCCAGATTAGACCCAGCAATGTGCTCTTTATGGAGTTGCACAAATTAAGGAGCAGGGGATGTCTGGGGTTCTCTGCTTGGTGTCTCCTTCTGGAATCCTGATTGTAAACCTATAACCTCACTCCTGTTTTGTTCTTTCATTTGTTGTGCTCTGGAATCGGTTGATCCCTGTGGTTTTTCCTGGTCATTCCTGTCTGAAGAGGGGGAGACCCTTTCTAGTTTACTAGATGGATCCCTTTCAAGGATCCATCATGTACATGGGGACCAAATAGGCCTGTGCACTAAATGAGAAGTCCTGTGGAAGAACTAGTATGTGATCACGTAACTAACATAATTAATGCATATACATGAGGGGGGCAAATTAGCGTTGTCTGGGCAACCTTAGTTCTTGCATTTCCTAACTTTTGAGTTTTTGATTTTGCAACTTGAATAATATTCTTTTAACACAGGGTGTTTTTAGCCTCCAAAATGCACAGAAATTGTCAGGACAGCAACATTGCCCTAATTTAATTAAGAAATTCTTACTTTCACCCATTTCTACTTTAAGAGCACAATTATAGCGCTACCCAGAAGAGTGTGTTGGGGGCGCAGCTTGCTCCCTGCAGGGGAGGGGTGGTTGGGATGTATGTGGCAGTTTGCTCCCTGTAGCCCTTGCGTCCTGGTCAGCTGATTTACAGCACAACACGTGCATACTTTGAGCCTAGGAACTGAGCTCCATGTTGAGTTTATCCCACCTCACAGATCCATCCCAGGGTGTTAATTTTTGCTCTGACATCTGCTCTCATTCTAGTAATTTCCTCTCTAATAAAAACGGTTTTTAAAATATCAGCAGGTACCGTCTGGGGTTGGATCCTGAGGCTCCTCTGTCCTTCAGACTGATCCACTGAAAGAGTCCCTGAACTGTAAGTAACTTTGATTGGCATTTTCTCCTGTCTTTCATTGAGGTTATGGGTTAAAGATCAAGCCAGAAATTTGATATTTGGCTGCACCGCACTGTGTAATGAAACATCTAACAATGAACTAGTCAGGATTTAAAATACAGTGAAATTCTAATTAGATTAGTCTGAATGTGACAAAGGAGTCCTGTAATATGACATTCTATTTAATTAGTCTTTATTGATTGTGCTTTAAGGTAGACTTCATATACTATGTGTGTAATTACTCTACTGCAGTACATGGTTGGCACAAGTTTGACTAGTCTGAACCTGACACATGTAGCAGAAAGATTTCCTCTCTGTGTGGAGGTGAAGGGCCAAGCCCTGCCATTTTCACTGAACAGAGGTTCTGGCCTGCCCTGTTCCGACATTTGTGTGTATGTGAAGGGACTAGGCCACCTCCTGTGGATAATTTACTTGGCTGCTTGTTGCACGGTTTATATACAACCGCCCCTGTGGTTACAGAAAAAGTTACATCTCCTGGCCACACCTGCTCGCAGGCAAACACCCCTGCCAGCCACAGGTCAGAATCACAAGAAACAGTCTTATAAAAGCCCACCCATCTGTGTGGCATTCCTTGGCATGGGGACCTCACCCAGCGTGGCTTGGTGCAGTAGAGATGGGTGCCTGATGGAGAGGAGAAGAGGTTGGTAAAACAGCAAAGAGCAGGGCCAGCTCCAGGCACCAGCTTAACAAGCAGGTGCTTGGGGCGGCCAAGGGAGAGGGGCGGCACCTGCGGCAATTTGGGGGCGGCAGGTCCCTCACTCCCTCTAGGAGCGAAGGACCTGCCGCTGAACTGCCGCTGCCGATCGCCGCCGCCGCCTTGTCTCTCCTGCTGCGAGGGCTAGCTGAGCGCTCGTTCTCTCCCATGATGGGATGAGTGTAGATGGCTGAGTTTGTTCGGTGGGCGTCAGCCAAGATTGACTTCCTTATGTGGAGTTTTAAGCCCTCCCAAGGTATATTCGAAACTCAGTTTTTGGCAATTTGCTGCATCTCTGAAGGCGCCTGGTAGAATTCCCTTTAATAGTACATTGGCATCTAACTAGTCCATGGAATTATAAATGATTAACCGTTATCAGCGAATATCATCACCTCTGTGTAAAAATAGATTGACTGTAATGAGCATTTGAATAAATCATAAGAATGGCTAGCCTGATATCATATAACATCATGCAGATGGCTGAGCAAGAAGCATATTGAGCCCTGCCACCTTATGCCTTGCTGATTTCAGTGCTGATGGAGTTAGTGAGTGAAGATTGTAACTTGCAGGGCACCTCATTTTGGCAGTCACATCTGTCTGTCCATTTGTCCGTGTGGTACATATGCATGATTTCTTGAGTATCCAGCTCAACAGAAAAATAAGAAACGGAAACTTCTGCACATCTACCTAAAATCAGTCGTAATACTAATGGTGTGATATGCACAAACGCCCTGGAAAAGGTCAGGATTGTGTGAAGGACTCCGAGATGAGCTGCTACCATGTTATTCTTTGGTAGTTCTAGAACAGTAGCCAATGGAAGGATTACGTTTCTGAAATGTTCCTCCATCCCCATGTACATTCCTGTATTCTTAGACCTTTGTGTCCTCCTCTGTAGCTGGCCATCTCGATGTGCAACTCTTCTTTGCTGAAGTGTTAAAATATCCTGGTGGTGACTTCTAGGGTATTATGTGGATTGGTACAGATGATTGCTTGATTCTTCATTTCTGCTCCCATCTCTTGGGCTGTCGTAATTCACCTCGAGGTCGTTGATAAAATCTCAGTGCTTCATTCAAGGCCTCTCTTTTCTCTGACTCTGATGGCTGGTAATGACAATGTCTGGCACAGTATTATGATTGACTGGACTTGTAAGCTTAAAACAGAATTCCTTGGGGCCTGAATCTTTGGAATCATTTGTAGGGTTTTCCCCATCCCAGGTCCTTTGTGTATGTGCCTGGCTCATGTCAATTAGCGATGGCAATCCTGTGTGTTGCTTTGCTCACTCACTTGTCAGAGTGGGCGAGAACACCAGGCACTGGGAATGTGTAACTAAGATTAGGAGTCGTGGCTTATCCTCTGCGCTATAGAGCTCGCTCCTGGACGTAGTCTTCCAGACCGTGAACTTGTGCTTGTTCTAAATGAACAGCTGTATACAAGACCAAGCAGGTGGCTGTCTTTGTCCTATAGTATCCCATTGCATGATCTAAGCAAAAGACACCCATTGCTGTTTATGGCAGCGTCTCTGCAGTAAAGTATCTCAGTTATTTGGGGGCCTCCGAAGGAGCAGACTAGCCATAATAGCCAAGAACTTTTAGGGATACTTCTTGATAGTAGATATTGGTGCAGGAACAAGCTCCAGGAGTCACTGTGAGATGGTTCCCTAGAGCATGTTTGCTGGTGCTTGCTCTAGTTTGGGTTCCCTGGGAGTTAGCTTGAGGCCAGGCCCAGCCATTTAGAGACCCCATGCTTCCAGGCTAGCTCTATGTCTAACTCTCCCTTCTCTGCTCTCCATTGATGGGGTTTCCAGAGCCAGATGCTACCCTGGGAATCCAGTTAAGTGTGGAGAGTGGCCTGAGGCTGTAATCTTTCTGGGAGAGTCTCTGCAGGGCTAGTGGAGGAAGGATCTGTGTGGATCATTGAAGCCACGGGAGTCTTCTGCAAGGTTTTAGAGAAGGGGAGGAGAGTAAGGGGGGTTGTTCGTCTGATTTTGAGAAATAAGGGAATTGTGGAGATTATGTTCAAACTGGGCATTGGCTGCTAATCTCTCTCCCCATTACATGTGGATGGGGGAGGGAGGTCTTGCACAAACAGTGCCTTCAGTTCATGAATGCTGGAGGATGATGCAGCGGAGTAATTATAGTGCACCCCAGTTATGGTGAACTCTCATGTGTTAGTTCTGGTCATGAAGAAGGCCCGGACTTCCAGGGATCCCGCTCATGCTGTGTGTTTGTTCTATAATACAGTTTGTTGATGTGATCATCACTTTGGCTTCAGGAGCTTTCTGCATCTTTCCCACGGGGAGGCTGGGAATGACGATGGATGTTCTCCAAGAGGCTCTGTAGATATTGGGGTGACCTGAGACCGTAGCTGGGTGCAAACATCGCATCCTACACATTCATCTTCATTAGCCCATCAGACAGAAGAGGAAGGAGTCGCTTGGTTATAAAATGTTTCTCCGTTATAAAGTGTCTCTACATCGCCCAAGAGTTTATGTCCTCTAGGCTTAGTTTATTGCTGAGCAGTGACCTCTCTCTTTCTTGGAGACTGGGAATATATTGCTTAGCAACAACTGATCTGACGGGGCACTTGTTTTATGTGTCTTTCTTCACCACTGATTTATTTCTCCTTTCAGGGGGAGATTGTTTGTCTGATTTTGAAAAACAAGTGACTTGTGGGGATTATGTTCAAACTGGAGTTTTGGCAAATTCTCTGTAATTTACACCACTAGGACTGAATTCTGGCTTTGCCACAAGCCCCAAGGCGGGGCAGCGTGTTGTCACAGCACCCCAGGAGCACAGCTTGGAGAGTCACCGTCGGCTGCCTGGCTCCCGCTGCTCCAGGGAAGGTGGTTTGTGAAGGCCCTGGGTCTGGGGCAGCTGGTTTGCTCGTGGCACAGGGAAGCAGGGAGAGACAGGGAATAGTGCCACTGTGGAGGCTGTTCTCCTCCCCCACGATGCAGGTAGCTGGTGCTGCGGAGTAAAGAGTTGTCTTGCCCTCCCTTGCGCTCCTGCACAGGTGGGCCACAACCTGGCCATGATTTATTTCGATTTCAATGTAGAGGAAGCCCAGCACCAAAGCTCTGGGCACCCTGGAGGGACACTTAAAAACACAGTAATAGGAGCTACAAATATGCATTGTCTAAAGCTGTAGCATAACTGCCTGCCCCCCCCAACATCTCAGCCGTCCCCAGCCATATGCCCACGCCCCCCATTGCAGCTTTCCCCTAAGAAAAATCCCTCCCTCCGCTGCCTTTGCACTCCCCCAATGGCCGCTCAGTCCCCTGGGTGTAGTGACGCACCCAGGTCAGCCAGCTCTGGGTATGGGAGAAGCATTCCACAGGAAAGCAGCCCCCCCTCTTCTGAACTGAGGGGCATCTGACTGCAGCCACGGCCGTGTGGCACAGGGACAGATGGTCTTTCAAGAAGGCAGGTACCAAGCTGATTAGGGCTTTGTAGGTCCAAGACAACACCTGGAGCTCCACCCAGAAAGCCACAGGCAGACTGCTCATGGAGTGCTGGCATTGTGCTGCCATCGTGAGGCACCATATTACAAGCAGCCTGCACATTCGGCATCAGCTTGAGTTTCAGCTAGGCTTAAGGTGTAGCGCCATCAAGAACACATTGCAGGGCCCAGCCTCGAGGTGACAAAGGCAGATCAACTAACAGCCCCTGTGGAGGGGGGAGGGATAGTTCAGTGGTTTGAGCATTGGCCTGCTAAACCCAGGGTTGTGAGTTCAATCCTTGAGGGGGCCATTTAGGGATCGGGGGCAAAAATCTGTCTGGGAATTGGCCCTGCTTTGAGCAGGGGGTTGGACTAGATGACCTCCCGAGGTCCCTTCTAACTCTGGTATTCTATGAGTCTATGAAAGACACATTCACAACCTTCTGGCCAGGTGCAGCTGGAAAACAAGCCTGCTTGGTCATGGCTGCCAGGAGCCCTGTGGAGAGGTTGGGGGCAAGGCTCCCCTCTCACCCAGCCAGGCACTATAGGGCATAGGTGCCGACTCCATGGGTGCTCTGGGGCTGGAGCACCCCCAGGAAAAAATGGTGGGTGCTGAGCACCCGCCGATCAGCACCTCCCCCTCCCAGTTCCTCCTGTCTGCTGCAATAAGCTGTTCCCTGGCATGCAGGGGCGGGGTGCGCTCAGGGGAGGGGGCGGAAGGGAAGGGGTGGAGTGGGGGCAGAGCCAGGGGTCGAGCACCCCCCCAGCACATTAGAAAGTTGGCTCCTCTGCTGCAGGGAGTAAGGAAGCTCCTGCAGGGCCCTGAGTTAAGGGACAAAATGTGACCCTTTCCTCTGTACTGTTCAGAAACAAGGTGATTGCACTAGTGAGCCTTCATTCTGCTCACACCCCTGCGGATTACAACACCCCTGCGGATTCATGGTCATTTAACACCCTTCTGGGAGTGGGTTACCTCCTTCGTTGTCACTGGAGAACTAGCAGTGAAGATTCTGCAAATTGCAACACATTTCAGTAACATCATAGAGCAAAATCTCATAACTCCATACACACTGCCAATATACATATTTGGACAGAACAATGGGTTTCAGCAGATCATGACTTTTCATATGATACCTTACATGGCATGCTTTGTATGAAATATATCATCATTATATGATGAGGGGGAATATGGGGGTTCCAGGGTGCTGCTTTGAGGTACCGAGTGCCACAACAAGATTTGCCTTTTATGGCTGAGGAATGAGTATACTGATGGGGTGAATATGTGCTGTGAGATGGGTCCTTTCGATCATATCTCAGAGTAGCGGGGCTCTTTGCAATTTAAATATTTTTTTTAAAGAACGTTATTTTTTGTGGGAGCCAATCACTGCCCCCAATTTCTTGCTCACCTTGCAGTTGCTCTGACTGTGGCTTTGGAAGACACAACCACCTGTTGGAACAACATGGGATCTGTGTTCCTACCATAGGTGCCGACTCCGTGGGTGCTGGAGCAGGCAGGGAGCCCACGGGAAAAAATGGTGGCAGCCCTCCCACTGGCAGCCCCCTATCAGAACCTCCCCCTCCTCGCAGCACCTCCTGCCCGCTGGTGGGCCCCACCGATCAGTGCCTCCCCCTCCCTCCCAGTGCCTACCGCCTGCCGTGGATCAGCTGTTTCACAGTGTCAGGAGGCACTGGTGGGGAGGAGCGAGGGTGCAGCACGCTTGGGGGAGAGGGTGGAACTGGGCAGGGAAGAGGCGATGCGGGGATGGGAAGAGGAGGAGAAGGGGCGGGGTAGGTGTGGGAAGAAGCAGGGCAGGGATGGTATATTGGGGGAAGGGGTGGAGTGGGGGCCGGGCCTTGGTGGAGCCACGGGGGAGCACACACACACCTCCCTACCCGGCAGATTAGAAACTCGGCACCTATGGTTCCTACCACTTGGCGCCCGATGTAATGTCTCCCCTGTGTTTTCCATCTACAGCAGCGGTTGTCAACCCGTGGGCTGCATGTGGCCCAATTAGCACACAGCTGCGGCCCAGTTCACCTGTGTGCTAAAGGCCGGCTTGTGAGGTGGGTCCGGGTTCCCGGCTGCCCAGCGCGGTGGGGTTCGGGCTGCCCCGCCACCCAGCATGGTGGGGTCCGGGCTGCCAGCCTACACTGCGTGGCGGGGGTCCTGGTTGAGGCTGCCGGCCAGCCCCGCAGGATCCGGGGTAGCCATGCGGTCAGGGGCCCGGGCTCCCGGCCAGCCGCGAGTGGTCTGGGGTCCGGGGCAGGCAGCCGGCCAGCTCCATGAGCTCCAGGGATCCAGGGCTGGGGTCAGGTCTGCCGCTGCCCTGCCACCCGGCCCCTGCGGCCCAGGTAACACAGGTAACACGTGGGCCGCATATGTGGCCTACAATGATAAATAAGTTGAGAACCACTGATCTAGAGCAAACCTTGCTCTTCCCTGTACATAGTGACCCAGAATTGCTGTCATCCCACTGCCTGCACCAGTGTGGCCATCTGAACCATGGTAGGAGCTGTAAAAGACCAGGGCCTGATGAGTAAACCAGCTAGTACATCAAGGTGGATAGAGAGTATACACCAAAGATACCAAATTGCAGTTGAATGGAAGGAGCGTTCCCATCTACATCCACAGGAGGAGAGACTGCTGGCTGGGACCATCAGCATGGCAGTAGATAGGAGGCGGGGGAAAGTGGGCCTACCTGGACAGCATGGGGAACCGC
Organism: Emys orbicularis; assembly: GCF_028017835.1. Taxonomy (NCBI): domain Eukaryota; kingdom Metazoa; phylum Chordata; order Testudines; family Emydidae; genus Emys; species Emys orbicularis. The sequence goes on along the minus strand of NC_088697.1, from coordinate 16,386,099 downwards.
TCTTGGCCCCAGGCGTCTCCCAATTTGGGGAGGTGTCATTGTCAGGGGCCACCTACCACTGAGTCTCTCAGAGTGGGATAAGCTCCCTGCCTTCTGTCATCCTCATCCACAGGCGAGACTCTGAAACAGCTGAATAACGGGGAATAGTCCATCAGTATCTCATTTTGATTATATTTGAATTACTCAGTAAATGAAGATTAGCTCTATTCTAATTATCCCAGATACAAAGTGCAACTTTATGGATAACAGCAATCCATTCACGACTCTGTGGAGCAAAAGTCTCCTAAGCTGAGTCTACATGACTTCTCCAAAGCTCCCTTTGACTGTGTGTCTGAGGAAAGGTTTGGATGTGGAAAAACTCACAGTCAAGAACTTCCTCACACTGGTGTACGTAGCTCTGTAATGGAGAGGTCTCATCATTCTGTGCTCTGTGTACTGCAGCTTTCAAATGTAAAAAACAACAAAGAGTCCTGTGGCACATTATAGACTAACCAAATGTAGGCGTCTTCCTGCCTGTTTCAGAGACAATTCTAAGGCAACAATGATTCTGTGGCTAGGTCTACACTACCCGCCTGAATCGGCGGGTAGAAATCGATCTCTTGGGGATCGACTTATCGCGTCTCGTCAGGACGCGACAATCGATCCCCGAATCGACGCGCTTACTCCACCAGCGGAGGTGGGAGTAAGCGCCGTCGACTGGGAGCCGCGGCAGTTGATTTTGCCGCCGACCTCACAATAGGGTAAGTCGGATCTGATACGTCGAATTCAGCTACGCTATTCGCGTAGCTGAATTTGCGTATCTTAAATCGACCCCCCCCTGTAGTGTAGATGTAGCCTAAGTTTCAGTTCAGCTACAGCAAGAGAAGCCCTTGCTTCTGGAGACTTTACATGGATTCTTTCTTTGTTGTTTCCTTAGTCTGAAATAAGTCACTGTTTTGCAAACTCTTTGGGTTAGGGACTGTATCTCTTTTTGTCTTCTGTGAAGTACCTTGCCCACTGTAAAATAACACTATCTACTTTCAAGGGTCTTGAAGGGCCTGATCTTGCCTTATTGACTTCAATTGAAGCAGGATCAGTCCCCAGACTCAGCCATCCCTGCCCAGGGTTGATTAAATGATGCCTCATTTTGTGGCTATTAGGTCAGACATAGAAGAGCTGTGTGGCTTCTGAGTGCAGGATTTGTTAATCCTGCAGCACTCCAGTCCCACATGTGGATTTCTGTGCCCCCTAACCATTCCCTAGTGGAGTATGATTAGGCTCCCACTCATTACATGTTAATGATCCCCTCTAAGTTGTGCTGTTGTTTCCATCTGGAGAGGCAGAGAGCTGAACCTGGGAAATGGGGATATTTACATCTCACTTTTATAACTCAGCTGTGCTACTTCCCACCTCTTCTTCATCTGTCCTGCTCTCCAGTGCATGGAGACTGATTCAGGCTCTTTGTTGCCCTAGTCCAGCCAGTTTAGATGCAGCTCATAAAGCAAATAGAACAATCATCCCATGAGGGTTTGGCAGAGGAGTTCCAGAAACTATTTGCTCCAACTGCAAGCCAGCGCTCCAGCAGAGTCCTCTTTATGGGAGTCCATGAAGACTTAATTGGGATTGATTTTTTTAATTACCTGCTGCCTGTGCATTTCTCCCATCTTTTACATCAGGTGGGTCATTCCTCTACTCTAACACTAAACTTGCTTCCAATGAGGGCAGAGACTGGTAGGCACAAGCGGATATTATGTACAGGAGCTTATTTCAAGTTTATAAGTGAGAACTGTGCTGTGATGCTTCCCCACAAAGCTCATAGACTCATAGACTTTAAGGTCAGAAGGGACCATTATGATCATCTAGTCTGACCTCCCGCATGATGCAGGCCACAAAAGCTGACCCACCCACTCTTGGAATAATTCTCTCCCTTGACTCAGCTGTTGAAGTCCCCAAATCGTGATTTAAAGACTTCAAGTCGCAGAGAATCCTCCAGCAAGCGACCCCTGCCCCATGCTCTCCTTCTCCTTGTACCTGCCTGATCCGGAACCATCGCTATAGTCTTTCAGACAGATGGCAATTAGAGTGTTTAAAAGAAGAGCAGGCCCCTTTGGCTTGGCTGGAGGTGACAGTGTTTATCAGGCTAGCATGAAGTGAGGACAGTGCAGGAGCTGTGGATGATAGCGGCTTGGAGTGGAGCATAGGGGCCGCTCTTGTGGAAGACCAAGCTCATTCCCACAGACAGGAGGGATCAGCTGATGGACACTTTGTCCATCGCTGAATATTGTGGGAAATGTGTCGAGGAGGTTAGAGGGGTGGGGAGATGTTAAATGGCAGAGAACAATGACAGCTCAGACCGACAAGACACATGAAAACCGTCCTGTGGATGGCCAGTTGATCTGCTTCCTGCTCTGCCTTTGAGGTGCATGTAGGGGGTTAACAGTCTGAGTTAGAGGCTACTAGAGTGGCTCCCAAAACCAGCATCCCCCCACCCCCAGACATTTCAAACACAAATGTTAAGTTGAACATATTTGGGTCCAAAAAATTTTTCCACAGGAAGTTTCCTAATGAAGAGTTTTGTTGAGAATTGACATTTTGACATAAATTGCCATCTTGCTGTCTTTTTTTAAACAAGCAGCTGAAATGATATGACTGAGTCTAAATGAAAATGTACATTTTGGTATTTCCTGTGGGGAAAATGGAAATTTTTCATTGGAACTGACGTTCTCCTATAAAAAAATGTCTGTTTTGATGCAAGCGTATTTTTCAGCGGGAAAACTTTTCACATGAAAACTTTCAGCCTGCTTGCTGGCCGCAGAGAAGCCTGGGTGACAGACCAAATTGATACCTCATTTTGTATGGCTAAAGTACAACATTTCAAAGGTTTGAACTCGGTGTCTATTAAACTCTCTGCTGCTGGGGGGAGTGTTGGCGTAAAGAGAACATCAGCTCATCCATTGGCCGCTGTAACCAGCCACATATGTACTGAGCCTCCAAGAGGCTCGCAGCATTGGGCATGGAGGCAGGGGCGGCTCCAGGCACCAGCGCACCAAGCGCGTGCCTGGGGCAGCAAGCCACGGGGGGCAGCGTGCCGGTCGCCGTGAGGGCGGCAGTCAGGCTGCCTTCGGCGGCATGCCTGCGGGAGGTCTGCCGGTCCCGCGGCTTCGGCGGCAATTTGGCAGTGGGTACGCCGAAGGCATGGGACCGGCGGACTTCCCGCAGGCACGCCGCCGAAGCCTGCCTCACTGCCGTGATTGGGGCGGCAAAATACATAGAGCCGCACCTGCATGGAGGTCAGGACCTCATGGGGTGTCTGGTGTGTCATGGCACCAGCCCTTGTAGGACACAGTCCCAAGTAACGCAGTAGGGGCATATGACTGAGGCCAGCACTGTGGGCTCTCCAACAAAGACTATTGGTGGGACCCAATATCCACTCTCCAACTGCCTCTGGTGCTCAAGTTCCCATCAGAGCCTCAGACCAATGATGTCCCCCAATTGCTTGCAAATGTGGCAGGTGATCCATCACCCTCCTCTGTAAGAGGAAAACAGCAGCAGCAGATCTGCCCCCTGCCCTCCCATCACTTCTCAGTGGAGTCGTACGTCACACGGGTAACTCAAGTGAATGATACAGTAGGTTGAAAGTGTGGACAACTACTCCCAGCAGTGGCAGTTTTACTGAAGAGAGATTGAGCATGAAGGAGGTGCTCAGTGACTCTTGGGAGGCGGGTTGAGTGAAAGCTAAATCACCCCCAAACTGGTCAGACAAGGTGGATGGATGAGCCATGCAGGGAAAGTCAGGATGCTAGAAAAGGAGAGGCTGGGGGTGAAGGGAAGGCAAGAAACATGAACTGGGAGCTCAGAAGCAGGAACTCAGGCTGTGAGCTCCTGCTACTTCAGCACAAAAGAGATTTTCTCTCTTCCTTGCAACCTCTGTGGTTCTCTTATTCAGTGGTATGAAGCTTTGCCTTTGACTGTCATTTTTGTAGATTTTCTCTGTTTTTCCCTGTTAAATGAACTTTGCTTTATTTACTCTGAACTGGCATTATGGGCTGTTTCTATTTCTGGGAGCCAAGAGGGTAACAATCCTTCTCAGCAGAGGTTGAAGTTTGTCTAAGCCAAACCCCCCAAAAGGCTTATCTTGACATGGTCAAAAAGTGGAATTTCCATCCCATGGGAAATGTCAAGTTTTTAAAATGTGGTTTTGTCCCAAATTGGGACGAAAAGTCAAAATCTTGATTTTTGTGTGAAATTAAATATTTCATTTTTTGATAAGGGTTTTTCACATCTTCGTCCATTATAAAACCAGAAGGGATCATTGTGGTCAGCTGATCTTATTTCCTATACATCACAAGCCAGAGAACTTCCCTGAATTAATACCTGTTTGAACTAGAGCATCCCTTTTAGAAACCCCCCAGTGTTAGTGTTTCATTGTGATTCATTTTATTTCAACATTATTGTTTTGACTTTTGTTATAACATAAAAGTTGAAACAAAACTTTTTGACCTCATTGAAAAAAAAAGGTTTTGATAATTTCTTATTGAAATCTTCAGCAAAATCATTCGCATGAAATGTTTTGATTTTGCCAAATCAGTATTTTCCAATTGAAAACTGTTCTGTTGGAAAATTTTTGACCAGGTCTCCTCCTATCCCAGAAAGTGCTGTCAGCGTGCTGCTGTGGTCTGGGGTGAAGGTCACAGATACAAGTAAAGCTCCTAGTCCAATGCCTTCAAATACTTTAAAGAAAGTTACTGTAACTGAGAGGAAAATGCATTGACATCATGCCTTGGAGGCTATTGCCTCAGGCTGCAAAATGCGTTGATATTTTGTGCTGTAGAATAAATTTGAAACCAACACATATTAAAAATCCAAGTTGAGTTCAGTGCTTCAAAATGCTAGGCCTCCTTTGAATGTTTTGCTAACACCTGTGAGTGAAGGGTAAGACCACACTTCAGGGTAATGTGGGAGCAGCAGTGGCACATAAGGGAATCTAAACAACTAGGACAGACAGATTTCCTGGGAGACAGTTAGAGATGGTTCCAAAGTCTGTCTATGGTTTTCTTTTTCTCAGTTAGAAAAATAGGAAAATTTTAGATGGAAAATTTACTTCCTTTTCCTTCAAAAATTCCTTTAAAAGGCAAATGAAATAAATAAAGCATTAAAGCCAGGTTAAACCTGAGAGATGAAGCACTCAGAAGTCAGGAAATTCCAAAGAGATAAGATTACTGGGGCACATTAACTTGATCATGTTGCACATGTGTTCTGTTTTCTAGTTCTCAAACTGTACAGCATTCTGAATTACCCTTGGTTACTAAGATCACCAATAAACAATTTTTATTAACATTGCTGGAACAACCTCAACTTTGGGATTTCTTGCTACTGAATGCTTGATCTCACAACCTTACTGTTGCTTTAGTGCTAGTTTCTTACATTTAATAGTATATAATTTTTAGCTAGCCTACTAATATTTGAATCATACTTATTGGCATATTGTCTTTTGACAAATTACTATTGAATGATTATAATAAAATGACAAGAAATAGCCAAATACGAGGCTATGTAGTACTCTAAACCAGTGGTTCTCAAACTAGGGCCACCGCTTGTTCAGGGAAAGCCCCTGGCGGGCCGGGCCGGTTTGTTTACCTGCCACGTCCGCAGGTTCGGCCGATCGCGACTCCCACTGGCCGCGGTTTGACGCTCCAGGCCAATGGGGGCTGCAGGAAGCGGCGCGGGCCACCCTTCCTGCAGCCCCCATTGGCCTGGAGCGTCGAACCGCAGCCAGTGGGAGTCGCGATCGGCCGAACCTATGGACGCGGCAGGTAAACAAACCGACCCGGCCCGCCAGGGGCTTTCCCTCAACAAGCGGCGGCCCTAGTTTGAGAACCACTGCTCTAAATATATGTTCAGAGAGGAAATAAGTCTTGTTAGAAAATTATTATTACATACTGGAATACTCCCTGGAAAAGGGAATGCTATTCCCTGGCATGAACTCATCTATTTTTATAGATCAGCTCATAATATACTAATACAGCAAAACAGTAATGGAACAGTTACATTTCACTCTTCTGTTCTAATCAGCTGTTATAACATCAGATTTTAACGAATGGGAAATTATTGGGTACAGCAGATCCGACTCTCAGCTAGCTTAGGTTTCCCTGTATCACCATGTATCTAAGTGCTGCTAAACTGTTCTATTCTTATGATTCATAATAAACATTTCTGTTCTAGTAGCACTCAGCAGCCCCATTGAGGACCTGAGTCCCATTGTGCTAGGCACTCTGCAAACACCTACAGCGAGGTGGCCCTGAAGAGCTTGTTAGCAGATTGTGGCAGTATTTTGAATAAGTTCTTTAAGCAAGGCATATAGATATCCAAATATTTTTGTGTTTAAAGAGTCCCATTGGATGGAAGTAGCCATCAAGATAGCACTGGCAGAAGCCGCAATGTATCTAAGGCCAGGTCTACACTACCGCGGTAGTTCGACAGCTGGCAATCGAACTTCCGGGTTCGATTTATCGCGTCTGGTCTGGACGCGATAAATCGATCCCGGAAGCGCTCGCCGTCGACTGCGGTACTCCAGCTCGGCGAGAGGAGTACCGCAGAGTCGACGGGGAGCCTGCCTGCCGCGTGTGGACCGCGTCTGAACCGCGGTAAGTTCGAACTAAGGTATGTCGACTTCAGCTACGTTATTCACGTAGCTGAAGTTGCGTACCTTAGTTCGAATTTGGGGGTTAGTGTAGATCAGGCCTATGACTCCAGCCATGGGTCCTCACCAGCCCACTGATCTGTCTTGAACTTCTGACTCTTGCATGTAACAAAATGAAGCGCGCTCTTGGTCTGGTTTAATCAGCCTGATCTAATGCAGTATGCTGTAGTCACATTTATAAGGCCTTTTCAGCTGCAAATCTGCCTCCTAAATGTAGAATTTTTGTGGAGTGGTAAAAAAATAATGGCTGTTCTGTGGCTCCCATCTCCTGTGCTAGTAGATTGCAATTTACATTATGCAAATAGACATTATGCAATCAAACCACTTTAGCTGAAATCTGGCAGGGAGAGCCTGCTGATGAGATGCAAAGGTCTGAAGCCCTAAATCGTGCATTTCTGAAAGCTTTGAGGGATCTTTCCATTAAACCAAAAAAAAAAAAAAAAGTCCACTCAACTCAGCCCTGAAGAGGTAAAATGGAGCCAGTGCAAAGATGAATGAATTCAGTGAGCTGCTGAAGCTACTTTCTCAATTAATGGCTTTGTTTAATCATACCCCCTGTCCAGAGGAGTATTGTCTTACGGATAATTTCGTTTGCCTAACGAGATTTTACTAATTAAATCTCCTTTCTGTAGGTGTGACTGTCCCTGCAGGCTAGAGGAATGTTTGTGAATCCTTCTCCGCTGCTGGCTAAATAACCCTTTCCACTCCAGTGCAAAGAAAAGACAGGAATTTCTGAGGACAAACACTGGGTTTGAAATAAAGTAGCTTTTGAAACCTTGCCAAGCTGCTTTGTTGTATGTATGTGACTGTGTGTGTGGCTTTCTAACAACCTCCCCTGCCTTACAGGATACTTTAAAGCCAGAAAGCTCCTGCTGCTCGCTTCTAAATCAGGCTGTGGCAGCTCAGCTGTTGCTGCAAATGTTGTCTGGGTAGGAGAGTGGGGCTGCTGTCTGTGGATCCCAGCAAATGCAGGCTTTGCTGGAATAGCTCATGCCCTGTACAGCTGCAAGCCATATTCTCAGTCCATTGGCAGGTGATTAGTAACCAGTTTGACATCATAAACCCTGAAATGATACTGAAAATTGGTCAGGGCACTGGATGGCTTTTATGCGGCTGGAAGTAGAGCTGGTCAAATTATTTGTTGTTAATTTTGACATTTTTTCCATTGAATAATTATTTATTTGCAGATAAATGTTTCCTTTATTCCTAGATGGAATGTAAGTACCTTCTCCCCCCACACACTACACTTATTCAGTGGTGCTTAATGATAATTGGCTCCTCATGTCAGTCCCAGCTGCAAGGCTCAGCCAAGCAGTGGGATGGTGCGCACATGCATTGCTTTCTAGCTATCCATACAGTCTAATAAACTATGTTGCACTAAGCAATCCAGCTCCAATTTGACTCAGTTTGTGCAACCAAAGGGCCAGCCCAATCTGCCCCAGGTTTAGTTCACCTGTCCCCAAGAGACAGAGCCACAAAGGGATTTGTATAAATAAATATTAATTGGAGCAAATGCCTTAACCACTGGGTTATAGAGCTCTTCTCAAGCTCCCTGGTCTAATGAATAATTAATTATACAAAGTGGAACAGCTTCAACTGGAAAGACATTACCCTGCAATGCCATATAGCCCAGGGGGTAGGCTCGGGTACTTGAAGACCTGGGTTCAACTCTCTGCAAATATCAGGCAGAGGGGATTTGAACCTGTAACTCACATACTATGAGTGAGTGCACTAATCACTGGGCTATTAGGTATAAGTGAGTGGTATTAACACAATCACCTTCTTGAGTTTTTCCTTGAAGGTACTTAGGCACCTAACTCCAAGAGAGGGTTCACAACTGTGAATCCCAGCAGAGGGAGGTACCTACGTCCTTTAGGGCAGTGGTCCTCAAAGCCAGTCCGCCGCTTGTTCAGGGAAAGCCCCTAGCAGGCCGGGCCGGTTTGTTTACCTGCCTTGTCCGCAGGTTCAGCCGATCGCGGCTCCCACTGGCCGCGGTTCACTGCTCCAGGCCAATGGGGGCTGCGGGAAGGGCGGCCAGCACATCCCTCGGCCCGCGCCACTTCCCGCAGCCCCCATTGGCCTGGAGCGGCCAGTGGGAGCCGCGATCGGCCGAACCTGTGAACGCGGCAGGTAAACAAACCGGCCCGGCCCACCAGGGGCTTTCCCCGAACAAGCGGCAGCCCGGCTTTGAGAACCACTACTTTAGGGTATGTTTCCACAGGAACTAGACACCTGCGAGCTGGCCCCTGCCAGCTGACTTGGGCTTGCGAGGCTCAGGCTCAGGGGCTGTTTTATTGCAGTGTAGACCTCCAGACTTGGACTGGAGTCCAGGCTCTAGGACCCTGCGAGGTGGGAGGGTCCCAGAGCTCAGGCTGCAGCCCAAGCCCAGAAATCTACACTGCAATGAAACAGCCCGGCAGCCTGAGCCCCCGGAGCCTGAGTCGGCTGGCGCGGGTGTCTAGTTGCTATATAGACATACCCTTTGAGGGTGGACCTTAGGTCCCACTGCTCTCCTCAGTAGTTCCTATTTCCTTGCTTAGACAGCTACCATGGTATAACTTCGTCGAAAATCCACACCCTGGAGCGACGTCGTTACACCGACCTAACGCCAGTGTAGGCAGCGCTGTATCGACAGGAGAGCTTCTCCCATTGACCCCGAGAGGAGTGGAGCACCTACGTCGGTGGGAGAAGTTCTCCTGTCAACCTAGGTAGCATCCTCACTAAGCGCTACAGCTGCACTGCTGCAGTGCTGTAAGCGTAGACAAGCCCTCAGGTGCCTATCTGTCCATATGTATTGTATGGGGAGCTGGATGCCTACCAGCTTACCAAAGAGAAGCTCAGTGCGTGACTTGATCACAGACTATGAATATCGACACGGGGAATACGGATTTAATTATGGGCTCTTCCATCTAGCGGAGAAAGGTTTAACATGATCCAATAGCTGGAAGTTGAAGCTAGACAATTTCAGGGTGGAAATAAGGTATACATTTTTAACGGTGAGAGTAATTAGCCATTTGAACAAGTCACTAGGGGTTGTGGTGGATTCTCTGCACACAAAGATGCAGTGTACCCCTGTTTTTCCCTGAACCACTGCTCTAGTAAACAACACAGCACTTGTGATAAAACAAAAGTGGGTTTCTTTAAGAAAGAATAAGGATTTAACTAGAAACAAGAGTGTAGTGAAAAGAAGCAGTTGCAATACAATACAAACTCATAAAATGCATCTACACTTACCAATAATCATCTTTCCTATCTAATAGGGAAAATGTGGGCTTGGTGGAACTAACATTAAGTGGATACATAATTGGTTAAACAACTGCAAACAAAGAGTAATTATTAATGGAATGATGTCAGATTGGAGGGAGGTCTCAAGTAGGGTTTCACAGGGATCTGTTCTGGGCCCGGTGTTGTTTAACATCTTTATTAATGACTTGGATGTAGGAATAGAGAGCACACTGACCAAATTTGCAGATGACACAAATGGGGGTGGAGGGGCGGTGTTGCCAACACTTTGGAGGACAGAGTTAAGATTCAGAAGCATCTTGATAAATTGGAGAACTGGGCTATAGACAACAAAATGAAATTCAACAAAGACAAATGTAAGATGGTACACTTAGGGAAGAAAAAACAAATGTACAAATGGGAGATAACTGGCTTGACAGCAGCACTGCTGAGAAGGATCTGGGAGTTGTGGCAGATCACAGCCTCAACATGAGTCAGCAATGCGATGCTGTTGCAAAGCATGAAAATGCAATTTTAGGTTACATTAACAGAGGTATAGAGCATGCAAGTAACGGTAGGTGATAATACCGCTTTACTTAGGCCACTTACGAATCTGGAGCAAAATCAGTACTTGGTCCTGCTAGTGAAGGCAGGGGGCTGGACTTGATGACCTTTCAAGGTCCCTTAAAGTTCTAGGAGATAGGATATCTCCATTAATTTAATTTAATTTAAACTTGGTGCTGGTTAGGTTTCAGCTAGAGGACTGCGTCCAATTTTGGTCACCGCTGTATAAAAGGGACGTGGAGAAAGTGGAAAGGATCCAGAGGTGAGCAACAAAGATGATCAAAGGGATGGAACGCAAACCACATGAGTTTGGAAAAGAGGAGATTAAGGGGGGATATGATAGCCGTCTTCAAATACTTGAAAGGCTGCCATAAGAAAGATGGAGAAAAGTTGTTTTCTCTTGCCATAGAGGGCAGGAGAAGAGGCAATGGGTTCAAACTACAGCAGAGCAGATTTAGATTAAGATTAAATCTCAGGAAAAACTCCCTAACTGTAAGAACAGTAGGGCAATGGAACAGACACCTAGGGAGGTCATGGAAGCTCCTTCACTAGAGGTTGTCAAAAGGAGGCTGGATAGCCGTCTGCCTTGGATGGGTTAGACACAACAAATCCTGCATCTTGGCAGGGGATTAGACTAGATGACCCTTGCGGTGCCTTCTAACCCTATTATTCTAGGATTCTATAAAGTAGATTCTTCCCCTCCCCCGCCAAATTCAGTCTGTTGCAGAACTGTCTGGTTTCTCAGTAACTAGGATCCAAACCATTCATGAAAGCACTCCCCTCTGCCAGGGGAGTTCCTCAGTGAATGGAGATAGAGCATCTTCCCTACACTCTGTTATACTGAAAACAGTCTTTTGTTCCCAATCTATTCACAGCCAGCGGGAAGCTCTATCTGATGTAATGTTCCTTTCACCTTTAAGTGGTTTTGGTTGGTTGGTGGTGCCTCTGATGGCTTTTCATTGATAGTTTTGGGAGGGAGCAAGCCTGTTCAATTGAGCCTTGCATTACCTCGATGGTTGATTAGGGAGGACAACAACTCCCTCTTGCTTGGATGGGCCATCCCCAAGGCCCATTACCTCTTGGCGATTAATTTCTTCTCCAAGTCCATAAAGCCAACTTTCAATATAAATACATTGTTCCTTCAATACTCCCTGTACACACAGTTCACAATGATTATGAATCTTGACAAGTCACGAGCTGTCTGTAGACACCTCACATGATATCCCTTATGGATAAATATCCTGTAAGATGGGTGCTTGGTATAATGAGTTTGTCAGGTCTTAGGTCAGAGCTGTTTACAAAGAACAGGGGACCCATTGCCAAGGATTCTCTGTGTCACAGACACATACCCATGTCTACAAATATATTACCTGGTTTGTGCATACCCACCGATGGAAACATAGGCACCTTGAGGTCCTTGTCAGCAGAAACGTTGGCACTTCCAGGGTTAGGCAGCAGCTGAGAAGGGGTTTGGAGGATCTCAGTGACCCCTAAATGTTGAACTTGGATGCCTAAAGGCACCTCAGTCCCTTTGTGTGTAGGCCCTTGCACTGTTTCTGCTGAGCAGTCAGCCAGCTCCTCTGTCTGTGTGGGTCTTTCAAGCAGCAGGAGGGGAGAGAAAACATGTTTAAAATAGGACAATGCGACTGGTCAGCACACCCGTCAGCAGGGGGCTCACACCGGGGCAGCACTGGCTACTGCTTTAACTCCTTTTGCCGGCTGACCAGATTTCCAGCTGCTGGTGCCCCTTTAGCAAAGTGGGAGGCATGGCCTTTGCGGTAAGGCACTGGGCTGGGCTTCAGGAGCCTGGGCTTGCTCCTGGCTTTGCTGCAGACCTACTGTGACGTCCAAGGAAAACATGGCCTTTCTGTGCTCATATGGGCCTTGCCACATTCAAAGCGCTGTACAAACCTTATCTCAATAGAAAGCATTGCTCACACTCCACTTATGGAAAAGCCCTGCACAATTTAGTAGGGATGAAACTATTAGGATTCTAGACCAATTAAATTGGTTTCTAGTCATTGTTCTGCCATTAACTTATTGGGCAACCTCAGGCAAGTCACTTCACTCCTATGTGCCTCAGTTTCCCCTCTGTGAATGGGGATAATGATCGAGACCCATTTTGTAAAGTGCTGTGAAATCTATGACTGAAGAGCTCTGCAGAAGGGCTAAGTAACATTATTATTAGCAGTTACTCTAAAAACATACAGTCCATAAGAAATATCAGTCTCCAGTTTCTATAGAGCTATTACACCGTGCCGTGGAAGTTAGAGAATGATATCCCCACCAGAGAATGCCATAGACTGTTTCCCTTCTCTGTAATATTCTGTAAGATTTCTCCATAGGGGGCTGGAAGTTGGGAGTGCAAAGTGGATGTATTTAATATTCAATATGCCATATCTCAGCATATTGGACAACTCTACTTTTACGCTGAATTCTTTATGTGAGACTCAGTAACTTTTGTGGGGCGGTAAATCCCAAGTAACAGGTTAATGGGCTGTAGCTAACCTTCTATACGATCTGCTCTGTCTCAGAACTCCCCGCTCCAGAAGAAGGAAAAGGCCTTTGATGTCTCAAAGCTTGTGTGCCCCAAATTATCTCCCTCGGTCCAACCACATTACCTGGTCCAGCACTAGCAGCACTGGCAGGGATCCCGACTGCCCCAGCAAACCCTGCCGTGGCTGGACTTTCCTGCTTATACTGGCAAGCCTTGCATCTTGTCCCTTGTAGGGCGGGGTTGATAGATAAGGTCACTGGTTCTCCCAAACCCCCAGTCTTCTTGGTGGAAGGAAGCCTGAGCGCTTCCATACATGGCAGTGCAGGAGGGAGCCGTTCTTTTGTTCCCAGCAGCCCTGTGCTAAGTTTTAGCGCGAAGGCAGAATTGTCACCTATCCCCAGAACCATAGTATAGTCCGAGCACTCTGTAGCCTGTGGGAAGACACACTAGGCTGGAGCCCACAAGAGAATATCTCACCTCCTCCACTTACCACTGTTAATATTTCTGTGCAATCCTCCCATTTTACATTAGAATACAGGACTGAGTCCAGTCCCCTGCTGTTACAGGCAACCCTGCCATGCAATCCCCTTTTTACAATTAAATTAACAGAAGTTTCACATGTTCCCTTCAGGCAGGGCTTGACATAGTATTAGGGCTACCATATTTCCACAATCAAAAAAGAGGACACTGGGGGGGGGGGGGGAGCCCCTCTCTAGCCCCGCCCCCACCCTGCCCCGCCCCCATCCACTCCCTCCCACTTCCCACCCCCTGACTGCCCCCCCCTGAACCCCCAACCCCCCCCTGCTCCTTGTCCCCTGACTGCCCCCTCCTGGGACCCCTGCCACTAACTGCCCTCCAGAACCCCACCCCCTACCTAAGCCTCCCTGTTCCTTGTCCCCTAACTGCCCCCTCCTGAGACCCCCCCCCCACCCTAACTGCCCCCCTAGGACTCTACCCCCTACCTGTACCCTGACTGCCCAAAACCTTATCCACACCCCCAGACAGACCCCCCCCGAACTCCCGACCCATCCAACCCTGCTCCCTGTCTCTTGACTGCCCCCTCCAGAACCTCCCTGCCCCTTCTCTGACCCCCTGGCCCCCTTACCGTGCCGCTCAGAACAGAGTGTTGTGGAGCGGCGTGCTGGGCAGCAGGGGAGGGTGAGCAGGAGCAGGGGGAGGAGCTCCAGACTGCCGGAGGCCCGATGCGAACGGCCGGTCGGTGATCTGCGAATGCAGGGAGGGGGAGGGAGGGAGAGAGAGGAGGGGAGTGATTTCAAGCTGCAGGGGAGAGGAGGGGGAAGCGGAGGAGGGGCTCTGACTGCCAGAGCCCCGTGCGAGTGGCAGGATCCGGCCGGCTGCCCTGTCAGCCACGCGCGCTCTGCATGGGGGGGAAGTCCGGACATTTACAAATTCCCCCCGGACGCTATTTTTAACTCAAAAAAGCCGGACATGTCCGGCAGAATCCGGACAAATGGTAACCCTACATAGTATCCAGGGCTCTAATATGGCAATCCCAAGTTTTACCCACTCAGCCTTCCAAAATCAATGTGCCACAGCTATGTGCTTGGCTATCCTTTCTATAAGAATTGTTCTGATCTCTAACCCATCCTTCCCTCCTAGAACTAGGAAGAGCACCCAGGAATCATGACCCCCAACGTTTTGCTGCTGAGCAGCAAATAGTTGTATAATTGACTGGGAAAGTGTCATATCCCCCGCTAGCTGCTGGCCTACATAAAGGGTGAAAACCTACTACTCCTGCCAGCTACTCCTTTTGCTCAAGTGGTAGCAGACTGTGCTGAGGGCTTGAAGGTCCTGGATTCAAACCCTGCTGAAGGTTGAGGTTGCAAAGTGAAGCATTCAAAAGTTAGGAAAAGCCTGTATATGTACTACGATACAGACTTTAATAGCATAGTCCCATACTGTTTTCCCCTGCCTCTTTCAGGGCCTGATGAAGTCATTGGGAGTCTTTCCGTTGACTTCAACTGGCTTTGGATCACGATCTCAGAGTAGAGGACATACACCACCGAGGAGGCAGTGTCATCTGTATGAGTTTGCACGCAAACACCACATGAAAAAAATGTTAGGTTTGCAAAGTGAAACCCTCCAAGAACAAGCTAAGCAAGCACGATTACTTTACACTCTCTGAAACAGACCCTGAGTGTTACCCAACACGGTTATAAACTGTTCTGAAAACAATGTATGGATTACTCCAGCGAAATGTTAAGTACATTGGAGTTCTACGGGTTTGTGTATCATCTTAAGTAAAAGAACGGAAAAGTAGGTCAGTGCCCATGGTTGCAGTGAGAGAGATTGTTTAAAGGGGAATGGAAGTAGGACAGACCTGTCTAAGCAGAGCTTGACTAGAATTCATCTCTAAGGCTGTACACAGTAGAGTGAGTGTCATGGCAGGCTGTGTGTAACTTAGTCCCATGTTACCCTGTTTGCTGTCTGTTTAAAGATCCAGGCTCTTGAAGGATGTGTAGCATTTGGGAAAATTTAAGATACATTCTTCTTTTGGAGAGGGAAAGGCAGAGAAAGAGAATATGTAGAATGCACAGAAATGCCCCCAGACCCCTCAATTTCTCAAAGGATGGGTCTTTAAATGAGTGTTGGCCATTTCTCTGACTTCATAACTTCTGCTCTGCTCTCTCTGCTACACCTGGCCCTGCCATTGGCTAGTTCTGCTTCCTGTGCCACATGTGGCTCCCATGGCTTGTCCTTGCCCACAGCTCTGTTCCTTTCTGGTCCCTGAAGCTTCCCGCGCTTCCACCATCCCCTCTGCCAGGCTCCTCTCTCTCTGCCCCATGACAGCTTTCCCTTGCTTTCCCTGCCTCTTCTGTCCCATTCCCCTCACTCATCATGACTTCCCCTTTCCCCGCCAGTGGCAGATTAATACACGTCCCACAGGGCCCATGCCTGGGGGCCCCACAGGAGCGTTGGAACCTGGGTAGAAGTGGGGGGTCCACCCGCGACCGAGCTGTGCTCTGACCCCTGCTCCTCCTCTTTCCCCCCAGGGACCTACCCCCTGCTTGGGTCAGAAGCCATAGCCTGGCAGTGTTAAGAGCTACCCAGGGAGTCCTGGACTCTCAGCCTGCCTTGGGCAGAGACCAGGGTGCCCAAGAGAAACCGCTGGCCCGTGTCCCCACCCCTGGGCGCGCCGCTATTGGTGGGATCCAGGGGCGGGGGCTCCAGTTTGGTCTCCTGCCCTGTCCCTGGGGCCAGCAGACTCACTCTGCAGGGAGAGGAGACTCTGCCCCGGCTGGGAGGTGGTGGGGGCCCAGGAAGGTCACAGGCAGCGAGGAGCCGGGCAGGGAGGGCTCCTCTGGCGCAGGTCCTGCTGTTACTGGCCCGGCCTCAGTGGCTGCCACACTCCACCCAGGCTCGCTGAGTGCCTGCGCCCAGCTCCTACTGCCAGGCTGCCCCTGCCGGGTCCCACTGCTGCTAGGCTGCCAGGTTGCCCCTGCTGGATCCCGCTGCTGCCAGGTTGTCCCCTCCGGGTCCCGCTGCTGCCAGGCTGCCCCCGTCCGGGTCCCGCTGCTGCCAGGCTGCCCCCGCTGGGTCCCGCTGCTGCCAGGCTGCCCCCGTCCGGGTCCTGCTACTGCCAGGCTGCCCCCGCTGGGTCCCGCTGCTGCCAGGCTGCCCCCGTCCCGGTCCCGCTGCTGCCAGGCTGCCCCCGCCGGGTCCCGCTGCTGCCAGGCTGCCCCCGCCGGGTCCCGCTGCTGCCAGGCTGCCCCCGCTGGGTCCCGCTACTGCCAGTCCCTGCCCCCGCTGGGTCCCGCTACTGCCAGTCCCTGCCCCCGCTGGGTCCCCCTACTGCCAGTCCCTGCCAGGTCCCGCTGCTGCCAGGCTGCCCCCACCGAGTTCCTCCTACTCCTGGTCATAGGCTGACCCTACTGCCGCCTGGGCTTTTTGCCCAAGGCAGCAACCATGTGCGTACTGCTCCTCCTGTCACCTCTGGCCTGAGGCTGGCAGTTTGGGAGGCAATGCCCCCTCATCCCCCCACAAACTGCACCCATGCCACCACCACGCTACACCCGCCATTTCGAAGGGAACGAAGCTGATTGCCTGAGGCTACTATGGCCATGTTAAAAAGTGGGCAGGCGTGAGCCTCCTGACAGCTCTGGGCCCCAGGGTGTGGGGGCCCAAATGTTCTTTGTGCCCAGGGCCCCAATAAATCTTAATCTGCCTTTGCCTGTGCATGGCTGCTTCTGGCCCTTCTTCCCCTCTTTTCCCCACATATGGGCTCTTCTCCCTTTCTTCTCTTTCCAAAAGCTGCTGTCCTCACCCAATGCCCTGAGACTGACCTGTGGGTCCCATACAGACTTAGAATCATAGAATCATAGAATATCAGGGTTGGAAGGGACCTCAGGAGGTCATCTAGTCCAACCCCCTGCACAAAGCAGGACCAATTCCCAACTAAATCATCCCAGCCAGGGCTTTGTCAAGCCGGGCCTTAAAAACCTCCAAGGAAGGAGATTCCACCACCTCCCTAGGTAACCCATTCCAGTGCTTCACCACCCTCCTAGTGAAATAGTGTTTCCTAATATCCAACCTAGACCTCCCCCACTGCAACTTCTCTCCTGGCAGCACAGTAGTCCCTCCCATCCTCCCTGCCGGCTGCTTCTCTCTCTCTCTCAGCAGCAGCCAGCTCTGGGTCTCCCCAGAGAAATCCCCCAAAATAATTCCTAGAGCAGATCCTTTAGAAAAACATCCCATTTTGATTAAAAATTGTCAGCGATGGATAATCACCACAACCCTTGGCAAGTTCCACTGGTTAATTACTCTCACCCTCAAAAATGTACGCCTTATTTCCAGTCTGAATTTGGCTAGCTTCAACTTCCAGCCACTGGACTATGTTATATATCTTGTTCTGCTAGACTGAAGAGGCCATTATCAAATATTTGTTCTTATGTAGTTACTTATAGACCAGGGGTCGGCAACCTTTCAGAAGAGGTGTGCTGAGTCTTCATTTATTCACTCTAATTTAAGGTTTCGCGTGCCGGTAATACATGTTAACATTTTTTAGAAGGTCTCTCTCTATAAGTCTGGGGTGTGTGTGGAGGTGCAGGGCAGAAGGCTGGGTGTTGTGGGGAGGTCAGGGCAGAGGGCTGGGGTGTGTGTGGAGGTGCAGGGCAGAAGGCTGGGTGTGGGGGGGAGGTCAGGGCAGAGGGCTGGGTGTGGGGGGGTTGCAGGGCAGAGGGCTGGGGGGTGCAGGGCAGAGGGCTGGGTGTTGGGGGGACTCGAGGTCAGGGCAGAGGGATGGGGTGTGTGGAGGTGCAGGGCAGAAGGCTGGGGTGTGTGTGGAGGTGCAGGGCAGAAGGCTGGGTGTGGGGGGGAGGTCAGGGCAGAGGGCTGGGTGTGGGGGGGAGGTGCAGGGCAGAAGGCTGGGTGTTGGGGGGAGTCAGGGTAGAGGGCTGGGGGTGTGTGGAGGTGCAGGGCAGAAGGCTGGGTGTTGGGGGGAGGTCAGGGCAGAGGGCTGGGGGAGGTGTGGGGGTGCAGGGCAGAAGGCTGGGTGTTGGGGAGAGGTCAGGGCAGAGGGCTGGGGGGTGTGGAGGTGCAGGGCAGAAGGCTGGGTGTTGGGGGGAGGTCAGGGCAGAGCGCTGGGGGAGGTGTGGAGGTGCAGGGCAGAAGGCTGGGTGTTGGGGGAGGTCAGGGCAGAGGGCTGGGGGTGTGTGGAGGTGCAGGGCAGAAGGCTGGGTGTTGGGGAGATACCAGGGCAGAGGGCTGGGGGGGTGTGGAGGTGCAGGGCAGAGGGCTGGTGGGTTGTGGGGGTGCAGGGCAGAAGGCTGGGTGTGGGGGGGGTTCAGGGCAGAGGGCTGGGGTGTGTGTGGAGGTGCAGGGCAGAGGGCTGGGTGTTGCGGGGAGGTCAGGGCAGAGGGCTGGGGGTGTGTGAGGTGCAGGGCAGAAGGCTGGGTGTTGGGGGGAGGTCAGAGCAGAGGGCTGGGGGGGTGTGGGGGTGCAGGGCAGAAGGCTGGGTGTGGGGGGGGTTCAGGGCAGAGGGCTAGGGTGTGTGTGGAGGTGCAGGGCAGAGGGCTCGGGGTGGGGGGGGTGCAGGGCAGAGGGCTGGGGGTGTGTGGAGGTGCAGGGCAGAAGGCTGGGTGTTGGGGGGAGGTCAGGGCAGAGGGCTGGGGGAGGTGTGGAGGTGCAGGGCAGAAGGCTGGGTGTTGGGGAGAGGTCAGGGCAGAGGGCTGGGGGGGTGTGGAGGTGCAGGGCAGAGGGCTGGGGGGTGTGGAGGTGCAGGGCAGAAGGGTGGGTGTTGGGGGGAGGTGCAGGGCAGAAGGCTGGGGGAGGTGTGGGGGTGCAGGGCAGAAGGCTGGGTGTTGGAGGAGGTCAGGGCAGAGGGCTGGGTGTGTGTGGGGGTTCAGGGCAGAGGGCTGGGGTGTGTGTGGAGGTGCAGGGCAGAAGGCTGGGTGTTGGGGGAGGTCAGGGCAGAGGGCTGGGTGTGTGGGGGGGTTCAGGGCAGAAGGCTGGGTGTTGGGGGGAGGTCAGGGCAGAGGGCTGGGTGTTGGGGGGAGGTCAGGGCAGAGGGCTGGGGTGTGTGTGGGAGGTGCAGGGCAGAAGGCTGGGTGTTGGGGGGAGGTCAGGGCAGAGGGCTGGGTGTTGGGGGGAGGTCAGGGCAGAGGGCTGGGGGTGTGTGGAGGTGCAGGGCAGAAGGCTGGGTGTTGGGGAGATACCAGGGCAGAGGGCTGGGGGGGTGTGGAGGTGCAGGGCAGAGGGCTGGTGGGTTGTGGGGGTGCAGGGCAGAAGGCTGGGTGTGGGGGGGGGTTCAGGGCAGAGGGCTGGGGTGTGTGTGGAGGTGCAGGGCAGAGGGCTGGGTGTTGCGGGGAGGTCAGGGCAGAGGGCTGGGGGTGTGTGGAGGTGCAGGGCAGAAGGCTGGGTGTTGGGGGGAGGTCAGAGCAGAGGGCTGGGAGGGTGTGGGGGTGCAGGGCAGAAGGCTGGGTGTGGGGGGGGTTCAGGGCAGAGGGCTAGGGTGTGTGTGGAGGTGCAGGGCAGAGGGCTCGGGGTGGGGGGGGTGCAGGGCAGAGGGCTGGGGGTGTGTGGAGGTGCAGGGCAGAAGGCTGGGTGTTGGGGGGAGGTCAGGGCAGAGGGCTGGGGGAGGTGTGGAGGTGCAGGGCAGAAGGCTGGGTGTTGGGGAGAGGTCAGGGCAGAGGGCTGGGGGGGTGTGGAGGTGCAGGGCAGAGGGCTGGGGGGTGTGGAGGTGCAGGGCAGAAGGGTGGGTGTTGGGGGGAGGTGCAGGGCAGAAGGCTGGGGGAGGTGTGGGGGTGCAGGGCAGAAGGCTGGGTGTTGGAGGAGGTCAGGGCAGAGGGCTGGGTGTGTGTGGGGGTTCAGGGCAGAGGGCTGGGGTGTGTGTGGAGGTGCAGGGCAGAAGGCTGGGTGTTGGGGGAGGTCAGGGCAGAGGGCTGGGTGTGTGGGGGGGTTCAGGGCAGAAGGCTGGGTGTTGGGGGGAGGTCAGGGCAGAGGGCTGGGTGTTGGGGGGAGGTCAGGGCAGAGGGCTGGGGTGTGTGTGGGAGGTGCAGGGCAGAAGGCTGGGTGTTGGGGGGAGGTCAGGGCAGAGGGCTGGGTGTGTGGGGGGGTTCAGGGCAGAGGGCTGGGGTGTGTGTGGGAGGTGCAGGACAGAAGGCTGGGGTGCTCGGCTTGTGGGGGTGCTCCCAGCCCCCTGCCCTGAGCGGCTCATGGCAGGGGGCTGGGAGGGATATGCCCTATTCCACCACCTTCCCCCAGGCCCGTCCCTACCTCTCTCTGCCTGCTCTACGGAGCAGCGAGCACGCTGCCGCTCGGCTCGGTCCCCCTCCCCCTCCCCCTCCTCCTCGCAAGGGCCATCGCTGGCAGAGAGAGGGAGGGGGAGGAGGAGGGGCCGGAATGCACCACGCTGGGGGAAGAAGCGGGGGAGGAGGGAAGCTTGGCTGCCGCAGGACCAACCTTCTGCCTCCTGCGCCCGCAGGGGAGAGCGGTGGGCGTGGGGGCTGAGCTCCCCACCGCTCTCTCCTGCGGAGGCAGGAGGCAGAAGGTTGGTCCTGCGGCAGCCAAGCTTCCCTCCTCCCCCGCTTCTTCCCCCAGCGTGGCGCTTTCCAGCCCCTCCGCCCCTCCTCCTCTCACCGGGCAGGCAGCGTGCCACTCAAAAGCAGCTTGCGTGCCGTGTTTGGCACGCGTGCCATAGGTTGCCGACCCCTGTTACAGACTGTAGTTAAATCACCCCTTAACCTTCCCTTCGTTAAACTAAATAGATACACTCAAGGAGCTCAATCGCTAATAGGCGGGTTTTCTAATCCTTTAGTCATTCTCGTGGCTCTTCTCTGAGCTCTCTCCAATTCATCAACATCCGTCTTGAGCTGGGGACAGCAGAACTGGACACAGGATTGCTACTTGAGATTCCCCTGTTTACGCATTAGCTCTTTTGGCCACAGCCTCACACTGGGAGCTCATGTTCCAGCTGATTATCCACCACGACCCCCAAATCTTTCTCAGAGTGTCTGCTACACCACAGCCCCAGGACTTTGGCCAGGAGAGCATTTCTCTGGAACAGGTTCTGAAAAATCCAGACTGCCCTGACCTAATTGGGCTGTTGGCAGCTGAGCTAGTGAACAATTTTATTAAGCAACAACAACAGTCTACTGTAGCACTGCTCAGTAACCCACAATAAATACTGAGTAACTGAACTTAGTCTTGGGTTTACTAGTTATTGATTTCCATAGTTATTTCTAAATAATTCAGTTACTATTAGATTATTGCTAAAAATTACTTTTAAGACCAGGGCCGGCTCCAGCATTTCTGCCGCCCCAAGCAAAAAAAAAAAAAAAAGCCGCGATCGGCGGCGGCAGTTCAGTGGCAGGTCCTTCGCTCCTAGAGGGAGTGAGGGACCTGCTGCCCCCGAATTGCCGCAGGTGCCGCCCCTCTCCCTTGGCCGCCCCAAGCACCTGCTTGTTAAGCTGGTGCCTGGAGCCGGCCCTGTTTAAGACAGATAATTTGTTTGACCGCTCCAAGGAAATCAAATTGCTAATACTGAGCAATTATAAATAATTCAGTTCTCTGGGTAAGGAACAGGTTTCCACCCTATGAAACTAAGACCTTGTCTACACTTGTGGCAGCGTGTGGGATATGTGTTGGCAGCTACTACACATTGCAGTGAAAGGCTGACTGTGTCCATGTCCACTTCGATGTGTGACAGTGAAAGGCTCTGGCACATGGGAGGCAGCAGGACACTATAGTTCTAAGAATAGCCGTGTAGCTGTGAGAGGCCCTGCATGGGTGTATAGAGAGCTGTGTAGGGGTTCAGGAGTGTAGGGCACTTTGCTCTATTCTACTCACCTAAGCCATGCCTCCCTGTCTACACTGGGCATGCTAGCTGGGCATGCAGTGTCTGTAGTCGTCACACCACTGCAAGAATGGATCTACTATAAAAAAAACATCTAAAGAAGCTATCTGTACAGCACTGATGCTTTCTGAATCAATAACTAGAACATGTACACCTCCCAATCCTGAATACACAAGAGTCAAAAGAAACTTAAATTTAACCTGGGTGCTGTGTGCGCCGTTGTCCCTCAACTTGTTTCTTTTACGGGTTATGGTCACAGAATTAACTTTTTGGTTCTTCCTGTAAATCATTTATTAACCCAAATGTTTAAGAATGTAACTCTGGTAACATTTTATAATCAATGCATTGTTTATAGAACAGTCTATAACTGTGCACAAGATAATTCTCAGCATGCCTGGCTTAGTGTGAAATTTGCATATTTGTTTTTTCTAGGTTCAGTTCCAATAGTGCGAATTGTGGGGGAGTTTATTCAATGACTTTGACTGTAAATTTGTTGTTTCGTATGTGGATGGCTTTGGCAATCCTCAGGGGAGTTATAAGACCTGGCTGTAGTTTCTGAAGAAGGCAACAGCCTTCTAATTGATCAGCCGAATACAGGGCAGGTTTGTGTCCATGGGCATTACACAAGCAAGGCCTTTTCTCGCATTGTGTAACAGGTCTAATTCCAGCCGCATGTAAGCGGGTGCAATTTCATTGACTTCAGTGGGGTTGTGCCCACTTACACCAGGTTTGAATTTGGCCTATTAAATTGAATCAGATTTAACTAGGGGGTTGCACACTTTGTAGCTTCTATAACCTGAGCTCATTCCTCCATCCCCACGCCTGAAACTCCCTGTGTGCCACCCTCCCGTCCCCATCTATAGCAGGGACTCCCTGCAACTATTGACTCCCTCCTTCATACTAGGAGGTCTGTGTGCCCCCCGCCTGCTCATTCCAGGGGCTCTGTGTCTCCTTCCCATACCCCCTTCTCCTCCATACCAGGATCTCTGTGTGGCCTCCCATTCCCCCCTCTCTCTATACTGGGTCCCCCATAACCCCCGTGTCAGGGCCTCTATATGCGCCCTCTTCCCCATCGTGCCCCCCATTTCCTGTATCTCCCACACCTAGGGTGACCAGACAGCAAGTGTGAAAAATCGGGACGGGGGTGGGAGCCTATAGGAGCCTATATAAGAAAAAGATCCAAAAATCTGGACTGTCCCTATAAAATCGGGACATCTGGTCACCCTACCCACACCCTAGTATTATTTCTTTTCTTTTTGTCTGGGAGATAAGTCATTCCGGGCATCAACACCATGTCTGACCTATAGAGAATTACAGAGCTTGCTGAAGTGGCTGAGCCTGCTAACCAGATGTCAAGGGCTTCATGGGTCCCCCATTTCCACCCTTCCAGTTTTCTGATTTTTATCCAAATCACTACGGGTTCCCCCACTGATGCCTAGAACATTCCTTGATATTTTGGAATTGATTATATGTAGCGTTCCAAAGTTATTGCATTACATTCAAGCAGACAGACAGGCAAACAGAGAAATGCCCCAAGGAACCATGGCCAAATACTTAATGTTATTAAAGAATCAACATAGAGCTAAATGCTGGCACAGGACAACTTAGCCATCACGGTGAGTGTGCTCTGATAGTGCACCGCTAATGTGGGCCTGTGTCCTGCTCTCCTGTGGTTCCTTTCAGAGGATATCTAACTGCACAAAGAGACTCTACTGTTACATGAACACATACATGGGTACTGAGAATTATGACAATAAAGCCCTTTGTTAAGAACAGAATTCACCTTGCAAAAACTCTCAGGATCAGTTTCTGGCCACTGCTGAGCACCTCCAAAGCCCACAGAATGTAAAGGAAGTTGCAGGTTTAGGTGCCATTAAGATCTTCAGAACGTCTGCTCAGCTGCCCGCTAACCCGGGAGGTGCCTAATTTTTTAGGAGCCTACGTTTCCACCATGGCATCTACATTTCTGCCAGCGCCCAAAGTCCTGATGCTGCTGAGCAGCTTGGCATCTAGCTCACCCCTAAGCCTTGGCAGGATTCTTGAACTAGACATTTTCCCAAGAGAAAGTCAGGCAAGGGGTAGGTCCTCCTTGTACCCAAAGGGTCCGTGCTTGGTGCACTCATCTGGGATGTAGAAGACCTGGTTCAAATCCCATCTCTGTCTATTTAGTGCAAGGACTTTAATGCTGCTATCCCACCTCATAGACAAATGCTCTGGGGTGGGGCTCTCTGCTGTGAAGCTCTTGCACTTTCTGTGAAATACTGAAATATTCATTGGCACAGGGCCTGGAAGATAGATCAGGGTCCCAGGCTATGTCTACACTATCACTTTTGTCGATCAGGGGTGTGAGCCCTCCCTCCCCTTGACTGAGAAAAGTTTCACCGACAAAAGGACCAGTGTGGACAGTGCTATGTTCACACTGGTGGACATAGCTAACGCCGCTCGTTGGGGGTGGTTTAATTATGCTGGCGGGAGAGCTCTATCCTGCCAGCATAGAACAGCTACACAGGAGACCTTACAGCGCCACAGCTGTACCGCTAGACATAGCCTCACTCTCTCTCAATGAATACATAATTATTTATCCAAACTGGAATAGCCTCAACAGGAGCGATTGAGAGAGAGACCCACCCACTCACACCTAGAATACCTTATGGCCTAGGGGTTGGAGCACAACAATGGGGAGACCGGGGTTCATGGCCCTGCTCCCAAACAGGCAGACAAGGGATTTGAACCTGCGTATCCCAGTGAGCATTCTAACCACTGGGCGACTGGTGATAGCAGACTCCAGCTCCTATCTTTTCCATGACGTCCTTGACTTCTCCTCCCCCCTTTTTAGTCTCTCCAACATGCTGCAGCTAAAATAACCGTTTCCTGCGACTATATCTCCCCCAACCCGTGTGAAAGGAGCTGTGCAGCCGCATCGCTGGCCTTGCTGCTCCCTTTCTCCTCTCTCCCACCTTCACTCTTCCCAACTCTTTTCACCTTTTTGGTCCCTTCGTGCCTTTTCTCATGCTGCCTCCTATGCCTTGAACAACCTCCCTCTTCCTACGCAACAAGTTCTCCTCCTTCAGACCTCTCCATGGAGCTCTCCTTCATTGTCCTTCCTTCCCAAACCATCTGCTTCTCCTCTCCTGCCCTCAGGATCAATTCAAAACAGAACATTTGTAAGCTTCACGTGCAAGATGAGCATGCTCTTGGTTTGTTCTAACCCTTGTTGATCCTATCCCTTCCCTGTGCAGGGCCTGCAGCACCCATGGCAGCCAGTGATTGCACTTTGCTAACTCCAGGACTCTGTGTTTTACAGCGTCCCTGTTTGAAAAGCCAGACTGTTTCTGTCATTGTAACCCCTCCAAGGAGCGGTGTTTGTCAGCGACAGAATCAGACATTTCCCTGCTCCAACCCATGAAAATCTTTTAATATGTATCCAGGAACTGGTATTTCCCAAGTCAGGGGTCTGGCCCAGCTTATTCCATGTGAGTTGCTGTGCCTCGGTGGTGCTGTGAACAGTCCTATAGTTCAAGTGCTTTCCCAGGAGACAATGAGATGCATCAGCCGTAGACTCAGCCTCTTGCTTCGAGGCAGTTGCCTGGTGTCCTGTTGTCCAGCATGCATCCTTCATGAAAGCTGCAGATATTCTTCAATTACTACAGCTGACGGGGACTGACTTCAGTTCCTCCCAGAGGCAGTTGGAGCTCTGCCAGATTTACATGAGTTAGAGATCTGGCCCATTGTGTTCCTATTTGAAGGGTGTTGCCTGGTTCTAAACTGTGGGTGGTTATTTAGGGGTGATTTTCCCTTTCACTCAAACCTGTATTTCCCACCATCTCACATCAGTGCTTTGTTGTGAGCCTGGTGACAATGAGCTGCCAAGACAATTCCCCAAAGACACCCCAATTATACAAGCCTTCCAGCCTCGTTTCCTGTAGCATGAGGGTCACAAATGCATTGCTGTAGGCCAGCCCAGGAAGTGAGCGCCTCATCTCCCTGATTGGTTGCCTTGTTTGTTTTTCTGTGTCATGAGAGCTGAAGCTGTGCCCTACCCCACCCCCACTGTCCCAGGCGGCATTCTGGGCTCCCAGCCAGATGTTTCTCACTAACAGATTCAGTAAGGCAGGGCTCACTAAGTGTAGGGTTTCTGGCCACCTGTTGGGAGAGCTTACGTTGTGTTTTTCAAAGGCATTTTGTGCAGCCTGGACACAGCAGAGCTGATTTTCTCAGGCAAGCGGCAGAGTTAGCGATGTGGTGTTTAGGGTAAAAAAGAAGCCCACACTGACATGTGGGGCTAAGGCTCTGCAATCCCGGTGATAAAGCCAGGCATTTATGCCAGCTATTCGCCCAGCCTCATCCCAGGTGAGCTAGGCTGGCTAGAAGCACTTTTACATTTACCCTCCCATTGGTGGTTTTCAGCACTTTCCCCACATCAGACTAATCCAGAGGTTTGGGTTTTCATTCATCACCAGAACGAGCTGTTCAGGGAATAGTTATCAGTGCCAACCCCATGTTCAGATACACCGGGGGTTCTAGCTGAAGGGATGAGTCAGCTGGCACGGGCCAGCCGTGAGTTTGTAATTGCATGTAGCCATACCCAGAAAGTAAAGAGGGGGCCTATTATTTTAGTTCTTCACTTTGTGACAAGTGAGTCAAATTCACACATGGACAAGAACTGCCACATACATATCCCCATCCTCTAACCTCCCCTGGCTGAAGGGCCCTGCTTGTTTATTAGATTGGCCATAGCACCTCTCCCCACAGTATGTGAGTAGCTTTACAACAGTCCTGTGAAATAAGAAAGAACGATTAGCCTCATTCTACAGCTGAGGAAGAGAGGCCCATGGAGATGACATGACTTGGTCCATGTCACACAGCATGTCTCTGGCAGAAGCAATAACAAAACCTGGATCTCCTGAGTCCCAAGCCGCAACCTCAGCCACCAGACCACCCTTCTTCGGAGCCCCCACAATGCACAATACAGTGTCTGCTCACGTTCTGGAAGAAAGTGCATCACAGCCGTCTTGAGGATTAGGAGATGGAGTACTGGATGAAACCTTGCAGGAGAGAGCTGAATAAGAAGGCATCACAACAGACTGTCATCACTATATACTGGGCCAAATACTGCGACGTCTGCATTTGTGCAGTGACAAATGTGCATTACTATTGGCTTCAGAGAGGTGCACATGTATAACTGTATATGGGGTGCATATTTATATTTCAGGGACAGATTCTGATTTGAGTTATAACCCTCCAGGAAAGAAGGCACAGTGGTTAGCCAGGGGCATGGGAGATCTGGGCTCATTTCCCTGCTCCTCCTCCATAGTCTTCTTGTCAGAGCTGGGGTGAGTCACATAGGTTTGGATCCTGTAAGGTATTTAGGCTCCTAACTTCCATTGAAATCATTCAGTGGCATGAATTTCTGTTCCATTCCCTTGATTTCAATGGAAATTAGGAGCCTACATACCTTTGAGGATCTGGGTCTTAGTCTCTCTGTGCCTCAGTTCCCTAGCTGTACAATGATGATGACAGTGCTCCCTGCTGCACAGGGCATCGTGTGGAAAGACATGTTAAGACCGAGAGATGCTCAGGCACTATGGTACCGTGGGCCATGTAAATGCCATTGGTAGATGACACACATCCTCAGCTGTTGTAAACCAAGGTAGCTCCATTGCCTTTCGTGTAGTCATGCTGCTTGACCCTGGTTGCGAAGCTGTCCCTCTCACGTAAATCTGGGGTAAGGCATCTGACTTCAAACCTGGGTTTTACACCAGTGTAACTGTAATGGGTGGTCTGGAGGGCTGGATGGCCTAGTGGTTAGAGCACATGGCTCCTCACCCCCTGCTTGGTTGTGGGGCCTCAGTCTCTAAGGTTACAGTTAGGGTTGGGGGGTAGGGCAACCCAGGCCTTCCCTCTCCACCGGGTCCCAGCCCAGGGCCCTGTGTTTGTCAATGCCCGAACAGAGGCAGTCCTCCTGGCATGGAGTCTAAATTTGCTGCCCTTGGCTACTTCCTGTCAAGGTCTGTTCGGTTTGGGTCATGGCCCCTCTAGTCCACTTAGTTGGCGGCCTGCTTCCCATAGGATTTTGAGCAGCACCTCATCACGGTCCCAGGCTCCTTTGGGTGGGTGGCTGCAAGTTGGGGAGGTTGAGCTCCACAATGTCCCTGGGCTTTGCTCACGCAGTGCCGCTGGAGCCGGAGGCTCCTAGGTCTCCTCCAGAGTCTCCTGCAACTGGGGGCACAGGGCTTCCTCTCAGGTGGCTGCGTGGATGGGTAGGTTAGTGACCCTTCCCCTCACTTAGAGAGGGGAGGGATAGCTCAGTGGTTTGAGCATTGCCCTGCTAAACCCAGGGCTGTGAGTTCAATCCTTGAGGGGGCCACTTAGGGATCTGGGGCAAAATCAGTACTGGGTCCTGCTAGTGAAGGCAGGGGGCTGGACTTGATGACCTTTCAAGGTCCCTTCCAGTTCTAGGCGATAGGATATCTCCATTTAAAAAAAAAAAAAAAAAAAAAGGCAGCTAGCTCCTGTCCCTTTGCCAGTGAGCCCTAAACTGAGCCACGCTCTCTCCTTTTCTCCCCCCTCCAGGCCTGGCATTGGCTGCAGGCATAGCATGGTGGGGCTAGCTGGGCCCAAAGCCTCTTTGTAACCCCTGCTGTGCTGGCTGGCAGTTTCTCTGCTTCCTCACAGTAACTAAGGCTAGGTCTACACTGGGGGGTCGATTTAAGATATGCAAATTCAGCTACGCGACTAGCGTAGCTGAATTCTACGTATCCTATTCGACTTACCCCGCTGTGAGGACGGTGGCAAATCGACCGCCGCGGCACCCCCGTCGACGGCGCTTACTCCTCCTGACGAGGTGGGAGTACGCACGTCGTTTCGGGAATCGATTTAGCCATCTAGATGAGACGCGATAAATCAATCCCCAAGAGATCGATTTCTACCCGCCGATCCGGGCGGGTAGTGTAGACTAGCCCTAAGATCAAGATCTGCCTTAACTCTTGAGATGCACACACTGTGTCATGTCTCCAAACACTCGTCATTGATATAGGACAGTAAAACTGAAAAAGTTACAGGAAACATGCAGTCAATTGGGATATCTCCTTGGAGAACAAAATAATTTTCTACTAAATAGAAATACAGAAAATGATTTTTTTAATGAAACATTAACTCCCAACTCCAGTTGACTTCCAGGAGAGCACAGGGTATGCAGCACTCTTGAAAGTCAGGTCCTAAATAAAACAACTAAAAGCAAAGAGAAATATCTTGTCTCTTTCTGTGACAGTGATCTTAGGTGATTCTTGTAACAATAGTAGGTAAAATTCAGTGTGATTTTTAAATTAATATTCCTTGTTTTAGAAAAAATTGTGTTTGGGGGAGGAAAGGAATGAAAAGGCCCAAGTGAACACCCTGTGCTATTCTGCATAGCTGGGAGGCCTGGAGACAGAATTTTTAAAAGTAGCCACAAATTCCGAGTGCATTGCTTTCTGGTTGCCCTACATGAGGCATCTTGGATCTGATTATCAGAGGAGCAGACATAGCAAAGAAGTTAGCTTGCACAATGCGGACAGTGTCTTTGTAGTCAATATAGACCAAGCGAGCTTGTGTTCGGTATCGTAGGTTTTAACCATGACTAGTGTCGTCAGTTGTGTTCTTTCCGTGTGCTTTCCCAGCTCTGCGCAAATGGCTGGTTCAGCAGACCTCGATAGTACTACCCAGTGTGGTTAAGTGTTGGCAGCTGGAAAGTCGTTGCCTTGGTAGTGCTGTTTAGGCTGCTCAGTGGTTCTGTCCTTGAAGCTTCAATGTTACTAGTAGATAGGGCAGCATGTTAATGCAGCAGACTGCGCTGTTACTCATAAAGAAAGACCACAGGCACGGTTCAGTGACAAAGGCACTCGGTCAGGTTTATTGCTCCCTAGACACAGTCTCAGCTCCCTGGTTACAGGTACACTGACACATGAGTGCCTAGTAGCAAGGAATGGCTCAGTCAGCAGTGGGGGTTTCTGACGTCCCCTAGGCCATGCAAAGAATTAGGGCGAAGTATCCTGACATTTATAGACTAAAACAAACTAACATATGCAACTTACACACCACCTTACATATTTCATGACATCTGTTTGTTACCTCCCCTTGTTTCTGATATCTTGGACAAAACATTCCTATTCATTGTTTTGTCAAACCATCTTATTGTGTATTAGATTGGGGTGTATCTGTACTAGCTGGAATATACTTACGTAAATATGTAGTGCAGGGGTGGCCAACCTGTGGCTCCGGAGCCACATGCAGCTCTTCAGAAGTAATATGCGGCTCCTTGTATAGGCACCAATTGTATAGGCTGGAGCTACAGGTGCCAACTTTCCAATGTGCCGGGGGGTGCTCACTGCTCAACCCCTGGCTCTGCCCCTCCACCCCCTCCCGCCCCCTCCCCTGATCCCGCCATGCCCTCACTCCTCCCACTTCCCCTCCCCCTTCCCTTCCTGCACACCATGAAACAGCTGATCGGGAGGTGCGGGGAGGGAGAGGGAGGTGCTGATCGTTGGTGCTGCCGGTGGGCGGGAGGCACTGGGAGCGGGGGAGGGGGAGGCTGATGGGGGGCTGCAGACATATTACTGTGGCTCTTTGGCAATGCACATTGGTAAATTCTGGCTCAGGTTGGCCACCCCTGATCTAGTGCCTAGTACACTAGTCACAACTTTGCCAAGTTCATGTACTGGACAGACTTGTAAGAATCTGCTTTAGTGCATGGCCTGAGTTTGGTTCACAGCCTCTGACTCACAGATGAGCACCCCAGCCATTGGGCTAATAAGGTGGGCTCCTCCACCTTCTGTTGCTGTTTTGTGAATCTAACTGGCTTGTGGTTTTTTTCCCCTGGCCAAAACTATTTGGCGAATTTGTGTTAAATTTGCAAATAGGTTCAGGTCGACCGTAACTGCATTGTCTGGCAAATCAACTATGAATCTAAAAATGTTTGCCCAGTTCTACCCATGAACTCTCTTCAGCAGATGGCCAAAGGCAAGGCAAGAAAAACACCGAGTAATGAGCTGAGGAGAGGAAAGGGGTTCTAGATGGCGGGATGGGGTACAGGTGAGGAGGCAGCAGTCAGACAAAGGGATTTAGGTGCCTCATCCCAAGCCTGATCTTCAGATACCCAAAGGACAGTAGGGAGTTCATACTGAGCTGCAAAATGTTAAAAACTTCTTTCAGGAGAGTCCTCCTAAATCTCCCGGGGTGAGTCTGTTCTGTGCCCTCTGGCTGGCAAACATAAGGGTTATGCATGGACTCACTCACCGAGCCGGTTTTAAAAATATATATTTAGCATTGCAGTGGTCTCTCCCTAAGCAACCGCACACACAGCAGATGTCCCAGAAGCTAAACATAACTCCTGCTGCCCTCTCATCAGCAGCCAAGACTCTCCATGTTCAAGGAGTTGGTGATAGGGCAGTTTTCATGCCTCCCACCACCCCATCAGTTAGCCTAAATCTCACTGCCCTAGGGAAGCTCCTAATCCCTGGAAACTGATTTGTGTGCCAGGTGTAATTGAGACCCTAAGATGTCATGCCCCAAATCCCACAAATGGCAGAGGTTGGTGAGGACAGCACATGCTGTGGCTGGTCAGTACCTTGAAGCTGTGGGGATAACATACCTGCAGGTCCTGAAACCAATACTGAGCAAAAATGTCTGTCTATGGTGAGCGAAGGAGTTTCTCTCTCCCTCATAATAGTTGCTAGAGTCCAGAGGCTTTTAAGCAGCTCAAAATAGGCAGGGGACTGCAGGAAGAGAAAGGCGTGTCCTTAGCACAGTTGGACGCTACGCAGGATAAATGTATTCTATCATTGTCTCTGCCACAGAGCCACTCTGTGATGCTGGGCAAGTCACATAACCCAAAACTTTCCTAGGTGGCCATGTTCCTCATCTTCTGGGTGCCCAGTTTGAGAGAGGCTAGGCTCAGGAACTCACAGTTGCAAGTGAAGTTGTCGGGAGCTGCTGCTTCTGTACCACTGTTGGGACTGAGTCAGCGTGATGTGCAGGGTTAGGGCTAATGGGAGGGAAGGGCCTAAGTATGAATGACATATTGCAAAAAAAATTATGAAGTCATCAAATATTTCTCTACATACCTATTTACATATTATTTATTTATGTAAAATTAACAAGTTTATTCCACTCTCACGACACTCAATTCTCCAAACAGATACTTCTGAGTATGAGGTATCACGAGGGATGCTATGCTGTCCTTCTCTTAGGCCTCCTTCCTCCTAGGTAGTGGAGAGCTCATCTGTATGAGGGTGAACACTGCAACATTCCCCATCCTGCTCACCTCTTTCAACCTGGTGCTTCTACCCTCAGCTCTCCACATGGCACAATGCAAAGCCAAGCCCTGCAGGTATTTCCCCCAAGCTATGGCTTCTACGCCACATAGCCTATCTCGCTCTGACTGCAGTCTGAGAGGCAGCCAGCTTTTATTATGTAAAAGAAAACCACTCAGGTTTAAAATCCACTGAAGTAGGGGAAGTAGTAGTGGGGAAATTACATTGGGTGGCATTGTATTGGCATTGTACTTTTGTATTGTCTTGCTCTGAAAGCTGCCTCCCAGTGTTGCACTGGCTGAGGACAATGAATTACTGTTTTCACATTGAACCCCAATATTATTTGTGGGATAATATCCAGTTTGTGTAGTTAATCTCCAGTGATTCACCACATCAGGCCATTCTGTCACCAAGCGCTTCCACAATTAGAATAATAGAATAGAATCATAGGAGTGGAAGGGACCTCGAGAGGTCATTTCTAGTCCGGTCTCCTGCACTCATGGCAGGACTAAGTATTATCTATTCTAGAGTGTGTGATCAGCAGCTCTGACATGAGGTTTTTTAAGCATGAGTTCTGTGTGCACCAGCCCGCCACAGTTTGCATTTGTATGTTTTAAGCTTTCTGTAAGAAAAAGGTAACAGCTAGAAATGACACAGATCTTTAGATGGTTGCCCA
Source organism: Emys orbicularis (assembly GCF_028017835.1). Classification (NCBI taxonomy): domain Eukaryota; kingdom Metazoa; phylum Chordata; order Testudines; family Emydidae; genus Emys; species Emys orbicularis. The sequence continues at coordinate 16,352,859 of NC_088697.1, read as the reverse complement.
GTCATAATATTTAGCACTTCTGTACTAGGTGAGCTCTTCAAAATCACTGTACAAACATTAAACAAACTTAATCTAAAGCCTTTCAGCTTCTGAATGACTAGGAGTTGACAAAACAGAGCTATTCCCTGTTGTGTTCTCTGCCCCCCTGAACAAAAAGACTTCACTGAAAATCAGCATCTTAAAAGAACCATTAAGGATCTTTCAAAAGAACAGTCCAAACAAGGCTGCTGTAGTGACACCCTTGTTACATCAGGTCTGGTGTTTGTTTAAGGCTGGTGTCCAAAGAAAGGAATCCTGTTTCGTTTGCATGTGTAAATCAAGCAGACCTTGCTTATTTTTTCCCCTTAAAGTGCTCAGAGTTTAGGGGAGGAAAGTGAATGAGATTCTGCTTATACCAGGTGTGAAAAAGCAGAAGGCACCAAAATCTATTCTTGTGTAAAAAAATCTGTTCTTCCTGAAGTCAGTAAGGCTACACAGGTGTAACTGTCAGCAGGAATTGGCCTGTGTTCTCATTCCTTTCTCAAATCACATTCCATGCTTACCCAACATTTTCCACTTGGGAAAGAAGTTAGTTTGAGTTGGGGCAGAAAAATGAGGACTAACTTCAGGTTTATTTAGCTTTAAGTTTTTGGAATGAAACTCAAAAGAAATCAAATGTGAGGTACATTTATGATGGATTGAACGGCTAGAGAACCAGCAAATGGACAGACCCTGCCTTTAGCCTATTCAGCCAGTCTTTCCATCATAGCCTGCTAAGAAGTGGATTTAAAATCCTTGAGGGAGAGGGGAGGGAGAAACCTACAACATTGTGTGTTAAGCTGTCTCCAGTGCTTTTGCAACCCCTTAAAAGTACAAAGATGCGTTGGCCTGTGGAACTAGGCTGAGCATAAGGAAAGAACTTGGTGGCCTGTGCATCCCAGTACAGAAAAATACAACAGAGAAAAAAATTGGATGTCTTTGATTTTTAGTACAGTTCAATACAGTATTGAACACAGTGCATCATAAATCTGAAGCCCCTCAATGGGGGGGAGGGATAGCTCAGTGGTTTGAGCATTGGCCTGTTAAACCCAGGGTTGTGAGTTCAATTCTTGAGGGGGCCACTTAGGGATCTAGGGCAAAATCAGTACTTGGTCCTGCTAGTGAAGGCAGGGGGCTGGACTCCATGACCTTTCAAGGTCCTTTCCAGTTCTACGAGATAGGATATCTCCATTAATTTAAGGTTCTGTAAAAGTTAAAGGACTGGTATCCAGAATGGGATGGTTTGTTTTGTTTTTCTTACAAATTTGTGGGAACCTCATCAGGTTTCTTTTGGCCCAATCCTCCAATTTGTCTAGGTCCCTCTATATCCTATCCCTACCTCCAGCGTATCTACCACTCCTCCCAGTTTAGTGTCATCTGCAAACTTGCTCAGGGTGCAGTCCACGCCATCCTCCAGATCATTAATGAAGATATTGAACAAAACCGGCCCCAGGACTGACCCTTGGGGCCCTCCGCTTGATACCAGCTGCCAACTAGACATGGAGCCATTGATCACTACCCGTTGAGCCCGACGATCTAGCCAGCTTTCTATCCACCTTATAGTCCATTCATCCAACCCATACTTCTTTAACTTGCCAGCAAGAATACTGTGGGAGACTGTATCAAAAGCTTTGCTAAAGTCAAGAAATAACACGTCCACTGCTTTTCCCTCATCCACAGAGCCAGTTATCTCATCATAGAAGGCAATTATGTTAGTCAGGCATGACTTGACTTTGGTGAATCCATGCTGACTGTTCCTGATCACTTTCCTCTCTTCTAAGTGCTTCAGAATTGATTCCTTGAGGACCTGCTCCATGATTTTTCCAGGGACTGAGGTGAGGCTGACTGGCCTATAGTTCCCCGGATCCTCCTTCTTCCCCTTTTTAAAGATGAGCACTACATCAGCCTTTTTCCAGTCATCCGGGACCTCCCCCGATCGCCATGAGTTTTCAAAGATAATGGCCAATGGCTCTGCAATCACATCCGCCACCTCCTTTAGCACCCTCGGATGCAGCGCATCTGGCCCCATGGACTTGTGCTCGTCCAGCTTTTCTAAATAGTCCTGAACCACTTCTTTCTCCATAGAGGGCTGGTCACCTCCTCCCTATGCTGTGCTGCCCAGTGCAGTAGTCTGGGAGCTGACCTTGTTCTTGAAGACAGCAGCAAAAAAAGCATTGAGTACATTAGCTTTTTCCACATCCTTTGTCACTAAGGGTATGTCTACACTACGGGATTAATCCGAATTTATATAATTCGAATTTAGGAAACCAATTTTATAAATTCGAATGTATTCGGCCACACTAGGCACCATTAATTCGGTGGTGTGCGTCCAAGCTACCGTAGTAGCATCGATTTCCAGAGCGTTGCATTGTGGGTAGCCAATAACATTGAATTGCCAATAACATCGAATTGCGGCCACACTAACCTTAATTCGGATTAACAATACCGATTTTGACGCTACTCCTCTCGTCGAGGAGGAGTACAGAAATCGAATTAAAGGGCTCTTTAATTCGAATTAAATGGCTTCGTTGTGTGGACGGGTCAAGCGTTAATTCGAATTAAAGCAGCTAAATCCGAATTAAAGTCGTAGTGTAGACCAGGCCTAGGTTGCCTCCCTCATTCAGTAAGGGGCCCACACGTTCCTTGACTTTCTTCTTGTTGCTAACATACTGCTAACTTAAAGCAGTTTCAGGATGGCCCCAGAAGGTGGGCAATTGTGGGCTAACCTGCTCCCAGGGAAAGTTTCTTTTTAACCCCACGAGTTAGAGGCCAGTTTACGCTGTGGACTGGGAGGATTATATACTGTTGGTTTGGAAATAATCTTAACTCTGATGTGATTGTGGATGTTTGCATTAGTCGTAGAAATGTCCAAGCCTTTTCTGCTTCCTGCTAAGCTCTTGTACCAAATGGTTTCCTTTATTAGCTTTGCGTTTGCTACAGGCTCTGGAAGTCATGTGGGGTATAAACGAATAACTCTGCAGCATGCTTCGCTCTAATCCTGCTCCTGCAGCCCTGGGCCCATGGGAGTCAAATCCCTGCTGGCAGCTGTTGGTTCAGGCAGCCATGCCAAGCCTGCATTGTCTGCCATTGCTTCATGTTTTGTGCCATTGTATTGCTTTGACATCAGTCAGTGTGGCTTTTGTCCTGTTACCCTTTGCTGCCTCTGTGCCAAATCCTGGCTCTATTGGCATGTGAGTGGTGGAGGGGACAGAGACAGGACATGTTTGGGGGAGGATGTAAGTGGGGGGAGAGGACGGGGGCAGGGAGTGTTTGGGGGAGGGGAGAGAAGGCGGGGGATATATGAGGGTGTGTGAGTGGGGGGAGGGGGGAAGGGTGTATCTGTGGGAGGTATGTGAGTGGAGGAGAGGATGGGACAGGGCATGTTTGGGGGAGGATGTAAGTGGTGGGAGGGGACGGGGCAGGGAGTGTTTGGGGGAGGATGTGAGTGGGGGAGGGGAGAGTAGGTGGGGGATATATGAGGGTATGTGAGTGGCGGGAGGGGGAAGGGTGTCTCTGTGGGGGTATGTTAGTAGAGGAGGGGATGGGAGGAGGGCATGTTTGGGGAAGGATGTAAGTAGGGGGAGGGGAAGGTGGGTGTGTTTGGGGGGAGGATGTGTGTGTGTGGGGGAGGCAGGGGAGGCATGTTTTTCTGGGGGGCATTGGGAGGGGGCAGGGTGGGTGCTGTGAGTGTAGTATCAGTGATGGGAAGGGGAGAGGAGACCGGATGTGTGTGTGTTTGGGGGCGGGTGTGGGGAAGGACGATATGATTTGGGGTTGTGTATGTTTGGGAAAGCAGAGAAGGAGTAGCCTGTGTATGGGTTTGCTGGGGCCATCAGTGTCTTGAGACCATCAGTCTGGAGCTCTGAAACTTACAAAGAAAATGCTATGATGGAACTTCCCTTTTTGTTTGGGAGTTCTGTAAAGCCGAAGAAATGGCCAGGCTGGGAGACAGTGCCCCTTTGAGAATATTTTGCTGGATCTGAAATCTTCATATAAACACTGCTAATAGTTTGAGAGTTTAACCCGTTTATTGTTTCATTTAAATGCTTTTCAGCTTGCTGTGAAGTTAAATGCAAATTTTCCCTGTTTCTCCTGCTGGTCAGCGGTTGGTAGGGATGGCGCGTAGCCCAAATCCGCAGGAAATCGCCTGCTGTAATCTCCAGCAAGAGTGGAAAAGTTTGTTGTTAGTCAGAAGCTTTCAGAGCAATGTTTCGATTGGCCATGGGTCAGGTCTGAGCCAGAACCCTTTTGTTTCATGGCTCTGGACCTGGCCCATATTACAAATAAGCAATGTTTGGTTTTGCTTTGTGTCTGTTTTTTTTTTTTTCTTTAACTTTTTGGCTGAGGTTTGGCAGCCATCCCTGCAGACAGAGGCAGATTCCCACTGCTGGCAGGAGATGCAGAGAGAGGCAGGGCTATTCTCTTTGCCTGCTGGGTGCAAGGCGGGGTCCATTTTGGGGGGGGGTTATTTTTAGTAGCGCTTGTTTCGGAAGCATCGTGGCCCCTAAATTTCATTTCCATTTTTATCCTAGTTTCCATTGTTTTATCCATGTCTTACTGTAGATAGTTGAACATCATTGCCCTGTAGCAGCATCTGCTGTGAGAGGTGGGAGTGGAACAACTGCACATTCTGCTCCAGCTGTTCCCTGCTGAAGCTGGCTACCAAAGCAGCATTGTATAAAACAGCCCTGCCGTGCCCCTCCATCATGCCCTTCCTCTCCTTTTCCCTTAGGTACTAATAGAGCTCTTATTCTATAGGGGAACAGCTCATAGAAACAGCATGATACTAAATATCCCCAGAGAACCTATGCACCATTATCCATTCGGCATGCTTTTTTATAGAGAGATAAAAATAGACATAAATCTAAAGCCATAGAAACATATACCCTCCCAGCCTAAACCCCAGAGATCTTGCTACAGGTAACAATTATTATGCATTTATAGTATGTGTAATTTAAAATATATAGACTTCAAAAAATGCTACCACTGGGAAGCTGTCAAGCCAATGACTGTTACACTACTTTAGTCCTTGGCTGGTGCAGTTAAATAGGATGGCTGAATATCTAATTCATGGTGACTGTCCTTACAGAGATGGAGGCACTTATGCTACGTAAAACTAAAAGGCGTTTTCAGGTGTATCCCCAAGTGCAGGTGTAAACTGGATTTCAGGGGAGCTTCTTTATCATTAAAAGCCATTGGAAGAGCTGCCAGATCTCAGGGAGTTAGGGTCACCTCCTTCCATTTCTGTATATGAAGCTAAACATTCATGGATCTAATAATTCAAAACAAGATTGTGGTCAAACAGAATTAGCTAAATCTTCATGGCACTTTGTTATGGCTGGGAGTCACTTTCACCAACAAAAGAAACTTTGAATCAACTCTGTAGCATCCTCCCTGCCCTCCAAAATTGAAACATACTCCAGTGACAGAAAGAATATTTCCTTAGGGTAGCCTTCCTGGCAAAGCATTTTCTTCCTCTTTTATTAGGACATAATTAAAAGGACACTGTAAAAGGTAGTTTTTTGTCAAACAAAAACCAAAAAGGACCATCATTAACTCTTTATCTTGAATTCAGTATGAGGATACATGGTTGAGGAAGAGGAATTATTGCTCCTACTTTGGGCATCCAAGATGGGTTGTATTTTGTACATTATTCGTTGGTACCCAACAGCAATGTGCTTTCCTCATGTTCCTCACTGAAAAGATACAGCAGATTGCGGGTAGCAATCAATTTATCCGGGATCTCGTTAAGACGCGATATATCGAACCCCGAACGCGCTCACCGTCGACTCCGGAACTCCAGCAGAGTGAGCGGCGGTAGTGCAGTCGACGGGGGAGCCGCGGCCGTCGATCCCGCGCCGTGTGGACCCCAGGTAATTCGATCTTAGATACTTCGACTTCAGCTACGCTATTCGCGTAGCTGAAGTTGCGTATCTTAGATTGATTCCCCCCCCCCCCCATTGTAGACCAGCCCTAAGTGTGTGTGTGAGAGAGAGAGAATGGGGTAGACTGAGAGAGAGAGAAAGATTTGATTCATCTTAAAATCACAATGTAGTTCATATTTTAAACAATGAATACAACAGCGTGTAAGGCTTGTCATAGCAGTACTTTTAAAGAGAGGTTTTTGTAACTCTTTCTGGCACATTGGATCTGTTTCTGTTCATAAAGTGCCTCTCTCCTTTCCATTGGAAACAGTTTCTCTAGAGGTCAGTTCGGTGCTCAGAGCTGAAGATCAAGTAAATAGTCGGGTTCGTTCACTTTTTCCTCTTCCTGTACATGTTGAGCACTTGCCACCCTGCTGTCTGTTTTTCCTTGCCAAGGTTCAGTTCTAATTATGTTGATTTTCTTCAGCCCACCCCCTCCTGGAAGCTTATTAGGGTGAATATTTTTATTTATTATCATTTCGCCCAGCTCCTGCCAGCATTTCCAATTACTCTCGCCGCTTCCTTGTAATTGTCTTTCTGTAATGGCTCTGAAACAATTGCGCTAAATGAGGTGTCTCCGGCAAGATGAGAGTTTCACTTCATTAAAGGCTAATGTATTCTCAGCTCCAGCTCTGTGGGGCTGGCTTGGAAAAGAGACATTTAAACAGCTTCTTTTATTTTATAGAGACCAACTTTCAGTGGTAGAAGATTCTTGTGTGTGTGTGTGTGTGTGTGCGTGTACACCCTGGTTATAATTTAAGGAAAGGTTATGAAAGACCAGCTACTTCTTGGTGGTTATTATGAGAGCTTTATCTTCTATTTGGAATGGTTTATATAAAGAAAAAGGCATTTGCTCTAATGAGGAGGGGGCTGGTAATTTGACATGCTCCTTCAGTTTCTTTGGTGGCTGCTTGGCTGGCAGGTATAGAATATACCACAGGCCCGATGGGCCTAATTTAGTAAGTATTTGCGCAGTAGCCTGACAGTCCTTGAATTTACAGAATGAAATAGGCTCATTCATAAAAAGAGTTTTAAGGTTGGTTTCCATCACACATCTACTTTGTGGAATGGAACTTTGCAGAGTGGTGAATTTGACTGATTGGCTGGAGTTGGTGTGAAGGGAGGGGGTTATAATTCATTCCAGTATTGTTCACCCCAAGCATTCAAAACTCATGAGTTATGGCCCCCAAAATCATGAGATTGGGTTTAAAATCATGAGATATAAAAAATCCCAACAAATGTTAAGGTCTTTTCATTTGTCTTCTGCTTTTGGGGGTGCGCTCAGACCACACTTTTGGAAGAGATGCTTTAGCCAAGCACAAGTTGTTGGGCTCAATACTGGGGAAAAGTGGGTGAAATTTAATGGTCTGTGATATACAGGAGATCAGACTAGATGATCTAGTGCTCCCTTCTGGCCTTTAACTGTATGAACTCTTAAACCCTATGAAACCTATGTTTTCGGGCTTTTCTCCACAACCATGAGGACTAGAAGTTGTTTTAAAAAAAAGAAAAGAAATGAAAGCTGAGATTTTCACCTAATCACTTGACTCCAGGAGCTGGGGCTTTGAGTAAAATACCAAATATTAGGAAACTCACAATAAAATCATAAAGAGTTGGCAACAAAAATCCACAAATATTTCTGCAACTTGGCTTTCTCTTCTGCACGGAAGCACTGTCTGTTTTGCTCCAGTTGAAGTATAACCAACTGAGCGTGTGCACACTACTCCCCCAGCATAGGTGTCAGGTGTGCCCTTGCATCCACAACAGGGCTGCTTTCCATCAATTCAGGCAGGGTGACTGTCATCTCTGACAGCTGTCAGAGGGATTTTCTACACATCAAGGTTCCACCGGTTTAACTTAACTAAGTTTTTTATGCAGTTTCGTTAAATTGGTGCAAGAGATTGTTATTTCAGTAAGACTGGTTTATTTCCGGCTCTTTTAGGACAGTAAGGGATTGATTTAATCCAAGTTAGTATGAGCCACTCTTAAACGAAAATAAGAATGTCTACACACAAATTTGCACGGGTTTAACTCAATCTGGTTACAGTACCTTTCGTTAAACCAATACAAGTCTGGATGCAGATAAGAGCTCCCTTAGCTAACACACTTCCTTAATTCCCCGGCTGAAAGTCCTCCCTCTGTCACTCCCATCCAGTAAATCCCTCCCCACAGGAAATGCTCCTACAGCTTTTCCCCCATCTGCTACGGGCCCCAATAAACTCAGCTCCACTGGCGCTCAGCTGCTGAGCCATCTGTGGGTCTTGGGCTAGGATTCATTTTCTGCCCCATCATGCTGCTCCCCCAGTATCCTCCTTTCCCCTGGCTATGCGCCCCCACATAAGCTGCCCTTCACAATATGTACACTTCAAGCGATGCCCCTTGGCTCTGGCTCTGAAGCTGATGATCCATCTGTGAGAGATCAGCTGCAGATTCCGCTCTGATGAACCTCCTGCAGTTCTCCAGAGCACGTGGCTCATCAGGTGGCTGTGGGTGCAGCGGAGAAGCTAGCTGGGAGCTGCCCCCTTCAGAGTGCCTCCCCCTCTCGCTGGCTCCACCTGCTGCAGGAAGTGGGTCACAGGCTCTTGTGCTATAGTGCTGGCGCTGGAAGCATCACTCGATATGGAGGGAAGCATATGTGGAGGAGCAGGGCTAGGAAGGGGTGTCATGGCCAGGGGGTGCTTGGCTAGGGGTGTGGGACGTCTGTAGGAGAGGCAGGCTGAGCAGATTGCCAGCTGAAGACTTGCGGCACTGTGGGGTGTGTGGGCATTTCCAGGGGAAAGTAACGTGTCAAAGGTGACAGATGTCAGCTGATAGGGCATTAACTGTGCCAGTGTGTTGTACACCACTGGCAGGTGACTGATGGAGCTGTCACTGATCCAGGCTACTGCAGTTCTTCCGCTTATTACATTTGGGGGTAAGTTACATCGATTTCTGCTTTGCCAACAATCAGTGAAGCACTTTTGTGTGTGTGGACAAAAGGGACCTTTCACTACACCAATGTACACTGAGAGCAAGCTATAATTAAACTGGTGTAGAAGTGTAAGTGAGAGAAGAATCAGGCCAAAGTGCTGTTCAATCCACTGAGTGTAAAAAGTCAGTGCAATTTATCCAGTGTAGCCACGGTCTTAGGAAGTGCACCTCAGTTTGACATGCCCATCACATTGCAATCTCTTCTCACAAAGGGACACAGGAGTGACATTTTGTTTATATGACTGTGCATGGAAAACAATTTTCAGGCTCAAAGACAATATTAGTTTAGTGATTAAGCTACATTCCTTCCACGTGGCAACAGAAATAGTGCAGCGACCAACTCAGTTGTTTATTTGGGGATTTGTGAAGGGGGAGAGTAGATGTGAGGCAGAGTGGGAGAGAATGGAGAAGGAAAGACAGGGACCTGGAGGGGAAGTGGGCAAGCTGTAATTGGAAGGAAGATAGGCCTGGGAGTAGGACTCACTCTGTAGTCTAGGCCCCCAGCACGGAAGCTCTGTGCTCACTTGCGGCTCACCGCAGGCATGAGATGCAGGCCTTGATGGGAAAGCTGGACTCCTTGCTAGCAGGGGACAGGGTATCTGGCCCAGAGAACAGCAGCCACCAAGGAACAATGACAGTTGGGAGAACATCCAATATGGCCCCATTGACAGGATCCTGTCTCTGTGGAATGGGGTCAGCTGCTCTCCTTCCTCACAGACCTTTCAGATTATCCATCCTTTCACAGCCTGGCTGCAAGGGAGGCCATCGGGGTCCAAAGGAGCAGAGGGAACTCACCGGAAGGTTTATGGCCTTTATCTGGATGACAGGATGAAAGCAGTCCCCTCCCAAGATGTCAGTATACCTCTCTGCCCCGTGGGGAATGTTACTCATCCTTTCCCTTATCCTCCCTAGGAGTGGGCCCCATCCCTGCTCAGCATCCAGGGAGGCAGGCCTAGCGCCTAGGCCTGGAGGAGTTTTGGTTGTCAGTTCACTGTTTTGTTTTTTTGTAATATATTTTTTTAAATCTACATATAGAACATCACGTGATAAAATTAGAATGCTGTGTGATCAATACACTTACCTATAGCCACAACTCCTTCCCACTAAATCTGTCTCTATGAGGCCTCTTTAACATTCCAAAAAAAAAAACCCTCAACACCTCCCCAGCAAATTCAAATAGCTGCCATTTTTTTAGTCAAGCTGCCAGAAAAGTGTTTCCTCTTTCTCCCCACAGATGTAGAGTTTTCCTCCCCAAATTATCCCTGCCAGAGGCCTAGGATGTGTAAGATTCAGACCTTGGTGAATAAAAGCTTTTCTGCCTATAACAATACTGTGGTTTTAACGTCTGATGTCTTCCAGCTTTGGAGGGCTAGAAATGCGAGATTAGTGATATAAGGGATGGGATATTGTTATTAATAACACAACACTGCACCATAGAGAAATCCCCAGATCCCTGGCATCACCAAAATTTAAAGAGACAGACACACCCTTCATAGCTACAACCATGCAACCCTCCACCCAGAGCCACATAAACCACATTAGGATCTGGCTGCAACCTTTACTGTTGGAACTGTGCCCATGTAACCCACACTGGCAGAGTCTGGTTATTTGTCCTGATATAGTGGCTGGACCACATAAGGGGATAAGAATCTACTGAACTGCCAGCTAATGGAATTACTCTAGTTCAAACAGTAGAGGCTCATGCTTTTACATTGTTGGTCTGAGATTCAAATTCCATTGTCGGCCTAAGTGGCATCATTATACACAGATGCACTCTTCACGTACATTACTTGGTATGAATGTGATGGGAAAACTAATTCTAAAGCTGGCCTCAGCCTGTGATATTACACTACCTCATTTCCTAACTGTCATGCTATTGGCCAAAGCCTAACCAAGGAGGCCTGGAAAGAAAAGGGTTAAGATCTTCTAAAAAGTCCCTGGTCCTGCCAGCCCGTCTGCACCTACATCCACATGCTCCTTCTGCCCACTGCATGGGAGAATCAAAGGCATGTATTTATGATAATGGTAACTAAATAATCTGGGAAGAGGATTGGAGCTCCATTTTGCTAGCAGTTGTACAAACAGACAGAAAGACACTCCCAGGCCAAAAGAGTTTACAAACTAATTTTAAGAAAACCGAGCAAGTAGTGAATGAAGCACTTTACCCGTTAGTACTATTTTGCAGTTTCAGCTTAGTTAAAAGAGGTTGGATTGTCGTTCTGAGGCCAGCTGTCTATGTGTGAACCCTGCCTTTTCTTCTATATGGAATTACTGCATTTCTTTGCCTAAAATAATTATAATGACTATTATAAAAAGCCTTTTGTGTGAATAAATGTTTTATTTGCCTGTCAGCCAAGGGTAGCTTTTTTAGCTGAAACGTCAAGGGTCCTTGGATATTATTTTTGTTTCCGAATCAGATGTTATTTCAGCGTAGATCTTGTTTAAAAAAATCATTTTTATCCAGTGATTTTCCCCCCAACCGTCCCATGTTTCCCTCCTTTTCACTCTTCACTTGCCCAATTGGGATTTTAATGCAGAATTCTTAAGCTTAAGGAGACTTAAGTACAGGCTTAAAGTTAAGCACATGCTTAAGTATTTTCTGAATAGAGATGGTCTTAAGCACATACTTAAAGTGAAGCGTGTGCTCAATTGCTTTTTTGAGCAGGGGCCCTAGGGCCCAGCCGGACAACCTTTATTCGTGTTTAGTAGTACTTACTCCCTCAAGTAATCCTATTGAATTCAATGGATCTATTCACATGAGTAACTGCTACTCAGTCTGAGTAAGAGTTGCAGAACTGGGCCTGATAGTGATATTCAGCACCTCAGTAAGTTTACATGAAAACCATTAAAAAGAAATTAAGTGTAAAAAGAAAAATATCTACTAATATTGGTCCAAATATTGGGGTATTGTGGGCCCAGGGAGCTGGTTGCACATACAAGCGCCTTTTCCCTTTCCTTCCAGAGGAAGCCCCACCAAGTCTCTCTGCTTGTTCTTCCATAGCAGCAGCTTGATCTACACTTACACCGGGAGTCAACATTTATAATGCAAGGAAAATGTGTTCTTTTGTGTGTTCACGGCCCCCTCCCCTTCCCTCCCACTCGCTACACAGATGCCCCCCAGTACACCCTAGTGTCACATATCTTTGTTGCCATTACAAAGGAAACTTTTAATTCCTTTACAATGGTATTAGCATTACTGTTGTAGTGGGATTTCCCTTCCCCACTAGCTGAGTTGCAGGAGGGTGAGGCTGGAGGAATGGGAAGTGAAAGCTCTGGTGAGTGATGCTGCCTGTCGCCCCCTCTAGGAGAGGCAAACGCTGCTGGGTGAGGGCTTGGACTGGGCTATATGGAAGTTTATTGGATGTTTTAGACAATATGGGCTGCCTCATTCATTCCAATATGCCTGATGCTACACTACATTTCTAGATAACTGAGCCCAAAATAAATTATCCCTTTATAATGGCAAATATCGCTTATAAACACAGAAAAATCAAATAACTGGCTCCTACTTTTGCATAATTTAAAAATAATGAAAAGAATTAACTTAATATACTGTCTGTGTTTTGTTCTCACTTCACTCCCTAATTCTCTTTCTTTTCTCAGTTTTTCCCGATCTTTGTCAGCCTTTTCTTTCATATGTTTATAAGTATCTGTTCTCCATCAGTCTCATTTTTCTATTACAAACAAACAAAATATTTTGGTAAAGTAATGTTGTTAATGTTGCAAAATAAGGCATTCAGAAGATAGGAACAGCCAGATATAAGATTGCCCGTGCAAGCTTCATTCTGCCCCCACCTGTGTATGCATTATGATACAGACCTTAAATAGATGATCCACAAGACCTCTGCCTCATTCAGCACACAGGATGGACAGTGCTTAGTGTATGCGGCAGCTGTTCAACAGATCTTTTCTTCTGTGCAGGAAGGTCCATCTTCCCTCACAATGGATCTTCAGCCTATTTGCAGCTAGAGGACAGAACTAGATGTGTCTGTCCTGGGAAGAGGGGAGTAGTCTCACCCTGGAAGAGCTTAGCACTTTAGTTCTGCCTCCTAAGCGACAGGCAGGCAGGGTCAGAACTTCCTGCTAGGGGTTGAAAGGCTATTGTTTAGAATTATCTAATTGTACAAGGGCAAATTGCTAGTATCCCCGATATCTGAAAATCCACAAAAGAGAGCAGATAGCAAGTACCTACCCAATCTCTGCTGTGGACAGGATGCAATAGAGCGAATTCCTCAACCAGAAAAAGGTCAGGAAATGTATTTGGTGCATCTCCTCGATAGATTGAAAGGAAGCTTACCTACACATTCCGGTTCATCCAGCACATCACAGATTTCTCCAATTCCACTGGCTCCAAGGAGCTAGGGTGACCAGACAGCAACTGTGAAAAATCGGGGGTGGGGGGTAATAGGAGCCTATATAAGAAAAAGACCCCAAAATTGGGACTGTCCCTATAAAATCGGGACATCTGGTCACCCTACAAGGAGCATAGGTGTAATTTGACTTCTATATTTGGGGGGCGGCTCCAGTCAGGCCAACAGGGCTGTGTGGGTGGGGGGAAGGGGGACAAATTCTGTGCCTGCCCACAGGGGCGCCATTTCAGATTTGGGGGTGGGGCGCAACTTTAACCATGATTCCAGGGGCTACTTAGGCAACTGATTTTTTGCAGATAATAACTTAGAAATATCTGATAGGAGCATTGTATCTAATTCCTATATCAAGAAAGAAAATGAAATAAATATTAGACCCACTCAGCTCTAATACTAATATGTTCTGACATCTTGTGGCAAGTCACTTATGGGACACTGGTTACGTTTAAAATTGTAATGTATATTTTTACTCAGATACTCTTACTAAAGTCAGAGGGGACCATCGTGATCATCTAGTTTGACCTGCACATTGCAGGCCACTGAACCTGACTCACCTACTCCTGTAATAGACCCATAACCTCTGGCTGAGTTACTGAAGTCCTCAAATCATGGTTTAAAGACTTCAAGTTCCAGAGACTCCACCACTGACACTAGTTTAAACCTGCAAGTGACCCGTGCCCCATGCTACAGAAGAAGGTGAAAACTCCCCAGGGTCTCTGCCAGTCTGACCTGGGGGAAAATTCCTTCCTGACCCCAAATATGATAATTAGTTAGACCCTGAGCATGTGGGCAAGACCCACCAGGCAGATACCTGGGAAATAATTCTCTGTAGTAACTCAGAGCCCTCCCCATCTAGTGCCCCGTCTTCAGCCATTGGGAACTTTCCTGTCATACCATCCCCTCCATACACTTATCAAGCTCAGTCTTGAAGCCAGATAGGTTTTTTGCTCCCAGTGCTCCCCTTGGGAGGCTGCTCCAGAATTTCATTCCTCTGATGGCTAGAAACCTTTGCCTAATTTCAAGCCTAAACTTGTTAATGGCCAGTTTATTCCTCTCCCTCCCTGGTATGTATCCCTCTGATGTATTTATAGAGAGCGATCATATCTCCCCTCAGCCTTCTATTGGTTGGGCTAAACAAGCCAAGCTCTTTGAGTCTCTTCTCATAAAACAGGTTTTCCGTTCCTCAGACCATCCTAGTAGCCCTTCTCTGCACCTGTTCCAGTTTGAATTCACCTTGCTTAAACATGGGAGACCAGAATTGCACACAATACTCCAGATAAGGTCTCACCAGTGCCTTGTGAGGCAGATATACAGTGTGCTATGAGTCCTAAAATCTCATGGGTTAATAGTCAGCTGGAATAAGACCCAGCAAGCTCCTGTGCTGTCCGTTGTACCCCTCTGGGAACTCAAACACTCTTCAGCATGGAATGCTTCCCTTGAGGGTGATAGTCCAAACTGAGGGAAACAGTCCAATCAGCTGTCAGCCCTCAGAAGATGTTGGTATGGGTTTCCTAGATACTCTGCCCTCTTGCAGAGATGCTCTGTGGTGATCCAAATATGAGACCTCAACAGCCTTTCCACATCGGTTCCATCTATTCTTTTCATTGGTAGATAAAACTTTGAAGATCCATAGATTCCAAGACCAGAAGGGACCGTTTTGATCATCTAGTCTGACTTCCTGTATAGCACAGGCCAGAGACCTGCCCCACAAAAATTCCTAAAAAAAAATTCTTTAAAAAAAAACTGCCCAATCTTGGCTTAAAAATTGTCAGTGCTGGAGAATCCACCATGACCCTTGGTTAATTGTTCCAATGGTTAATGACTCTCACTGTTACTATTTTACGTCTTATTTCCAGTCTGAATTTGTCTAGCTTCAGTTTCCAGCTATTGGATTATGCCAGATCTCTACTAGATTGAAGAGGCCATTATTAAATATTTGTTACCTGTGTAGGTACTTATAGACAGTAATCAAGTCACTCCTTAACCTTCTCTTTGTTAAGCTACCCCAGATTGAGCTCCTCAAGTCTATCACTATAAGGCCTGTTCTTGAATGTTCTTGTGGCTCTTCTCTGACCCATCTCCAATTCTATCAACATCCTTCTTGAACTGTGGACACTGGAACTGGGCACAGGATTCCAGCAGCGGTGGCACCAGTGCCAAATACAGAGGTAAAATAGCCTCTCTACACCTACTAGAGCAGAGGTTCTCAAACTTTTGTAGTGATGATCCCTTTCACACAGCAAGCCTCTGAGTGCGACCCCCCCTTATAAATTAAAAATACTTTTTAAATATTTAACACTCTTATAAATGCTGGAGGTGAAGCGGGGTTCCTTCCCTTGGCTGCAAAGTGGGGGTGGAACATGACTCTCCTCACTTTCCCCATCTCCCCTAAAATGATGTTTGTGTTAATAGAGACCCACTGCCTGCTGTTCAGATGCTGGCATGGCTAATGACAGTCTGAGGTTTTCTTGAGAGGCAGGTCCTAGAGCAGGGGTCTCAAACTCCCAGCCCGCAGGCCATCTGCGGCCCGAGAACCTCCCCAATGTGGCCCACAGGGCTCCAGCAATTTTGGGCCCGGGTCTCTCCCTTGGCCCTGCCTGCCACCCCCGGGCGCTCCCCCCACCCCTACGTGTCCCCCGGGCAATTTACAATGACCCAGCGCCCCGCCCACCACCGGCAGCGCAGCGGAGCTGAGCGGCGTCTGCTTGCTCGCTCCACGTGTCTGCCGGCCTCTCCCTATGGCCCCAGGGTGGGGCGGGGCGGGGCTGTGCCTCTGCACGCTGCCCCCGCCCCGAGCGCCCCTGCGGCCAATGGGAAGCTGCGGGGGCAGTGCCTGGGGGCAGCAGCGCGGAGGCCCCCCAGCCCGCCCTGCCTTGGAGTCCCAGGTAATTGCCCCACCCCGCGGCCCCCTCCCAGAGACTGCACCCCCACCCCCTTCCCTATACCCCCCTCCTGCCCCCAACTCCCTCCCAGAGCCTGCACGCCCTCCCCCTCCCCACACATCCACCAGCCCCCCAACTCCCTCCCAGAGCCTGTACCCCCCCCTTTCCCACACACCCTCTCCCGCCCCCAACTCCCTCCCTGAGCCTGCACCCCCTCCCTCTTCCCACACTCCCCCCTTCCGCCCCCAACTCCCTCCCAGAGCCTGTACCCCAGTCCCCTACCCCAGACCTCCTGCCCCACACAAACTCCCTCCCAGAGCCTTAGGCACGTGGGGGGGCGGAGTTTGGGGGGTGGAGTTTGGGGGGGCAGGTTCTGGGCGGCATGAGTGACATTATTGGCCCGCTGGGAGGATTTGAGGGCTGGCACTGGCCCTAAAGTAAATTGAGTTTGAGACCCCTGTCCTAGAGGGAGGGAAGTGGAGGAGGGGGAATAGGGAAGGGGCGCTGCTTATAGTCCAGCCTGGGGAGTTCTAGAAGTGGCTACTCAGCTTAATGGGAACAGACACAACTTGGGTTTCAAATACACAGACATGGGCAAACAACCCCAAAATGGTCCAGGCAAGAAACCTCCTCCATTGTGCTGCCTGGCTGTACTCTGCTGCCCCATGCAGGTTCTGAAGAGCAGCCTCTGCAGGACAGGAGGGTCCATAAAGGGACAGTAGGCAGAGGGAGACATGGATTCTCCACTCCACTCTGTGGCATCATTTAAACCAGTGGTGTAAAATGCTACCATTCTGACCTTTTTTTTTTTTTTTTTTTTACACTTTTACACTTGCTTTGAAGTGGGGTTAGCTGGGAAAGGATTGATTGCCAGGTAAATACATTAAGCAAACTAACGTAAATCGCTTGGGTCTTGTCTACACACAGAACCTGCACTGGCTTAACTAAGCTGTTAAATAACAGCGGTAAACTAAACCAATAGAAGCCAGCTTTAAACTGATGTAAGTGTCCACAAAGTTGCACTGATTTAAATAAATCGCTGCAACATCACATCTCTAGTTAAACTGGAACAACTCTGGGCTTAGACCAGGCCAGATACGACAGTCAACAGAAATGTCTAACATTGTAAAGCAGATTACATTTGATTGGTTCCTATAGTCCAGGGATGTAGATTTTCCCCATTAAAACGGAGGACAAAATTGTCCTCTGCCCTGAAGGTAGAGGCTGAGAAGCATTTCAGACCTGTCATAGTCTCAACAGAAACATTTTTCTCAGGCCAAAAGCAATGACTGGCCTAGTTAAAAATGGTCTGAAGTCTATTTATCTGACAATACTGTTGCTTCTCAGGCTTAAAGTTAGGGGCTCTGACATTCATTAAGTCCCCCTCCTAATGATTTGTGATTTCAGTGAAACGCTCAGTCTTGTTAACTTACCTCATCTTTCCAGAAAATGGTTACACCAGATTCAAGGAAATAATCTTAGCCTCAAGAATAAAAATGTCATGTTCGGAAGATGATTATCTTTTTTCACTTTAGTTGGGCATGTGTCCATCAGGTAACTTCTTATGCTGCACTCGGTACATCAGCTTATTTTGTAAAACAGATACCAAACACTTCATAATCTGATAGTGTAACAAAAGAAGAGAATGAACCAGGACTTGAGAGACTGTCGCTGAAACACATAATTAGAGACCTAGAATAAGCCCATCCACACACAATTATACATATTGCTGCCGTCCTGATGCTAACATACATGCACTAATATCCAAAAATGACGGCAGCCTAAATTCTACAGGATCCAATTAGTACTAACGGAAGTTATACAGTTTCTGTTTGACACCTTGAGAATCAAGTGAGTAACGATTAAGTGCTTTACAGTAAAAGTCACCCAATCTAAAATTAAATGTAAATGTGCAGTGTAGCACTGTATCCAGCTGTGAACAAAATAAAGCCAATCCAGCACAATTCCATGAGATTAACAGAAAAGAAAATAATCACACAAGACAAGACCAGATCCTCCTGTCAACTGATGATTCTTTTCCTCCTCCAACACACGCTCCTTTGTTCTTTGCCTCTAAAGCTCAGAAATAATATTTGAAATATTATCCCTGTGGAAATGTTGATCCTCTGCTCTGGACTAACATACTGCCATCTACTCTTGTACGGAATCATTGATGAGAGAAGTGGAAACTACCTAGTAGTTCATCCTGTCCATCTCTGCCAAGGCAGGATTGTTCAATATTGGACATTTTCTACATTTCATCCAGTCTAGTTTTAAAAGTTGCAAGCAATGGGGTTTCTGCCACTTTTTTGGGCCCATTGCAAAGGGGTGAACTTCATCCAGTCTTCTAATGTTCCTCATGATCCATTCTTGGCCCTACACAGTGATAAGTTTTTGGCCCTACACTATTTAACATTTTTATCAATGACCTAGAAGAAAACAATGATCATTGATAACATCTGTAGAATACAGAAAAATTGGGGAAGTGGTAAATAATGAAGAAGATAAATCAGTGATAGAGAGTGAACTGGAACACTTGGTAAGTTGGCTGCAAACAAACAATAGGCATTTTAATACTGCTAAATGTAAATGTATACAGCTAGGAACAAAGTATGTCAGCCATACTTACAGAATGGGGGACTCTAATCTGAAAAAAGTTTGGTGGTTGTGGTGGATAATCAGCTGAACATGAGATCCCAGTGTGACACTGTGACCAAAACGCTAATGAGATCTTGGATACATAAACAGGTGTGACCGCTGCTGGAATCCTGTGTACAGTTCTGGTGTCCATAGTTCAAGAAGGATGGTGATAAATTGGAAAGGGGTCAAAGAAGAGCCACTAGAATGATTAAAGGATTAGAAACCTGCCTTATAGTGATAGAACCAACGAGTTCGGTCTATTTAGTTTAGCAAAGGGAAGATTAAGGGGTAACTTTATTACCGTCTATAAGTACCTACATGGGGATCAAATATTTGATAATGGTCTCTTCAATCTGGCAGAGAAAGGTACACGATTAGTGACTGAAAGTTGAAGTTAGACAAATTCAGACTGGAAATAAGGCGTAATTTTTTAACTGAGGGTAATAACTGTTGGAACAATGTTCCAAGTGTTGTGGTGGATTTTCCATCACTGGCAATTTTTAAATCAAGATTGGATTCCCCCCCCCCCCCCCCAAAAAAAAAAGATCTGCTCTTCCATGGCCTGTGTTATACAGGAGCTCAGACTAGAAGATCACAGTTGTCCCTTCTGGCCTTGGAATCTCTGAATCTCTCTGGGTGACTAGGTGAAAAGGCCCCATAGACGTTTGATCACTTCATTTCTTGTTACTCTTTCTAATGGCCACATTCCTCTGTCCACTTTGTTTGCTCTTTCGTTCGGTCAACTTGCTTAACAGCGGATAGATGCAGACACATCAGCAGGTCCAAATTATATTATAAAAGTGCAAAAATGAATAAACTAGCACCACATTTTTGATGACTTAAAACTTTATTATAGTTTGTTTAAATATATAAAAATAGAACTGAAATTTGCTATGTGTAAAAATTGCTATTTAATTATTTTCTACAAAGTAGAATAACTTCAATAGAAGGATTGCAACAGACCCACTCCAGAATTCTCCAGTTGCTGGGGCACCCACCAGAGAGGTGGGGAATGTGGGGTCAAGTCCCTGGGCTAAACGAGGCAGAGTGGGAAGTTGAATATGGCTCACTCACATTCCAGGTGAGGGCTCTAATCTCTGGGCTATGGGCTACACCGGGGTAGGCAACCTTTCAGAAGTGGTGTGCTGAGTCTTCATTTATTCACTTTAATTTAAGGTTTCGCGTGCCGGTAATACATTGTAACGTTTTTTAGAAGGTCTCTCTCTGTAAGTCTATATTACATAAGTAAACTATTGTTGTATGTAAAGTAAACAAGGTTTTCAAAATGTTTAAGAAGCTTCATTTAAAATTAAATTAAAATGCTGATCTTATGCCGCCAGCCTGCTCAGCCCGCTTCCAGCCTGGGGTTCTGTTCACCTAGGCCGGCAGCGGGCTGAGCGGGGCCTGTGGCCGGGACGCCGGCTGGCAAAGGGCTGGCAGCTGGGACCCCAGACCTGAGGGGGGGTTCAGGGGTCAGGGCAGAGGGCTGGGGATGTGTGGGGGTGCAGGGCAGAAGGCTGGGGGCGTGGGGGGGGTTCAGGGGTCAGGGCAGAGGGCAGTGGGGATGTGGGGGGGTTCAGGGGTCAGGGCAGAGGGCTGGGGGTGTGTGGGGGTGCAGGGCAGAAGGCTGGGGTGTGGGGGGAGTTCAGGGGTCAGGGCAGAGGGCTGGGGGGGTGGGGGGTGCAGGGTAGAAGGCTGTGTGTGTGGGGGAGTTCAGGGGTCAGGGCAGAGGGCTGGGGTGTTTGTGGAGGTGCAGGGCAGAAGGCTGGGTGTGGGGGGGGGTTCAGGGCAGAGGGCTGGGGTGCTCGGTTCATGGGGGTGCTCCCAGCCCTCTGCCCAGCTCATGGCAGGGGGCTGGAAGGGATATGCCCTGTTCCACCCCCTTCCCCAAGGCCCCGACCCTACCTCTTCTCTGCCTCCTCTATGGAGCAGGGAGCACGCTGCCGCTCAGCTCTGCTCCGCTCCCGCTCCCCCTCCCCCTCCCCCTCGCAAGGGCCATCAGCTGATCGGCACAGGGAGAGGGAGGGGGAGGAGGAGGGGCAGGAAAGCACCACGCTGGGGGAAGAAGCGTGGGAGGGGGGAAGCTTGGCTGCCGCAGGACCAAGCTTCTGTCTCCTGCCCCCGCAGGGGAGAGCGGTGGGCGGGGGGGCTGAGTGGGGCTGGGGCCAGGACCCCCCCCACACACACCGCTCTCCCCTGCGGGGGCAGGAGGCAGAAGCTTGGTCCTGCCGCAGCCAAGCTTCCCCCTTCCCCCACTTCTTCCCCCAGCGTGGTGCTTTCCTGCCCCTCCTCCTCTCACAGGGCAGGCAGCAGCGTGCCTCTCAAAATCGGCTCGCGTGCCATGTTTGGCATGCGTGCTGTAGGTTGCCGACCCTTGGGCTACACAGTTTAAACGTAACCTAAGTGCTTTTGAAAATCCCACTGGGTGCCTGTCTGCAACTTTAGGCACCTAAATACTTTTGAAAATCTGGTCCTATGTGACTTTTGAAAATGGGACTTAGGCTTCTAAGCCACTTAGGTGCTTCTGAAAATTTTACCCTCTGTCTGTTTCAAAATGTTTCTTTCCTGTAGCTATTGGAGAAATTCAGTGAGTGCTCTGCCTAGCATCAGGGACCCTAGGATGATATGTTACTCATTCTCTGCTGATCCATTCTGTTCTGTTGGGGTCTACTAGTCGTTTAGAGATTGCTCCTTGGGCTTTGGTCTCATGACTATAGGAACAGGAATCCATGTCAACCTGCTAATGCATCAAAAAGTAAGGGGGTAAGCACAGGCATGCAGCAGATGTGGGGAAGAGCGTAGATGAAGAAAGCCTACTGATACCTAGATGAACAGAAATTGCCTGGCTGCACCATTATCTCATTGTGATGCTGATTGCCTTCCTCCTGCTTTGACCACCCACCAATCAGCTTCGCCAACAAGCACCTTCATGTTTTTCCCCACACTACCCCTTATACATGGGGAAGACTCCCTGCAAAAACATTTGCAACCACTACCTGATTCTCCTTCAAATCCTTCCTTAAAATGCACCTCGGCTATGTTGTCTCCCTTCTAGGAACAGCTAAGCTAGTGGTGAGCCTTATTACAGCTACTGATCAGCTTACTACACCTACAAACTGTGCACATGGCTAGTCTGTGTAAAATCCAGCTCTGACTACTGGGATCTCATCCTTGCTTCTCCCACCCTATTCATTTGTTTCCCCCACCTGCTGTTACGTCTTGTTTTGAGACTGTACGCTCTTTGGGGCTAGGACGATCAATAACATATGCTGAACATAATGGGGCCCCGATCTAGGCTGAGGTCTCAGTGCACTACTGTAAATAATAATCTATATTTCAAGTGAACAGATTTTCATTAACTGGGGAAGCATGGGGAAGGAGTGATGACTATTAGTAGGTGTAAGGAAGCAGGGTGCAGGGTATCGGACTGTGAGCCTACAAGAATACATCCTGAAAGAAGCCATCTGCTTAGTACTCTCCTCTGTGTTTGTGCCATCATTTTGAATGTGCTGAAATGTTCAGTTTGCTCTTAACACTATAGGACTTCTTGGTCGGAGCAATGGTATAAATGTAACCCTCTGGTGAGTGTGCGTTATGGGTCCCTCTCTGCTCCACAGAAGATACAAGTGATTACAGTTGCTACACAGCCTTGGCTCTTTAGCTGTAGCAGCTCATGCTTTTAGCTCTGGATGGACCAAGTTCAACCCCAGGATGTCATCAAAGAGGGGGCTGTCCATACAAATAGGGATACCATATAATACCACTTATATACTGCTTTTCATCTGTGGAGCTTAAAAGGCTTTTCAAAGATGGGTAGATATCATCCTCCCTGTTATGCAGATTAGTGACCTGAGCTACAGAGTCATAGAGCTAAAGGCCAGAAGAGATCACCAGATCATGTAGTATGACCTCCTGTCCATCACAGGCCACCAACAGCACTCAGCACCCTCACACTGAACCCAACAGCCGGAATGAGACCATTACAGCCCCCAGAGGGTAAGTGAGTTGTGCAATGCCTTACAGGGATTCTGTGGCAGAGTTAAAAACTGAACCCACATCCCCTTGTCTCCTACCCCCACTTAAACCACTGCCTCCCATGTGGGCACTTCAGCTTAATGTACAGCAAATGCAGTGAGCTCTGTAGCAGTGGTCGAGCACAGACAGTACAAAGAAGAGGAGAGACAGCACCAAGGAGTGAAGCCAACAGGTTGTTTCTGTATAAAATGTCCTTGTATTTAATCAGAAAGCCATTATGAATAATTTTACCACCTTAATATTAGCTGCCTCCATGCAAAAATATGGGCGGCATTCAAAGCGGGGAAAGCTTTGTAACTGGTCATATTCATAGTCAGCCATATGCAGAGGGACAACACCCGGCCCTAGGCATCACTTAAGTCCTGTCCTAATGGTTTAAGTGGGGCTTAAGTGTCACTAGACCCTGGGAGGAGCTGTCTGTTCTGGGGTAAATCTCAGCCCATCTGCTCATGGAGCAGCTCCATGGATGTTACTATGGGCGACACAGCAATCGTGGTGGCAATGAACCTGTGTGGAGAACTAATCTGTTCGCTCCCATAGGGGCCCTTTGCACTCACACTGTGCTCCAGTATTTCCCTTGTGTGGGAATGGTGAGGAGGCCACAACCAGGGCACAGAGTAACGGGGTGGCAAGTACTACTAGTCAGCTCACTCGACGTTGCAAAGGGCAATTCATACACTGATAGGACCCAATGATATGTGAATTGCTGACCTGTGCTGGGGGGGTTAAACCATCTTGGGTGGTTTGAGCTGATGTGGGCGAACTGTCCTTTATCCAATGTCTTTCCATGCTTGTAAACACAGTAGAAAGGCCCTCTCCAATTTGAGGAAGCAGTGCAGATTGTTACTGCACTGTGGCGTGTGGCATTGCTATTAACATCTGTTCAGTATCCTTAGCATTGACTGCACAGCAAAGGGTACAGGCCACTCATGCACTGTACAACTCAGTTTACAAATGGCTGTGCTAAACTTATTCATGCCTCTGCTACAAATTTCCCAGATCAAAGGAGCAAGGCTCACTTTTATCCTAGCTTGACTAAAGGGAATGCACCTGTACTCTGGATCATTAGAAACTTGCTTAACCTGGACAAAACATAGCTTTTCTCTATGTTCCACTTCCCCTCCCCAGTTGAGCTTTCAGTCAATCCAGAGATCCTCCGTGACCATTTTCTGATATGTCCTTTTATGCTTTTATTCCAGAATGAACACAAAATGGCAAAAATGGTCAAACTGCAGGGATGGATTCAGTTAAAAGGCTGATCTAAGAGGTGCACCTTGCATTCTCTCTTGCCACTTGCCCAAATCAGGGGCTCTGTTGGCCACAGGGGAGAGAGAGCTCCCAGCAAGGAGTGTCCTGCCATTGCTTCCAGACAGTACGCTCCCCGTCCCAGCAGCAGAAGCCAGCTTAGCTGGTGTGATGCCAGGAAATCTTTTGGCTAGCTGAGTCTCAGACCATTCAGGGATTTAAAGATCATTATTAATATTCTGAACTGCACCTGGGCGCTTCACAGAATTTATACTGCTTATGAGACCTATTTATGTGACACGTCTTAAGTTGCTAAGTTCCACTATACTTGCATTATCACCACGGAAAAATGGCAGTATGATTTCTTTTACAATGGAAACATACATTTGCTTTATCTGCCCAGAACTCCCAAAATGGCTGCAAAGACTTTGCTCAAGTGCCAAAACAACAACCACCACCTTTCAGGCAGCCCAAGCAAGAAAAATTACTGCCCCAAAGGGGAAAGAGTTAGCATGTGTATGAACCTATAATACGGGCTTTGAATGGAAACTCTTCTAAAACCCTGACTGTAGCAGTTTTGACTGGACTCTCCCCTATGGGCTGAAATTCATCCCAGCCCAAAAGGTCATATGCACAGCTTACACTTTTAAGGGCAAAAGGCCTGGGCACCCCTTAAATAGCATTTAACCCTATTTTTAGTGGGGCCTAGGTCTTGTGCCAGTCCTCTCCAAGGTGTTGGGGGGAGGGGAAGGCCTCATACTGAGGTCTGCCCAGGAGTGAGAGGGGCTAGGCCTTGTGCTGCTCCCCATTGTGGGGTGAATTTCACCCTTAGTGCTTAAGGGGCTCCCGGAGAACAGCCCCAGGGAGGTCATGAAGACCTGTGTGAGTCTCTCAGCACTGATAGTCCATTGGATAGTCCATTGGATGAAGAAATGTAAAGGAGCCAGTCTCTTCCGAGATCTCCAGAGTCACAAGGAAGGGAGGGTTCTCTGGCAATGAACAGAGCATATCTAGCATGACTAGAAAGAAACACACTTGCATGCCAACAGGAAGATGCAGGAAATGCAAACTGAACTCCCCTCTGCCCTGAGGGCACTGTACTGGGGGAGTCATCCAGGCCTGAGGGAAGGCAGCCGGTGATGGGCTGCAGCTTTCAGTTCTGCCCTGTCTCCATGAGAACCTCACTGGCAGACGCTCGCACTTTGGAGGGAGGCTACCACCCAACCTCTCTTGTGAAGCTGGAAGCCCACAGCTCAGTCACACCAGTGCAACTCGACGGGGTGAATCTGGCCCAGCCACTGCAGCATGTGCAGACTTGTTCTTGTCCTGATGATCTGATCCAGATGTCTGGACAGGATCATTTGTCTCTCCTTGTCCTGGATTTGAGCAGGTTAATAAAGCTATCTTGATGAGGTGTTTGGAGAGTGGAATCTCCCAGTGACCCACCACCACCACCAGTCTGCCTGGCCAGCACTTTCTCAGCCTTGTTACCTCCTGACTTACCCCTTAAATTCTGGATCACGTCCCAGCCTGGGGGTGGTGCCAACAGAGTCAGGGGAACTCACCTGCCCTCCTGCTAGGCACTGCCATGGGGTCTGGTATTTAAACATATTACACTTCCTGTGGGTAAGAATGAGAGTGCCTGAGAATAACGCCTCATGCATGTGAAGTGTCTTTCCTTTCCCAGCCACTGTGCTCCACATCCCCTGGTTCCCTCACCTGCACACTGGCACTTGTTCTCTGCTGGTCGTTCTAAGAGTCACCGTGCATTGAAGCCCCTGGTTTGAGGGAGATGTTGGTGAGTAGACACATGTACTTGTACACACGTGGACACATACACACACAGTGTGCAGAATTACATGAACAAACCGTCAGGTCAGACAGTACCCTTGTGATTTAGACAGCTTCCCTTGGTTCACAAGCAAAACTCCGAATGAAGCAAAATGGTAGCTCACTACAGTGAGGTGAGTGGGAGAGGGGCAGGGCAGGAAGGAAGAGCTGGAGGAGGACGGGGCTGGGTGGGTTCTCCGGAGGCGGTGGGATCTGAGGAGTGAGTCTGGGCAAGTGCTGTGCTTGCTGTCAGTGCTGTGAAGATGGTATCAAGCTGGGGACATTTAAAGGGATGCACGCACTTTGCCTCTGCTTTTCAAGCCGCCTGACTGGAACGAGCCCTGTGTGCTGTGGCCAGGCTGATCAGACGAGATGCAAGGCAGGGGCTGGTATTTCGGCTAGTCAGTGGCCTTGTCTTGCACTTCCAAAGCCTCTTTCAGCGTTGGAGTTCAGGGTATGAAAATGGTTCTCTTCTCCTTGCTGTTAGACTAGTCTGTGATTGCCAACTCTGGTGCTGCCGTCACTGACGTCTGCAACGGCAGAGCTTGAGTAACTGTCAGCAATGGGATTGCAACCGCCCTACAGTTAGTTACGTTTGTGCCTTGATGGCTCAGACAATTCCTCTGATTTTTGTGCTGCCCTTTCATGCAGGCTGGGCTTCCAGCCTCTCCACAACTGCCACAGTAACAAAATCGACGCTTCTCCTAGAGCCGTACTGAGTGTGAGATGAGGCAGCCAGTTCACTAACTTCTCACACGGGGTTCTTGTACCTCATTCTGAAACCAGATCCATATTCCCATTTGCACACCATGCGCAGCATCCCTCTGATTGGCAAGAAGGGATGCACCCATGGGACTCATTACTGTCCTTAGTCACAGACAGTAACATTGCTGGGAAACAGCTTCATCCATCTTTGGCGAGCCCACAGACTGCGCCCATTGTAGAGCAGGCCGTGCTCGCCCACCTCCCTGGTAAATTATGGCAATGCACTTGACCTGGGTCTGACTGTGAAGGCCACACAGAAGATTCAGATAGTTCTGCATGCAGGAGCCCACCTCCCAGACAAGAAGGACTGATAAGAGTGCCTCATGCTGGTGCCCTGTGCTCTTCACTGGATGCCCATTCAAGGACAGACCCATTTCAGGATCATATCCTGATCTAAAAATCCTTTAACAAGTTAGGGCAAAGCAGAGGCACTGCATTGCAAGGTACCTTAGCTCCAAAAGCTCGCTGCGCAGGAGAAAAAGCTCACTTTCCGCAGAGGAACCCAGCTTGTGTATCACTATGAAGCTTCTTGTTTCTCTTGACCACCAATATCCATCTAAATTAAATGTTTAGCTCGTCTGGGACACTGACATGTGATCGAAAGCTGTTCTTGGCAGCGTGGAGTTGCCCCTGTGATCATGTTTCAATGTGGAATAAAGCCAAGCCTCCCAGCATGGAGGCTGCCTGGCTGCATGACACAGCATAGGCCTCACTCACCCTTCTTACTCCACTACAGGCTAAGCAAGCACCAAGTGCCCTTTGACTCTGGGGGAAGCACTTCAATCATTTAGTCCACTTTGACCTCAAGCACTTCAGGTAGCTGTTTATTCAAAGACAGAAATATTTGTTAAGCTGGAATTAAGGTTGAGGTTCATTTCAGTAACTTTTTTAGTCTCCAAAGAATAGGGTAGTTGTCAAAAACAAACATCAGAAACCCAGAAAATTTAGGGCCAGATCCTCAGCTGGTGTAAATTGACATACCTTCATTGAATTTAATGATTTACACCAACTACGATTCTGAATCTTGGAGTTAGGGTGCAACTTAAAAGAAATCTTAATAATTGAAAGTATGGAAATGCACAGTCAAGGCCCCCAAACAACCTTAACTGTGCCCCCCGCTGCAATGCTTTGGAAAAAACAAACTCAGAAACTCTCTGACAACCTTATCCTTAAAATCTATTCCATTTCATCATCAACCAGAAACATTAAGATGTTCGAATCCTGCTCATACAGTGGTTGTGCCAACTCCAGCCACTTTAGAACTATACACAGTACACAGAAAAGGATGTACTTTGCAAATAGCATTCTGAAGAGGCAATCATTCCCCAGTCTTCATTAGGATTCCATGTGTCACCAATTATACAAATGTCATTAAACACAGAGTTAATGTATATACATATACAAACCTCCTAGGCACAGAGCATGAAATTATTGCACTTACATGAAAGAAGTATGGTTACGAAGCATCCCGCTTAGTATCGGAGACGTGTCTTTATGAAATGAATTATAAAACCAGTGCTCTGTGGTGCATATTTGTTGTGTCACCCACAAGCTGTACAAGTATAGTGCTTTTTCCACACTGTGGCTACAAACAGCTCAAAGCCAGGACAAGAAAATGATCACGACATGGTCACATTCATTTAAAAATTCCACCAAGGAAAGACTATTTTCTGTAGTATGTGCTTAGCGCTCTTAGAAATCAGATATGAACATAGCTGGGAAGAATAGCACATGGGGAACATTTTTCTTGTGGTTTTTTACGTTCATAGGAAGAGAGGCATTGGTTTGAAGCTAAGGATCCGCCATTTAAATGTTTTCCAAAGCCCAGTGAACCATTCTGATTGATGCTCTTATTTCACCAGGGACTAACCACCCAGATATGTCTTTCTTCATCTCCGAGTTAATCCTGGGCACTAGAGTTTTGCCAAGTTTTGTCAAGGGGGTATAATAAATCAGCTTGATCCGAAGTTTCTAGGAAAAGGTTTTTTAAAATAAGATGAGGCAAAAAAGCATTTGAAGGTGTTGCAAAACATGAGTATGACTGATTTTTTCCAAGTCCCATAAATCTCAAAAATAGCTGGGCCGAATTACCTCATTTTGGGGGAGAAAAAACAACCAGTGAACAAACAAAAACCCTGATGATTGTAGACTACAGTGCAAAGTATGAAGTGAGAAGTGCTTTTCTGAGGATTTGGAGCCAGGAAAAAATTGGGTTTATAGTGGAAAGCAAATTTGAACCTTACTACTATGGCGAGAACACCCCCTTTCCCCAGTCTATCTCCCTGCCCCTGCAGGTACTTCAGTGGGTCCCACCACCCTAGAATCTGGGGTCTCACACACATTAATGAAATAACCCCCATAACATGCTGGAGCGGCAGGAAGGTTTATTGCTCCCAAGTAACAGATTGGGAACAGAGGCACAGAGTGGGTAAGAGAGGGCACTTAAAGGTGCAGATAGGCATCCAGTGGGATTTTTCAAAAGCACCTAAGTGAGTTGGGTGCCAGACTCCCATTACCTCTCAATGAGAGTTAGGCACCAGACCTGCATCTTGAGGCACCTCAACGCCTTGGGAAATCTGGCCCTGCGTGACTGGCCTGAGGTCACACAGGGAGCTTGTTTGATGTGTCACTGTCTAGTGTTTCACCCACAAGATCCTTCCCCCTCCTGGTATGAGTTTGCCTGCAGTCCAGTGCTCCCATCACACTAGTGTCCAGAGGTGAAATCCTGGCCCAGAGAAGCAAATGGCAAAACTTCCACTGACTTCAGTGGCGCCAGGATTTCACCCTACACTGCACTGTAAACCCAGAGCTAGTAGATCTCAAGTTAGCGACCCTGGGTTTGTTAACCTAGGGCTTGAATGTCTACACTCAGTTGTAATCCCAGGTTAGGAATGGTTGAACCCTGGGTCCCAGCCTGGGGCTCTAGAGTCTACACTGCAGTATGTGGGCCCAAGTCCCACCACCCTTATCCCAGACTTCCTAGCCCCTCCCAAAATGTGGCTACTCTTAGCCCCTTGTGCGTGGTGCAGTGTGGGAAAACTTGACTGTCCACCAAACGTGGACAAAAAAAAGTCGGCCCATGGGATTGTGGGATACTTTTGGCAGACTCCCAGATCATGAGTCCAGTGGGGCTGCGTCTACACTGCAAAGCAATAGGGCTTGATCTCTGGGTCCCATCTTGACTCAGGCTTGGACCTTCCACTCCCATGGGGTCCTGGGATGCTGGGTCCGCGATCTGGGTTAGTGAATTTTGTGTGTAGATGGAACAGGGGGTTAGTCTTGAGCCTGAGTTTGGTCCCTGGATTCCATTGCAGGGTAGACGTACCCTTGGTGTCTTGTACAAATGAAAAGGGTCAAACTGTGCTGGGTGTGTCATGGTTATGTGATGGAGGGTGCAAGCAGCCACATCCCCTTTCCATCCCTGTGCAGCAGTTGGGCACAATTGCAATTCCCATGCTCCCCACAGTGCAGGGACTGCTCCCTTTCAACTGAAGAAACCCCAGGGATGAGGTTTGGTCAGGCCCTGTGCCCCCTGCCCTGGCCACCATAGCATGTCATATGCATAGGGGGCAATATTCTGCACTCCCTGGCAGGGTGGATAGCACTGGACACACTCATTCTGCACATCGGGAATGCTTGGAGACATTCTCTGTCTGCCTCCTACAGCTCCCGCTAGGATAGTGCAGCCCAGGTCTGGTTCAATATCTTCAGTAATGATTTGGGAAAGGTAGTGACCAGGGAGTGGCAAACTTTAGAGCTAACACAAAAGTATTTAGATTAGTCAAGTCCAGAGAGGATTGTGAGGTACTACAGGGGACCTAACCAAGCTAGTTAAATGGGCAACAAGATGGCAGATGAAATTCAGTGTCAATACATGTAAAGTAATTCATGTTGGAGGGGAACGTATGAACTACTCATGCCCCTTGCTGGGGTCTAAATTAACTGAATCAAGTCAGGAAATGGACCTGGGCATAACTGTAGAGAACTCAATGAAAACATCCGCTCAGTGTGCAGCTTCGCATAAACAAAATGTTAAGGTGTAAAAGGAACAGGATGGACAATAATACAGAAAATACTATAACACCATTATACACATCAATGCTGCAGCATCAACTAGAATGGACAATGCAGTACTGGTCGTCCCATCTCCAAAAGGATATTGCTGGATGGGGTTCAGGAAGGGGCAATGAGAATGATTAAGGGCCTGGGAAAACTCTCCTATGAAGAAAGACTGAAAAGCCTGGGATTGTTTATCTTAGAAAGGAAACAAGTAAGAGGTTGTGACAAAGGTGTTCAAAATAATGCATGATATTGAGATGGTGGATAGGAAACTTCTATTCTTCCAGTTATTCAATGAAAGTGAAAGGCAGCAAAATGAAAACTAATTAAAGAAAATATTTTTTCACACACTGGGTAATTAGACGGAGGAACTCATTGCCACAGTATGTTGTTAAAGTCAAAAAGTTTGCAAGATCCAAAGAGGAATTGGACATTTATCTAGATAACAAAAATACCCAGTTACAATACACCTCTACCGCGATATAACGCTGTCATCGGGAGCCAAAAAATCTTACCGCGTTATAGGTGAAACCGCGTTATATTGAACTTGCTTTGATCTGACGGAGTGTGCAGCCCCCCCCCCCCGGAGCGCTGCTTTACCGCGTTATATCCGAATTCGTGTTATATCGCGTCATGTTATATCGGGGTACAGGTGTAGTACATATTCTAAAAAAGACAAGAGCTTTGGTATGGATATAAATCATCCTCCTTCAAGCCATAGACCAACCTCTAACTCCTAAGGGTTGTGAGGAAACGTCTCCTGGGGCCAGGGTATCCCATAACCACCCCCCGGATTTTTGCTCTGAAGCAACTGGTGTTGGCCATTGTCAGAGACAGGACACTGGGTGTGATCCAATATGAGCATTCTTAGATTCCTGTGCAAGACAGCAGGACTCCTATATGAATGAAGATCAAAGGGCCTTTGGAAAGAGAGCAGGGGCAAGTATTTGGCTCATGGTCTCTGCTGGGAGCTTGGTTCTAAGGGCTAGCCTCACAATTGCTGGTCTAGGAAGCCCCATGGCAGCAATTCTTTTTCTCAGCCCCCTTTCCATTTCAGGGAGGGGCGTGTGAGAGGTGCTTACTCCACCAGGAGGACACTAGATTTCTTGGAGGATATGGTGTGTTCTTCTCTATCCCCCGCCCCCACCCCAGACAGTAGCAATGTGTCTTGCGGGGAGAGGTACTTTTGGGAAAGCCACCACCTTGGCCAACACAAGGGATTGAACCAGGATTTCCAGAGATACAAAGCAGGAGCTGCTATAGCTTGAGCTGCAGCTGGGTGGCAGAGGGCTGTAACAGACTCACATCCTCTGTGCATTGGGCGCAGAAGCGGACATGGGACACACATGGGTTATACTTCCATACAGTCATAGATTTTAAGTCAAATGAAACCGTTGTGATCATCTAGTCTGACCTGCATATCGCAAGTGATAGCCCCTCACCCCGTGATTCCTGCAACAAACCCAGTAGCTTCTTTTCCTGTTATTCTTTATGTATCATACTCAAAGTTTATGACCTAAGGCATTTGAGTGTTTGTGGACTCAGGTTACAATAAACTGCTTTTTAAAAACACATTAGATTTTTTCATCTTTTCCTCTCAGTGTCACTACAGGGCAGAGTTAAGGTTTCTGCTCAAGGAGAAACTTGATTATGAAGAACAAAAGGGAAGAAAAGGACCATTAATCCTAAAAAATATATATTCAAATGTAGCCTATGCACAAGAGTTCAGGAAGTTTTAATGATACGGGGAGTTGTCTATGACAGGACAGAGTTAAGGTTCTTTAGGTGCGTTTCCAGATATTAACATGTTGGATTTCTTTTCAATTTAACCTTATTTGTAAATTTCCTGGGTTCATAAGACTTGGTTTTAGACAATTACCACATCCCTGTAATATAGTGTACCCTAAACTACTGACATATACTGTCAATCTTAACTCCATTTTAATGTGCTTTTTGTCATGGAATATTTGCTGATAAAGTTTGCAGATGACACAGACATTGGTGGAGTGATAAATAACAGTGAGAAAAGGTCAGTTATACAGGGCAATCCAGATCGCTTGGTAAATTGGACATGAACAAACAACATGAATTTTAATGCAACTAAATGCAAGGTTATAAATCTAGGAACAAAGAATATAGGTCACACTTACAGGATGAGAGACTGTATCCTGGAAAGCAGGGTACAGACTCTGTAAATGACTTAGGAGTCATAATTACCTACATGGGGAGAAGATACTTGATACCATAGGAGTTTTTAATTTAGCAGATAAATGCATAACAAGATCTAATAGTAGGAGCTGAAGCTGGAAAAATTCAACCTGGAAATAAGATGCAAATTTTTACCAGTGAGAATAATTAATCATTGGAACAGATTCCCAAGGGATGTGGTATATTCTCTATTTACCTGCAGTCTTTAAATCAAGACTGGACTTATTTCTAAAACAGATATTATGGTTTAACAACAAGCCACTGTACTTGAGGCAGGAATTGCTAGTGAAAATACTGTGTTTTGCAGGAGGTCAGACATGATGATCATAATCTTCTGACCTTAATATCTATGAATCTTTGCATCACAGTTGACAATAAGCATTCCTTTTTAGATCTAATTGTCCATACATTCATAGAATATCAGGGTTGGAAGGGACCTCAGGAGGTCATCTAGTCCAACCTCCTGCTCAAAGCAGGACCAATCCCCAACTAAATCATCCCAGCCAGGGCTTTGTCAAGCCTGACCTTAAAAACCTCTAAGGAAGGAGATTCCACCACCTCCCTAGGTAACCCATTCCAGTGCTTCACCACCCTCCTAGTGAAAAAGTTTTTCCTAATATCCAACCTAAACCTCCCCCACTGCAACTTGAAACCATTACTCCTTGTTCTGTCGTCTGCTACCACTGAGAACAGTCTAGATCCATCCTCTTTGGAACCCCCTTTCAAGTAGTTGAAAGCAGCTATCAAATCCCCCCTCGTTCTTCTCTTCTGCAGACTAAATAATCCCAGTTCCCTCAGCCTCTCCTCATAAATCATGTGCTCCAGTCCCCTAAGCATTTTTGTTGCCTTCTGCTGGACTCTTTCCAGTTTTTCCACATCCTTCTTGTAGTGTGGGGCCCAAAACTGGACACAGTACTCCAGATGAGGCCTCACCAATGTCGAATAGAGGGGAATGATCACGTCCCTCGATCTGCTGGCAATGCTCCTACATATACATTCAGCTAATCAGGAGTTGCAAGATCATTTGCAGTAACAAATCTGGTGACTGCAGATAATGTTAGATACTTTAGGTTCAATGGGAGTTGGTCTGATACCATAGACAGCAGCTCAGAGCCAGTCAGGTCCCTTGTGGGCTGCCAAAAGCCTAGAACAATAATAACAATAATTCTAACAGTTTCACCAAGATTAGCAATTTTTTGGTCATGAACAAAATGGAGAGTCATTGACCAATGATTCAGCCAGAATTTATAGGGTGATTTTCAAATAGTTTTCAGGCCAGAAACTGAGATACTTAGTAGAACTAAAATTATTTTTCTATGTATTAAGGGTGCTGTTTTGCAACCTAAAATTACTGGGCCAACATCTGACAATTTGCACAGAAATCAGGAGCAAACATTTGTTTTTCACAACTGTCCTGTAATCAATGCATCTGGCTTTCAGGTATGAAGCTTTTGACTATATAGCCTATAAGATATGTACAAAAATCATTATTTCTCATTTGATTCCATACAATGAACTCTTAAACTCATAGGAAAATGGGTTGGCAGCCTTTTTACACGTACTTGGACTGTGAGATATACATTGAATGTAGAGCTCTCTCCATTGCTCTCTTAAATAAGTATATATTAGTGGATCAGACATAGATATGAGATTTTTATAATGGCTGATTTAGGATTGGTTTTACATTGTTTAGTATAGTTTTAATTTTTCAATTAATTTTGTCCCAATCCAGCAAAGAATTTAAACATCAGCTCAAGAGTAAGCATGTGATTAGCCCTTGGCCCCAAATGAGATCAGGGCCCCCTTGTACCAGGCCTTGCACAAACACATATAGAGACAGTTGCTGCCCCAAGGAGCTCCCAACGTAAAGAGACAACACAGACAGTGGGTGGGAGGGAAACAGATGCATGGGGCAGGGAAGTGACTTGCCTACAGAAGATCAGTGTCAGAGCCAAGATGAGGAGCCAGGTCTCTTGGTCCCCAGCCCAATGCACTAGACCATACTAGATGATGATGATGATGATGGCCGCAGGGTGGGAGACAATTCCTACCCCTACATGTCTACAGATTAATGCAGTGCTGCCTACTCTGACTGACCTTTTTAACTTTGTTCCACTTTAATACAAAGGAAGCTTAAAAAACAACTATGAAAACATGTTCTGGATATGTTTCCTGTCAAGTGTCTCCATCCAAAACTTGATTCCTTGGAGCTGAGAGGAGAGCATTACAGATGGAGCAGAGCTCGGTTTAGTTCTTTCAACATGAAAACTCATTGACTCAACAGCACAGCTTGTACCTACCTGTAGCTGGAAGATTCCCTTGCCCCCTGAAATTGATGGCCGTGCTATCTACCACACAATTGCTGACTATTGAAAATATAATCCTGGAGGTGTTTGCAAACTGCATCTGCCGTTGCTGGATTTTGTGGCTGAGTCTGCACATCCTTTGAGAAGGTGGCACTGTCTATTGTCTTTCCCTTTGGAGTGTTTTTGTGCACTTTGTGGGAGTATTTTGCTCTCTAACTCTTTCCAAATGAACGTGCAAATCCCAGCTCCCGTTAGTCATTTCATTTTTCTTAATCCTTTAAAAGGGCCTTCACAGTGCAACAAAGTTATTTTGGTGTCACTGGGAAAGCTCTTGAATCCTTTTATAACCCCATGAGGGATATTTTTCTCCTTGATATTTTCTCAGGTTTAACAATTTATTTATTTCTGAGTGAGTGATAGTAGCTTTTAGAATAAGCCACACACCGATTATATTGTTATTACTATTTTGATGATTGTAGCTACTGAACATATTCTGACTGAGGACCTTTATGTACAAACCTTCTACTCTGGAATTGTGAAATACGCCATCCCCTTTTCTAATCTCTCTCTGCCTCCACTTCCTTAGATGGATTGTCTGTGCATCTCATTGCATATTTTGAATCAAAAGATAATTAAGTTACATTTCTGTGCATTGTTTACTGTTGCCCTGAACCAGTCACTGTTCCACTGAGGTTAATCTTGGGTTTTTGCAAGCCTATTTGTAATACCTTCTTCTCAGTTACAATTTTCATTTTACTATTATTAAATATTCCCAGACATTACATTATGATGTGCCTCTGAGCTTAAATTCCTGAATTAGGGACTGCTCACATCTGGGCTTGTTCTGCAAATGATTGTTCTCCTTTACAAAGGAATAGATATTAAAGCTGAATGTTGAAATGATTTCCCATAACTCTTTGGGATGGGTCTGCACAGGTACATGTTGTAACACAATCTGTTTGGAATGGCCTTGGCAGAAAAAGGAATAGCAGAATCTATTTAATCCTATGCCGCAAGTAGCAAAAATATCTAACCCTCCGTTCACCTGTTCGAGTTACACAACAAAGAACTAGAGAGGGATTGGAGAGGTGACGGTGGACCTTGGCTTTGCAAAAGAAAATGCTGCCAGACTCGGGTTATGTTGCACACTTTATGCCTGTTCACTGCATAGATCATGGCATTCTAAATGTTTTCTTGTTTTGCTTTGTCTCAAGCTAATTCTGCCCCAGGGGTTCCCAGCCTATGGCCTCAAGTGTCATTATGAAGCTGTTGAAGTGCTGCAGGAAGTATTTTGCATATTTTTGCAATGATAGTCAAACACTGGAAATCAGTTTACCTGAAAGTCGGAGTCTCGAGTTTTTATCTTGTATCAGGTTCAGGATCAATTGGCAGCTTGTGTTTTGGGTGATGCTGTTATGATGAATTGACATGGATCACAGAAAAAAACATTCAAATGTTTCCCCGGGTCCAAATATTCCAATGCTGATCAGAACTCATATTTGGTACCACCTGACATTTGAAATTGCTTTTCGTTTTTTCCTACTCGTTTTAACTTCTTATGACAGCGTCACTCTGTTTCACATACACACATGCACACATAAATACAGTCAGAGACAGATGTCCTCTCTGCCTCCATCATACACATACACACACTTATAGACACACTGACCTGCACAGATTCAGACACAGATATACATACAGGCAGATGCACAAATGCAGGCACATAGAGTCAGAGGCACACACAAATGTCCACACACACATATACGCAGACATAGATTCACTCTCACATGCACTGATTTGCACAAAGATACACACAGAGTGAAACCATAACTTTTTTTTGTTCCCATTATCTCTAACCCATATACTCCAGGAAGTTTAATTTGTTCTCGATGGTAATCACCATTAAATAGAAATTGTCTTTTTCTGTGTAAACACGTCATTAGTGAAGCTGGTTTCTGCAGGGTCCAGATTTCATTTTTATTAAAATGAAACACTTTTAGACTCCTCACTGTGTCCAAGGATGAACAGTATAATTTTAACCCATTGGGTTGGCCACAGATAATTGCGCTAGCATTTGATTGGATGATTAGAGAAATATCCTCTTCTCAAGCAGTATAATTTGCATTTTCCTCTACTTCTATGGAGCTCAGTCATGCTTTTGTACACAGGCAGTTTTAATGAGCATTATAAATCCTAATGAATATATTTCCATGTTCATTTTATTGGCTTGTTTTTATTACTGAATGTCTAAAACACAGGTCCAGTTAAAAACCTGCAGATGAAATGAATGCACAGTGTGGTCTGGTAAGAGGCATTATATTTATTTTTCTCTCTCTCTCTTTATTAAGAATCATTGTGAATAAGGAAGTCTCCTGTTTATGGAATAAGAACTGGGAACACAGTGGGGAAACTGTTTGAATTCTTGAGCCCCAGACATTAGAATACAAGGCATTCTCCTCTTACGGGCGGCACCACATCTTTCAGAAACAGTGAATCCTGGAGGGAAGCGTCTTTTCTCTTGTTGACTTTAGAGGGTAGCGACTTGGAAGCCAGGACACTTGATGACTCAGGACTGGGACTGACCTTCAGGTCAGCTATTGAAATCTGTTCTGGTCAGTGTTGACTGAGAGCCATTATCCTCGGGCAGCTGTTCCCTGCTCTCTGTGCAATACATTTAGGGGCTTGGGACAGATGCTGATGTGTAGGTGACCCCATCACTAAACTCACCGTCACAATTGGCCCCCATGTTAGCAGACTCAGAGAACAGGGCCAGGCTGGAATGGGCCTGGAGAATGAAGGCTCATCTCCTCGGAGTCTCTCCAGAACATGACTGATGCCCATTGGTGGGGCAGTGCAGGGAAGTTTGCACTCCTGCTTCCCAGGCTGTGCATGATCTGTGGAGAAATTAAGGATGTCAGTCTGCAGGGCTGTTTATCCAGAACCTCATCAGTACTAGAGTCACTGACATTTACTATAAATGTTCCTGTTGCTCAATGATTATTCTCTAACACCTACTGTGACTTCATCTGCAGTCTCATTGGAATACCCATTCTCTTCTCTTCCCTTCTCTTTGCTTCTCTTCCTCAGGTATCATTGAGACACCCTCTTGAAGTGTTTTCAATGCCTCGATAGATTCAAGATGTCCTTGCCGTCAGTCTTTAAGAGAAATCTTCAGTGAAATATTAACTACCAAAATATTATTTCATTCCAAAGTGAGATATGCAAGAAATGACATCCCCACTGCTGCCCCATCTTGTGATATTAGTTGTGTGCCCAACAGCCCCCGGCAGTGGGGAGCTGCGCAGATACAGTCCCTGATCCATTGCCTTCCTCCATTGCATGTTCTCTAGATCCTACTGTGTTAACTCCCTAGCCACTAGCTCTTTTCTGGGATCTCTGCAATCTGACTTCTGCCAAGGCTGCGTTCTCGTTCTGGCCAAGGCCAGTGGTACAGCTGGGCACCCTTTTTTGATATTGGAAAATGTCAGAGATTTTCACAATATTTCACAATTAAAACTAAGAAAAGTAAAAGTGTTGACAAATGTGACCAGCTGTATGCAAGGGCCTCCTCTGTATCCCATTCTCCTTGATTTCTCTGCCACGCACACCAGCCCGACACACCATCCACCATAATACCCTCAGCTCCCTAGGCTTTCACAGCTCTGTGCTTGAGCGGTTCCTCTCCTAGCTCTCCAAATACTCCATCAGTTTCTCTCTTGAATCATACACTTCCTCCTCCTTCCCTCTCCCACTCTCAGCTTGAGCCTACCAGGTTCTTGTCTGGTCCGCTCCTTTTCTTAGGCTCCACTTTATGCCATTGGGTCAGAAAGCGATGCAGCAACTATGACTGTATAGCTTGTATGGAGGGAGACCTGAGTTCCTAGTCTCTGCTCCATAGTGGGGATTCAAACATGGGATTCTGTAGCGACCCCCACCCCCCCATGTGTCCCGATATTTTCTTCCTCTCATCTGGTCTCCCTACACTTGGATTACAGTGTTGTTAATCAGGAGTCAAACAGCCTGAATGCCACTCTCTCAGCATCCCCAGATCTGAATGTTGTTAAACTTTCATATAGTACCATACCCTACATGACTGCACAGATTGATAAGGGTATAGGAACTGTCATGCGGGATCAGATCAGGGTCCATCTAGTCCAGTATCCTCTCTCTGATAGAGGCTCACATCAGATGCTTCAGAGGAAGAAGCCCTGCAGTTGGCAATTATCAGATAACTGCCTCAGGGGAAGATTTCTTCCAATTCCCATGGGCTAGTGGTCAGTATCCTTTCAAAGTTTTTGTTTATTTTTTTAATATTCACTCATCTATCTCTGGATGCTTTTGTGATTGATGTAGATGTCCAATCCTCTTTGGATTCTGCTAAGTTCTTGACCTTAATGATTTCATGTGGCAATGAGTTCCATATATCAATTGTACATTGTATGAAAAAGCATTTCCATTGATCAGATTTACTATTGCTCATAGTCCTTGCCCCAAAGAGAGTAAATCTAAATTAGAAACAAGCTCAGAACCCAGTGAGAATCATAGTCCTGTGTAGCATTTAAATCTCTGCAGTGATGCTGAAGTAAATGTTTAAGTCCATTTCAGGGAGTGCGCTGAAGAGACAGAAGAGAGTGGGAGCGAGAAAAGAAAAGAAAGTTAAAGGAGGAGCACCAAGGTAGAAAGGGTGAGACACAGAGAGCACAATGCCCAGGATGGCGTGGTCAGCTTTTAAAGGCAGTCTTGGTATTTAGATATAAATATTGGGCCCAAACTTGGAATCTGACAAGGATCCCTTGTGCACTGTGCTGCTCGCTGTAATGCAGAATCAGTGGAACTGATGCGATTTCCCATTGAAGAAGCTTGATTACATTTCTTTCACCTTAGTCTTGCAATGAGGAAAAGAGGAGGAAGGAGATGTGGCAAGCGCTCAGTCTAGGTTAACAGGCAGGCAGAGCGAGTGGCAGCCTCCAGACCCCTTCTGGCTGGTGGAGAGTATAACCTATTAAGTGGTCTCTGCTTAATGGGTTTGGTTATCTACTGAATATAACAAGTTTCATGTAGAGAAATTTACCTGTCTGATGATTTGGGCTGACACTTCTAGCATCCATTACATTAGAATGGGGAAAAGTGTTCTAAAAACATATCCTGGGTGTTCATCTGCACAACATGCATTTGGGAATCACAGTTTCTCCTGCAGTTTTTCCTTGCGCTTGCAATTCGTGGTGCAACTGGCTGGAGAGTGGTTGTTGCTTTCTCTGTTGATCTGTGACCCAACCTGCCGCAGGTTTGGATTTGGATCACAGTATGAAGCTTCCCGATCCCCCAAACTGTCTCAGTTTCACTTGACCTGCTAAACAAGGAGACTCTGTGGCTTTATTTTTTTTCATTTTATTGCCCTGTTGCCTTAGAATCAGGGAAAGACCCTTCTTCTGTAGGAAAGTTCAGCAGTCTTTCAGTTCAGGAGCCACAAGAGTACAGGACAAAGCATAAGGTACTCCACATTCCTGTAGCCAGTGATGTCAAGAGCAAAGCCGGCTTCCTCTACCCATCGTAGCTTATATTGGTCTGTGGTGCTTGGCTTCTCCTTTCTATATAGCAAAGGAAGACAGAGGCAGAAGATACAAGAAGTGAACTAAGGAAGTGGGGAAGGATAGGTTTTTGTGGAACATTGGTCCACCTTCTGTGGGAAGAAGGAACTGTATGGTTTGGATGGTCTCCACCTCATTATGAGGGGAACCAATCTCCTCAGGAACAGGGTGGCTAGAGAAGTCAGGAACTAATAATAAAAGGGTGACAAGCCAAAGTTTAATCTACACTGAATATTTATTTATTGTTGGTCAAAATGTCCCTAGTTACTGAAAGCACGCTCAGCCTTTGAAACAATCCCAGCTGGGCAAGTGGGCTGCAATCACTGAGCGACAGAGGGCACGCAGGGCTTGCTGCAAAACGAATGATGCGTGAATTGAGAGTGCACATTCAGTGCTGCCTGCTTTCCTTCTCTGGACAGAACAGGACTGGTGTCAGGCCCAAGGACAGCAGGAGAACAAACCACATTTGAATTTGCTTTTTACAACTGGAATTTGGTCTGGCAGTGACACAGCCACTTTTCCATCCCAAGGGTTGTGTTTTTACCTGTTGATACATGGCTAACCAGAGGGAGAATTCCAGTTGAGAGAAAGTTCAGCCTGGATTGGATTCTGTGGGAGTTTGCTTCCTAAAGGATTTCTTATCCCATCTCAGGCTCACTGAGTGCTGCTTGCGTCAGGCAGTGGTGCAAGTAGAAATCATTTCTTGACAGTACGCTGGACTCATGGGAGGGACATAAAGGAGGGGCACGTGACCTCCCCCTGGTACAGCAGCCACGCCGGTGGGCTCTCTGGGCTCTCCGGAACCACAGTGGCCAAAGGAGGAGACGAATGTGGGGCAGCCCCACGCCGGCAGCTCCTCCGGCGGCTGTACCACCCCTAGCCCTGCCCCCAGCCCTGTCTTTCGGCGGGGCTGCTGTACAGACAGAGGAGACACAGCTCCGTGGAAGGGCAGGGGGCGGGGCTGGGGGTTCTGCTCCTTCAGGGCTCTCCCAGGAACCACAGCAGGGAAAGGAGCAGAATGTGGGATCGCCACGGCGTGCTGGCAGCTCCTCTGGCACGGCTGCTGTATCGCCCCCAGCCATGCCCCCCACCTTTGTCCTCCAGCAGGGCTGCTGTACAGACCCCAGGTAGGAGGACTCAGGAGACGTGGCTGGGGGCGGGGCTGGAGGCGGGCTCCTCCTCTGTCTTTCTGGTATGCTGTACCAGCTATAAATATCTTACTGGTATCACGAACCGGACCGGACAGCCCTACTTGCACCACTGGCATCAGGCTTCTCTCAGACAGTTTGATTGTAACAGGAAAGGGATAGTTCAGCCCTGTCCAAAGTAATCACTCCGTTTTGGGATGCCCAAGTCAAGACACCTAGAGATGTTGAGCCCTCAATAAGTTGTGGGTACTCAGCACCTCTGAAAATCAGGCTCAAGGTCTCTCAGCTTGGGAACCCCCCAAACTGAGAGAGCCCAAGTCAGTGACCTCTCTTCAAAATTTTGGGTGCACTCTGTCTGATATGGTAAGTTGCTTCCTGTCTTGTTTGGGTATCTTATAGTGGGTGGGGGTGGGGTCCAAAGTTGTTACTAGGTTTACTTTATTTTCTATTCCAAGGCTAAGTGCCAGTAAATTAGGGTTACCATACGTCCGGTTTTTCCCGGACATGTCCGGCTTTTCGGCAATCAAACCCCCGTCCTGGGGGAATTGCCAAAAAGCCGAATATGTCCGGGAAAAATGCCGGCCGGGCACTTCCCCTCCCGCGGCTGCTCTGCTCCTCCCCTGACTCTTCGGCTCTGTTTAAGAGCCGAGCTGCCCGAGCGCTACCGGCTTCGGGCAGCCCCCATGCCTCCGGACCCTGCGCCGCCGGAGCCCGGGAGGGGAAGTGCCCGGCCGGGGGCGCAGAGTCCGGAGGCATGGGGGCTGCCCGAAGCCCGAGCGCTACCGGCTTCATGGTTTGCCAGGCAGCCTCCAGACCCTGCGCCCCCGGCTGGGCGCTTCCCCTCCCGGGCTCCGCTGCGCTGGGGAAGCGCCGGCCGGGGGCGCAGGGTCTGGGGGCTGCCCGGCAAACCGTGAAGCCGGTAGCGCTCGGGCAGCCCTTTTCGCGTGGCTGGGAGTGGGAGGGAGGAGGGGGCGGGGTTGGGGCAAGGAAGGGGCGGGGCTGGGGGTGGGAAATGGGCGGGGCCAGGGCCCCATGGAGGGTCCTCTTTTTTTATTTGTTAAATATGGTAACCCTACAGTAAATAGCCAGCAATTTGTTCAGAGGGGATATGGAGGAGTGGGTCACTCTAATCTTGTCCTTGTAGAGCTGCAGGTACAGTATAAATAACTCACTTGAGGCACAGCATTTTTATTAGAAAGGTGATAAGTGCAAAAGCAATCTGCCAAGTCCATAGCTGAGTCAGGTCTTCAGTTCTTGAACGTATCGATTATTGGTGCATACCGAAGAGACTCTTTTAGTCAGTACCTGTGTTTTATTGGGTTGAGGTGTAACGTGTGAGAAGTTGTTGCTTTTCAAATGGAAACAGAGACGGTCTCCAGTGGAAATTGCAGGACATGCTGTCTGCTGGCAAGAGGCTGGGAAGCTTTACATGAATGCACATGAGCACTGACAGCTGAAGGAACCTGGCAGGGCAGGCTTGCAAACTGCATTTGTGCCTTTTAAAAATTAATGTTTAAAGAAGAACTGTCAGCTCTCTGGGCAGCAGCAGGGGCAGACGGGACATGGGGCAGGCAAAGAAATGTGGTGGAATGAATAGTGTTCTGTACTCCAGGAAGTTGCTGATTGATGACACTGATACTAGGCTCCTGTGCAAAAGCTATCTCACCTCTCCTTGCATTTAGTGTATTTATTTAAAATCCCAGCACAGATTAGCCTGACCAGAGCCCTGCTGCTCTCCATTTATAGGCAGCCTGCTTGGCGCTGTTTGCATAAGACCACTTGGGGAGAGCAAGGGATTATGGGCACTACAGAAAATGCCCAGTTGAAACAAATTTTAATCTTTTTTCTCTAAACTGCTCCAAGTATCCAGCACAGAACAATTTACTCCTTAAACTGAGTGTTTGTTCTGTCTCTGACATCAAGATTGTTAAAATAAAGATCTGGATGAATTAAGTGTAGTATCTGGATCGCCTGGGTACTGGCTGCCAGCTCAGGGGCATTCGGATTTATCGGTGGAGCTGCTTTGCAGAAAGAATGCAAAAAACTCATGGCAAGGTTGGAGAAGCCCCTGCAAAAAGCATTATAACAGCGAGGGGCACCTTCTCTCTGAGTTCTGCAAGGAGCTTTGCATTAAAGACACTTGCTGCTGCCTGAGGGTATGATGCCCTTTTCTGTTT
Source organism: Emys orbicularis (assembly GCF_028017835.1). Taxonomy (NCBI): domain Eukaryota; kingdom Metazoa; phylum Chordata; order Testudines; family Emydidae; genus Emys; species Emys orbicularis. The sequence goes on along the minus strand of NC_088697.1, from coordinate 16,308,697 downwards.
GCCAGCTTTCGTCTGTGCACAAGGCATGGCCTCATTGCAGCTCTTCGTCAAACCGCACTCCTTCTACGAAGGCCAGGAGAAACGAGCATGTTCTTACTAGCGTGGAGTGAAGTGAACAAAGCTTTAAGTCACTCTCTGCCCCACATTCTCCACTGTGTCCCGCTGTCTCGGAGGTTGTGGGGCAGGGACTGTCATCAGGTTTATATGTTGTTCAGCACAGAGCATTTGCTGCCTTGAAACAAATATTCAGTCAATAGCAATAACAGGGTGGCAATTCTGTTTGGCCATGGTCATTCTGTGCTCAGTCGGGCAGAGATTTCTGCCTTCCACTCAGGCCCCTCTACCTCTGTAACAGCTGCAGTCCAGCTGCTGGCAACCCTGCTGAGGAGAGTGCTAAACCTCTCTGGGGTCAGAGCTGTGGTATGTCGGTTTCTATAGCAACCAGCCAAAGGTCCACTTTCTCAGAACAGTTCCCCTCCTCAAGCGAGTTGTGGAGTTAGCTCAGCTGAAGAGTATGTGGCTGCAGAGCACTGGGTTAGCGCACTCCCATCTCCCCTTAACCTGCAGCCCTCTCTGTAGTTTATAACAAACTTGCGGAATTGGGTGAGGCGATTTAGGCTTGAAAAGCTCCATTTTATTAGCCAGAAGGTCCCTGGAAATTGCTTCGCTGTCTCCTTGTGACAGCCTCCTCCCCGGCAGCGTTTCAGATGGAATAGTGACTAGAATAGCAGTAACATGAGTGATAACAGCTTGCAGTTCAAGAGCAGAAGGGGCGGTGAGCGAGCATCCCAGACAACCCCATACCTCTGAAGGGCCAGGTTGCCCATGTTCCTCAGTGCTGTGCTTTTCCTTCTTTGCCTAGTGCTAGAGCTCACCTTCAGCGCAGGAATGAGGGGCCTTGTTGTCTGTCTGTTCAATTCTGCTTGGCTTTCCAGTGCCCTTTTAGCGGCTCTCTTTGCGCTGAGGGGCAGATGAATAGCAGAGGGTTCCTTTTAGTTGCTAATTAACAACATGTTCTTCTTTTAAAACACACATAGAACAATCCATACACAACATACACCCAACAACAGCGACAATCATCCATACGGCCTTTACAGTCACACGAACACATGTAACAGCAACAGACATGCACGTGGCAACCCCTACACAACATACCCAGCTAAAATAATAAACACATAAACAAAAATAACCACTTGAACACCCCAGCCTCTCTTAATAAAATACATCTGTTATGTCTGAACCTTGTTTATAATAAGTGCCAGAATATCTATTCACTTTAATGATGTTATCAATATCTGTAAGAAAGCTACATACAAAATCAATGCTTTTAAATAATCAGATCATTACAAGTTCATCTACACCAGTAGGGCCATATCTGATTTTACTGTCTGTGATTCTGTAACCAAGTTGTAAGAGCTGTGAAGATGAGCATGGGAATAGATCTAGAAATGTTCAGAACTGGTTGCCCTAGAAAGATAATAATACTCTTAATCCTGGGCTACCTAAGGCCTGAGTCTATTCTTATCCATGCTGCTGTAAATCAGGAACCAGTCCACTGAATTCAGCAGAATCTACTGGGGTAAAACCAATGTACATGAGATCAGACTTCAGCTCCTACTGTCCATGAGGCAGTCCTGCCTGCTACTGAGTACTCGCACTTCCAATGATTAACTCAGTACCTCTCAAGCGGCTCCCAGTACATGGCAGGACCAGGCCCCATCTGAGGTTCAGGAGGTAACTCTGTGACTCTACTTCTCTCTATCTACTGACAGATCGCAAAATGTGATCATTGATGGCGAGTCATTGTCGACTGGGATGTTCCTAGGCATATGTTCTCAGCCCACTGCTATTGAATGTTTTTATCGAAATATGAAAGTAAATATAAAATCATTGTTTATAAAGCTTGCAGCTGACACAATAATTGGTGGAGAGGTAAATCATGAGAACAAGTCAGTTCTGGAAAGTGATATGGATAGTTCAGTAAGTGATCACAAATGACATGTATTTTAATACAATCAAATACAAGGTCATAAATCTAAGAACAAAGACGGTAGGTCACACTTACAGGATGGGGTTCTGTGTTCTGGAGAGCAGTGACTACAAAAAGGATTTAGCTGATACGATGAATAACTAACTGAACACAAGCGCTCAGTGTGACACTGTGGCCAAAAGGGCAAATAGCAATGCTTATATCTATAAATGGGGGATATTGAGTTGGATATGGTACTGGTGAGACCACTACAGGAATAGTGTGTCTGGTTCTGGTCTGCACACTTTAAAAAGGATGTTGGGAAATTTAAGGAGGTTCATAGAAGAGTCACAAGGGTTAAAAAACTTACTTTACAGTGAAAAACTTTGGAAGTTCAATCTATTTAGCTTAGTAGAGAGAAGGTTAAGAGATGACTTGATCCTGGTCTATAAATACTTGCATGGGGAGAAGCCATCTGATAATAGATGACTCTTTACTCTATCCAATAAAATCAGAATAAAATCTAATTGCTGAAGGTTGAAGCTAGACCAATTCAATTTGGAAACAGAAAACACATTTTTAACAATGAAGCTAATTATTTAGCCATTGAAACAACCTACAGAGGGATGGGGTGGATTCTCCAGCACTTGAAATTTTAATATCAAGATTGGCTGTCTTTCAGAAAGACCTCATCTAGTTCAACCCAAAGTTATGGGTCAAACTAATTGATCAGAAGGGTCCCTTTCTGATACTAAAATCTATGGATCTATGAACTGCTGCACCAGAGCTGCTGTTCCAGGTGCCATGAGTTTGATGGTCTCAGCAGTGTTTGTGATGAGTGAGCAGGCAAGTGTGGGGCTGAATAAGGAGCTGGGAAGTTCAGTGACCCACAGCAGATAAAACAGGACTTGGTTTCTTCTCTTTCCCCTTTTCACCAACACCTTTTATTTTACTTTGGGGGGAGGGATAGCTCAGTGGTTTGAGCATTGGCCTGCTAAACCCAGGGTTCTGAGTTCAATCCTTGAGGGGGCCACTTAGGGATCTGGGGCAAAATCAGTACTTGGTCCTGCTAGTGAAGGCAGGGGGCTGGACTCCATGACCTTTCAAGGTCCCTTCCAGTTCTAGGAGATAAGATGTCTCCATTATTTTATTTACTTTCACATTTCTATAGGCAGGTTCATTGCTCAAGATATAGAAAGTATTTCAGGTCCCAGTGTACTATATTGTGGCAAATATTAGAGTTAGTTTTAGTGATGACTTTCTCTTTGTTTGTGAGAAGAGGCGGATGAAGAAAGAGAATTCATGTCCTGGTGTTCGAGAGCTCAACTGTTATAAACACAAATATTTACTGCATTCTTCACAGTGTCAAGTGACATCTACTGGTTTCATTCATGCTTTTGATCATTGCACAGATTGCATCATTTGAACCAATAGCCTTAGACTGGAACTAGTGACCTACCATCTAAAATCTGCCTCTTCATTGGAAGAGCTGGGATTTGATTTTTGTTTGAATTTTGTTGTGTTTCCCTGTTTAGGGGGATATGTCAAGTATTCCTCACTTCAGATAAACGCTGGAGCCCAGATACACAAAGAGACGTAGGTGTTGCAATGCTCAACTTTGCAGCTCCTAACTTTTAGGTGCCCAGCCACCCAGTGGAATTCATAGTTCTGAGCTCTCTGTGGCTCGTCAGCGTGTCTCTCTCACCAATGGAAGTTGGTCCAGTCAAAAATTTTACCTCGCCCATCTTGTCTCTCTACTGTCCTGGGACCAACATGGCTACAACAACACTGCATAGTCCTGAGTTAAGCACCCACGCTCCCTGTACAATGCATGGGGAGAGCTAGGCACCTAGCAAGGGGATGCACCAAAGTCAGCAAGCTGAGTGAGGTGCTGCCCAAGATAGACAATAGGAAAATCTGAGGAGATGTAGGTGCTGAGGGACTTCAGGCACCTACAGAGTTATATAGCAGCTGAGTGGGATTTTTGAGGATCTCATTGATGCCTAAATGTACTTGTACTTAGGCAGCTACAGTGGCAGTTAGTAACCAAAGTCCTTCGTGGATCTAGACAAATTCCCAGTGTCTCTTTTGTGTTAATTTAAACCACAGACTGACCCGGTTTGCAAATGGCTGTTGTTTTGCATGAAAAGATCATTTTCAAGGATAACAACTTGGTGTCCCAGATGGATCAGTTCAGAAAGCCCTATTTTTTATACAGAGTAACATAGGCTATTCTGTACTTTTCCTTCTATTCATTGGTATTAAGTCAGCAAAAATCTGTTTTACTGATGCCAAGAAATAGGGGACCTTCCCGAAAAGAATGTGCCATTTAAAGAGTCTCCCTGAATCCTTTCTGAACATAAGCCAGAGATACATACTGCCCGGCACCCTTCCAGCAAATACCTAGTCGTAAAAATATCTCTGAGACAGTCAATGGTTTCAAGCAGCAAGGGCAGTGCATGATTTATATATATATTGCTGATTTGCTGGCATTTCTGGATAAGCAGAGTTGTGGGCATGGGGTGGAGGGAATTGTATCTGAATTGGGCCCTGATTAGAGCTAATCAGTTCGACGTTGATGATGAAGGTAGTTTGTAACAGAATCTGTAAGAAATGGCAGAACCTAATGTATTTCACAGAAACTTCCACAATTAAAACAACACATATAGAAGATGGTTTGTTTGGTTGCTGTGCACACTGGGGGCCTGCGGTTCACCTCTGATTAGTCATACACTAAGCCCAAACTTATTCCAATAAAAGCTCTATGTAATGACACACCATCATTATGATATGTGTGTTTCTCTTTTGAGGTCCCTGTTCAGATAACAGTACACTGGAAGTCTACACTCACATTCAGAGGTTTAAATGACCATGAAAGTGAATCTGAGTGCTTTGTGAAATCACCAAAAACTTGAGACATAGGTAGATGTTTATTCCCAATTTCTCTCTGTGTGTGTGTGTTTTTTTTTAACACACTTAAAAGCTCTCTCAAGATTTTGAACCAGGATTTAAAATCATCCACCAAATGGCCCTCCCTGCATGTTGGGCTTTAGCATTATTACTACTTGGATTGGTTCATAGTATTTCAGTTCCATGTAGGAAAGACTGACCCGTCCATTTTCATGAATCAGTATTAGATGGTTCACTAACAAAGCACTTTGGAAAATTCCCTGCATATTGTTCTTAACTATGTAAAAAATTCCAGAGGTGTTTTCGTACTTTACAGTTTTATTTAGAGATAGCTTTGCTTATTATGGGATAACACTATTAGAGAAAACCCAATCAATTCACATACAGTTGCCTTTCCTGCAATTCTGCTAGTTAAAAGGCTTTTAACATTTTTTTTACTTAAAATTAATATTAATTAACATTATAATGAATAATTATTGATGAATATTGACTCATATCAATATCCATATCAATATCATTTCATATTGATGACTATGAATCATACTTATAATTCATAACTATTGATCTCACAGATGTCACAGCTATGAAATATGGATCATTGTTACCTGGCAGTGAGATTACTTAGATATTATTTATTATGATGTAATACTTTTTAAATACTGCCACTATGCTTGGTGCAAACCCAATGAAGACTGTTCCTGCCCTGACGTGCTTACATAGCAAAAAGATGTGAGCAATCTATTATTTTACTCTTACTTCTCATATATTTGGTTATGGACACTAGTGATATGGGAAAATTCACCTTACGCATTCCTCTGACAATCCTAACTGACCCACAGAACACACTTACATAGAGTCATTGAGTCAATGATCACTGTGATCCCCTGCAAAACACAGACTATAGAACCTCACCCAGTGATTCATGCTGTGAGCCCAAAGCTTGTGGTTGAACTAGAGTCGGTCTTTTAGAAAGACACGTAGTCTAGAAGACTGTAAGTGATGAAGAACCCAACGGACCCCCTCCCTTGGTAATCTGTGCCAATGGCTGATACTTATGCCAGCTGGCTTTGGGATCATACATCACCTGAGCAATGGGCTCTGCCCCGTCCCCTACTATGCCAGGTGGAGATGGGGGCATTCAGTGTAAGAGTTGGCAATGCTGGTTTTACCACAGCTGAGAGCTCCCCTGGCCAGGATAATTCTCAGCTGGACAGTTAAGGCTAGATTCTGTCCCCTGCATATTAGGCCAGAACTGGGGCCTGAAATGTGGCCTGATATCTCCATTTGTACAATGACTAGTTCAAATACAGAGTGTGTGTCCCCATACTCTCCACTTTAAAATAAAAAAATAATAGAGATATCCTATCTCCTAGAACTGGAAGGGACCCTGAAAGGTCATCAAGTCCAGCACATCTGCCTTCACTAGCAGGACCAAATACTGATTTTGCCCCCAATCCCTAAGTGGTCCCCTCAAGGATTGAGCTCATACCCCTGGGTTTAGTAGGCTAATGCTCAAACCACTGAGCTACCCCTCCCTTTACAAAATAGATAATATAGAGCAGTGGTTTTCAACCTTTTCTCATTTGAGGACCTCTAAAAAAAAATTGAATGGAGGTGCAGACCCCTTTGGAAATCTTACACATAGTCTGCAGATCTCCACGGGTCCACAGGCCACAGATTGAAAACCACTGATATAGAGAGTATGTAACATAACACCCTGTACATGGTCTATTCATCGGCTTTATACAACTACCACCATTTGCCAGAGCACCAGTAACTGTTTAACAGCTATCTATTGTAGTAGAATAGATAACAAAGGGTGAAAGCTTCTATGCAATAGAGACAGATGGTTCAGTGATTAGGGTCTGCTCTTTCACAGACTCCCAGTGTGACCTGGGCCAAGTTGCTTAGCTCCAGATCCTCAAAGGTATTTAGGATCCTAGGCTCCATTGATTTCCCTTTGAGGATCTGTGCCTGAGTCAGTCTGTGCCTCAGTTTCCGACCTATACAATGGGAACAATAGTATCTCCCTACATCACAGGGGTGTTGTGAGGATAAATTAAGGGTTATGCGGTGCTCAGAAGCTCTGATAATGGGGGCCAGACCTTAGATAGAGAGAGATCAAATTAACAATTAAAGGTGGTTTTTTTGTGTTTGGTATAAAAGGGCTAGTTTCTCTAAACAAAAGGAAGACATTGGATTTCTGCTTGTTTTGACATTAGAAATTCAGGTCTTCTCTCAACAGAGACCTAAGCCTTGGAGATGAGCAGCAGAGAAGGGAAGAGAGTTTTAGACCGACTGCTTAGAACTCTGAGTTTTGCTTGTTTGTATAAGACCTGAGTAAATGCCAATGCCTAGTGAACACCTGGGAGAAAGTCAGTTTTGGTTGAAGCCTGCCCCCTCTTTAATGCAGGGGTTGGAGCGCACAATAAGCATCTGTGTGACCCACAAGGGGTTCTCATGCAAACCAAGCAGAGAGGCCTGGACATTCCTGAGATTTCTGCAGTAAAAACAAGCAAAGAAAAAACCCTTTAAAAACAAACCAACAAACCTTCCAAGCCTCTGCTACATCCCAAAGAAGTTACAAAGAGGGGGAAAGTCTGAATGCAATTTTTAAACAACCCTTTGCTAGGGTTACCATTCGTCCGGATTCCCCCGGACATGTCCGGCTTTTTGAGCTAAAAATAGCGTCCGGGGGGAATTTGTAAATGTCCGGACTTCCCCCCCCATGCAGAGCGCGTGCAGCTAACAGGGCAGCCGGCCGGATGGTGCCACTTACATGGGGCTCCGACAGCCAGAGAGAGCCCCTCCTCCTCTCCCCTGCAGCAGAGATCACTCCCTCCCTCCCTGCATTCGCAGATCGCCTCCGGCAGTCTGGAGCTCCACCCCCGTTCCTCCTTCACTGCTGCCCAGCGTTTCGGGACGAGCCTGCCGGGACGAAGGGCTCAGGCCGTTCCTGAGCAAGTTCACAGAGACGTTAGGCGAAGGCCAACAACAAGGGGGCCAGGGGGCCGGAGAAGGAGCGGGGAGGTTTTGGAGGGGGCAGTCAAGAGACGGGGCGGGGTCGGGAGTTCGGGGGGGGATTTCTAGGAGGGGTGTGGATAAGGTTTTGGGCAGTCAGGGTACAGGTAGGGGGTAGGGTGGTGGGGGGGTCTTAGGAGGGGGCAGTTAGGGGACAAGGAACAGGGAGGCTTAGGCAGGGGGTGGGGTTCTGGAGGGCAGTTAGGAGCAGGGGTCCCAGGAGGGGGCAGTCAGGGGACAAGGAGCGGGGGGGGGTTGGCAGTTCTGGGGGCGGGGCTGTCAGGGGGCAGGAGTGGGGAGAGGGATCGGAGCAGTCAGGGGACAGGGAGCAGAGGGGTTTAGATGGTTCGGGAGTTCTGGGGGGGGGGGCTGTCAGGGGGTGGGGAGTGGTTGGATGGGGCGTGGGAGTCCCAGGGGTCTGTCTGGGGGTGGGGGTGTGGATAAGGGTTGGGGCAGTCAGGGTACAGGTAGGGGGTAGGATCCTAAGGGGCCAGTTAGGATGGGGGGAGGGTCTCAGGAGGGGGCAGTCAGGGGACAAGAGGCAGGGAGGCTTAGGTAGGGGGTGGAGTCCTGGGGGGCAGTTAGGGGCAGGGGTCCCAGGAGGGGGCAGTCAGGGGACAAGGAGCGGGGGGAGGGTTGGGGGTTCTGAGGGGGGCGGGAAGTGGGAGGGGCAGGGGCGGGGCTAGGGCAGGACGGGGGCGGGGCTAGGGCGGGGCTCCTCCCGTCCTCTTTTTTGCTTGCTGAAATATGGTAACCCTACCTTTGCAGTTCACATTTAGCTGGAGGTTTAAGTATCGATGGTCTCATGGTTATTGCTCTAGTCTAGCACTCAGGAGAGCTGTGTTCAGTTCTTGTGCCATGGACTCCTTGTGTGACCCGTTATGGTTGCTGCAGTGGCTGGTAAAGTCATTTGGAGTCTTTCTATTTACTTCAATGCCTGTTGCATCATGACCTTACTCTGTCTGGGCCTGAGCTCCATCTGTAACATGAGGATAATAATCCTGCCTTTCCCCTGCCTACTCTGGGTCTCGACTATTTAGACTGGAAACTCTTTGGACAGAGACTGTCTCTTTCTCTCTGTAGAGCTGTCTCTGGCATGGCTGACTACTAGGCACTACTGTCAATTCAGAATAAGCAAAGTTGGTTTTGTTGAAATTTTGTTACAAAGAAAGAACTATAGGCAGCCCAGAAAATGAAAAGGCAACTTCTGGTGTAGAAACTGTTCTGAGATGTGTGGGTTAGGAGGGAAAATGGGCCCCACAAAGAGCTGCCAGCAGAGGATCATAGAATCATAGAAGATCAGGGTTGGAAGGGCCCTCAGGAGGTCATCTAGTCCAACCCCCTGCTCATGTATTGGATAACTTCCTTCAGGGACCTTGTGGTGTTTAACTCTGCCCTCCCATGGCATCTTCCATAGGAGAGGCATCTCACCCTAATGAGACACAATGCAGGGAGGGAGAGGGGAGTGTAGAACAATTGCTGCCTTGGGCTCGCTGTTTGCTTTACTACGTACTCACCTGGGGAGTCTTTTCAAAGTCGGTGTTTTTAGAAATTCATTTCAGTGTTGCCAACCCTATGGATTTAAAATAATTAATCGGGCCTCAAAAATCATGGGGTTGACTTAAAAATCAGGAGCTTTAAAATAAATGTTCGGGCCTTATTATTCGCCTTCTGGTTTATGAGCCTTTAGGTTACCCTCATGGTACACTGTGGTTTCCTTTCTTTTTCTTATTTTTTAATGGAAGCTGAGATCCTCACCTAATCCCAGGAGCCGGGACTTAAAGAAAAACACCAAATATTGCAAGTCTCTCAATAAACTCTCAAGAGCTGGCAACACCCTGTGGTTTGTGAATTAAAAGTGTGGGTTTCGTGGATAAATGATGAGAGAGGCTAGTTTGGCATGAGGTCAGGAGAAGATCACCCAGCAGTAGAGCAGAATGAAGGAGCCAGAGTGCAGCAGAACACAGAAGGGAGGAGGATGTGAGTGGAAGTGGGGAAAGGGAATAGGAAAAGCCAGGGAGGGGGGGAAGTGGCACCTGCAGGTCACCGGATGAGCAATGCCAGCAGCAGAGTGAGAATATCCAGGCAAGGCAGGGAGACCAGTTAGGAGGGAGTTAGCTGATGGGGTGGAGGGGCAGCTGTGAGAGATGAGGCAATGGTGACTGAGAAGCTGGAGGCTGGGAAGGCTCCTATGTCCCTAGTGCCTTGCCAGCTGGGGCTACTGGGGTTGGGAGCTTTCACAGCCTGTCCAGGCAGTGGGACATGGTGGGGTCCTGCTTCTAAAGGGACTCAACATTGACTAAGGAGGGGGCAGGGTAAGAGCCTTCAAATAGCCAAAGAGAGGGTAAACACCATGGACCAGCACCTGACCCCAGCCCCATCCCTCCAGCTCAAAGGAGATGGAGAGCTGTTCTAGGAGGGCGATGTAAGGGAACCTCTGGATGGCATGGGGGAGTTCTTGGACAGGCTGCAGGAGGTCATTGGTGGGGTGTGCCCCAGCTATCCAGCAGAGCAGTCCCTAGAGGACCACCAAAGCCAATGTAATTTAGAGCTGCCCTTAGGTTGCCCAGACGTATTCTGGGAGCTGTTTCTAACCCTGGCTGGCTACAGGGTTGGGGAAGTGCAGAGTTCGCTTAGAGTCACATTCCTTGCCCCCAAGTTCTGTGCCCCACACAGCTCAGCCAGACCTGGACACCTGCCCCTGCAGCTGCAGAAGAACTATGTAACTATGAATACAGGACTGACATGGCAGCTGAGTATCAGGAAAGAGGCCAGTCAGGGAGAAGGCTCAGGCTGCAGAACCATCCCCTGGAGAGGCCCTGGGAGATGGTTACTAATTGGGCCTGAAACCACCTGGCCTGGTCCCCAGGGGGGATACGCTGTATCTTCATCGTCTTTGTGAAAACATGCCAGTCATGGAAACAACAGATCTGGCTCCACAGCAGAGTGATTTGTGCAAGCAGCCGAGAAGATCCCTCTCAAACTCCTCCCTTACTAAAACAGCAAATACATGTAATTTAAGAAACCAAATTAGTGCAAGGTTAATTTTGATATTTTAAAACTCAGGAAATGGAGATTAAGTTCCCATGGCAACAGTATCTTTATCCTCTTATTTTTGTGCATTCCGGGACTCATCCACCAGAAAATATTGGCTGCCTTTCTTTATGATCATAGGAGTCCAGAAAGGCTCTGGGTCTTGGTCTCATTGTAAGCGGATTCATCCAGGGCCCAGTCTGTACTTGGATGGAAGAACTCAAAGAAAAAATACATGCACCTTCTATGCACCTACCTCTGTGTATCTCAGAATCTTGTCTTGACAATTGACCCCTCATCTTTTCCTGTCCCTCCATATTTGAGATAGTTTTACACTGCCAGAGAATGGGATAGGAAGGGAATTGAGCTTGGTATTTGTCCCTTGGGGAAGTCAGCAAGGCTGTTTATGCAGCTGACAGCTCTGTGTTGGGGTGTGTCAAGGCAGGGTCAGGGAGGGTATGTGTCTGGCATAGTGGCGATTGTTACTTTTCTTAAACAAACAAAGAAATTCCCACTGAAAAACTCCATTAATACAAAGTTAAGGTTGAGAATTTAACACCTAGATTCAGGAAGTTCCCGTGGTGATATCCCCACCATCCTTAACATTCTGCAATGCGGATAGGTTTCACAGTTAGGAATGGGCAAGCCAATCTGGGCAAATTGCAACTGTCTCCAATCTTTGCCCATCCTACACACCAAACCCAAACTTAATCCTATCTGAGCTATGGGACAAGTTCAATACATGTTGTTCTCTACCATCCATAGGTGGGATCTGAGCTCTCTGCTACTGCTGCTTATCTCTGGAGCATTGCTTGTAGTGACACCACAGAGCTAAGAACTCCAAATATAGGGTCCTATGTTCCCATAACTTGCATGCCAAAAAGTGTATCAAGTTACAAGACAATCTACCTCCAAATTCTCAGCACAGCTGTACGCCTGTTGGTTGGCATGCTGCCACTCCCAGCAACAGCACAGAAATAGTACTGCTGAGCCAGAGAACGGGGGGGGGGAACCTCGATCTGAGGGGTCAGCACAAAACCTGGGGTCCCTGGGAAAACAAAAGCAGACACTACAGAAACCACAGCGGATTTAGCATATGATAGGCAAGAATCCCCTGAGTGGCCTGCCAACATACAACTGTTTCTGGGGATGCCAATGCATACATTGTGCATCTGCAACTGATGGCATGGGATGGATCAGGATCTGCATCCACTTACTCCACGTTATCATTGGACAGCCTCAGAGGTGGTCATGGAGCCTTACACAGTGTTACAGAGACGGTTTCGGTTTGAAGAATTTTCAGTCTAAAGGCATTATCGAGCGAGTGAGACCGGACCAGACCATGGCATGAGGGAGGAAGGGTGATGGAAGCTGCTAAGATAACAGGGGGTGGATGGGGAGGGGGGCTACAGTGAATCCAGCTCAGGTGATTTGGCCTGTGAAGCTGCCAGTGCATCAAGTTTATAGGTTTTTTTGTCACTTCCCTCAAATAAATATTTCATTTATTTTCAGTTCCTTCCCCCTTTTCCCCATGGGGAGATGGGCAGGACTATGGGAGGAGCGGGGAACTGGAGGAGATCAGGGTGATGGGCAGGGCTGTGGCGTTTGAGGAGAAGTAGGGGGACCATATTTCCCAAAGGGAAAATGGGACACCATATGGGGCTCACCAGAGCCCCCCTCCCCATCCCCTGTGCGTGGAGCTGGCCTGAACTGCTCACTCTCGCATGAAGCTGGCTGGAGATAGCTGGTGTCACTGCTCGCCTGAGCCCCACTGCAGGGGGCTAGCATTGCCACTCGGTCCTCCCCCAAATGTTTCTGTGTACCCCACTAGAGGACACACCCCACTTTTTGGCAAAACTGGGCATTTGTCCCGTTTGCTCTTGCTAACTAATGATCAGTTGCCAAGAGCAAACGGGACAAATCCAGTTTTGCCACACACAAAAATCGGGACACCCGGGACAGGGCTGAAAAAGGGGACTGTCCGGGCCAAAACGGGACGTATGGTTACCCTAAGGAGAAGGGTCAGGCTACTTGATGTGTGTCAGGAGAGCTGATCCAGTGTAGGGGCAGCATGGAATCAAGTGACGAAGTCTGGAGTGGGAGAATAAGACAGAGCCATGGGGGCTAGGACCTACTATGCTAAAGCACTGGAAAGCATTGGGGCTGATACAGAATCTCATCATATCTCCCTTAAGCCTCATTGAAGTGGCATGTCTGTGGTGCATAGGCCTTGAACTGGCCCTCTGCATGGGGTGAATCACACCCCACTTGCAAGGGGATAGATCTAATTTGCTGTGAGCCCCTTAATACTGACTCCGCTGGCATTTGTGGGTTGAAATTTCAGTCTCAGCAGTACATTAAAGTAGCTGTTTATTAAGTGGTCTCTATCACGACCCAGGTTCACCATATTGCTGTGTTCCAAGGCTGACAGTTTTTCATTAATTTGCAGTATATTCTTCTGTCAATTGATTGATAGAGGAGGAAGTGATAGGACAGTTAAGGCCCTGAAACAATCTTTATTTTGCAGCTGGCAATTTTCTCCTTGTTTGTTTGCAATGAGAGGAAGACTGAACCTGCCTGTGATTTGAATTGGATTTTTTTTAACCAAATGAAAAGCAGCCCCCGCCCCTCAAAATTCCGGGGTGTTTGTGCTGCACCCTGCCACAATGCTTTCCTCCTTTCCAAAAGGGGGGAGACAAAGAAATGAGGAGCATTTTAAATGTCTCCGTGACACTACACTTTACTGATGTGGGTAACAATGATAATGGTGCAAAGCTTCCGTGCACCAAAAACAAGATAGAAAACTATTTTCTGCTGAGTCCACCTGGACTTTGGCACATCCATGGAGGAGATCAATGTAACCAGGCTAACAGGGAACACAAAGATCATGGGCCTGGGGAAGTACAAGTGTGTAATACATCAGACATGGAGCTGTGGGTTCAGTCCTGCAAACACTTATGTAGGTGAGTATCTTGTATCGGGTGAGTAAAAGTTATTCACGTGAATAAGTATACGCAGAACCAGGTCCTATGGGATTTCAATGGACTCAGCCCATCTTCTCTGCTTTCGGACTCTTTTTAAAATCTTTTGAATTCATATGTATTACAGGCATGTGTGTGCAGCCCTTTGTGTGTGAACTGTCATGTGCGTGTGTCTGTGTGTATATTAATTAACATAAAGAATGCTTGTTCTTCTGAGAGAATGGTTTTACCCTATGGGAAGTCTGATTCTCCCTCACTGCAATATAGTTAATTGTAAAACACCGTGTTAATGCAGTGCTAAGTTGCGTGGTTAAGAACTCAGTGGTCAGGTGATGGGATGCCCTTGGCCCTGCCCTGTTGTGTGTATGCATTTCACTGCAGATTGTCATTACATGATCACATGGTATTTGTTGAATAATTAGGTTAAGGCACATTTTGACAGCTTTATATACACAGGTGTGGAGCACAGTGCTGGGAGAGTGCAGGGAAGCCATGTCTATGAAAAGTGCACAGGAAGATGTGCATATTAGCTTACTCCCTGAAGAAAGGGCAGGGGGAGCTTGTTGGGGGCAGCTTGCTCCTTGCAGTGAGGGCAGGGAATATGGTGGGGTGAGTAGCTTGCTCCCTGCAGGGAGCAGGGGATATGGTGTGATGGGGCACTTGCTCCCTGCAGAGAGGACATGAGGTGTGGTCGCAGGAGCAGCTGCTGCTGCTGCTGTTCCAGTGATGGCCAGGCATGCTTTATTCCTCTCTTCTCACTCAAAAACAGCTCAAGGGATTTTGCTCCAATTTTTAATAATAAAATGGAATTAAATAACCCTCCTCCCCAGTGGACACTGAGTGCTGAGCAGCAGGGAAATGTGTCCTTTCCCTTTACACTGTCCTGGCAATGTAAATAGGCTGCAAAAGGGGATGAAACAACCCCTTCTCAACACTCCTGCCTTAAAGGGGTTCCCTGGCCTTTGTGTATCCATTGCTCAGCTCCCAGCCTAGAAGGCATCATACGGGAGAGAGGGAGGGATGGAAAGGGGTCTGGGCAGAGCACACTGCCCTGTTCTGTGGTGGAATAATTGTGACAGTCTGTATCCCTAAGTTCACCCCTTTTGTAGGATTATGATAAATCTTGTACAAAGTATACCGTGTGAGGTATCATTTGAAAACTCATAATTTGCTGATCGCTATTGTCTTGGTAAAATATGTGTGGCAACTTTGTATGTAAAGTTATAAAATGCTACTGTATGACATTACTGAGACATGTTAGAAAAGCAGCCACAAACCAGTTCCTTAGAGACAAAAGGCAAATTGATGCCTCAGCCAGGTGTCAATGAAATCAAATGGACCGTCACCTGGTTAAGTGGCCATTTTTTGGCAGGAAAAGGGGAATAAGCGAGAACTTTATATCTTGGCAAAGAAGCAGCTGGAGTTTCCCATCCCCACAGACTTTCTGTCTCTTGAACCCCAGCTGGAGAAGTTTCTCAAAGAAGAAGAAAAGTGTAAGAATGGGGAAGAGACGCCCCAAGTTATCTCTGCTCATGGCATCGACAACTCTTGAAGGACAAAGGAACCATCATTGGACTGGGGAGGGATCCTGACTGAAAGGAATTCAGCCAGTAAAACTGCTGTAATATTTGGTGAGAGAGACCTTTTGCTTTGAATTCACCCTAGCTTGTTAAGCTAGGCATTAGTTGTTATTTACTTTATTTTCTTGTAACCAATTCTGACTTTTATGCCTCATTACTTGTAGTCACTTAAAATCTACCTTTTATAGTTAATAAACTTGTTTTATTGCTTTATTTAAATCAGTGTGCTTTGACTGAAGTGTTTGGGAAACTTCATCTGAGGGAACAGGAATTGTGCATACCATTTCCTATTAATAAAATGACAGACTTTCTCTGAGCTTGTGCTGTCCAGGGGAGGGCTGGGCAGTACACACACATTTCTGGGGGAAAGTCTGGGACTGGGAATTTCCTGGTGTTGCTCTGCAGTGTAATTCAAGAGTGGTTGGCCATAGCACTCATGGGTATGAGCAGACCAGGAGTGGTTGCTCTCACAGCCAAGCAGGGTAAAAGACACCCCAGTTGGAGAACTGAGGGGACACAGCTTGTCCAGATTGGTCCAGATTACACCCTAGGTCATGTCATAATAATGACCCATGGAGGAGGCTGCTCTAAACTGCCCTGGGGGCTGGGCAGGCCCCCAGCATGGCCAGAATTAGGGAGACCCAAAGGTCATTAGAGCTTCTTTTGCCTTCTTGCCCTCCCTGTGTCAATGCGGGTTCAGGGGACAATCTGGCCTAGGGGTTAGCGCAGAACCAGCGTTGGGACTTTGGCTCTCATGGTTGCAGACTCTGTCAGGCCCTCACTTGGACTCCCCTCTGCACTCTCCTATTGCAGGGTACTGACACAGGAAATGGGCTATGCCCTGGTGTCTCTACCTGCAGGAGGATGGGATTTCTAACCAGTTATAGAGAAGCTGCTTATAAATGACAGCCCATCTACAGCCCAGGGCAAAGAAATAATTTATAGGAAATGTATTGGCAAGGCCGCACTAAGATATGAAGGGTTTTCCATTTGGTTGCCAGGGCTTGGCCAAAGCTGCCAAGGCAGGGATGGATGAAGCTGTTCTGCTTTCAGTTTAGAGTAGTAAATCTACCGTTTCAATTTCTAACGAGAAAAAGGCTAGTTTAAGTCAAACCTAGAAATATCCTAACATTCCCAACACAGACAGTGACAATTCCATAGCAGAGTACAAATACAGGAGCACCACTGAACTACTAGCTTTGCCTGTTCGAAAGGAGCATATGTTTAGATTAGCAGCTGGCATACGATTGATCTGTAAGTAACTTTTGGGAGTAGAATGGAAGTTTCTGGTTTTTGGCTTTGGCTCTGAGCCCAGTGGTTTGTGATCTGTTTTGTAGCCAGTTCACTAGAAAAACCCATTCCCTTTTTCCTAATACGTTCATGGTGTATGGTTATCATAGAAATGTAAGCGATGCCCTCTCAGTGTGATGATCTGTCCCAAGTAACTGTGGTATGTAACCTATCACTTAAATCAGCCTCTGTACCAGATGATTGGAGGATAGCACAATACCAAATTTATAAAAGGCTTAAGAGGCAATCCTAGCAATTGCAGGCCAGAAAGCCTAACTTCAGTACCAGACAAATTGGTTGAAATTACAGAACAAAATTATCAGAGACACAGATGAACACTATTTGTTGGGGAAGAGGCAACTTTTGTAAAGGGAAATCATGCCTCACCAATCTGTTAGAATTCTTTGAGGGGGTCAACAAACATGTGGACACGGGTGATCCAGTGAACTTTCAGAGGGCCTTTGACAAGGTCCCTCACCAAAGGCTCTTAAGTAAAGTAAGCTGTCATGGGAATCAGAGGAAAGGTCCTCTCATGGATCAGCAACTGGTTAAAAGAGAGGAAACAAAGGATAGGAATAAACAGTCAGTGTTCAGAATGGAGAGAGGTAAATAGTGGTGTCTCCCAGGGATCTGTACTGGGACGAGTGTTGTTCAATGTATTCATAAACGATCTGGGGGAAAAGGGTAAACAGGGAGGTGGCAAAATGTTCAGACAACACAAAATTACTCCGGATAGTAAAGTCCAAAGCAGATTGCTAGGAGTAACAAAAGGGATCTCACAAAACTGGGTGACTGGGCAACAAAATGGGAGATGAAATTCAGTGTTGATAAATGCAAAGTAATGCACATTGGAAAACATAATCGAACTATACATACAAAATGATGGGATATAAATTAGCTACCACCACTCCAGAAAGAGATCTTGGAGTCTATCTTGTGGATAGGTCTCTGAAAACATCTGCTCAATGTGCAGCGGCAGTCAAAAAGGCTAACAGAATGTTAGGAACCATTAGGAAAGGGATAGATAATAAACAGTAAGTAACACAATGCCACTATATAAATCCATGATATGCCCACACGCTGAATACTGCATGCAGTTCTGGTTGTCCCATCTCAAAAGAGATATATTAGAATTGGAAAAGGTGCAGAGAAGGAGAAATTAATAAGACTGGAACTTTTCAGTTTGTAAAAGAGACGACTAAGGGGGGATATGATAGAGGATTATAAAATCATGAACGGTGTGGAGACAGTGAATAAGGAAGTGTTATTTATGCCTTCGCATAATAGAAGATCCAGGGGTCAGCCAATGAAATTAATAGGCAACAAATTTAAAACAAACAGAAGGAAGTACTTCTTCATACATCACACAGTCAAGCTATGGAACTTGTTGCCAGGGGAGGTTGTGAAGGCCAAAACTATCATTGGGTTCTGTGACGGGCTATGCCCCTTAGAAAACCACTGGATGTGCTGAGATACCACTGAGTCTACCTGTTCTGCCAGCCTGGGCCCACTTTCACCTGTCTTGCTATTAAAGCCTCCTCTAACACACACACAGGCAGGGCCACACCCAGCTGCAGATCAGCTCTGCGAAGACTCAGCTTAAGGGACTTGCTCCAACACTCTGGTGCTCACTCCTTTTAAGGGGTACAAACCCAAAGGTTTTATGAAATTGGTTCCCTCACTCAGTGTGGAGAGAGGTGTGCACACTTCTTGCCCCCCAATTAGAAATGACAGAAACTGGGTTTAATAATAAAACAAATTTTATTAACTATAAAAGGCAGATTTTAAGTGGTAAAAGGGGTAACAAACAGAATAAAGCAGATTACTAAGCAAATGAAATCAAACACTCAAACTAAGCTAGTTTCACTAAAGAAATTGGTTACAAATAGTATTTCTCTCCCTAGATATTTTTGCAGGCAAGTTGCAAAGTTTCTGTGGTTCAGAGTTCCAGTTATATTCCTTTTCAGTCTGGACCCATGGCTCAGTCTGGACTCCCCCCTGCCTTCCCTTCAGGTGGCTTTTGCAGTCTTTCTTCTTGGGCAGACAGCCAAGGAGAGGAGGAGCCCCGTTTGCCTTCCTCCCCATCCTTAAATAGGATTTAGATAAGGCAGGAATCCTTTGTTTCCCAAACTTGACCCACCCCTCCTCAAGAAGTCCCAGGTAATGTTTTAGTATCAGGTGACAAGACCTCCTGACTCTGTAGGATTACAGGGTCCATGAGTCAGTGGCAGTATGGAGCGTCCACAGGAAGGCCAAGCTTTTCACAGTCCATTGTCCTCGCTGATGGGCCATCCCACCTGTCTGGCTTTTCCATTGTTGTACCTGAAGTGTTCACAGTGGGCGTCACCCAAAGTAGCATAGTTGAAATACAGATACGTAGTCACTATTCCTAACTTCAGATACAGAAACGATACAGGCATACAGATTGGATAATCACATTCAGTAAATCATAACCTTTCTAATGATATCTCACATGAGCCATCTTGCATAAAGTACATCTCAGTTATGTCATATTCATATCATAAGCATATTTTCATAAAGAATATGGAATGAAACATCACAGGTTCAAAAAAGAATTAGATAATTTCATGGATGATCAGTCCATCAATGATTATTACCCAAAATGGTCAGGGACGCAACCCCATTCTCTGACTGTCCCTAAGCCTTTGATTGACAGAAACTGGGAGTGGATGGTAGGGGATGGATGACTGTAGTTGACACTAGTGTCAGGCAGGGAGACTTTAAGCCTCTCTCACTTTGCTTATCATGGTTTAATTGCCCTGTTCTGTTCATTCCTTCTGAAGCACCTGGCGTTGGCCATTGTCAGAAGACAGGATACTGGGCTAGATGGACCATTGGTCTGACCCAATATGGCTGTTCTTTTATTCTTAGGTCCCACCTCTGGTGGTGGCTGGGCTACCCAGAGCTTGATGAGTCTGCTACAGCCTTAGTAGTAGAGGCTTACACATTAAAATATAATGGTCCCAGGTTTGATCTCTGCTGCTGCTACACCACTGACAGGTGTCAGCATTACAGAACTGATCAACAGCATCAGTGAACATTGAGTATCAAGAACCTGTAAACTGGTTCAGAACTCTGCATAGTTCTTGTAGAAGGGAAATCTATTTCTCACACCTTCAATTTAGCAAAACAAAAACCGTTCCAAACATCTTCTTGGTCCATACAGTTTTTGAGGGAAATGTACCACGTTCAGCTTCTTTACTTTGCACAGTAGAGGTAAGTCTTCTGTGTTTGCTTTCAAAGCTTTTAGCAGAGAATCTTGTTTGTAAATTATTTTTCACAATTTCTCCAATCCTTTCGGAATTTGGAGTCAAGGATTTAATTTAATTTTTGTCCTTCTGGAGAAAGACAAATATAATTTCTTTTCTGAAATAGCTTTTAATGAGGTGCGAGAATGTGTAAATCCAAAGGTCTTTACCTATTTCTTGAACATAAATACTTTAAAAGATGAAACAAGTATTAGGGGCTGATGGATTTTTTTTTTTTAATTTCATACAAAAATGTTCACCAATTAGTTTCACATATTTTTTTTAGTTCTTTACTGCAAAATTTTGTGTGTCAATAATTCCCTAAGTATTGTCATAGGTGGGTGTGGAATCCATTTTGAGTGTGAAATTTTGGATTCCCATAACTTTGTGGATTCAAAATTTTGCATGACAATTACCATGGGACTCAACATTTGCAATTTGGTATTGAAGAGCAAAACCAGGGATGGATGTAGATTCATAGAGTTTAAGACCAGAAGAGACTGTTATGATCATCCAGTCTGATCCCCTGCATAACACTGACCAGAGAACATCCTGCTGAGATTCCTGCAGTAAAGGGATTTATTCTTCCCTTCTACACACTTCCAAACCACCAACCATAGTGATGAAGAACTGTTATGCTGCCCTGCCCTGCAAAGGTGGAGAAGGAGAATCCATGTAACCCCAGGGCTGGAAGGATCACAGCCACCACTCCTGGGAGGAAACACAGGGTAGTGGTGGTTGGCAATTCTCTTTTGAGGGGGACAGAGGCACCCATCTGTCTGCTTGACATGGCATCCCGGGCGGTATGCTGCCTGCAAGGGTCCCGTATCTGAGATGTTACGGAGGGATTGTCAAGGATCATCCAGCCCTTTGACTACCATCCCATGCTACTCATCCATATGGGCATTAATGACACTGTGAGGTCTGACGCCGAGCAGATCAGAAGTGACTACAGGGCACTGGGAGTAAGTGTGAAGGAGCTTGGGGTGCAGGTGGTGTTCTGTTTGATCCTTCTGGTCAAGGGTACGGGCCTAGACAGAGACAGATGCAGCCTGGAAGTGAATGCCTGGCTGCAAGGATGGTATCACCAGGAGGGCTTCAGATTCCTTGACCATGGGGGTTCCGGGGTGCTACTTTGAGATACAGAATGTCAAAAAAAGTATCTTTGAATACTGACTATCTAACCTAGTTATGAGGGATTTAAATTATGTTTGATGGGGGCAGGAGACGAAAGCCCACTGGTAAATCAAAAACATGGAGACCTGGGAGAAGGGTTGGAATCTGGGAGGAGCATGGGCCATTACAGCAGGGACGAGGTAGAGACACAAGAGCAGCCAGAGGGGAAATCAAATCAGTATCTTAGCTGTCTGTACATTAATGCGAGAAGTATGGGGAATAAGCAGGAAGAACTAGAAATGCCAGTGAATAAACACAACTATGACATAGCTGGCATCACAGAGACTTGGTGGGATAAAACACATGACTGGAATACTGGTATAGAAGGGTACAGCTTACTCAGGAAAGATAGATAGTGAGCACCAGTGAAAATGAGGTAGGCTCTGAGGCTAAAATAGGGAAAGAACAAGTTAAAAATTACTTAGACAAGTTAGATGTCTTCAAGTCACCAGGACCTGATGAAATACATCCTAGAATACTCAGGGAGCTGACTGAGGAGATATCTGAGCCATTAGCGATTATCTTCGAAAACTCGTGGAAGATGGGAGAGATTCCAGAGGCCTGGAAAAGGGCAAATATAGTGCCAATCTATAAAAAGGGGACTAAGGACAACCCCGAGAAATTACAGCCCAGTCATCTTAACTTCGGTACCTGGCAAGATAATGGAGTAAATAATCAAGCAATCAATTTGCAAACACCTAGAAGATAATAGAGTGATAAGTAAGAGTCAGCATGGATTTGTCCAGAGCAAATCATGTCAAACCAACCTAACAGCTTTTGTTGACAGGGTAACAAGCCTAGGGAGGAAGGAAGGATAGGGAGGAAGTGGTAGATGTGGTATATCTTGACTTTAGTGACGCTTTTGATACTGTCTCACATGATTTTCTCATAAACAAGCTAGGGAAGTACAGCGTAGATGGAGTTACTAAATGGTGGGTGCATAACTGGTTGGAAAACCATTCTCAGAGAGTAGTTATCAGTGGTTCACAGTGAATCTGGAAGGGCATATCAAGTGGGTTACTGCAGGGATCGGTCCGGAGTCCAGTTCTGTTCAATGTCAGTGATTTAGATAATGGCATAGAGAGTACACTTATAAAGTTTGCGGATGATACCAAGCTGGGAGGGGGTGCAAGTGCTTTGGAGGATAAGATTAAAATTCAAAATGATCTGGACAAACTGGAAAATAGTCTGAAATAAATTGGATGAAAATCAATAAGGACAAATGCAAAGTACTCCACTTAGGAAGGAACAATCAACTGAACACGTACAAAATGGGAAATGACTGCCTAGGAAAGAGTACTGTGGAAAGGGATCTGGGGGGGTATAATGCAGTAGTTCTCAACCTTTCCATACTACTGTACCCCTTTCAGGAGTCTGATTTGTCTTGTTTCAGCTCACTTGAAAACTACTTGTTTACAAAATCACAGATAAAAATACAAAAGTGTCACAGCACACTATTACTGAAAAATTGCTTAGTTTCTCATTTTTACCATATAATTATAAAATAAATTGATTGGAATATAAATATTGTGCTTACATGTCAGTGTATAGTATATAGAGCAGTATAAACAAATCATTGTCTGTATGAAATTTTAGTTTGTACTGACTTCGCTAGTGCTTTTTATGTAGCCTGTTGCAAAACAATGCAATATCTAGATGAGTTGATGTACCCCTTGGAAGACCTCTCTGTACCCCCAGGGGAACACGTACCCCGGTTGAGAACTACTTGTGTAGTGGATCACAAGCTAAATATAAGTCAACAGTGTAACACTGTTGCAAAAAGACTAAACATCATTCTGGGATGCATTAGCAGGGGTGTTGTAAGCAAGACACAAGAAGTAATTCTTCCGCTGTACTCCATGCTGATAAGGCCTCAACCTGGAGTATTGTGTCCAGTTCTGGGCATGAAGTTTCAGGAAAGATGTGGACAAATTGGAGAAAGTCCAGAGCAGAGCAACAAAACTGATTAAAGGTCTAGAAAACATGACCAATGAGGGAAGACTGAAAGGACTGAGTTTGTTTAGTCTGGAGAAGAGAAGACTGAGGAGGGACATGATAACAGATTTCAAGTACATAAATGTTTGTTACAAGTAGGAGGGCAAAAAATTGTTCTCGTTAACCTTTGAGGCTGGGACTAAACGCAATGGGCTTAGATTCCAGCTAGGGTGGTTTAGGTTGGACATTAGGAAAAACTTCCTAACTGTCAGAGTCGTTAAGCACTGGAATAAATTGCCTAGGGAAATTGTGGAATCTCCATCATTGCAGATTTTTAAGAGGAAGTTTGCAAACACCTGTCAGGGATGGTCTAGATAATACATAGTCCTGGCTTGAGTGCAGGGGGACTAGACTGGATGACCTTTAAAGGTTCCTTCGAGTCCTACACTTCTATGATGACACTATTGAGCCCAGTAACTTGTAATTGAGCTTGAACAGATGCAGTCTGGATTTAAAGATTCCATAGAATCATAGAACATCAGGGCTGGAAGGGACCTCAGGAGGTCATCTAGTCCAACCCCCTGCTCACAGTAGGACCAATCCCCAGACAGATTTTTGCCCCAGATCCCTAAATGGCCCCCTCAAGAATTGAACTTACAACCGTGGGTTTAGCAGGCCAATGCTCAAACCACTGAGCTATCCCTCCCCCCCATGTGATAACAAATTTATCACATCCCTTGGTAAGCTGTTCCAATGGCTATTCACATTCATTGTTAAATATATATGTTAAGCCACGTATACGAAGTAACGCACTCGATCGTTACACATTTCACCAGGAGAGAAGTGGCTGGGGACGTCACTGGGTTCCACCTCCTGAAATGCAGAGATCAGTATCAGATCTTGCAGCCTCTAGCTGTGGATGCATTTGACTTTAACCTGGAATTTAGACAGATAGGAGGAGGGCAGTGAGTTTCAGGCTGAGGCATATTGCTTATCGATAAGGCTACGTTTATGTCACGGAGGTCATGGAAGTCACGGCAGGGTTTTGGCAACAGCAGTGACAGGCAACAGGGGGCCCCCTGCAAGGTTACAGCAACAGATGACAGACTCTTGAGGGGGCCCTCCTCAGGGTTCCAGCGATGGGCGACAGCCTTACATGGGGGTGGGGGGGAGAAGGGGACGCCTTGGACGAGTGGCTGGGGGCATAGGCGCCGACTCCGTGGGTGCTGCGGGGCTGCAACACCCACAGGGAAAAATTAGCGGGTGCTCTGCACCCACCAGCAGCCAAGCTCCCCCCGCCCCTACCCCCTCCTCACTTCTTCCTCCCCTGAGCGTGCCACGTCCCCGCTCCTCCTCCTCCCAGCGCTTCCCGCCCGCCGCCTGACAGCTGTTTGGTGGCGCTTAGGACTTTCCGGGAGGGAGGGGGAGGAGTGGGGATGTGGTGCGTTCGGGGGAGGAGGCGGTAAAGAGGTGGGGCAGGGGCAGGGACTTGGGGGTGGAATTGGGGCAGGGCGAAGGTGGTGGAGGGGTGGGCACCCACGGGGCAGAAGGGAAGTCGGCGCCTATGGATGGGTGTGTCCCATTTTCTCTTGGGGAAATATGGTCACCCTGCAGCTCCCAGCCACTGTGGGCGGAGGGCCCCACTGCAGCTTCCAGCTGCCATGGGCAGAGGGGGAACCCCACAGCTCCCAGCCACTATAGTGGTGGGGGAAACCATGGAGCCGCAGCAGCAAAAGTCACAGACAGGTCATAGCTTCCGTGAATTTTTGTTTATTGCCCATGACCTGTCCGTGACTTTTACTAAAAATATCCATGACCAAATCTTAGCCTTACAGAAGGCTGGTGCTACAGAAAAGCCAGTGCTTCCCCGCAGTCTCCCATGGTGCACGCACAGCTTATGCTTAGCATACCTTTCCTGCAGCCTCTTCTTCCTCAAGGCCTATCCCCTGGGAAGGCACCCCTGTGATACCAGCTAATGTGATACTATCCCATGCTCAGATTCCTATTGCCGGGCCTGGGGAAGAGAGAGTGGGATGCTTTCTGCCACCCCTTCCGTAGGCCAGGCTGGGAATTGGTGATGTGTGGGGAGGGGAGAAATTGGTCTCTGGCGAGTAGAGAAGCATGCGTGGTGTCAGAGGCCCTCTACACCCTGTTTACCGCACCAGATAGGTTGACACTTTCCCACATTTTTGGAATGTTGGAGCTAGACAAGTTCAGACTGGAAATAAGGCAGAAATGTTTAACAAGGAGAATAATTAACCATTGGAACAACATAGCTAAGGATGCAGTGGTTCTCTGTTGCTTGGAGTCTTTAAATTGAGACTGGATGTCTTTGGAAGAGCAATTCTCTAGTTCAAACACAAGTTTATTGGGTTTGAAGCAGGAATCACTGGGCTGGCCTGTGGACAGGGGCGGCTCTATGTGTTTTGCTGCCCCAAGCATGGCAGTCAGGCGGCTTTCGGTGGCGCGCCTGCGGGCGGTCCGCTGGTAACGCGGATTCCGCGGCATGCCTGCGGGAGGTCCGCCGGTGCCGCGCCTTCGGCGTACCCACCGCCAAATTGCCGCCGAATCCGCAGGACCGGCAGACCTCCCGCAGGCATGCCGCCGAAGGCCGCCTGACTGCCGCCCTCACAGGGACCGACAGGCCGCCCCCCGTGGCTGGCCGCCCCAGGCACGCGCTTGGTGCGCTGGTGCCTGGAGCCGCCCCTGCCTGTGGAGGTCAGACTAAAAGATCAGAATAGTCCCTTTCTGGCCTCAAAATCTATGGTTCTTTGTTATGGTGGAGATTTTCTAGTGTGTTCACTGCTTTCCCATTGGATCTGGCTCTGACGGGTACTGGGGAGCTGGCCTAGCAGCTGAACCCTGCTACACCATCAGCATGTCAGTGGTAAATATGACATCAAATTAAGCAAAAATAAATACGTTTTCATGCAGGATTTTTCTCTTGACTGAATCAAACAATGCCGTTGCCATAGGAACAGCTTTTTGTGAAAAGGTCACATGCTAGAAACTGTGTTTTAAGTGCAACTCAAGGAGATTATGGGGGATTAGCTAATTTATATATATATATATATATTCTTTCAAGGAAATGTTATAAAGGAATAATATCCAGCTGAGCTGGAAAGTTCTCTCAGTAAATTAAAAAGTTAAAAAGTCTGTGATAAAGGTTTTCTTTTTTAGCAGCATGCAGTGGGGTGATATCGGAAATAGTGATTCTCCTCTGTGTTTTTACTTGGCTTTAATTAAACCTCAGTCAGGGCTGAGAAATGTGGTGAGACGAGATAATTGCACTATTCCCAATACAGTTTTTAAACTCTGGCTTTGATATGCACCTCCTGACAGAAGGAACCCACACCCAGGTGCTTTGTATGGCTCAGGGCTGAGTTTGTATCATTGTCTCATAACTTGCAGTTGCTCGAAGAGCAGAGCAAGAGAAGGGGATGTCAAGTGAGCGATTGCCAAGGAGAAATTTGGGGAGACATAATCTAGGGAAGAAATGGTCAAGGTTAATGAGTGTGTCAGCAACTCTCTGTACTGAGACTCTTATAACGGAAAATGGATTCACTACATTGACCAATCTCCTATTTAAAAAAAAATTACTTTGTAAAAACTGAAAGAGACAAAAATATTTCTTGTCAGTTTGCAATAAGTGACACAGCTTCCAAGGCTGACAGCTTCATAGCAAGAGACTGTATATATGGGCACACACACCCCTCCCAGTAACAGGGCACCGGGCACTGGTAGCACAGGGACACATCTCCTCTCTGATCATCATAGTTCGTGCTGTACTCCTGGTGCCACTCCTGCCATCCGCTAGCTCAGATAGGGGAGCAGCACTGAGCTATGGCCCAGTCGGGCTCAACGGGTAGTGATCAACGGCTCGATGTCTAGTTGGCAGCCGGTATCAAGCGGCGTGCCCCAGGGCTCAGTCCTGGGGCTGGTTTTGTTCAGCCTCGTCATTCATGATCTGGATGATGGGATGGATTGTACCTTCAGCAAGTTCGCAGATGACGCTAAACTGGGGGGGAGAGGTAGATATGCTGGAGGGTAGGGATGGGGCCCAGAGTGACCTAGACAAATTGGAGGATTGGGCCAAAAGAAATCTGATGAAGTTCAACAAGGACAAGTGCAGAGTTCTGCACTTAGGACGGAAGAATCCCATGCACCGCAACAGGCTGGGGACCAACTGGCTAAGCAGCAGTTCTGCAGAAAAGGATCTGGGGATTACAGTGGACGAGAAGCTGGATATGAGTCAACAATGTGCCCTTGTTGCCAAGAAGGCTAACAGCATATTGGGCTGCATTGATAGGAGCATTGCCAGCAGATCGAGGGAAGTGATTATTCCCCTCTATTCAGCACTGGTGAGGCCACATCTGGAGTATTGCATCCAGTTTTGGGTCCCCCCACTACAGAAGGGATGTGGACAAATTGGAGAGAGTCAAGAGGAGGGCAACAAAAATGATTAGGGGACTGGGACACATAACTTATGAGGAGAGGCTGAGGGAACTGGTCTTATTTAGTCTGCAGAAGAGAAGAGTGAGGGGGGATTTGATAGCAGCCTTCAACTACCTGAAGGGGGGCTCCAAAGAGGATGGAGCTCAGCTGTTCTCAGTGGTGGCAGATGACAGAACAAGGAGTAATGGTCTCAAGTTGCAATGGGGGCGGTCTAGGTTGGATATTAGAAAAACTATTTCACTAGGAGGGTGGTGAAGCACTGGAATGGGTTACCTAGGGAGGTGGTGGAATTTCATCTTTAGAGGTTTTTAAGGCCCAGCTTGACAAAGCCCTGGCTGGGATGATTTAGTTGGGGGTTGGTCCTGCTGTGAGCCGGGGGTTGGACTAGATGACCTCCTGAGGTCTCTTCCAACCCTAGTATTCTATGATTCTATGGCCCAGTTTGGTGCCCACATCCCCAAAGGGGCCCAGAGCTGTTCCACTGCAGTCAGTGGATATGGTGCTGTTGAGTGCAGGGGTTGCTGGGTGTGGAGGGATCAATTTCCACTTTAGAGACACTTTAAAAAGAGCCATTTTTTCAGGGGGACTCTCCTGGCATTAATGGTTTGTCCCCTGCTGGCTCCACTTGTGGAATTGCCCCAGGCCTGCTCCCTCCCTGGAGCTTCGGTCATGGGGGTAGCACAGCTGAGTGAGGAGATGGCCTTTGTATCTGAAGTGAACAGGAGTATTCCTAGCATAGGGCTCTGTGGAGCACCTGGAGAGATGCACTATGGAACTGCTTCATTCCACGGTCAAGTGATATTGCAGCTTGTATATGATCTGTGGTATCCAGAGCTCCTGTTGTTCCTTTCATCCTGGTCAGAGGGTTTCAATCTGTGCAGACTGCTACCCTACCAGAATAGTGGGTAAGGAAATGGGGATGGGGATAAGTCAGCAGTCCTGGCTCCACACCCTCTGGGAATCCCATGTGGAGCTGTGTTCTGTGGGGCAGGAGCAGGGGTCAGAAATACATCCATCCAGCCAGGTCAGAGGAAGATGGATCCTGTGTGTAAGGTGCTGTACTGGGCCATATCGCGATATCTGGGCTCAACTACTGCCTCTGCCACTAGCTCCCTGTTTGCCCTGGGGCATATCACTGCATCTCTGTGGCTCAGATCACCCCTTCTGTGAGGGAAGAGCCCTGGAGGGGGCTCCACAGGAGGATATCTCTGCAGATGCCTTCAGGGGGATCGCCCATGTCATCCCACAGGGAGCAGGCAGGGTTCGTCCTCTCACAGAAACGGCTGCAGGGCCTACCCGCAAGCCTGGCGGCACCAGGGGGAATCACAGGAGGCCACAGCTGTTCGCCTGGAGGTCTCTCAGGATCTCACAGGACCCCCAGGATCCTTGGGCAGTTACATGGGATGGACAGCACAGTCTGGGCTGGCACAGAGATATGAACCATCGCACCAGCTCCTCACTGCTATCATTGCCCACCTTGCCTCCACCCCATAGCTCTATGAGGACCCAAGTCTGTGGGGAGAGGCCTCTGCCCAGAAGAGCTATTGATACTGTGGAGGCATCGGAGCCCCCTTCCCTGAGGAAGGTGGGAGACACGTCTGTGAAGGTTCTGTGTAGGGCAGAAGGTGTTCCCAGGCTGTGAGACAGGATAATGACCTGCCAGCGATGCTGTGGGGGCTGATGGGTGAATGTATGAGAGACTCAGACGCTTAGAGATGGGGACCACAGCGAAGCATACAGATGACTACAACTGAAATTCCTGAAGAGAACCTGCCTGAACTGCTGTCTTGTGGCACACGGCCAGCCCCCAGGCAGGCAGTTATTTAAACAGTGAGGTCACTGGAACATTTAATTTAACTTCTGTACTTATTTCTGTTTCTTTAAAATCCCCATCAGTCTCTCTGTGCACATGCTCACTAAAGCCCTGAGCAATCCATAGCAAATAATGACATGGTGAATCCTCCCCATGCATCCTGCCATTGCGAGCCCATCTTATAGCCCCAAGAGCCTCAGGAAGTGGAGAAGCCTTGCTGTGGGCCTGGGAGATTTGCCGAGTTGGGCTGTCAGAGTGCAGAATTCCAAAATCAAGGGCCCTTCATTGGTGTTAAAAGAACTGTCTTCCGATTAGGGCTGCGGGCCAGGTAATATCTTTGATGGATTTCAGCTTTTGGATTACCCAGAAACTCCCTGTCCTTTTCTCAAATGTTTTAGTTATTTACCGTTATTCAACACAACTTGGTATGAATTCCATGTAATCGGAGCTTGGTCTAACTTCAAATGTGAGGCTTAGGTGGACGTGCCCCCATGTGCCACACTGTGCTGTTTCTGTTCCTGTTCCCTGACTGGTTGAACATAACTATCAGGCACTTAGTGTGAGCACTTGCAGAAAGCCTGGCCCAGATACTCCCGTCCCATCAGTATATGCGCATGTGTCAGGGACTGGGGCAGGGGCAGTTGTGTTTAGTGGTTGGAGCCAGAGACAGTAGCCAGGAATCAGAGCCAAAGATCAGAAAAAGAGTCAGAGGCCAGGTGCCAGAGCCAAAGTTGCATGTCAGGAATTGGAGCCAAGGGTCAGACCCAGGTTAGCTGGAGTAAAGCAAGGCTGGGGCCAGGGCAGGAGTAGGGCTGAGTCCGAGGCAGCAGCACAGATGGACCAAGGCGGTGCATGGCAGAGAAAAGCAGGGGCAAGAGCTATTACAGCCATGAGCAAATGTTTTGAACAGCTGCTGAACTGCTGCTGCTGCTGGGCTTAAGAGCAAGCTTGCTAGCTCCCTCAGCCAACCAGACAGAGCATCCCATGAGGTGGTCTAGCTCTGTTCGTTAGGCTGCCAGGAGACTGAGCTGGCACAGCTGCAGGGCTTTGTTCCTGACAGTACCCCCTTCAAGGATGCCCCCAGACCCAACATCTCAGGGTAGACTCTGTGAGAAGCGTGCAGCAGATCTGGGGCACGGATGTGCTCTGCCGGTTCCCAGGACCATTCATCCTGGCCATAAGCCTCCCAGGCCACCAAGTATGGCAGTTGTCCCCAGTACGTTGGGAGTCGAGGATTTGTTGCACAATGTACTCATCTTGCCCATGGACCACTGCAGGCAGAGGGCTGGAATGGTACGGGAAGGGGTTCTCGGCATGTGGCTTCAGATGGGAGACATGAAACATGGAGTTAATCTTCAGAGACCTGGATAAATTGCAGTTTGAATGTACCGAAGGGCCCCGATATTGGTGGTCCAGTTTGGCCAAAGAGTGAAAGCAATTTAAGATTGCGTGTAGACAGCAAGATTTTGTCTCCTATGGCAAGGTTGCAGGTGGCCTGGCAGCCCTGGTCAGCATGATGCTTATATGTTTCCTTTAGAGGTTTGTAGTTGCTCCTTGAACTCCTCCTGTGCTTGGAAGAAATGGATAGCTCATTCTGCAGCCACAGGTACCAGGGACTTCACGGGGACATCCAGAGGAAAGTGAGGATGACACCCATAGTTGATGAAAAAGGGCTTTGCTGGGTGGAGGCGTGGGTGGCATTATTATAAGCAAATTGGCATATGGAAGCATAAACAACCAGTTGTCCTGATGATAATTCAGAAGGCAGCAAAGGTATTGTCCAGGAATCTGGTTAACCCGTTCCATCTGTCCATTGGTGTGTGGATGGTAGGTAGATGAGAGGAGTGGCTCCATCCTCAGAAGCCTTAGAAATGCCCACTAGAACGGGGAAACAAAATGAGGACAGTGGTCTGACATGGTGCATGTTGGCAGTCCAGGGAGACGAAAGATGTTCTCCAGGAAAAGGCAAGCCATTTCCTGGGCAGTAGGGTTGGCATGGCAGGGGATCTTGGTTAGGAGGTGGGCCATGACTATAGCTGTATGCCACTGGGAATGTGGCAGCTCTAATAAAGTCAATGGAGATAAGAGCCCATGGCTGAGATGGAATGGGCGTGGGCTGGAGAAGTTTGAGCACGGGCATTAGGTCCGGGTGCAAAGGCTGCAGGATCTTATGTAGTTCTTGTCTGAGGTGTGCAAGCCCAGCCACCAGAAACTCCTCAAGATTAGGCTACAGGATTTGAGGTGGCCGAAGTGCCCAGCAAGGGGCATTCCATTTCATAACCATGGATGTTCCTCCATGACATAGATACAGCCATTGTGGTTGTGACACCTTGCCTGGGTCACTCAGGACTGTGAGCCACAGTTACTACTCGCTTCAGTAACAGTGAGCTTTTCTGCTGCTAAACTATGAATCAGCTCCCTGATGCGCCAGCTTGTCTACTTTGCTGGCAAACTCTTTAGGACTCTGCCCGTCCAAACCTTGCCTTCCAGGTAACAATGAGTTAACCCCAATTCCCAAGTTCCCCAGAGACATCTCTCTACAGTGTCCAGTCCCTCTCCCTGGACCCTCACAGAAATTAGCCAGTTCGCTGCCTCCAAAGAGACAGAGCACACACAAGCCTGGTAGTTTGGTTGAGGATTTTGCCCTTCAGTTTAATACACAGCACTGAGATGGTTTGTAATGAAACAAAAATAAGTTTATTAACAAAGAACAGAGATTGAAGTGATAACTAAAAATAGAAGACACAGATATGGTTACAAGTAAAACAAAACTAGTGACCAAAACTTATACTCTTTATTAATCTCACCTATAGTCAGGTCTCAGAGATTGCAGCCCCCTTGGTTGAAAGCTCCAACTTCCTCAGATTACAAGAGCTCTGGCCCCTTATTACCATCCAGTGACCGATAACAAAATGGCATTTTGCCTCTGCTTTTATCTTCCCAAACGTCATCGACCCTGTTTCAAGAGGCAGGAAGGCTTCCAGGGGTGCAGTCGCCATCTCCTGTCCAGACTGTTAAGTGGTCATCTTCCCCCACTAGCTCGCCTGATGGCTTTGTTTATCTTTTATGTAAATATACTTGTCCTTGTCCTGTGAAGTGTTACCTGATCAATTTACACTGGAAACACAGGAAAACAAGTGAAACAACAGTCCTTTGCTAGTGCACCTGGACTTATGCACTGCTTGCAAAACACCTTTTTAAGAACACATGATTCTTTATACACCGCACAATAATGCATCACACAATAATATTTATGAGCAGCCTGTTACCAGTTTACATATGATACCTCATATGACAACTTTTAGATACAGATTATGACAACCGTTTGTTGGGGCAATGAGTGTGTCAGGACTGATGATAATTATGGTATGGTGTGCCTCCTGTTAGTTGCCATTGGGGGGACTTCTGGGTCAAACTGGTAGAGACTCAGATCTTGGAACCTGAATCCAGAGGCTGGCAAAGTGCTGGCATTATTCAGGGTCTGGTGCAGGGGTGGGCAAACTTTTTGACCCGAGGGCCACATCGGGGTTGCGCAACTGTATGGAGGGCTGGGTACGGAAGGTTGTGCCTCCCCAAACAGCCTGGCCCCCGCCCCCTATCCACCCCCTCCCACTTCCTGCCCCCTGACTGCCCCCCTCAGAACCCCCAACCCATCCAACCCCCCCTGCTCCTTGTCCCCTGACCGCCCCCTCCTGGGACCCCCGCCCCCATCCAATCCCCCTGCTCCCTGACTGCCCCGACCCCTATCCACACCCCCGCCCCCTGACAGCCCCCCCAGGACTCCCACCCCCTATCCATCCGCCCTCTGCTCCTTGTCCCCTGACCGCCCCCTCCCAGGACCTCCCGCCCCTAACTGACCCCCGGGATCCCACCCCCTTATCCAACCCCCCCTGCTCCCTGTCCCCTGAGTGCCCTCCCGACCCCTATCCACATCCCCGCCCCCTGACAGGCCCCCCGGGACTCCCACTCTCAACCCTCCCTGTTCCTCATCCTCTAACCACCCCCCCAGAACCTCCACCCCATTCAACCACCCCCTCCTCCCTGACTGCCCCCCAGGATCCCCCAGCAGCAGGAGCTTGCAGCCGCGACACCCGGCCAGAGTCAGCTCCACTCCACACGCTGCCCAGCGGGAGCAGCAGGCCAGAGCGCAGCCCATGCGGCGGCAAGGCTGTGGGGGAGGGGGGACAGCAGGGGAGGAGACGGGGACTAAGCTCCCCGGCTGGGAGCTTAGGGGCCGGGCAGGACGGTCCCGCAGGCCGGATGTGGCCTGCGGGCCGTGGTTTTCCCACGTCTGGTCTGGTGGATCTGAACAGCAAAAGGAATGTTGGACAACAAGGAACAAATTGACACCATCAGGCGATTGTCTACTGTACCATTAATAAAATTGGATGCTTTGGGAATCTTGGAAGGAGTCATCTCACCAGCTTCCAGATTCTTGTCCTTGTGGAACAGGGTATAGGTAACTATAAAGTCAAACCAGGCAAAGAAGAGGGACCAGCGGCTCTGGTGTTGGTTAAGGGGCATGGCCGTTTGAAGATATTCCAGGTTTTTATTATCTTTGAAAACTTGGATGGGGAACCTGGCTTTCTCCAGTAGATGATGCCGTTCCTCAAATGCAGTCTTGATGGCAAAGAGTTCCTCGTCCTATATATCATAATTCTTTTCTGCTGGGGCTAGCTTATGAGAGTGAAAGGCACAGGGGTGAAGTTGACCATGAGGATCTGCTAGCTGGGACATTGCTGCCCCCACGGCAAAATTGGACATGTCAGCTTCCATCGTAAACAGTTCTGTGGGGTCTGGGTGGATAAGGATGGGTACAGTGGTGAAGTTCTCTTTTAGTCGATCAAACACAGTTGGGCTTCTGAGGACCAGGTGAACCAGATTCCCTTTCATAGCAATGCAGTCAGAGGAACAAGTAGACTGGAAAACCCCTTGATGTACAGCCTGTAGTGAAGCCTAGGATGAACCTCTTGATGAACAGCTAGCAAAGCCTAGGAATTGTTGTACCCCATGGATGCCCTTTTGTGTGGCCCAGTTGGATACGCCTTGCATGGGTCCATGGTTAGCCCCTTGAGAGAGATAATGTAGCCAAGGAATTCTATCGTATCCTGCTCAAACTCTCATTTTTGGGGGTTTTGCATATAGATAGTGTTGGTGAAGTATTTCTGCATACGTGATGATTGTGGAGAGCATGAATGTCAGAAAAGATTAGGATGTCATCAAGATAAATGATTAAATAGCAATCTTGCATATCCCTGAAGGTATTGTTTAGGAAGTGCCGAAAAGTCTCTGAGGGATTGCACAGGCTGAACAACTTGACCAAATATTCAGTGTCCCTACCATTCATCTTCCTTTCTCATCTGGACAAGGTTATATGCCCCGCAAAGGTCCATCTTAGTAAAAACCTTGGTGGAATGGGGTCTTTTGAAAAGCTTGTTAAAGAGAGGGAGGAGTTATCGATTTTTAATAGTAGCCCTGATTAATGCCCCATAGTCAATACAAAGCCTTAGAGAGCCATCCTTTTTCTTAACAAAGAAAATTAGAGCCCCATCTGGAGAAGTGGAAGGATGGATAAACCCCTTTTGTAGGTTTTCCTGGAGGTAGTCATGGATAGCCAGCAGTTCATACTCCAAATGGGAATAGATGTGGTCAAAAGGAATTTCAGCTTCGGGCTGGAGGTCAATGGAACAGTCATAGCTGTGATGGGGCAGCAAGGTGTCCAAGTTCTTTTTGTTGAACACCTCGGCAAAGGGCTTTTATTTAAGAGGTATCACAAAGGCAATGGAAGTGGCCACAGGGGGTGCTGAGACTCCTTGTGGATTAACCTGCTCAGACTCAGAATCTCAGGGAAGGCAAATGAAGCAGTTGAGGGCTTCCAGCCAATGGTCCCCACAGTCGGAGACAAAAGTGTTGACAATGCAGGGAGCAGAACTGTACTGTGCCCACACGCCAACAAATGCATGGGTCATGGGTGGCAAACCAGGCCATGCTGAGGACAGCTGGGGAATGTGGTGCTTGGATAAGGCCAAACTGGAGGGTCTTTCTGTGACCCTGAATGATAACAGTTTCCAAGGGGACAGTCTGGTGGGTAATGGGGCCTGACAAAAAGAGCAAACCATTGATAGACTTCACCAAGTCTGGAGAGTTCTTGCACTGGATCTTATGTACCCATACAAAATCCAAGTCCATGAATTGACCTTGGACATGGTAGGGTGTTGGATCTCAAGGGGAGTTGAAGATGTGTTGTATCCCACTTAGTCGTTGCCAAGGTACCACCAGAGAGATACCGATGCTGGGTGCCAAAGAGAGGGGGAGAGCACCACACCAGCCCCGGCACCTCTTTTGGGGCTGGGACCTGGCATTCCCTGATTGGAATGCAGATTGTGTCTTGGCAGGGCAGCTTGACACAAAGTGTCCCAGTTCCCTGCAATATAGGCATAGATCTCATCTCTGGCATCAAGATTTCTCCACATTGGAGACATGGGGATGAGCCTGACTGATTTGTGTGGGCAGCGGAGAAAGTGTTGATGATTGCAGGGCTGGAGCCAACTCACCTTTGATATAATCATTTAGGTCGAGGCAAAAGAATAGCACTGTATGGCCTCGTTCCACTTGATGTCTGCTACCAAGAGGTGGAACTCTGTGTTATACTTAGCAACTGGCACCGCGGTGCCCCTGCTGCAACACCTGAAGGGTGGCCTTGGCAGTGTGCTTGCGTGTCGGGTCACCAAAGGTTAAATGAAGTTCTCAAGCTGGCACAGGAGAGAGGACAGAGCTTCCCTAGTCAGCAGGCTGATAATCAGCCCTCACCTGACCTGGTCAGTGGGGAAAGATCTATGGGCACTGCAGAAATAGAAGCCGGCGCTGATTAAGAAACAGTCAAAATTTGTCACACTCATTGTTAAACTTGTCAGGCAGGGGAATCCCCGGCTCACAGGGAGTAGGGGTTGGTGTCAGATATGGTGATTGGGACCTGCAGGGTGTGTAAGACACCCACTATCTCCAGCAGGAAGCTGTTGGCCTCAGAGGGAGCCATTCCAGCCATCAGGCTGGACCCCTTCTAAATTTTTTTTGGTATTTGGCTGCTCAAACCGTGAGCGGTTGTGCCTACTTAAAGCTGGATCAGGCCTAGTGGTTAGAGATGGAGGCAGTAGCCAGGAACTGGAGCCATGGGTCAGAGCTGGAGTTAGAGGTCAGGAGCCTGAGACACTAAGAGCCAAAGTCAGAAGTCGGAATTGGAGCCAAGGGTCAGAACTGGGTTACCTGGAGTGAGGCAAGGCAGGAGCAGGACTGGAGCAGGGCGGGAGCAAGGCTGGGAACAAGCTGGTGTAGGAGCTAATACAGCCATGGGTAAATGCTTTGAGGAGCTGTTGAACTGCAGCTGCTGCTGGGCTTAAGAGCCAGTCTGTTAGCTCCACCAGCTAATCAGATGGGGCGTTCCATCAGGTGATCTAGCTGACTCCGCCCAGCTCTGTTCCTTAGGCTGCCAGGAGACTGAGCAGGCACAGCGGCAGGGCTTTGTTGCTGACAGCATGCAAGCATAACGCTCACTCTCTAAACACTTACGTTAACAACACTTGCTCAGGTGAACGTTTGCAGGAAGCCAATGCAAGGGAACCGACTCGCCCCTTCAGATTTGTTTTTACAGTCAAGTTTCACTGTCCCAAGCACGCAGAATCTGTGGGGCACACCCCAGAGGTGCCCCTGAGTAATGGCTGCAGTAAGGAGGCGAGCTTAGCAAGCAGAAGATGTGCTGGGTGTGGGGACAAGCAGTGGCCAGGTGGAGCCTGCTCATTGTCAGTAGGTGAGTGAGTCCATGGAAGCGATATGAAGAGTTTCTGAGTGCAGTGCCACCCCAGCACAGAGACAGTAAAATATTCCTTCTTGGCACTAGACTGACTGGAAACTCACTAACAGCTGGTGTCGGTCTGAAATATCACCAGGCAGTGTGTCCCAGCTCAGAATATGCACGGAGGGCACAATCCTGCTCATTTACAAGTGGCTGCTGTTCCTTTCTGTAGCAAAGACAGCAGTGAGCAACTTCAACATGCAGCTTTTGTCATGATGTGTTTGAGGTTTGGGGGAAAATTATTGTGGAAGAGTCATGTGAATAAAAAGCAAATATGCAGATCAACTAATTGGCATCCTCTCTGGGGAGGCGTTAAAAGACCTTTACTACATAATGCCCCATCTAGAGAGGGAAGTCACTCAAAAATGGGACGTGAGCACGGGAGGGGGTGTGTCTGGAAGCCATGCTGGAAAGCAGGAAACAGTGAAAGAAGGGTTCTTTGGACAGAGATGAATTGAGCAACATTCAGTGTCTCATTTTTCTACATAATATTTATTTGGTCTGTAATCACGATTTTTGCTGGCTTACAGTGACAGCCGCTGGCAAAGCCGCCTGCTTTGCAGTTAAATGCCTGAAGTCTTGTCTTTTAAGGCTTTCTCTATCTCCAATTCTTCTGGGTAAAATCAATCTCTATTTTATAGAAATATTGAAAGAGCTCTTGCTGGTCAGTTTTGGGACATGCTCTACCTCCTTCTTCTCCCCTCCCCTCATGAAGGGATATTATCATTTGTCTTCATTCCTGGAGAAGATAAGAGTAAAGTGTGAGTGACACCCTGCTGCAGATCTTAGATAAGTACCTGGCCCTGTTTGCGCCAACTTCAAGGTGTCCAAGCAGAAGTCTGTAGAGACATTCTGTGCAAAGCAAAAAGTAATGAACTATTCAGTGGGCCAAAGAGAAAGACGCTAGAGCCCGATGGCTAAGGCACGCAGCTGGGTGGGGGCACTTGGGTTCCAGGAATATTTAATTATTTATGCAGAGTGGGATAGTTTCAACAGGAGAGAGACCCACTCTAGATTAGAAAATAGGCTTTGGGACCCCGTGAGGGGGGAGTCTGCTGCCAGGGGCCAGCCCTGGGTGTTTAATTGATGTGTAGACATCCCCTACATCCCCTTGTGAATTTAACCCAGAAAATCAAAACATTGTATTTTGGAAATGGTTGCCGTTCTCTGAAATCTACAGGAATTTATAACATGTTTCAATTGACCCAAATCTGTATTGTCAAAAAAAGTATCAGCCAAAAAAGTCGGCCCTGGTCTAGTTCTTTAGTCTCAGCCTTGGTGGGAACAAGAGCAGGACCGAGGATCTGAGCAGCGGCTGAAGTGGAAGTAGCCAGGAGTGGAGGGCACAAAGAATAGCTTGTGTGTGTGATTGTACGTGTGTTGGAGCCTCCACTTGTCTTCCAGTCCCTTGCCTTGCTACTCAAGCTGAGTGCTGGGCACACAGGTTGTCTCTAGGAGCACTGCGACAGGAAGGAGATTTTAAGAAAAATGCTAGCGTGGACAGAGCCTATTTGGTGGAGGAGAAACAAAGCCTTCCTGCTGGAAGGAGCAACTACACTACATTGTGCACCCTTCTCCTCTGCCAGGGCCGGCTCTAACTTTTTTGCCGCCCCAGGCAAAAAAGAAGAGAGCCGCCCTGCCGTACCCCCGCCCCCGCGAGCGACGCCGAAATCCCCGCCCCCCAGCACCGCGCCGCCCGAAGCCCCGCCTCCTCCGAGCGCCGCCCGAAGCCGAAGCCCCCGCCCCCGCTCCGAGCGCCGCACCGCCCGAAGCCCCCGCCCCCCCTCCGAGTGCCACACCGCCTGAAGCCTCCGCCCCCGCTCCGAGCGCCACACTGCCCGAAGCCTCCGAGCGCTGCGCCGCCCAAAGCCCCCGCCCCCGCTCCAAGCGCTGCGCCGCCCAAAGCCCCGCCCCCTCTCCGAGTGCCGCGCCGCCCGAAGCCCCCGCCCCCGCTCCGAGCGCCGCACCGCCTGAAGCCTCCGCCCCCGCTCCGAGCGCCACACTGCCCGAAGCCTCCGAGCGCTGCGCCGCCCAAAGCCCCCGCCCCCGCTCCAAGCGCTGCGCCGCCCAAAGCCCCGCCCCCTCTCCGAGTGCCGCACCGCCCGAAGCCCCCGCCCCCCCTCCGAGCGCCGCACCGCCTGAAGCCTCCGCCCCCGCTCCGAGCGCCACGCCGCCCGAAGCCTCCGAGCGCTGCGCCGCCCAAAGCCCTCGCCCCCGCTCCGAGCGCCGCGCCGCCCGAAGCCCCCGCCCCCGCTCCGAGCGCTGCGCCGCCCAAAGCCCCCGCCCCCGCTCCGAGCGCTGCGCCGCCCGAAGCCCCCGCCCCCGCTCCGAGCGCCGCACCGCCCGAAGCCCCCGCCCCCGCTCCGAGCAACGTGCCGCCGAAAATCCAAAAAAATAAAAAATAAAAAATAAAAAACCGAGCACCGCCCTGCCCCACGGTGCCGCCCCAAGCATGTGCTTGGTCGGCTGGTGCCTGGAGCCGGCCCTGTCCTCTGCCATGGGTACTGGGGGAGAGCGATGTGGGTTAGGAGAGAGTACATCCTGGTAGTGCTTAGGAGGAGCCAGCTCTGAGCAGGGAGCTACCTAGACATGCCCACCAATCTCTTTGTGTTATCCCGATTGTGCAGAGTGGGAACGTGTTCTCCACTGGTGATCCTGCAGTGTAAGCTTTAGTGTAGCTCTTCATGTGTGGCCCCTCCCATCAGATCTACAGTAACTCCTCGCTTAACGGTGTAGTTCTGTTCCTGAAAAATGCTACTTTAAGTGAAACGATGTTAAGCGAATCCAACTTCCCTATAAGAATTAATGTAAATGGGGGGGTTAGGTTCCAGGGAAAATTTTTTCATCAGACAAAAGACATTATATACATAGACAGTATAAGTTTTTAAATAATTTTAAACAAACAATTTAATACTGTATTCACCAATGATGTGTGTGAAGCTTGGTTGAGGTAGGGGCGTAGCGGGGTCTGGGGCATGGGGGCTTACCCCACTCCGCCCGCCCAGCATTCCAGCCAGGGAGTGGGCAAGCCCCTGACTCCGCTCTCCAGCAGGAGCACCGGGCGGGTGGAAGGGGGCAAGCCCCCACGCCCCAACCCTGCTCCCTGGCTGGAACGCCGGGCGGGCGGAGCAGGGCGAGCCAAACAACCTTATAACGGAACATTGCACGACTTTAAACAAGTATGTTCTCTAATAGATCAGCAACCTAATAATGAAACAACGTTCACCGGTATGACTTTAAGTCAGGAGTTCTGTACTAGCTTATCAAGCCACCGACCCTGTCTTTGCTGTGCCCAGAATGGCAGCCTTGATCACCTGCCCGTACACTTCTTTCTCGGACCTCTCCACACTGACCCCACGCTGCCCACTAGACATGGGAAAAACTCATCAGCCATCAACCTGCTGTCGTCTGCCTTTAAACCCCTCCTCAACACACCTCTGCCACATGGCCAATCCCCTCCAGGTTGGCACTGTGCTGGGAAGTGAGAAGCCTTCCAACTAAACTCTGCATCTCATCCTCCCCTTCCCCTTGTCTCTTTGGCCTATCTGTGGAGTCCTGTCTGTCCCACTGAGCTCTCGGGGCAGACACTGTCTTCTTTGTTATTTGTCCATGCAGCAGGAAGCACAAGGGGCCTGATCTTTGACTGGCACTCCTAGGCACTCCATAAAATCACTAGTATTAATACTAACAAGTGAAACTTGAAGCCATGTATGACCTGTATTTGCTGATTTGTTACAACCTGGACACCTGGGTCAAGTTCACAGAAAGACTTGCTGAGGCTCTGAAGACTTTTGGTCAAGAATGGGCACTGTTTTGAATCAATATGGGCTGGAAATCCTGTGAAATCTGTAGTTTTGTATGGCTTTGGTACTAAAGTGGGTGAACTAAGCTTTGATGGTATGTTTCAATCCACATCTCAAAGCACATCTTGGGGGCAGTTAACCTGCATGTATCAACACTGAGGCAGATGTTACCATGAAGCTTCAGTTAGCTCAAATATTGAGTTAGCCACAGGAGCCATCCCCTCACTCATCAATGCTGCAAATACTGTATGGTCAATAGTGGAGTGTGAGTCCTCCAATCAGCCAGCTCAGACCAGGAAATATGTGCGTAGCAGCTGCCATCCAGGAATCCAGAGCCACCAAGAAAACAGAAAATCTACGAAAACAGGCAGTTTCTGTGCAATTTTAAAGGCTGGCTTGGAGGTTAACAATGAAAAGCAGAAAAACAGATTGCAATTCAACATTGAAAAAATCAAAGAAGCACAAAACCTAATATATGAATATATGATGTGCAGTATGAGATATATATAAAAATAGTGACAAAATATTAAGTTCAAATCACATATTTAGGGCCCTACCAAATTCACAGCCATGAAAAACACGTCATGGACCGTGAAATCTGGTCCCCCCTCATGAAATCTGGTCTTTTGTGTGCTTTTACCCTATACTATACAGCTTTCACGTAGGGTGACCAGATGACAAAACTGAAATATCGGGACACGGGGGGGGGGGGCGGCGGAGAAAAAAAAAAAAGCCACCGGAGCGGGCCCCCCCCGCACCAGCTCGCCTCGTCTCCACCTCCCCCCGTAGGGGAAGGTGCCCAGCTGGTGCAATCCCACAGGCGGCCCCGGAGTGGGGGCAGCAGGCCCCAGCCCCCCCGTCCTGCTTGGGTCCCTCAGGGGAACGAATGGGGCTGCCGCTGCCTCTGCCCCGGAGCGGGGTTTCCCTACAGCCCGTCCTGCGGGGCGGCGTGCACGTGGCGGGAGGTGAAGCCCCGTCGGAGTCCCCGCGGGGGCAATTGCTGCCCCCCCCCACCACCCATGGGCGCGTACAGGGAGCCAGTTCCCCAGGCCAGACCCGGGGCTGCCCCTGCAGGTACCGCCCCGCCCTCCTGCTGCTGCGCTCGACCGGGCCCCTCCTGCAGCTCCCGGCCCAGCCGCTCCCGGGCTCCATCGCCCCGGCCCCACAGCAGGGGCTGCTTCGCTCCGCCCCACCTGGGACACTCGCCCCCGCAGCCCCTCTCCGCCCCACGCTTGTCTCCGGCCCACGCCCCCGTGCCGCCCACCCGGGCCCTGCCTGCTCCGCGCTGCCCCGCGGGCTGCAGGGCTAGAGCAGCCTCCGCGCTGCGCTCCCGGCCCGGGCCATGGCCCATGTGCAACTTAGGGCCGCCCCCCCCGGCCCGGGATCCAATGGGGCAGTGAGGGGGCGGGGCTGGGGGCGGGGATTTGGGGAGGGATCCAATGGGGGAAGGAGGAGGCGGAGGGGGGCGAGAGCCCCTCCAGGCTCCACCTGTGCGCCGGAGCGGAGGGCAAAATTGCTTGTTTGTCCAGTGTCCTGACCGAACGTCGGTCGGATGCGGGACAAACAAGCAAATATCGGGACAGTCCCCATAAAATCGGGACGTCTGGTCACCCTACTTTCACGGGGGAGACCTGTGTTTCTCAAATTGGGGGTCCTGCCCAAAAGGGAGTTGCAGAGGGGTCATAAGGTTATTTTACGGGGGTTGTGGTATTGCCACCCTTACTTCTGTGCTACCTTCAGAGCTCAGCGGACAGAGAGCGGTGACTGTTAGCCAGGTGCCCAGCTCTGAAGGCAGCGCCCCGCCAGCAGCAGCGCAGAAGTATGAGTGGCAATACCATACCATACCATGCCATCCTTACTTCTATGCTGCTGCTGGCGGTGGCTCTGCCTTCAGAGCTGGGCTACCGGCCATCAGCTGCCACTCTCCAGGTGCCCAGGTCTGAAGGCAGTGCTGACGCCAGCAGCAGCACAGAAGTAAGGGTAGCAGTACCACAACCCCCCTACAATAACCTTGCGACCCCCCCCCCCACAACTCCTCTTTGGGTCAAGACCCCTATAATTACAGCACCATGAAATTTCATATTTAAATAGCTGAAATAATGAAAATTTACTATTTTAAAAATCCCATGACCATGAAATTGACCAAAATGGACTGTGAATTTGGTAGGGCCCTACACATATTGTACAAATGTATCACTCAGTGTAGCAAGTACATGTGTAGTTCACATTTACCAATCAGTGTAATGGTAAATCATGCTCTGATCTCTGGTGAACACTTTTGTTAAATATTTGAGTTTATAGTCTTTGGTCCACAGTCCTAGTTTCATCCATATTTACCTGGCTAGATTGTCCTGAGATATATTTCCCAGCAACTCAGTTTCATCTAGTTGTGGAAGAATAGGAGCAAAAAACAGTTCCCAGCTCTGAAAAGAACTAGCAAGAAAGGATTCGATGGAATTTGATGAGGAGATAGCATTGTCTTTCTTTGCCATTATGTTTATGTTATGTTGTGTTTATGGAGCATATGATGGTAGCCTGACATTTAAATCAAAAATGTTGATTCAAGCCAAATGTTTAATTTCAAATTGACATTTTGAAACTAACCATTTTGCTCCATTTCAAAATGTTGTTTTGAAAAATATATTTTTTGTTGTCAAACGTGACATTTCCCTGTGAAAAACATTTGTTTTGATGAAACCACATTATCTGACAAAAGTTGTTTTTTGTTGGAAAATTTTTGAGCAGCACTGGCATTGAGTAATTTTGGCTCCAATGTTTGCCGCCCAGGATAAAGAAGTGAGCATGAAATTGACCTTCCTCAATTATAGTTGAGTAATAAATAAAACTGCAGTATCTTCATATTCATTTGTGTTTGTCAGTGAATTTGCTTTGATTCTTTTCGGTTTACTTTCCATGCCCATGTGAGGGACCACTTCCTACTGACATGACTGGAAAGTGAATTCCAAAGTCTCATGATGAAAACCAAATTTTAAATCATTGACGCCCATCCTTCCAGGTAACAGAAGACAATGTTGTGTTATTTATGTAAGCAATCACACTTAAATGGCATAGCTAGAATTTATAGCAGTTTATGATACAGTTCATGATCAGGCGGCAGACTAAAAATGTTGGCTTTTTCTTCTGTCAAATTCAAATATTGAATACATTTTAGGGAATCACAATATGCTCATATATCAAAGGGGTAGCCATGTTAGTCTGGATCTGTAAAAGCAGCAAAGAGTCCTGTGGCACCTTATAGACTAACAGACTTATAGGAGCATGAGCTTTCATGGATGAATACCCACTCCTTTGGATGCATCTGAAGAAGTGGGTATTCACCCACGAAAGCTCATGCTCCTATACGTCTGT
Organism: Emys orbicularis; assembly: GCF_028017835.1. Taxonomy (NCBI): domain Eukaryota; kingdom Metazoa; phylum Chordata; order Testudines; family Emydidae; genus Emys; species Emys orbicularis. The sequence continues at coordinate 16,264,244 of NC_088697.1, read as the reverse complement.
TAGTCTATAAGGTGCCACAGGACTGAATATGCTCATAGATATCCTGTTAGCAGAAAAAGGAGCTCAATAGATACACAAAATAATATAGCTATTGATGATGTAAGTTATTTGATCAGTTGTAATGATGAGTCAATACAATGAATCCCTCTTGATGATGTAGCCTATAGGGCTGGCATGGGGATTGATGTTATTGTAGGTTTCAGTACTGGGAAGGGGCATTGCATGCAAGTGGAAATGCAATCGAGTGGAAGATAAGAAAAATAAGCTTAAATAATTTTACCCCTCTGGGATTCATGCTTTGCTTTAGTTGTTGCTGGTAGAGACTTCTATATTGTAGAAATAGCAAAATAGTTTAAATCGCCTCCCGTTTCATACACACATTGTTTTCTGGAAAATGTTCCCCTGTGTAGAAATTTTCTGTTCCTGCTTAATGCAAGCCGAGCAGTGCCCCTCTGTCCCTCTCCAGTGGTGGACCATGTCAACATTTATGAGTCAGCTACTGGCTGTAAGCTAAGGCGAGTGATGTCCTAGCCTCGGAAGGGGAGGTTTTTGCTGTTAGATCCAGAAGTCCCAGGTTCAAACTTTGCTGCTGCTGAGCCATTCAGGGGCATCCGTAAAAAGTGACATGGGGATGTGTGCAGCACTGAACTCAGGACAAGTATCAGGGAGTAGCTGTGTTAGTCTGTATCCACAAAAACAACGAGGAGTCGGGTGGCAGCTTAAAGATTAACAGATTTATTTGGGCATAAGCTTTCGTGGGTAAAAAGCACTTCTTCAGATGCATGGAGTGAAAATTACAAATACAGGCATAGATATACTGGCATATGAAGAGAAGGGAGTTACCTTACAAGTGGAGAACCAGTGTGAACAAGGCCAATTCAGTCAGGGTGGATGTGGTCCACTCCCAATAATTGTTGAGCAGGTGTCAATACCAAGAGAGGGAAAATTGCTTTTGTAGTTAGCCAGCCAGCCACTCCCCGTCCCTATTCCAGCCCAAATTAATGGTGTTAAGTTTGCAAATGAATTGTAGCTCTGCAGAACTCAGGACAAGTGTCACTGTTGACTGAATCAATTGTATTTAGCTGTTCGTTATTTATACAAAAGGGGAGAAAACACACCATTTCCTAATCTGTCCAGCCGTGTGGGTGTTTGTCCATATAGATAACTCTAAACCAGCAAGCTTTGAAAGGTCAAATGTAGGGTGGAATTATTCCTCATTAAGCTGGATTGCGTTTCCTAGGTTTAAAAAGTAAAGTACTGCATTCAGGAGAAAGCCATGTTGGATCCTTCTTTACTATACAGCAGGGGTAGGCAACCTATGGCACGCATGCCAAAGGCGCACGCGAGCTGATTTTCAGTGGCATTCACGCTGCCCGGGTCCTGGCCACCAGTCCGGGGGGCTCTGCATTTTAATTTTAAATGAAGCTTCTTAAACATTTTAAAAACCTCATTTACTTTACATACAATAGTTTAATGATATATTATAGACTTATAGAAAGAGACCTTCTAAAAACGTTAAAATCTATTACTGGCACACGAAACCTTAAATTAGAGTGAATAAATGAAGACTCGGCACACCACTTCTGAAAGGTTGCCGACCCCTGCTATACAGTATTTGAGTTACACAACAAGCCAAATATCACTGCCACCACTAGAGGGTGCTCTTGTGCAAACATAATACAAAGTTGCTTTCTGCCACTCACTCTTACATGAAGTTTGGACCATTTTGAAAGCATTGACCCCAGGGCCACCAAGGCAAGAATAACCCACACGGGCGAGTGCAAACTCTGAGCTGATTCTGCCACCCCTGCTCACACAGAGCTGTGCCTTACTCTATGAGCAATCCTGTGGGTTTCTGTGGTACTACTCAATGTACCGATGGCAGGATCCAGCCCTTTGTATGTTTGAACTCATGTCATTTCTCCTAATTCAACCCCTGGGGGGGGTGGGCCCCAAGTCCATGGACCCTCAAGATCGACACGGTTCTCAGAGGCGCTGTTGGAGGCAAGGGATATATTGTCAGAAGACTCTTGTCTTCGCACTGGGTTATTGGGTCCCTTAAGGCCACCCAAGTATGGTCCAAGCTTTGGCCCTCTCTTGTTAAATCCATTCCATGGAATATAGAGATGTGCTGCAAGGCCCCCCAAGTTAAAGCTGTAGCAGAAACCATAACTTTTAGAGTTGTCTGCCTTCTCGGGGCTTAACCCTGCAATGGCTCTCTAAACACCATTTGCTGGGTTTAGCTGCCATGGCAAATGAAACATGAATGTGTTCTCATTTGGCCTGTACAGCCGAGAATTCAATTCCCAATTGTTCCTGTCAGTACTTGCATTGGTTTAAAGTTTGTCTGGGAATTTAGTTTACCTAAAAGAGTAGGAATGCAGCTTTGCCTTGGAGCAGGGGATCTTTCTGATGTGTGTGTGATTATGAGCTGTATCTCCTTGCTTTGCTTCAGGCAGAGAGAATGGTAGGATGAAAAATGAGGAATCAGACATAACTTAGAGATAGTTAACCTGAGCCAGGCACCTTCCCCATGCTGTGACTTCCCCTACAAAGAGGATGGGGACGGCAGCATTAATTGCCCTTTGTATAAACCAATGCAGAATTTCTTTCAACACAAGCCTTTAGTGTTGCTCAGTTAGGATGCAGTCTTCTCTAATCTGCTTAACTCCCCCCTTCCCCCCCATATATCTGGTTTAGCTCTCAAACAGTAATTAGATGACAACATTCATTCAGTTAAAATGGGAATGGAACAGGCTCTGCAGGCAGCATTTGCCAAAGCCCAGCATGTTTTTTGTCCTGTAAATTTGGAGAATTTCCTATTCACTGTGGCCTGGTCTACACTACCCCCCAAATTCGAACTAAGGTACGCAACTTCAGCTACGTGAATAACGTAGCTGAAGTCGACATACCTTAGTTCGAACTTACCGCGGTTCAGACGCGGTCCACACGCGGCAGGCAGGCTCCCCGTCGACTCCGCGGTACTCCTCTCGCCGAGCTGGAGTACCGCAGTCGACGGCGAGCGCTTCCGGGATCGATTTATCGCGTCCAGACCAGACGCGATAAATCGAACCCAGAACTTCGATTCCCAGCCGCCGAACTAGCGGCTGGGTGTAGACCTGGCCTGTGATTGTTTGTATCAATTGCTAAGGAGTCTGACTGTTCCTGAACAGAGAAAAAAATGCATAGTAATATGTAGATAGACATCACAAGCCTCCTAGTGCAAGCAGAAGAAATGTGATCCTCAAGAAATAAGGAATAACTGCAATTTGTATTAGCAGAGGGCCAAGAACAAACTTTAGAGAACATACAAACCCTGAAACAACTCAGAGGTGGAAAGGCAAAATCACTTGAGACTCCATCATGACACAATGAGGACAAAAAGCCCAAACCAACTACTTTAAAAATCAGTTTACTCTAATCTGAGAACCCAAGCTGTAGTATGCATTAATGGCAATTGTATGGTTATTGCATTGTGTCACTCTAGAGTTAAGATTGTTTGATTCTTAGATTCCAAGGCCAGAAGGGACGATTGTGATCATCTAGTCTGGCCTCCTGTATTACACAGGCCAGAGAATTGCCCCAAAATAATTCCTAAAGCAGGTCTTTTAGAAAAACAGCCAATCTAGATTTAAAAATTGTCAGGGATAGAGAATCCACCATGGTCCTTGGTTAATTGTTCCAATGGTTAATTATTCTCACCATTAAATATTTATGCCTTATTTCCAGTCTGAATGTGTCTAGCTTCCACTTTCACCCATTGGATCATGTTCTACCTTTCTCTTTTAGATTGAAGAGAGTACCATGTAGGTACTTATTGTCTTGTACTTGAGGTTTGTGGCTTGTGTACTTTACTGTCATCAAGTCATCTCTTAACCTTTCCTTTGTTAAACTAAATCGATTGAGCTCCTGGAGCCTCTCACTATAAGACAGGTTTTCAAATCTTTTGACTGCAGCATCACACTGGGAGCTCATGTTCAGCTGATTATCCACCATGACCCCAAATCTTTTTCAGAGTCACTGCTTCCCAGGATAGAGTCCCCCATCCTGTAAGTATGGATTTACATTTAGCCGTATTAAAACAAATATTGTTTGTGTGAGCCAATTCACCAAGTGATCCAGATAGCTCTGAATCAGTGACCTGTCATCTTCCTTGATAAAAAAGTTAAATAGTGTAGGGCCAAGAACTGATCCTTGCAAGATCCCACTGGAACCACAACTGCTCAATGCCAATTCCCCATTTACAGTTCCATTTTTGAGACCTATCACTTAGCCAGTTTTTAATCCATTTAATGTGTGCATGTTAATTTTATATCATTCTAGATTTTAATGAAAATGTCATATGGTACCAAGTCAAATGCCTTTCAGAAGTGTAAGTATATTATGTCAATACTATTATCTTTATCAACCAAACTTGTAATCTCATCAATAAAAGATATCAAGTTAGTTTGACAGGATCTATTTTCCATAAACCCATGTGGATTTGCATTAATTACATTACCCTAGATTAATTCTTTATCAATTATGTCCCATACCAGCCGCTCCATTATTTTGCCCAGGATCAATGTCAGGCGGACGAGACTATAATTACCCAGGTCATCTTCTTTACCCTTTTTAAAAATTGGTACAACATTAGGCTTCTTCCAGTCTTCTGGAACTTTCCCAGTGTTCCAAGACTTATTGAAAATCAACATTAATGATCCAGTGAGCTCCTCAGCTGGCTCTTTAAAAACTTGTGGATTCAAGTTATCTGGACCTCCTGATTTTAAAATGTCTAACTCTAGTAGCTTTTGTTTAACATCCTCCAGAGATACTAGTGGAATGGAAACAGTCTTATCATCATATAATGAGACTATATCATCTGTTTTTTCCCCAAATACAGAAGAGAAATGTTTATTGAACACTTCTGCCTTTTCTGAATTATTATAGATAATTGTTACCATTTCCATCTAGTAATAGACCAGTACTATTGTTGGAGTCTTTTTGTTCCTAATATATTTTTAAAAACTCCTTTTTAATGTCCTTAACTCTGCTGTCCATAGATTTCTCTTTCTATCCCTTTGCTTCCCTTATAAATGTTCTACAATTTCTAACTTCTGATTTATATTCATTACTATCAACTTCCTCTTTCTTCCATTTGTTATATTTTTTATAGCTGCTGTCACTTCCCCTCTAAACCAGGTTGTTTTTTAAATCATTATGGCCTTTTTCATCAAATATGGGATTGTGGCTTTTTGGGCCTCTAGTAAGGTGTTCTTAAATAATTACCAATTAGCATTCACATTTTTCGTATTAAATTCTTCGTCCCAACTGATTTGGCTCATAATTATTTTCAGCTTTGTGAAAATGGCCCTATTAAAGCACCAATTATTTTATTATTGGTTTACATTACAAACTGGAATGAAAAACCAAAATAAAAAAAATTCCCACAAAATGGAAACTCCACTTTTTAAAAATTTGGGACAATTGAAACATTTTCATTTCAGCAATGTAAAAACATTTCATTTTGACTATCTTTGATTTATTTCATTTTGACTTTATATATTATATTAATTTATTAATTATATTATATATACTTATAACATTAAATACAATATGTAGCTAAACATAACATCTGATTATTAATATTGTGACAAAGTTCCTCCTCTATCTTGGTGGGTCCTGCGCTTATTGGCGGATTTTCTTGCCTCAGAGCTTCACCATGTGGGTTGGGGAACAGCCCAGAGACCTTCCCCTCTGGGAGAACCCACAGTCCAGGTCAATTGGGAGGTTTGGGGGGAACCCGGGCCCGCCCTCTACTCTGGGTTCCAGCCCAGGGCCCTGTGGACTGCAGCTGTCTATAGTGCCTCCTGTAACAGCTGCATGACAGCTACAACTCCCTGGGCTACTTCCCCATGGCCTCCTCCAAACACCTTCCTTATTCTCACCACAGGACCTTCCTCCTGGTGTCTGATAACGCTTGTGCACCTCAGTCCTCCAGCAGCACACCCTCTCACTCTCAGCTCCTTGCACCTCTTGCTCCCAGCTCCTCACACTCACACCACAAACTGAAGTGAGCTCCTTTTAAAACCCAGGTGCCCTGATTAGCCTGCCTTAATTGATTCTAGAAGCTTCTTCTTAATTGGCTCCAGGTGTCCTAATTAGCCTGCCTGCCTTAACTGGTTCTAGCAGGTTCCTGATTACTCTAGTACAGCCCCTGCTCTGGTCACTCAGGGAACAGAAAACTACTCATCCAGTGACCAGTATATTTGCCCTCTACCAGACTCCTGTACCCCACCCGTCTGGGTCTGTCACAATATATTAATATACTATAAAAGTAATAACAGCAATCAAAATGACAAAGTCAAAACAAAATGTTTTTACATTGTTGAAACAAGACTTTTGACTTTTTCCCATCAAAAATGTTGTTGAAATCGACATGTTCTCACAAAATGTTTTGATTTTGATGAAACTGCATTTTTCAAGGGAAAGCTCTACTTATAACCATCAATAACACCTTGTAGTGATGTGCTTGTATCTATAGTGTACTCCTTACATTCTATTAATAATTCATTAACCCTTTATAAACTATGTATGAGTGCAACCTTACAAAATAAGATTGAACATAAATGACTTAAAAAGAGATTTCAGGTAGAATTAAACAGTGGAGCCGGGACATGCTTGCAACATACTGTGACTGTCTCCCAGGACTCGGTGGATTGACGTGCACTTGGCAGAAGGCAGTCACAGAACCTGGCATTGACTTCAGTGGGGCCCAAATTTCATCCATAGGTTTCAGGCCAGAAGGGACCATTCTGATCATCTAGTCTGACCTCCTGTACAGCACAGATCAGAGAAATTCACCCAATGATCTCTCTTGTAGAGGGAAATATTCTAAAATTTGTTTGGCAGTGTCACCAAACTGCGGCTCTCTCTGCATATTCATTAGAGCTGAGCAAATAGTGGAGCAACATTTCTGCAAATATTCATTTGAAATTGAAAATAAATGGCAATTTGACCCTTTGGAATTCACTTTCCATTAACATTCCAACTTTACTGGCAGGAACAGTCACCAGAAGCAGATCTGAAGCTCAGATGCCAGAATGCTTAGCACATGCCAGTTTGAAATTGTACATTGAATTGTTATATTCAAAACTCAGATGCTGGGCTGTGTTGTATTATTACACAACTGATGGAATCAGGGAACAGAAACAGTTGCCCCATGGCTTGTGTGACAGGCCAAAACAGCATGAATTTGAAAGTTCCAATATTGAATATTTACAGTAAATGGTTTCTGAGCTATTCATATAAGGGGAAGAATTCATGCTGAAATTCACAAATAATTTTGAATCATGACTAAATAATGGAATAATAAATGGAAACCAATCATGAACAGTGTAAAGACAAAATTTGATGACTAGATTATGGACTGTGAATTATTTCCTCGGCTCGAATATTTATCTGTATTTCATGGATCTAGGAGCCTTTTGCCCTGGTTTGTAATTCTAATATCTGGGTTAATTCCTTACACCAGTGGATAGAAATCCAGTTATTCAGTACCTAGTACTTCTGATGCCCTTTGCTCTCCCTTTTCTTTTTATTTTTTTAAGAAATCTTCTGAATTTGGAAATATTTTTTCCTCTTCTTTTTGCCTTTTCTTTGTCTGTAGGAGACTCAGGGTACTAACAGGAGAGCAGCAGCATTAATATTGATGTGGACCTCGGTTCTTAGGAGCTGTGTTTCTGAGAATGCCAGCAGCATATAAATACGGTTACTGGCTAATTAATGAGTATCAAGCTGAGTTCTGATTTATCTGGGGGTTGCCTCTTACTTTTGCCCCTTCTAACTAGTACTGATGGCCACGTTGGAATGGACGCTAACAGTAAGCTTCTTCCAAGGCTTTCTGGACTGTTCAGGCAAAATGCCGGAAATCCTTGCTAGTGGAGTGGTCCATGGTCACCATGTAGGGAGACATCAGCCAGCTGAGACATTAACAATGTTGACCCAGCACAGTCCCAGCCAGCAGCCCCCACCCTTTTATTCGAGGGGGAGTCATGGTACAGTAACAGTTTGCTCCAGTGTTTCAGATCACTGGTAAGTATTTGCTGTGTAAGACAGAAGCAGGGTGTGAGTCCTTCTGCCCTGGCCTGCCCCAAATGGGGGTTCAACCCATGTCAGCTCTTCTTCATCGTGATTTGTAAAACATGTCACTTTTAGAGCAGATTGAAATGTTCCAACTAGACAATTTTTTTCTGTCAAAAATCAAAATGTTACACAAAACCAATTAGTTTCTGATGAATGTTTTCAATTTTTCAGCAAAAAAGTTTGAAATGAAACAGAATGAACTTTATGGTTTGGTTTGGTTTCACATTGCATTTTTGTCTCCTTTTAGTTTTACAATTTTGGGTTTTCAGCATCTTATTTTCCTTATTTTCAGAGTCTTATTTCCCTTTGGAAGGGGAAAAACAGAATAAAATTATCTTCCCCCATTTTTTCTGCCTTTATTTTTTTGAAAAAATTGCATGTTTGAAATGTAAAATTCGAAGTGGGGTTGTTTTTTTCTCCATTCTCACTTTTTCTTTCTTTTCCCCTATTTTCCTTATTGCCCCTGAATACAACTAAAGGAATTATGGCCAAAGGTTTTTTCTTTTTTTATTGTCTTTCCCTTTTTTCTTTTTCTTTTTTTAAAAACATTTTCCTTTTGCTGTACTAACAGTTCAAAACTTTCTCAAATTTGGAAAACTTAGAGCAGGCAAAGGAAAAATTCATCTCCTTCACTCTACCCTTAGGTAACTTTAAGGTGGAGAAATTTTGGTAAGTTACAAAGTGGAAAAATGGAAAAAGAGAAAAAAATGAAAACTGAAACCCCTGGACATCATTCAGTTTACTTCGCAGGGCCATAAATAAATAAATGAATAAATTTACAAACAAAAAACAGAGAGAGAGATGAAAGGGAAAAAACAAAATTCCAAAATTTTGAAAAAAAAAAATTTTTAAACAGTAATTTGCAAAAAAAATGTATATATAAAAAAAACCAAAAATGGTTCAGATCCAAACCCTGAAAAACAGAGACAATTTAGGAGTGATGGAGTTTTTCATACAATTGTTTTTCCATTTTTTGCCCATCTCTATCTGCTTTGGCTGGTGTTGTTAGGAATCCATGTGTAAAGCGCCTGAGATACACACTGAACCCTGGACCTTTGCTCCTAGGGTACACTATTTTGAGCACTACATAGCCCACAATGATGAAGACAGCCCCTGCCTCGAAGATCTTACAGTGTAAATGACAGACCGAGAAATGGGCCATTCTAGGTGTGACACAGTGTTGGTGTGTTTAAATAATAGCCTTGCTCTCGTTTCCCATGTGTGCTGGAGACAGCGGCTACAGGGAGGAGGGATGTAAGCTGCAGCTGCTTCCTCTAAATGACTTTCCCAGCATCAGTCGGGTGCCACGTGACAGATTTGTCTGGTTTGTATTGGGTAAGACTATGTGAGAGAGACATCCTCCAATAAGCCACAGAGATGTGGAAGGGGGAAATGTGGCCATACTGTCCTCTAGTGGTGAGGTTGATGAGGCCATGGAATAAAGATGGCTGACTGCCCAGGAATCTGGGCCATGTTGTAAATACTACAGCTCTCTAATGCTGGACTGAGCTCCTCCATGATTTTACACCATCTCTCTCTCACACAGACTCACAGACTTTAAGGCCAGAAGGGGCCATCATGACCATCCAGTCTGACCTCCTGCACATCGCAGGCCACAGAACCTCACTCACCCACTCCTGTAACAGACCCCTAACCTCTGGCTGAGTTACACACATCCTCAAATCATGATTTAAAGACTTCAAGTTACAGAGAATCCACCATTTACACTAGTTCAAACCAGCAAGTGACCTGTGCCCCACGCTGTAGAGGAAGGTGAAAACCCCCCTTGATCTCTGCCAATCTGACCTGGGGGAAATTCCTTCTCAACCCCAAATAGAGCAATCAGTTAGACCCTGAGCATATGGGCAAGACACACCAGCCAGACACCTCTGTAGTAACGTAGAGTCCTTCCCACTTAGTGCCCCATCTTCAGCCATTGGAGATATTTACTGCTATCAGTCGCAGATTGGCTACATGCCATTGTAGTCAGTCTCATCATACCATCCCCTTCATAAGCTTATCAGGCTCAGTCTTGAAGAACTTCACTCCTCTGATGGCTAGAAACCTTCATGTAATTTCAAGCCTAAGCTTGTTGATGGCCAATTTATATCCATTTGTTCTTGTGTCCACATTGGCGCTTAACTTAAATAACTCCTCTCCCTCCCTGGTATTTTATTCCTCTGATGTATTTATAGAGAGCAATCATAGCTTCCCTCAGCCTTCATTTGGTTAAGTTAAATAAGCCAAGCTTCTTCTGTCTCCTCTCATAAAGTAGGTTTTCCATTCCTCGGATCATCTTAGTAGCCCTTCTCTGCACCTGTTCCAGTTTCAATTCATCTTTCTTAAACATGGAAGAACAGAGTTGCACACAATACTCCAGATGAGGTCTCACCAGTGCCTGGTATAATGGTACTAACACTTCCCTGTTTCTGTTGGAAATACCTCATCTGCTTCATCCTAGGACTGCATCAGCCTTTTTCACAGCCGCATGGGTGGCTCATAGTCATTCTGTGATCAACCAATACACCCAGATCTTTCTCCTTGTCTGTCACTTCCAACTGATATGTCCCCAGTTTATAGCAAAAATTCTTGTTGTTAGGCTCTTTCTCCCTTTTTCTCTGTTGGCCCTTTCACCATGTTTCCTGTACCAGCAAATACAAAATGATTTTCCATCCAAAAAAGAGGAAAGAAAAAGACGATATAGAGGGCATGTTGGTTCTGTATATGTCCATCTCTCTCTCTCACATTCCTTTTGTGGTAACAGGCTGTTATATTTAATACCATGTGGAAAAGTTAGAAATATTTTCTCTCTTTTAGACCTCTGAACTCAGACTAGAAGGAGTTTTGGAAAAGTGCAGCCTACAAAAGAGTGTGAATGTGGCTCGAAGGCCTGAAGAACTGAAGCTTACCTGAGCCAAAGGGGCTTCACTTTAGGGGCTAGGAGCTTAGACAGGTACTGCCAGGATGGGTGGGCGGCGACAGGTGAACACTTTTAAATACATAAGAACGGCCATACTGGGTCGAACCAAAGGTCCACCTAGCCCAGTATCCCACAGTCTTCCCACAGTGGCCAATGTCAGGTGCCCCAGAAGGAATGAACAGAGCAGGTAATCATCAAGTGATCCATCCCCGGTTGCCCATTCCCAGCTTCTGGCAAACAGAGGCTAGGGACACCATCCCTGCCCATCCTGGCTAATAGCCATTGATAGACCTATCCTCCATGAACTTCTCTAGTTCTTTTTTGAACCCTGTTATCGTCTTGGCTTTCACAACATCCTCTGGCAAGGAGTTCCACAGGTTGACTGTGTCGTGTGAAAAATATACTTACTTTGGTTTGTTTTAAACCTGCTGCCTGTTAATTTCTTTTGGTGACCCCTAGTTCTTGTGTTATGAGAAGGAGTAAATAACACTTCCTTATTTACTTTCTCCACACCAATCATGATTTTATAGACCTCTATCATATCCCCCCTTAGTTGTCTCTTTTCCAAGCTGAAAAGTCCAAGTCTTATTAATCTCTCCTCATATGGAAGCCATTCCCTATCCCTAATAATTTTTGTTGCCCTTTTCTGAACCTTTTCCAATTCCAATATATCTTTTTTGAGATGGGGCAACCACAGCTGCATGCAGTATTCAAGATGTGGGCGTACCATGGATTTATATTGAGGCAATATGATATTTTCTGTCTTTCTTAACGATTCCCAACATTCTGTTTTTATAAATAGAGCTCTTATAAATATTTTAACTCTTTCTTAACAGGTGAGTGAAAGACTGTATAGTGTGAACACCTTGTAAAGGAGGTCGGTGGGATGTGGGGTTCCCAGACTAGATTATAAGACACCACAAATTGTTGCCACAGTTCCAAATTCTCATGAATTTGAGGGTCCTGCGAAGATCACCTGGCCCAGGAAACCTACCCAGCTCACTCTTTCCAGTCTTTCTGCACAGGCCAGAACACACCTGCTCCCAGGACAGAGATGCAGCTGGCATCTGTTCCATTGTTTATCTACACGCTTCTGTTAGGGGGGACAAACAGGAGAGGCTTTCACTCCCAGGGGAAATTTCAGGGGCTCTAGTGCAGGAGTTCTGAGGTTCCTGGTTGATTTGCAGCTACATCTCAGCACATCCTGGGATTTGAGGACAACAGTTTTCCAGACCTCGAATCATTCTTTTGGCTCATTTCTGAACTGTCTCCACTTTTTCAACAGCCTTTTTGAAGTGTGGACACCAGAACTGGGCAAAGTATCCAGCCATGATTCTTCCGAAGCTGTGAGCTCCGCAGCATCTGAGGAGAATGTTTTTACTGCAATTTTTCTTTTAAGATGTTTAAGCATTTGAAATTATTTAGTGGTAGCTCAAGGGGCAGTGTGTGGATGTGGATCTGGCCCTACATCTGGCTGGTGTTCTGTGTTTGGGCGGGAAGCTAAATCAGGATTTGGGTGTGGATTCTTTTGGAGATGGAGGTGTTCATGGAGTTTGCTGAGATTTCAACCCCTACTGGTGGATAGCTCATGGCCTGTTAGAGCAGATTCTCATTAGATTTTTGAACAACACTTGGAAAATAGGATCCCCCCTGTTTTGACTCTGACCTGGGGCTAATAAGGAAATTATTGATTTGAACTAGATCCCTCCTCATCAACATGCATAGTTCAGGTTTTGGTCCATCTCTTCTTTTGCTATAACTGAGAATGGAATTCTGCAACGGACACTGTGGTAGTAACTCCAGGAGGGGTGTGTGTGTGTGTGTGTGTGTGTGTGTGTGAGAGAGAGAGAGCGCATCTGTGTTTGTGAGTGCATATGTGAGTATGGGCATCTGAGTGCATGTCCGCGTCTGTGTGCATGAGTGTCTGTGTGTGTGCCTCTGTTTGTGAATGTGGGTGTGCATCTGTGTGTTTGTGTGTGAGTGCATCTGCTTGTGAGTGCATGAGTGTGTGTCTGTGTGTGTGTCTGAGTGCCTCTCATTGTGTCTGTGTCGTGAGTGTACGCGAGGGTCTGTGTCTGTGTTTGCGAATGTATGTGTGAGTGAGTCTGTGTCTGTGAGTGCCAATGTGTGTTTGTGTCTGTGATTGTGTGTGTGTGCAGAGTAATTAGAAATACAATTTCCCCACCCCACCCCTTTGCATTTTTAAACCTGACTCGCTCTGGCTTTCCAGCCTCCCCATGTAAAGTCTGCAGTTGTGCTGAATGGCAAGGACTTGCAGCACAGGGCCATGCAGGCTGCACCATGTGGGCTCTGGCAGGGCTTCTACTACAAGCTGCTGGAAAGATTTTAAATTCCTGACTAATTTCTTTTTCATGAAACAAATGAATCTTCAGAAGGCTCCTTCCTAGCAGCTGCTAAGTCATTTAATTTATCCGAGTCATTTACAATTTGTGATGGGACTGCTAATGGCTTGATGTGGGGCTCAACATCACTTAAAGACTTTCATGTTTTGTTTGTAATTTGTTTTTGGATTCCCCCCAGAGGCAGAAAGCTGTGTTTTGGAATATGTCAGTTCCCTGTCCCCAGCCCCTTTGTCATGTCAATGCAGCTTTGGTTGAAAGAATAAACTGCAGCCCACCCAGAGGGACCTGCAGTCCTGCTACCAGCTACCAGTTCAAAGGACCTGCCTGTGATCTGAAACATGCCATAAAATGAATGTGTTCCAGATGTAGCCAGGAATTCTCATCAACCCTTCCATCCACCTGACTGGTACTGACTGGGAATGCTTCCTTCATGCTGCTGCCGTACTCAGCCAGCACCAGGCACCGGGATGGGTTTTGTCAGCATTACACCTTCTGGCTGTCGCTGGGGGTCGATCGCACTTGCCTTCTGTCCGCAGTGCGAGAAAGAAAGGAACAGTTCCCAGCACAGGCGTGGGGAGGTCGTGGCGGGGATGTGTGTCTGACAAGGGTTGAGCGCTGCTGCTGAGGTCACCGTGTTGAGTTTTCGCCCCGGATGTGCCATCGCTAGCTGGGAGAAGACTCTTGTCGTGTAGGCCTTTCGTTACGTGGCGGAGAGAGGCTGAAAACTCCAGCTTTGCTCAGTCAGTGAGTGTTTGTGAGAGTAAACCAGGGCCCCGTATTGAACCATGTCCCAGACAGTCACCGAGAGGATTAAGCGCATGAGCCAAGGAGACTGAAACCAGTGATCGTTCCCCCTCCAAGCACCCTCCAGCTTTGGGTTCGGCCTTAGCCCCAGGACTGGGCTGGGGATAGAACCCCACTCCCTGACAGAATAATTTCAAATGCTTTTCCTCTCTCTTCTCTGCGGCTGGGAGCTGCGAGGGGGGCTCCTGCACATGGCCCAGTGGCTCTTCTCATGCTCTGTGGGAGGGGCTGGGGGTTATGCAATGGTACTGAACCCCAATAGTACAGTCAGGACTGGGGCACCACTCTGCTGGGCAATGTCTAGGCACACGTGTTATCCGCCATAATCAGTATCTCCCGGGCTGCTCCAACAGGGCTGGGTCACTAGCAGAGAGGCAAGCGCTCTTCCCCAACAAACGCTGAGTTCTCTCCTTGGAAGTGGGTGAAGCGCCTTTGTCACCCCTTGCAGGGATCTGCTTTGCATTTTCAGTGAGTTTAGTATTGATGCAGGGTGCCGTACTCAGAGCTCAGGGGTCCAAGTCCTCTTGGCACTCGTCAGGCAGGTGCAGCCCGTACAGCCAGTTTTTCAAAGGAGCTCAGCATACTGGGCACACGCTGGGTGTGGAGAATCTGACCCAAACAGCCCAGACCCATCAGTGCGAGCTTTCCCCACACCTAGCACTGCCTTGTGAGCAGGAAAGCGCAGTTCCTTGTGCCCAGGCTTTGCCTTCTTTGCTGAGAGTGCCCAAAGTGGTGGCAGTTAGTGCTGATTTTGGATAATGGTTTTCTAATGAGGACAGCTGCCTGCTTGGCCCCCCATTTCATTTCCCATTGAACTGTGCTGCACACTGGCCATGCAAATTACAGAAGTTTCCACTCCAGTACAAAACCCACCCAAGTGACGGATACCCATGCAAAACAAATGTCTCCATTGGGGGGTGGAGGGGGTACAAGACAGAGGGAAATAAAAGTAATCTGCTACCTAGACTTTCTTCATTTCAGGACTTGCATAAGATATTTTACAACCACGTAAATGCACCTTCTCCCATTACCTTAAAATGAACATCAAGGAAGAGAAACAAAAAGAGGTGTGTCTGTGTGTGTGTGATTATTGCTATTATTTCACATTTTATTATAGCACTCCAGGGCTCCACTCAGGATCAGGGCCCCATTGTGCTACCCAGGGATCGGCAACCTTTGGCACGCGGCTCGTCAGGGAAGCACCCTGGCGGGCCAGGCCGGTTTGTTTACCTGCCACGTAGGCAGGTTCGGCCAATCGCGGCTCCCATTGGCCGCGGTTCGCCGCTCCAGGCCAATGGGGGCGGCGGGAAGGGCAGCCAGCACATCCCTCGGCCAGCGCCGCTTCCCGCCGCCCCCATTGACCTGGAGCGGCAAACCGCGGCCAGTGGGAGCCGTGATCGGCCGAACCTGCCTACGCGGCAGGTAAACAAACCGGCCCGGCCCGCCAGGGTGCTTACCCTGGCGAGCTGCATGCCAAAGGTTGCCGATCCCTGTGCTAACACTGTACAGACACAGAGGTAGACGTGGCCCTGCCCCTAAGAGTTTATAATCTACAAAACTGGAGTTAATCCCAAATGGGCATGTGCTATCACTGTAATGAGGGAATTCACTGGTATGGGCCAATGCAAATCAGGTGGCTCCATTGACATCAGCAGAAGTACACTGATTTCCTCCAGCTGAGGATCTGGCCCTGGGATTACAGAATGCACAGCATGTGAGGAGGGGGAGTTGGAACAAGTGAGGATCCAGCTGACCAAGAAGTCAGGGGCAAGGCCTTCTGTAGAGCGAAAGCATCTGGCAGCACCTCACCGGAGCTGGCCTCTCTCTGATAGCAGGATTTTCTTCAGTGAAGGATTTCAACTCCCATTGCAATTCCCTGGCCCCTCCAGTACTTGCATGCCGGCTGAGTTAGTCTGAGACACTCTACATAACGTCTTCTACTCACCTGCCAGGTCTCAAGTGCTGCATTGCTAGCAGGGAGGAGATGCTTGTAAAGGCAGCCGAGGGCCTGGCAGGAGAGGGGCATCTTTACCTTGTTTACTAAAAAACAAAAGTGCTTCTCTAGTGCAAGAGCAGCGTCTCAGAACCCAGCGCCATCTTCTCCCCCCCACTGGCCTCCCGCCACTGCCCATGACCCAAACACCAGCCTGACCCAGAAATTCCCTCTCCTCCCAGGCCTGCAAATCTGCCTGTTTCCTCATTCGCACCATCCCCTCGTTCACGGCTTTCTTGATTCCATGTGGGCTGAAAGCCACAGTCAGGCCTTCTTCCCTTCCTCTCTCTTTGACTAGTGCAGCAGGCTTTGTGCTGGTTTCCCCGTTTCTGCTGAAATGCTCTGGGCTTCAGCGTGAGAGGGATGAGCTCGCCAGAAACAGCTTCAGGAGTTCCCCAGACATTGCAGAGCACAGGTCCTGCTCTCCGGAGCTTTAAACATTCCCTCTATGTGCTGCAGCTGCACGCCTACACCTTGCTTCTTTGCTCTCCACACTTCATCCTCGCCTGTCGCACTGGATCCACGCCCCTCACACTGCCTCCACAGCTGCTGGCTAGAACAGCCTTGCTTTGTCTCCCAAGCACACAAGGCTCCAGCACATTTCATTCCAAGCAGAATGTTCCTTCCCTCCTGCCTCTGACCCTCCTCCCGTCTCTTTCCTGCTGGCCCTGTTAATGAGAGCTCTGTAACTGTCGGTGGGCCAGTCTGTAGCTGAGCTGTGGGTGATGTGCCAGGGGCTGGGAGGGCCCCAGGAGCTCGCTTGCATGGACTCTGCCCTCAGGGGAATGCAGGGACTGCTCCCTCCCACGCAGAACTCTAAAGGGGCTGAGGAAGGGCCTTAACTCCATCATCCCCTCCACACCAATGCTGAGCCCTGCTGTACCAGTGCAGCTCTGCGCTGCCCCCACCTGGGCTAGTGGTGAATTGCCATGACCTGCTCCTGCGCACTTTGTCTCCTGTGTATCACTGCACTGGGAAAAGCCTGTGTTCTCATTCTCAGGCAGCGCTGCTGGAACTAGGAGTGCAGGGGGTGCTTCTGCACCGCCTGGCTTCGAGTAGTAACAACAAACACCACATAAATGGTGTATATGGTTTCCATCACCAGCACCCCCCTCCTCCCAAAATGTCCCAGCACCTCTGTGCTCATCTCAGACAAGGCACATGGATTCTTAGGGATTCACTTGTGACAAATACTGTGCAAGATTTTACAGCTGAACAGTCTTCAACTCCAGTGCCAGTGGCTTCTAGTAAGTGCAACAGAGTCTGTGACTGGGAAGTGTTACAGATGAATTGGTTGATTAGGACTTGATGCCAACCTAGCCTAATTTACTAGCTCGAAAATGTGTGGCAAGTGTGTTGCTGTAAAGTTCCTGGGTCTCCTCCCAGCTCCTTGCTTGAGGTTCCAGTGCGGTCTGAATGCAGCACAGCTAATGTTGCAGTTAAGAGACAAAATGAGGGCAAGTGGGTTTCAGGAGCTGGGCTACTCAAAGTACAGTTCTGGAGTATAGTAATGAGGGAGGGAGGTAAGGATGGCAAGCCAGTCACCTAGGGAAGCATACATTGCAGCTAGCTTGTTGGGCACAATGGCTTGCTTCTGTGGCAGGGAGTTAGATTAGCAAACATGAGTGGTCCTCAGTTGGTCTCAGAGCTGAACTTTGATTTATTTAGAAACTCTAAGTGGTAACTGAACACTACCAGGCTGGTGAAGAATTTTGAAACTGCAAACACAAGGGGAGCAGTTCTGTATGTAAAGCTTCCCTATTAAGGATGTTCTCAGCCAAGGATGGAGAGCAATCTCCAAGGCTCCAGAGGTGCCCAGGGTTGGGAATTGCTAGGAAGGTGATAGATCAGCTTCAATAGCTGCAGTAGATGAGGGGGTGAAGTAGATGTAAAAATAAAATTGCTATTCATTGCTAATATGTTGTGTGGTGCTAATTAATTTTTAAACAGACTCACTAGGGACCTCATTGCTAAAACATGATATTTTATCCTCCAGCACAATAACTGTTAAACCAAAACAAAACAGAAAAAAACCTCTGTGAAGATTGGGTCTCATTTGGCAGACACAATCTGTTCGATTTTCTTATAAATGTATTAATGGGACTTCAAACAATCTTAACAATTACAGAACAGCAACCACCAAAACACGGGGATGAGCATCGAGTGGGGCACATGATGTGTCTCTGGTGGGAGAGATGAGAGACGTCCCCTGGTCTGGGAAGAGGGGAAGGAAACCACACCAGCCAGTCTGTCTCCTCTGAGTTGTGTGCCCACCGTGAGCAGTTTTGGGCCCAAGCAGTCTAGATTGGTTGGCTCGCTTTCAGAGGCCACTCAAGTCAATCTGCTGTCCTAGGCAAAACTTCAGTGCGCTGCCTCCCTCACTCCCACTAGAACAGCAGTTCTCAATCAGCGGGACTTTCTCAGGGGGCCTGGCGAGCATCCTGATGGTGCAGTGGTTATGGTAGAAGTGGGGGGCCAAGTGCCAGATTGCAGCATCATTCACTCAGGTTTGGCCCAGCTACACATCTGTTATGATGGGAAGCACGAGGGCTTGCAGCACTGCTCAGGTTTGGTCTGGCTGTCCCCTGCCACTCTAGGAAGAATCTACTGCTGGCAGCTGCCTCGTTTGCCGGAAGCTAGAGCGGCCCCTGCTCGCTTCCTGGTGCAGCTAAGACGAGGCCTTTTCCTTCTGTCACTCTCCTCTTGTTGACGCTGAGGTTTGCACTCTGGGGAAGCCACCTCTGCTCTCCCAAGACACTCGGTTAATAGATCCAGAGAGACCACCATTTTGGACTCAGGGGCCCCCAAGCAGAAGCTGCACTGTGCACGTCAGCAGAGGGTTGGGCCATCCAAATGTGCTGAGCACATATGAGACATTAAGGTTCCTGTGATTTTTTTCACATAATGAAAGCTGCCGAATTGGAAGTCCCAGGAGTGAGGCCTGGAGGTGATTAATAAAGATCCATCTGTTTGAAGCACCTGGACATTGGATTCCTTTCAGGCAGTTTTATTTCTTGATGATACATTTCCTGTGCCGTTTCTCCCCACCTCGAGATTTTACATAGACCCAGCATTGATCCTTCAATGCACGAAAAGGTGCATCATTCATTCCCTACACAGCACTCTGCCTGGCAGCGCATCAACCTGCAGTAGCAAAATGCTCTTGATGAAATATAAATGTGAGTTTACTCCAAGAAGCAGACTCCTGCTTTTCTCTGGTTTCCAGCCCTGCATTAGGGCTTGCTGTAAAACAATCACATTTATGTTCCCAGCGTTTAACTGCAGCACTTTCAGACACCAGCATGACATAAAGCAGCAGCCAGCCATTTAGAGAGGGTATTTGCTCACACAAAATCCTGCTGTCCATTGCAACAGCAGAGTTGAATTGACCAATCAATGTACGTAATGGCTGGCTGGATCCCACTCTGTTAGTCTCCCAGGTCCCAGTTGGCTTCTCCTCTGTGCTCGTGTCATCATCACTTTATATTGGCCTGGTGTGATTCATTCTTATTTGTATTTTCTGCATCTGCTCCCACAGAAATCTATTATTGGTCTCTGGGGTTAATGTCACTGAGCTGGATTATTTATGCATGTAAATCAGAGGGCCGGGGACTGAAGTTATAATGACAATCTCCTCCGGCAAGATGCAGGTGATTACTGCTTGGTGGGATTCTTTCTTCCTTCTGTCAGAGCCAGCCTACCAACAGCGATGATTTACTGGTGGTGCAGTGGGGAGTGCCGGGCTGTAAATCTCTATGCTGGATGTAGCCAATGACTTGTTTCCTAGAGAATTTTTCTGGTAGTGCATCAAACCCAGGTTCTGGGAAGTGAGAAAATATAGTCTGAGCTGAAAATGCTCACAAAAGGGAGAGACACTTGCAGCTTTGCCCTCTCGTCTGTCCTTGCTCTTGCCTTCCCCCAGCATTGGGGTTCTCATCTCGCTGAGCACCTTTGGGAGTGAGTTGTGGCTGGTTTCTGTGCCCCTGCAGTAGGGTGCAGAGGTGTGCCACCTTGTATTTAGCTGTGACACTCGGAGTACGTTTCCCAGCCCTGAAAACTAGCTCTGTGGGGCTCGAAAGCTTGTCTCTCTCACCAAAAGAAGTTGGTTGAATAAAACCTCTCTCAACCTTTCCAGACTACTGTATCCCTTTCAGGATTTGTCTTGCATATTCCCAAGTTTCACCTCACTTGAAAAGTACTTGCTTACAAAATCAGACATCAAAATACAAAGTGTCACAGGACACTATCACTGACAAATTGCTGACTTTCTCATTTTTACCATATAATTATCAAATAAATCAATTGGAATATAAATACTGTACTTACATGTCACTGCATAGTATAGAGAGCAGTATAAACAAGTCGTTGTCTGTATGAGATTTTAGTTTGCACTGACTTCGCTAGTGCTTTATATGAAGCCTGTTGTAAAAATAGGCAAATATGTAGATGAGTTGCTGTACCCCCGGAAGACTTCTGCGTACCCGCAAGGTACACGGACCCCTATCATAGAATCATAGAATCATAGAATCATAGAATATCAGGGTTGGAAGGGACCTCAGGAGGTCATCTAATCCAACCCCCTGCTCAAAGCAGGACCAATTCCCAACTAAATCATCCCAGCCAGGGCTATGTCAAGCCGGGCCTTAAAAACCTCCAAGGAAGGAGATTCCACCACCTCCCTAGGTAAAGCATTCCAGTGCTTTACCAGCCTCCTAGGGAAATAGTGTTTCCTAATATCCAACCTAGACCTCCCCCACTGCAACTTGAGACCATTGCTCCTTGTCCTGTCATCTGCATCTATCTATTATTTATATCAGGCCAAACTAATTTTTTGTGTGATTACCTGAGTAGCCTGTCCCAGTTGCTGTTAATTTTTGCCTTTTAAGCTTCATCGGCATATGTGTATCAGTTATTTCCATTTATCACCCTACAAAGGCTTGCTTAACAACAATTTAAACTGTATTCCCAATGAGTCAGAAATGTGGAGAAGGCTTCCCATCTCCCAGGTGCTGCCAGTGGAGGTCCTGCTATGAGGAGTGAGGCATGTTCAGCTGTTTTATGATCAGGTGAACCAGTTGTAACCGTTGCCAGATAGAACAAATGGGGCGCTGTAATCATATTGCTCAGAGGGATGTAGAATGCAGGGCCCCACAAACTGCTCTAGACTCAAAGTGCTCCTGGAGGAAGGGGTAGGAGCCCCATTACTAGGGACTTTTAAAACTAGATGAGACAAAACAGCAGATGCTGTTCTGTAAGGAGCCGCCCTGCCTTGGCCCTGGGTGATCTCACTGCTGTGACTCCAGCCGTTACAGTGCCCTGCCCTCACCCTGATCTGCACATCCCCACACAAGGGCTGACAGCAGTCACTGTCCTTTTGCTCACCTGAGCACAAGTGTATGCAAGGTTAATGGTGGGAGGATGCAGGACCACGTCCGCCTCAGGCCCCTACAAGTACCAGCCAGCAGTATGGGCCAGCCGTAGAGGGAGTGACTGCTCCACCCTCAGACAGGTGACTCCCCTGTGCACCAAGCAGCTGCGGGAAACATTGGGTGACACTCTGCGCCAGCCCCTCAACTAGGTCCTGTGAGTCTAGGTCACCAGCCCAAATACACCCTGGCCAGGAGTGGCCCAAGCCAGTGTCAGCCTCACAAAACTGTAACCACTTCAGCACTGGGGAATGGCCTCTTTGCTGGAACACTGAGCAACAGCCACAGGCCAGGCTGAATGTGCTGGAGACTGCCCTAACTGCTTGTCCCTCCAGGGGCCTGATCCTGCCCCATTGCCCACAATGTAATTACTCCTGGAAGTGAGGGCAGAATTTGTCTCAGTGAGAGTTTTGCCAGTGACTTTAATGGGGCAGGATTGGGCCCCCAGTTAGGACACAGACAGGTTGGCCTGATAGGCTTCGTACATAATTTTTAGCGCTACCTTGGGTGGGTACTAATAGGGCCGTGGCAGAGCTGGGGTGGGAATCCAAGAGTGTCTAGCTTCCAGGCCCGTGGTCTAGCACTGCCTCTGGTTTGTTCTTTTCACGTTGTAATAAAATGTCTAGCTGCTTTAGTATTGGTAGTTGTATAAGAACATAAGAACGGCCATACTGGGTCCAACCAAAGGTCCATCTAGCCCAGTATCCTGTCTTCCAACAGTGGCCAATGCCAGGTGCCCCAGAGGGGATGAACAGAGCAGGTAATCATCAAGTGATCCATCCCCGGTTGCCCATTCCCAGCTTCTGGCAAACAGAGGCTAGGGACACCATCCCTGCCCATCCTGGCTAATAGCCATTGATAGACCTATCCTCCATGAACTTCTCTAGTTCTTTTTTGAACCCTGTTATAGTCTTATAAATCACTCAAATAGACTAAATAATGAATGATTGTTCTTGACCCTACATGGATGTGCATTATAAATATTCCCGTTAGAAGACAGCCCCGGCTGCTAGAAACCACCTTAGAGCAATCTTCACTTTTATGCTACCTTGATAATCTGGATTTATAGTTTTCACCCTTAAACACTCAGTATTTGCCAGATGCTACTACACACAGCAGTAGCTGAGATCCCACCATTTTCCTTATCCTCTGAAAAGGAAATAACTGTGTAGTAACGGTTGGCAAATGCTGACTGTTTAGTTGTGACCACAGATTTTGTTCTTTGCTCATGATGTCTCTATGTGGCATGGTCTTGTTTAGCATTTGCTGCCTTCCTTGCTTCCTGTGTACATAAAGGGATATTAGAGAAAACCTGACACCTTCCCAGCAATCCTCTTTCTTGCTGACCGGAAATTGATGGAGAGATGCAGGTGACACTACGGAAATCTGTCAGGCTGCTTGCATTTCAGTATTGCTTTTCTGCAAGGTTTTGGTTTTGAGGATGGAGAGCGTGATTGTCCGTCTTTTTGGTTCAAACATTTTCTCTAGGACTGAAAATCATTCTTAAGAATTATTGTTGGTACATTAATATGAGGCAAAAACTTCAAAATTAGCATCCAGAGAATGATGAATGAACATACACTTCAACCCTCCACTTGGCAGCCTGCTGACAACTGCCGACCCAGGGCCCATAAAGCCCAGCCCCAGTTTGAGGGTCCGCCCCAACATCCTATTGGTGGAGTCTCAGAGTTGGTGGCTGGCCCACTGGCCCTACTTACGCCAGTAACAGGCACTGAACAACTGGGATCCACCATGCCCTGGACTGTGTGCCTTGCGCCTCCACCTCCTGCTCCCCTAGCTTGACTTCCTGGCATCCTGACCTGGCTTGGCTCCTGACCGCTGATGTGTTGTTCTGGTCTTTGGTTTGCTTCCTGCCTCTGACCTGAAAGTATCCTCACATGGCCTGACTCTGATTGCCTGTGTGTGGTTCTGATCTCCAGTTTGTCTCTTGCTTTTATCTCCTGGTATCCTGACCCAGCTGACGCTCGCGTCCTTACTGTGGACTCCAACTCTGGCCAGTAGGTCTGGCTGCCTGTGACCCAGCCTTGACACATTGCCCTGTGCTCCATCGCCCCCACCCCATTGCCCCAGACTCCACTGCACACCCCTATACTCTGTGCTCAACCATGCCACCACTATCCTATTGATCTACCATGCAATTCTCTCTGCTTGCTATGTGCTTCATCTCAGGCCCCTCATTGCCACATGCTCCTTCGCGCTGCTGTGGCTTGCATTTTGGCTATTATCTCTGGGTTTCTCTCCATCATAGACTAATCCTTGGAGACCTTCCAGTCGGAAGAGGACCTTCACCAGAGGTCTCTGGTTTGGTGTAAACAGTACAGGGCATAGCAACAGCTATTCTGTAGCATGGCACAGCACAAAGTGCCTAGGAAGTCATGCTCTTTTGTGACACATTAGCACATAAATGCTCATTTGAACATACACCTTCAAGTCTGCAGTAAAGTTCTTGTGTTGGCCATCATGCTTCCTAAAGTGTCACAATCTAGACATCACCACAGCAGAGAGCAAAATGCTGCTCAGTGGAAATAAAAAGAAAGCAAATTTTATACTGTGTAAAGGCACCTGCAGAAAGGAATTCATATCTGACTGGCTCAGCAAACTAGTAGCCTCTTAAGGGTCAGGAGCGCTGCACGCAGGTTCTGATTCTGAAATTAAAACTCATCCTTTTATGGCTTTCTTAGGTGCAGCCTCTGAGTCTGAACAATTTTTCCATACGCAAAAGGAATATGGCATCTGGTTTCACTTCCAGCAGCTGGCAGCTTGAAGTCTATATTTTGTGTGGTGCAGAGTAAAGAGAAAATAAAATGTTGAATTGTTTGGCATTATCAAGGATTTCTGCTCCCCAGGAATTCTGCATAAAGAGATGGAAATTTTAACTGCTGGAGCCAAGAAACACACAGAAGCTTATGAATTTATTACATTTTATCTCATTCTCCTGCAAACAGCACTGAAAATGTCAAAAGATCATCTATTGTTTCATCATTTATAAAGAATTTTTGTTTTTCAGTTGTAATTTCTTTGATGCATGGCTATGCGGAAGGGAAAGAAATTGGAGCAGGAGATAGAAGGGCTTTAGCAGGTTGAACATGCAGTTTGTCTGGCCTCAGAACCACATGCATTTACATTTCTCACATTCCAGTTTTTAATTTAACAAATGTAATTAAGGCTGGGGTAGGTACTCGGATTATTCATTTACTCCAGATGGAAAAATTAAATTGAATGCAAATTCTGTAATCAGACATGAAGTTCAGAATGTCGGACGTGATGGGGAAGTAGCAGCACATTAATAGGGCCACTTTCCCTAAACAGCCCCCAAGTGTAGAGTCAGGGATTATTTGAATAATTGTGGTGGCATTTGATAAGATATCTGATTGCTGAAACCTCCTTAAGACGAAGCCCTAATTGTAATTCTCCATCAAGAAGGATTAATCTGTGTAACAGGGCACGCTGGGAATAGGGACAGGCTGCACTTTCAAGCTGTCTCACTCTTGAATTTGGCCTTTTATTGAGGTCTGTTGTTCCAACAGGGTCCCCCAGGCTGCACAGAAATGACATATGGGTTTCTCTTTTATTTTGTGCTGCCCGGCAGGCCCCTCCATAGGCACTGGCACTGTGGAAAGTTGGAGCCACATACTCACTGTTGGATTCTGAATGACTTGCAAGTCCTAGATACACAGAGACATTGTCCAGGGTCCTTGGACTTTTCCTACCTCTTTTTACAGATGCTACCATGAGGGGGCAGAGAGATGCTGAAAGAAAGAATATTTAGTTCAAAAGTGCATTTTGATGCAGTATCCGTTTTTAAAACAAAACCTTCCTTCACCCTTTTCTAATTCTGCAGAAGGTCATTTATACACTGGCTCTTGTAAACTGCATCAGGGCCTATAAATCATAATGTACACGAGAAACCTTTGTCTTGATAGAACATGAGCTTTAAGCTAAACCGGATTGTACTTCCCTCTCTTCTTAAAAATTGCAGCCAAAAAGGAACCGTTTCCCATATTAAAACGCTGAGAGTCAGGTCCCATCCTGGGGGGGAGGGATAGCTCAGTGGTTTGAGCATTGGCCTGCTAAACCCAGGGTTGTGAGTTCAATCCTTGAGGGGACCACTTAGGGATCTGGGGCAAAATCAGTACTTGGTTGTGCTAGTGAAGGTAGGGGGCTGGACTCGATGACCTTTCAAGGTCCCTTCCAGTTCTAGGAGATAGGATTTATTTATTTAATTTGACTTGGTCTGTTTGAATTGCCCATCCTTTGCCTGACGATTTCCAAATGTTCTCTTCAAGAATTCAGTGCTGGGGAGAAGCACTGGGCTGGAAGCAATGGAGAGTGAAGCTCTCTCTTTCCAAAACCAGGGACATATGGCAGTGACTATACAGGGTTCCTCCCACTGGCCTGTCAGTGTGTCACCTGAACTGAAAAGAGTCCCTCCAGAGGGTGAGCTCAGTCTCCCTGGCCCTTTCAATCCTTGGCCTTGCTGTAGAGATTTTCCATAGGGGAATAATTGTAACATTCTTATTATTTGCTTAGAAGGAGCTTGGCGTATTTTGAAAGTTCCAGTAACATTTTTTAAGCCCGGTAGTACAGAGAGGTTCATCCATGGTGTGAAAGCTGGTTAGAAGTACCAGTCCTATTTGTATTCTACAAACCAGAAAGGAGAGATTCCGTGTGAAGCTTAACTCACTTAAGATAAGTTGGGTGTTATCTTAAGGTTTACAAATTGCTTGTTTGCTTTTCCAGCTGGAGCTGTTAATTCTGAACAATTACTGTGCAGTTTAAAACTGAAATGAAGCATATGGAATGGTCCCAAAGAAAAAAGTCTGTTACAGCCGCTCTTTAGTATCAGATAGGGAGTCTGGAAAACAGGCTGTTTACAGCAGGAGGGAGGAGGAATAGGACAGGACCTGAGCTACTTAGGAGCAGGTGCACCAGCTTTCATTTACTTTAGGGAACTTCGCAAATGTCTAGCATACACACTCCAGCAATTCATCTTCATTTTAAGATCTTGGTTGATTCTGGTTCACCAATTCAAGACTCTCTGCAATGGTAAATTCACAGACACACAACCTCTGCATATATTCTAGCTACCATCTGCACTGGCTCCAGTCAGTCAGTGCAGTTAGACTTCTTGGGTTTATCCCTATTTCTTCTGGATTCTTCCTTTACAATCAGAAATCATCTTCCCATGTAGGTATTTATAGAGTAGGATCAAGTCACTCTTAGCCTGCTCTTTGATAAGCTAAATAGATTGAGCTCCTTAAATCTCTCATTTTACAGCGAGAGACTCAAGAAGCTCAATTTGTTTTGTTTATCCAAGAGAAGGCTAAGAGGGGCCTTGATCGCGTGTAATAGAACCTACATTGGGAGAAGATTTTTTGATAGTAGAGGGCTCTTTATTTTAGCAGATAAAGGCAAAATGAGATCCAGTGGCTGGAAACTGAAGCGCGATCAATTCAGACTAGAAATAAGGTGCACGTTTTTAACAGTGAGGTTAACTCAACATTTATAAACTTACTGTGGGGTACGGTGGATTCTCCATCCCTTGAAGTTTTTTAAGTCAAGATTGGATATCTTTCTAAAGGATATGCTCTAGCTCAGAAGTCATGGGCTTGATGCTGGAATCTCTGAATAAAATGCTGGTGCCTATGTTATGCCGGAGGTCAGACTAGATTATTATTAGCAAATGCACAAGTGGTACAATAAAGATGGGACAAGGTTCAAAATACAAAATATAAAAGAGAGAGATGAAACAGACATGTGTGTCCAAAAATGTCCAAAGGGCATAGGCAGACATCGCAGGCATTTACCCATTCAGTAACTGTGGGATCAGCAGTATGGAATCTGGACAATCCTCCTGATAGACCTGCCTGAGATGAGCAGCGATTCAGCAAGTGCGCAGAGTCCTCAACCAACCACAGCTACCCTAAGGGCTGGTCTTGAGTCCTCACCACACACCTCAGTGTTGTGTTAACTGAGCCTACAGCTTTCCCTAATTGCAAGATCAGCTGTGAAAAGTGAGTCAAAGTTCATAAAGTGTCACAACAACCTATAATATTGATGGGAAATGGTGCAAAAAAGAGGCAGACAGATCAAATTAGTCCAAACGAAAAAGGCTATTGATATAATTCCAGGACTGGGTTAAGAAAAGTATATGATTATAAATCAGTGAATCAAAATTGGTGTGTTGCAAATTAGGCCAAACTGCTGGTGGACAGAACAATGAGGAGATGGGCTGTTTTGCCCATCGCTTCCATTTGGTTTCCTAGAAAAGAACCTTTGGAAAGGCAAAGGAAGGCGTGGCACTGGCTGCCTGAAAGACAAGAGAAAGGGAAGGAGCAGGCTTGACCATCAAGGCTGCCACCCCACTGTCTTCTGGGATCCCAGACTTTCGTCATCCCAATGCTGAGAGCTGTCCTGAGAAGACTGGCCCAGAGGGAGAGGGAGACAGATGACATTGCCACCTCCACCAGCTCCAGCTGATGTGAGACTGTGTCATTCTCCCCTCCCTTTGTGTCCTTTCCCTTGCCCAATTTATTTCTTCTCTTTTCTCTCTCCTTCCTTTTGCGTTCTGTTTAATAAGAATCTGGCTGAGCTGCCCAAGACTGTATATTTTGCAACAGCGCTATAAGCCTGTGACCAGAAAGAAGCAGCTAAAAGCAATGCCCTGAATAGCCCAATGCTGGTACAAGTTAGCAAGGTTTCAGAGTGGCTGATAAGAGCATGTGCTGGGCCTGTCTTTTGCCAGCAATGAGGTTACAAGTGAGAGTCAACACCAGACACAGAAGCTGCATTTTCTATTGTTGCTGTTCTTTTCTCTCCCCTCTTGCATGCGTTTGGCTCGTTCAAACTTTAACAACAGCAGCAGCTTCATCCCATCCAACTAACTTCTTCTCTTTTCCCCAAAAGGATGGTTTTTACCATCTTAATACCATCTGAGAGTCTGTCAAATAAGGAGTTTTTTCTTCTAAAAATGCTCTCAAGCTAAAGGGAGAGAGAACAAGAGATGTTGTTAAAATGAAAGTCTTATTTAATTCTTTACATTTCAAAGGCTTTAACTGTTTTCCCTTCTTTTCTGTATCTTTAATACAAGGTTAAAAGGACGTTTAATGGTGTGTTTGTGATGGTACTAAATTGGCTGAGGTCTCTGCATATCAAACCCCAAACCTTGTTTACAACTATTCCACATTGGACAGTTTCAGGGTCTTGTTAGCATTTTTGACTCTTTGGACCCCTTTATTCCATCTAAAATAATACAACATTGCCCCTCACATCTGTAATGGTTGTGCTTTCAACAGAGGCAGCTCCAAGTGAGGCAACCTCTCATCAGGCTGTGTGATGATAAAAAAAGTTTCATACAGAGGGAGCAACTCATTCCCTTTCTGCTCACCACAATGTGACAGCATACGCCGGAGAAATTCATAGATTCCAAGGCCAGAAGGGACCATTGTGATCATCTAGTCTGATAGCACAGGCCAGAGACCTGCCCCAAAATAATCCCTAGAGCAGATTCTTAGAAAAACATCCAGTCTAGATTTTAAAATTGTCCCTCGGTAAATTGTTCCAATGGTTAATTACCCTCACTGTCAAAAGTTCATACCTTATTTCCAGTCTGAATGTGTCTAGCTTCAACCGTTAGACCTTTCTCTGCTAGACTGAAGAGCCCATTATCAAATATTTGTTCCCTATGTAGGTACTTATAGACTGGGATCAAGTCTCACCTTCGCCTTCTCTTTTTCAGCTAAATAGATCGAGCCCCTTGAGTCTATCACTATAAGGCAGGTTTTCTAACCCTTTAGTCATTCTTGTGGCTCTTCTCTGAAGAGGGTGACCAGATGTTCTGATATTATCCAGACCATCCCTGTATTAGGGATTTTGTCTTATATAGGCAACTCTACCCTCCCCCCCCCCAAAAAAGGGGGTCCTGATTTTTCACACTTGCTATCTGGGAACACTATTCCTGAACCGTCCAGTTTATCAACATCCTTCTTGAATTGTGGACACCAGAACTGGACACACTATTCCAGAAGCAGTGCTAAATACAGAGGTAAAATCACTTTTCTACTCCTATTTGAGAGTCCCCTGGTTACGCATCCCAGGATTGCATTAGCTCTTTTGGCCACAGCACCACACTGGGAGCTCATGATGAGTTGATTATCCATTACGACCCCCAAATCTTTTTCACAGTCACTGCCTCCCTGGATAGAGTCCCCCATCGTGTAAGTAGGGCCTACAATCTTTGTTTCCAGATGCACACATTTACATGTAGCTGTATTAAAATGCATATTGTTTGCTTGTGCCCAGTTTACCAAGAGATCCAGATCACGCTGAATCCGTGATCCGGCCTCTTATTTATTTACCACTTCCTCAATGTTTGTGTTAGTCCTTATCAGTGTGTCACAGGGTTCTTGCTCACTGCAGGTGGCGCCTCCTCCTGGCCATTCTGGGGCTCTCTTCCAGGTCCAACATCTCCCCTTCTGGTCTCTCCACCCATTGTCCTCTCTCTCACACTGTGGCCCTTCTCTTGCTCCAGGAGCTTCAGCTGCCTTTTTGTGACTCTGCCTCCGGCTGGGTCACTATGCGGTTTCCTCTTCCAGGGTATAGAGTCTCACTGGACCTGATGTCCAGGCAATGCCACTCCATCAGTGTCTGCTAGGGGAACTCAGGCCCACCCACTACTCCAGGTTCCAGCCCAGGAACTCTACAACATTCAGTCAAGGTTTACTAAATCCCCAACCTTGCTGTTCTCTCCCTGGCTACTTCCTACTCGCCTCCCACAGGCTTTCTTCTCCGCCCTTCTCTCTTTGGGGTAAGCCTTTCCCTCAGGGCCAACCTCCCAGGGTCCTATTCTTTTCCTGGGTTCCCTCCTTCCTTCTCTAATGCACAGAGGGTGGCTGCAGACTTCCTCATTGCAGCCTTTTCTGTTGCCAGCTGCCTGTCTTTATACTAGCCCAGCCCACACCTGCTTAGGTGAGCTTCATTCTCCAATTAGGGGTTGGTCCTCCAGGACCTGTCACACTAATTGGCATTTTCTGAGCCTCCTTAACCCTGTCAGGGTTGATGTGGGGTGAACATTCCATCACACGATGATAAATATATTTTTTCTTCCAGGTCACTGATAAAAGCATTAAATAGTGTAGGGCAAGAATCGGCAACCTTTGGCACGCGGCTCACCAGGGTAAGCACCCTGGCGGGCCAGGCCGGTTTGTTTACCTGCAGCGTCCGCAGGTTCAGCCGATCGCGGCTCCCACTGGCCGCGGTTCGCCATTCCTGGCCAATGGGGGCGGCAGGAAGCGGCGGCCAGCACATCCCTCATCCTGCGCCGCTTCCCGCCGCCCCCATTGGCCTGGGACGGCGAACTGCGGCCAGTGGGAGCCGCGATCGGCCGAACCTGCCGATGCTGCAGATAAACAAACCGGCCCGGCCCGGCCTGCCAGGGTGCTTACCCTGGCAAGCTGCATGCCAAAGGTTGCCGATCCCTGGTGTAGGGCCAAGAACCGATCCCTGTGGGACCTCACTGGAAACATACCCATTTGATGATGATTCCCTGTTTACAGTTACATTTCGAGACCTATCATTTAGCCAGTTTTAATCCATTTAATGTGTGCCATGTTGATTTTATATTGTTCTAGTTTTTTAGTGAAAATGTTGTGCAACAGCATGTCAGACACCTTACAAAAGTCTGAGTATGTTACATACAGTGTTGTTGTAGCTGTGTTGGTCCCAAATAAGTATATTACATCAACACTATTACCTTTATCCACCAAACTTGTAATCTCAGCAAAAAAAGATATTAAGTTAGTTTGACAGGATCTATTTTCCATAAACCCGTGTTGATTTGCATTCATTACATTACCCTCCTTTAATCCTTTATTAATCAAGTCCTGTATCAGCTGCTCCCTTATATTGCTCGGGATTGATGTCAGTCTAACAGGCATATAATTACCCAGATCATCCCATATACTTTTTTTTAAAAACTGGCACCAGATTAGTTTTCTTCCAGTCCTCTGGAACTTTCCTGGTGCTCCAAGACTTATTGAAAATTAACCTGAATGGTTCTGTAAGCTCTCCAGACAGCTCTTTTAAAACTCTTAGCTGCAAGTTATCTGGACCTGCTGATTTAAAAATGCTTAACTTTAGTAACTTCTGTTTAACATCCTCCAGATATATGAGTGGAATGGGTGGAATACCATATGATGAGACTGTATCATCTGCTTTTCCACAAATACAGAACAACAGTATTTATTGCACATTTCTGCCTTTTCTGCATTATTATTGATAATTCTACCATTTATATCTAGTAATGGACCAATACCATTGTCAGGATTCTTTTTGTTCCTAATCTATTTTAAAATCTCCTCCTTATTGTCCTTAATTCTACTGGACATAGATTTCTTCTTGTGTCCCTGGGCTTTCCTTATCAATTTTCTACAATTCCTCATTCTTAATTATATTCATTGCTATCAATGTAGCCTTTTTTCCAATTGTTATATTTTTAATTTTTTTATAACTGCCTTTCCTTCCCCTCTAAACCAGGTCAATTTTATAACCAGGACAACCTTCTTCCTCAATTGTGGGTGTGTGGCTTTGGGGTCATCTAGTAAGGTGTTCTTAAATGAGCCCCAATCATCATTTACTTTTTTCTGATTAAACTCTTCCTCCCAGCTGATTAATTGGTTAATAATTGTTTTCAGCTTTGTGAAATTAGTCTTATTAAACAACAAGCATATATATTACTGGTCTGAACTTTATTCTGCTTTCATATTATAAATTTGATCCACTCATGATCACTTGTACCTAAACTTCCACTATTTTTTAGTTCTGTGATCAGTTCCTCTTTATCTATTAGCCATCCCTTGTGATGGCTGCAACACGTTTTAAGTTATGGAATTGTCATCTATAATGTTTAGAAATTCTAAAAGTGTTTTAGTACTGGCAGCATGAGACCTCCTGCATCTGTCACTCAAATTGAAGTCCCCCATGATCACACATGATTGGTCACATAGTCCAGATTGGTCTTCTATTGATGACTCAATGGTGAGGTGCCTCCCACATATCTTTGAAAAATGGCGGTTGTGGTATTTCCTGGATTTTGTCAAAGAGGTTCTTTGTGGCAATATAATTCTTAATGTTAGGTGGCGGGGTATAAGAAGGCACTGGTAGCGTCTCAGTGTTTGTTAAAACCACAAGGAGTCTGGTGGCACATTAAAGACTAACAGATTTATTTGGGCATAAGCTTTCATGGGTAAAAAACCTACTTCTTCAGATGCAGTGGTTGTTGGTTTCAGAGTCCTTGTTATTATTCTTATTGTTTGATTTATTTGCACATTAGCTAGCTTTGTGTGGGGAGATTGTAACCACAGAGGATAACTGTATTGTTCAACTGAGTCATGGAGAGCTAGCGCTGAGCTGAAAAGTGTGCGTTCACTCCCCAAACTGAGACTGCAAAACCCCATTTCTGCTCTTAATCTTCTGAGCTACCATGGTGAGGTGGTCCTAAATATACTCCCAGATAATCATAATCATAGAATCGTAGGACTGGAAGGGACCTCGAGAGGTCATCTAGTCCAGTCCCCTGCACTCATGGCAGGACTAAGTATTATCTAGACCATCCCTGACAAGTGTTTGTCCAACCTGCTCTTAAAAATCTCCAATGATGGAGATTCCACAACCTCCCTAGGCAATTTATCCCAGTGGTTAACCACCCTGACAGGAAGTTTTTCCTAATGTCCAACTTAAACTTCCCTTGCTGCAATTTAAGCCCATTGCTTCTTGTCTTATCCTCAGAGGTTAAGAAGAACATTTTTTCTCCCTCATCCTTGTAACAACCTTGTATGTACTTGAAAACTGTTATCATGTCTCCTCTCAGTCTCTTTTCCATACTAAACAAACCCAATTTTTTCAGTCTTCCTTCATAGGCTAAATGTTTTCTAGACCTTTAATCATTTTTGTTGCTCTTCTCTGGACTTTTTCCAATGTGTCCACATCCTTCCTGAAATGTGGTGCCCAGAACTGGACACAATACTCCAGTTGAGGCCTAATCAGCGTAGAGTAGAGCAGAAGAATTACTTCTCGTGTCTTACTTACAACACTCCTGCTAATACATCCCAGAATGATGTTCACTTTTTTTGCAACAGTGTTTCACTGTTGACTCCTATTTAGCTTGTGGTCCACTATGACTCCCAGATCCCTTTCCGCAGTACTCCTTCCTAGGCAGTCATTTCCCATTTTGTATTTGTGCAACTGATTGTTCCTACCTAAGTGGAGTACTTTGCATTTGTCCATATTGAATTTCATCCTATTTACTTCAGACCATGTCTCCAGTTTGTCCAGATCATTTTGAATTATAATTAGGTTGTTGATTAATCGCAGTTAACTCACGCTATTAACTCTCAAAAATTAATCGTGATTAAAAAAATTAATCACGATTAATCCCAGTTTTAATTGCACTGTTAAACAAGAGACTACCAATTGAAATTTATTAAATATTTTGGATGTTTTTCTACATTTTCATATATATCTTGTATTCTGTATTGTAACTGAAATCAAAGCGCATATTTTTATTACAAATATTTGCATTGTAAAAATGATAAACAGAAGAAATAGTATTTTTCAATTCACTTCATACAAGTAGTGCAATGCAATCTCTTTGTCCTGAAAATGCAACTTACAAATGTAAGATTTTTTTTTGTTACATAACTGTACTCAAAAACAAAAGCATGTAAAACTTCAGAGGCTACAAGTCCACTCAGTCCTACTTCTTGTTCAGCCAATGGCTAAGACAAACAAGTTTGTTTACATTTACAGGAGATAATGCTGCCCACTTCTTATTTACAGTGTCACCAGACCAAGCATTCACATGGCACTTTTGTAGCCAGCATCGCAAGGTATTTATGTGCCAGACATGCTAAACATTCGTATACTCCTTCATGCTTCGGCCGCCATTCCAGAGGACATGCTTCCATGCCGATGACAATGGTTAAAAAAATAATGCATTAATTAAATTTGTGACTGAACTCCTTGGGGGAGAATTGTATGCCCCCTGCTCTGTTTTACCCACATTCTGCCATAGATTTCATGTTATAGCAGTCTCGGATGATGACCCAGCACATATTGTTCATTTTAAGAACACTTTCACTGCAGATTTGAAAAAACGCAAAGAAGGTACCAATGTGAGATTTCTAAAGATAGCTACAGCACTCGACCCAAGATTTAAGAATCTGAAGTGCCTTCCAAAATCTGAGAGCTGGCGAGGTAGGGAGCATACTTTCAGAAGTCTTAAAAGAGCAGCACTCTGATGCGGAAATTACAGAACCTGAACCACCAAAAAAGAAAATCAACCTTCTGCTGGTGGCATCTGACTCAGATAATGAAAATGAACATGTTTCGGTCCACACTGCTCTGGACGGTTTTTGAGCAGAACCCGTCATCAACATGGACACATGTCCCCTGGAATGGTGGTTGAAGCCTGCGCATCTGGCACGTAAATATCTTGTGACGCCGGCTACAACAGTGCCATGAGAACATCTGTTCTCACTTTCAGGTGACGTAAACAAGAAGCGGGCAGCATTATCTCCTGCAAATGTAAACAAACTTGTTTGTCTGAGCGACTGGCTGAACAAGAAGTAGGACTGAGTGGACTTGGAAGCTTTAAAATTTTACATTGTTTTATTTTTGAATGGAGAATTTTTGTACATAATTCTATATTTGTAAGTTCAACTTTCATGATAAAGAGACTTCATTACAGTACTTGTATAAGGTGAATTGAAAAATACTATTTCTTTTGTCTTTTTACAGTGCAAACACTTGTAATCAGAAATAAATATAAAGTGAGCACTGTACACTTTGTATTCTGTGTTGTAATTGAAATCAATATATTTGAAAATGTAGAAAACATCCAAAATTATTTAAATAAATGGTATTCTATTATTGTTTAACAGTGCGATTAATGGCGCGATTAATCATGATTAATTTTTTTAATCGCTTTACAGCCCTAATTATAATCCTATCCTAAAAAGCACTTGCAACCCCTCCCAGCTTGTTATTGTTCGCAAACTTTATAAGTGTACTCTCTATGCCATTATCTAAATCATTGATGAAGATATTGAACAGAACTGGATCCAGAACTGATCCCTGTGGGACCCCACTCGTTATGCCCTTCCAGCATGACTGTTAACCACTGATAACTACTCTCTGGGAACGATTTTCCAACCAGTTATGCACCCACCCTATAGTAGCTCCATCTAGGTTGTATATCCCTAGTTTGTTTATGAGACGGTCATGCGAGACAGTATCAAAAGCCTTGCTAAAGTCAAGATATACCACATCTACCACTTCCCCCCATTCACATGGCTTGTTACCCTGTCAAAGAAAGCTATCAAGTTGGTTTGACACGATTTGTTCTTGACAAATCCATGCTGACTCTTACTTATCACCTTATTATCTTCTGGGTGTTTGCAAATTGATTGCTTAATTATTTGCTCCATTATCTTTTCGGGTACAGAAGTTAAGCTGACTGGTCAGTAATTCCCCAGTTTGTCCTTATTTCCCTTTTTATAGATGGGCACTATATTTGCCCTTTTCCAGTCTTCTGGAATCCTTCCCATCTTCCATGACTTTTCAAAGATAATCACTAATGGCTCAGATATCTCCTCAGTCAGCTCCTTGAGTATTCTAGGATGCATTTCATGAGGCCCTGGTGACTTGAAGACATCTAACTTGTCTAAGTAATTTTTAACTTGTTCTTTCCCTATTTTAGCCTCCGATCCTACCTCATTTTTACTGGCATTCACTATGTTAGACATCCAATTGCCACCAACCTTCTTGGTGAAAACCGAAACAAAGAAGTCATTAAGCACCTCTGCCATTTCCACATTTTCTGCTATTGTTTTCCCCCCATGATTGAGTAACAGGTCTAATGATTCTTTCTGACCCTAACATTTATGAATATATTGCATGAGCACAGTTTACTGAACAATTCAGATCAGATCATGTAAGTGACCTGTCCTAATCAGTGTTTACCACTCCATCCATCTTTTGGTCATTTGCAATGACTTTATATTTTCTGTCACATAGCTGAGTAAAATAATGAATCACACTGGTCAAGAATTGATCCCTGTGATACCTCACTGGAAAGCATCCCCTTTAATCAATAATTCTCCATTATTAATTACACTTTGAGAACTATCCTTTTTCCAGTTTTTAATCCATTTAATATGTGTTGTATTTGTTCTGCATAGTGCTTATTTTTTAATCAAAATGTTGTGAGGTACTCTTATTTACTTAGCCTTAGAGTCATTGTATATTACACAGTTTTCTTTACACAGTTTATTCTTTATACTTGTAAACTCAGCATATAAAAATAGCAAGTTTGTTTGACAAAACCTATTTTCAGTAAAACCATGTTAAATGTCATTATATTTCCATTCTTTAATTCTTTATCGTTAAGGTCAGTATCAGCCAGTCCATTGCTTTGCCTGTGATCACTGTCACACTAACAAGCCTATAATTACCCAGGTCATCCTGCTTACTCTTTTGGAAATACTGGCATGACATTGACTTTCTTCCAAACCTCTTGAACGTACCCAGTTTTCCATGACTTATTAAAAATTAACATCAACATGACAGACAGCCCCTCATCCAACTCTAAAATCATCAAAATCTTCAGTCTTTCCTATTGCCATCTTACATGGCCCCTTATAGATGCTTTAACACAGGTAGCATCTCTGGTTAAATCCAGTGGTGGCTTTCTTGTGGAAAACTTCACTCTCCTGAGCATCAAGTCTTCAGAAGCCAGAATAGGCTGATTTAGAAGATTGTATTTGTGTGTAAAAAGAACAAGTGTCTGGCATATGGTAGTTTATTCAGTACATGCTGTGTCTCTTTGATAACGAAGTTAGCTTTAGAACTGTGACATCAGGGCTGGCTACCCTTGAAAAGCGACATCTCCAGAGTTTGTTGTTTCTATCATTTGTTTTCACACCTGTGCAGGGCTCTTGCAGTGATGTTTGACAGGAACGTTTCCAGTAGAATAGTCTAATGCTGCCGTGAATATTCCTAGGGTGACATCGCTCTTCAGGAGAGAGCCACCAGGTCACCTATGCAGGCTTTCCCCTCCTCCTCCGGGTCTGTTGCTTTGACACTGTCAACCTAACTGCTGTAAACTGCTGTTAGACATCCAGCCATTACTAGCAATGTCAGGGGTTAAACAGCGCTCTGTCTAGAAGAATAATGAAATGATGTAACCCCTGAATGCGGGTGCAACAAAAAGGACCCAGTCTGCCTATAATGTAGTAGTTATGAGACTTAAATTGAAGCTGAGGCCAGGTAAAGCACAAAGCTATAAAGTCAGTCTTTTAAACAATATTCCAGAGGTGGGAGACCTAAACCTATTTAAAATATTTCTGCATTGAGGAGCAAAGAGCCAAGATCATTATTTTTGTGCCAGGATATAAAATGCTAAACACCGGCTTTATTAGCCCTTTATGAAAGTCTGTGTGAAATACTGCCACTTTGAAAGTATTTTTGTGAGACAGAAATGAGAATCACTTTAAATAATTACCCACATTCCGCTGAAGAGAGACCCCAAAGTTCAGCTGAAGACACTGTCAATTTCAGAGATATTTTAACAGCTGAGGCTGTCACTTCCTGGCAGCCCCCTTTGCTGCTCACAAGATGAGGTTGCTGCAGCAACGCTATGTATGATGTAATAGCTCCTTCGTAAGCACATATTAAGTTTGAGCTCAGCCAGCTGCAGACCTGGGAGTTAGCAGAAAAGTTTAATTGGTCTGTGGTAGAGTCCCAATTACAAATGGTAATCCCAAAGAGGTTCCATCGTTTGGGATGGCTCCAACAACGTTACTGGTGCTTCTGCCCCATGGCACCCTGCAAAGTTTATGCTGAGGCTAAGGAAGCCATTGCAAATGCTTTGATGGTAGTGGGTTTTTCTTTCTTTCTGTAGGAAAAGCTATGAGAGAAAAAGTTCATAAAAATGTTATGTCCACCATAAAAACTCCTGTGGCATTAGCCCTGATCGAGGCAGTAACATCTCCCAGCCAGTTACTGTGAGATAATGCTCCTGGCTTTAATTCAGCTCGAACGTTCCTTCAAGCAAATGTTAGGGAGGAATAAATGATGTCTTGATTACCCCAACGGCGCGAGCTTGGGAAAAGAAGTTCTTGGGCTGTGAAGTTCACGTCAAGAATTGGCTGTGGGCCAAAGGAGCGGGAAGGGGGGGTTTAAGCAGAGCTTTCTGCGACTCCTTTTCTAAAGCTCCAGAAGCTTGTGCTGAGGTACCTTCTCCAAGAGCTGGAAACATGGCTTCCCTCCATGACCAGTCTCCTGGAACGGAAGCGCCTTTATGCTCAGTGATTTCCCACTTGTTGCTCCTGTTTCACTGGCTGCTTTTAACACAGATCAGACAGAAATAGGTACAGGGCCTAGGGAGGAACCTGGCATGAGTGACTTTTTCTTACAGACTGTTCCAAGTTCAGGCCACTGGTCTCCCCTGTGTAAAGAGCCCTGGATATGGCTATATTTGCAGCAGCGACTGACTTTTTGTTCTGTGTTTGCACAGCGCCTAGTGCAACGGGGTCCCGGTTCATACACTAATAGATAACCGTTCTCATTCTCATGTCAGATGCAACTCACCCAGCTCATGATAGAAATGACCCAATAGACACATAGGTGTGCCTGAGATTCTAGCCCTCTGTAATGGGAAAAGAGGTGCTGTACAGCTCCCCTGCCTCCCGTCCGTGGGTTCAGTCCTCCTCAGCCCACACAGCTGCTCTGCACAAAGTCTGCTGGCCCAAGCTTTGTGCAGGGGTGTGTGTTACCGTCACCCTTATGCACAACAAGGCAGATCTATCCTTCCAACACAGCAGTGTGTTAGTGTATATGGTGGCAGCATTTAGCACATGCTGCTGTCCAGAGAGCAGGGTCCACAACAGGCCACCGAGAGGTTAGTTGAAATGGCCACGGTGCGAGGAGGGATGAGGATTTAGCAGAGGAGGTGGGAAAGTGGATGGGGATGTACAACATAGGTACATAGGAACTGCAGATTGGATCAGATGCGAGGTCTGTCTCGTCCAGTGTCCTGTCTCTGAGGGTGGCAGCACTAGGTGCTTCAGAAGAAAGGATAAGAGCCCCACGCAGCAGATGTGGGATAATCTGCCCCATACGCTAGCTCTCAGCCTGGGCTCTAATAGTCAGAGACTGGCTTAAGCCCAGAAGCAGGAGGTTTAACATCCCTTCCAAAATGTTGTGTTTGATATTCTTGGGGTCCCTATAAACATCATGGGAATGTTGCAGCGATAGTGACCTGTCAGTTTATAGGCATGGGTTATGTGAGAGGAGAAGAAAAGTCCCCGGTCAAGGTAGAGACAATGGAGGCAAATGGGAGGCTTCAGTTAAGATGGAAAATTGAGGTGTTGGAGCAAAAAATGAAGCTGCTCTTCCTGGCCTGTTTGCATTCTCCTCCCCTCCCCTAACCCCAGTGCAGTGGGAGCACTCTGCCCTGAACGGAGTCTCTCTATCACCCGGCACATCCATTGCCGGTCCAGCTATCCCTGGCAGCTCTCTATTTCAAAGGCACCTGTCCTGATGGTATCTACAAGCACTGGAGGGCACCGCCCCCCCCTTTGGATGGGAATGT
The DNA here is from genome assembly GCF_028017835.1 of Emys orbicularis. Lineage (NCBI taxonomy): Eukaryota > Metazoa > Chordata > Testudines > Emydidae > Emys > Emys orbicularis. The sequence continues at coordinate 16,223,944 of NC_088697.1, read as the reverse complement.
GCCCCTCATCGCAGTTGGGGACGGTGCCCCTTCCTGGCACTGGCGGGCAGTGCTTGGGTGGCTGATACATGCTTTTCAAACCCACAGCACAGCAATACCAGTTAGAGACTCTGGGAGACGATTTCAGAGACTGGGGCAGCCTGCTAGCAGATGTAGTAGTAATGGAATGAAGCAGGGGGACATGGGCAGGGGTGGAGGGCTACCCAGCCTGTCTCTCCCGCACCTCACCCCAACATGGAAAACTTATACCTTTTTAACAGCCTTTCTCCCTGGGTGTCTTTCCCTTAAGATCTGAGCTGAAGGGAGGCATCAGAGTGGCTGTGGGGGCCCCCTTTTTTCTAGCAGGAGTCTCAGCTTTTTCTGCCTCTATAGCTCACTTCAAAGAGCAGCTTCTCACTGGGTCACAGACGGAAAGAAACATTCCTCCTGGCAACAACCAAGTTCTGGTCAAAAAGGAAAGCTCTTGGTTTGTCAGCATGTCACAAAGCCAGTCCTGCCTGCTCAGACCCCATAGCACTGAGACGAGCAGAGCCCTGCCCTCCCTCCTCTCTATCACACCTTCACTCTTCCTGAGCCCACAGCCCACAACTGTACGAATGAGACCTGCTCACAGCAGACTGGGGCTGGTGCCTTTGTCGAACTTTCCAGTTGTGGGGGTTCTACTGGAAATAAAGGAAACCAGAGACCGGCAGTCAGGTGTTCAGTCATCAGGGAGGGAATAATCTCACGTCCCTGCTCCAGAGACCCCCTGTGCGGCAGAGAGAGGAAACACACATTAACTCTGAGGTGTGTGCATTAGGTGGAGGCTCTCGGGATGCTGAGCTGGGTTGCTAAGTGGGTCTGTGACCAAGAAGAAAAGGGCTGGTCAGGACTTCTAGGCCCGGGGAGTCCCATCCGGTCCCCTCTCCCTGTCAGGAACCTTCCCTCCTCCCCACCTGCTGTCTCATTGAACTGACTGAAATTGGGCAAAACCGGCACAGAGCCCAATGAAGCTCCATGTAAGAGGCTTAGTGAAAGCAGGGGATGAGATGGGCAGGAAGGAGAGGGACTGGGGGTTCAGCTAGAGGGAGGGAGAGACGCGGTGCAAGAGCAGCGCTCATTCAGTTCCTGCCCCTTTGCTTAGAACCCCCGAGTGAATGTCTCAGCCTTAAATGGCCACAATGTGATGCCAGGTTAGAATGTCCCTTGGCACGATGGGGGCACTCGCACATCAGTGATCTATCTGTCTGTCTGTCTGTCTATCTGCACCCAGCAGTTAGTTTCTACAGACTACGCATTATTTAAAAATATGATCCTGAAATTAATGAGCAGCATCAAATCGGCAGCCTACTGTTCCCCTGTAAACTGTGCACCACCCTTCGCAATCACCCTCTTCAGGCAGGACCGTGACCCAACAGAGGGGCTTGCACTCTGGGCTCAGGAAGTGAATTCCAGACCCAAGAGCCCCAGCTGACCTCAGTTGCTGTGGAGACACACAGGGAAGTGGCAATGTCTCAAAGAGCCAGGATCCAGGCCATATAGGCCCTTATAGATCCATGTGAGTTTATTCAACTGTACAAAGAAGCAAATGGGACCCCAAAGCAGTCTTCAAAGAACTGATCTCATAGCTTCCTGCGGCTCACTCTTGGTGGTTGGCCACATTCTTCACAAGGCTCTATGCAGAAGGCAGCCTGGATGTCACAAGGGCACGGATAGCTGTGGAAAGGTCCATTTCAGAGAGGAAAGGTCACAGCTAGCTCCCTGTGCTATTCTTGGCATTAAAGAACCGAGAGCAAGTAGATGAGGTAACTCTAAAACAGCAGAGCCTGCAGCTCACTCGCTCTGTCCCTGAAAGGCAAGCCCCCGCCTTTCAATATGGAGGGCGACCCCTTTGACCTCTGCTACCCCAACCTACAGCCTTGCACAACAATAGCTGCTCCACACCTTTCCTAGGTGAGGCAAAAATTTTTTTACCAGCACCACCTGAGAATCCAGGCCACCGTGGGTCCCTAAAACCCCATCCATCCCAACTGCTATCTGCTGTCCACATGGGCGGTGAACCCAAGAAAAGAGGAAGCCACTCACATGTCTACATTTTCCTCACTTACCATTATAACTTCCAGCGTGTCTGGATTGTGCCTCAGTCAGCTTGCTCTCATAGAATCTCATCCTTAGGCCCTGGCAGGAAAGGACACCTAACCATGACAGAGTCAGAGAGCAGCCTCTCAGATCAGAGTGGTCTTAAGGTCAGAAAGGCCCATTGTAGGGTTGCCAACTGTCTTATCCCACAAATCCAAACACCTTTGCCCCTGCCTCCTGCCCCACCCCTTCTCTGAGGCCCCGCCCCCGCTCACTCCGTCCCCCCTCCCTCTGTCACTCACTCTTCCCCACCCTCACTCACTTTCACCGGGCTGGGGCAGGGGTTGGGGTACAGCAGGCAGTGCGGGCTCTGGGCTGGGGGGTGGGGCGGAGGAGTTCGGAGTGTGGGAGGGGGCTCTGGTCTGAGGCAGGGGGCTGGAATGCAGAAGAGGGTGCAGGGTGCAGGCTCTGGGAGGGACTTTGGATGCGGGAGGGCACTTAGGACTGGGGCAGGGGGTTGGGATGCAGGAGGGGGTGAGGGGTATGGGTTCCGGCCAGCCTGCGCTTACTTTGGGCGGATCACGGGAAGCAATTGTCATGTCCAGCTCCTAGGCTCAGGGGCAGCCAGGCAGCTCTGCGCATTGCTCCTGCCTGCAGGGGCCACCCCTGCAGCTCCCATTGGCCGCGATTCCCAGTCAATAGGAGCTGCAGAGCTGGCGCTCAGGGTGGGGGCTGCGCGCAGAGACCCCCTGGCCATCCCTGCACCTAGGAGCTAGAGAGACTTGCCAGCTGCTTCCGGGAGCTGCGCAGACCCAGGGCAGGTAGGGAGACTACCTTAGCCCTGCTGCACCACCGGACTTTTAGCGGCCTAGAATCTCCCGTATAGGCTTCAGTAACCTCCAGGAGATCAAGCCCGATTCCGGGAGACTCCAGGCCAATCCGTGAGGGTTGGCAACCCTAGCCTATTGTGATTCTCTAGTCTGACCTTCGGCATAACGCAGGCCAGAGATCCCCACTCAGAGACTTCTGCATGAACCCTAAGAGTATGTTATTGGCACACTGCTGACAGCTGAGCTGCTGCTTCCTCTCATTCTCCCCCAGGGCCTTTCTGCCAGAATGTAGCCGGTGGGACCAGGAACCCCACATCAGTTCCTTCACGGCCTGATGGACAATTGCCCCAAACCACCCCCTGGCATCTTTCTAGGAGGAAAATGCAGAACTGCCCCACACAGACCCTCTCTAAACCTCCTGGTGAAAAGTGTCAAAGGCTGCTGACAAGTGTAAAATAATCATCAGGGAATCCTGATCTGTGTCCATACTGAGCCATGGGTTATCACCAACAGGGCCTAGTCAGTCAGCTGACACCAGTTGCTTGACAAATGGCCTTGTTGCTCTTTTATGTGTGTGATCTGCGGGTGGATGAAGTCCAAATGTCTCCTGTGTGTAATACCTGCCATGCCTATTGCATGGGGAATGGCTTCTATCTCAGTCACAAGAAACTGCCTGACTGTGCCTCGCTGACATGACTGTCATGGTCCAAGTTCCAATAGCTGCCACCTAGAATATACTCTTTTATAAGGATAGCCTCATGCAAACCACAAGACTGGATTCTTCTTTGAGGAGAGGCACTGACTCCAATTGATTCCTGCTCTTCAGGCTGATAACATTTCATGCAGCCTCTATAGTTAGCGTGGTGCTGGTCATGAATTGCTATGCGGAGGCTACACGTAGTTTTCCGTCTAACTGCTTGTTTTCAGGCACTCCTGCCTTTCCCACACTTTTGCCATTTGTCAGTAAATTTTCCATACTTGGCCTCTACTTAAAGTTGTTTTATTTTTCCAAGTTTGAGGAAAATGAAACAATTTTGCTATCATGAAGACAATCAGATTGCTTTTCTCCCAGCATCCCTTGCAGCTGAATCAGCTTGGGGGGAAAGGGGAGATTGCACTGGGAGATACAGTTCCAGAGCCACTGCTGCATCCTCCCCCTGCTCCCCGAGGCAACGAAATAGATGCTGATGCCTTGATTCTTTGGTGACACAATTTATTATAACTCACAGCAACTCACCATCTCTAGCCATTGGCTACCTGCTCCTGGCCTCTGACTGCCTGCTCCTGGCCACCAGCATATTCACACACATGCACACACAGGCACGCACACATAGATTCATAGATTCTAGGACTGGAAGGGACCTCGAGAGGTCATCGAGTCCAGTCCCCTGCCCGCATGGCAGGACCAAATACTGTCTAGACCATCCCTGATAGACATTTATCTAACCTACTCTTAAATATCTCCAGAGATGGAGATTCCACAACCTCCCTAGGCAATTTATTCCAGTGTTTAACCACCCTGACAGTTAGGAACTTTTTCCTAATGTCCAACCTAGACCTCCCTTGCTGCAGTTTAAGCCCATTGCTTCTTGTTCTATCCTTAGAGGCTAAGGTGAACAAGTTTTCTCCCTCCTCCTTATGACACCCTTTTAGATACCTGAAAACTGCTATCATGTCCCCTCTCAGTCTTCTCTTTTCCAAACTAAACAAACCCAATTCTTTCAGCCTTCCTTCATAGGTCATGTTCTCAAGACCTTTAATCATTCTTGTTGCTCTTCTCTGGACCCTTTCCAATTTCTCCACATCTTTCTTGAAATGCGGTGCCCAAAACTGGACACAATACTCCAGCTGAGGCCTAACCAGAGCAGAGTAGAGCGGAAGAATGACTTCTCGTGTCTTGCTCACAACACACCTGTTAATACATCCCAGAATCATGTTTGCTTTTTTTGCAACAGCATCACACTGTTGACTCATATTTAACTTGTGGTCCACTATAACCCCTAGATCCCTTTCTGCCATACTCCTTCCTAGACAGTCTCTTCCCATTCTGTATGTGTGAAACTGATTTTTTCTTCCTAAGTGGAGCACTTTGCATTTGTCTTTGTTAAACTTCATCCTGTTTAACTCAGACCATTTCTCCAATTTGTCCAGATCATTTTGAATTATGACCCTGTCCTCCAAAGCAGTTGCAATCCCTCCCAGTTTGGTATCATCCGCAAACTTGATAAGCGTACTTTCTATGCCAATATCTAAGTCGTTAATGAAGATATTGAACAGAGCCGGTCCCAAAACAGACCCCTGCGGAACCCCACTCGTTATGCCTTTCCAGCAGGATTGGGAACCATTAATAACAACTCTCTGAGTACGGTTATCCAGCCAGTTATGCACCCATAACACACACGTGCATGCACACAGATAGGTGCATACACACACGTGCACACATACAGAGGCACACACACATATATATTTTTGCACAAACCAAACATCCCCATGAATAATAAGTATTGACTGACAATACTCACATCCTTACATCCTCGCCTTTGTCCCTGGTCTCTCAGTCAGTGGCTCCCCCAGTTGTTCCACTGGGTGGAATGGTCCGTTCCAGAGCCAGAACGGCATCCTCCTGCTACTCCCTGAGGAAACAGAGTTGATGCTGATGCTTAGATTCTTTGGTACACAATCTATGTCCTCCTCCTGCTACTGCAAAATGGGAGGTGTGAGTAGAAGCAGAGATTTCAGCTGCTGTTGGTAACTTCATTTCCATCCCTGCAACCCTGTATTCCCCTCCCCCCCTCCCCCCACGCATTTTCTCATCCTTTATATGGGGGTGACGCTTTGATTCTGATGGGCTCAATGAAAACACAAATCAGTGATTTCCCAGAGCCCCAGGAATGCAAGACAAGTTGGGATCAAGAATGTGCATCAGGGCAGGAAGGAGTGGGGCGGCTGCTGGCATCTGGCCTAGGTGTAGTTCAGCAAAAGCAGATCTTGTTCTCTGCCTACCCCATGCCTGTCACTGCTATGACTCAGCACTAGGTGGCTTCCAGCTTCTGTTAGGGAAGATGCCATGTGAACTAAAAGGGAGGCTCATTGGGACCCAAATCTGCTGAACTAGAACTGAAATCTGTGTAACCTGCCTTTTTTTGAAGTAGTGAGGGAATGGGTGTGTGGAATGGAGAGAGCTACAGTGTAAAGGGAAGGCTGTTGGTCTCAATGCTTATTACAAAACAATATAAAGAGTGCATATATATATCCAGGCTGCCCATTGCTCATTACCCACTAAATGCTCAACAATATTGGCTCTTAATATTTGATGTATTATTTTGCTGGGAGTAGAGGTTAGATTTACTGGACAGTAATTGCCAGGATCACTAATCTTTCCTTTTTGAGAATCAGTACCGCAGTGGCTTTCCACCTGTCTTATGGTTCCTCACCATAAATTGTCACTGCTTCAGCTAGTTCATTACCCAAAAGCTTTTAAATGCATTTAATCTAGACTAGCTGATTTGCATATGTTCCTTTTCCCCCGGATTCATTTACCAGTTCTCGATCAAAAATTATTTTTACAGGCTCTCCCTTCTGTACTAATATGTTCAATTTTATTTTCTATGCTTATCTTTCTTAAGACGGATTTTAAAAGCAGGTTGTTATGTTAGCACCATTGTTAATTTCATCCCCTTTCTCCTGTACTAATTAATAGGCCTGGTTCCATCCGTATTTCTGTCTTCCCTGATATGTTTGTAAAAGTCCCTTTTTATTTTCCTTAACCCCTTTGGCATCATTAACTTGTTTGGCTTCCATTTCCATTATCTTTATTATCCCTGCTTGGTTGCTTCCCTCTTTTCCATTTGCAGAACAGGTTTCTCTTTTATCCTCAGATTTCTGAGCAGCCCTTGTGAAGCCAACCCATGTAAAGGGGCCTTTGACTTCAGTCTTTTTAGATGAGCTGTTTGAGGGTTAATCTTCATGTACTGGACAGCGAGCAGATTCTGCATACTCTGGGATGTTCTGCAGAAAGTCCAGTGCACATCAAACCGGAATAGGTTTGGGTTCAAACCAGATTGAACCCCATTTTTATTCTCTCTCTAATTGTTCAGCCCGCATGGAGGGGAAAAAGGTGGATGCTGTGTGGAATAAGAGAGGTGGGGTTAATTTACTGGAGTATGGACACATTGTGCTCCCTCGCAAGCTGAACCACTGGGGTGCTCTGAATTTTAGGGGCTCCTGTCAGGTGTAGTTCTCCTACAGATGAAATCAGAGCAATATATCTTTAAGAGCTTCTTTGCAAATCCTTCTTTCCTTTCATCCCCCAGCACTAGGATGGATTGAGGCAGTGTAAGAAAACCTGAATAACTAATCAGAGTCCTCATTAACCCCCTACTGAGATGCTCAAACATTCACTTTGCTGTTTGTGAAGCAGAAAAAAAAATTCTGCATTAAAATTGATGTGTTATTAATCCCACTGTTCTAGACCTCCAGGGCACCAAGTTTCCTCTGTTTTGCCTGAGGCCAAACAGTATGGTGCCTGCTTCGACAGGGTACTTTGACTTTTTATTATTTATTGGCCCAGTGCAGTGAGGCAACTTTGCACAGCACACCATCTCTTTGTGTGCACTCATGCACACACGCTCACACATATACAGGCACTCACACTCCATACTCATGTGCTCACATGCCGGTATTCACATTCATGCACATGCATCTACTCAAGCACACATATGCAGACAAAATCACACACATACACACCTTTGCACACACATACACGTGTATTCATGCATGCACACAAATACACATACATGCATGTACATGCCCCCTGCATATATACCCACACACTCATGTGCGTCTCCTGTTTCTCACATGTCACTTAGATGAGATGCACATAGGCATCCCTGTGACTTTCAGAAGTTGTTTTGCTATAATTTATAGGCAGCAGTAGGATTTCTGCGCTCTGTCTCTGCTTAGCCCAGTGACAGGAAGAGAAATCTAAACGGGGGGGTTGTTGTATCGACAGCATTTAGCTATCAGGTCTTCTAAAGCTAGGTGAAGGTGAGCAGGAGCACCCTTTTTTGCTGGGATTCTCTCAAGCTATTGATGCCACTACCAGTAAGCAAGCTCACTAAAACCCATCGTATAATTCATATACAGAAACATTCCTTTGGGGCTGTTCCTCACATGGCACAAACCCACAAAAGCAAGGAAATGAATGGTGGAGTCACCTAACAACAGATCCCCTCCAGACCTCCAGTTGTAGCCACCCACCTTACCATTAGCACACCTGAATTCTTTGCTCCTTCTGCACACATCCCTTTACAAGGGGGATGATGATGGCAATTATTATCATTTGTGTTACCATTTCAAACTCTGGCAGTTCTGGCTGTTTGGTGTGAAGCTGGTTGTGTGGTTGTGGCAGTTTGGTGAGGCAGCTGGTTGTGCAGGTGTGTAGCTGGTTGTGTAGTTGTGGAAGTTTGGTGCGTAGCTGGTTATGTGGTTGTAGCCAGATTCCAAGACCAGAAGGGACCATTGCTGCCTGTATAGCACAGACCATAAATCTGCCTCACAATAATTCCTAGAGCAGATCTTCTAGAAAAACTTCCAAATTTGATTTGAAAGTGTCAGTGATGGAGAATCTTTTCTTTGTTAAGTTAAAAAAATGGAGCTCCTTGAGTCTGTAACTACAAGGGCTTGTCTTCATGTACAGCGCCTAAGCTGTAGCGCGTTAGTGAAGACGCTACTACGCCGACAAGAAAACGTTTTCCATCAGTGTAGGTGCTCCACCTCCCAGAGAGGCGGTAGCTCTGATGGCGGGAGAAGCTCTACTTGCCAACATAGCACTGTCTACACGGGGTGTTAGGTCATTAGAACTATGTTGCTCAGGGGTGCCGATTTTTCATACCCCTGAGCGATATAGTTGTACCAATGTAGGTCTGTAGTGTAGACCTGGCCTCAGGCATGTTTTCTAATCCTTTAATCATTCTTGGGGCTCTTCTCTGAACCCTCTCCAATTTATCACCATCCTTCTTGAATTGTGGACAGCAGAACTGGATACAGTATTCCAGCAGCAGTCGCACCAGCGCCAAATACAGCGGTAAAATAACTCTCTACACATATTTGAGATTCACCTGCTAATGCATCCGAGGATTGCATTAGCTCTTTTGGGCACAATCATAGAAGATTAGGGTTGGAAGGGACCTCAGGAGGTCATCTAGTCCAATCCCCTGCTCAAAGCAGGACTAACACCAACTAAGTCATCCCAACTAAGGCTCTGTCAAGCTGGGCCTTAAAAACCTCTAAGGATGGAGATTCCAACACCTCCCTAGGTAACCCAGTGCTTCACCACCCTCCAAGTGAAATACTTTTTCCTAATATCCAACCTAGACCTCCCGCAACTTGAGACCATTACTCCTTGTTCTGTCATCTGCCACCACTGAGAGCAGCCTACCTCCATCCTCTATGGAATCCCCCTTCAGGTAGTTGAAGGCTGCTATCAAATCCCCCCTCACTCTGCTCTTCTGCAGACTAAATAACCACAGCTCCCTCTGCCTCTCCTCGTAAGTCATGTGCCCCAGCCCCCTGATAATTTTCGTTGCCCTCTGCTGGACTCTCTCCAATTTGTCCACATCCCTTCTGTAGTGCGGGGGACCAAAACTGGACACAATACTCCAGGTGTGGCCTCACCAGTGTCGAATAGATGGGAATAATCACTTCCCTCGATCTGCTGGCAATGCTCCTACTAATACAGCCCAATATGCTATTGGCCTTCCTGGCAACGAGGGCACACTGCTGACTCATATCCAGCTTCTCATCCACTGTAATCCCCAGATCCTCTTCTGCAGAACTGCTGCTTAGCCAGTCGGTCCCCAGCCTGTAGCGGTGCATGGAATTCTTCCTTCCTAAATGTAGGACTCTGCACTTGTCCTTGTTGAACCTCATCAGATTTCTTTTGGCCCAATCCTCCACCCTGGACCCTATCCCTACCCTCCAGCGTATCCACCTTTCCACCAGCTTAGTGTCATCTGTGAACTTGCTGAGGGTGCAATTAATCCCATCATTCCAGATAATTAATAAAGATATTGAACAAAACCGGCCCCAGGACCGACCCCTGGGACACTCCGCTTGATACCGGCTGCCAACTAGACATGGAGCCATTGATCACTACCCGTTGAGCCCGACAATCTAGCCAGCTTTCTGTCCACCTTATAGTCCATTCATCCAATCCATACTTTTTTAACTTGCTGGCAAGAATACTGTGGGAGACCATATCAAAAGCTTTGCTAAAGTCAAGATATATCACATTCACCGCTTTCCCCATATCCACAGAGCCAGTTATCTCATCATATAAGGCAATCAGGTTGGTCAGGCATGACTTGCCCTTGGTGAATCCATGTTGACTGTTCGTCATTACCTTCCTCTCCTCCAAGTGCTTCAAAATGGATTCCTTGAGTACCTGCTCCATGATTTTGCCGGGGACTGAAGTGAGGCTGACCGATCTGTAGTTCCCCGGGTTCTCTTTCTTCCCTTTTTAAAATATGGGCACTATATTTGCCTTTTTCCAATCATCCGGGACCTCCCCCGATCGCTACGAGTTTTCAAAGATAATGGCCAATGGCTCTGCAATTGTGGCTTTTTGGTGTCTACCTGGTTGCATTGGGAGAGGATCAATTAGTAAGGGGGTCTCTGGGGTGATGGGAGGGGTGATGGGAGTGTTAGGGGGCTTATTCCTTCACCCTCTCACTTCCCTGGTTCTTCTCGCATGAACAGAGAGCAACAATACCCAAAGTCCAAAGGTTCAAACAATGTGATGTTTATTGGGGTGAACTTCCAGCAAGCATGATTCCAATTTCCTTCCTCAGTGTCCCCCTTCCCAGTTCTGACACCACGGAGCCTTGCCTGTGTCCCACCACTTTAATTGGTTTACACCAAACAAAATTAATTATACAGCAGACAGAAACAATCACAGAACCAGAGATTATACAGACAAACAATAGGGAAGTGGAGACTACAGTGATAGAACAATACAGAAATGAGGATTTCACATCCCAGCTATTGATATAAGTGAGTTCTTGCCAGACAGGATGCTATCAAACTAAGTTTCCTTTTACATCTTCTAGGCTCTTCCCTTTCTCTGGAGGTGATAGGAATATCAGGACAGGATTGTATTCCTAACAGCCCAATAGCACCTTATTTCAATGTGACTAGTTTGGAATGTGAGGATGTGACCATACATTTCCCAGTTTATGGCTGGCCTCTGCTGCTTAGCTGAAGGCCTTAGCCTAAGAACCAGGCCTCAGACTGTCACAGTAAGAGAAGGCCCTTACACCCAGCCTCCAGCATGTAAATATCTCCCAGTTATCGTGTATGAGTGCTCTAGCCATCCACTCATGAATTACACTGCAGGGCAACACCAGCAAACTCCCAGTCCCAGACTTTTCCCCAGAAATGTGCGTCTTGTACTGCCCAGAACCCTCCTGGATAAGATCATATAAAGTCCATCATATAAAGCCTGGTAACAGAAGATGGTAGGAAGGCAATGCTGCTCAATGCCTACTTTGCTTCAGTCTTCTCACAAAAAATAACGTGACCGGAGGATTAGTGAAGTTACCATAGACAATAAATGGAAAGAAATGCAGATCAGGATAAGTAAAGAACACGTCAGAGATCTTCTGACCAATTTGAATGAATTCAAATCAGCAGAGCCTAATGCGTTTCACCCGAAGGTACTGATGGAATTAGCTGAAGAAATCTTGGAACCACTGGCAATAATATTTACAAACTCCTGGATGATAGGAGAAGTCCCGGAAGACTGGAGAAGGGCTAACGTAGTGCCCCTCTTTAAATAAGTGAAAAGGGAGAAGCCGGGGAACTATAGACCAGTCAGCCTGACCTTGATACCTGGGAAGCTACTAGAGCAATGTATAAAACATTCGATTTGTGAATACTTGGAGGATGAAGGGGTGATCAGTAGCAGCCAGCATGGATTTACTAAGAACAAATCCTGCCAAACCAACTTGATTTCCTTCTTTGACAGGGTAACTGGTTTGGTGAATGGGAGAATGTGATGGACATAATATACCTGGCCTTCAGCAAGGCTTTTGACACAGTCCCACATGACATTCTGATAAATTGGCGAAATGTGGGCTTGACAGAACTATCATTAAGAGGGTATATAATTGGTTGAAAAACCACAAACAAAGAGTAACTATTAATGGAATGATGTCAGATTGGAGGGAGGTCTCAAGTGGGGTTCTGTAGGCATCTGTCTGGGTCTGGTGTTGTTTAACAACTTTATTAATGACCTGGATCTAAATATAGAGTGTATACTGATCAAATATGCAGATGACACAATGCTGGGGGGAAAGTGTTGCCAATACTTTGGAGAATAGAGCTAAAATTAAGAGGGATCTTGATAAATTAGACAACAAAATAAAATTCAACACAGACCAATGAAAGGTGCTACACTCAGGGAAAAGAAACCAAATGCACAAATACAGAATGGGGAATAACTGGCTTGGCAGCAGCATTGGGATCTGGGAAGGATCTGGGAGTTGTGGTGGATCACAATCTCAACATGAGTCCGCAATGCAATGCTGTTACAAGAAAAGCAAATGTAATTTTAGGTTTCATTAACAGAGATATAGTGTGCAAGTCATGGGAGGTGATAGTACCGCTCTTGGTGCTGGTTAGGCCTCAGCTGGAGTACTGTGTCTAATTTTGGTTACTGCTGAATAGAAAGGATGTAGAGAAACTGGAAAGGATCCAGAGCCAAACGACAAAGATGATCAGAGGACTGGAATGCAAGCCACATGAGCAAAGGCTAAAGGAATTGGGTATGATTAGTTTGGAAAAGAGGAGATTAACAGGGGACATGATAGCCATCTTCAAATACTTGGAAGGCTGAAAAAGATGGAGAAAAGTTGTTCTCTTTTGCAACAGCGGGCAGGACAAGAGACAATGGGTTCAAACTACATCAGAGCAGATTTAGATTAAATCTCAGGAAAAACTTCCAAACTGTAAGAAGAGGACAATGGAACAGATGCCTAGGGAGGTAGTGGAATCTCCTTCACTGGAGGTTTTCAAAAGGAGGCTGGATAGCTATCTGCAGCTTGTCAGGGGGTTAGACAACATGGCCCTTGTGATCCCTTCTAACCCTATGGTTCTATGGCTTATTAACAGAAAATTATGTGCACAGATTTTGTTATTCCAAATGGAGTTTCCCAAACACTTCAATCCAAACACGCAGGACAACAAGGACAAGTGCAGAGTCCTGCATTTAGGGCAGAAGAATCCAGTGCACTGCTACAGGCTGGGGAGCGACGGGCTTAGCAGCAGTTCTGCAGAAAAGAACCTGGGTATTACAGTGTACGAGAAGCTGGATACGAGTCAACAATGTGCCCTTGTTGCCAAGAAGGCTAACGGCATATTGGGCTGCATTAGTAGGAGCATTGCCAGCAGATCGAGGGAAGTGATTATTCTCCTCTATTCAGCACTGGTGAGGCCACATCTGGAGTGTTGCATCCACTTTTGGGTCCCCCACTACAGAAAGGATGTGGACAAATTGGAGAGAGTCCAACGGAGGGCAACAAAAATGATTAGAGGGTTGGGGCACATGACTTATGAGGAGAGGCTGAGGGAACAGGGCTTATTTAGTCTGCAGAAGAGCAGAGTGAGGGGGGATTTGATAGCAGCCTTCAACTACCTGAAGGGGGGTTCCAAAGAGGATGGAGCTAGACTGTTCTCAGTGGTGGCAGATTACAGAACAAGGAGCAGTAGGGGAGGTCTAGGTTGGATATTAGGAAACACTATTTCACTAGGAGGGTGGTGAAGCACTGGAATGGGTTACCTAGGGAGGTGGTGGAATCTCCAATCCTTAGAGGTTTTTAAGGCCCGGCTTGACAAGCCCTGGCTGGGATGATTTAGTTGGGGTTGGTCCTGCTTTGAGCAGGGGGTTGGACTAGATGACCACCTGAGGTCTCTTCCAACCCTAATCTTCTATGATTCAATTTGCTAGACATACCAGAATGTTCTGACTTTTGTATAAGATTCTTTCTCTTTGGGGCATATTGTCTGTTGATGTTCATGGGTGAAGCTCTATTGATTTCAACAGAGCTGCACCAATTTTCACCAGTCAAAAATTTGCCCTATATTTGAAACTCTGGCTTCATCACACATGTAACCTTGTTTACACATCTTAATAAAGGCACCTGAAAACAAAGTGGTGATTAGTAATTCGACCCTGAAGCCTGGAGTGGCAGGAATCCAGCCCAGGGCTGTGGTCACCCAGAAGAAACTTGGGATTTGTCTTTCTGGGAGCTGCCCTTTGCTGCCTTTCCTTTTTCACTGGAAGTCATGTCCTGGCACCATCTCCATTGCACCCACCTCTTAGATCCATTCCATTTTGTGCCTATCTGACTTGCTACCTTGTTGTTTTTCACACAGGTGGGAAGTCACTACATTGGTGGGAGTTGTGGGATTCTTAACTGTGCCCGCTCACAAGCATTCGTGTGTAATGCAGAGCAGGCCTGGGATGGTCTGAGCTGAAGCTCATTTATTAGTGGATTCATTTTCCCTCTCTTCCCCCCCTTGCCCTCCCCCCAGTTTGCAGACTCTTACCTCCCATGGAGCTCGAGTACAGTCAGCCTTGCTGTTAATGAGGTGTTTGGGGAGCACAGCGTGATATCAACTCCACTGGCCATTCTGTAGCCTCTGGGTCAGTTGGCTGTAGGTGGAGCTGGCTGATCTTAATCTCTGCAGCTGATAAGATTTTACATTTGATTAAAGGTGGTAGATAATGTCCCATCCGAGACACTGCTCTAAAGAAGCAAAGCTCTTCTGGGACCAAATTAAACATTGGTGTAAGAGAGCACACCACCTGCCGAGTCCATGGGAGTGGTGCCTGCTTATTGCAGGGTGGATTTGTCAGAGCTGTTGCTTGCTTTGCTGTATTGCGGCAGCAATGATGGCTAACAGCGCTGTGCTGTACGTTATGGTGGTTTGATATTGGCCATAGTTTCCTCATTTTCTGTCTCCTTTTAGTTTTGCTTCCTCTCTTTCTGTCATATAAATTGTTGTGCTTGTGCTCAGAGGAATAGCTATTGGGGATAGAAGATGAGCCGAGAGGCTGTATTTCAGCCTGAAAGCTTTCTTCAGGGTGTAGGGAAAATAATAAGAACAAGGTCAATTGTTAATTATGGGGGCAAATCTATTTATTTCCACAGCCCGAAGAAAACAATATGACTGCAGTGTCATCTGTGAACCTCTTTTCTATTTCTAGTATGTGTTTTATTAATCCCCAATTGTTTAGATTACAGAGAGAATGTAAGTTCCAAATGCTAGTACAATGCACTGCAGAACAATGCAACATCTTTAATGGATGGTATCACAAAATCCTTTACTGCAATAGACAATCACATGCTAACAAAAAAAGGAATGCAATTTCAAGAGAGGAAGTGACTCAGAGGGTGAGGAAGAAGGAACATCCCATGTAGATGAGGTGTCGCAAACAAAAGGATGGCGTCTGGGAAGCCATTGGGAAGAGTCTAAGGGCATGTCTACACTTACCTCCAGAGCGATCGATCCAGCGGGGGTTGATTCATCGTGTCTAGTTTATCTTCACTAGATGCGATAAATTGACCGCTGGGCGCTCTCCTGTTGACTTTGGTACTCCACCGGAGCGAGAAGCATAGGCGGAGTCGATGGGGGAGCGTCAGCAGTCGACCTACCGCAGTGAAGACACCGCGGTAAGTAGATCTAAGTACGTCGACTTCAGCTACATTATTCACGTAGCTGAAGTTGCGTAACTTAGATCGATTTCCCCCCCCACCCCCTGTAGACCTGGCCTAAGATGAAGATTGGAGGGGTAGAGTGCGCAGTAGGACATAGGGCCCAAAGAGTTAAAGGTGTTAACATGATCCTGAAACTGTCCAACATCAACCAGTTTGAAACCAAGTTCATTAAAAATCCTTTTGACCCTTCCTCTCCTCCCCCCTGTATCTTTTGGCTTGGTCTACACTACACAGTTAGGTTGACGTTAGGAGCCCTGGTGCTGCACAGAGGCTCCCCGTTCCCTGCTCCCTGCCACTGGGAGCCCATCTGCCTCCCCAGGCTCTCGGCTTCCCACTCCCTGCTGCAGCCAGGCTCCCTGCAGGAAGTGGGGAGCCTAAGGTACAGCCTGGCTGGCAGCAGAGAGCCAGGCAGTCACAGCATGATGGCTGCCCCGAGGCTCCTGGGAGCTGCCTGGATTCCCAGTGTGGACCTCGCAGCCGGGAGCCCAGGTGTGGCAGGGAGCTGGAAGCCAAGAGCCCAGTAGTGCAGCTGGGGTTCTGGCAAGGAGCTGCATGTGGAGCTGATTGCGCAGGCTCTCAGACCCCCATGCTGCCCTTCTAAGTTGGTGGAAGGGCTCCGGGTAAGAACGCGCACCGTCAACAGAAGGAGGGTAATGTGGACATGAACCACCGCTGTAATTATTGTGGTGGTTGTAAATCGACTTAACCTAGATTGACTTATGTTTCTAGTGTAGCTATGCCCCAAGTAAAAGAGTTAAAACATTTCAAATTTAAAACATTTAGAGATTCCAAGGCCAGAAAGAACCATTATGATCCTCTAGTCTGATTTCCTGTATAACACAGACTAGAGAATTTCCCCAGAATAATTCCCAGAGCAGCTGTCTTAGAAAAACGTCAAATCTTGATTTAAAAATTGCCAGTAATGGAGAATTCACCATCACTTGGGGTAAGTTGCTCCAGTGGTTAATAAATCGTATCAGGTTTTTATAATTCTGCTCCGAATTAAATCTGTCCCTTCAATGGTTTGGATGGGCCAGACTCAAACAATTAGAGAAGCTACTTTATTACCCTCAGATGTGTCAGGAATTGACTACAACTCAGTGTCACAGCACATGGGTAGCTATAAGGAAGAAGGAAAACGATCATTTTTATCAACAGATGCTTCCATGTGGTATTCTCCATTTATCACAATGCCGTAGGTTGGAGGGGACGGGTGGGAACAAGGTCCAGGAGATGAAACATAGGACTTGGAGTCAAGTGATGTTGGTCCTGTTTTTTGGGACCTTGGGCAAATCACTTCTCCTCTGTGCGTCAGTTTCCATACCTGGAAAGTGGGAACAATAATAGCTACTGTGCTGGCTTGCTGGAGGCTTAATGGATGGATGGTGGTAATTGCCAAAGAAATGACCATACAAAATAAAGTGAAGTAGCTGAACCAGTTGAGACCCCTTACAGCCCAAATTACGGTGTATTGAAGGTGTCAGTAGGAATGGCCTGATGGGGCCCATCATTCTAGCCTTATTGGTTTTCATTCATCATGGAGTGACAGCATACTGTATGCATGGCAGAAAAGAGTACCATTCCAGTGAGCTCTAACACATGGTCACTCTTGATGAATGGAAATGATAAATGCACTAAACAGCTCCCCTCCTGGAATATTTTATACCATTCCTAGTGCTTCATTCGACCAGCACTGAGCAATTTTTATTCTGATTCACCTATAAAACAGAGCTGTGTTCTTCAGATAGTCAGAGAACAACACATCCCTAAAAGTAATGATGCGCCTGACAGGAATAATCTGGTTCACCTGATCCATAAATAGCATAGATGATTACACACAAACATACTCAAACACGGGGTTACCATACATCTGGGTTTTTCCAGGCATTGCTTCTTTTTTTGATCCTCTGTCTGGGCAGATTTTTCTAATAAGAGGCAACGTCCAGGATTTTTGCAGAGCAGACGTTGCAGCTCAGAAAGATTTGTCTCCATGCCCCGATTGGTCCCTCCCATGTCCACAGCTGACTGATCCCTTCCCTGCAGCCACAGCTGCTGGGATCCCACCCACCCAAGCCCCGACTCCCACCCCTAGGGAGAGGAAGAGGCCGCAGGGAGGTACTGACTGATAGGTTGACCAGGAGCAGCAGAAGCTTCCTAAAAGTGGAGGGGCCACCAGTGCCCGTACCATGGCCCTGCGTCCCCTGTACCTCCCCTGTTCCCTGAGCCGCCACCCTCGCACTGCCTCCTTCCCCTGAGGCCACACCCCTGCACCGCCTCTTCTACCCTCACTCTTGCAAAGCCCCTTCCCTCTGAGGCCCCACCCTTGTGCTGCACCTGTTTCCTAGGGTGACCAGATGTCCTGATTTTACAGGGACAGTCCTGATTTTAGGGTCTTTTTCTTATATAGGCTCCTATTTTTTTTTTTTTTTTTTTTTTTTTTAAAAGGGAGAAATCCTATCTCCTAGAGCTGGAAGGGACCTTGAAAGGTCATCGAGTCCAGCCCCATGCCTTCACTAGCAGGACCAAGTACTAATTTTGCTCCAGATCCCTAAGTGGCCCCCTCAAGGATTGAGCTCATAACCCTGGGTTTAATAGGCCAATGCTCAAACCACTGAGCTATCCCTCCCCCTGTCCTGATTTTTCCCACTTGCTGTCTGGTCACCCTACTGCTTCCTGAGCCCCCACCCTCATGCCACTCCTTCCCCAAGGCCCCTCCCCAGCACCACCTCTTCCCCCCCAGCCTCCCGCGCTCGCTCCCCCCCATTGCTTGCCCTTACAGATGGTAAAAAGGGGTGTGGTGGCCTCCTGACACCCCCCCCCATTCCAGTGCCCCCAAGGCTGGCACTGCATCCTGGGCCTGCATCAGCCACCCTGCCAGAGAATGACACTGCCACCCACCTCAAGGGTGAGGCTGCAGGAATCCCATCCAGTACCCCCTAGGTACCCCTCCCAGTGCGCACACACCCCTCCAGCAACCTCCCCCCAAATACCCCCTCCCAGTGCGCACACATCCCTCTAGCAACTCCCCAAATGGCCCCAGCCCCCCCCCCCCCCATCCTCTGGCTGTGGCCTCTTTTTGGGAACCTGAAATATGGTAACCCTACTCAAACACCCTTCCTACGTACGTCCTAATGCACCACCTCACTTTTCTCCACGTCGCCCATGCACCCATTCACATACCCACACCCCTTTTCCCATTCCACTCACCCTGCACTCACACATATATCCAGACCCCCCTTCATTCACTCAGACGCCCCCATCCCCACACACAGCACTCATGCACCCCCCACATACCCACCCACTCTCACAGATGCACCCCCCGCCATACACACCTTCACCCAGCCACACAGACAACCCCCACCCCCGACACACTCTCTTTAGTGTCTGTTGATTGCCTGTTCTGACCAAGCTGTTCATTTGTTTTGAAGGCCTAAATCATTCAGTTGCAGGGAGAGCAGAGTATTTCTCATCCTCATGCCTTTAACATTAACAGCCATGCAGCAGCTCCCTGATGCTGGCTTTCCAGCTGTGCCACTCCGGCCCACATCTTCAGCAAGGCTTCACCTGGGACTCGCACTGTATAGGCCCAGTGCCTGGCACTGCAGGACTGAGGAGAAGGGCAATGGTAGCTTTCAAACTCCCTTGAACCCTGCCCAAGGGTGGGGGATGGAGCTGAGGATGCCAACAGCTCTTCTTGCCCTGAAACAAACCCAGGCCATAGAACGTGACAGGGCAGTGGGGCCAGACCTAGGGTTGCTGACTGCCACAGGATTTCTCAAGTCCTGCAATTCACAATTCTAATAGCTACTTGCGATCTCGCCAGACGCTGCTGACAGGAGGGGGGAGGGTGAGTAGGAGAGACAAAGAGGCAATGTCATGGAGGGAAAGAGCTGGCTGGGGCAGAACAGGGAGCTGGATATATTTGAGGAAGGGAGAGAACTGGATACAGGCCTCTCCCCAGGGCAGGAAGGGAGGGGCCAAGAAAGACAACCAGGGACAATGCCCAGGGGGAGAGCAATGGTGGAGGACGAGCTGGGGCCAGGTCCAGGGGTGAGGGAGCTGGGGACAGTGCCCAGAGGTAGAGCAGGTGTGAGGGGAACTGTGGACAGTGTCCAGGGTTGAGGGGCTCTGGGGCAGGTCCAGGGGTGGGGGAGCTGGGGACAATGTCCATGAAGAAGCAGTGGAGTGTGTCGGGGCGAATGCTTGGCATGGCCTGGGGCAGTCTGGGCAAGTGTCACCAGTCACATGGAGAGGGGGTGTTCCACAGTGTGTGCACATTTTGGTTGAATTTCCTGACGGACGAAGCCACACACATATCTGTATGCCTGTACGCACGCGCACACACATGCACACTCAAAGCAGTGATTCGCCCTGTGATTTTTTTTTAAAATAGCCCATGATGTTTAAGTCAGACTCATTATTTGTGGGGAGAAGAGAAGGGTCAGTCTCATGGTCCTTGGACAGGCAGGGCTGGGAATATAGGGTATAAGTAAACTGCTCTTTGATGTGAACAGCTCTTTCCTAGTTAACACCATCTCAGTCTGAGTGTCAAAACACATTCACACCTAAGTAAAGATTGTAATTAACTAGCACAGTGACAAAAAGAGGTGCTAAACCGAAGCCCAGAAAGCAGATGTGAGAGGGGAGTTCATGGCTACATCAGCCCTCTCTTTTATTTGTCATTTTCAGAACTGGAATATAATGAATCCCCAACCCCAGCAGTGTGCTGGATTTCAGCCCAACTGATCAAATACAAACACTTGAAAACAAACGTAGGGCAATGTTCATTCTAGCTGGACAGGAAAGAAAGGAAAGCGAAGCAAGGAGGCTCTTAATGAATCCCTCCATGCAGCTCCCCAGGTCTGTGCTGGAGCAGGGCTGGAGGAGGCACTTGCAGCAGTTTAGCAGAGTTGCTCTTTATAAAGTGTCAGCTGACAGGAGGAGCAGCCTGAGCTTCCATTGGGAGTGAGCGTAATGCTCACTAACGCGAGGAGCTGACAGCGCTGGCTAGACAGCTCCTGGGACAGTGCAGACGGGTGCTGGGCAAACTTCTTTCTAGCCCTGCCAAAACACCTCAAGGCTGACTTGGTTGAAACACTCCTAGCTGCCCCAGGACTCATGAAATGATTCCACTGGGCATGAGCAAAGTACCACGGTCTCTCCCTTTCTCTCTACACTGCAAGCAGCGGTGTGACTGCAGCTTGTGTAGACCCACCCGCACTAGCTTCAATCCAGCTAGTTCACTAAAACCAGCAGTGAAATGCAGCAGCACAGGCTTGCACTCAGAGTCAGGTGGCTAGCCTGTGCCACCACCACTGCTATTTTTAATGGGCTAACTCGAGCTAGCTCAGGTATGCTTACACATGCTGCAGTCACACTTCAGATTGCAGTGTAGACACATCCTCAACCTCCCTATTCAGGTTTTTACACTCTACCCAGCACTGCACTGTCCGAGCGTGTCGAGACCAATCCAGGAGCGGCGCCAGGGTTTTTGGCGCCCTAGGCAGGGGTCCTTCCGCGCTGCCGGTCATCGGCGGCAAGTCTGCGGCGGGGGGATCCTTCTGCGCTCCCGGTCTTCGGGGCACTTCGGCGGCGGGTCCCGGAGCGAGTGAAGGATCCGTCGCAGAATTGCCGCCGAAGACCCGGAGCGCGGAAGGACCCCCCACCGCCGAATTGCCGCCCCCCCCCCCAATCCTGGTGCCCTAGGCAACCGCCTAGGTCGCCTAAATGGAAGCGCCGGCCCTGGACCAATCCCACCACTCGTGCCCAGCACAGGCAGAACTCAAAGCGTAGGCCTGGCCCAATCCTCTGGAGCAAAAGAAACACTCCTACATGCACTAGAAATAGGCCACCCCGCTAGGGAGACAGAGAGCAATGCCCCACATTTCCTCAGGCCTCATACTCCAGCCAGTAGAGGACAATGACTTTACACACACATTCACCAGCATGGAGTTAAAACCATAAAGTATTTGGTCCTCCGGTGCCGGCACAGGCCCAAGAAGAACTGAATAATGGGGACTTTAATAAAGGCGGGGAGAAATTCCGAGGCAGGGATGTTCTGCTAAAAGCCTGGTGTCCGTGGGCAGGTCTACGGTGAAAAAGCGGAGGCGGCTCAGCTGCAGCACTTAGCGAAGACGGTATTACGCTGGTGGGAGAGCTTCGCCCGTTGGCGTAGAAGTCCACCTCTGCGAGAGGCGATAGCTATGTTGACGGGAGAAGCTCCCCCATCGATCTAACACTGTCTATGCCAGGGGTTAAGTTGGTATAACTGCATCGCTCAGGGGTGTGGATTTCTCACACTCCTCAGCCAGGTGCTTACCGGTGTTCGTTTGTAGTATAGATTTGGCTGTATCAGATTGTTCCCTGCCTTCACAGCAGTCACACCCTGCAGTGCTGACCTGCAGGGCCTTTGCATTTCCTCTCCTGAGCAAACCTTGGGGGGTGTGTGTGTGAGTGAGTCTAGAGGAGATCTAAAGTGACTATGAGGCTAGGTCTACACTAAGGGGGGGGGGGGGTCGATTTAAGATACGCAAATTCAGCTACGCGACTAGCGTAGCTGAATTCTACGTATCCTATTCGACTTACCCCGCTGTGAGGACGGCGGCAAATCGACCGCCGCGGCTCCCCCGTCGACGGCGCTTACTCCTCCTGACGAGGTGGGAGTAAGCGCGTCGATTCGGGGATCGATTCATCCGTCTAGATGAGACGCGATAAATTGATCCCCGAGAGATCGATTTCTACCCGCCGATCCGGGCAGGTAGTGTAGACTAGCTCTTAGACTTATTTTCCCTGGTGAGCTATCGAGGGATAGAACCCAGATCATCAAATAAAATAAATTAAAATAATAAACGTGAGAACAGAATAAATGTATTGTAAAGGTTATTACAGCACAGGTTGCATACAGACATATTTATTAAAGGGATAACAAATATTCACAATCAAAGCAAAAAAATTGAAAATGGGCCCATTTTACCTAAATGCTTGTTAGGTTTTGTGAATTTTTTGTAGAGAATATGAGCCCCGGACTGGGTAAGCGTGACATCCCCTGGGGTGCAATCTGGACCATGGAACCACTGTGCCATCTTTAACTCTCCAGCCCAGGCTGTCTGCTACACTGCTATGCTAGTGAACAACAACCCCCGCCCCGCCCCCAGCAAACTCTCATAACGTCATGTACAATGCTGAGATATACATTTCAACAGGACAGTGATGGCCAATAGATTATGACTTTTCCAATGATACTTTACATAAGTTTTATCATAATTTAGTAAAGTGGTGAGCATAACAGTATAAACTATGGCAGTGAGGGTGAGCACATTTTGAAATTGGAATGAAGAAAACTGGAATCGTACATGTTTTTGATGCGAAAATAGCCATTTTATTGAATGTCGCAGACACATGAAAGTTTAGGAACATGACAAATATTCTTATGTGGAATTTTATGGAAATATTTTTCATCTGCTTCCCCCGCTGTAATTACTACGCAGTGTGGAAGTCTCTTTCTAAAAGACCTGCTCTTCTTCAGCAAGAAGTGTTGGGCTCAACAGTGGCTACATCCTCACTACAGGGGGGGGGTCGATTTAAGATACGCAAATTCAGCTACGCGAATAGCGTAGCTGAATTCGACGTATCAGATCCGACTTACCCTGTTGTGAGGACGGCGGCAAAATCGACTGCCGCGGCTCCCAGTCGACGGCGCTTACTCCCACCTCCACTGGTGGAATAAGCGCGTCGATTCGGGGATCGATTGTCGCGTCCTGACGAGACGCGATAAGTCGATCCCCAAGAGATCGATTTCTACCCGCCGATTCAGGCGGGTAGTGTAGACCTAGCCAGTATCTTTTCAGGGCAGTGAGGAATAATTCACTCCACTGCAGGAATCACTGGATGAGGGTCTCTGACCTGCATTAAGCAGCAGGTCAGATGTGATAGTCACAATGGTTCCTCCTGCAAATAACTGTTTTTGCCTTTTCACCAATGGGTGAAGCTTCCTGAAGCAGCTGAAAATGTGCAATACAGCAGAGCAGAAATTAGAACAGAAATTGCTTATATCTGCCAAGCATGAAAGCGAGGAGCGAAAAGACTTGTCTGCTACAGATTCAGTACCACTGCATCTCTCCACTTCTCCCCTTGTGACTAGTTCCTCCCCTTCTGGCAGCAATGTCTGTGGAACTCAGGGCTGTAATGAGGGTAGGTTTGTTTAGGACTGAAACATTTCCCCACTTTCCCCCTCTAATTATAGATTCTTTTGTGCAGTTTTTCTTCATCAATGGCCTGGAGCCATTAGCTCTCCATTTGCATAGGTTGCCATAGAAATGTCAGGCATCAAAACAATACAGATGAGCTGAGGATGCTTAGAACCTTGCATGACCAGCCTGCTTTGTTGCCCCCTGTGGCCTAGGATTTCACCAGAACCCGTTCTGTAATACCCAGTGGCCTGGAGTCCTAATAATGGGGGGTAAAATGGCCAAATAGCAGGAGGATATGGGTGGTATTGGCAGTGTCAGTGGCCACAGCAGTATATTTACTCCAGGGTGCATCCTCACCCATCACTCCTTGGTCCTGCTCCAACCATTTCCAAACCAAGCTTGCAAGAGACTGGCTGCTGTGCTAAAAAGCCAACGTGCCATAGAGATTTACAGAGTATAGAGCCAAAAGGGAGCATTAGATATGCTAGTCTGACCTTCTGTATATCACGGGCCATTAACTTTCACCAAGTTACCCCTATACTGAGCCCAATGTTTTGTGTCTGGCTAAAGCATCCCTTCCAGAAAGTGCTCCAGGGCTAGATTCACAGAGGAATTTAGGCACTTGTGACATACCAGGGTGAAATCCAGACCAATGAACTGTGTCACCCCTGCCTTGGGATGCTAGTTACAATGCCTTGCTGCTGTATCCTCCAACCTGGACTGCTCACAAACAGCCTCCAGCATGTAAGTCATCCCAGCCATGTCTGTGTGCTGCAGCCAGCCAGCCAGCCAGACCTTAGTTCTCGCCAGCCTTAAAAAGTCCACAGGGTGAGCCCAACACACTCCCAGTCCCAAACTTTCCCCCAGAAACGATGGCCTGTACTGCCCAGCCCTCTCCTGGATTATACAAATATATTGAGTCTATTGTTCCTTTAAGGGAATAATATGCACACAACTTGTTACCCCAAATGGAGTTATCCAGCCACTTCAACTTGAACACACTGTTGCCTGCCCAGAACTGGGCCCCGAGATATGGCAAACAGGGTTCGTCGCCCGGTGTGCTTGGCACCAATAAAGACACCGAGGGGAGAAAGCAAGCCAAGTTTATTTCAGAGCTCTGAAATGGCACTAGGAGACCAGCATGTCTCAAATCCAGTGCAACAAATACAAACAACTTTTACCTTTTATACTCCAAGCTGTTTCTGTGTAAGCCTTTGTTCTGTTACTCCCTCTTACCCCTCCCACCCCTCCCTTCTCTAGCAGTTACAATTAGAAAAATTCCCATTTGTCTGCTTATCTTTTGGCCTTGCAAGGCCTGTTTACAGCAGCTGCCTGCTAGAAAAGCTGACCCTTACATTTCTGCTTCAACATGTAAGCAGTTAGCATAGAAGTAGGTGAGAGTTCACAAGATGGAGTCTTGTGGTTCACAGACCCAGAGCAGAAGAGCTTCATCGGCTCTTTTGGTCTTCTACTCCCCCGAGTTACCTGGTAGCTATGCCTAGTCACACCATCAACACTGAATTAGATCAAACAGTAAAACAAGTTTATTAACAACAAAAAGGTTTTAAGTGAGTCCAAGTAACGAGGCATAAAAGTCAGAAACAGTTACAAGAAAAATAAAGATAAATCACTTACTGGTATCTAATTGTAACAAACTACATTAGATTCAAAGCAAAGTTTTCTCATCTCCTCCTTTCAGCACTGAGACTGAACTCTCCCAGAGTCCAATGGCTGCTTCCTTTGTCTCTTCAGGTGCAGTGAATGCAATGGGAAGGGAGAGAGGGATTTCTTGGGGTGCTTGTCTCTCATTTTTATAGTTTTACGAACACCAGAGTTACACACTGACTGGTAAACTACACACCTCATTTGGAACCAGAAGTACACAACCAGGCAGCAGCAGAGACAAACAAAAGGAAATACAGCACAGTGCTGTGTTAAACATAACCTGCTAAAAATAAAGGGAAAGATTAAAAAACAGATTTGACAAGGTAAGGAAACTGTTTCTGTGCTTGTTTCATTTAAATTAAGATGGTTAAAAACAGCTTTTTTCTTCTGCATAGTAAAGTCTCAAAGTTGTATTAAGTCAATGATCAGTTGTAAACTTTTGAAAGTTAAAGTTTGAAAGCTAAAGAAGTATGGATTGGATGAATGGACTATAAGGTGGATAGAAAGCTGACTAGATCATCGGAGTCAACGGGTAGTGATCAGTGGTTCCATGTCTAGTTGGCAGCTGGTATCAAGCAGAGTGCCCCAAGAGTCGGTCCTGGGGCCAGTTTTGTTCAATATCTTCATTAATGATCTGGAGGATGGCATGGACTGCACCCTCAGCAAGTTTGCAGATAACACTAAACTGGGAGGAGTGGTAGATATGCTGGAGGGTAGGATACAGAGGGAACTAGACAAATTAGAGGACTTGGGTCAAAAGGAATCTGATGAGGTTCAACAAGGACAAGTTCAGAGTCCTGCACTTAGGATGGAAGAATCCCATGCACTGCTACAGACTAGGGACCAGGCTAGGCAGCAGTTCTGCAGAAAAGGACCTAGGGGTTACAGTGGACAAGAAGCTGGATATGAGTCAACAGTGTGCCCTTGTTGCCAAGAAGGCTAACGGCATTTTGGGCTGTATAAGTAGGAGCATTGCCAGTAGATCGAGGGACATGATCATTCCCCTCTATTCAGCATTGGTGAGGCCTCATCTGGAGTACTGTGTCCAGTTTTGGGCCCCACACTACAAGAAGGATGTGGAAAAATTGGAAGGAGTCCAGCGGAGGGCAACAAAAATGCTTAGGGGGCTGGAGCACATGGCTTATGAGGAGAGGCTGAGGGAACTGAGATTATTTGGTTTGCAGAAGAGAAGAATAAGGGGGGATTTGATAGCAGTCTTCAACTACCTGAAGTGGGGTTCCAAAGAGGATGGAGCTAGGCTGTTCTCAATGGTAACAGATGACAAAACAAAGCGTAATGGTCTCAAGTTGCAGTGGGGGAGGTTTAAGTTGGATATTAGGGGGAAAAAATTCACTAGGAGGGTGGTGAAGCACTGGAATGGGTTACTTAGGGAGGTGGTAGAATCTCCTTCCTTAGAGGTTTTTAAGGTCAGGCTTGACAAAGCCCTGGCTGGGATGATTTAGTTGGGGATTGGTCCTGCTTTGAGCAGGGGGCTGGACTAGATGACCTCCTGAGGTCCCTTCCAACCCTTATTTTCTATGATTCTATGAAAGAACAACCATAAAGTTTTGTTCAGATTTACCAACATTTCAGAGTTACAAACACCCTCCATTTCCAAGGTGTTCATAACCCTGAGGTTCTACTGTAACTTTGCATACAATATTGCCACACATATTTTAATCAGGACAATACGAACCAGCAAATTATGAGTTTTCAAATGATACCATACACAAACATTATTACAATGGTGTGTAGGGTGTGAACACAGCAGTAGATTTGGTCACAGTGCCTATCTGCTACTTTAGGTACCGCTGGTATTCACTAAAGCCCCGCTCAGCTGCTGCCTCGTCCTGGACGCTTACATCATAACCTTTAGGTGGTCAGGCTATTCAGCCAGGATGTGGGCAACTGCCAGTTCAGGCCACCTGCTGATGAGCAAGGCTTTGAATGAGGATCTACCACCTGTCAGGTGAATCCTCTAACTACTGGGCAATGAAATATTCTGAAGTGGGTGGCCTCCCTCAGCTTCTCCTGTTGAAGCTGTTCCACTTTGGCTAAACAAGGAGCCATTGGAGCAGAGGGACTATAGCCTGGCTCTTCTACCTCCTAGGTGAGTGCCCTACTGTCAGGGGTTGGCTGGGTGCGCCAAGCCAGCAATATCACCTAATGGTGATACTCCAGGGGTGTAATACCTACTGGTGAGAGTTCAAAGGCATCACCGACTGGCTAGGTGGCAGTTCTGCAGAAAAGGACCTGGGGATTACAGTGGACAAGAAGCTGGATATGAGTCAGCAGTGTGCCCTTGTTGCCAAGAAGGCCAACGGCATATTGGGCTGCATTAGTAGGAGCATTGCCAGCAGATCGAGGGAAGTGATTATTCCCCTCTATTCAGCACTGGTGAGGCCACATCTGGAGTATTGCGTCCAGTTTTGGGCCCCCCACTACAGAAAGGATGTGGACAAATTGGAGAGAGTCCAGCGGAAGGCAATGAAAAGGATTAGGAGACTGGGGCACATGATTTATGAGGAGAAGCTGAGGGAACTGGGATTGTTTAGTCTGCAGAAGAGAAGAATGAGGGGGGATTTGATAGCTGCTTTCAAGTACCTGAAAGGAGGTTCCAAAGAGGATGGATTTAGACTGTTCTCAGTGGTACCAGATGATAGAACAAGGAGTAATAGTCTCAAGTTGCAGTGGGGGAGGTTTAGGTTGGATATTAGGAAAAACTTTTTCACTAGGAGGGTGGTGAAGCACTGGAATGGGTTACCTAGGGAGGTGGTGGAATCTCCTTCCTTAGAGGTTTTTAAGGTCAGGCTTGACAAAGCTGTGGCTGGGATGATTTAGTTGGGGATTGGTCCTGCTTTGAGCAGGGGGTTGGACTAGATGACCTCCTGAAGTCTCTTCCAACCCTAATCTTCTATGATTCGATCACCTAGCTTCAGGGCCGCCCAGGGGGAGGGGGGGGGCAAGTGGGGCAATTTGCCCCAGGCCCCCACTAGAATATAGTATTCTATAGTATTGCAACTTTTTTTTATGGAAGGGGCCCCCGACATTACTTTGCCCCAGGCCCCCTCAATCCTCTGGGCAGCCCTGCCTAGCGGCTATGGTCCAGGGGAATGTGACCCACTGATAAGAGTCAAAGGGGCCACTTTGCCTAGTGGCAATATCTGGGGTAGTGTCGCCTAGCAGCGAGAGTCCACGGGCCACTTCGCCTAGTGGCAATATCTGGGGTAGTGTTGCCTAGTGGCTATGGTCCAGGGGGAAGGGATAGCTCAGTGGTTTGAGCATTGGCCTCCTAAATCCAGGGTTGTGAGTTCAGTCCTTGAGGGGGCCATTTAAGGATTTGGGGCAAAAATCTGTCTGGGGATTGGCCCTGCTTTGAGCAGGGGGTTGGACTAGATGACCTCCTGAGGTCCCTTCCAACCCTGATATTGTATGATTCTAAGGGGCTGCTTTACCTAGCAGTACTATCTAGGGCAGAGTCTAAGAGCTGCTTTGCCTAGTGGCAGTATCAGGGAAGAGTTACCTAGCGGTGAGTGTGGGGTGGGGAGGGGAGCCTGGGACCACCCTACTCTGCCAGATTTGACCCAGGGCCCTTCAAAACAAGGTTTTTCAGCTTGGAAAAGAGGAGACTAAGGGGGAATATGATAGAGGCATATAAAATCATGAGTGATGTGGAGAAAGTAGATAAGGAAAAGTTATTTACTTATTCCCATAATACAAGAACTAGGGGCCACCAAATGAAATTAATGGGCAGTAGGTTTAAAACAAATAAAAGGAAGTTCTTCTTCACACAGCGCACAGTCAACCTGTGGAACTCCTTGCCTGAGGAGGTTGTGAAGGCTAGGACTATAACAGCGTTTAAAAGAGAACTGGATAAATTCATGGAGGTTAAGTCCATTAATGGCTATTAGCCAGGATGGGTAAGGAACGGTGTCCCTAGCCTCTGTTTGTCAGAGGGTGGAGATGGATGGCAGGAGAGAGATCACTTGATCATTACTTGTTAGGTTCACTCCCTCTGGGGCACCTGGCATTGGCCACTGTCGGTAGACAGGATACTGGGCTAGATGGACCTTTGGTCTGGCCCAGTACGGCCGTTCTTATGTTCCAATACCCCCAAGCACCTTCCCCGGGTCACTTCCTGCCCTCATCCCAGTCCCTCCAGCGGCGTCTCCAGGGTTGGACATGGGGTCCCTCTCACATTCCTTCTGTTTCATCTCTGGCAGCTCCTCTGCTGGCAACAGCAATTCATCCCCTTTGGTTCCTGCAGCCAGCTGGCTTCCCACGGTGCAGCTAGGATGCTTGATCCCGGTGGCTTGGAGTCCTGGCGGTTTCCTGGCAGGAGGCTGCTGCATACAACTACTCTCCTCCTTAGTCAGCCCAGACTGAGCTGAGATGGTCCCTTTTGAATGCTCCCTCCACTGGGCGCATGCCCAGCACAGGCAAGGGGGCATGGCCTCTCGGGCCAAGAACTGCTCTTCACCAGTGTGGGGTTGATATACTCCGTCACACCTACCATCTATTCTCCAGAGTCATCCTCATGCACTGGCTGACCCAATGACTAATCTATTTATCCATGGTGGAACAGCTTCAACTCAAGAGATTGAGGGACCCCCATATCCCACTATCCCATAGCCCAGTGGTTCAGGCACACAGCAGAGAAGTGGCAGATCCCTTTTCAAATCCTTTCTTCTCTTCAGACTTTGGGAATCTCAATGATTTTCTAGGCTCCTAACACCTAAGTCCCTCTTCAGATCTAGCCTCCAGTCTAGATAAGAATGTCCCACTTCCTTGGTAGTTTGTTCCAAAGGTTAATCGCCCTCATTAAAACTTTATACCTAATTTCTAATTTGAATTTGTCTGGCTTCATCTTGCAACCACTGGGTCTCGTTCTGCCTTTCTCTGCTTCATGGAAGAGCCCTCTAGTAGGGGGTATTTTCGCCATGCACCATAATCAAGTCACCTCTCAATCAACTTTTTGATCAGCTAAACAGACCGAGCGCGTTAAGTTTCTCACTGTGAGGCATTTTCTCCAGCCTGCAAATAATTTTTGTGGCCCTTTTCTGCATCCTCTCTAATTTTTCAACGTCCTTTTTAAAATGTGGACACCAGCACTAGACTCACTATTCCATTATCCATCCCACCAATGCCATGTGCAGAGGTAAAATCCCCCCCCCCCCCCCCCCGCTGCTCCTACTCACTACTCCCCTCTTTATACAGCCAAGGATCACATTAGCCCTTTTTGCTTGTCTACTGTGAGCCCCCTACGTCCTTTTCAGGATGTTCCCCGTTCTGTGGATATGGCTTGCATTCCTTGTCCTTATATGTATAACTTTGCACCTGAGTGTGTTAAATCACATTTTGTTTGAATGAGCCCAAGTTGTACAGAGACTGCCCTGTCCTAAGCATTATTTACCACATTATCAATCCTTGTGTCAACCACAAATTTGATCAGAAGTGATTTTATATTTACTTCCAGCTCATTGATGAGGGCCTATAACCGATCCCTGTGGAGCCTCACAAGAAACACCCCCATTCAGAGATGATTCTTCATTGACCATTACTTTCTGAGGTCTGTCAGTTAGCCTTTTCATAATTAAATTAACACATGCTCTATTGATATTGCAAAACGCTATTTTTAAAATCAGAATGTCATGCAGTACTTAGTCAAATGCCTTACAAATGTATATTGCATTTATGCAGTTACTTTTATCAACCAAACATGCCATCTCATCAAAAATGAAATCAGGTTCATTTGCCGAGACCTATTTTCCAATAAACCATGTTGTCTGGCATTCATTATTTTCCTAACCTTTAATTCAATTAAATCCTGTATCAGCTTTTCCATTATTTTGCCCAGGGTTGATGTTGACTGGCCTCTAGATACCCGGGTCATCCCAGTTGTCCTTTTTGAATATTGGCACAGTTCCAGTCTTCTGGAATTTCCCCAATATTCTAAGATTTTTAAAAATTAACGTCAATGGGCCAGAGCTCTCCTCAGTCAGCTCTTTTAGGACTCTTGGGTGCAAGTTATCCACACTTGCTGATTTTAAAATGTTTATCCCTGATAGAGTTTGTCTAACAGACTTTTCAGTTACTAATGGACTGGAAAGTACTTCATGAGTATATCATTTTGTTTCTTTCCAAATGCACAGCAGAAATATTTACTGAACACGTCTGCCTTTTCTGCAATATTATTAATAATTTTACCATCTCCATCTAGTAAGGGCCTATACTATTGCTAGGATTTCTTTTGTACATACTGGAGGGCTGACTGATTGTGATTTGTATGCTAGCAGAGTTGCTCATCTAGATGAAGCATAGCATTGGAGTTCTAAATATTTGTGATGAACTATTTTCCTATATCTGAGATAAGCTGAATTAACACAATCAGGGCCACATTTTCCAAAGGGCTCACTCCGCTGGGAAAAGGTTGGGCTCTCTTGAAAATCTGTCCCCACGCAGCTATAACCCATGGGAGAGGGAGTGAAAAGACGGGTGGTCCTGGGGATATTGCTGAGGGCATTCTCCCAGTTAGTCCCCCCGGAAAAATTCACTCACCTGATTTTAGAGAAGTGATGTTGGAGGCTTTTGTTTATCTTTAAGGGTACGTCTATACTTACCTCTGGGTTCGGCGGTAAGCAATCGATCTTCTGGGATCGATTTATTGCGTCTTGTCTAGACGCGATAAATCGATCCCGGAAGTGCTCGCCGTCGACACCGGTACTCCTGCTCCGCGAGAGGAGTACGCGGAGTCGACGGGGGAGCCTGCCTGCCGCGTGTGGACCCGCGGTAAGTACCTTGTAGTTCGAACTAAGATACTTCGACTTCAGCTATGTTATTCACGTTCAAACTGGGGGGTTAGTGTGGACCAGCCCTAAGTGTGTTTAGCGATTGGGCTAATAACATCACAGAATAATACAACAAAGAATTTTTTAAATCTCAATTTAGGAGTTACTCTTTGTGCTGTGTATTATTTTCCATATTTCTCTTGGCTTGGGCCATGAAACATGATGATCAGTTTCATTTTTGTGCCTAGTAATTGGCTGGTTTCACGGAGGGTATTTCATGCTCTAGCACAGCACTCCAACATTTGTGTTACAAACACTGCAGGGAACAATTTATTTGGGGGGGGGGGAACGGGACTGTTTCCACTAGAATTTTTCAAAAATATTCCTAAATTCGAGGCCAAATTTGGTCTGACATTGTCCCTTTTATTTGCCTGCTTTTTTATAGACTGGAAACATACAATGGCAGAGAGCAATATTTTCCTGGTTTTCCAAATGTTTTCTGTTCCTGCTGTTAGTCTGGATCGTAAAAGATCTCAATGATGCTTATGAAGAGTAGATCTGTTGGCGGGAGCTGCAGATTTGTTTTTGTCCCTGCTGCTTTCACTTGTATAGAAATGAATTTCTGATGGGGGAAATGCGCTTTCTCCAGTTGATAGTTTATCTTTCTCTTTTCAGGTGCTTTGGCTGTGACTGAAAGAAGGAGGTTTTGTTTTACTGGCAGAGGAAGAGCAAAGGGGAGAGGTTCAAAGGACTGGCAGCTCCCAGAGCACACTCCAAACAGTAAGACTCATCATACTTCTATAGCTTCAAGCAAATGAACAAAACAAATCAGAATCATTTCAATAAGTGGCACAAATAAATTAACAAAGCAGGTGCTTTACACACGGAATAGACCAGGAGTGACCTTACTGAAGTTTTAATAGGGACACTGGCAATATATTTATCATAATTTTTAATATCATTGTAATAAAATAACCCCGGCAGCCAGATATTGACTTAGCAAAATAGTGTTAATCCATGATATTATAACAGGGTTTCTCTTGAGTGCTTGGTTACTGGTGTTTGTTTAAAACAAGTACACAAAGTGTGTGTTTTGGGAAAAAATCCAAACTTTTAATTGTCTCAGCTTCTAATGGCTGGAGCCTGAAAGGATGCCATAAGCACAACTATTAATGCTACCTGTGGAAAATGTGCCAGTTTTTTAAACATTTTTGTTTATAAGCTTTTAAATCAGACCTTTCTCCAAAAGGTCAACTGTATTTTAAAAACTAAAAAAGGTTAAAAAGAAAATGACCCAAAGTATACCCATTATTACTGCCAAATTTACAAGAGCAATAGGGTGTGAGCTGAGTTAAAAATTGCCAGTTGTTAAAAAACACAAACCCTAAGACTATAGAAAACAATCAAATGAAATGTGTCTGAAATCAGTGCTATCAGAATTCTCTGTGCAGTCTAAGGCCCTGAACTCGTAACCACTCCAAAGGGACTGCCCACATGCAGAAAGTTGCCCATGTGAGTGTTTTCAGGAACAGGGTTCAAACTGGTGTCCAACTCAGGAAGCTCTGGAGGCACTGAAGAAACCACAAAGTTATCTGAAAGTTACTTGCTTCATCCTGAGTGCGACCTGTGACGGGTTCCCCCTGGGGTGCACCTGGGACCGGGATACCACTGAGCCCTCTAACCCACCAGTCTGGGCTCCCTCTCACACTGTGCTACTGTGACAAGCTGCAGACCCGCTCCCGGTCCTACACTTCCCCCAGCATTCACACAGGTAGAGGCACACTCAGCTGCAGTTACATGCTGTCTGACCAGCCACTGCATAAACCAACAATAGAGAGGCTACAGCCAAAATAACCACCAGCTTCCCAGCCTAGGACCCCACAGCTGTACCGTCCTGCTCTGGTCCAAACCTCAACCAGTATGAATGTATTATCCAGTTCGCCTCCCCCTAAATGTGGAGAGGAAATGCAACAAGCCTGTGTTAAACCAAACTGAGATTTTCCCCCAGACACTTCACTTAAAGGCACACTGAGTTTAAATTAAAACATAAAATAAGTTTATTAACAACAAAAGATAGATTTCAGTGATTATAAGGGATAGCAAACAGATCAAAGCAGATTACCTAGCAAATAAAGAAAATCGCAAACTAAGCTTAACATACTAGATTGAATATGCATTAGTAGTTTTTCACCTGAGTGATGGTACAAGCAGGCTGCAGATTCTTAAGGTGGAAACTGCACTTGCTTTGCAGTTTGGAATCCCCAAGTTTTTCATACACAGGCTAGAAATCCCTTTAGCCTGGGTCCAGCACTTCCCCCGGTTCAGTCTGTTGTTCCTTAGGTGTTTCCAGGAGTTTTCTTGTGTGGGGGGGTGAAGAACAACACATGATGTCACTCCTGGCCTTATATAGCTTTAGCATATGGCAGGACCCCTTTGTTTCAAAACTTGGTTCCCAGACCAGTTTGTGGAAAAATACAAACATCCCAAAAAGGAGTCCAGAGTCATGTGGCCTGGTCATATGCCCTTGCATACCTTGCTGAGTCATAGCCGCTGTTACTTACAGGCTGTCTGGAACGTTCACAGGAAGGTTAAGTTCTTCCAGGGTTCATTGTCTTTGCTGATGGGCCATCAGCACTCTCTGGCTTCTTCATTGTTGTACCAGAAAGGCTAGTTGTGGGTGTCACCCAGAATAAGCACATTTGAAATACAGACACATAGTCAATATTCCTAACTTTAGATACAAAAATGATACATGCATAGAAATAGGCTAATCACATTCAGCAAATCATAACTTTTTCAATGACAGTTACATGACTTGTCTGGTACAAAATGCATCATAATTATGCCATAATCATAGCACTGTGAAGAATACAGGGTGCAGCGTCATACTACCCAGGGCCGTCCCTACCCATACGCAAAGTACGCAGCTGCACTGGGCACCAGGAAATTTGGGGCACCAAATTTCCTGGTGCCCTATGCAGCTGTGTGCTGCTCCAGCCCCTGCTCCGCCTCTTCCCCATGGCCCCTGCCCCTGCTCCACCCCAGCCCCGCCCCCACTCCACCCCTTCCCCAAAGCCCCCGCCCCTGCTCTGCCCCACCCCGCCTCTTCCTGCCCCTGCTCTGCCCCAGCCCCGCCTCCACTCCCCTGAGGACTGCAGCAGGGGCCTGGCCTGCACTCACCGGTGGCGGTAAGTGGAGCAATCCGGCCCCAGCCTGCTCCGCTCCCCTGGCTCGCCGCCGCGCCGCCGGTGAGTGCTGGGGGGCAGTTCCCCCTTGCCCCCCAGCCCCAAGGCTGGGAGCAAGGAGAGCAGTGCGGAGCGGGCTGGGGCCGGGTCACTCCACTTCCTGTCGCCCCGTGAGTGTGGGGTCGGGCCTGCCCTGGACTCACCGGGCAGCAGGAAGTGGAGGGACCTGGCCCCAACCCGCTCCACCACCTCGTGCTGAGGGGCGGTTCCCCCTGCCCCCCAAGCCAGCCCCCCCACGCACCCCCTGCAGAGGCCTGGGGCTCCACATAGCCCCCCTGTGGGGGGGCTACGTAGGGCACCAAAATGGCTAGGGATGGCCCTGATACTACCTACAAAACCTTTGTCTTAATATAACCCCACAGTCAGACAGAAGAAACAAAACTGCTGTTGCTCCAAACTATGCATGTTTTTTTCTTAAAACATGAACCTCTGCCATCTCTCTGGCCTTTCTCTTGTTAACTAGGAAATATTAGGTTCTGAGCATCTTGGGAGAAAAACCTTTTCTGTTCTTTTAATCAGATATAAAACTTACCTTGATCCAGAGGAAAGTCCAAAGGCTTCTGTATCCCTCTCTTTTAACAGAACCTTCTTGCCTCAGTAATGTTTTAAAAATTTCTTCTAATAAACCACATAAAGTAATGAGAGGATTATATTCTGCAGGCCCCTCTGTGAGACCTAATCAGAGGTTAGGCCTTCCAGATGTGCTGTTGGAATGATTTTTGGGGCAGTTCTCTGGTCTGTGTTATGCAGGAGGTCAGACTAGAAGATCACAATGGTCCCTTGTGGCCTTGGTATCTATGAATCATAGCCTCCACCAAACGATGTCAGGACTAAGGGGAATGCCATTTTGTGTTACCGTGCTATGCCAGATTTCACAATGGTGTAGGTCAATTTCTAATCAAATCTGGCTCTTTAGTAAGATGTAAGTGATGGTTTCTATTTTTTTTTTACAAATTCATGAAACATTTTAACCTGAGGAAAGGTGACATCATGTTTATTATACTTTGTGTTTATAAAATTATGTCAAGTAGTCAATTAGCCCCTTCTTTGTTGGAACTAAGTGACTCAGGAGACAGGGCTAATCCCCAGAGAGGAACCCCCCATACCTGAAGATTCTTTTCCAGTTCCATTCATAGGAGATTGGCTACAGTGTTCCAGTTGACCCTGCTGGCTAGATTTCTCGGGATGATGTCTTTCTTCCTTGGTCCCATCTGGCCCAAGGACTTGATTGTTCCTTTGGACAGTGCCCTGAACAATGGGGGCAGAGATTGTATGCTGCATGCCCTAGAGTAGCCCCTGGAAGTCCTGTGCCCTAGAGAGGCTCTGAGGCACAATTCCCTCCCTACTTGGGTGGTAGCAATGACCTAGATCTGCAGCCAACTATGAGCCCTCCTGCACCAGCTCCATTGTATTGGCCAGCACACTGAAAGGGATGGAGCCAAGACTCCAACCATTCCCCATCACTCCCCACTCACCCGCTCCGAAGCGGGGGCAAGCAGGTGCACAACTTGTGACTCTTGCATGCCCTGTTCCCCTCTGTGGGTGTTCAAGCCAGGTCAAATCTAGCCCTAAGGAATTACCTAAGACTCACCAAGAGAGAAACCAGGGCCCTGAGACAGCAAGGGATCAGAGCATGTGGCTAACTTTAAGCACTTGCCTTAGTTTGGAAAAGAGAAGAGTGAGAGGGGACATGATAGCAGTTTTCAGGTATCTAAAAGGGTGTCATAAGGAGGTGGGAGAAAACTTATTCATCTTAGCCTCTAAGGATAGAACAAGAAGCAATGGGCTTAAACTGCAGCAAGGGAGGTTTAGGTTGGACATTAGGAAAAAGTTCCTAACTGACAGGGTGGTTAAACACTAGACTGCCTAGGGAGGTTGTGGAATCTCCATCTCTGGAGATATTTAAGAGTAGGTTAGATAAATGTCTATCAAGGATGGTCTACTCAGTATTTGGTCCTGCCATGAGGGCAGGGGACTGGACTCGATGACCTCTCGAGGTCCCTTCTAGTCCTAGAGTCTATGAATCTATAAGTCATTGGGGCTGCCTCAAATGCTTAAAGTTCAGCACATGCCTCAGAACTTTGTTGAATCAGGTCTTATGATGAGAACTCCTAGCAGAAACTGGAGAAAAAATTACAATGATTTAAAATACAAATATGATTAGCCCAATAGCCACCATCAGATACCTCCCTCCTCAGTGGCAGTGATTGATGGCTTCAGCACAGCACACTTAGCAACAGCCAGAAATTTTCCTTTTGTTCCAGTGATGGGGCTGCTAGATCAGAAGGTTCTCAGCAAAGACAGAATCTTCACAATGTCAGTGAAAACTGCAGATTAGTTAGGAACATTTCAGCTCATTTTAGACACCCAGAGGCTTGAACATTTGTGTGTTGAATCCAGTGTTGTGGTTAGAGAACACGGGGTGAGGGTGGGGAGAAGATACACTTTTCAAAGCAGAGGTGAACTAGGAAATTATGTTTTCTTGAACTCCAGAAAACTAGTGAAATGAAATTGGGACCCTGCCTGAAACCAAACAGCCAAGCAATTCAGGGTTTAGGCTGAATTGTCCGAGTTGATGTTCCACCACTAATTGTGTCATTGTGCTCACCGCCGGGAAGAGCTGCATGGCTTGTGCACAATTTCATGCACCTTTCTCAGGACCTGGCAATTCACAGATTCTTTGCTTGGAATTCCCTTGCTATTGTGAGTATAGGTCACATCTGTATCCCCTACACACACATTTTATGGTTTATCTTTTTGGAGAAAATGAAAAAGAAAATATAGTAAACATAAAATATAATTACAGGCTTTCAAAATTATTTGTGACTCCCTGATTGGTTGAAGGTTTGTACAGTAGCGATATAATTTGGCTCTTAAACTTGGTAGTTTTTTTTTCTGATAGGATGTAAAAAGCTGTAAATATGGCTGCTGATTCAGACTTCTAACTTCCCTGTAAACATGCAAATAGAGAGGGTTTGAAATGGGAGCAGTTGACTAAACAGCTTCTGTTACAATTTATTGTTTGAATGTTAATTTAATAGCAAATCATTGATGCTGTAATCAGCTGGTTCAGTGCCTAGGTCCTGTGGGCACAGAGGCCTAGATCCTCAAAGGTATTTAGGCACCTAATTCCCATGGGAGTTAAGTACCTAATGTCTTTGATTATCTGGACCAGGCAGCCCATGTGCTAAAGATGTGCATGACATTTTTGGAAGTCTCACTGCATCTTCCATTTTTTAAAACACTTTTTGTTTGGGATTTTTGCATTTTACAAGGAAAACCAAGCTGTTTTAAATGAGGCAACTAAAACCAAGAAGTAGTGCAGGGCACAGAGCTCTCAGAAGTGCTCGAAGAGGGAGTAAATCAAAAACTTTGCTGACGGAGGTGCCTGGTGTATCCTCTATAGTGGCCGGGGGGAGTACTTGGAAATGGAGAAACAACCAACTCCAAAGGAGATTTGCTTGCCTCTTACTAGGTTCTGTATTACAACACATACATCTTTAAAGGAGTAGCCTTAATCTTCAAACATGTCAACAGAATATTGCAATGCTCTATTACTGCTCACTTGCTAGTTACCAGTTCTAAGCAGATGAGTAGTCTTTAACATATGAAACAAACTGGTAACATGCAGGTCTTCTAGACCTTATTCCTGCATCCCCCCCCCCCCACACACACACACACAAGCAAACATATGCTGAAGAAGGCATATGCAAAGTACAAAGTATGCTGTTCTCAATTAACCCCATGCAATCCAACTGAAGTCATGAGGTTGCATGTGTGTTACTGAGAGCAGAATGTGGCCCATTGGTGTTAACTCACACAGACACTGGGAGAGATGTACAGAAGGAAAAAAGAAGTCAATCAGAAACTAGGGCTGTCAGGTGATTAAAAAAGGCAATCGTGATTAATCGCGCGATTAAAAAAATTAATTGCGATTAATAGTGCGATTATTCATGCTGTTAAACAACAATAGAATACCATTTATTTTAAATATTTTGGGATGTTTACTACATTGTCAAACATATCAATTTCAATTGCAACACAGAATACAAAGTGTACAGTGCTCACTTTATATTTATTTTTATTACAAATATTTGTACTGTAAAAAATGAAAAAATTGTATTTCTCAGTTCATCTCATACAAGTACTGTAGTGTAATCTCTTTATCATGAAAGTTGAACTTACAAATGTAGACTTATGTACAAAAAAACCTGCATTCAAAAATAAAACAATAAAACTTTAGAGCCTACAAGTCCACTCAGTCCTACTTCTTGGTCAGCCAGTCACTCAGAGAAACAAGGTTGGTTACAATTTGCAGGAGATAATGCTACCTACTTCTTGTTTACAATGTCACCTGAAAGTGAGAACAGGCGTTCACATGGCACTGTTGGAGCTGACGTTGCAAGGTATTTACGTGCTAGATGCGCTTAAGATTCATATGTCCCTTCATGCTTCAATAGGGTGACCAGATGTCCCGATTTTATAGGGACAGTCCCGATTTTTGGGTCTTTTTCTTATATAGGCTCCTATTACCCCACACCCCCGTCCCGATTTTTCACATTTGCTGTCTGGTCACCCTATGCTTCAAC
Source organism: Emys orbicularis (assembly GCF_028017835.1). Classification (NCBI taxonomy): domain Eukaryota; kingdom Metazoa; phylum Chordata; order Testudines; family Emydidae; genus Emys; species Emys orbicularis. The sequence continues at coordinate 16,183,801 of NC_088697.1, read as the reverse complement.
CACCATTCCAGAGGACATGCTTCCATGCGGATGATGGGTTCTGCTTGATAACAATCCAAAGCAGTGCAGACTGACGCATGTTCATTTTCATCATCTGAGGGAACGTCTTCACTGGCAATGTTAAAGTGCTGCCATGGCAGCGCTGCCACGGCAACGCTTTAATGTGGCTTGTATAGTCGCAGCATAGCTCTGGGAGAGCTCTCCCAGCACTCTAAAAAACCCACCTCCAGCGTAGCTGGGTGGCTCCCAGCGCTGGTGCACTGTCTACACTGGCACTTTACAGTGCTGAAATTTGCAGCGCTCAGGGGGGTATTTTTTCACACTCCTGAGCAAGACAATTTTTTTGAGTTAATCGTGTGAGTTAACTGCAATTAATTGACAGCCCTATCAGAAACTTTAATCCTAGACTATATCATATATGAAAGGAGAGACAGCCTGGGGAGAGTGGAGAAACATTTGATTTGCTGTTAAGTAGTGTTGGCTTCACGTACATCCCAGAATGTATCTACTTCTGTTCTTAGTAGGGTAGAGAGGGGAAAGTTCAACTTCTTGAATGAAAATACACAAAAGTAAAATTTTCAGCCTAAACATGTTGAAAGTGTCTTTTAAGGGCAAGGCTAGCTAGAAGGAGCAGTCTGACTGGGGAAGGTCCTCTGTAATGCTCAACCCTGCCCCACACAGCTCTCAATGCTAAAACAAAAGACTGTGGTCACCTGGATATTGGTTTCTGAATGAGTAAAAATGGGTATCACAAATTGCTTGTTTTATTAAAGCGTCAGGTTCTGAGTTCCAAGAACGCACACAACTTAACAAGCAAATTTAGTCCTGTCTGTGTATTCAGCTTGTGATGGCTGCCACTCTTTCTCTCTGTACTGGAAGGGATTTCTCAAGGGTTCCCTTTTCTCACTCCTAATCCAACTTTCTTTGCCAACAATCGGATGATTTTCAGCCTTTGATTTTTAAGAATTTGTTCATTATTAGAAAATATTGAACACTTCATATGGACTTATTTCAGATCACTGGATGTTTGTAGGCTCTGTTCACAGCTAGAGTTGCCAACTGTCTCATCACACAAACCCAAAACACCCATGCCCCGCTCCCACTCCACCCCTTCTCCGAGGCCCCGCCTCTGCCCTGCCCTTTCTCCGAGCCCCTGCCCCACTCACTCCATCCCCCCTCCCTCTGTCGCTTGCTCTCCCCCACTCTCACTCACTTTCACGAGGCAGGGGCAGGGGGTTGGGGTGTGTGAGCTCTGGGCTGGGGCAGAGGGGTTCGGAGTGTGTGAGGGGGCTCTGGGCTGAGCCTGGGGCAGGGGGTTGGGGTGCAGGAGGGGGTGTGGGGTGCAGGCTCTGGGAGAGATTTTGGGTACAGGAGAAGGCTCCAGGCTGGAGTAGGGGTGCAGGAGGGGGTGAGGGGCTCCCAGAAGTGGCTGGCATGTTCCTGCAGCCTCTAGGGGGGTAGGGGATTCTGCATGCTGCCCGTGCCTGCAAACACCGCCACTGCAGTTCCCAGCCAATGTGAGCTGTGGAGTCGGTGCTGGGGGCAGGGGCAGCGTGTGGAGCCGCCTGTGGTCCCCCCCTCCCTCAGGGGCCGCAGGGACGTCCCAGCTGCTTTCGGGAGCGGCGCAGACCCCGGGCAGGCAGGGACCCTGCCTTAGCTCTGCTGCTCCGTCACACTTTCAGCGCCTGAATTTCCTGGTTTGGCTTCAGTAGCCTCCCGGAGATAGGGCCTGATTCCGGGAGCCTCCTGGTGAAACCGGGAGGGTTGGCAACCCTATTCACAGCACATATTCACTGTCGATCCCTATTACCACAATGTAACTTGTCACTTTAGTAACATGGCCTTGTCTCTGTTTCCTGATAGGATTGCTAGAACTGTAATAAAGCAAGGAAGGTTCTGTCAAATCATTAGGTCTTTGACTCCCTTAGGGAGCAGGTGGGAACATTTTTTGGAATTAAGTGGAATAGGGTTGGCAGGATCAGAGAATTTTAGGACATTTTAATCCCCGCCCCCATTTTTTGGGGGGGGGGGGGGGGGCTGGGGCACTCTAGTCAGGTGTTTCCTAAGATGTAACTGGTAGACATCATGTAATCCTATAGGCTGGGGTCACATTTAAAATGATTTCTTTGTCACCACATTCACACAGAGTAATTGCATGTAACATGTGCACATATGGTCCTAGCTGGCTAGGATGTGCCCAGCTCTTGTATGGTCCATTTAATTTAATCTGCGCCTGGGCTCTGGCCAGGGGCTTTGCATAGTCCTAGCTGTTAAGGGTTTTCATCAAATTATTCTCTGTGACACTTATGCATGCCCATACACTTGAGTGGTTTGCACAGTTGTAATTGATCAACATTGTATTGAAACTTGGTAGAAATGTTTACATATTGATACGCAATAACAAATAGAATCCAGCTCATTTCCTCTTTGTTGTGTTGGCTAAACTGGAGTGAGAAGCAATGACGATTAATATTATCCCTTCCGATCAGTAGATCTGATGCTGTATCCATACCAGGAGCACATCGGTAAAGTGAGAAGTTGCCATTCTCAAAGAGTCACTTTTCAAAGTAGAACGTCTCTCTCATTTCTGGCGCTTTGTTTCTGTGGTCACCCTGCTATGGCTGTTTGAAACAGGTGTAATTTATTGGGCCAGCATTTGTTTTTCTCAGCACTTTTATCTGAATAAAAAGTCACTTGCAGGGTTGCTTGCAAGAGGCCAGTTTAAACAGGTTGGAACATGGCCAATTAGATTTACTGAGATGTTTGAATAATTTCCCCCACTGTCCACTGAGCTCTCAAGGTGAAACTGCCACTCAAGGCCTGTCTGTACCACTCAGAGAACTGACTACAATATGCTCCGCAGCCCTTCACGAGGAGTTAGATCTTTCTCATTGCTTAGTTATCAGTAGCTGCTTCCTTTCATCAGAGGCCAACTTTGCTGTCTCCACAGCTTGCAGATCCAGAGCTTTGGCCCCCACTGCAAATCCCTGAAGTGGGCAGCAGGGCACTGTGCTGTCGATAAATGGCCGGCCCAGCTCAGCCATTCCCCGTTCAATCTAAAACACTGACAAGCTCCAGCCCAATACAAATCCTTAGACCATAAGTCATAAACCCCTGAAACTGAGGTGTCGTAGGGCATGGCTGCCTTCTAACACTCCCTGCCTCCGTTTCCCTCCCCTGAGGTGGGTCTCCTTGGCTCAACACACACACCAGTCAGTTCTAGAGAGATGTATTAATCCCCTGGCTAAGTCCCAAAACAAGAAGTCCAAATTAAAAAGCCCAACAGTCAAAAAAGGTTCTTCTGCTGTTTGGGGCTTCTCTTCAACCTATTCTCTGGGCCCTATTCCCAGCCCCTTTCTGGGCTCCCTTTGAGAGTATATTTCTCCATTCAGGGGTAGAGTGCTAGCCCTAGGCTGGTTCCCCTGAAGTACCAGTTTCCCTGGAGACCCAGACTCGGACCTTCCACAGACTCCTGCCCACTCCCTCAGCCCTCTTATAAGGCCCAGGTGTCTAATCACTTGCCTCCTTAGGCTGGGAAGCAGCTGATTAATTTTGGCACAGGTGTGGTAGGACCCATTTCCCCTCAAAAGAGCCAGTTACCCTGTGACATTAGGCTTAGTAGTAGAATCACTAACAAATTATCAACTACTATACATTGTTTGAATACCTGGTGTTACAACTAGCAAAGCTTGTCTGTAAGCATATTGTTACTCAGAGAGGAAAAGTGAACCCAGCTATCATAGGAGATTGATAAAGTGAGCTGTAATTCATTGTTTTTGTATATTCAGATGTTCAGCCATGTGGCATATATATTGACCCATTATTTTGCATCACTCATTTTCCTTGGGCGCTGAAGAAGCTATATTGTTTTGTTGTGATGATATTAGCCATTAACCCACTGCAAACAGGGATGAAGCAAGTGGTAATTGTGCATCCCATGATATTGTGAGAGTGGGCAGCTCAGCTTCTTAACCTGAAGTTTTATAGTCCACAGGACACCCAACTTTTGCTGTAAAAAGAAATCTAGCAAATTACCTGAATGATCTTATTGATTAAATAAGTGGGCTAGCCCACATTAGTGATGAATTCCCAAAAGTTGTCTGTCAGTGGAGGCAAAAATAGTCTTACAGGAACTTACTTTTTCAAAGTTGTCAACTTTGTTAAGTACAGTTGGTTGGGGCAATGCTGTTAAATGTATTGTGACAGACCCAGACGGGTGGGGTACAGGAGTCTGGTAGAGGGCAAATATACTGGTCACTGGATGAGTAGTTTTCTGTTCCCTGAGTGACCAGAGCAGGGGCTGTACTAGAGTAATCAGGAACCTGCTAGAACCAGTTAAGGCAGGCAGGCTAATTAGGACACGTGGAGCCAATTAAGAAGAAGCTGCTAGAATCAATTAAGGCAGGCTAATCAGGGCACCTGGGTTTTAAAAGGAGCTCACTTCAGTTTGTGGTGTGAGTGTGAGGAGCTGAGAGGCGCAAGGAGCTGAGAGGTTGTGCTGCTGGGGGACTGGGGAGCACAAGCGTTATCAGACACCAGGAGGAAGGTCCTGTGGTGAGAATAAGGAAGGTGTTTGGAGGAGGCCATGGGGAAGTAGCCCAGGGAGTTGTAGCTGTCATGCAGCTGTTACAGGAGGCACTATAGACAGCTGCAGTCCACAGGGCCCTGGGCTGGAACCCGGAGTAGAGGGTGGGCCTGGGTTCCCCCCAAACCTCCCAATTGACCTGGACTGTGGGTTCTTCCAGAGGGGAAGGTCTCTGGGCTGTTCCCCAACCCACATGGTGAATCTCTGAGGAAAGAAAATCCGCCGATAAGCGTAGGACCCACCAAGATAGAGGAGGAACTTTGTCACAGTATGTTGATCAGAAAGGCAAAACAGCTATACGAGTTAAATTCTCAGATTTCTACAAACATTTGTCTTGTATACTTCATCTTCTTTTCATCCTCCCATCCTCACTTTGTGACACATGCAGAGAAGAAAATGGGGGTTACAAAGGTCAGCAATTACATATTCTGTCTTAAGTATTTGTATTTCACAATTAAAATACAAAGATAAACCTTGCTAATTATTTTACTAAGTGGAAGCACCAAAATGTGCCGTCAATCTGCTCCTTCACTTTCACCCAAGAAAGGAGAAGGCTTTTCACAGATATCTTTTATTTTAATATATAATTTTTGTCTTTCTTATGAAGTTTTCACAAGAAGGTAACATTTGCAATTTATAGCAAATATCAATGAATGGAAAATTTATGTGGAGTTGTACAGATTAGGCACAGCAAAAATAGTAATGACATAAATCATGACATTGTATGGCATTCAAACCATGAATATACAGTATCATAGAAACTAGAGATGAAAAAGATTCATTAGCTTATCTAGCTACGTGGCTGATTCCCTACAGAGTAATTTCTAATGTTTGTGTAGTCATTTACTACTTTGCAGTTTGCCTTTGATATGGGCGAACTGGGTGAAAGCCCGGGGTGCCGTTAGAAGCGGGGTGCCTCTGGATCAGGAATGCCCCTCCCCCTGCTGCTCTGTTGCCATCTGAAGCCCTGCCTTGGAGCCCCATTGGCCAGCTGTTCCCAGGAGCCTCCTGTTTGCTGTGCAGAGTGGGGGGGTTAAGTCAGGGTGTCCCCCTCCCCCCGCCCATGTCCCCCATCTCCGCAGAGCGGGGGAGGAGTGGGGACAGGGGTCAGAAGTGAGACGGAGCTGCTGGTGGCTGCTGCTGTTTGAACAAGCCTTCAGACTGGTGAGGGCTGCTCTGCGTAAAGGGGCAGCGCTCTGTCTCCCATACACTCCCCCAGCACACACACTCGGTCTCTGCCTCTCTCACACACACACAGTCTCTCTCTCGCACACACGTGCACACACACTGTCTCTCTCTCGCACACAGTCTCTCTCACACGCACACACACTCTCTCGTACACGCGTGCACACATACTCTCTCTCTCTCTCTCTCTCACACACACATTGTCTCTTTCACACTCAACCCCCAACAGATACTTGTATTATTGTTGTTGTTACTTCTTGGTACTTCCTGCAATGCACATAAATTCTCTGTAATTTTATTATTTCAAAGTGCTGTTATTTTATTTTTTGACTGATCTATGCATTTCATAATGTTATTTCTCTCTTATGCTTAAATTTAATTCTTTGAGTCGTGAGTTCTAAAATACCTAATCTGTCCTGGCTGGAGTAATTATTATTACTTTTATTATCATATTGTGCTTTGTCATTCATTATTTAAAGTGTTACAATCAAATAATAGAATCCTTCTATAATGTAACTTTAGCTTAGCAGTGCCAGCTGAAAAAACATTAGCTAAAAACATAATTTTAGACACTGGGCAGATGAAGGTTGCTTATTTCCAAATTGTATTTTTAGTTATATCTGTAAAATAACTTAAAATTTGTATAAAAATAGATGCAGTTCCAACTATGATACCAATAGCAATGATGGAGTCAAATATTAGTGAGTCACGTACATGATTGTGATCGGTAAACATAAAGGCCAAAATAATTAGAAAAATAAATTCCCTTTCTTAATAAAAGAGAAAAGAACCATAATCACCCATGTTAAAATTAAGTGTGTTTTTTGTGGAGTCAAAAACAATTGCCTAAAATAGAGTAGATAATGGCAGTAACACAGAGTGTGTCTGTTGGAGAAAGTAAACAGATTTTAAGCTGTCAAGGCTCCTTCCCCACTCTGAACTTTAGGGTACAGATGTGGGGGCCTGCATGAAAACTTCTAAGCTTAACTACCAGCTTAGATCTGGTCCGCTGCCACCACTCCCAATGGGCTAACTCCCTTCCCTGGGTAGCCTTGAGAGAGACTTCCAGCAACTCCCTGGTGAACACTGATCCAAAACCCCTTGGATCTTAAAACAAGGAGGAATTAATCATTCCCCCACCAATTCCTGGTGAGTCCAGATCAATCCCCTTGGATTTTAGAACAAGGAAAAATCAATCAGGTCCTTAAAAAGAAGGCTTTTAATTAAAGAAAAAGGTAAAAATCATCTCTGTAAACTCAGGATGGAAAATAACTTTACAGGGTAATCAAACTTAAAGAGCCCAGAGGACCCCCCCGCCCCCTAGCCTTAGGTTCAAAGTTACAGCAAACAGAGGTAAACACCCTAGCAAAAGGTACATTTACAAGTTGAGAAAACAAAGATTAAAACTAACACGCCTTGCCTGGCTGTACTTACAAGTTTGAAATATGAGAGACTTGTTCAGAAAGATTTGGAGAGCATGGATTGATGTCTGGTCCCTCTTAGTCCCAAGAGCGAACTCCCCCCAAAACAAAGAGCACAAACAAAAGCCTTCCCCCCACCAAGATTTGAAAGTATCTTGTCCCCTTATTGGTCCTTTGGGTCAGGTGTCAGCCAGGTTACCTGAGCTTCTTAACCCTTTACAGGTAAAAGGATTTTGGAGTTTCTGGCCAGAAGGGATTTTATAGTATTGTACACAGGAGGGCTGTTACCCTTCCCTTTATAGTTATGACATAAGCAGATTTTATTTATTTTTATTTATCTCTACTGAAGATAGTGTGCAAAGTATCAAATGTGTGTTTCTGATATCTGTGTTAAAGCTCCAGAACTGATACCTCAAGGATTGGGAATATCTTGCCGTATTATCTCCTGATTGTTTTAAATTTACATATAAACTTTAAACATGGTTTTAATTGGAGTTTGTATCTATTTTTCTTTCTTTATATAACGATTAGATACAGTGCTCCAGCAGGCTAATTCCTAAGTTATCTGCAAAAAAAAAAACCCCTAGCGTTTTCAGGTGCCTAAGTAGTCCTTGGAATCACAGTTAAAGTTTCCTCCCATCCCCCAAAATCTGAAATGGCGCCCCGGTGAGCCAGAAGTGGCCAAGATGCAGCCCCTGTGTGACAGCGCAAAGCCCACCTTGAGCCACATGCCAAGCACCAGGCACCACAAGCCACAACAGCAGCGCAGAAGTAAGGGTGGCAATACACCATATACCATGCCACTCTTACTTCTGTGCTGCTGCTGGCTGTGGCGTTGCCTTCAGAGCTGGGTGCCCAGTCAGCACCCGCCGGTATCAGGGTGCCTTGCCAGGGCTTAATTTGTTCAAGGGCTGAGCTCTGACATCTCTTTCAATGCAAATTAAACACTGGGGGAGGCAGCGGGGCCCAGAGGTGATGGGGGGGGGGGGAGCCCGTGGGGGCCAGGGGTTATGGGAGGGGGGCAAAATACAAGTTTGCCCAGGGTGTCATTTTCCCCAAGGCCGGCCCTGCTACTTTGTATAGATTAGTGTTAATGAGCTAAGCAATGGCACTTTTCCTCCAGTGCCCTTGGGTCGCCTTTTCATGGCTTAATTGTTCTCGCTATTAGGAATGTTTAAATTTCTTGTGGCTCACTTCATCCAATTGATCCTACTTCCACTCTTTGTACCGCTCTCAGCTATCCTCCTGCCTGATCCATTTACACAAAAGAAATGCCCATTACTTGTCAACGCCATCCAGGGAGACAAGTCGCAAGGTCTAAACCAGTTCTGCACTATTGCCTGTTGAGCCAGTCAGTCATTTTGGGAGCCAAAATCTCATTTGTCTCCTAGACATCTGAGGGTACATCTACATGGCAAAAAAATAAAAAAGGTGTAGTTGTAGCATGGGTAGACTAAGCCCATGCAACAACAGTAATGTAGACAGGGTGACACAGGCTTCCTCGTGGGCTAGCTGCCCCAAGAAGACCTTGGATACATACTCTGGTGACCAGCCTACGCTGAATCCATCCTGCCATGCCTACTTGGTTCTTCTTGAAGTGCTTGCTCATGTCAATTTCAAGTAGACATGCGCGAGCCGCGAGCACAGTTGTCAGAAGATTTTTCCACTAGTGGTACCCGTTGGGTCGGCTGTGGAATCCCCTGGAGTGACACCTTCATGGCAGTGTATATAGGTCCCTGCTGACCCGCCGCCTCTTCAGTCCCTTCTTACCACCAGTAACGGTCATTGGAGCTACGTTCTTTCTCTTGCCTCAGCAAGCATTCCCCTAGTGGACTCTCTTGTTCAATTTCTATAAATAGTTAGATTAGAATTAGTGTTTGTGTAGTACTTTAAATTAGTTATTAAGTTTTTGTTGGGGTTTCCCCCCACACACAGTTCCCTTCCCCGGGACTGGGACATGTCTCGTACCCAGGGTTTCAAGCTGTGTGGGTCCTGCCACAAACCCATGCCAAAAGGCGATCCACATGACTTCTGTTTAAAGTGCCTGGGCGAAACCCATCAGACCGATCGCTGCAGGATATGCAAAGGTTTTCACCGTAGGGCCAAAAAGGAGAGGGACTTTAGACTGAAGCAACTGCTTATGGAAGCAGCTCTTCATCCCCAACCGGCCCCGGGCCACTCAGATCCGGCACCCAGCACTTCAGTATGGAGTGTGCTGGCCTCACTTAGAGAGGCTATGGTGCCGAGGAAGGACTGTGTACCTAGCGCCCCTCGGCACCGTCATTCTCTGGCACTGAAGCCCACTCGGCCAGCCCAGCACTGCTCCCACTTGCTGGTGCCTCACAAGAGGCACAAGAAAATGGAGAAGGGGCGCTTGCCCACAGGAAGACGGTCCGGGCATGAAAGCGCTAGTGAAGTGCATCCCACGCGGGGCACTCAGCACCTGCTCCACTGTTGACTTCGGCCCCACAGAGGGGTCCGTTGTGTCCAATGCCCCCGGAGTCCCCTGTCCGGGAATGCCAGGTGGAGGAGCTGGACCTTCCCTCCACTCTGGACTCCTTTGAGGCAGCCAGGGACCTGATAGCCATGACGGCACCACAGTCCCCTGCCAGAAGAGAGTGAGCACTGGCACCGCAGTGCAGTGCAGAGCCATCTAGAGGCAAACCAGCCATGTTGCGGCACTCATGCAGAGCTCGGCGAGGCAGTCCTCTGGCTCCAAGCATGCCTTTTGAAGGTGTGTCTGGGGGCGATGCATCGGCCCAGAGCCCAGATCCTCCTCCCTGCTTCCTGAACCCTCTGTCCCACTTCTATCGTGCATGGGCCCAGATAACCTCAGACTGCTGAGTGCTGCGCATGGTAGAAGTGGGATATTCTCTCCAATTGTGTTCCTTCCCTTCCTCACAACCCCCCGTCCGTCTTCAGTGACCCCTCACATGAGCAGCTTCCTGTACAGGAGGTGCAGTCGCTCCTATGCATAGGAGCAGTAGAGGAGGTTCCTCAGGAGCTAAGGGGAAAGGGAGTCTATTCCTAATACTTCCTAATCCCGAAAGCCAAAGGGGGCTCAGACCCATTCTCGACCTGCAAAATCATGAAGAAGCTGAAGTTTCGCATGGTATCTTTGGCCATGGTCATTCCCTCCCTGGATCCAGGGGACTGGTATGCTGCCCTCGAATTGAAGGACTCATACTTTCATATATTGATAGTCCTGACCCACAGAAGATTCCTCAGGTTCGTGGTGAACCACACTCATTATCAGTTTACAGCCCTTCCCTTCGGCCTGTCGGCAGCCAATCGTGTATTTACCAAGTGCATGGCAATCGTTGATGCATTCCTGAGGAGACGGCAGGTGCAGATGTTCCTATATCTCGTCGTCTGGCTGGTCAAGGGCCACTCCAGGGCGTAGGTAGAAGTGCATGTACACCTGACATGGATGACTTTTAGTAGACTGGGTCTATTGTGAACATGCCCAAGTCGACTCTATCCCCTACTCAAAGGATAGGGTTTATAGGAGAAGTCCTAGACTCCACTCAAGCCAGGGCATTCCTACCGGAGTCTCACTTCCAACCCATTTGCTCCATCATAGACAGCTTCAAAGGTTTTCCGGCCACAATGGCACGGAACTCCTTGAAGTTGCGCAGTCACGTGGCCGCATGCACATATGTGATGCAACATGCATGACTGCGACTCAGACCTTTGCAGGCATGGCTGGCATTAGTATGCAGACCAAAGAGAGACAACTTGGGAACAAGATAGTTTTGCTTCCTCCCCTGGTTATCGAGTCCCTCCTGTGGTGGCTCAGTCCCCAAACGGTATGTGCAGGAGTCCCCTTCTCCAGGCCCCAGCCCTCGCTGGCTCTAGTCACAGATCCATTGGTGTTGAAGTGGGGAGAACATCTAGGGGATCTCAGAACTCAAGGCTTCTGGTCCCAGGCAGAGCTCTCGCTTCACATCAATGTGAGGGAGCTGAGAGCAGTTCACCTAGCCTGCCAACCTTCCAATCCCATCTGGAAGGTAGGTGTATATCAGTCATGATGGATAATACAACAGCGATATTTTATATAAACAGACAGGGTGGAGCACACTCCTCTCCCCTATGCCAGGAAGCCCTCAAGCTGTGGGACTTCTGCATAGCCCACTCAATACACCTAGAGGCTCCTTACCTTCCGGGGCCCCAGAATGAGCTGGTGGACCATCTGAGATCTTTCCACAGTCACGAGTGGTTCATTTGCCTGGACATCGTCAACAGCATCTTCCGGTGGTGGGGAATTCCCCAGATTGACCTGTTCGTGATGAGACTCAACAGGAAGTGTCAGCAGTTTTGCTCCTTCCAAAATCACAGCCCAGGCTCAATCGCGGATGCGTTTCTTCTCCCCTGGAGGAACCATCTGTTTTATGCATTCCCGCTCATCCACAAAGTCCTGCTCAAGGTCAGAAGGGACAGAACATCAGTCATTCTGATAATGCCAGCTTGGGCCCGCCAACATTGGTATACAACGCTCCTGGAACTGTCAGTAGCCACTCCGATTGCCATGCCATTGGTGCCGGACTGAATCACTCAGGATCACGGCTGCCTCCAGCATCCCAACCTCGAACCTCTCCACCTCATGGCATGGAAGCTTCATGACTAAACCCCATGGAGTTGGTATGCTCGGAGCCTGTCAGAGAGGCCCTCCTTGGCAGCTGGAAGCCATTCACTAGAGCTACTTACTTAGCCAAATGGAAGAGATTTTCGATTTGGGCAGTACAGAAGGGCATGTCTCCAACGCAGGCATCAATACCCTTCATTCTGGACTACCTGTTGCACTTGAAGCAGTTAGCTCTGGCGGTGTCGTCTGTAAAGGTTCACCTGGCGGCGATCTCAGCATTCCATTCTGGGTTTGACAGCCAATCAGTCTTTGCTAGCCCGATGGTGGGCCGCTTTCTCAAGAGACTAGACAAGTTATACCCTCAATTTTGCCACCCAGTACCAGCATGGGACCTTAACCTGGTGCTCTTCAGGCTGATGGGGCCCACCTTTGAGTCCTTAGCAACTTGCTCGCTCCTCTACCTCTAATGGAAGGTGGCATTCCTGGTTGCTATAACCTCGGCCAGGAAAGTGTCTGAGCTCAAGGCCTTGACATCCGAACCCCCATACACAGTATTCTATAAGGACAAGGTTCAATTATGGCCTCATCCAGCCTTCCTTCCAAAAGTGGTATCCCATTTTCACGCGAGCTAGGACATTTTCCTTCTGGTGTTCTACCCTAAGCCAAATGCCAATAGTGGGGAGCAATGTCTCCACTCCCTAGATGTAAAGTGGGCATTGGCTTTTTATATCGGAAGGACAAAACCATTTTGAAAATCAAATCAGCTCTTTATTGCCTTATAAAAAAGCAGCCAGTTCCAAACCATGTGAATGGCAAACGGAGGAGAAGCCAAGAGAGGGAGTTTGCCTGGGAGGAGTTCCCACAGAGTTATTTGCCTTTCAGGTTTCTGTGAGCAGTAAATACAACATCTGAAGATGCTCTTAGAAGGAAGACAATATGGATAGTGAGTGATCAGCTGTTGTGACCTGCACAGGATGTGCCATGTTTGTCTTTCTCCCAGAAGATAGAAGTGACTTCGTCTGTACAAAGTGCAAGCTGGTCTCCATATTGGAAGAGAAGGTTAAAGGACTATCAACCATGCGTTGCATCAGAGAAAATGAATTCTTTCTGGATAGAAGTCAGCATTTGGTACTGCAGGCACAGCATCCTGAAGAATCAGAGAGGGCAGTGCAGAACAGGGAAGAAAATTGGCAGCATGTGACCTCCAGAAGAAGAATGAGGAGAACCCATGTACCCCCACTGCAGATAGAGGTAAGAAACCATTTTCAGGTTCTCTGCAAAGGTACTATGGTGGAGAATGGTTTGGAAGAGTCATCTAAGGGAAGGGAGTAGAAGGAGACCCCATCGACCAGAAGGCATGGGATGCATTGTCCTAGGGATGGGGGTTCCACGACCACCACTCCCAAGAGAAGGAGATGGGTGGTGGTGGTCGGGGACTCCATCCTAAGGAGGACGGAGTCATCCATCTGCCGTCTAGACCGGGAAAGTCGAAGTGTGCTGCTTGCCTGGAGCTAGAATTCAGGATGTGACGGAGTGTCCGCCGAGACTGACCTAGCCCCCCTTCCTACTTCTCTACGTGGGCACCAATGATACTGCCCTTGAGCGGGTCACTACAGACTACGTGGCTCTGGGAAGAAGGATAAAGGAGTTTGAGGCACAAGTTCTTATCCATCCTCCCTGTTGAAGGAAAAGACCCAGGTAGGGACCATCGAATTGTGGAGGTAAATGCATGGTTGCACAGGTGGTGTCAGAGAGAGGGCTTTGGATCCTTCAACCATGGGATGCTGGTCCAGGAAGAAGGATTGCTAGGAAGAGATGGAATCCACCCAATGAAGAGAGGGAAGAGCATCTTTGCAGGCAGGCTTGCTAACCTAGTGAGGAGGGCTTTAAACTAGGTTTGCCAGGGGATGGAGACCTAAGCCCTGAGGTAAGTGGGGAAGTGGGATACTGGGAGGAAACACAAGGAGGAGGGTGCAACACGAGAGGCCTCCTGATCCCTACTGAGAAAGTAGGGCAATCAGATAGTTATCTTAGGTGCCTGTGCATGAACGCAAGAAGCCTGGGAAACAAGCAGGAAAAATTGGAAGTCCTGGCACAGTCAAGGAACTATGATGTGATTGGAATAACAGGGACTTGGTGAGGTAACTCACATGACTGGAGCACTGTCATGGATGGGTATAAACTGTTCAGGAAGGACAGGTGGGGTAGAAAAGGTGGAGGAGTTGCACTGTATGTAAGAGAGCAGTATGATTGCTCAGAGCTCCAGTATGAAACTGGAGAAAAGCCTGTTGAGAGTCTTTGGGTTAAGTTTAGAGGCGAGAGCAACAAGGGTGATGTAGTTGTGGGCATCTGCTATAGACCACCAGATCAGGAGGATGAGGTAGATGAGGCTGTGACGGGTTGGATCACAGAAACCCCCTTGGGAGCTGCCACCCAATGTACCAAGACTACCCCTGCTTCTGTTTTCCCTGCCAGCTCAGGACTCCAGCACCCTGTCTTGCTGAATTAGACACTCCAGTCCACTTCAGCACAGACCCAGGGTCTGAATCACTTGTCCCAAAGCTGCAAGTTTACCTGAAAACAGCTCACAGAAGTGTGCTTGTCTTTAGCACTCAGATGCCCAACTCCCAATGGGGTCTAAACCCAGATAAATCTGTTTTACCCTGCATAAAGCTTATGCAGAGTAAACTCATAAATTGTTCGCCCTCTATAACACTGATAGAGAGATATGCACAGTTGTTTGCTCCCCCAGGTATTAATACATACTCTGAGTAAGTTACTAAATAAAAAGTGATTTTATTAAATACAGACAGTAGGATTTAAGTAGTTCCAAGTAGTAACAGACAGAACAAAGTAAGTCACAAGCAAAATAAAATAAAATGCGCAAATCTATGCCTAATCAAACTAAATACAGATAAGTTCCTCACCAGTTCCAGAATGCTCCCTTTTACAGGCTAATCTCCCTTTAGCCTGGGTCCAGCAATCTCTCACAACCCCTGTAGTCTCTGTCTTTTGTTTCAGTTTCTTTCAAGTATCCTGGGGGGGTGGAGAGGCTCCTTCTTTAGCCAGCTGAAGACAAAATGGAGGGGTCTCCCCCAGGTTTAAATAGGCTCTCTTGTGGGAGGAGACCCCCCTCCTCCCTCCTATGCAAAGTCCAGCTCCAAGATGGAGTTTTGGAGACACCTGGGCAAGTCACATGCCCCTGCATGACTCAGTCTTTACAGGCCGACGCCATTGTCCACATGGTATCTTGCATGTCTCCAGGAAGACTTCTTATGTGGATTGGAGCATTCCAAGATGCATTGTTCCCCAAGTGTTTCCCGATCAGGTACTTAACCTGGCAAATTCCTTCCTAAAGAAGCTGACCAAATGCCTCACCAAGCTTACTTAGAAATCAAGCAAGCATACAGCCCATATTCTTAACCTCAAGTAGAAAATGGTATATATGTACAAAGGATGAATAGATATAGTAGACCATAACCTTTACGGAGATATGTTACATGGCACAGGCAGCACAAAACATATTTCAGTTATATCATACATACATTTATAAACACCCACCCATAAAGCCTTATGGGGTACGCTGTCACAGAGGCTTTCTTTGGACAACTAACAGAAGTTTTTCAAATCACAGGCCCTGGTTCTCATGGGGGACTTCAATCACCCAGATATGTGCTGGGAGAGCAATACAGCAGTGCACAGACAATCCAGGAAGTTTTTGGAGAGTGTTGGGGACAACTTCCTGGTGCAAGTGCTGGAGGAACCAACTAGGGCCGTGCTTCTCTTGACCTGCTGCTCACAAACAGGGAAGAATTGGTAGGGGAAGTAGAAGTGGGTGGGAACCTGGGCAGCAGTGACCATGAGATGGTCGAGTTCAAGATCCTGACAAAAAGAAGAAAGGAGACCTGCAGAATACAGACCCTGGACTTCAGAAAAGCAGACTTTGATTCCCTCAGGGAACTGATGGGCAGGATCCCCAGGGAGGCTAATATGAGGGGGAAAGAAGTCCAGGAGAGCTGGCTGTATTTTAAAGAAGCCTTATTGAGGGTGCAGGAACAAACCATCCCGATGTGCAGAAAGAATAGCAAATATGGCAGGCGACCAGCTTGGCTTAACAGAGAAATCTTCAGTGAACTTAAACACAAAAAGGAAGCTTACAAGAAGTGGAAACTTGGACCGATGACTAGGGAGGAGTACAAAAATATTGCTTGAGCATGCAGGGGAGTAATCAGGAAGGCCAAAGCACAATTGGAGTTGCAGCTAGCAAGGGATATGAAGGGTGACAAGAAGGGTTTCTACAGGTATATTAGCAACAAGAAGAAGGTCAGGGAAAGTGTGGGACCCTTACTGAATGGGGGAGGCAACCTAGTGACAGATGATGTGGAAAAAGCTGAAGTACTCAATGCTTTTTTTGCCTCAGTCTTCACAGACAAGGTCATGTTCTTCATGTTACTGTTTCTCTTTAGTTCCTACCTGTACTTTAGCAACTTCTATCATCTCCCCTTTACTAGGATATAGAGAATCCCCATTAATAGATCCTCCCCTACGGGAGGTGACTTCCTTTGCTTGGCAAATTCTAATTGCCTTGTGAAATGTTAATTCTGGGTCTCCCAGTAGTCTCTCTTGGAGTTTTTTGTCCCAGGTCCCATTCACAATGTGGTATGTTATCAGGAATTCTGTTAGTTCCCTAAACTTGCAAGATGGGCTCTCCAGCCTCAGATCAGTCACAAACTCTTCTATGGTTTCACTTTTAGTTTTTGTACTATCTGTTATAAACCATCTCTCTCCTGCGTTTCCTTTGCACATGGAGAGCAGTACTCTTCAGACGTCTGTAATACCGTTTCATGGTTACCCTCCTCTGCCTGAGTTAACTATCAAATGCATCAAGGACTTCAGAATCATCTGTTCTCAAAAATAAAGCTACCTGCTGACTGTCCTCCGTTTGGGGCTACCCACTGTTTGTGTAATGCCAACAGATCCCGTTCGTTAGTGGATCTCTGGAGCTTAGTGCATGAGCCTGTACTGCATGAGCTAAAAGCCATATGACTATTAGCTAAGGCTGTAGAACAGACTCATTAATCTCTCTCTAAATGGTTTCGGTACCCCTAGATGGGACAGAACGCCACACCCAGAAGGTGTGTGGGTTACACTTGCAGATACAGAGTATAGTGCTGTTGAACCCTTCTCCAGTGGTCTTCCACATTTCCAGCAGGTTTCAGCGGGGGGGGGGGGGGGGGGGGGGGTTTCACTGCTCCATTCTTCCACTCAGTGTTTTCTTAGTTCATTTTACTCCTGGTACCATGTGGTGTTCAGCGATCACTCAGAGCCAAGCAATCTGACAGAGCCCTGCTTCATTCAGAGTCTGAGTTCCAAATGATCAGTGTAGCATAACATGAGCCTCTGTAACATAACAACCAGTTCAGACTAGCTCTTACCAGTGCTTCTTAAAGGAACAGTTCCCCCCAAACCCTGGGAAGACTGGGAGAACTGGTGTTCTTTGGCAGAGCAGACAGTTGGCTCCAGTAATTACTGTCTGTGTGGTAGTGAGTACTAATGGCCCCTCTCCCATGTCTGTCTCCAAATATATATTTGGTCTCTAAAATTTCCCATTGCGTTGTCTCCAATATTCCTATGCACGGAAAAGTTCAGGAATTATGCGGGATGAGGCTGCTTAAATTTTGATGAGGCTAGAATGGTTTGGCCATGTGTTTTTTTTTTTTTTTTTTGCTTCCGGTAACTTTAAACCAGTGGTTCTCAAACTTTTGTACTGGTGACCCCTTTCATAGAGCAAGTCTCTGAGTGCGACCCCCTTATAAATTAAAAACACTTGTTAATATATTTAACACCATTATAAATGCTGAGGCAAAGCAGATTTTGGGGTGGAGGCTGACAGCTCACGACCCCCCATGTAATAACTTTGCAGGGGGGCCTGACCCCCAGTTTGAGAACCCCTGCCTTAAATTATACCCTTGTCTGACCGGAATTCCTGCAACACTTCTGAGTGTGAAAAAAGGCACATTTGAAGGTGTGAGTCATACTTCTGCTTTCAAGAACAGTAATGGCTTTGCTGATGCTTGTAGTGACTGGGGAAAGTGAGTGTCCCATGGGAAGTATAAGTGTTGAAAGTTGGATGTTTCAGTCATACTGTGCAGTAAAGGTAACAGAATCTGCATGCACCAACTGCATCAAACGATCAGTGCCCAAAAGCCAGTGACCTCTGTAAGAATCAGTCAGGACCTGGCGTATACAACCTCCAGCCCACATGCTCTGGTACTAGAACCCACTGGTCAGTGTATTTTGTGTCCCCCTCTCTGTGCCTGATCCATAGTAGGTGGGGGTCTCTAACAGCTCTCACTTGTAGCACTCACATGTTTAGCTCAACCTGGAGCTTGCTGGTGCAATTTCTAATGGTGGCTGCCACATACGTAGGAGAACTGACCAGTGTGTGAGCAGCTTGGGATGAGTTTCTTCTTGCAGGGTGAAATACGTAACTCACTGGTCTGTGTGTGTAAGGTATCTCCCTCTGTGCCTGATCCACAGGGAATATGGGTCTGTTACAGCTCACAGCTGTGGGAATTCATGCTTTCAGCTCTAGAGGTTGCTGATACCAGCCTAGATAGAGGGCATCAGAGGCCTTGGCTACACTTGGGAATTCACAGCGCTTGTGAAGCGCGAGTGTAGTCGCGCCGCCAGCGCTGCGAGAGAGCTCTTGCAGCACTGTATGTACTCCACCTCTCCGAGGGGAGTAGCTTGCAGCACTGCGAGCGAGCGTGCAGCGCTGCAGGCGCTGATTACACTGGCACTTTACAGCGCTGCGCTCGGAGGGGGGTGTTTTCACACCCCTGAGCGCAGCAAGTTGCAGCGCTGTACAGCGCCAGTGTAGCCAAGGCCAGAGTGTCAGTTGTTATTGTTAGCTGGTGAGACAAGGCAATACTGTGATTTTGCACAATGACTGTTAAACTTGTAAGGTCCAGAATTCAATACAAAACCAAGCACCAAACATTTCAGTATGATGAGCCCAGGAGAGTGTTCAGATCCTATTGTCTCTTTCCCACAGGGTTGTGCTGATGTTTGGTTAGTTGTTGTTTTTTTTTGTGATGGCCATGAGGGGAGAGGGAGGAGGCGGGCTGTGACAATTTAAGATTCTAATCCTGAAACAGTTATTCAAATGCATAACTTTACTAATGTGCACTAATGGAACTACTCACATGATAAAATTATGTGTGTACATAAGTGTTTTCAAGGACCTGGGCCTAAATTTGTTTCTTGTCTTAAAAACCTCATAATTCCAGTGTTTGACAGCAGACGTGGTTGTTGTTGAATGTGATTTCTGAGAGAGAATTCCATGTATAATAGAGCAGCAATAACCCGTATGCTAAGGTCGCTTGACACTTTCCATTATAAAAAAGTCTTCTGACCATTATTCTGAAGATGCATAGAATCATAGATCATAGAATTTAAGGCCAGAAGGGACCATTAGATCATCTAGTCTGGCCTCCTGTATTACTGGCCATTATATTGCACGCAGTTACCCCTGCATTGAGTCCGGTAACTTGTTTGACTAAAACATATCTTCCAGAAAGGCTCCAGTCTTGTTCTGAAGATATCTAGAGATGGGTGGGAGAATCCACCACTGCCCTTGTTAGCAGGGCCGGTGCTACCATTTAGGCAAACTAGGCAGTTGCCTAGGGCGCCAAGATTTGGGGGGCGCCAAAAAG
Organism: Emys orbicularis; assembly: GCF_028017835.1. Taxonomy (NCBI): domain Eukaryota; kingdom Metazoa; phylum Chordata; order Testudines; family Emydidae; genus Emys; species Emys orbicularis. Next base: position 16,164,307 of record NC_088697.1, on the reverse strand, counting down.
CGGTGCCTCCAATTTTTTTTTTTTTTTTTACAGCGTTCCTACACTGCCTCCTCCCCGAGCGCGCGGTCGCCGCTCCACTTCTCCCGTCTCCCAGGCTTGCAGCGCCGATCAGCTGTTTGGCGCTGCAAACCTGGGAGGGGAGGAGAATTAGAGCAGGGGCGGCGTGCTCGGGGAGGAGGCGGAGCAGAGGTGAGCTGGTGTGGGGAGCTGCTGCACGGCTCCCCGGGGGGGGGGTAGCTGCTGTGGGGGGCGCCTCAGGGCAGACGGGGGGGGGGGGAGCTGCCACGGGGGGGGCGCCTCAGGGCAGGGGGGGGAGCTGCCGCAGGGCTGGGGGGGGGACGACGCAAGGTGGAAGTTTCGCCTAGGGCGCGAAACTTCTTTGCACCGTCCCTGCTTGGTAGTTTGGTTAATCACTCTCACTGTTAAAAAATTGTGCCTAATTTCTAATTTGAGTGTGTCTGGGTTCTTGGTCTGCCTCTCTCTACTAGATTAAGAAGTCCTTTAGTACTGGGTATTTTTCCCTGTAAAGGTACTTATACACTGTACTCAAGTCACCTCTCAAGCTTCTTTTTGATTAGCTAAATATATTGAGCTCTTTCAATTTCTCATTGTAAGGCATTGTCTCCAGCCCTTGAACCATTTTTGTGTCTCTTTTCAGCATTCTCTCTAATTTCTCACTATCCTTTTTAAAATGTGGACACCAGAACTGGATGCAGTATTCCAGTGCTGTACACAAAGGTACAATCACCTCGCTACTGCTACTTACTGTGCCCCTGTTTATACAGCTAAGGATCGCATTAGCCCTTTTAGCCACAGCATCACACCGGGAGCTCACGTTCAGTTGCTTGTCTACTCTGTCCCCTACATCCTTATCAGAGTCAATGGGAGTTGGGCTCTTTGAAAATCCTACTGGACATCTATCTGCATCTTTAGGCACTTAAATACCTTTGGAAAATCTGGTCCTCTGTGCCTCAGCTCCTCATCTGCAAAATGGGGTCAGTAAGACCTCCCTACCTGACAAGGGAGTTGTGAAAATAAGTCATTAATGTTTGTGAAAAGCGACAAAGACTCCTGTGGCACCTTATAGACTAACAGACATATTGGAGCATAAGCTTTTGTGGGTGAATACCCACTTCTTCAGATGCATGTAGTGGAAATTTCCAGAGGCAGGTATATATATGCAGGCAAGAATCAGTCTAGAGATAACGAGGTTAGTTCAATCAGGGTGGATGAGGCCTTCTTCTATCAGTTGAAGTGTGAACACTAAGGGAGGAGAAACTGCTTTTGTAGTTGGCTAGCCATTCACAGTCTTTGTTTAATCCTGAGCTGATGGTGTCAAATTTGCAAATGAACTGAAGCTCAGCAGTTTCTCTTTGAAGTCTGGTCCTGAAGTTTTTTTGCTGCAGGATGGCTACCTTTAAATCTGCTATTGTGTGTCCAGGGAGGTTGAAGTGTTCTCCTAAAGATTTTTGTATATTGCCATTCCTAATATCTGACGTGTGTCCATTTATCCTTTTACGTAGGGACTGTCCAGTTTGGCCGATGTACATAGCAGAGGGGCATTGCTGGCACATGATGGCGTATATTACATTGGTGGACGTGCAGGTGAATGAACCGGTGATATTGTGGCTGATTTGGTTAGGTCCTGTGATGGTGTCGCTGGTGTAGATATGTGGGCAGAGTTGGCATCGAGGTTTGTTGCATGGATTGGTTCCTGAGTTAGAGTTACTATGGTGCGGTGTGTGGTTGCTGGTGAGAATATGCTTAAGGTTGGTGGGTTGTCTGTGGGCGTGGACTGGCCTGCCTCCCAAGGCCTGTGAAAGCGAGGGATCGTTGCCCAGGATGGGTTGTAGATCACTGACAATGCGTTGTAGAGGTTTTAGCTGAGGACTGTAGGTGATGGCCAGTGGAGTTCTGTTGGTTTCTTTCTTGGGCTTGTCTTGCAGCAGGAGGCTTCTGGGTACACTTCTGGCTCTGTTGATTTGTTTCCTTATTTCCTCGTGTGGGAATCGTAGTTTTGAGAATGCTTGGTGAAGAATGTTTTTGAAGTGTCTGATACTACAGTGAGGATCACACTAGAAAAGCCCATGGAAAAAAGAATAATTCTATATTCAGTGCATGGTTTGGTTGGTGGCAGTAAAGAAGGCAGGACAGGGGATTTCAACTATCCCCATATTGGCTGGGAACATGTTGCCTCAGGATGGGATGCAGAGATAAAATTTCCAGACACCATTAATGACTGCTTCTTGGAGCAGCTACTCCTGAAACCCAAAGGGGAGAGGCAATTCTTGATTTAGTCCTAACTGGTGTATAGGATCTGGTCCAAGAGATGAAAATAACTGACTCACTCAGTAGTAGTGACTGTAATGTAATTAAATTTAACATCCTTGTAGGGGGGAATACCAAAGAAACCCACTAAAGTAGCATTTAACTTCAAAAAGGGGAACTACACAAAAGGGTGATCCAGTGGATATAATGTACTTGGACTTTCAGAAAACCTGACAAGGTCCCTCACCAAAAGCTCTTAAGCAAAGTAAGCAGTCATGGGATAAGAGGGAAGGTCCTCCTGTGGATCAGTAACTAGTTAAAAGATAGGAAACAAAGGGTAGGAATAAATGGTCAATTTTCACAGTGGAGAGAGGTAAATAGCATGGTCCCCAAAGGGTCAGTCCTGGGACCAGTACTGTTCAACATATTCATGAATGATCTGGAAAAAGGGGTAAACAGTGAGGTGCAAAATTTGCAGACGATACAAAATTACTCAAGATAGTTAAGTCCAAAGCAGACTGTGAAGAGCTACAAAAGGATCTCTCAAAACTGGGTGACTGGCAACAAAATGGCAGATGAAATTCAATGTTGATAAATGCAGAGTAATGCACATTGGAAAACATAATCCCAACTATACATACAAAATGATGGGGTCCAAGCTATGTGTTACCACTCAAGAAAGAGATCTTGGAGTCATCATAGATAGTTCTCTGAATACATCTGCTCAATGTAGTAGCAGTCAAAAAAGGTAACAATGTTAGGAATCATTAGGAAAGGGGTAGCTAATAAGATAGAAAATATCATAACGCACTATATAAATCCATGGTATGCCCACACCTTGAATTCTTCATGCAGGTCTCATCGCCTCATCTCAAATAGTTGTTTACTATTGTTGAAACTATAGTAAAGAATAGAATTATCAGACACATAGATGAACATGATATGTTGGGGAAGAGTCAACAGGGATTTTGGAAAGGGAAATCATGTCTCATCAAACTATTATAATTCTTTGAGGATGTCAAAAAATGTAGTATAATTGGAAAAAGTACAGAGTAGGGCAACAAAAATGATTAAGGATATAGAACAGCTTCTATATGAGGAGAGATTAAAAGACTGGGACTGGTCATTTTAGAAAAGAGACAGCTAAAGAGGAATATGTTCGAGGTCTATAAAATCATAAATCGTGGAGAAAATGAATAAGGAATTGTTAATTACCTCTTTACATAACGCAAGAACCAGGGGTCACCCAATGAAATTAAGAGGCAGGAGGTTTAAAACCAAAAAAAGAAGTACTTCTTCACACAATGGATCTGTGGGACTCATTGCCAGGGGATGTTTTGAAGGCCAAAAGTATAAGTCAGTTCAAGAAAGAATTAGATAAGTTCATGGAGGATAGTTCCATCGGTGGCTATCAGTGACAGAGGTCAGGGATGGAACCCCATGCCTGATGTTCCTAAACCTCTGACTGCCAGAAACTGGGCGTGTACGACAGGGGATGGATCACTTGACAAATTGCCCTGTTTTGTTCATTCCCTCTGAAGTATCTGGCATGGGCCACTGTGGGAAGTCAGGATACTTGGCTAAATGGACCACTGGTCTGACCCAGTATGCTGTTCTTATGTTATGTTCTTAGCATGCTTCCTTTACTGAGCAGTGAGCACCTTCTACCCTGTCCACTGACTGAGGCAAAAATTCATTGACCATGTAATTATTGATTGCATTATAAGGCATATGCACAAGATAGTAAAATAAAATCAGCCTGGGTAATCTGATTGATGGGATTCCTAACATTGAGAGGTTGACTTTGCAATCTTAATGCAGAAGGTTTTTTTGTTTTGTTTTTATAATTATTGATTTAGGAAACATAAGCAAATTGTTACCATACAAATGCCAAAAATGCAAAATCAACAAATACAAAAAGGGATTTATAACTTTTTGTTCAAGGGAGAGATTAGGTACTGACATTTGTCTATTGAACAGGACATTAAGCATTGAGGCCTTATAGGCATCAGGCATGTGTTTGGGATTGTTACTTTATTCAAGAGTGATGAAACCATGAGTAAGACCTCTTTAATTTGGAGGTCTTTTCATTCTATAATTGCTTCTTGGGTTCAGTCACACTCCTTTGTGGCCGAGTATGTGTCCTACACTCTCTCTTTCACACACACGCTTCCCCCTCACTCCTGCCCCCATGTTCTCCTGCTCTCATATGCCTCTTGAGTTTCCCTCTCCTGCCCTCTCAATAGATTGGAGCAATGAGTAGTTTTTGAGGTTTTTTTTAGGTCTTGTCATTTTTTGCTGTTATTCTTCATAACTGAAAGTTTCCCTGTCAGTGGAGGCTGGTGAATAATGTTCCATTACAGAGAATTCCACAAAGAACTGCCCTCTTTCAAAATGGTTGTCATTTTCTTTTTGTTCTCAATAAGAGAGAGGCTACAGTGGCTATCAGTTTAGCTGCCTTTTTTCAGAATGGCTATTGCCTCCCGTTGGGAACAATGAGAGTGAAGCCAAGTGGCTCGAAGAGAAGATGTTAGTCCCTTAGGCCTTGTCTACACTACGAGAGTACTTCGATTTTAGTTAATTCGACTATGTGGAATCGATATTACTAAGTCGAACGTGTGTGTCCACACTAAGGACAGTAATTCGACTTTGTGAGACTTTGTGAGTCCACACTAACGGGGCAAGCGTCGACATTGGAAGCGGTGCACTGTGGGCAGCTATCCCACAGTTCCCGCAGTCCCCCCTGCCCATTGGAATTCTGGGTCGAGCCCCAAATGCCTTCTGGGTAAAAAAATGTGTCGAGGGTGCTTTTGGGCGCCTGTCGTCATCCGTCCGTCACTCAAGCCGTCCCTCCCTCCCTCCCTGAAAGCGCCGGCGGGAAATCAGTTCGCGCGCTTTTCTGATTACTGACAGCGCGGACGCCACAGCAGTGCGAGCATGGATCCCGCTGCGACCATCGCTGCAGTTGTGGCAGTTCTCAACGCCTCGCAGCTTCTCCTCCACCTGTACCAGAGGCAGCTGCAGATCAATCATGAGAGGAGGCTACGGCACTACCGTGACGGCATGAAGTCGGACACTAGCTCCGACCTCTCTGAGAACATGAGACCCAGCGCCCAGGACATCTCGCTGTCACTGGGTCTTGTTGATACTGTTGAACGGCGATTCTGGGCCCGTGAAACCAGCACGGAATGGTGGGACCGCATAGTGCTGCAGGTCTGGGATGAATCCCAGTGGCTGTGCAACTTTCGCATGCGGAAGGGGACTTTCCTCGAACTGTGTGAGTTGCTGTCCCCTGCCCTGAAGTGAAAGGACACCCAGATGCGGGCAGCCCTGACTGTCCAGAAGCGAGTGGCCATAGCCCTCTGGAAGCTCGCAACGCCAGACAGCTACCGGTCCGTCGCTAACCAGTTTGGCGTGGGCAAGTCTACCGTGGGGGTTGCTGTTATGCAAGTAGCCAGGGCAATCGTCAAGCTACTGCTCTCAAAGGTAGTGACCCTGGGAAACGTGGAGCTCATCAGAGATGGCTTTGCCGAGATGGGATTCCCAAACTGCGGTGGGGCTATAGATGGGACTCACATCCCTATCCTGGCACCGGACCACCAGGCTAGCCAGTACATCAACCGGAAGGGCTACTTTTCCATGGTGCTGCAAGCACTGGTGGACCATCGGGGACGTTTTACCAATATCTACGTTGGATGGCCTGGCAAGGTTCATGACGCTAGGGTGTTCAGGAACTCTGGTCTGTGTAGACGGCTGCAGGAAGGTCTTTACTTCCCGGACCACAAAGTAACTGTTGGGGATGTGGAGATGTCTACAGTCATCCTCAGGGACCCTGCATACCCGCTAATGCCCTGGCTCATGAAGCCCTACACTGGCGCACTGGACTCAGGGAAAGAACTATTCAACTACCGGCTCAGCAAGTGCAGAATGGTGGTGGAGTGTGCTTTTGGCCATCTCAAGGGGAGATGGAGAAGCCTACTCACTCGCTGTGATCTCAGCGAGACCAATATCCCCATTGTGATAGCTGCTTGCTGTGTGCTCCACAATTTGTGTGAGAGCAAGGGGGAGACCTATATGTCGGGGTGGGAGGTTGAGGCAAATAGCCTGGCTTCTGATTACGTCCAGCCAGACAGCAGGGCGATTAGAAGATCACAGCGGGACGCGCTGTGCATCAGGGAGGCTTTGAAAGCCAGGTTCCTGACTGAACAGGGTCTCCAGTGACTTTTTACTTTGTGGACACAGATGCTGAACCTGCCCCCGTTTCTTTACCCAGTTACTGTTGACTATCCTTCCAAGTTACATACCCCCTTCCCCACCTTCCCAACAAATAAAATCTGTTCTGTTCTGTTAATGAACAAGGTTCTCTTTTTTACTGTTTTCGCGGGAATGTTTTAAACCGGGGACGCAGACTGTGGCGGGGGGCGGGCTTAGTGTTTTGATGCAAATGATGCTTCTAAAGTCCGGGAATGACAGGCTCCGCAGTGCTGGATTGGTTGTTTCAACGCAGCCTGCCAGCAGTCCTGGGCGGGACTGGATGTATGTGTCGGCCAAGTGACTTTCTGGCAGGGGGTGGAGGGTAACAGATCCCCCGCTGCGTGGCTCTGTGATCCAGGATAAGGACCGCGGCATAGGATCTCTAACTGCCCTCCCCCGACACAAAGTCACAGATCAACCCCCTCGCACCCCAGAACAAGAAAACCGCCTCCCAGACTGACCAGGGTAACTGGTGACTGTGCTGTGTATGTGTCCTGATGCTGGACCTGCCCCCGCCTCTGTAGCCTGCTACAGGTGACTGTCCTGTCCAAGTAACAAACCCCTTCCCCCCCTTCAGACAGAATCCCCTCCAAAAGACACTCTCGGAAACAGTACTTAACAGAAACAGATGTTTTATTATGAACCGCACATGAAAAGGGGGGGGGGGGAGGAAACTTGGACATGGGCTAGTGTGAGATGGGTAGGAAAGGACTTTTCAAACTTTGGAACGAGAGCCTTCCATTGCTGCAGCAGTGTGCAGTGGCCGACTGACAGTTTTAACGGACCTTGCCGCCCCTCCTTCTTTGTACTTTTGGTGAGGGGGGTGTGGGACTTGGTGGCGGGGGAGGGCGGTTAGAGATAGACAGCAGCAGTGCTCTGTCCTCCTGCCTCCGGTCTTGCAGAACATCCACTAGGCGCCGGAACGTCTCCGTTTGCTCCCTCATTAGTCCAAGCAGGGTTTGAGTAGCCTGCTGGTCCTCCTGGCGCCACCTCTCCTCCCGTTCCATGACTGCTCTGTGCATTTGTGACAAGTTCTCCCTCCACTGTGTCGTCTGGGCTGCCTGCTCTCGTGAGCACTCCATAAGTTCATAAAACATGTCTTCACGAGTTTTTCTCTTCCTTCTTCTAATCTGCGCTAGCCTCTGGGAGTGTGATGCCAGGCTGGGTTGGGAGACAGTCGCAGATGTGTCTGTGGGAATGGGAAAAAGGGAGTAAATTCCTGAGACAGATAAATGAAGTTGCTAACAAAGAGCATAGTCTTTCTCTGTGAACAACACCATGCACTGCACCTTTCACATGCGCACTCAGGACAAGGTCGAATTTTCGGCCCTCGCCTTGTGTCTGGGGTCCTGCAGTTGCGATCAGAGAAGCGTTGCAGGACACCTCTACTTCTGCTGCAGGAAAACATGGTAAGCCGTAGACTTGTGGCAGCTTAAACATGTAATAGTAGCACTGGGCTCCTTTCGCACTGAATGCAAGGCCACTCTCTGCTGGCAGCAATCAGGGAAGCATGAGCTCTGCCCCTGTCCCACCACCTCGCGGCTGTCCCCGGGAAAGATCCCTGTATGCTGCCCCTCTGCCGCCTCCACAGCGTGGCTGTAAAGCAGTCCCAATACTAACATTCCCCTCCCTAATTTAAAGCAGGGCGTCATGTGTGACATAACACTCATGAGGATCTCGGAGACCGAGAGGGGAAGGATGCTGCGTGAAAGCATGCAGAGGCCTGGGCCGTATGCCGCCATGCTGTGCCGCGCACTGATCCCCGACTACCTGATGGACTCATGGCGTGGGAACGTGTGTTACCACGGGGGACCAAACAAGATCGCCCTGCCGTTGAACCTCGTGCGCATGCTGGAGCGGTACCTGCAGGAAAGCTATGCCGAGCTATCCCAGGAGGACTGTCTGTCCATTCCCGGGCACATTGACCGCCTTTTCATTTAAGTTCAGCATTACGGACTACAGAGTGGAGCGTCCTGTGGTGGACTAATCATGAATATCCGGACAGTACTTGATTTTCTATACATAGTTAGGAGTAAATAGTTCAGTAAGCCAACTAAATCATGAACAACAAATTACTAATATAGTTAATATTCCTGTTTTGTTATAAATAAAAGTTTCTATGTTTAAATGAGTGACTGAAAAGCCCATTCTTAACAATATAAATATTCCACTTATGTTAAAATGAAATGTTTAGATGTTTAAAGCACTCACTGCTTGATCCTTCCCCTGATTCGGTGTCCGGGGTAAGGTCTGTGGACGGTTGGTAGGGGATCTCGGTAAGGGTGATGAAGAGCTCCTGGCTGTCGTTGAAATCAGCGGTGCAAGCGCTGTCGACTGCCTCGTCCTCCTCATCTCCTTCCTCATCTTCCCCGTCACCTAACATTTCCGAGGAGGAACCGGCCGTGGACAATATCCCATCCTCGGAGTCCACGGTCACTGGTGGGGTAGTGGTGGCGGCCGCACCTAGGATGGAATGCAGTGCCTCGTAGAAACGTGATGTGTGGGGCTGGGATCCGGAGCGTCGGTTTGCCTCTTTGGTTTTTTGGTAGCCTTGTCTCAGCTCCTTGATTTTCACGCGGCACTGCGTTGCATCCCGGCTGTATCCTCTCTCTGCCATGGCTTTAGAGATCTTCTCGTAGATCTTTGCATTCCTTCTTTTGGAGCGCAGCTCTGAAAGCACGGACTCATCGCCCCACACAGCGATGAGATCCAAGACTTCCCGATCAGTCCATGCTGGGGCCCTCTTTCTATTAGATTGCACGGCCAACTCTGCTGGAGAGCTCTGCATCGTTGCCAGTGCTGCTGAGCTCTCCACGCTGTCCAAACAGAAAATGAGATTCAAACTGGCCAGACAGGAAAAGGAATTCAAATTTTCCCGGGGCTTTTCCTGTGTGGCTGGTCAGAGCATCCGAGCTCGAAGTGCTGTCCAGAGCGTCAACAGAGTGGTGCACTGTGGGATAGCTCCCGGAGCTATTACCGTCGATTTCCATCCACACCTAGCCTAATTCGATATTGCCATTTCGAATTTAGCGCTACTCCTCTCGTTTTCGAGGATTACAGAAGTCGAATTTAAAAGAGCTCTATTTCGAACTAAGTAGCTTCCTGGTGTGGACGGGTGCAGGGTTAATTCGATGTAACGGCGCTAAATTCGATATAAGCTCCTAGTGTAGACCAGGCCTTAGGGTCCTTCTTAACTTTGTAATTTACTTCTTCCCTTCTTAACTTTAAACACATACTTCGGTGCTTTGCTCAGTCAGGGCCATGGTCAAGGCACTAGATAATGTAATAAATGTGTTGCAAAGTCCAGCTTTCACTGCAGAATTGTGCTGTAGAATCAAAACTTTCAGTTTAAAAAAAAAAAAAAAAAAAAAAAAGTTTCCAGCCTAGTGAAGTAAATGGTCCAAACATGAACCTACTGAAATGAACCAATACAAGTGCTTTCCTCTTGAGTTTAAACAGCCTGAAAAAATGGGCGATTCTCAAAAGATTAATGAATATTTAAGCAGTTCATTTTCAGACTAGTCAAGCCCCCTTTGTGTTCACCTCCTCGAAGTATGCATGCATAGAAACTTCTCATTAGGAATGTTCATGGAAATAGTAAGGTGCAAGCAAATATACAAAACTATTTGTGCAAATCAGATTTTGAATTCATAACACTAAGGGAGATTTTGAATGAGTTACACTTGAAGAATGAATCAACAAATGATTTCAAATAACAAATACTTTCAAGAAAACCAGAAGTTTCTCATGGACCATTCATGATCAGAAAGGAAATTTGTCAAAAAATTATCTGTCCAGTTTTACTAAATTGAAGCTGTATTTTTACTTCAAGCCCTTTCAATTTGCCTTATAGATGAGTCAAGAATATTCTATCAGCATTACAGAAACTTTTGCTGGGCCAAGGGGCACCGAAACTCTTGCACACACAAAAAACCAACCCCCAAACCATAGTATTTTTACTTTACTTTGAAGGTGTGTCTTTGATGAGGATTTCCTTTGCCAGATTGTTTTGGAAGGTATCTTAATGCTCTCTTTCTATATATATAATATAACACTTTAAAATGTCTGTAGGTACCTCAGGCCTCCACTTAAAAAAAGAACAAAGTTGTTTAATGTGGCTTTTCAAGGTTCATTAACTTTGTCTACTAAAGTTCTGATTGGCTGTTGCAGTTTTTATTCTAGTGTTTGTTATTGAGATATCCCTGGAGCATTTTAGTCTTGAGATGCGTTGGGTTGAGTATCATCAGAAAAGAGAGAACAACTTAGCTGTAATTGCTGTTCTTGTCAGATATGCATCATAACCGCTCCCCCTTCACACACCTTTCTCCTCACAGAGCTGAGGGGGCTGTAATTTAAAATCTTTTAATGATACTCCTCTTTATACCTATCGGAGGGATTTTACCTCCCCTGGTGAAAGCACCTGGTGTGACTGCATTGTATGGCAAGGTCTGGCAGAAGACACCTCCTGTTGGAACATCTTGGGCTAGATTGTGACAAACAGGCACAGCATGGATTAGGGGGTGGTTGAAAGGAGTTTGGGGAGGGTTCCTCAAGGCTCCTGGTACATAGTGTGGCTGTACAGACTACTCCACACCAATTCCCAGGATGGTGCAGTCTGCTCCTCTCAGTGCTCATGGTCTGGCCTACTGTAAGGGCTTGTGCAGAAAGGGGCAAGGCCATGGCCCTCCGTCTCCTCCTGCTTCCTTTTTGGCAGTGTGCTTGCCTGGGTCACATGATCAGAGCAGTTCCTCCCAGGCAAAAGCTGTGAATGATTCAGTCCTTAGAATGTGGAAGATATAGAGAGGTGATCTGTTGTGATGTTTATCTTCAGAGAACAGTGACAAATGAGCCATATAGTTTTGAAGCATGCTAAGATACATAGATTCCAAGGCCAGAAGGGATCATTGTGATCATCTAGTCTGACCTCGGGGATAGCATAGGCCAGAGACTTGCCCCACAATAATTCTCAGAGCAGATCTTGTAGAAAAACAGCCAGTCTGGATTTAAATATTTTCAGTGATGGAGAATCCACCTCAACCACTGGTAAATTTTTCCAGTTGTTTATTACTCACTATTAAAAATCTGCACCTTATTTCCAGTCTGAATGTGTCCAGCTTCTACTTCCAGCCACTGGGTCATGTTCTGCCTTTCCCTGCTAGTCTGAAGAGCCCATTATCAAATATTTGTTCGCCACCTAGGTACTCAGAGACGGTAATCAAGTCAGCCCTTAACTTTCCCTTTGTTAAGCTAAATGGATCGAGCTCCTTGAGTCTATCAGTATAAGGCAGATGTTCTAACCCTTTAATCATTCTTGTGGCACTTCTCTGAAGCCTCTCCAACTTATCAACTTCCTTCTTGAACTGAGGACACCAGAACTAGACACAATATTCCAGCAGTGGTTGCTCCAGTGCTAAATATTGAGGTAAATATCCTCTCTACTCCTGCTCAAGATTCCTCTGTTTATGTATCCCAGGATGGCTTTTTCAGAGTCACTGTTTCCCAGGATCGAGTCCCCCATCCTGTAAGCCTGGCCGACATTCTTTGTTCCTAGATGTATACATTTACATTTACCTGTATTAAAACATATATTATTTGCTTGCACCCAGTTTACCAAGCAATCCAGATCACTCTGTATCAGTGACCTGTCCTCTTCATTATTTACCATTCCCCCAGTTTTTGTGTCATCTGCACACTTTGTCAGTGGCGATTTTGTTTTCTTCCAGGTCATAGATAAAAATGTTAAACTGAGTAGGGCCAAGAACCGATCCCTGTGGGACCCCACTAGAAACCCATCTTCTTGATGATGATTTCCTGTTTACAATTACATTTTGAGACATATCAGCCAGCTTTTAAATTTTAATCCATTTAGAGTGTGCAATTAAACGTGTGTGTGTGTGTGTGTGTGTTAGAGAGAGAAGTAGGCTATCTAGATGGGAGAGATGACTGATTTTAACATAGCACTGTAGATTGGCTGCTGAAAACATCTGAAGGAATCTCTCTCTCTCTCTCACTCACTCACACACACACACACACACACACACACACACACACACTCCTTTTAATTGGATAGAAATTCTTTAGACTAAGGGCTTTTCAGAGGGATAAGGAAAAAAAGAAGTAAAAGGACTTTTTCTAATCCAGCATCTACTCTGCACACATCCCACAATGGCTGGATGTACTGTATATGCCACACTGTAGACAATGTGTTACATAGGACAGCAGTGCAAAGAACTGTACTTCCTCTTCACAATTCTATAGAAACACCCCAAAAGTTGTGCAATTTAGGAAATTGCCAACTCTCCGACTAGTATAAACACTGTTTCCCTCATTGCCAAACCACTGAGGCCCCGGTTACTACAGTAAACATGGATTCATTTTCTTTTGTTTGAAAATGGCTCATGAGGGTAGGGTGACCAGGTTTGAAGTTTCCGACCGGAACACCCGATTGAAAAGGGACCCTGGTGGCTCCGGTCAGCACCGCAGACCAGGCCGTTAAAAGTCCGGTTGGTGGTTGTGCAGAGCTAAGGCCGGCTAGTCCCTACCTGTCCTGGCTGGCACCGTGCTGCATCCTGGAAGCAGCCAACAGGTCCGGCTCCTAGACGGGGCGGGGGGGGGGGGCGGCACGGGGCTCTGCGTGCTGCCCGAGCACCAGCTCCACACTCCCATGAGCCAATGGGAGCTGGGGGGAGAGGCAGTACCTGCAGGTGAGAGCGGCGCGTGATACCTCCTGCCCCCCCCCCCCCGCCTAGGACCCAGACCTGCTGGCTGCTTCTGGGCATGCGCAGCATGGTGCCAGGACAGGCAGGCAGCCTGCGTTAGCTTTCCCACTGTGCCGCTGCCCGGGAGCTGCCCCAGGTAAGCCCACGCCCCAACCCTGAGCCCCGCAAACCCGGAGCATGCTCCTCCACCCCCAAACCCCTCATCCCTGGCCCCACCCCAGAGTCCTCATCCCCTCCTGCACCCCAACACCCTGCCTTAACCCGCAGCCCCCTCCCGCACTCCAAATCCCTTGGCCCCACCCCCCAGCCTGGATCCCCCTCCTGCACCCCAAACCTCTCATCCCCAGCCCCATCCCAGAGCCATCACCCAGAGCCCTCACCCCCCCCCACACCCCAACTCCCTGCCCTAGTCCAGATCCCCCTCCCGCACCCTGAACCCCTCATTTCTGGCCCCACCCCAGAGCCCAAACCCCAGTTAGAGCCCTCACCCCCTCCCGCACCCCAACCCCCTGCCCAAGCTCAGTGAAAGTGAGTGAGGGTAGGGGAGAGCAAGCCACCGAGGGAGGGAGAATGTAGTGAGCGGGTTTTGGGGCCTCGGGGAAGGGGTCGGGCAGCAGTGGAGCCTTGGGGCAGCAGCGGGGCTAGGGTGTTCGGTTTTGTGTGACTAGAAAGTTGGCAACCCTACATCAGGGGTATATCTGCTGGCACTGTCATTGCTTTGGTGTTGATGGTGAAGTGTTATCCCCGCTGCCTAGGTTACTGCTAGCAGCTGTGGGCGATGCCTGGCTCCCAATCCACGTTCATAATGACAATTCATAGTCATTCATCATGACAGTGAATAGTCGTTGGGCCAGGGAGAAAGAAAGAATGATTCTGTAACCAAGTGGTTAAGGCCATCTCCCAAGATGTGGGAGACCCACATGCAAGTCCCTGCTCCAATGACTATTCAACAAGCTATATACAGTAAAATAGCTTCAACAGGAGAGATTGAGAGCTCAATATCAGAATATTCCATAGCCCATTGATTATGGCACTTTCTTGCAATATGGCAGAAACAAGTTCCCATCCCTTCTCCATATCAGGGGAGGAATTGAACCTCAGTGTGCTACATTCCAGGGGAGCCCCTAATAACCGGGCTCGAGGTTACAAGGAAGCCACTATCTCTCACCAGCATTTTGTGAATCTAGCTCTCCATTGCTTGGGTCAAAATGCGTGAAATCAGAACAAACAAATTCAGATCAGTTCAAAATAGCAAGGAAGAAAGAAAGTAGCCTAGACTTACAGGATGAGGAACTCTGTCCTGGGAGGCAGCGACTCTGAAAAAGGTTTGGAGGTTGTGGTGGATAATACGCTGAACATGCGCTCCCAGTATGGCGCTGTGGCCAAAAGAGCTGATGTGATCCTGGAATGCATAAACAGGGGAATCGCGAGTAGAAGTAGACAGGTTATTTTACCTCTGTATTTGGCCCTGGTGCGACCGTTGCTGGAGTGGGATCGGAAAAGAGCCATGAGAATGATTAAAGGATTGGAAAAGATGCCTTATAGTGATGGACTCAAGCAGCTCAATTTATTTAGTTTAACAAAGAGAAGGTTAAGGGGTGACTTGATCCGTTTGTAAGTACCTATGGGGAATAGGTATTTGATGATTGGCTCGTTAATCTAGCAGGAGTTTTCTCTTGTCCTCTACCCCGTTGCACAGGTTGGAGTGGCATAAACTGAGTGCTTACAGTGCTGTTATCTACATAAATATACTCACATTTTCTTCTCAAGCACATTGTTAATTTCAGGGCTGATGTTAGGTGAATTAGTTTCTCATTTACAGCACTTTGAAGATATGAGCCTAGGTTCAGCACCTGAGCTCCACTGGGTCGTGCAGATGGCACTAAGGCTGCAGGCTGCATGTGAAGGAAAGTCCATCAGAAGGTGGAACACAGTGATGCAAGCAGCCCAAGACATCTGCTCCAATGAAGAGCTCAGAACTGGCCAGCGAGGCCCTGACTTGGGAAGGGGTAAAGCCAGAAGATATGCTAATTCAGCCTAACTGGTGTGCCACTCTTGCCCATTGTGGCATGTTGTGTCCTGTATAAGTGCTGCTAACTATTATTCTTGTCCTTATATGTCCTTATATATCTTGACTTTAGCAAAGCTTTTGATATGGTCTCCCACAGTATTCTTGCCAGCAAGTTAAAAAAGTATGGATTGGATGAATGGTCTATAAGGTGGATAGAAAGCTGGCTAGATTGTCTGACTCAACGGGTAGTGAGCAATGGCTCAATGTCTAGTTGACCGCAGGTATCAAGCGGAGTACCCCAGGGGTCGGTGCTGAGGCTGGTTTTGTTTAACATCTTTATTAATGATCTGGATGATGGGATGGATTGGACCCTCAGCAAGTTCGCAGATGACACTAAACTGGTGGGAGACATAGATACGCTGGAGAGTAGGGATAGGGTCCAGAGTGACCTAGACAAATTGGAGGATTGGGCCAAAAGAAATCTGAGGTTCAACAAGGACAAATGCAGAGTCATGCACTTAGGACGGAAGAATCCCATGCACCGCTACAGGCTGGGGACTGACTGGCTAAGCAGCAGTTCTGCGGAAAAGGACTGGGGATTACAGTGGATGAGAAGATGGATATGAATTAGCAGTGTACTCTTGTTGCCAAGAAGGCTAACGGCATATTGGGCTGCATTAGTAGGAGCATTGCCAGCAGATCGAGGGAAGTGATTATTCCCCTCTATTCGGCACTGGTGAGGCCACATCTGGAGTATTGCGTCCAGTTTGGGCCCCCCACTACAGAAAGGATGTGGACAAATTGGAAAGAGTCCAGCGGAGGGCAACGAAAATGATCAGGTGGCTGGGGCACATGACTTACGAGGAGAGGCTGAGTGAACTGGGCTTGTTTAGTCTGCAGAAGAGAACAGTGAGGGGGGATTTGATAGCAGCCTTCAACTACCTGAAGGGGGGGTCCAAAGAGGATGGAGCTCGGCTGTTCTCAGTGGTGGCAGATGACAGAACAAGAAGCAATGGTCTCAAGTTGCAGTGGGGGAGGTCTAGGTTGGATATTAGGAAACACTATTTCACTAGGAGGGTGGTGAAGCACTGGAATGGGTTATTTAGGGAGGTGGTGGAATCTCCATCCTTAGAGGTTTTTAAGGCCCGGCTTGACAAAGCCCTGGCTCGCTGAGTTAGTTGGTGTTGGTCCTGCTTTGAGTAGGGGGTTGGACTAGATGACCTCCTGAGGTCTCGTCCAATCCTAATCTTCTGTGATTCCATGATTCTATGATATGTCCATAGCCCTTTTTACCCTAAAGATCTTTACATGAGACATAAAATTGCAGGAAGTGGAAATAATAATCGAGGATTTTCTAAATCCTCCTGCTGTGGCTGGAGCACCTGTTAGCAGTAGTGGGAGGCCTTGTGTAGGCTGGTGTTTATACCACAGCATTTTCTTGTTGATGTGAACAATTATTGACACTCACTCAGAGATGGATGGAGACCTTTTCTCTTGCAGAGGACCCAGAGGGTAATTTGGGGCATCCCTTCATCTGAGCCCAAGGTACTTCTCATGTGGGGGTTTACACAATTCTATCGGATGCCTCTATGAGGCCAAAAGAGTAGAAGTGAGGTGGTTTCTTCCATACGTAGATGATACACAGTTCTGTCTCTGTTTATTCAGTCCCTGCTGGCACAGTTGATAGATTTCCAATGTCTACCCAAGCCAAAGGTTGGACATGGGGCAGAGGGTCAGTGCGGATAAGACACAGGTAATTTTGGTGGCCTGAGCAAATGGTGGAGATGATTTCTGAGCAAGTTTTGTCTGCCATTTGTTACTCAGCTGCCTGACTTGGATTTCTTCCATCTCCATCTACTTCATGATCAGATAGCAGCAGTAGCCCAGACTATGTCTTTCCAACTGCACATTGCAAGAAGTTGGGGCTTTTGCTTTCAGATGTGGAGTTCAGCACTGCAGTGTCCACGCCATTGTTATCTCCACACTGGAGTAGCAGAATGTGCCCTACTTTGGGCTACAGTTGAAGACCACTCAGGATTTTCAGTTGATGCGGAATGTGGCTTTTCACTTACCTGGGGCTACCTACTGGGAGCAGGTTCAACATGTGTGCTCTGTACTGGCTTCTGATTAGTGTCCAGGTGCTATTCTGGCACCCCTTCCTGCGAGGTCTCTGTCCTCATTTTATCCTCTGGCAGTTGAGATCAGCTGAGAGGCTCAACCATATGCTCCCTGAATGTGCTCCACTTGGGACAGTTCAGCAAGTTCTTACTGGAGGCTTTTGGCCAATAGATCCTGAGTTTGCTGACCTCAGGAGCATGCTGCTAGGCATGTGGGTGGGGAAGGTATTGAGGAGATAGGACTTGGTCTTTAGTGTTATGGCCTTTGAGTCTTTTACTGTTTGACATTGTGTTGATTTGAATATTCCTGCATTTATTCTTAAACTATAGATTTTATTTGTACCTTCAGCATGGGATGGGTTCATTATATCAATCTATCTGACTAAGGAAACAGGCTTTCTCTGACACACTGAGGTGAGAAAGAACAGAAGGCAGTGCCATTCCGTAGAGGGGCTGACTGATGACTGCCACGAGTCAAACTGAGCCACAAAATGCTGTGCTAGTCAACTCAGCTATTTATAGCCCTTCATGGATTTTGCAGAGCAGATCGTGTGTGTTTTTCTTCAGATAAATCCGCAGAGTCACATGAAATTTGTGACAGGTTTATACCATTATTTCAAGATTCATAGCTGTAGGTTGCCATTGAGACGGAACTGTCCATATCTTTCCAGCAAACTAAACACTCTTTCTGGAATATTTATGGTGGCTGAATAAGTTTGTTTCCCAAAGATAAATATAACACTATCGGCAACAGCTGTCTCTCATTTTTATTTGTTTTATGTTTGACTAGAAGTCCAATGATCTAAACACATCAAAAGCAGACAACTGACTACATGTTTTAGTAAACAGGTTATATTATATAACACAGTTAAACAATGCTCCACACTGCCACCTTCTGCAAATATGCAGAAAGGAAGCCAGCAGCACATAAAGTAGCAAGTTCTACGTAGATGATAATTTACAATAAAATAAATGGCTGGCGTGTGCTAGGGGTTACTCATTCTTCCAGTGTGAACAGTGGACTCCAGTTGAACAACTGTTCTGCAGAGATTCCTCTCCCCCTGCAAAATGAATTCTCTGTGGGGGGGGTTTCACCCACATCTCTACAGAGTTAAAGCCCTGAACTGTTCACCTTTCTCTAGCAGGGATGGCAGTTACAAAGCATTGCAGCTGGACTATTAATGCTCTGGCTCCGGTCGGAAGGTTTAATCCAGGAGGGAGTCAGTGGAGTTAGCACATCTCTTGAGAAATCTGACATTATCCACTTAATGGCAGGGTGGGTTTCTTTAAGTATTTTAAAGTGATGCATCCTTGGTAATGATTCATAAGGGTTCCTTTCACCTCTGAAAGCAACCAGTGCAATTTGAAGCTAAGGGATCTCAGTTATTAATTCTCCCAAATCTCTCTCTTTCTCTCTTTTAGTAATGGAAATATTTCATTTGCCAGCACAAGCTTTCTTTACATGCTGCCATGCAACATCACTATTCCGTCTATTTATATTTGCTATCCACAGAGCTGGCAACAGCATTATTGGTATTCAACATCAATATTAATGCAAATGGCATCAAATATCATTATTAATCCTTGGAGATATGAATATTGGTGTTTATTCAGCTGAAATCTAAGTTTTAATGTAGAATTCTTAAGATTTAGAGCAACAGGTTCTCCTTGAAAGTAACTAAGTTTTTTCTCATGCTATTTCACAGTCTAGCAAAAGGGAAAATAATTACTATAAACCTGATGCTTCTGGAGCTCACTAGGTGTTTTCCATAACCCGAAAATAAGAGCTGTAGTTTTTCTTCCACATGATGCAAGGTATTTCCTTGCATATAATCTTCCTTCCCCTTTTTTGGTTTGAGAAAGGACCCCTTCCCGCATTCCGTGGGTCACTGGGTAATAAGGCAGAATAGTTTAAGAAGTAATAGTGCCTAGAGTTTTACCTTCCTTGCCCAAAACAATCAAGGACTGTCTGTCATGCTTCTTTCATGGCCAATAATACTTCAGCATTATGTAGAATCACTGTATTTTGTGGGTTTGCAGACTCTGTGTGGAACCAGCTGTATGTAGTAGCAGCTTTATAGCAGAGACTTAGGCCGGGTCTACACTTAAAACGTAGATTGACAGAGCTATCGCACTTGGGTGTGAAAAAAAAATCCATGCTCCTGCATGCCATAGCTATGCCAGCTTAATCCCTAGTGTAGACGCAGGTTGGTTAACAGAAAAATGCTTCCATCCACCAAACTACCATCTCCTTGGGAGGTGGAGTTCCTTTCTCTCTCAGTGGTCTGCATCTCACTCTGGAGTTACAGCAGCATAATGATGACACCATAACTATGCAGCTATATCGCCTGTAGCGCAGACATGGCCTCAAATACAACATAGAATATCAGGGTTGGAAGGGACCTCAGAAGGTCATCTAGTCCAACCCCCTGCTCAAAGCAGGACCAATCCCCAGATAGATTTTTGCCCCAAATCCTTAAATGGCCCCCTCAAGGATTGAACTCACACCCCTGGGTTTAGCAGGCCAGTGCTCAAACCACTGAGCTATCCCTCCCCATACTTCCTTCTGGACTGCTGAAGACATTTGAAATCTCTGCCTAGTGATCATGAGCCATTTATCATAACACAATTCTTAATCTGCATTTTCATGACAGTCACTAGACATTGCACAGAAGCTCATTTCCCCCTAGGACATATTGCAGTTTTCTTAGGTTAGAATCTTGACCTCAAGGTGTCATTTGTTTCAGAGCAAACAGTTATCTTAACATGGCTGTTGTTATTGTTTTAGGTGTTTGTAATGTCATCGATTTGGGGTCTCTCTTCCTGTTAATTCAAGCTTTCTACACTCCAATTACTCCTCTCAAGTTATTCTAGCCGAAGTGAGAGTGGGCATATTGCACAAGAACACTGAAGTTACTGTGTCCACACTGGCATTGCAGTTACTCATGTGGCACTAAGACTTCTGGAGGCACATCCCAGTGTTCTTAGCACTGCAGTAAACTTAGCTGTTCCATTAATTCTTTCCCAGTGAATTGTGGGAGAACTTGTCTGTCCTTTCTGGGCACACAAGGGAAATTGTGGGAAGGTACTGGAGGAGCAGTGGCACTCGATTGCCGGTAGCCTGCAGCCACACTACAGAGTGATCATGTTGGCAGTTAACTTTTGCTCACCCAAGTTTTAGCCGCCTCTTGGTCCAGCTAACTAGAGTGAAGGGTTTTTGAGGGTGAATGGGACTTGAGTTAGGGGCAACGTGTGAGTTTTAACTCAAGTTAAAGTTAATCTAAATCTGCTATGCTGTAGTTTGAACCCATTGCCTCTTGTCCTGCCCACTGTGGCAAGAGAGAACACTTTTCTCCATCTTTTTTATGGCAGCCTTTCAAGTATTTGAAGACAGCTATTGTTTCCCCCCTTAATCTCCTCTTTTCCAAACTAAACATATCCAGTTCCTTCAGCCTCTGCTCGTATGGTTTGCATTCCATCCCTTTGATCATCCTTATTGCTCACCTCTGGATACTTTCCAGTTTCTCCACCTCCTTTCTATACAGTGGTGACCAA
Source organism: Emys orbicularis (assembly GCF_028017835.1). NCBI lineage: Eukaryota > Metazoa > Chordata > Testudines > Emydidae > Emys > Emys orbicularis. The sequence continues at coordinate 16,143,383 of NC_088697.1, read as the reverse complement.
AACTGGACACAGTCCTCCAGCTGAAGCCTAACCAGCACCGAGTAGAGCAGTACCATCACCTCCCAGGACTTGCATGCTATACCTCTGTTAACCAAATGTAAAATTGCATTTGCTTTTTTTTTTTTTTTTTTTTTTTTTTTTTTTGCAACAGCTGTTGACTCATGTTGAGATTGTAATACACCACAACTCCCAGATCCTTCTCAGCAGTGCTGCTTCCAAGCCAGTTATCCGCCATTCTGTATTTGTGCATTTGGTTTTTCTTCCCTAAATGTAGCACCTTACATTCATTTTGTTGAATTTCATGTAGTTGTCTATAGCCCAGTTCTCTACTTTATCAAGATCCCTTTGAATTTTAGCTCTATCCTCCAATGTGTTGGTAACTTTGTGTCCTCTGCAAATTTGGTCAGTGTGATCTCTATTCCTACATCCAGGTCATTGATAAAGATGTTAAACAACAGCAGACCCAGAAAAGATTGATGTTAAACCCCACTTGAGAGCTCCCTCCAATCTGACATTCCGTTAATAGTTACTCTTTATTTGCAGTTGTTTAACCAATTACATATCCACTTAATGGTAGTTCCACCGAGCCCACATTTCTCCAGCTTACTTATCCAGAATGTCATGTGGGACTGTGTCAAAAGCCGTGCTGAAGTCCAGGCATTCCTCCTAACCACCAAAGAAGGAAATCGATCTGATTTGGCATGATTTGTTCTTGGTAAATCCATGCTGGCTGCTAATGATTACCCCTTCATCTTCCAGGTACTTGCAAATTGAATGTTTTATACATTGTTCTAGTAGCTTCCCAGGTATCAAGGTGAGGCTGACTGGTCTATAGTTCCCCAGCTCCTCCTTTTCCCCTTTTTTAAAGATGAGCACTATATTAGCCCTTTTCCAGTCTTCCAGGACCTCTCCCATTATCCATGAGTTTGCAAATATTATTGCCAGTGGTTCTGAGATTTCTTCAGTACCCTTCAGCTAATTCCTTCAGTACCCTGGGGTGAATAGCACGAGGCCCTGATGATTTGAATTCATTCAAATTGGTCAGGAGATCTTTGCATCCCTTCCCCTTTGTTGTCTATGGTAACTTTGCTAATCGTCTGGTCAAATGTTACTTTTTGTAAGAAGACTGAAGCAAAGTAGGCACTGAGCAGCTCTACCTTTCTATCATCTTCCATTCCCAACTCACCCTCTCCATTGAGCAGTGGACCGACACTGTCCTTGACCTTTCTTTTTTCTCTGACATATTTGTACAACCCCTTCTTGTTGTCTCTCACATGTCTTGTCAGCTGTAACACATTCCTTGCCTTGGCTTTCCTGATTTTTCTCCCTACACGCTCATGCTATTCCCATGTATACTTCCTTGGTGACATGCCTCTCCCTCCATTTCCTGTATGTATGGTGTTTAGATAGCTAAAAAGCTCCTTGTGCAGCCACATTGACCCCCCCATGGCTCTTCTTATCTTTCTTGTATGTCAGAGTAGCTTGACGTTGAGTCCCTAGTATTACATCTTTTAGGAACTGCCCCTTTAACTCATTTTCTTCCTAATTGGTCTTTCCCTGGGGCCTTGCCTGATATTTCTCTGAGTTGGTTGAAATGCACCTTTCTGAAGTCCAGTGTCCTTGTTTTGCTGTCCACATGTCTTCCTTTCCAGAGGATCTTGAATTCGATCAGATCATGATCACTTCCTCCCAAGTTCTGGACCCCTTTCACATTCACAACTAATTCATCCCTGCTGGTCAAAACCAGATGCAAAATGAATGACCCTGAAGTTGTTTCGTCAACAATCTGAATCAGAAAGTTGTCCCCTACACACGCTAAGAATTTACAGGACATATTATGTTTTGCAGTAGTAGTCTTCCAACAGATATCGGGGAAGCTTTTTTTGCCTCGGTCTTCACAGACCAGGTCAGCTCCCAGACTGCTGCACTGGGCAGCACAGTATGGGGAGGAGGTGAGCAGCCCTCAGTGGTGAAAGAACAGGTTAAGGACTATTTAGAAAAGCTGGACATGCACAAGTCTGGATACAATGCATCCGAGGGCACTGAGGGATTTGGCTGATGTGATTGCAGAGCCATTGGCCATTATCTTTGAAAACTCGTGGCGATTGTGGGAGGTCCTGGACAATTGGAAAAAGGCAAATATAGTGTCTGGGGAATTACAGACCAGTCAGCCTCAGCTCTGTCCCTGGAAAAATCATTGAGCAGGTCCTCAAGGAATCCATTTTGAAGCACTTGGCGGAGAGGAAGGTGATCAGGAACAGTCAACATGGATTCACCAAGAGCGAGTCATGCCTGACCAAGCTGATTGCATTTTATGATGAGATAGGTGGCTCTGTGGATATTGGAAAAGCGATGGACGTAATTGATACACCTTGACTTTAGCAAAGCTTTTGATACGGTCTCTCACAGTATTCTTGCCAGCACATTAAAAAAGTATGGCTTGGATGAATGAACTGTAAGGTGTCTAGAAAGCTGGCTAGATTGTCGGGCTCAACGGGTAGTGATCAACGGCTCAATGTCTAGTTGGCAGCCGGTATCAAGAGGAGTGCCCCAGGGGTCAGTCCTGGGGCTGGTTTTGTTCAACATCTTCATTAATGATCTCGATGATGGGATGGATTGCATCCTCAGCAAGTTCGTGGATGACAGGAAGCTGGGAGGAGAGGTAGATAGGGTCCAGAGTGACTTAGACAAATTGGAGAATTGGGCCAAAAGAAATCTGATGAGGTTCAGCAAGGACAAGGGCAGAGTCCTGCACTTAGGACGGAAGAATCCCAGGCACTGCTACAAGCTGGGGACTGACTGGCTAAGCAGCAGTTCTGCAGAAAAGGACCTGGGGATTACAGTGGACGAGAAGCTGGATATGAATTAGCACTGTGCCCTTGTTGCCGAGAAGGCTAACGGCATATTGGGCTGCATTAGTAGGAGCATTGCCAGCAGATCAAGGGAAGTGATTATTCCCCTCTATTCGGCGCTGGTGAGGCCACACCTGGAGTATTGCATCCAGTTTTGGGGCCCCCTCTACAGAAAGGATGTGGACAAATTGGAGAGAGTCCAGCAGAAGACAACGAAAATTATTAGGAGGCTGGGGAACATGACTTATGAGGCGAGGCTGAGGGAACTGGTCTTATTTAATCTGCAGAAGAGAAGTGAGGGGGGTTCCAAAGAGGATGGAGCTCAGCTGCTCTCAGTGGTAGCAGATGACAGAACAAGAAGCAATGGTCTCAAGTTGCAGTGGGGGAGGTCTAGGTTGGATATTAGGAAACACTATTTCACTAGGAGGGTGATGAAGCACTGGAATGGGTTACCTGGGGAGGTGGTGGAATCTCCATCCTTAGAGGTTTAGTAGGACCCATAAACTTGTGATCTTCAAATGGCTTCCCTTGTGCAGCTCTTTACACTGAGTTTCCAGCAGATATTCACAGTTCTCATCATTGCTGGTGATATTTGACGCTTTCACAAAGTCAGCAAATCAGGAAACCCTCTTGAAGAAAATGTTTGAAAGAATCTTTGTAATTTAAAAAAATGTGTTTTGCACCAACAACTCCTGGTCTCCTTCTCCTCCACCTTCCCCCAAGGCTGCAGCCAGCAGCAGAGAATGGGAGAGTTCTTTCTGCCACTCAGCAGTGACTCCTCTAGGATATAGATAGGGTGTGAAAAAAATCTTCTCTGGTCCTCTTGTGCTTGAGGTGGGTGGGAGAGAGATGTGAAGCACAGTCTCAATTGTGTGTGTGCGCATGTGCATTTGTGTGCACAAGTATATATGAATGTGAGTGTGCGCATGTAGGGACATAACCCTTCTGCCAGCGGTGTCTGGATCAGTATCTAGGGGCTCCTCTTGACATTAAAAAACAATCGGCTCAAGCCCCACCCAGAAATCTGGGAAAACTAACCACTACCCTGGGGTACCTTTAAGAGGCAATACTTGCCCACCCACAAGCACAGAGTCTGTGTGGAACAAAATACATCTATTATTAAGAGGGAGAGGGAACTCCACAGTGATTCAAAAGTGTGCAAACCATAAGTAAACACTTGCCCCACAATAGCTTGGGCAGTGTCCATGATCTCAGTGTGTGAAAGTCCAACAGACGAATGTCCCTTTAACATGTCACTCCCTTTCCCTTTGCTGCACCATTCTCATGGCTGGTTGTCTGAAGTCAGCCATGTTACAGACTTCAGGGTGTGTTCATGTGGGTTCACCTCCCATTCCTGAAGAGGGCAGGGTTGCTGCCACAGCTCACCATGGCTGTCACTGTTGTCTCTGACACTTCTTGCTGCAGCTGCCTTTGCTGCTTCTCACTGCTGTCTCTGCCACTACTCGCTGCTGCTTGCTGCCACTTCTGCTTCTAGATATGCTGCTACCACTGAGCCCAGTTCTCAGTGATTTCAGCAGGCAGTGGGGAACCTCACTGCTGTTGCATCCTCTGCATTGTCTTCAACACTGTCCCCACACAAGGTCTAAAGTTCAGCCCCCTAGACCTGCTCAGAAGTGATTACAGCTCTGGTGATCCCTGAGTAGGAATAAGGACTTTAAAGTGAGTCTGACCAGCTTTATCTTTAAACACTGAAAGTGGTGGGATAAATAGTATCTAGGATTCTTTAAACACAGTCCATAGCAGTAGACAGGAACACTTGTTCCTTGTCCCCCAGTGGCCCCAAACAGCCAAAATTGAACATTTTGGCAAAGCAGGTCTGTCTGCTGAGCACCTAGCAGAATAGGTGTGTCTATGCAAATAGTCTTTTCCCTCAGTTCATCAACAGATGGCCGGGGAGAGCTCAGTCATACCCTGGCTTACAGAGGGAAGGCTGTATCTTGTTTGGAAAATTCCATATATTGACAGCAGAGGAGGGAGAAGCACTTTTCCAGGGGGCTGCAGGGGATTTTGCTCTACGACATCATTAATATGCTGAAAATGTAGCGCAGAGATTCTGACACAAACTGCTGAGCAGCCTCTGCAATGCAAAATGCAGAGCCTGTTTGAGCAGCCAGTCTGAGATCATGCCTCTTCCAGCCAGGTCTTGGACTCTTACGAACAAAACATAGCATTCCGGAAAAGGAGAGAGGTCAGGACACTTATCTGATGAACTAAACAGGATTTTGCTGCAGAGTTCTCACAATTGATTTTGGTTGTATTCCTCAGCTCTATCCCAGGAGCATTTGCAGGGGGTCAGCAGCAGTGGCAACTTAGGTACTCTCCTTGACCAGGCTTCTCCACTTCTTGAAAATTCCTTAGGGATCTCATTGTATTCTATGCTCCTTCAAAGCTGGGCTCCCTTGTTGCTGGCCACTTGTTCCCTATAGAGGGAAGTTTCCCAGTTACCTTGAAGGTCCTAGTAATCTGGAACATATTTCTGCACTGCCAGGCCTGTCCCCAAATTCACAGGTAGACAGAGACATCCTTCGACATTTTCCTGTCGTCCTACCCCAAAACCTGTTGCCCAGAGTCTGCCTGTCTGTCTACATTCCTATATTGCATCCTCCATCATGGTCTCTGAGCTCCTGATGGATGGTTCTGAAGCCCTGCTAGGCAGGAGCTCCAATGAAACAGCTTTTCCAAAGGGTTCAACTTGTGTTCTTCACCTATAGTTTTACCTTTGCATCTAAAAAGAAACTGCATCAGAACTCAGTTAAACAGGACGTCAAACATTTTTCTCGGATCATAGAATCATAGAACATCAGGGTTGGTAGGGACCTCAGGTCATCTAGTCCAACCCCCTGCTCAAAGAAGGACCAATCCCCAACTAAATCATCCCAGCCACAGCTTTGTCAAGCCTGACCTTAAAAACCTCTAAGGAAGGAGATGCCACCACCTCCCTAGGTAACCCATTTCAGTGCTTCACCACCCTCCTAGTGAAAAAGTTTTTCCTAATATCCAACCTAAACCTGCCCCACTGCAACTTGAGACTATTACTCCTTGTTCTGTCATCTACTACCACTGAGAACAGTCTAGATCCAACCTCTTTGGAACCCCCTTTCAGGTAGTTGAAAGCAGCTATCTAATCCCCCCCCTCATTCTTCTCTTCTGCAGACTAAACAATCCCAGTTCCCTCAGCCTCTCCTCATAAGTCATGTGCTCCAGCCCCCAATCATTTTTGTTGCCCTCCACTGGACTCTTTCCAATTTTTCCACATCCTTCTTGTAGTGTGGGGCCCAAAACTGGACACACTACTCCAGCTGAGGCCTCACCAATGTCAAATAGAGGGGAATGATCACGTCCCTCGATCTGCTGGCAATGCCCCTACTTATACAGCCCAAAATGCCGTTTAGCCTTCTTGGCAACAAGGGCACACTGTCGACTCATATTCAGCTTCTTGTCCACTGTAACCCCTAGGTCCTTTTCTGCAGAACTGCTGCCTAGCCATTCGGTCCCTATTCTATAGCAGTGCATGGGATTCTTCCGTCCTAAGTGCAGGACTCTGCACTTGTCCTTGTTGAACCTCATCAGATTTCTTTTGGCCAAATCCTCTAATTTGTCTAGGTCCCTCTGTAGCCTATCCCTACCCTCTAGCATATCTACCACTCCTCCCAGTTTAGTGTCATCTGCAAACTTGCTGAGGGTGCAGTCCACGCCATCCTCCAGATCATTAATGAAGATATTGAACAAAACGGGCCCCAGGACCGACCCTTGGGGCACTCCGCTTGATACCGACTGCCAGCTAGACATGGAGCCATTGATCACTACCCGTTGAGCCCGACAATCTAGACAGCTTTCTATCCACCTTACAGTCCATTCATCCAGCCCATACTTCTTTAACTTGCCAGCAAGAATACTATGGGAGACTGTATCAAAAGCTTTGCTAAAGTCGTGTTACACATCATCTCCATCTTGGTACACATAACAAAATTCATTCCGCACATGGGTGGGAAAAATTAGAGGGAACACCCACCCTGAGTCCATCCTTCCTCTCAGTCTGCCTTTTTGGAATACATTATTTTAGATTCTGTACCTCCATATTTGGCCATCTCAGAGCCATTGCTGATGTTGCTTGCTCCCTTATTTATGAATGAGGCTAGCTTTATTTTTGCCTCTTATTTTCCAGTTGCTCTTATCATCCGGTGTTCTCAGTTCATATAATGCTAAATTAATGGTCACAGCTAGCAAGCCTACGGATTATTTCCACAGTCATGAACAATTCATTTCTCTTAACAAGACGTAGATTCAAGAGGAGTTTTCCTCTGCCCGATTCTCTACCTTCTGGATGAGGAGGCTGCCCATTACCATCACTCTGTTTGCTACCCTATAGACTTTAGAGCTAGTTAAAATCCACACAAGGCAGAGTGTCTTCCAGTAAGTGTTTGTTCTCACAGCACTCAGCTCCCACTGAGTGCCCCTGAGAGGAGAGGCACTGGGGAGTGAGTTCTCTGCCCTGACCCTAGTGCAGGTTAGAACAGCCTGACAATAGTCCCTAGGGCCACTGCCTTTCCCCACCCATCACCTTGGCACATTGTGTCTTTGATTTCTTTGTAGAAGTTCTCCAGCATTCTACAGTGAATGATTACAAATTCCTTTCTTCTCCTCTGTCCTGATAGTGAAGGATGAATGAATGTATCTCCTTCTACATTCTGTTAGCTTTTTTGACTGCTGCTGCACATTGAGTGGATGTTTTCAGAAAATTATTCACAATGACTCCAAGATCTCTTTCTTGAGTGGTATTAGTTAATTTAGACCCCATCTTTTTGTGTGTATAATTGAGATTGTTTTCCAATGTTCATTACTTTTAATTTATCAAATTGAATTTCATCTGCCACTTTGTTGCCAAATCACCCAGTTCTGTGAGATCTGCAGTCTGCTCTAGACTTAACTATCTGGAGTAATTTTGTATCATCTGCAAATTTTGCCACATCACTATTTACTCCTTTTTCCAGATCATTACGAGTCAAAGCCAGACTATTGCAATGGGGAAATCTTTTGAAGGTTTTACACTCCAACAAATATCTATTTACTGTCCACAAGCTTGGAGGCTTTCCCTCCATGGCTTTTGTTCAGTATCAAAAAATAACTAAGTGTCTGGTCTCTGCCAACCCAATTTCCCTTCCTCTAGGATTATTTATTCAAGTCATAATGCTGAATTGGTGACATCACAGTCAGTGCATGGCAACAGCACGAGGGGCCACAACTGGCTCCACCCCAGGGCTGCTCTTGTTAACAGGACCACTTCCTCTCAATATTTCCTCACTTGCAGTTAGGCTCATAGTTATTTGCATCCCACACAGGGCCGGCTCCAGGCACCAGTGAAGGAAGCAGGTGCCTGGGGTGGCCAATGAAAAGGGGCGGCACTCCGTCCGTTATTGGGGCGGCATGTCTGGGTCTTCGGCAGCAATTTGGCAGCGGGTCCTTCAGTCCCTCTCTTCATCTTCAGCAGCACTTCAGCGGCAGCTCAATCGTTTTGTTTTGTTTTTTCCTTCGCTGCTTGGGGTGGCAAAAAAGCCGGAGCCGGCCCTGTGTGGGATGCAAATAACTATGAACCTAACTGCAAGTGAGGAAATATTGAGAGGAAGTGATCCTGTTAACAAGAGCAGCCCTGGGGTGGAGCTGCTCTGGTTAACAGGACCAGAATGGTTACCTGGGGAGCAAAGAATGTCGTCTCTATATGTCTATTACATGATGATATGTAAAAAGGTAGAGAGATTTTTCAGTTTGCCTAAAGCAGTAAATCTCCTAGATTTAACATTGTGTAGGGTTATCTTTTAATACTATAAACGGATATGTTTGGAATGTTGGATTCAAACATTTTGAATCAGAAGACAGCAGATGGGAATGAAACTGACTTAGTCATTCAATGTTTGACTAATTGGTGACCCTGTACTCTTCTGTCCTCTTGACAGATTTTCAAATATATTGTTGCAAGTTGTACTGTGAGTAATGTTAGTCCCAGGCTGATATGCCACAAGATAAATGGGGCCTACCTGTGGGGAGAATGTGCATGAAGCTATAGAAATATTTTTAAAAGTACAGTAGAGTTGGTTGATGCAATGGCTCCGTATTTGTTTACTCTCACAATAAAGCAAGAGTTTGTACCGAGCATTCTGGCAATTGGGAATGAACAATAACAATGCTCGAACGCCTACTTTTGACTAATATTTCAGGCCTGAGCTGCTCACAAGCTTGAAATATTTCGGGACAGTCTCCCTCTCACCCAGTTTCCTTTGGCAACATGATCACCCCCTGAATAGTGAGGAGATGGATTTGTGTTTTCATAGTGTGTCTTGGAGTCAGGATTTTGGATTTGTACAATTAGCACAACTATGCCACTGCAAACAACAACAAAACGCAGCCATCTTAGAGCGTCAGTACTGAACTCCTTTGAGTCTGAGTAATTCTAACAGCAGAAGCTCATTTGTAGGGGCCACATAGGAAAATGACTCAATAGGCTGAGCTCATTGGCAGGACCAGTGCAGGAATGATAGGCTGAAGGAGGGGTGCTGCTTCATGCCCTGAAGGCAGCGTTCACTCGGGAGCAGGCAGTGTCTCATCTTTTGACTGACTTGTCCTTTTTTTTTTTTTTTTTTTTTTTTGTTAATCAAGCTGAACTTTCTCCCATCAACAGGTTCTAGATGTGAATCAATCCCATGATGCAACATGTCTCCCCAGCACCAGCTCTGACAATGATGGCCACACAGAGTGTGCCCCCTCCCCCTTACCAAGACAGCCAGCAGGTGAGTGTGCTGCAGAGCTCACATCCAACACCACCCTTCAAACATGCAGCAGCAGCGAGGCTTGGCCAGGGGCTTTCCATGCATTTCCACTTATAGCCTTTGTAGAAGAGTTTGGAGTGTTGCAGAAAAACAGCAGGGGACTTAGCGTCAAAGAAAAAATTCCTTATGAATCGGTATTGCTGCCAAGTGCAAAGCAAAATTGATTCTGGCAAGAAATGGAAGGATCTTACATTGTTATCTAGAACCAAATGCAGATGAAGTTGCAATGCATTACTGGATTTTGTTCTGTGCCCTGCTCTAACCAAATATATCCCCAAATGCCAAGATCATACCCTAGGCCGCATATTATCAAAGGTATTTAGGTGCCCAAAAATACACGTTGGCACCTTCTGGAAGGTTCAGACACACCTGCATAAGTTTGTAGCTTGATTCCCATTGACTCTAATGGGAGCTATGGGACTAACCTATTCATATGACTTTGTAAACCCCACTAGACACCTAGCTTCATCTTGAGGCACCTTTGGAAATCTGGCCTGGCCTAACTTTAGACTCCCCAGTTTGAACATGCCACCCTGGGATCTTTTGTGCCAGAGTCCAGAACACAGGTTTGGGAGACAGTCAATGGCATTTAGACTCCTAAGTTCCTAAATCCCTTTTGAAAATGCCATTTAAGCTCCTAAATCAGTTAGATGTTGGGATGACACTGAGCATAGGAACACCTAAATCACTTTACAAATCTGAGCCGTACACACTTTCAAAAGTTTTGCCAGTAGCATCATCTGATATTTTTCCCAAGAGGGAAGGGGTGTAAAGAGGGTATACAGACAATGGCTGGTTTCGCAATGTGCTTGATTTGAAAGAACTCACTCCAAGATAGCATGAAACTTCACCCCTACACTGGGTGAAAGTGCTGTGACTTTGTGACTGTTGGTCCTATCTCTTGATGCCTTTTTAAAATTGTTACTTTTACACCTAATCCGTTTGAGAAAGGAAGGGTGAGTAGTGAATAGTCATCATATGACCTTTTTAATTCGGCCTGGATTCCAAAGAGGAGTTTCTTTACCAGACACTGGGATAAGCAGGAAAAGTGCTCAGCTCTCTGTAGCTGGCATATACAGGACTTGGGAGGAAAGGGCTGGGGGAGGGGAGCTGGAGGCCTGCCAGCTGAAAGGAGACACTGCTGCGTTGCTGAGTTAATTCTCTATAAAAGATACAAGCTTAGGCCTGGTCTAGACTGGAGGGGTCGGGGGTGGGGATCGATCTAAGTTATGCAACTTCAGCTACGTCAATAACGTAGCTGAAGTCGACGTACTTAGATCTACTCACCGCTGTGTCTTCACTGCGGTGAGTCGACTGCTACCGCTCCCCCATCGACTCTGCCTGCGCCTCTCCCGGTGGTGAAGTACAGGAGTTGACGAGAGAGCACTCGGGGTCGATTTATCGCATCTAGACTAGACGTGATAAATTGACCCCTGCTGGATTGATCGCTGCCCGCTGATCCAGTGAGTAGTATAGACATACCCTATGAAAAGACAGCTGTGGTCTCTCAGCAACTCTGACACATACCTGCACCACACCATGTCAATCCCATTGTAGTCCTCCGACAGCTAAAACAAGTGCTTTTCTGTAGATCGGTCTAATGCAAAGCTGGCTAAGGGATCAGCCTGTATTTCAGAAGGCAGCACCAGTACGGCAAATGTACTGGAGTTGGGTGAATACTACAAAACATGTCCTGGCATTTGTGCTCTGATTTCAAGGTGAATTTTCTTTGGCGCTGCTCAAGCCCCTTCTATAGTCTCTTTCCAGGGACTTTTGAGCAATGTCATATTCACTGGCAGAAAGTTAAAGTGAAGCTGAAAGCTCAACTGCTCACACCAGACTGGAGTATTTTTAATAATGTAACTTTAGCGCCCTCGTGGCCAAGATGGAGTCTACTCTGCAGGCAGCTCTGGCCAAGAGAAGGCGTGCGCAGGAATGCAGCAGGAGAAATCCCTTCCACCCCAGGGGCACCTGTTCCAAACCCCCCCGAGTGAACACACACCCCCACAGGAAAAGTACAGTGGATATAACAAGGGAAATATTTATTTACAGAGGGATGAGAGGAGAAAAACAACAAGGGGAAATATAGGGGAAGCAGTAAAACAGGGCTGCATCCAAGCCAAGGCCCCACAGGCCCAGTGGTAGCACAGTCTGGAAGGGCAGACACGGAGCAATGTGTCTGCACACAGAGTTCAGGAGTCCTGAGCAAAGTTCCAGTCCAGTGGTGAGTCTTGAGTGCTCCTGGTCGTCTTCGGCGCCAGTGAACTTTCCCCCAACAAACCCCTCCGGTGCCCTCTTCTGCCGCTCTCTGCAAAGCCACACAGAACGACCACCTCCCCACTTAACTAGCTAGCAACCTCCCTCCTTGTCCCCAGTGCAGAGTCACAAGCCCCGGCCTGTCCTTCTCGGGCAATTCCTCCCTGGCACAGTGCTCCTCCTGGTTCCTGTCCTGGGGTGTCCCCGATCGGCCCTGTCCTTCCCAGGCTTCCGGCAGGTTCTCTGCTGCTTCACTTTTCCAGGGCCTGCCGGCTGCCTCTCCCTCTCCCTGGAGCTCCAGCGCTGCCCCCTGGAGTTTCCCTCCTTTTTTCTTACTCTCCCCCTCCCCCTTAGGAAAAAAGATTTAAAGGGCTATGCTCTCTAAACCCCAAAGGGGTTACAATAATATGCAATGGGGCAGCAGAGATGTAGAGTTCCCAAATCCCCTCCCCAGTTAAACTAGCCAAACAAGGACCTGAACAAACCCTTAACCCCTGGGCAGTTACTTTGTGCCAGCATGACAACAGAAAAATGAATGGGCCACTCTGCGCTCATCCAGTAAACGTTACAATAGCCTGATGTTCCTAGCAACCACATCTGAAGGAGTGCCTGGGGGGCACACAAAAGGAAGGGTTTGATTTTTTGCAAACCCCCTAATCCTGTTTATCTGCTCTTTCTCCCTGAGGTGCTACTTCAAGCCCTTCTGTTGATTCCATCAGTTACTCTCCCCCCAAAAGGCACAGGAGACAAAAGCATGTGGCTTATGCGCCCAATATCAGACAACCAACGCAACTCAGATTTTGCATATCAAGCATCAAATGCTGGCAGCAAATTCTTCATTATAAAGTCACAAAGTTCACTTTAAAAATAACAAACCTATATAACATGAATTGAATAAATGTGGAGAATGACTAAGTGTGAGGAAACTGTGATACCCTCAGAGTGAAAATCAGTTATTTGCTCAGCTCCACTGTTAATGAACTTAGACTGTCTAGTTCAAGCCAGGAACAGAACACCAAAAATTGCTCCCTGATATTTACCAATCAGGAGCTAGATTAAGTAGATCACCCAATGCTAAAACGTTAGTATTTGAATATCAGACCCATTGGACCAAGAGCTTGCTAGGAGGACGTGTATATTTAAGGAAATCTCAGGGCTTCTTTATTTTGCTGGACCCTGGGTGCAGCAGGTGGCAAACAAGTCTAGGGGTACTATGGCAAGATGGAAGTGGGTCCAGAAATTCTTCTTTTGTAACATGGGGTCGTAGTATGGAAAAAGTTGAGAACGGCTAGGTTCAATGCACTGAAGCCACTAGAAGGTGGAGCTGTGTGAAATATTCATAACAAAACTAAAAATGAGCTTGTGGCATTTCTATGAAAATAGAACTTGGCAGTGGGAGATGAACACATTGGGCATGCAGTGAAGTGAGTGTGGCAGTCGGCATGAAGAGAGAAATAAGCACAGTATTGTCGCCACTCTTGGGAGGCCCATACAAATGCTGAGCTGGTTTCACAGTGCGTTTTCTAGTTGCAAACTGGGTTGGTTGGGACAAGTCATATAATTTAAGTCATATTGTATTATTTCTATTTCCCTGATTTAGCTGCTTTCCAGAGGCCTTGCTGACTGTTTCTCAGAGTGTGGAGTTCAGTTGGTCTTAGGAAGATGGGCAGGAAGATGGTTCTTTTACCTTCACACTAATAATTAGACAGCTTGGAGTCAGAGTTAGTGGAGGTGGAAGGGTTCAAATCTGGACCCCTGGTAAGGTTCCTCCTGAGGTTCACCTTCAGAGTTAAGGCTGGGCAAGGGTTGGGTTCAAGTTTGATGGCACTGGGTTCATGCCATCCCTGACATCCAGGGACTTGACTGAACTGGCTCTGGAAAACTGGCCTGGATTTTATGCACCAAACCAAAGAACAACTCCTTCTCCTCTCTGCCCCATGTCCCCAATATTTTGCAGAAAAGCAACTTTTCAAGGAGGTGAAAATGCACGGAATGAAATGGCAAAGGCTTTTCCACTCAGTTCTGCATACTTCTGCCTTCACCCCGCATCATATGCATAGCACAACTTGTAGGTTAACAAGTTAGAAATATGAACCCTTTAACTAAATAGAAGCTAGGGGAAGAAACCATAAGAAAATGTAAACAATGTTTTGATTTATTTAAAAAAAATTGGCAAACTATCTCAGGGAAAAAATACTTCCTGTATAATGTGGCTCTAAGGGTTAGAACAAACCTCTGTCCAAATGCAAATAAGGATTTAGTTGTTATAAAGAATGTCTGCCAAAGCACCCAAAAGTCTTGAACATGGAGTTTTGTGACATTATTTAGATTCAATTGCTGCCAAATACCAGGGGTGCTTCACAATCTGTGCTGGGCTCTTTGGGCCAACACACCTAACTTTTCTAAAAGCAGCTGCATTAGTGGCTCTATTATTACAGTGGCTGAAAAGGCAGCATTTCCATCCATGGTGGGGCTAGGTTGGACACAGGGCTTTGTGTTCAAAGCTGAATCAGGAGATTCAAATCTGATAGTGCAGCAATCTCACCAGCTGTTCTAGTAGGTCAGGGGTCGGCAACCTTTCAGCAGTGGTGTGCCGAATCTTCATTTATACACTCTAATTTAAGGCTTTGCGTGCCGGTCATATGTTTTAACGCTTTTTAGAAGGTCTCTCTATAAGTCTATAATATATAACCAAACTACTGTTATATGTAAAGGATGGCCTGCTGGGACTCCAGGCCCGAAAGCAGGATGAGCAAGGGCTGGAAACCAAGATTGGCAGCTGAGGTGAGTGGAGTAGGTGGCTGGTAGGCCTGAGCAGGGCTGGAGGCCTGGACCCTGTCTGCAAGAGAGCCTCCAACCGGAAGCAAGGTGAGTGGAGCTGCGCAGTAGAGACCCCTGCTGGCGAGGGGCCAGCAGCCAGAACCCCCAGAGCAACGACTGGCTCGGCCTGCCGCCACTCTGGGGTTTCTGCCAGCTGAGGTCTCAGCCCGCTGCCAGCCTGGGGTTCCTTAACAAGAGGGGTGTGTATTCCAACCACCAATGTGTTGCATACTACTCTTAGTGCTACCTTAATATGCACTAGCGAACTTTTAGTGCATGCCAGCTAGGTCTACATGGCCAGCTAACATGCAATGCAGTGTGGTTTAGAATTCACACTCTCTAGTGCATATCAACGCACTTGTAGACAAGCCCTCTATCTCTCTCTCATCAGTTGCAGTGTGAGTGGAGCTCATCCAAATAATGTATTCAGTGAATTTCGAGCTAGTTTTCAAACAATTCCAGAAGGCTTGTCTCTCTCACCAATAGAAGTTGGTCCAATAAAGACAGGACCTCACCCACCTTATCTCTCTCTCCTTCCATTTTCAGTTATTTGCCCATTTTTATTCTCTGAAGTTTGTTCGTAGTCACCTTAGTTTTTTCTCATGTAAGTTAATTCCGTCTCTCACAGGCTCTGGTCACTCTGGGGAAGCTGAACACCTTTACTGAATTTAATGCAATAAGTGTTTTGTCCTTTTTGGAAAAGAAAGTAATCACTTGGCTTGCTGTGCTCTTTATTTCATCTTCCACTTTGATCTGTTCTGTTCCCCTCCCCCATCTTGCTCCCTTGCATGTTCCCTACTCCCTGCACTTGTACATACTTTCCTGACATCGAGTTCCCCTGGTTTCCCGGACTCTCCCTGTGGCAGTTCCCATTATTCTTCCCAAGTGATGGCTCCTCCTCGTGGTAGTTCCAGTCCTTGGCGATGCTTTGTTTCTCCTCCCACTCTTGTGTCGCGATGGCCTCTAGGCGAGGCAACTTGGCTTGTTCCTGCTCCTTGTTTCCTAGCTGCTTCTTCAGGCTTTCAGGCTTCCAGGCTTTTATGATTAGTTGGAAACAAGGAGGATCCTGCACTATGTGACTTCCCAGCGCTTTGCAGGTCACCAACAGTGATACACAGAACACCATTTGGGAACTAGCTCTTCTTGGCCAGCACAGCAGAATGTGTGGGGCTGAGGGGGCAGTAATCTGCTGTGGGTATAGAAAAATAGAAAATCATTGTCCTCCTGGAGCAAGCGAGGAGCACAAAGCCACCAGGACTACTCCTGGGGTGATGCAGTTTATGCCCCAGGCCTTGCTCAGGCCTTTGGGAGTTCACAGCAGGAGCTGAGCTTCTTTGAGAATCTGGCCCTTAGTGGTTAGTGTGGGGCTGAGAATAAGGAATTCTGGGTTCTGTGCCCAGCTCTGCTAGTGACCAACCCTGTGACCTTAGGCACATCCCTGTGAAGCTGTTTCCCCTCCTGCAAACTGGGAGGCAGAGATCCCTCATTTGTGGCTAGAGGAAGGGTCACTGTCTGCCTGCCCATACTGATCACTACAGAGGGATGGGGCAGTAGATAGTCCCACAGGGGATGAAGACAGCAGAGAGCTGCTGCATTTTGCTGCCCAGCTTCTGGCTGCCTCTTCCAAACAAGCCCATCTGTCAGTGACCTTCCATGAACTCTTTTGCAAGACAAATATAACATGTAAAGTAAGCAAAGGCATTAGCTCTCAGGCTCTGCAGTATGCTTAGGACATAAACAGAATGCTCCCTTTCCATTAGTTAAGGGTTACAGTTTTAAACTGGAGGAGCCCATTTCCTCAGAGTCTAACAGCTTTAGGATTAAATGTTCACTGGGTCTGAGTTGCTGGAATTCCTCCATAATGGCTGTAGTCAGCAGCTGGGAGATGTTTAGGGCTGGAGAGATTAGTCTATAGCTGCAGGAGAGACCCAAACGTTACAAAAGAATGTAGATTGGAGGTGGGGTGGGGGGGTTAGTTAAGTGTGAAGAACCGTATTTAATTCACATTATACTGTGGATTAACAAATCACAGCTGCTGAAAGGGGCTTTCATGGCTAGTCCAGATGCCAAACGCTCTTGTGTCCCAGGAGAAATCAATCGCTGTTTCAAACATACATTTCTATGTTGGCCCATGTGTGCCAAGCTGTGCTGCACCATTTCAGCCACCGAGCTGGAGGCTCCAGCCACACATTTATGGTAATATCTGCGTTCAGTGGGGAGCACTTCAAGTTGTTCCGAAATGTGATGCCCAGTAAGAACTTGATTTGCCTTGGTCTGAAAACATCTGAGTTTCTACCATAAATGACCTGCTTATTTGGTGCAAGACTAGGAATGTCCCTTTTGCCTCTTTGCTAAGAACCAGTTTGTTCATTTCAAGCATGCTTTGAGAATTTGGTTCATTCCTCGGATGGCTCCCACTACAGCTAGAGCAGCTGATATAAATGAATAGGTATCCCTGGGATACTTGGAGACAACTCATGAGTTTTACAGATGAGAAACACCTGCACTGTATACTGTGACCCAGAGAACACTTACGTCTGTGTGGATGGGTGCACATGTGTGTGCATGAACATATCTGTGCACAAGCATGATACGGATACGAGTGTGTGCATGCATGTTTGTGTGTATGTATGTATGTGCGTGTGTGTGAGAATTGTCCTAGGTGTCACCAGTGTTGTCAGATGTTTGGCTGCATGTGTGTTCTCCCGTGTGTTCTACCGTGTGCTGTCCCAGCTCTGCGCAGACAGCTGGCAAAGCAGACCTCGAGCAAACCACCCAATAAATTTACAGACTTGGCTTGTAGAAAAGGCACTTGGTCAGGTTTATTGCTGATGAAGCACAGTGCTAATGCCCCGGCTCAATGGTTACAGGTACACTAATACATGTATGCTTGTGACAATGGACCAGCTCAGATAGTGGTGGGACTTTTCACTATCAAACAAAGACACTCCCTCTGAGGGTATGTCTACACTACGGGATTAATCCGAATTTATATAATTCGAATTTAGAAAACCGATTTTATAAATTCGAATGTATTCGGCCACACTAGGCACATTAATTCGGTGGTGTGCGTCCAAGCTACCGTACTAGCATCGATTTCCAGAGCGTTGCATTGTGGGTAGCTTTCCCATAGCTATCCCATAGTTCCCGCAGTCTCCACCCCCCTTGGAATTCTGGGTTGAGACCCCAGTGCATGATGGGGCAAAAAACATTGTCGCAGGAGGTTCTGGGTACAGCCTCCCCTCCCTCCCTGAAAGCAACGGCAGACAACCGTTTCGCGCCTTTTTCCTGGGTGAACAGTGCAGACGCCATACCACGGCAAGCATTTTGCTGCCCAGCTTCTGGCTGCCTCTTCCAAACAAGCCCATCTGTCAGCGACCTTCCATGAACTCTTTTGCAAGACAAATATAACATGTAAAGTAAGCAAAGGCATTAGCTCTCAGGCTCTGCAGTATGCTTAGGACATAAACAGAATGCTTCCCTTTCCATTAGTTAAGGGTTCATTAAAAACGCTTGCTTTTAAACCATGTTTTATATTTTAAAAGGTAAACTCACCTGAGGTCCCTTCCATGGGGTCAGGGTCTTGGGTACTGGCTTGGGAGGGTACTTCAGTCAGGCTGAGAAAAAGATCCTGGCTGTTGGGGAGAACGGAGTGCTGGGTGCTCTCTGCAAGCTCGTCCTCCTCCTCTTCCCCATCCGCAGAATCCTCAGGTGTAGCTGCTGAGACTATCCCCGACCCGGAATCCACGGTCACAGGTGGGGTAGTGGTGGCGGCCCCCCCCCAGAATTGCATTTAGCTCGGCGTAGAAGCGGCATGTCCGCGGCTCTGACCCGGAGCGACCGTTTGCCTCCTTTGCTTTTTGATAGGCTTGTCTGAGCTCCTTGACTTTCACGCGGCACTGATCTGAGTCCCTATTGTGGCCTCTCTCCATCATGCCCTTGGAGATTTTTTCAAAAGTTTTGGCATTTCGTCTTTTAGAACGAAGTTCTGCTAGCACTGAATCCTCTCCCCATATAGCGATCAGATCCAGTACCTCCCGTGCGGTCCATGCTGGTGCTCCTTTTCGATTATCAGCCTGCATGGTTACCTGTGCTGATGAGCTGAGGTATCTGTGGTATCTGTGGTCACCTGTGCTCTCCACGCTGTGCAAACAGGAAATGAAATTCAAATTCTCCTGGGGCTTTTCCTTTTCCTGTCTACCTGGCCAGTGCATGCGAGTTCAGATTGCTGTCCAGAGAGGTCACAATGGTGCTCTGTGGGATAGCTCCCGGAGGCCAATACCATCGAATTGCGGCCACACTAACGCTAATTCGAATTAACAAATTCGATTTTGACGCTACTCCGCTCGTCGGGGTGGAGTACAGAAATCGAATTAAAGGGCTCTTTAATTCGAATTAAATGGCTTCGTTGTGTGGACGGTTCCAGCGTTAATTCGAATTAAAGCCGCTAAATCCGAATTAAAGGCGTAGTGTAGACCAGGCCTGAGATACACCTTTACACACCAATACAAACAAGTTACATATTCCCCTTGACATATCAGGGTGCCACCCTCTGACGTATTAGGGTGCCACCCATTGCCTTGTAGCTGTAGGTTTGATCAAAACATCTCTATTCATCATGTTGTTATCCTGACATCCTTAAGAAGGGTCAGAATGTTCCTGTTACCTTTGGGGAATATGTTTATAGGTGTGGTCTGGTACCACCCTTCTGGAATGTGTTTATGTGAGTGTTTTGTGCCTAGCACCTCTTAGGAGTATGTGTTTTTGCAATATCAGCCCTATGCTTGCCAAATTCTGTAAGCAGGGCCTGCCTCTTGCTTAACTTTGCTTTATATTATCAAGTTTTGACCATTACTTTAGTTCAGGCCTCAGGCCTCATACCCGGCCTCTGATACAAGGGCTTAGACTTTCTTCCTACTACGCAGTCCTCTCATCTCATTTCAGCATTATTATGTATTGTAATCCAGCAGCCAAAAGCAGACTAGGTGCCCGACAGCCCCTTCCCTGAAGAGTTTACAGTTACAGAACTCACATAGTAACAGATGGAGGAAGGGAATGGACCGTCCTACGGTAAAGGTGAAGAACTAGGCCAACGCCAACCAACATGGGTAACAGATATTGTGATACATATAGGAAAATTAAATTCACATAAAAAGAATAGTGGGACATTCTTCCGGAGAGGGTGGATGTAGGTGCATGGGGCTGAGGGGGATGCGCACAGGTGCACGCACTCCTGGAACTTTAGGTGTATCTGTGGTGGCAGGTCTGTCCTGTGAAGCAAGCTCAGGAGCCAACTGGACCTCTAGAAAAGATTTTTACTGGCTACAAGATGGACAGGAGGGAATCTTAAAGGTGCATTACAGAGCTGAAACAGATCTCCGTTAAAGCTAGAAGTATGAGCCCCATTATCTAGGCTCTGGTGACATCCAACAGTGAAATCATTTAAACTTACCTCTCCAGTGATTACTCCCTTCTGTGAGTCCCTCTGGGAATTCCTGCTTCCCCAAAGACCTCCCAGAATACAAAATTCTTCTATGTCGCTGATACCATTAACTGATACCATTAATCCCATGAACTGCAGTGATATCATTTGACCCGCGGCATGGCATTCCAGACATGGGACTAATTGTGTCCGTTGTGTCACAGAGTGCTGTGCTCTGGGGTATCACTGGAAAACTAGGACATGACAATGGTTTTGACAGAGAAAGAGAGAGAATGTTTTAAAATATGTAAATTGAAGGGTCCCTCATTAGCTAATGGGGATTTAGAACATATTGCCAGTTGGACATGCCATCCTTCACTTCCTGTCCTAATTGTTTTGTGGTGGGACTGTGCACTGTTACACCAATGGCATTTCACTAGCAAAGTGACTCTGTTCAGTACCAGATGAAGAGATGCCTGACTAAAGTTCATAATGTATATCAGGTTAAGTTTAGAAATCACTCTGGAATGGAAGATGCTAGAGAAAAGTCAGATCACTTGCTATCACATTTCTGGGCTTTTAGCTCAATGTTCACATTAGCCTTGCAGCTCATATATGCATTTGGATTGAAGATCATTGTGTGAATGGGGAATGTCTTTGGCAGGTGTTGTGATTGGAGGGGAAGGGCCCTTTGGACCGCAGAGGAAGTGTAGCTAGCATGTCTTTGGCTAATACATATGTGGAGAATGGTACAGTTAGGGACTATACTTAAAAGCCATTTGTTTTTGCACATCCAAGGGCTGGTCTACACTGGGGGGGGGGATCGATCCAAGATACGCAACTGCGTAGCTGAAGTCGAAGTATCTTGGATCGAATTACCTGGGGTCCAGACAGCGCGGGATCGATGGCCGCGGCTCCCCCATTGACTGCGCTACCGCCGCTCACTCTGGTGGAGTTCCGGAGTCGACGGTGAGCGCGTTCGGGGATCGATATATCGCATCTTAACGAGACGCGATATATCGATCCCAGATAAATCGATTGCTACCCACCGATACGGCGGGTAATGAAGACGTACGCCAAGGCACCTGCTGTGTGACAGAGGTAGCCCCCACCTTCATGCTGTTTTCTTGTCATTTCCACAAGCTCTGATGCTGAGCTCCAGAGAGAGAGAATGTTTTTATAGAATCTTTTAAAAACAAAACTTTTCCATAGTGAAAAATTCAGACTCAAAAGCCAAGCAGTGCTAAGCAGTGCTGCATGTCGTGAGTTGCATATTTAAACATTAAGCATCTCTCCTTGGGATAATTAATGGTTAATTACTTTATCTGCAGTGCACAGGCGTGGAGGGATGACTGTAGCCCAGGGGTGGGCAAACTTTTTGTCCTGAGGGCCACATTGGGTTTCCAAAATTGTATGGAGGGCCAGTTAGGGGAGGCTGTGCCTCCCCAAACAGCCAGGCGTGGCCCAGCCCCTGACCCCCCCTGTTTCTCACCCCCAACAGCCCCCTTGGGACTCCTACCCCATCCAACCCCCCCGTTCCCTGTCCCCTGATGCCCCCCCCCAGGATTCCTGTCCCATCAACCACCCCCTGCTCCCTGTCCCCTGACCGCCCCCGGACCCTCGCCCCTGACTGCCCCCTGCCACCCCATCCAACCCCCTCTCCTTCCTGACAGCCCCCCCGGGACCCCTGCCCCCATTGAACCCCCCCGTTCCTCGCCTTCTGACTGCCTCGACCCCTATCCACACCCCCGCCCCCTGACCACCACCCCGAACTCCCCTGCCCTCTATCCAACCCTCCCTGCTCCGTGCCTCCTTACTGCGCTGCCTGGGGCACCGGTGGCACCGCCCAGAGCACCCCATCAGGCCATGGCTCTGCAACTGCGCTGCCCAGCCGCCCAGAGCATTGTGCCAGCGGTGCAGTGAGCTGAGGCTGCGGGGGAGGGGGAACAGCAGGAGAGGGTCTGGGGGCTAGCCTCCCGGGCCAGCCAGGAGGATCCCGCGGGCCGGATGTGGCCCGTGGGCCGTAGTTTGCCCACCTCTGCTGTAGCCCCAAAATTACTGTTATGTATGGCACTAGTAGTCACTTTCCGGAGGCTTCGCAGCCCTTTCCATTGTTAGTCTAGCAGAATAATTGTGGCATTCATCTGTCCCCCGCAGAAGGAATTATTTTATTTAGAACAAGCAGCAAAACTGATTAGTGTGGTTGTTTTGAATTCAGAGCTGGACAGGAAATCTGTGAGTTATAAACAGTAGCCAACGTGGCTGTCTCCTCACATCAGGCATCTCCCTTTTCATCTTCCTGCCTTCGGGGTCCATAATGGTTTCTGTTTGTTGGCTGAGATACTATTGAGAGTCCCCCTTGCAGCCATATTTATTGGGACCGCATGGTAATGTAGTCCATACTGCAGTCTCCCCTGTACGGCTGGTCTGTCAGCACACTCTCTGGTGTCCAGCATTCTTTCTCTGGAGCTGTATGGTCTCTGGCTGATCTAGATACTAATTGTTTGAGTCACTTGATGAAAACTTTTAACTGATTGGTTCACTGCTTCTGGGTGCTCATTTATGCCTTGAGTGATTCCTTGAAAATCCTTTAAATAAATCTAAGTTAAAGCCAAACTCACACTCGCAGCAACGTTCCTTTCCTAATGCACATTATGGCAGGTCAGCCTCTTCCAAATGGTACAGTATAATTGCAGTGACTCTCCCTCACCTCACTATAGCCTCTATGGCCGCTGGAAACAAAGCCTCGGTGTAAGTTTCAGTGACACTTTACTGAAGAGGGTTTCAGTGCCCTTTGAATGGCTCCAAATGAAGTTAAGAGGGGTTTTTTTAGATTCCGAAATAGAAACTTTCACGTCAAATGTATTTTTCGGGCTTTAAAAAGAAATGTTCTGCTCACGTTGCACTTCCTGTGCTAGCCACACTTCAGCCAGCCAGGCAGCCTGCAGCATAAATGGCAATACTGTACAGCGTGGGGTTTGGGAACAGCCACAGGTGAGGCTGGAGCGACCTGGCAGTGGGATCAGCATCTCTGTGTGGCGACTTCAGCGGTTTCTGCAAAATTTAAGCTTCCTCTTAAAACCTGTTTCTAGCCCTTATGGCTGCAAAGGGAATTCTGTGAATGTGAATGAGTCTGTAGACAGCCAAAACTGAGAGCTGTGAACTGCCTTGTTCATCTCCAGACCGTGTAAGCTCTGTGGCCTGTGATGACAGTTTAAGTGCCAACACTGATAGCTATTTCACTGCTGATCATGGGTCAGATTGTGCGCCAGTAGTACTTTACTGCGTGAGTAGCCCCATTGAGATCAGAATCCAAGGTAGGAGGGAGGGGACCACAGACAGGGACATGGAGGATAGATCTTGTCCTCCCCCACCATGCACCACAAAGAACTGTTAACTAGATGATGCTTCATTAGCTCCTCTAGAGCTTCGCATTCCCATGCTGTGAAATCCTTCATGGGGAGCTCCTGGGGCTGGCTAAAGAAGCCCTGAAGCCTGCTGCTTGAGAGCCAGAAAAGGGGGGATGTGGCCCCAATAATGAAGTGGAAGGCACAGGACCCCACATGTCCTGGTATCACAAGATTTGGGGGCAGAACCCCCTGCCAAAGCCTCTCCTACCCCTACACATTTTGGGGAACTCCTTGGGAAGAAGTGTGCCATTTTCCTCTCCTGTGTCCTGCAGGTTTGCCTGGCCTGAGGTCAGAGTTGGACTGAAATCCCCTCCCTCCCCAGAAAGCGCCTGCAGTCAGTTCCACCTGATGTGTTGGTCTGAGTGTGAGGGGAAAGGGGCAGGCAAGTTAACTTTTCGCAGTGAAGATATGATTAAGTGAGAGATATGATTGTCATCTCAGGCTTTCTCACCTATGGGACTAAGAGCTGTACTCTGCAATGCTGAGACCTGCTTGCCACCTTCGGGAGGCTTTTATGATGGAGTGAAATCTGCACATTATGAGCCTGTGTGAGAGTCACATGGCCCTTTATGCTCATCTCCTTAACGTGTCCCTATGGTGAGGAAGGTCACTTTGCACAAATGACACCTTGGTGCGGGTTTTATGGCGTGTTGAAAATTGGCGTAATCGTTTGCTTGTTTCACTACTCCTCCTGGTTTCCTTTTGTGAGCCCTCTGAGTTGAACGTGGTGTTTTGGCTGATCTCCAGTGCACCTTGTTTTCTGCTGGTGTGGTAGAAGCAGAAGGGAAATGCAGGGATATTTTATTCCTGTTTGCAGTTGAAAGGACTGTTAAAATAGGAGGGCTTCTCCATAGCCAGTTCTTTCTGAAACTTCCAGTGCAACTTCCATTCCCTCTCCCTCACTGATATGCTGAGGCCCTGTAGCCCTGCGGAGCATCTAGGGTGGAGAGACACCGGAGCCCAGATTTCTGTAATCAAGGAAAGCATGTTCAGAGAGAATAACGTTACCTGGCCAGGAGGTAGAACTCCTGGCATTGGGAAGATATAAAATTCCTCTACCTTTGGCTGTGGTATGTTTGGAGAGGAAAGGCTTAGATGGAACCTTAAAAGTTGGAGTGCTGGATGGTATTCCAATAGCAACTCTTGTGGGAAATGATATTTAGTCTGTGGCTAAAGCAGTTAATATAGTAACTCACAGCCAGAAGGAATATCATTGTGTAATCTCAGAATTGTTCAGACACAAAGGCAGCTGTGTGGGGAGGGAGTGGCCCCAGCCCCAACCCCTGTTCAGCAGGAGGAGGAAGCACTGTGCTTTGAAGTGTGGGAGGGGCCAAGGCCAACTCCTCCATTGCTCCTCCATCTAGCCCAGTATCCTGTTTTCCAACAATGGCAAATACCAGATGCTTCCAAGGGAATGAACAGAACAGGGCAGAGACTGTGGAAGTCAAAGGTTTAGGGACACCCAAACCCTGAGGTTGCATCCCTGACCGTCTTGACTAACAGCGATTGATGGACCTATCCTCCATGAAATCATCTAATTCTTTTTTTAACCCAGTTATACTTTTGACCTTCAACATCCCCTGGCAATGAGTTCCACAGGTTGACTGTGTATTGTGTGAAGAAATACTTCTTTTGTTTGTTTAAAACTTGCTGCCTATTAATTTCATTGGGTGACCCCTGGTTCTTGTGCTACATGAAGGGGTATATAGCACTTATTCACTTTCTCCCCCTCACTCATTATTTTAAAGACCTCTATCATATAGCCCGGGGCGGCCAAACTTACTGACCCTCTGAGCTGCATACAACAGTCTTCAGAAGTTTGAGAGCTGGGGCGCACCTGCCAGGACTCGGGACTTCATCCCTGTGGGAAGCACCTGACAGGGTTTAGGGCTTCAGCCCTGCTCCTGCTGAAGCCCCAAGCCGCAGCACGCATGCCCTGCGGGGCTGAAGCCCTGAGACCCCCGCTCCCTGCTGGGCAGAAGTCCCTACCCTACCACCTTGCTGCAAGGCAGAGGTCTCGAGCTCCTCTTTCCAGTCTGGTAGGTGGAGAATGGGGGGTGGAGTGTGTGTGTGGGGTGGGGGGGTGGCTCTGTGAGCTGCACTTTAATGGTAAAAGAGCTCATGAGCCACAGTTTGGCCACCCCGACATAGCCGTTTAGTCATCTCTTTCCCAAGCTGAACACTGCCAGGCTTTATATTCTCTGGTCATATAGAAGCTGTTCCAGACCCCTAATAATTTTTGTTGTCCTTCTCTGTACCTTTTCCAATTCTAATCTATCTTTTTTTAGATAGGGCGACCAGAACTGCACGCAGTATTCAAGGTGTGGGCATACCATGGATTTATATAGTGGCATTACAATATTTTCTGTCTTATCATCTATCCCTTTCCTAATGGTTCCTAACATTCTGTTAGCTTTTTTGACAGCCATTGCATATTAAGCAGATGTTTTCAGAGAACTATCCACAATGACTCCAAGATCTTTCTTGAATGGTAACAGCTAATTTAGACCCCATCATTTTATATGTATAGTTCGGATTATGTTTTCCAATGTGCATTACTTTGCATTTATCAACATTGAATTACATCTGCCATTTTGTTGCCCAATCACCCATTTCTGTGAGATCCCTTTTGCAATCAGCTTTGGACTTAACTATCTTGAGTAATTTTGTAATCATCTTCAAATTTTGCCACCTCACTGTTTACTCCATTTCCTGGATCAATTATGAATATGTTGAACAACATTGTCCAGGACAGATTCCTGGGGAATACCACTATTTACCTCTCTCCATTCTGAAAACTGATCATTTATTCCTATCCTTTGTTTCCTGTCTTTTAACCAGTTACTGATAAATGAGAGGACCTTCTTTCTCATCACATGACTCCTTACTTTGCTTAAGAGCCTTTGCTGTGAAGGATCTTGTCAATTGGACAAGTTCCATTGTATCATCTTTGTCCACATGCCCTCAAAGAATTTTAGTAGATTGGTGATACTTGGTTTCCTTTTACAAATGCTGTGTTGATTCTTCCACAAGAAATTGTGTTTGTCTATGCATCGGATAATTCTGTTCTTTACTATAGTTTCAACCAATTTGCCTGGTTCTGAAGTTAGGTTTACTGGGCTGTAATTGCCAGGATCACCTCTGGAGCATTTTTTAAATATTGGTTTCACTTTAGCTATCCACCAGTCATCTGGTACAGAAGCTGATTTAAATGATAGGTTACATGACATACCACAGTTAGTAGTTCTGCAATTTCATATTTGAGTTCCTTCAGGACTCTTGGGTGAATTCCATTTGGTCCTGGGGACTTATTACTGTTTAATTATAAATTTGTTCCAAAACCTCCTCTATTGACACCTCAATGTGGGATAATTCATCAGATTTGTCACCTAAAAGGAATGGCTCAGGCGTGGGAATCTCCTTTACATCCTCTGCAGTGGAGATAAATGTAAAACTTTCATTTCGCTTCTCCGCAATGGCCTTGTCTTCCTTGAATGCTCCTTTAGCACCTTGATTGTCCAGTGGTCCCACTGTTTGTCAGGCTTCCTGCTTCTGATGTATTAAAAAAAGTTTTTGTTTTTGAGTCTTTTGCTAGTTGCACTTCAAATTCCTTTTTGGCCTGCCTAATTATGCTTTGACACTTGACTGACCTGAGTTTATGCTCCTTTCTATTGTCCTCAGTAGGATATGACTTCCAATTTTTAAAGGATCCGTTTTTGCCTTTGACCACCTCTCTTACTCTGTTCAGCCACTGTTGACTTTTTTGGTCCCTTTACTATTCTTTTTAATTTGGAGTATACATTTAATTTCAGCCTCTATTATGGTGTTTTTATCAAGTGTCCATGCACCTTGCTGGATTTCACTCTTGTTACTGTTCCTTTTGATTTCCATTTAATTAGCTTCCTCATTTTTGTGTAGTTCCCCTTTCTGAAGTTAAATGCTACTGTTGTGGGCTTCTTTGTTAATCTTCCCCCTCCTCCCCCCACCACAAGGATGTTAAACTTAATCATATTATGGTCTCTATTACCAAGCGGTCCAGCTGTATTCACTCCTTGGGCCAAATCCTGGATTCCCCTCAGGACTAAATCAAGAATCAACCTCTCCCTTTGTGGGTTCCAGGGCTAGCTGCTCCAAGAAGCCGTCATTAACGGTGTCTAAAAACTTTATCTCTGCATTCCATCCTGCGGTGATGTACCCAGTCAATATAGGAATAGTTGAAATCCCCCATTATTATTGAGTTTTCTATTTTTTGGCTTCTCTAATCTCTTGGAGCATTTCACAATAACCATCACTATCCTAGTTAGGTGGTCAGTAGTATATTCCTACTGCTATACTTATTATTCAAGCATGGAATTTCTACCTATAGAGATTCTATGATACAATTTGATATATTTAAAATTGTTAGAGTCAAATATACTATGCTTTCTTTCACATATGGTGCCACTCCCCTACCAGGTAGGTGTTTGGCAGGTACTGCTTGTATCTCGAGGGTTAATACTAACTTTTTTGTTGCTTTCTTGCTTGTTTGTTTGTTTAAAAACTAAAGCTGTAGTTTACAATCCTCTTTCCAGGCAGGAATTCTGAGTAGGGACTTGAAGTGGGAGCTGAGGCAGATGAGGATGGGAAGGGATTCTTCATAAAAGCTAGATGGGTGTTAGGAGCCTGGCAGAAAGAGAGCATCAGACAAGCAGCTAACTAGGTGAATAGGGTGAGGAGAGACGGGAAGTGACATAGGGAGGGTTTTGAAGAAAGGCTAGGCCTGTACACAACATTGGGAAAGGCAGATGATTTTGGTGGGGGAAGGTGAATGTGGAGGAAGCCAGAGAGATTGCAGAAGCTGAGATGTGAGATGATTGAGGGTTTTCTCAGGCCTTGCCTACACTACAGAGTTTTGTTGATGCAAGTTACGCCAACGTACAGCCACTGCTGTAATTAAACCACCGTTGCATGTCCACACTATGCTCCTTGTGTTGGCAGAGTGCATCCACAATGAGAGCTCTTGCATCGACTCAGAGAGCAATGCACTGTGGGTAGCTATTCCTCTGTGCAACTGGCCGCAGGGTGAATTGGGACGGGTTTGCAATGCCTCATGGGTCAGGTACAGCTTCACACGATGAAGGTTTCTCAATCCCATTGTTCCATGGACATCCTACTAGATTGCCAACCGCTTTTCAACTGTCCTGGCAATCTGCAACCCAGCCATCTCTGTAAGAAAGCACAGGATGTGCACTGCTTTTCAGGATTGTGCTGTGTGTTATGAACAAAAGGCTATAAGAGGAGTCCAACGGAGGGCAATTCAGCTGGGGGATGCCTTGAAGGAGCATATTAACACTGAGCTACAGTAATGTGTGTTGCTGTAGTGTGCTGAGCCTGGCATTGTTTGTTTGCACCATGCTAGGAACCTTGTAATGAGTGCTGTGTGTGCCTGAAAAGGAATACATTGTACATCACTTTTTCATGTAGCACTCAGTAATATTATCAGACCGACATTGCTGAACACTAACACAAGAAGCCCACAGAGGTGTGTGGGAGAGTGTGTGGGAGAGAATGAGACAGTGTGTGTGTTGGGGAAGTGTTGGGGGAGAGTGAGTGTCGGCACCCAGTCTCTTTAAGTATAGCACTCACCAGCCTGATCACTTGTTCAGACAGCAGCTGGAAGCAACCAATCCTGAGATAAAAACAAGAAGGAATCCGGTGGCACATTAAAGACTAACAGATTTATTTGGGCATAAGCTTTCTGTTAGTCTTTAAGGTGCCACCGGACTTCTTGTTGTTTTTGTGGATAGACTAACACGGCTACCCCCTGATACTTGAATCCTGCGAGAGACAGCTGGTGTCCCCCTGTCCCCCCACCCCTGCTCAGTGGAGACTGGAACACCAGCGGGAGAGGGGAACACCCTAACATCAGCCCCACCTCCCTCCCTGGCTTTGCACAGCACAGCATGAGTCTCTTTCCCTCCTTCCCCAGCATCAGCTCACCCTGCCTGCCGGTCGCTGCGGTCCTGGTGCTGGGGAGAGCAGAATTCCACATTAATGTTTTGATTCCGTGATTCCCTCCAAGTTCTCTCACAGCCTCCTCTCCCCACAGACCAAGGAGATCCACCCCCTCCCGTCTAGTCCAGGCAGGAGTGCATTTGCTATCAGGAGCGGCATGCTCAGCTGGGCAGTGGCTATATGAGTTCTCCACGCTGAGCAGCGGCGGATTAATGATTTTGCCGCCCCTAGGCCCTGAAATAATTGCCACCCCCGGCCCCATATGAACTTGTTTTCGTTTTTTTTACAAATTCGTTTGAACTAAAATGAATCTAAATATCATTAAAATAATTGAACATTTACAAGTACAGTGGACCCTCGCTTGAACGCACGTCTGTATAGCGCGATTTCGCTTATAGCGCGGGACCGCGCATGGATCCAAAACTCCACGTTCAATACGCGCTATGATTGGTAGACTCGCGGCGTCACTGATGCTGCGATTACAAAAATGCTGCTATTCTAAATTTGCCGCCCCTAGGCGATAATACGCCGCTGACGCTGAGCAATTTCAAAACTTCCTGGGGCTTTGAAAGGGGAAGGGGCACATGTCTGTGTAGCTGGATGCAGGGCAGTGGAGTTCAAAACAGTGAGCAGAGCGGTCACGGGGGGCATTGTGGGATACCTCCTGGAGGCCAGTTACGGCGACATAGCGAACGCACTGTCTTACACTGACACTTTGTTGCTCTAACTTCGCTGCAAAAAGCTCTATGCCTCTCATCGAGGTGGTTTTATTTTGTCAGCAAAGCAGGAGAGTTTTGATGGTGGGAAGAGCATTGTAGTGTGTACACCGCCACTGTTTTGTCGACAAAAGCTGCCTTTTGGCTCAGTGGGGATGGAGAGGAACATGCTGACAAGTAACATACAGTTCTTCCTTTTCCTTTTATGCAGTAAACCAATGTACGACCCTAGTGTTCAGCACCCTCCCTTCCCACTCCTGTGAAATGTATGTGTGACAAACCCCCATTCCCCAAAGCAGCTTATACAGGGAAGCAAAAGAGCAAGGAGATAAGGAGCACTAAAGAAAGATCAGATCTCTTCTTTGGCCGCTTAGCTTTAATATCTTTTCTGCTAGCTGTGATGCTTCTTGACACATCTTTTCAAAGGCAACATAGTTGACTGTCAAAAAGACTGAATTTCCTAAAATACAGAGGAAGCAAAGGGAAAAAACTTCCTTTGAGAATAGAGCTTTAATAAACTTCTGGTTCGGCTACAGGCTAGTAAAATTGAGCATAATCTATTCAAATGCACAGGAGAATCTGTCTTTTGAAATTAGGAATCTGCATAAAAAATCCAGGGTCCCATATGTTCTCCATTAAAACATTTCAAGTGAAGTTATTTCACTGCAACTTTATTTTTAAAGTTTGGGGAATAAAGTTATGAAAAATGGAAGCTTCTTTTTTTAAAAATATGCTGTTGTTTATCTTCTGAGGATGAAGCACAATGGGCAAAATTCTGCTCTCCATCACACTGGTGTAAACCCAGATGATGATTTTTTTCTCAGTGGAATTACTAAGAGCGGGATTTTACCTCATCCTGTATCTCTCCATTTTCTGTTCATTTCCACTGCAGCACAGTCAAGAAAGAAGAAACTCCACTTTACTGGAAAGTAGTTTTATCTGGAAAGACAAATTTCAGTTTTTGGAAAATTTCATTCTCGGTCAGGATGAAAAGCTAAAACCTCAAATTTTTGCAGAACTGAACTCTTGCAATATTTTGTGGTGTTTCTAAAACAAAAAATAGATTGATGCAGAGCTGCTGACTAAAACGGATATGGATCTTGTTAGTTTCACTGCTGCCCACCACTGCAGCAGCAATGAAACTGGACAAACACTTTTTGTCAAATTAGCCAGACTCAGGTGAAAATCACTGTAGCTATTTAGGGGTGGACAGCAGTGAAGCTGACAAGAATTGCATAAATTTCAGTCTGCAGTTGTCAGGGTCTCTAGGGTCCCTGGCAGGCTGATCGGGAGGGGGGAGCCAGGAGCCTGGAAGCCCTCGGAGCACTGGCTCCCAAGCTCCAAGGCTCCGGGCTCACCCGGGGCTGACAGTTCTTCCTAGGCTCCCAGGTCCGCTGCTGCAGGTAAGCTGAGGGGAATTGGGAGCCCGGAAGCCTTTGGAGCCCGGCTCTACTGGAGCCCACTGGGTGAACTGTGGAGGAGTCAGGAGCCCGGGAGCTTGGGAACTAGGAGTCCAAAGGCTTCCCAAATCCCAGGCCAGCTGGCTGCCCAGGCTGGCAGGCTCCTGGGAATCAGGCAGCTTGGGGAGGCAGCTGGCCTGGGAATTTGGAAGCCCTGAGGTCCCCAACTCTGAAGAAGTCTGCCTGGTGGGCTGCAGAGGAATGGGCTGCGGGAGCTGGCAGGCTTCTGTCAGAAGTTTGCCGGAATTGAACCATTTCTGGAAACATTTTGATTTTGATGAATCGGCAAATTCTGATGGAAGTATATTTTGTTGGGATTTTTCTGCCCAGCTCTACTGGGGGGGTCTGTAATGCCAGAGCCAGCTGCGCTGTAGCCACTGCTGAGAAGAACTCTGCCAGCATATTAAAGATCTCTTGTCACTTACAACTCTGAATTTGCTTTCTACTAGATCCAGGAGTTTTTTCTGAGCTTGGAACTTGGATTTGCTAGGAAGATATTGCCAATCCCAGCCACTGCAGCTTCTCAAGTTTGGGTGGAATAAAACTTAACAAAAAAGTCAGAAATACATCTGTGATATATGGAGGTATGACCGTGTAATCACGATTGGCCAATCAGTTTTTGTAGAAATGAAGACTTTTCAGGATGTTCATTGTTCATCAAAGAGCACTCCAGACTGTCTGATCCAGAGAATAATGTGGTCAGGGCTTGCCTTGAGTGCAGTGTGTATCCTCAGTGCAGAAGATAGTATTTGGCACTACAACTACTCACTCCTAGTCCTGGGAAGGTTCTCTTTCTTCCTCCAGCAGGTTGCCACTATAGCTGCTCAGGCATGTGCAGCAAGTAGCTTTAATTCCCAGGTGGACCAGAATCATTTGCACTGGCTGTCATGATGCTGACAAGGATCACAGTTGATAACTGACACCCAAATAAGCCAAAGCTCTACAGCCGCAGATTATCAATACAGGGTCAGACACTGTAGAAACGTCTACACTTACTTCCTGGTTCGGCAGCAGGCAATCGATCTTCTGGGATCGATTTATCACGTCTTGTCTAGACGCGATAAATCGATCCCGGATCGATCCCGGAAGTGCTTGCCGTCGACGCCTGTACTCCAGCTCGGCGAGAGGAGTACGCGGCATCCACGGGGGAGCCTGCCTGCCGCGTCTGGTCCCGCGGTAAGTTCGGACTAAGGTACTTCGAATTCAGCTACGTTAACGTAGCTGAATTTGCGTACCTTAGTCCGAAGTGGGGGGTTAGTGTGGACCAGGCCTGTGAGTGCCCACAGCAGGTCCTAGTGCTATTGTAGTGGAACATCTTTAGATGTGGTACCCTTGGAAGCTACCTACCCAGCCTTTGCCTAAGGCTGACACCTACATGTTAAAAGGACAGTAAGTCTCTTCATATACACAGGATAGTGCAGATTTTTTTAAAATGGAATTTAATGATTTTGTATTAAACTACAGTGGGTTCAGCTGCTGTTTTTTCAGTTTCAAGCTTGACAGAGTGAAAATCACCTTTGGTGCTTTTCACAAATTTGGAGACTCCAGGAACACACAAAGACCAAGGATAGTGACCACAGACCCAATCACAAGTACAAAGTCTTAACTGTACTACAAGTTTTGTTAAAGCAATAAGTAGTTACAATTACCCATGAATATAGAAATGCTTCAAAAACCTATGGAATGACTAATACTGTATTCCTACTTACATCCCCAAAGATACTCCAGGATCTGATGGAGATCTCAACAGATGATCATTGATAGAGAGGTGGTTCCTGCTGGGATTTCCCACTTTTATCCAGCCAGGGAACCTCCTTTATATTGTTGTTCTGACCACACCTAACACATTATGTATATGCATGAGAGTTTCAATGAATATCGGTGTGCGCCATTTTTCATAGGTTGTTGTCTTAGTGCCCCTTATTCTCAATAGTATCTATGCACATCATGTGACCATGGTAACCAACCATCAGAACCGCACTTTTCATGCTGTTGTTTTGTGGTCTGTTACAGTTTGGTTTTCTGTAACATCACTTTTTGGCACTTTCTTTCCAATAATCTTGTAACCTTACAGGGTAACCTAAGCATAGGGGTATGCCTAGGTTACCCACTTATGTCAAGCATTCTTAAGCCTATGGCCTACTATGGCTAAGCTAAAATCTTACAGGCCTCAGACTGTAGGCCGTTCATTACAGCCATGCTTTACTTACATACCTAAATACTTGTCAATCTTACACTTCTATAATCCTACAATTTACATCTATTTACCATATATTGATTATATATGAAATAGCATATGAGTTGAACAAACACTCAATAACACAATGATGAATGGATGATAAAATGACCTAACTGGCTACACTAGATAACATAGTCTGTATCATCCCTTTCACTGCAGTCAGTGGATGGGACTTAGCACAGGCAGAGTTCCCCTTGGGATATCGAAGATGAGGTGTATCACCTTTCTGGTTCTGGCCACCTATCCCTGAAACTCTGCAGAAGCGTGGCTGTATGGGAAAAGCTGGGGGCAGGAGGAGGCATGGCAGGAGGCATGCTGCCAAAACAGGGAGGCTAGTGTAGTAAGATGCAGAGGCAGCCAAACCTTCAGGGTGGATCTTTTCTGGGGATTTCCTTCCCTGTGGATCCCCTAGATTAATGGTGTGGAGGCCTCATCCCCCGCCCACCCTAAGTTTCTCCCAACTGAGAGGACACATCCCAGGGAAGCTTTTGAAGAATTCTGGCCCCTCCATGGGTTTTCCCACAGGAAGAGGTGTGGCCTAGTGGTATCCTCAAAATAAAGCAAGAAGAAAAGAAATTCCCTGTCTTAAATCAGTGGCAGTGACCCCTGCAGAGATGGGACTGGAGCAGAAAGCACCGTGAAGTCTCTTGGGTGTGATGCCACAACTGACGTGCCTTGAGGACAGTGTTTAAGATATTTTCTATTTGTATTTAAAAATCTAAAATACCAGGTATTTACAAACTGCTACATGTCTCTGACCAAAGCAAAGCTCTGAACCCCATTATTGTGGTTGTACATATTCCAAATCCTGTGGCACCTGTCCAACTCTGCAGTGAAGATGGTGGAGAGCCAGACCCAAGTCCGGGGTTGGCTGCAGAGAGGGGAGCTAACAGACCTTGAAAACTTTTTCATAAGCCCTAACTTTGGGCTGATGTTCAATAACTTGAAAGAAGCAAGGAGAAATATGGCTGACTAGATAAGCCAAGGAAGGAAGTAGGAGGGTAGTGAATAATGCTAGGCTTATAGTTTAGAAGATAGGAACTAGCTAGAATTGTCACTGGAGTATAAAATCACAGTGTGTCCAGAAGGGAGGTCCCATCTCTGACATTCTCCTGTAAGGCCCATGCTAATTGAAGTCTAGGGACAACCCAGTCATATCCCCCCCCGGGCACTGCACTGACTGCACTGATCGCACTAATGGCTCAAACCACGGAACTTTCTTTTCTTGAACAATCTTTTTTGCACCGAGACTCATTTGTCCCATTAAACATTTGTAAAGTGTGCTTGAAAAGGCACTCGATTGTTTAGGCCAAGGCATCACGGCTGAAGTGGAATGTTTATGTAGAACTACCTTAGAGATATGTCGGAGCAGGAGCGTAGGCACTATACAGCTGTCAAAAGCATATGGCTTAATTCATTGGGATATTCTTTATTTTCTTCTTTATCGTCATTTTATAACAATGTGGCCTCCAGGTGCATGTAAAATAAAGATCTATAAAATTCTATATGTACGTCACTTGACCCATTATCAGTGATGGTAATAAACACCACACCTGGGTGCCAAAACCTCCGAGTCCCCTGCCTTCCCATTTAAGCCACCCTCTGCAAAAAGTCCCCATCAATCTATAGACTTTACTGTGGGTCCCTGAAGGCCCATAAACCTGGAGTCTATCAGACTAGGGGAAAGAAAATTCTGTCACCCATACCTGATCCAGCTCATTCCTACTAGCATATGACATTCCTAGGTGCAATCCAGACCAGTGAGGGGCTGTGTTACCCCTGCCCTGAAACAGGGGTGCCTCATAATGCTTCGTCTTTGTAGCTTTCAACTTGGGTTGCTCACAATCAGTCTGCCAGCATGCAGGTCCCACCCTGAGTGTCTGTGTACAGCTACAGTCTTGGTCCAGAAGCTCTGACCCCAGCAGCCTGTCAGCAAACACCAGCCACACACTGGTTTCCAGCAGCCTTGGGTACTACCTGCAGGATGACCCCAACACATTCCTGGTCCTGGATTTTCTGCCAAAGCATGTGTTCTGCACTGTCCAGCCCTCTTCTGGACAGTCCAGATATAAGGGGATCAATATGCAACAGTTTGTTACTTTAAAGGGACTTACCCACTGTCAGGGTTCCCCCCCTCTAAATTCTGTGGTACCGATGTGGGGACCCACATGAAAGACCCCCTAAGCTTATTTCTACCAGCTTAGGTTAAAAACTTCCCCAAGGCACAAATTCCTTCCTTGCCCTTAGTATCGCTGCCACCACCAAGTGATTTAAACAAACATTCAGGGAGGGCCACTTGGAGCCCTACCTCCCCCAAAATATCCCCCCAAGCCCCTACACCCTCTTTCCTGGGGAGGCTTGGGAATAATATCCTAACCAATTGGTTACAAAGTGAGCACAGATCAACCCCCCTGGGTCTTTAGGACACTGAAAAACAATCAGGTTCTTAAAAGAAGTTTATTTTTAAAAAAAGATTAAAGAATCACCTCTGTAAAATCAGGATGGAAGATAACTTTGCAGGGTAACAAAAAGATTCCAAACACAGAGGATTTCCCCTCTAGGCAAAACTTTAAAGTTACAAAAACAGGGATAAACCTCCCTCTTAGCACAGGGAAAATTCACAAGCTAAAACAAAAGATAATCTAATGCATTTCCTTGCTATTACTTACTTTTTCTGTAATATTAGATGCTTAGTTCAGATATGGCTTAGGGAGATGTATTTTCCCTGCCCTGGCTCCTCGCTGACCAGGAGAGAACAAAGGAACATGAAAACAAAAACCTTCCCCCACAGATTTGAAAGTATCTTCTCCACTTATTGGTCCTTTTGGTCAGGTGCCAACCAGGTTATCTGAGCTCCTTAACCCTTTGCAGGTAAAGGAGGGATTAACCCTTTACAGGGTAAGGAGGGATTTTATGCTACCCTTAGCTGTGTTTATGACACCCATACATTCTATTTAAAGACAACACTAGATTAATTTTGATTAAAGAATACGACAAGTTTATTTAACTACAAAGAGATTTTTTAAATGAGTACAAGTATAAGGCATTACAGTCAGAAATGGTTACAAGAGAAATAAGGATAAAACACTTCCTA
Source organism: Emys orbicularis (assembly GCF_028017835.1). Lineage (NCBI taxonomy): Eukaryota > Metazoa > Chordata > Testudines > Emydidae > Emys > Emys orbicularis. The sequence continues at coordinate 16,106,278 of NC_088697.1, read as the reverse complement.
GTACTAACTTAGGGCTTGGCTACACTTGCAAGTTAGAGCGCATTAAATCAGCCCTGGGCGCCCTAATTCTTGAGGTGTCCACACTGGCAAGATACTTAGAGCGCCTGGACTCTGGAGCTGGAGCGCTCCTGGTAATCCACCTCCACGAGAAGCATAAAGCTTGCTGCGCCTTGGCTGAAATGCCCGGGTGTCAGTGTGGATGATGTGTTGCATTACTGTGCTGTGATTGGCCTCCAGAAATGTCCCATAATCCCCTGAAGTCAAGTGGCCACTCTTGTCATTGTTTTGAACTCGGCTGCAGGCATGCGGATATCCCCTTTCAAAGCTCCGTTTCTGACAGCCGGCATGCTTATCTGCTCCGGGACAAAGCAAACCATTACTGTGGAATGCTGCTGCTGCTGTGTGTGTGTGTGTGAGAGAGAGAGAGAGAGGCGGGGGGTGGGGAATCTGCTGCTGTCTGAACTTACAAGACAGCATGCTGACACAATCTCTGCCCCCCCAAAACACACTGTCTCTCCCCCCACATACACAAAACACACTCCCTGTCACACTCCACACACCCCTATTTGAAAAGCATGCTGCAACCCCTTGCACACTGAGATAGCTACCACAATGCACTGCTCTCTGTGGCATTGCAAGAGCTGCCAATGTGGCCACGCCACTGCACTTGCAGCTGACAGTATAAACACACGGCAGTGTTTTCCCTGCTGCAGTCTCCGAAGGCTGGTTTAACTCCCAGCACTCTACATCAGCAAGTGTAGCCAAGCCCTTAATAAACTATACTTGATTCAAGGTGAAGTCCCTTACCACATATTTCCAGTAACATTGCTGACCAAATTCTCAGGCCAGGATCTGCTCCAAAGTCCAACAGCTGTTTCTTTTGTCTTCTTAGGTGAAAAGGAGAAAGACAGATAGGGAAAGATAACTTGGGGGTGGGGGTTTGCCCCTCACTTTTATAGTTCAGTCACCTTTGAAATGCATTTTCCCGAGGGTTACCCCTAGATAAAGGTCATTCCCACTGTGAGGTTGGAATTAAGGAATCCAGTGGAGAAAGAGGTTCATGCTGTTGTTTGCGAAACTGCAGATCTGTTTGTTCCTGCTTCCCTTCCTTACCAAAGAATGACCACTTGATAAGTGAATGCCCATCAGCTTTGATGACACCTGGCTAGATGTGTCAACTTGTTCTTTGTCTTTAAGAAACAGACTTGCCTGGCAAACACACTTCAGTCATGATTTCAGCTTATGTTCATTTGTATATAATGTTGCTACATACATTTCATCCTGATATTAGTAACCAGTAAATTATTAGCTTTCAAATGATATCTCACAAGGCGTATTTTGTACAAAGATTATTACAGTGGTGTGTAGGGTGTGAATACAGAGGTGCATTCTATCACATAGGTCCTTTGGTTTCTGTCCTTGTATGCACACGAAGAACCTGTTCTACACTCCTCACTGGGAGAGTTTATCTCTACTGAGGCCCTTTGGCCTAGTCTAGGAATGGGGATTTTAGGATCCAGACACCCAGTTTCCCTTCACTACCTCTCAGTAGGTAGGTGGATGGACTTAGTTCTCCTTCAGGGCAAACTGTGTGAAACACTCACATAACAGTAGCTTCTGAAAAACAAGAGTTATTAAAAGCAGAGAAAGAATCAGATTAAAATGAAATAAATAGTTTCCATAACATTCCTTGTGTGAATCTAGAGAACTAGGCCTCCTCAGCTAGAGGGTCTAAAGAGAAGAAAGGAACATCTATATCTCTAATAAGTATTTCCCTTCTGACCTCCCCTTGGCGAGGGAGACAACTGTGTTCAGGGAATCAGAGAGCTCCCACAAACTCAGCCTTCTTGCCAGTCCTTGGTGTTGGAGTTCGTTAGCATATCGGGTGAGGCCACCTCCACATTTCCATGGAAGCACAAGCAGGAGAGCGCAAGAGGGGAGGACTCCTGTCTCATACTGAGAAAGAGGGACGATCGATGAGTTATCTTAAGTGCCTATACACAAATGCAAGAAGCCTGGGAAACAAGCAGGGAGAACTGGAAGTCCTGGCACAGTCAGGGAACTATGATGCGATTGGAATAACAGAGACTTGGTGGGATAACTCACATGACTGGAGTACTGTCATGGACGGATATAAACTGTTCAGGAAGGACAGGCAGGGCAGAAAAGGTGGGGGAGTTGCGTTGTATGTAAGAGAGGAGTATGACTGCTCAGAGCTCCGGTATGAAACTGCAGAAAAACCTGAGAGTCTCTGGATAAAGTTGAGAAGTGTGAGCAACAAGGGTGATGTCGTGGTCGGAGTCTGCTATAGACCACCAAACCAGGGGGATGAGGTGGACGAGGCTTTCTTCTGGCAACTAGCAGAAGTTGCTAGATCGCAGGCCCTGGTTCTCATGGGAGACTTTAATCACCCTGATATCTGCTGGGAGAGCAATACAGCGGTGCACAGACAATCCAGGAAGTTTTTGGAAAGTGTAGGGGACAATTTCCTGGTGCAAGTGCTGGAGAAACCAACTAGGGGCAGAGCTTTTCTTGACCTGCTGCTCACAAACAGGGAAGAATTAGTAGGGGAAGCAAAAGTGGATGGGAACCTGGGAGGCAGTGACCATGAGATGGTTGAGTTCAGGATCCTGACACAAGGAAGAAAGGAGAGCAGCAGAATACGGACCCTGGACTTCAGAAAAGCAGACTTTGACTCCCTCAGGGAACAGATGGGCAGGATCCCCTGGGAGAATAACATGAAAGGCAAAGGGGTCCAGGAGAGCTGGCTGTATTTTAAAGAATCCTTATTGCGGTTGCAGGAACAAACCATCCCGATGTGTAGAAAGAATAGTAAATATGGCAGGCGACCAGCTTGGCTAAACAGTGAAATCCTTGCTGATCTTAAACGCAAAAAAGAAGCTTACAAGAAGTGGAAGCTTGGACAAATGACCAGGGAGGAGTATAAAAATATTGCTTAGGCATGCAGGAGTGAAATCAGGAAGGCCAAATCACACTTGGAGTTGCAGCTAGCAAGAGATGTTAAGAGTAACAAGAAGGGTTTCTTCAGGTATGTTAGCAACAAGAAGAAAGTCAAGGAAAGTGTGGGCCCCTTACTGAATGAGGGAGGCAACCTAGTGACCGAGGATGTGGAAAAAGCTAATGTACTCAATGATTTTTTTGCCTCTGTCTTCACGAACAAGGTCAGCTCCCAGACTGCTGCACTGGGCAGCACAGTATGGGGAGAAGGTGACCATCCCTCTGTGGAGAAAGAAGTGGTTCAGGACTATTTAGAAAAATTGGACGTGCACAAGTCCATGGGGCCGGATGCACTGCATCTGAGGGTGCTAAAGGAGTTGGCGGATGAGATTGCAGAGCCATTAGCCATTATTTTTGAAAACTCATGGCGATCGGGGGAAGTCCCGGATGACTGGAAAAAGGCTAATGTAGTGCCCATCTTTAAAAAAGGGAAGAAGGAGGATCCGGGGAACTACAGGCCAGTCAGCCTCACCTCAGTCCCTGGAAAAATCATGGAGCAGGTCCTCAAGGAATCAATTATGAAACACTTAGAGGAGAGGAAAGTGATCAGGAACAGTCAGCATGGATTCACCAAGGGGAAGTTGTGCCTGACTAACCTAATTGCCTTCTATGATGAGATAACTGGCTCTGTGGATGAGGGGAAAGCAGTGGATGTGTTATTCCTTGACTTTAGCAAAGCTTTTGATACGGTCTCCCACAATATTCTTGCCGCCAAGTTAAAGAAGTATGGGCTGGATGAATGGACTGTAAGGTGGATAGAAAGCTGGCTAGATCGTCGGGCTCAATGGGTAGTGATCAATGGCTCCATGTCTAGTTGGCAGCCGGTTTCAAGCGGAGTGCCCCAAGGGTCGGTCCTGGGGCCGGTTTTGTTTAATATCTTTATTAATGATCTGGAGGATGGTGTGGACTGCATTCTCAGCAAGTTTGCAGATGACACTAAACTGGGAGGCATGGTAGATACACTAGAGGGTAAGGATCGGATACAGAGGGACCTAGACAAATTAGAGGATTGGGCCAAAAAAAACCTGATGAGGTTCAACAAGGACAAGTGCAGAGTCCTGCACTTAGGACGGAAGAATCCCATGCACTGCTACAGACTAGGGACCGAATGGCTAGGTAGCAGTTCTGCAGAAAAAGACCTAGGGGTCACAGTGGATGAGAAGCTGGATATGAGTCAACAGTGTGCTCTTGTTGCCAAGAAGGCTAACGACATTTTGGGCTGTATAAGTAGGGGCATTGCCAGCAGATCGAGGAACGTGATCGTTCCCCTTTATTCGACATTGGTGAGGCCTCATCTGGAGTACTGTGTCCAGTTTTGGGCCCCACACTACAAGAAGGATGTGGAAAAATTGGAAAGAGTCCAGCGGAGGGCAACAAAAATGATTAGGGGTCTGGAGCACATGATTTATGAGGAGAGGCTGAGGGAACTGGGATTGTTTAGTCTCCAGAAGAGAAGAATGAGGGGGGGGATTAGATAGCTGCTTTCAACTACCTGAAAGTGGGTTCCAAAGAGGATGGAGCTCGGCTGTTCTCAGTGGTGGCAGATGACAGAACAAGGAGCAATGGTCTCAAGTTGCAGTGGGGGAGGTCTAGGTTGGATATTAGGAAACACTATTTCACTAGGAGGGTGGTGAAGCACTGGAATGCGTTACCTAGGGAGGTGGTGGAGTCTCCTTCCTTGGAGGTTTTTAAGGCCCGGCTTGACAAAGCCCTGGCTGGGATGATTTAGTTGGGAATTGGTCCTGCTTTGAGCAGGGGGTTGGACTAGATGACCTCCTGAGGTCCCTTCCAACCCTGATATTCTATGATTCTATGATAAGTGTTAGATCAGGGTGTGAAGGACACACCACCACTCTGGTAGAGAGAGGATGCTAACACGCTCTTCTAGGCTCAGCCAGCACTAACCAGACACATCTGTAAGGCTTGTTCTGCCTGGAGGGAAGAAGCTTAAAAAGGAAAAACTTGCCACAAGAAGGGGCGGTGACCAGGGGAAGACTGTGTGCTTTGGAGACAGCTAGGCACAGAGACAGATCAGCAAAGAGGAAAATAGTTGCAGACCTTGCGCGTCTGAGACTGTATGGGTCAGGTATAAACAGGGATTACCAAAAAGGAGGGATTGAAAACAGACCCTAACCCTGAGCAAGGACACTGCTGGCTGCAGATATGCTAGACCCCAAAGGGGTGTCCAAAAGACTGTCTGAGAGGCTGACCACCTTTGTCTTTGTCTTTTACTCTGATTCTCCCCCTCCCAGGCAGGGAGAGGGAAAAAAAACCTTTTTGTTTGTCTTTGTTTGGGGAATCTCTTGTATGCTGCAAGCAGGGAAGGACTCCGTAAGCAACCCAAATCATGGTCTGGTGGGGCCTCAAGGGGGCCCTCACCCATCACACAGGGATCTCACATGGAGGAAGTACCACAGGTAGTGTCTTCACTAGGGGAAAAGGTGCATTTTTAACATGTTAACTAAATTGTTAGAATCATCATGAAGACCAGATAAGTTGTAGTTTTAACATGTTAGCTGGTCAAAGTAAACCCTGGCCCATCTGAGTCAGAAAAGGGAACAGTGTTGGGTAGTTGATGGTCTTCTTCTGACCTCTTGGAAGTAGCTAAAAGTTGCACAGGGGTGATAGTCTGAGGGTATTGCTGTCTTCTGGTCTGCAGAGTAATAGTATTAGATGGTGGTGTGGCGGTCCTGACTGGCATCCTCACCAGTAGCCCTACTAGGAAGACATGATTCCTATGTAGGGTCTTGGATGGTTGTAGTTTCTGTGGCAGGAGGTCAGACTAGATGACCATGATGGTTCCCTCTAGCCTGAATGTCTGCGTTAGGATACACCCCCCTGTCTAGTTTACACAGGGAACAATCTGGCATGCTAACTTTTGTGGATCCCATTCTGAGGTGCCTGTTTCTCCCTATACAATGAATAGGGAGCCTAGGTGCCTACCTCAGGCTTTTGAATTCCAGGGATTTTCTAGGTGCCTAAAAGTTAGATGTGGCAATGCTGAGCATTGCCACCTCCAGTTTCCTTTGTGAATCTAGCCCAAAATCCATACAGACTACATCCATTGGTCCTTCACTGGGAATATTGACAAGCAGAGCTGCCCTCACAGGAAGATTTTTTTCCTCTGTGCACATCTCCCACAAGTCTTATATAAGGCTCAACTTCTGTTGCCAGACAAGGCCAATAGAACCTAGTTTTAACAAGATCAGGAGTTTTGTCTACACCTAAGTGTCCCGTATCATCATGCAAAGAATGCAGCACAATACAGTGGTATTTCGTGGGGAGAATCAGTTATTGGTTTGCATGCAAGCCACCTGGCTGTTTGTGTGTTTGTTTGTTTGTTTGATACAGTAGTCCTTTCTTTGTCATTCTTGGAGTAGTTATGGCAGAGGCACAACAGAGACAGCTTGTCTTTTTTCCCCACTGATACTACTAATCCTTCAATCCTGGATCTGCTCTCTGAGCAGCTTGAAATATGAGATTGAGTCAGTTGTGGTAGGGAAGTTTATGTCCAGACTAGTGAAGCAAACATATGCATGAGGAACAGCTTCTGGTGGTGCCCCCAACTTGTCAATGATGTGTCCAGTGATGGCAGTGGGGGCTCACTCCATGATACTTGATACACATGGTCTTCACTTCAGGTGAGGAGACCTTAGTCCAGTCACTGTTCCCAGATAATTCAGTGTGTGGTCTATGTGATAAAACAGTTCAGTGTGTGGTCTATGTGATAAAACATTTGCATCAGTGTTGTACATCTAGGATGGTACTTCAGGCTAAAGTCATATGTAGCAAAGGCAGACAGCCATCTGTGTCCTGTTGCATCCAGTTTTGCAGTAGTGAGCACATAGGTCAGTAGGTTGTTGTCTGATCTGACTTGGAATTTCATCCCATTAGAGGTAGTCATGAAACTTACCTACCTGCTTAACTTATCTGCCCACTTAAGCACCAGGTACTCTAACATATGAGCAGGATACTGTTAGGAATACATCATGAATAGGTCAGAATATGAACAAGAGGCTGCTAGACAACTTTCTGACACCACATATTACAGACCATTACCCTCTGACCCCACTGAGGATTGATTACCAAAAGAAACTAGACCATCTGCTCAAGAAACTCCCTAAAGAAGCACAGGAAGAAATCTACATTGACATACCCCTAGAGCCCCGACCAGGGGTATTCTATCTGCTACCCAAAATCCATAAACCTGGGAATCCTGGACGCCCCATCATCTCAGGCATTGGCACCCTGACAGCAGGATTATCTGGCTATGTAGACTCTCTCCTCAGGCCCTACACTCCCAGCACTCCTAGCTATCTTCGAGACACCACTGACTTCCTGAGGAAACTACAATCCTTGGGTGATCTTCCAGAAAACACCATCCTAGCCACTATGGATGTAGAAGCCCTCTACACGAACATTCCACACAAAGATGGACTACAAGCCATCAGGAATAGCATCCCCGATACAATCACAGCAAACCTGGTGGCTGAAATTTGTGACTTTGTCCTCACCCACAACTATTTCAGATTTGGAGACAATTTATACCTTCAAGTCAGTGGGACTGCTATGGGTACCCGCATGGCCCCACAGTATGCCAACATTTTTTATGGCTGATTTAGAACAACGCTTCCTTAGCTCTTGTCCCCTTACACCCCTATTCTACTTGCGCTACATTGATGACATCTTCATTGTCTGGACCCATGGGAAGGAGGCTCTTGAGGAATTCCATCAAGATTTCAACAATTTCCACCCCACCATCAACCTCAGCCTGGACCAGTCCACACAAGAGGTCCACTTCCTAGACACCCTATACCGGAAACCTACTGACCGCTATACTTACCTACATGCCTCCAGCTTTTATCCAGACCACATCACATGAACCATTGTCTACAGCCAAGCTCTAAGATACAAGCACATTTGCTCTGATCCCTCAGACAGAGACAAATACCTACAGGATCTCTATCATGCATTCTTAAAACTACAATACCCACCTGGTGAAGTGAAGAAACAGATTGACAGAGCCAGAAGGGTACCCAGAAGTCACCTACTACAAGACAGGCCCAACAAAGAAAGTAACAGAACGCCACTAGCCGTCACCTACAGCCCCCAACTAAAACCTCTCCAGCGCATCATCAAGGATCTACAACCTATCCTGAAGGATGATCCCTCACTCTCACAGACCTTGGGGAACAGGCCAGTCCTCACTTACAGACAGCCCCCCAACCTGAAGCAAATACTCACCAGCAACTACACACCACACAACAAAAACATCAACCCAGGAACTAAACCCTGCAACAAACCCTGGTGCCAACTCTGTCCACATATCTATTCAAGAGACACCATCATATGACCTAACCACATCAGTCACACCATCAGGGGCTCATTCACCTGCACATCTACCAATGTGATATATGCCATCATGTGCCAGCAATGCCCCTCTGCCATGTATATTGGCCAAACTGGACAGTCTCTACGCAAAAGAACAAATTGACACAAATCTGACATCAGGAATCATAACATTCAAAAACCAGTAGGAGAACACTTCAGTCTCCCTGGTCACTCAATAACAGACCCAAAAGTGGCAATTCTTCAACAAAAAAACTTCAAAAACAGACTCCAACATGAAACTGCAGAACTGGAATTAATTTGCAAACTGGACACCATCAGATTAGGCCTGAATAAAGACTGGGTCATTACAAAACCTAAACCTAATTTCCCCAATACTAATTTCCCCCTACTGTTACTCACACCTTCTTGTCAACTGTCTGAAATGGGCCACTCTCATTACCAATTCTAAAGTTATTTTTCCTCCTTTGGTATCCTGCTGTCAATTGAATTGTCTCATTAGACTGACCTCACACTTGGTAAGGCAACTCACATCTTTTCATGTATTTATATCTGCTCCTGTATTTTCCACTCCATGCATCTGATGAAGTGGGTTCTAGCCCATAAAAGCTTATGCCCAAATAAATTTGTTAGTCTCTAAGGTGCCACAAGGACTCCTCGTTGTTTTTGTTGATACAGACTAACACGGCTACCACTCTGAAACCTGTTAGGAATACAACAGTCCTCTACATGGCTCATAACCCTTGTGGATGCTTTTGGTAAAACACCGCTCCAAGCTGGGAAGACTGGAATCTGTGTGCAGGATGTAAGCCTTAGTACTATCCAGATTTTCTATTCTCTATTTGATTCTTGACTTCAGGTTCATAGTGGCTTCTCATCACTACCAGCATTGCTTCTGGTGTTTGCTTGCTAGAGGCAGGTACATGAAGCACATTTTTTTTTCTGTTCTTCCATTCATATTCTGCCCTTACTTTCATGAAGAGAACAAAGGAAGGAGGTTGGTCTCTACATACTAGTAGTCAGATGTTTGGCTGTGTGCATGTGTTCTTTCTGCATGCTATACTGACTCTGGCCAGATAGCCCGTACAGCAGACTCCGATTGAACTGCCCAATAAATCTACAGACTTGGTTCATCGTGAAGAAACTTGGTCAGGTTTACTGCCGACGAGGCACGATGCTAATGCCCCAGCGCACTGGTTACTGGTACACTAACAGATGTATGCCTGTGACAATGGACCGGCTCAGTGAATGGTGGGACTTTCCATACTGCCCTCGGCCAGACAAAGACACTCCTTCTGAGATACATTTTTATACACAGATACAAACAAGCTATGTGTGGCCCTTTGACGTACCTAGATACCACCCTCTGACGTAGCTAACCACCACCCATTACCTTGTACCTGTTGGTTTGATCAAAACATCTCTATCCATCATGCTGTCATCCTGATCTTATCTTTAAGATGGGTCAGTGTGTTTCTGACTTCCTGTTATCCTTTGGGGAACGTTTTGGTGTCAAGGTGTTCTGGTACCACCCTTCTGGAATGTGTTTGCGTGCATGGCCTGTACATAGCACTTCCTAGGAATGTGTGTTTCTGCAATATCAGCCCTATTCTTGCCAGATTCTGTGAGCAGGGCCTGCCTCTTGCTCACAACTTAACTTTGTTTTATATTAGCAAAGCTTTGGCCACTACGTTAGCCAAGGCCTCTGATACAAGGGCTTATGGTTCAGGTCCTCTTCCTACTACAGTGCTCTAATGCACGGTCTCAGCAACAATAAATTAGAATAAAGTGCTTCTTTAAGGAGCTGGTCCAGGTGAATATAGTTCAGTCTTTCTGAAGGTGTTTTCCCTCTAGAGTGTACTGTATGCAACAGTTGTTTTTTTCAGTTCTCATTTCAGGTAGTTGGAAAGCTTTTCTCCTTGATTGTGGATAGAGGTGCTAAGCCATATGTACCCGTCCTGTCCAGTACCAGGGCCCCAAAGATATCCTACAGGGATTCAGGTATTCCCTCCCAGACCCATCTGGCTCAGTGTTCCATGCAAAATGGCCCTCATTAGCTTTCTACCACCCTTTTTCTTTTCTCTGGACAAAAGTACTCCATCACCATGAGAGTGGCTGAATCCCTTCATTCTTCAAAATCCTCCTTCCTCAGGGGAACTGATATATGCCAGAGAAAATTCCTAGTCTTGTGCATGGCTGGCACAATTGTGAACTTGAAGGCATTTTTTCGCTAGTTGTCCCATCACCACCAACCAGGAACTATTAAGTGTTGAAGAGGGTGGAATGGACACATCTATCAATGCTGTGTCATTTTTCCAGTTGGTCTCTTCCTGGGTGAGAAAATCCTGCAATTTCACATTGAAAAGAGACAGGAGAAGTTTCAACACTCCCTTCTTTCACTGCTACCTGCTGAGTTGTTTGCTGCAAGTCCATGGCTGGGTCACACTCACAGAAAGCAGTAACTTCTTTAAGGGAGAGCTATAAAATGTACTTCAGACTTTGACTTGTACAAAACATCTGGTTGTTACCAGGGCACCAACAACATAGGTTTACTCATCACCTTTAATGATCTCCTTAAGGAGAAAGACCCTTTCATGGTCTGTCCCCTCTTCTTTCAGTGAATTTGGCCTGTTCCATTTTTCCAAACTGGGATAAAACAATGCTGTGTCTTCCCAACAGACATGGCCCTGATTCATAAGCAATAAATGGGGAGCTGAATGATCCTAGCGGCATCTCCAAATGTAGCCCTCTCAGGCCCCCAAAGATGGTGGATTCCTCCCTCCTTAGTGACTAAAGCTGGGTAATCTTGTTTTCAGCTAAAACATTTTTTGCCAAAAAATGCAGATTCAGTATGACCAAATAATTTAGTGGATTTGTGTGCACAACTAGTTTTAGAGCCTTGGTAACCCAAATCTATCGACCTGGGCTGGGCAGCTCACTTCCAAAAGCAGTGTAGATGTACTCTAATCGCCCTGCATGGAGCCAGCTGGGGCAGACTAAAAGTTCCCTACTGCATGTTAACATAGTACTGTTTGAAACAAGGTTACATTAACGCCCACTAGGGAACTTTTAGTCTGGGCCAGCAGGGTCCACACAGACCAGTTAGTGCACAACACACTAGTGTGGACTAAAATGTACACCCTTCTAGTGCAGACTAAAGCCTCATGTAGATAAACTCTTAGTCACCCTATCACAATAGAAGTTCAGTTGTTTCCCCTGTGACCCCCAAGTCACTTTTTTCCAGGCTACAATCCCCCATCCTATAAATGTAACCTGCATTCTGTGTTTCCAAATATGTGGCCTTGCATTTGGTTGTATTAACACACATTATTCAAATGTGCTAGCTTCACACATGATCCAAATTGCTCTGTATGACAGACCTGTCCTTGATGTGGTTTTAACATGGCATGGTCCCAACAACACATGCCTCCAAAAAGATGTTAGAAAATGATTTACAGTACTTAGAACCAATAAGGGCAGGTTTAATGCATATGCAAATTGCAGCCTCATTCATGATGAGAGTGCTGCCCAGCACTGCTAGGACCTGCTGGATCATTGTCCCTGTTGTTGCTGTCCATAGTGAAGGATTTTTTTTTTTAGGACTATTTTGTGGTGAACGTATTTTGCAGTGTAGGAGGCAGAGAGAGCCATTTTCTGTAGAACATGTTTCAATCTTAAATGTTTAAAAATCAAGACTTGAGCTCCACAAATCCTGAGACTGGCTTGACTATTGTGATATGCTAAAACGTAATAACTTTGGGATTTTTTCCCCTTTGTCTTCTGGTGTTGTAATCTGTAGGGTTCATGTTTTCAAGCTTTTCTCTGCAACCATTAGGGCTAGAAACTTACTATCTTTTTTCCATGATTGTAGCATAGTCACATAAATCTAGGGGCTGGGGCTTTATGAAAAGCACCAAATGTTGTGAGACTAACGATAAAATCATTAGAGTTGGCAACACTGATATGTGCATTGTATAGGCTTTACTTTTATTGATTAGATAAAAATGATTGCCTTTGTTTTGCACAGACCTTTCAGCAAACTCTTGCCTCCAGCTTCACCATAGCATATACTGAAGAGCAGCTTTTCAACCCATTCCAGTTTCTCCTCTCTCTAGTGATATTACACAGGAATATTTAAACCCATTCAGCCAATCCTCAAAAAGCACCAGCAGCTTCTCTGCTTTAAAATTTTCCTCCCAATCATAAGCAGTGTGAGCAAAATTGGAAGTTGTAGGACCAGACAAAATCCCTGTTACACTCTCTCTCTCCATCTTGTGTTTGGATGTGAAAGCAGCAATTCAAAATTAGAGAAATCATTACATAAAACAGGGGGAAAGGATAGGTGGGAGGCAAATTTACAAATGTACACAATTGATAAGGAAATGTAGGACAATGGAATGGACTGCCTAGAGAGGTTGTGGAAGCTCCTTCACTAGAGGTTGTCAAAAGGAGGCTGGATAGCCATCTGCCTTGGATGGGTTAGACACAACAAATTCTGCAGCTTGGCAGGGGGCTAGACAAGATGACCCTTGCGGGCCCCTCTAACTCTGTGGTTCTAGGATTCTATGAAATGTGGAACTTAGGAGTGGAAGGGGCCTCCTGGGTCATAGAGCCCAGGCCCTGCTATTGCAAGCAGTCCCATCACATAATCCTCTTAATACGTTTATCTAGCTTTTCCTTAAAATGAGTTAGCTTGTTTGCCCCCACTGCTTCTGTTGGGAGGCTGTTCCAGGACCTCACTTTGATGGCTGGAATTTACAAAAGGGTTTCTAACCTAAATTTATTTATGACCAGTTTATACCCATTTGTCCTTCTGCCAACATGATCCCTTAGTTTAAATAGCTCTTCTTCCCCCCTGGTGTTCACTCCTTGATGTATTTATAGAGCGCAATCATAGCCCCTCTCAGCCTTTGTTTTGTAAGCTCTCAGGGCTTGTCCCCACAGGGCAGCAGAATACACTAGGGGGTGTGATATCTAAAGTTCACCATCATGTTGCACACTAACTGGTCCATGTAGACCCTGCTGGACCAAGCTAAACATTCCCTAGTGAGCATTAAAATAGTGCTGTTCCACCAGCAGGGTCTGCATGGGCCAGTTAGGGCACAACATGTTTGCTGCCTTGTGTAGACAAGCCCTCAGTCTCCTTTTGTAAGTTAGGCTCTCTGTTCCTCAAATGATCCTAGCAGCCCTTAGATTCATAGACTTTAAGGTCAGAAGGGACTATTATGATCATCTAGTCTGACCTCCTGCACAATGTAGGCCATAGAATCTCTCCCACCCACTCCTGTATCAAACCCCTAACCCATGTCTGAGCTTTTGAAGTCCTCAGATTGTGGTTTAAAGACTTCAAGGTGCAGAGAATCCACCAGCAAGTGACCCAGGCCCCACGCTGCAGAGGAAGGTGAAAAACCCCCAGGGCCTCTGCCAATCTGCCCTGGAGGAAAATTCCTTCCCAACCCGAAATATGGCGATCAGCTAAACCCTGAGCATGTGGGCAAGACTCACCAGCCAGCACCCAGGAAAGAATTATCTCTAGTAACTCAGATCCCACCCCATCTAACATCCCATCACAGGCCATTGGGCATATTTACCGCTAATAGTCAAAGACCAATTAATTGCCAAAATTAGGCTATCCCATTATACCATCCCCTCCATAAACTTATCAAGCTTAGTCTTGAAGACAGATATGTCTTTTGCCCCCACTGCTCCCCTTGGAAGGCTGTTCCAGAACTTCACTCCTCTAATGGTTAGAAACCTTTGTCTAATTTCAAGTCTAAACTTCCTGATGGCCAGTTTATATCCATTTGTTCTTGTGTCCACATTGGTACTGAACTTAAATAATTCCTCTCCCTCCCTGGTATTTATCCCTCTGATATATTTATAGAGAGCAATCATATCTCCCCTCAGCCTTCTTTTGGTTAGGCTAAACAAGCCGAGCTCTTTGAGTCTCCTTTCATAAGACAGGTTTTCCATTCCTCGGATCATCCTAGTAGCCCTTCTCTGTACCTGTTCCAGTTTGAATTCATCCTTCTTAAACATGGGAGACCAGAACTGCACACAGTATTCCAGATAAGGTCTCACCAGTGCCTTGTATAACGGTACTAACACCTTCTTATCTCTACTGGAAATACCTCGCCTGATGCATCCCAAGACCGCATTAGCTTTTTTCACGGCCATATCACATTGGCGGCTCATAGTCATCCTGCGATCAACCAATACTCCAAGGTCCTTCTCCTCTGTTACTTCCAACTGATGTGTCCCCAGCTTATAACAAAAATTCTTGTTATTAATCCCTAAATGCATGACCTTGCACTTTTCACTATTAAATTTCATCCTATTACTATTACTCCAGTTTACAAGGTCATCCAGATCTCCTGTATGATATCCTGGTCCTTCTCTGTATTGGCAATACCTCCCAGCTTTGTGTCATCTGCAAACTTTATTAGCACATTCCCACTTTTTGTGCCAAGGTCAGTAATAAAAAGATTAAATAAGATTGGTCCCAAAACCGATCCCTGAGGAACTCCACTAGTAACCTCCCTCCAGTCTGACAGTTCACCTTTCAGTACGACCCGTTGTAGTCTCCCCTTTAACCAGTTCCTTATCCACCTTTCAATTTTCATATTGATCCCCATCTTTTCCAATTTAGCTAATAATTCCCCATGTGGAACCGTATCAAATGCCTTACTGAAATCGAGGTAAATTAGATCCACTGCGTTTACTTTGTCTAAAAAATCTGTTACCTTCTCAAAGAAGGAGATCAGGTTGGTTTGGCACGATCTACCTTTTGTAAAACCATGTTGTATTTTGTCCCAATTACCATTGACCTCAATGTCCTTAACTACTTTCTCCTTCAAAATTTTTTCCAAGACCTTGCATACTACCGATGTCAAACTAACAGGCCTGTAGTTACCCGGATCACTTTTTTTCCCTTTCTTAAAAATAGGAACTATGTTAGCAATTCTCCAGTCATACGGTACAACCCCTGACCATATGGTACAACCCCTTCTCTGCTCCTATACTAGAATAGGGGTGATGACCAGAACTGCACACAGTATTCCCAATGAGGTCTCATCAGTGCCTTGTGCAATGGTATTAATACTTGCTTGATACATCCTAGCGACACATTTGCCTTTTTTACAGTCACATCACATTGGTGGCTCATAGTCATCATGTGATAGAACTGGGTGCATGAGTTGTTCTCTTCCACTGTCATTTCCAATTGATGAGCCCCCAGTTTATTGCAGAAATTCTTGTTATTGGTCCCTATGTGCACTTTGTACCTACAGTAACTCCTCGCTTAATGTTGTAGTTATGTTCCTGAAAAATGCGACTTTAAGCGAAACGATATTAAGCGAATCCAATTTCCCCATAAGAATTAATGTAAATTAGGGGGTTAGGTTCCAGTGAAATGTTTTTCATCAGACAAAAACCTATATATTATATATATATACATATATATACACACACAGTATAAATTTAAACAAACAATTTAATACCGTACACAGCAATGATGATTGTGAAGCTTGGTTGAGGTGGTGAAGTTAGAGGGTGAGATATTTCCCGGGGAAAGCCTTACTGCTAAATGATGCACTAGCATTCCGCTGAGCCCTGAAGGGTTAACTCATTGTTGTTAATGTAGCCTCACACTCTACAAGGCAGCACGAATGGAGGGAGAGGAGACAGCATGGCAGACAGAGACACACACCCTGTGTGTGGGAGAGAGAGAGATGTGCATTGCTCCTTTAAGTACACTGACATCACTCTCAGGAAGTTGAGACAGCAGCTGCCGCCAGCAAGCTTTCTCCCTCTGTAAGTGTCCCCACCCTGCTCTATATGGAGAAGGGGTAAGCGGGGGGCAGGAGCAGGGGGGAGGGGACACCCTGACATTAGCCCCCTTCTCTTCTTCTCCCCCTCCCCCCACCCCACACAGAAAGCAGGAGGCTCCCGGGAGCAGCTCCAAGGCAGAGGGCAGGAGCAGCACATGGCAGTGGGGGGAGGGACAGCTGAACTGCCAGCAATTGATAGCCTGCTGGGTGGCTGCTGCACAGGGAACTTAGGGGAAGTGGGAGCTGCCGGGGGGCTGCCGGAGGAGACTTTAAGGGGAGTGGAGACTGAGTGGAGACGTGAAGGGGAGGGGTCTCCAACATCCCAGGTAAATACCCTAACTACTGGGCTAAAAGTTATGAGGGAGGGCCTCCCCCACTGGCTGTTTGGTATAAGCATGCCTACTGGGGCCCAATCTGGTAGACAAGCTCTGAACCCACTTATTGGATCAGTCCCTGCAGGCTTAGCTTCCCCCAGTTTGTGTATCAGGTACCCAGATGCATGGTGTGGAGCAGCAGCGACCATGCTCGGAGGCAGAACCATAGGCACCTAGGGAACTTTTACTGTAAAAATGTAGGACTGAGGGCATTTAGGCGCCTACAGGGTTCAGGGACAGCTGAGCAAGGGTTTTGTGAATCCCAGTGAGGCCTGATTCTGGGATTTAGGCATCTCACATGTCAGGTAGGTGCCTATATTCTTTTGGCACTCTAGCCCTGAGCAGTCTTGTAGTTTTGGGGCCATACCTAGATTATTTTTAATCTGTACTTCCATCCTCACCTCAGAAGCTAGAGGTACCTTTGGCTAATAGGACTAAGAACAAAATGAAGGATTTTAAAAAATATATATATATCAGGAACAAAAGGAAATTTAACAATATTATAGGTCAATTCCTCAAATACTACACGGAGGTGGTAAAATTGTCAATGATGTATAAAACCAGAAGTGTTCAACAACTTCTGTATTTGGAACTAAATTCTTTTTTCAGTGGTAGGAAAAGAAGATGCTAAACAGCATCTGCTTACATTAATTATTTTTAAATCAGCAGGTCCACATAACTTGCAACTGAGTTACAATACAGTTGGTCAAGGAGGTCTCTGAAATAATGGCGTTATTTCTATAAAAATCTTGGAACACTGGGGACATTCCAGGGGACTGTAATAATGCCAATGTGGTGCCAATATTTAAAGAGGGTAAACGGAGAGGAGCTGAGGAATCATAGGGCTTTATAAAGGAAATACTGGAAAGTCTTCAGAGAAGAACTAGAGGAATGATTCAAAGTTCAGAAACAACATTCTACGTACAAGAAGGGAGCTCAATCCATTTAGTTAATCAAATAATTATTATTTGATCTTGGTCTACAATTATCTACCTACGAGAAAGATACCGGATGCTAGAGGGCTCTCTAATCTAGCAGACGGAGGCAGCACAAGATCCAATGGCTGGAAGTTGAAGATGGTAAAATATAAACTGAAAATTTTCAATTGTGTAATTAAGCATTGACATCAATTACTAAGGACATGGTGGATTCTCCCTGAGACAGTCTGTACATCACAATCGGATGTCTTTCAGAAAGATAAGCTATTTGGGACAGGGACCATCTTTGTGTTCTGAGTTTGCACTGTGCATATCACCATCGGGTCCTGGTCCTAGGTGCTAGAACAACACTCCTAGGTGCTAGAACAACAATCATAATCGTACAGTCTAGCTCAGCCACACGTTACTGGGTTTGATGCAAGAATCGAACTGGATGATGGCCTCTGGCCTATGTTCAGAGATGCCCCCTGCCTGCTGATAGTGGGGGGGCATAGTGAGGGCACGTGACTCCACATGCCCCCACACGTTGCCTCTGCCTGTGTTCTGCAGGTGGTCAGATTAGATAATCATAGTGAATCGATGTCTCGTGGAGTGTAAACACAATAGTATCTAAGCAAAAGAGCAGACGGATGTGAGGAACATGCAAATACTCAGCTTGTTAGGTAGTGGGGGGGGGGGGGGGAGGGTTGGAACCAACTCCATGAAAAAGGAGGCTGTTAAACAATCTGTACATTTTCTGCTACCAACATGAATTTGGCAAACTTTCTCTGACAGTGAAGCTGTGAGCTAGCGAGCAGGAAGAAGGTGCCCAAAGAGCAGTTTGTTAAGTCAGCGGCCAAGCTTTGATCAGTCATTAGCATCAACATGCTGGTTTAATTAACTCTAAGATGGAAAGGGGGAGGTAGGTGAATAGATTCATGACAGAGCTGTGTAACTGTGACAACAGCTGTGTGTTAAAATGCCTTTAACACCCACTGTCCATTCCTCTCCTCTTTTTAAAAGCTGCATTACAGAGACCTCTGGTCAGCTGGCTGTGAAATACATTCCATCTGCAGCAACAGAGTTAATACAACTGCTTTAAATCCTGTTTAGAATTTCCCAAAGCCTTTTCTGCTGTCTTGTAACCCACAGTGATTCATTAGCCTGGTCCACCCCAGGAACAAAATATTCTATCCAGCATTTCTGTAATTGACTTTCCACTTTTTGAGATGGATTTTCTTTGGTGGTTTTTTTTTTTCCAGCATGTGGCCATGATGATTTCTTCTGTTTTTTTTCTCCTTTGTTATCCCGTTTTCTTCATCCTCCTCTTTTGCCTTAGTGCGTGAAAGCCACTGGCTCAGATACCTTATCCTAAATCCATAGGCTACAGCAACGATCAGGATCAGACCTCAGTGTTTAGCCTCGTCAGCACAGGCTGATGGTAACCTAGTCTATGTTACATCTTCCCATACACGTAAACCAACTACACACTCTTCAGGCAGATTTAAAATATTGGAGCAAATCTTTTGTTCTAGTTACAGGACTAGCTGAATTTCTGTCCCATTTCTGGTCTGAGTGTATCCCTCAGGTCTTCGGTTTGTGCCCTTACCTGACTCAAGATAGAACCATGAGATTCTTCCACTCTTAGAAGTGAAGCTGGGGTACAGTGCCCTGTGTGTCAACTGCTTATTACCCCACGGGTCTGAGTTTTTCCCTTCAGGAGTCTGTGACCAGAGGTAGATAGTCACCAAACAGCTTTCTAAAAACAACAGTATTGTTTATTTAACAGTAGGAACAAAGCATTAGAGAGCGAGAGGAAAAACTAAATCAAACAGTCTACACATCTGTCTATCTTACCTAGGGTTGCCAACCCTCCTGGATTGGCCAGGAGTCTCCTGGAATCAGAATCGATCTCCCGGTGGCTACTGAAACCAATCCGGGAGATTTTAATAGGCTGCTAAAAGTCCGGTAGGCAGCGCAGTGGGGCTAAAGCAGGCTCCATGCCTGCCCTGGCTCCGCGCAGCTCCCAGCAGTGACCAGCATTTCCGTCTGGCTCCTAGGTGCAGGGGTGGCCAGGGGGTCTCTGTGCGCTGCCCCCGCTGTGTTTTAGTTTGCCTTGGTTGTTCCTAGGCAAAATCATTAAAGCTAAAGTTTTAGCACTGTCCCTTAACAACGCTTCAATGTTTGACAGGTGACTATCTGGTGCCACTCTTCTGCTTCCTGCCCAGACTTTTTCTACTTCAGACAGACCCCTGTTGGGTCAACCCATTTAATCAAACAGGAAACACCATTCCAATAGTCAGACCAACATATAATATTCCCTGGCTTACAGGGCAGCTCCATATCTGTCCCACTTGGATTCAATAGCCTCAGGCTTTTTCCATATCTCCTGCCCTTCCAGACCAGGATCTGAACCAAACCACTTTACTTAATTCAGGGAGTTTCCTGATAGAAACATGGGGAAGATGTATACATTTACATAAGTGTATTTGAGTCTGTCAGTGTGCATCTCACCTTTCCCTCTTGTTAGTTTCTTTGCTTGTGTGGATGTTTAAATTTCTTACTTACACTTTCTTGGATTTTCTTATGTCCATATACTCAGCCTTTTTTCCCCTCAGAAATATTTGCGCTTGGGACAAATTGAATCAAAGGGAAACCACTATACTTCTAATTTACTTTCTCTCCTTTTTCCCTGATTTAACTCTGCAGGACAAGCATGGTAGATGATTGGCTCAGCCTAGAACCCATCTGACCTCCACCTGCTTGCTGCAGATACATGAAGCGCACTTAAACATCGTAACCTACTCCTGAGCCATGGAATTCTTACTCCCTGCCAAGAAACCTTATACACACATATTAGCTGCATTAAATATTTGCAGTGAGAACAGGATCTCTATTATTTAAAGGATCTTGGCACTCCATGGCATTGGCAATAGGTTGCATTAGACCTGGGGATTGTCTTTATTTCAAGGTGAGGTAATGGCTTAGAAACAACTACAAAAAGAGACTTTCTGTTATCTTGAGTAATCGTTGCAGACTCTGATCCTGCACCTCTGACTGGAGACAAAGACACAAAATAGACATTGAAGTCTACAATTATAATTTAATAGATTCCATAATATAAGGGGACAATTGCTATTAGAGAATAAGGACTGGTTGCTGAGCACCTGCAATTCACATTGTCTCACTGAAATAAAACTTCAAGTGCATAGCGCCACTCAGAATCTAGCCCTCTGATTTTAAAATTCTGCATGTAAAAACCCTGGCCCAAATTCTGTGCTCTATATTCATAGGTTCCAAGACTAGAAGGGACCATTGTGATCATCTAGTCTGACCTGTATAGCACAGGGCAGAGAACTGCCCCAAAATAATTCCTAGAGCAGATCTTTTAGAAAAACATCCAAATTTGATTTTAAAATTGTCAGTGATGGAGAATCCACCATGGCCCTTGGTAAATTGTTCCAATGGTTAATTACCCTCTCTGTCAAAAACATATGCCTTATTTCCAGTCTGAATGTGTCTAGCTTCATAGAATATTAAGGTTGGAAGGGACCTCAGGAGGTCATCTAGTCTAACCCCCTGCTCAAAGCAGGACCAATCCCCAGACAGATTTTTGCCCCAGATCCCTAAATGGTCCCCTCAAGGATTGAATTTACAACCCTGGGTTTAGCAGGCCAATGCTCAAACCACTGAGCTATCCCTCCCCCCTTCAGCTTTAAGCCATTGGATTGTTATACTTTTTTCTGCTCCATTGAAGAGCCCATTATTAAATATCTGTTCCCTCATAGATACTTATAGACTGTCATGCCTTAAGCTTCTCTTAGTCTAAAAGAGCTCGATCTATTAGGCATGCTTTCTAATTCTTTAATCATTCTCATGCCTTTTCTCTGAACCTTCTCCAATTTATCAACGTCATAGAATATCAGGGTTGGAAGGGACCTCAGGAGGTCATCTAGTCCAACCCCCTGCTCAAAGCAGGATCAATCCCCAGACAGATTTTTATCCCAGTTCCCTAAATGGCCCCCTCAAAGATTGAGCTTGCAACCCTGGGTTTAGCAGGCCAATGCTCAAACCACTGAGCTATCACTCCCCCCCCAACATCCTTCTTAAATAGTAGGCAGCAGAACTGGACACAGGATTCCAGCAGTGGTCGCACCAGTGCCAAAAACAGACATAAAATAACCTCTCTACTCCCTCTCAAGATTCCCCTGTTTATGCATTCAAGGACTGCATTAGCATCACGTTGGGAGCTCATGTTCAGCCGCCATGACCCCCAATCTTTTTCAGAGTCACTGCTTCCCGGGATAGAGTCCCCCATCCTGGAAGTATGGCCTGCAGTCTTTGTTCCTAGATGCATACATTAACGTTTAGTCATGTTGAAATGCATATTGTTTGCTTGTGCTCAGTTTACCAAGCAATCCAGATCATTCTGAATCAGTGACCTGTCCTCTTTATTATTTCCTGCTACTCCAATTTTTGTTATCTGCAAAATTTCAGTGGTGGTTTTATTTTCTTCCAGGTCATTGATAAAAATGTTAAATAGCCAAGAACTGATCCCTGAAGGACCCCACTGGAAACACACCCACTTAATGATGATTCCCCATTTACAATTACATTTTGAGACCTATCATTTATCCAGTTTTTAATCCATTAATTTGTGCCATGGGAATTTTTTATTCTAGTTTTCTAATCAAAATTGAACACATTACAGAAGTCTATTACAGCAATACTATTATCTTTATCAACCAAACCTGTAATCTCGTCAGAAAAATATCAAGTTAGTTTGACAGAATCTATTTTCCATAAAACCCATGTTGATTTGCATTAATTACATTACCCTCCTTTAATTCTTTATTAATTGAGTCCTGTATCAACTGCTCCATTATCTTGCCTGGGATCAATATTAAGTTGATAGGTCTATAATACCCAGGCAATTTCATTTACCCTTTTTGAAAATTGGCACAACAGTAGCTTTCTTCCAGTCTTCTGGAACTTGTCCCGTGCTCCAAGACTTAATGAAAATCAATATTAATGGTCAAGCAAGCCCCTCACCCAGCTCTTTTAAAACTCTTGGATAGATGGTCTCTGGAGCTTCCAATTTAAAAATGTCTGACTTTAGTAGCTTCTGTTTAATGTCTCCCAAAAGATATAGTGGAATGGAAAGAGTTTTATCATCTTTTCCCCCAAATACAGAACAGAAATATTTATTGAACACTTCTGCCTTTTCTGCCTTATTATTGCTAATTCTACCATTTCTGTCTAGTAATGGCTCAATACCATTTTCAGGATTCTTTTTGTTCCTAATATATTTTTTAAAACGCCTTATTGTCTTTAACTCTTCTGTCCATAGATTTCTTGTGTCCCTTTGCTTCACTTATCAGTTTTCCTAATTTCTAACTCCTGTCTTATATTCATTACTACCAACTTCCCCTTTCTTCCATTTGTTATAGATATTTTTATAGCTGCCTTCCCTTCCCCTATAAGCCAGGTTAGGTTTTTTTCCACCAGCACCACTTTCTTCCTCCATTGTGGGATATTCCCCTGACAGCTTTTGGAAGTCAATGGGATTGCAGAGTTCGAGTTGAGCACACACACTGTCCCTCTAATATTTAAAACAAAGGTTCATAATTACTCATTTAATGAGCAAAAGGCTCGGGAGTGCAAAGGAGTAGGGTGGTGGTGGTTGTTTTTATTATTGTTTGTATCATCGTAGCACCCAAAGGCCACACTCAGCACAGGGCCCTGGTGCTGGGCACTGTACAAACATGCCAGAGAAGACACACGGCTTACACTCTAAAATGGGGCTGAGCTGTGCCACATGATGCAGGACAGAATGGAGTGGAAAGGGAAGAGGAGAGTGACAGTAGTGGGGACAGGAGACTGCATATATTAGCTGTGTGTACAGTTTGGAGGTTTCATAGGCTGGTTGGTTTGTTATGCAGTGAAGCACAAAAGTCACTAAATGCCAAAGTTAAGGTTGCCTGCACAAGCTTAACCTGGCCTCGTATTGTGTGCATGTTACAATAGAGTCTGAGATTACGTGAAAACATAATATTTCATACTGAATACAAGTGTCATACAATTTTCTCTACCACCTTTGATACACATGTAGCATTTTGTGACACTGCATGCTTACACTAATTCCATTGTCATAACAATCCTGTAGCTCTCTATTGACTTGGAGTTTTTATATAACTTCCCTTGCCTCTTTGGCATTTCAATACTTTTGTCATTACACATGTACTGCATAGTCTTTCTTAATTGAAGTCCTGGCATGTGACATGTAACTATAAAGTTAACTTAGGCTACTATAGAAAGTTTGTAGGATTCTATACCAATTGTTTTGTTATATTTAGTCTGTAGCAAGTTGTGTAAGTATATTTAACTCTGTGCTTTTCATAAAATACAGTTCACTTTCATGGATTCTGTTTGTCCTGTATATACAGAGTCATATACAGTATTACAGGATATGACAGACGTATAGCAAAGGTTATATAAAAATGTATGCTATCATGTATTTGAGACTTAGCATGAAAGTATGAAATTTAAGACAGTATCATGATGCATATGCACATGTAACTGTAAATTTTGCATTTCCTGATTTCTGAGCACATAATTGTGCAACATTAACATTTTTTGTGTTTGTTTTCATGGCATTTCTTGGGAGTCTTTTTAAAAGAAAATGTCTGAGGACACACAAAGGGAGATCCTTATTACAAGGAGATCAATGCTTTAGGATTTTGAAGGTTTGCTCACAAATTGGTGTAGTGTGTGCCAGGGTTCAAATCATGTCAGTTCCGGCATCTTTTTTTGCTGTGTTCTGGTATTTTTAATATTGAGTACCGGCACTATGAGTACACTTATGAGTGACAGTACTGACAGTGCATTCCAGCCTTTTTTTTTTTTTTTTGGTTAAGGACTCAGTCCCTGGTGTTTGCAGAGTCTATCTATTTATCTAGACTACACATAATTAGCCTCTTCAATGCACCTTAAGGGACACACTGGATGGAGCCTTGCTTCTATGCAACAGAGGAGATCTGCAAGAGGGAAGACATCTCTTTTGTGAATTGTAGGAGCTGCACATTTCCCATGGTGTGCAAGAGCAGGCATCCTGCCTGTGCACCATAAGATGTGTGTAAGAATTCTCTTTCAACAATTTTGCACTTGACTAGAACAAGAGGAGTTAGGCACAGATCTGTGCTTCCTCACAGCTGCACTTTCTAAGCCTTCCAAAAAAGTCCATGAGAAGTGTTCTGCAGTAGTGTGAGGTTTTCTGATCGTGATAAGAACTTTTCACCAGACGTTCTTCTCAGTTAGGGCTCTTCTCCATATTTTGTATTTGCCAGAGGCTCTTCTCTTCAATAAGGGATATTTCCTGGCTGGTTTTCTACTTCATCCCCAGACACTTTTGGCCGCAGAGCTGTTCAGGAAAAGTCACAAGGCCTTTTTTTTTTTTAAATAGGAACATGATATTTTTTATTCTTCTCATTCATAAATTAGGAGAACTAATTTAGCTCAAATTTTTATTTTTATAAAAACCTCACTTTCAGGCAAAGAGCAAGCCTGGACAAGTTGAACCCAAAAGATTTGGAAAGGTCTGAGCAAATAGAGGGTTAGAGTGAAAATTGTCGTTCAACTTTACCTGCAGAAGGGATCATCGCCACTCCTGCTTTACTTTTACTTCAGTTACTTTAAAGGAAGGGAGTGAAAGTTGTTCAGTTAGGGAACATTGGCCTGAAGCTAAAAAAGAGAGGTTTCTTCTACACTTCAGGAAAGTTTTTTTTAACAGTAAGAGAAAGTGGCGGTGAAACAGACTCCTAAAAGAGGTGGTTGAGGTATCACTTCAGGGATTCAGGAGCAGGTTAAATACAGCTTCAGTGGAGACAGTGTGGCGAGCCATCTTGAAGAGTGCTGACGGTCCCTATTCGTTATTCCTATTATCTATGATTACATGAATTCTTTCCAGACACCTAATGGAATGTTTCTGCAATGACTTTTAGCATTAGATAATACTGCTGAGGAAAGAATTCTGATTGGTAATGAGGTTTCTACCATGAGAGAGCTAATTTTGATTGAATATTATGATTAATGCACTTCACAAGATTTATTTATTTAGAGCACTCACCACTATCCCAAAGGGAAAAGTCTCTACCTTATCCTTATTTTCCAATGCATTAACTGTTAGGAACAGAGTGTTGAGGTTAATTGCCCAAGGTCCATTGATATTTCGTGGCAGTCTCAGAAAAAGAGCCCTGATCCCTAAGATGATAGACTCATAGATTCATAGATTCTAGGACTGGAAGGGACCTCGAGAGGTCATCGAGTCCAGTCCCCTGCCCGCATGGCAGGACCAAATACTGTCTAGACCATCCCTGATAGACATTTATCTAACCTACTCTTAAATATCTCCAGAGATGGAGATTCCACAACCTCCCTAGGCAATTTATTCCAGTGTTTAACCACCCTGACAGTTAGGAACTTTTTCCTAATGTCCAACCTAGACCTCCCTTGCTGCAGTTTAAGCCCATTGCTTCTTGTTCTATCCTCAGAGGCTAAGGTGAACAAGTTTTCTCCCTCCTCCTTATGACACCCTTTTAGATACCTGAAAACTGCTATCATGTCCCCTCTCAGTCTTCTCTTTTCCAAACTAAACAAACCCAATTCTTTCAGCCTTCCTTCATAGGTCATGTTCTCAAGACCTTTAATCATTCTTGTTGCTCTTCTCTGGACCCTTTCCAATTTCTCCACATCTTTCTTGAAATGCGGTGCCCAGAACTGGACACAATACTCCAGCTGAGGCCTAACCAGAGCAGAGTAGAGCGGAAGAATGACTTCTCATGTCTTGCTCACAACACACCTGTTAATACATCCCAGAATCATGTTTGCTTTTTTTGCAACAGCATCACACTGTTGACTCATATTTAACTTGTGGTCCACTATAACCCCTAGATCCCTTTCTGCCGTACTCCTTCCTAGACAGTCTCTTCCCATTCTGTATGTGTGAAACTGATTTTTTCTTCCTAAGTGGAGCACTTTGCATTTGTCTTTGTTAAACTTCATCCTGTTTAACTCAGACCATTTCTCCAATTTGTCCAGCTCATTTTGAATTATGACCCTGTCCTCATGTCTCAACCATTACATCACAGTGTCTTCTCATGCAAATTCATCTATACTTAGGCCTACTGTAAAATGGTTAAGACTTATCCATCTTTGGAAAGAAACTTGGGAACTAGAAGATTACCTTGGAATGTTGCAATGCCAGGCTTATATGAACACTTACCCATTGCTTTCTGATTCCATGCACCCCCACACTCTCTATTGGACCTCATTCTGCTGGATATAAATGAATTGATCACTGAACTAAAAATTAGTGGTTGCCTAGCTGCAAGCAGAACACAGACGCACGCAGTACTAAATACTTGGTGATTGAAAAGAGCTAGTTTCCAAAAGCTAAAGGTAAGTGAGAGCAAAATTGACAAGGCGAAAAAAAAGAAAATAGAAACAAATGGCACTAGAATTGGGAATTGTTTAAGAACACTTGACTAGATGCCCTAAAAGCTACAATTTCAAAATCTCTGAAGGAGGCAGCATGAGTCTTAAAAAATAAAAATCAAAGTCCTACTTTAGAGGGGAAATGAAGCAGCAATAACAAAGTAAAAGTCATTCTATGACAAATGGAAAAAAGATGAAGATGACAACACAGTGTATATTGGAAGTTAAGAAATGCCAACAATTGATAAGAGAAATTAAAGGTACCAATGAAAAATCCATAGATAGTAGAATTTTGGAAAATAAGAGTTTTATAAAAATATTGCAGGAAAGAAAACGGAAACAGCATTTATAAAAGTTAAACATGTGGACCAAGGAGCTTTGTGGGAGCTAGTTGAGGAGTTCTCTGAATGGTTAAGTTTTAATAAATTTTAGAATGCTGGGGAAATTCCAGGAGAGAGGAAAAAAATAACGTATCAGTATTTAAAAACAATAAAGGGGTAATGATAGCCTAGTTCACCTGACGTGGATTCTGGGCCATATAATGGCATGACTGAGATGGGACTCAATCAATAAGGAACTAATAGATGAAAAAATAATTAATGCCAATCAAAAGGTTTTCTTGGAAAATAAGGCTTGTCAAGCAAACCTGATATTCTTTAATGAGATCACAAGTCTGGTTGGTAGAGGCAACTTGTGTTGACTTAATACACCTGGACTTCTGTTAAGCACTTGCCTTATTACCACATGACATTCTTATTAAAAATTATATTACAAAATCAATATAGCACATAGTAGATGGATTAAACACTAGTTAACTGGTGGATCTCAAAGTAATTGTTAATGAGGAATCATTGTCCAATGAGAGTTTCTAGTGGGATCCCACAAAGATCAGCCCACTGATATTAAAATGTTAGCAATGATATAAAGAAAAAATAAAAGCATTGCTAATAAAGTTTGTAGATGATACGAAGAGTGATGAATAATGTTTAGGACAAGTCCATTCCTCAGTGATCTTGATCACTTGGTAGAATGGGCTCATTTGAACAACATGCATTTTAATACAGCTACATGCTAGATTGTATCAGAAACAAAGATGTGAAACACACTTACAGGCTGGGGAAACTGTATTCTGGAAAGCAGTGACTCTGAAAAGGACACAGAAGTCATGACGGATAACCAAGTGAACATGAGTTCCCAGGGTGAAGTGGTAGACAAAAGAGCCCAGCAATCCTTGTGTGTATATAAGCATTGAGTAGGAGTAATAAGGTACATGCCATTGGTGCATATGATACTGGCCCAAGTATGCTGGAATATTGGGTCTTCTGTGGGTGAGGTTCTATGGCCTGCAATGTGCAGGAGGTCAGACTAGATGATCACGATGGTCCCTTCTAACCTTAAAGTCTGTGAGGTCCTATGTCCGCACTTCAAAAAGAATGTTGACAAAATTGAAAAGGATTCAGAAAAGAATTACAGGAATGAATCAAGGTCTGGAAAACATACATCACAGTGAGAGGTTTAAGAAGCTCAATCTATTTAGTTTTATTCAAGAGAAGATTTAGGGCTTGTTTACACAGTGGTTTAGTGGATACTGGAGGGCTGTAAAATTTTAGTCCACACTAGTGTGTCGTGCACTAACTGGCCCATGCGGACTCTGCTGACATGCACTAAAAGTTCTTCTTTGAGTGCTTGATCGTGTCGATTCCATTCTAGGTGTGCATGCACTCATATGCGTGGTTGTCGCTGTCGGTGACTTTTGCCTCAGCGGAATCTGTGAGCGCCCTCTAGAGTGCCGTGCTCATGCTGCGATATATCAGGTGCTGCCGGCCCTGAACCCTCTCAATTCCTGGTTAGTGGGAGTGCCTCTTTCCCATGCCTCATTAAGAGCCATTCAGCCTTAGGGCTTTGTAAATAGTGGTAATTGTTCTTCATAGTTATAGTTGCAGACAGTTAGTAGTTAGAGTCCCAGTGGGACTTTGCCCCCGGCGGGGCATGCCTCGGTCCCCCGGGTTCAAGCCCTGCATGGACTGTATCAGGCCTATGCCTGTTAGCGATCTCCACAGCAGCTGTCTCAAGTGCTTGGGTGAATCTCACATCAAGTTAAAGTTAAAGAAGCATGGGCTGGATGAATGGACTATAAGGTGGATAGAAAGCTGGATAGATCATCAGGCTCAACGGGTAATGATAAATGGCTCCATCTCTAGTTGGCAGCTGGTATCAAGCGGAGTGCCCCAAGGGTCGGTCCTGGGGCCTGTTTTGTTCAATATCTTCATTAATGATCTGGAAGATGGCGTGGACTGCACCCTGGGCAAGTTTGCAGATGACACTAAACTGGGAGGAGTGGTAGATACGCTGGAGGGTAGGGATAGGATACAGAGGGACCTAGATAAATTAGAGGATTGGGCCAAAAGAAATCTGATGAGGTTCAACAAGGACAAGTGCAGAGTCCTGCACTTAGGATGGAAGAATCCCATGCACTGCTACAGACTAGGGACCGAATGGCTAGGCAGCAGTTCTGCAGAAAAGGACCTAGGGGTTACAGTGGACGAGAAGCTGAATATGAGTCAACAGTGTGCCATTGTTACCAAGAAGGCTAACAGCATTTTGGGCTGTATAAGTAGCAGCATTGCCAGCAGATCGAGGGACGTGATCATTCCCCTCTATTTCAGCATTGGTGAGGCTTCATCTGGAGTACTGTGTCCAGTTTTGGGCCCCACTGGGCCGGTGCAACCACTAGATGAACTAGGTGGCTGCCTAGTGGTTGAGGGCGCCTAAAAGCCCACTCAGGCGAGGAGGTGGAGTGTAGGTGAGCTGGGGCAGGGGGGGCTCGGGGAGGGCTGCCCGCAGTAATGGGGGGGGGTGCACAGGGGAACCGCTCCCCACCCCAGATCACCTCCACTCTGCCTCCTCTGCTGAGCACACAGCCCCCACTCTAAATTTCCTCCAATCGGCACCACAAGCCTGGGAGGGGAGGAGAATTAGAGTGGCGCCGGTGTGCTCAGCAGAGGAGGCGGAGCGGAGATGAGCTGGGGTGGGCTCCCCGGGCAGGGTTAGCTTCCACGGGGGGGCGGGGGGGCTCCCCGGGCGGGGTTAGCTGCAGAGGGGGGGTAGCTGCTGCTGCGGGGGGCTCCCCGGGCGGGAGGGGGCGGCGGGCTGGGTTAGCTGCCGCGGCGGGCAGGGTTAGCTACCGCTGGGGGGCTCCTCTGGTGGGGGGGGGGTGTGGTTAGCTGCCATGGGGAGGGGGCAGGGTAAGCTGGGTGGGGGGTGGCGCAAGGTGGAAGTTTCGCCTAGGGCACGAAACTTCCTTGCACCGGCCCTGGGCCCCACACTACAAGAAGGATGTGGAAAAATTGGAAAGAGTCCAGCGGAGGGCAACAAAAATGATTAGGGGGCTGGAGCACATGGCTTATGAGGAGAGACTGAGGGAACTGGGATTATTTAGTCTGTAGAAGAGAAGAATGAGGGGGGATCAGTGGTAACAGATGACAGAACAAGGAGTAATGTTCTCAAGTTGCAGTGGGGGAGGTTTAGGTTGGATATTAGGAAAATCTTTTTCACTAGGAGGGTGGTGAAGCACTGGAATGGGTTACCTAGGGAGGTGGTGGAATCTCCTTCCTTAGAGGTTTTTAAGGTCAGGCTTGACAAAGCCCTGGCTGGGATGATTTATTTGGGGATTGGTCCTGCTTTGAGCAGGGTGTTGGACTAGATGACCTCCTGAGGTCCCTTCCAACTCTGTGATTCTATGATTCTATGATCAAGGAGAAGTGCTGCATTTGTAAGAACTTTTGGCCACAAACTCAGAAGGAACGGGATATCTGTTTCAGAACTCTCCTAATGGAGTCAGCCCTTCGCCTGGCGTCCGAGCCCTCCCGCCAAGAATCAGCAAGTATCTCGGCATCGGTGTGTACTGCACCCCCGGCACCAGGCTCCACCAGGCACTGATCAACATCTCTGGTGCCTAAGAGGAAGGTGTGGAAGCACGGCTCCCTGGCACCAGGCAAAAAGGTCCAAGGGTCTTGGGGCAAGGGACCTAGTTCGGCAAATGCGCGCCTCTCCAGTTGGGGCTCTGAGCCCCTCAAAAAGTGCGTCACTGACTCAGGCAGGGACAGCAAGTTATATGGGACCGTGGTGCCTGGGCTCCAGCAATATTCAGGGCCCGGGGGCTCAGCTCCACCAATGTCTGGGGCCAGGTCTCTCCCCTGGCCCCACTTGCTCCCCTGCGCACCTCCCCCGGGCCCCAGAGCATCCCTACCTCAAGCCAGTGGCTGCCTCCTACAGCTCCGTGCTGCATTCTGCTCTGCTGGCTCCCGGCATCAACTGCCGCTGCAGGTCCTAGTGCCCCCCAACCGCTAGTGCCAGGGCAGTCTGACCCTGACCCTGCCCTTCCGCCTCAGACCCTTCCCTTTTCTGGCAGGACCCTCCAACAGCACAGGGGGCTCCCCTGCCCGCAGTCACCACTCCTGCCCCATGCTGGGCAAGGGGCAGCCCCACCCCCAGTGAGGCTACAGTGAGGGCAGCAGCGGGGGACGAGGTGCACATGTGATGGCAGCCCCCCCGGCACTCACCACAGGGGAGGCGAGGGGGATTCCTGGACCTGAGAGGGGACCATGGAGCATATGCAGTAATAGTATGCTGCCGGGCGGGACAGGGGGGCCCTTCCCCCAGAGCTCACTGCTGCCAGTGGGGAGAGGGCTGGTGGGAGTCCTCCTCTCTGGCCCCAATCCCCAGGGCAGCCCTCCTGCATCCCAAACTCCTCATCCCCAGCCCCACCCCACCCCAGAGCCCGCACCACCAGTCAGAGCCCTCACCACCCCACACCCCAACCCTCTGCCCTAGCCCTGAGCCCCTCCCACACTCCAAACCCCTCATCACCAGCCCCATCCCAGAGCCCTCACATTTTAAAATTATTTTTAAAAATATATATCAGCTTACAAGGCAGGTGTGGGGGGGGTGGGACTTGGACCTGATCTGGGCACCACCAAAAATTATACAAACCTGCCACCTCTGGACCCAGGGGAGTGGTATGTGATCCAAGCCCCTGCTGGCACTGGCACCTGTCCAGGCCTCCCCGGCACGGAGAGAGCAAAGGCCTCCACCAGCGCTGTTGATGCAGCAGGATGTGGCAAAGGCTCCCCAAGATGGCATGCCAGCTTCCATGATTCCTCAGGGTTAATGGAGCATCGACACGCCTCTGAGACAAGACAGCGCTCCCCACCACAACGCCGCAAATCCCTGGAGTCACAGCCCAGATCCTGTGGGGCTCACCCCCAGTCATGGGCATTGCAATCGCGGTCACCGCCACCCAGGCGCAGTTTGCCTGAAGATCGACTTCAGTCTCCATATTACCGGCACCACTCACCCTCCTACCGGTTGGCCTCTTATTGAAGATCCCCATCACCTGCCATGTAGGAACACTCGCCATCCAGGCTCTGGTCTCCCAGGCACTGCTACCAATCGCCCCAGTACCAATGCCGCTCATCCCACTCCGGGCACCGGTCTCCGATGGCAGCCGTTAGCAGGCACACTCAGGCATCAACAGCTCCTCCATTGTAACCAGAAGGGGACTTCTCAAGTACGGCGGGCTGGGTTAGCCCCTCGCCCAGGTCTCACCGGCATGATAGGGGCTCCGAGACCACGTCAACTTTGGCACAGCAGTGGTATCAAGGCCAGTGGCCAAACCAGTGGCCTTATTGGGGTGCATGGGGAATGCTGGTCATGGCAATGTCCTCTTCCCAATGCTCTTTGGCTGCCACCTCAGAGCAATAGCAGGCGGCACCAGTAGCATCGGTGTCACCTGGCTCAGTGCATGCAGATCGCGCAGAGGTCGGAGTAGAGGAAGCGATACCCACCCCTAAACCTCCCTCCCCAGTGGTGGATGAAGCCCTACCTGGAAAGAAGATTTCAGATACTACAGGGCTCTTTGATTTAGCGGATAAAGGCATGAGAAAATCCAATTCTTGGAAGCTGTAGCTAGAAAATATCAAATTGTAA
The DNA here is from genome assembly GCF_028017835.1 of Emys orbicularis. NCBI lineage: Eukaryota > Metazoa > Chordata > Testudines > Emydidae > Emys > Emys orbicularis. The sequence goes on along the minus strand of NC_088697.1, from coordinate 16,073,311 downwards.
GTAAAGCACAAATCTTTGACAGTGGTGTTGGAGCATTGCTCACTCCTCGCTTACAGACAGCCCCCCAACCTGAAGCAAATACTCACCAGCAACTACACACCACACCACAGAAACACTAACCCAGGAACCAATCCCTGTAACAAACCCCGTTGCCTTCTCTGTCTCCATATCTACTCTAGCAACACCATCAGAGGACCCAACCACACCAGCCACACCATCAGGGGCTCATTCACCTGCACATCTACTAATATGATACATGCTATCATGTGCCAGCAATGCCCCTCTGCCAGGTACATTGGCCAAACCGGACAGTTTCTACGTAAAAGGATAAATGGACACAAATCAGACATCAGGAATGGTAACATACAAAAGTCAGTAGGTGAACACGTCAATCTCCCTGGACATTCAATAACAGATTTAAAAGTAGCCATTCTTCAACAAAAAAACTTCAAAAACAGACTTCAAAGAGAAACAGCAGAGCTATAATTCATTTGCAAACTTAACACCATCGATTTGGGCTTGAATAGGGACTGGGAGTGGCTGGCTTACTACAAAAGCAATTTCCCCTCTCTTGGTATTGACACCTCCTCATCAATTATTGGGAGTGGACAACATCCACCCTGACTAAATTGGCCTTCAACATTGGTTCTCCACTTGTAAGGTAACTCCCTTCTCTTCATGTGCCAATATACATTTATGCCTGTATCTGTAATTTTCACTCCATGCAGCTGAAGAAGTGAGTTTTTTACCCACAAAAGCTTATGCCCAAATAAATCTGTTAGTCTTTAAGGTGCCACCGGACTCCTCATTGTTTTTGTGGATACAGACTAACATGGCTACCCCTTTGATACTTGTATAATTACAGTTACCATCAACAGCCCATTAGCTGGTTGTTCCTAAGTCTGCCATTATAAGACAAAAATGACAAAATCTTCATGCTCTCAAACGTTTAGGAGCAGAAAGACAGACAGATTTCCACAATGAGCAAACCTTCAAAAAAGTGAACCACCAGGTCAGAGAGACTCCCATTCCGTGTGTGAAATTTAATAGACTAGCCAAAGCATGTTGAGGAAAGGTGGGACAGCAGCTCCTAGCTTTAACTTCAGGAAAGGTGAAAGGGGCTTAATTACACAACTTCACACTCTATGAAGTGGCAAAGCAGGGACGCCTGTGAAGTTCCCAGTCAAGCTGTGCTTGCTCTGTCTGGTGCTCAGTATTCTTCTTTGGGCTGGTCCACACTAACCCCCCACTTCGAACTAAGGTACGCAACTTCAGCTACGTGAATAACATAACTGAAGTTGAAGTACCTTAGTTCGAACTTACCGCGGGTCCAGATGCGGCAGGCAGGCTCCCCCGTCGATTGCGCGTACTCCTCTCGCAGAGCAGGAGTACCGGCGTCGACGGCGAGCACTTCCGGGATCGATCCGGGATCGATTTATCGCGTCTAGACAAGACACGATAAATCGATCCCAGAAGATCAATTGCTTACCGCCAGACCTGGAGGTAGGTATAGACGTACCCTTTGAGATAGTTGATGTCCTGGTTAGAGCACAGCACTGGACAAAGGAGCTGGTTTCTATTCAATTCCTACTACAACAGGCACTCTGTGGCAAGGGGTGCAATAAAGGTGAATAATCTCTGTACTTTGGATAACAAATTAGTTGGAAGAGTTTCAGGGATTTTTTTTTTTTTTAACCACAAACCTATGTAGCTAGACAATAAAATCTGCTTTATTTTAACATTGCTTTGCAAATCAAGAGTAAATGCTGTGACTCTTGTTTCTCCAGCATTGTTACTCTTTGTGTTACACCCAACAGAAAAACAAACTGGGTATTCATCCGTTCAGTTAATGAATGATCGGTGTGTTTCCTTTGCCCTAGCTGTGCACTCAGAGCGCATTAAGGCAGCTGCCATGCATTCCTTCCCCCTACCCCAAACATTGGTTTGTGATTACTATTCTATTTTTAATCTGAAGATACTCATCCACAGCTGCTTGTCTTATGTTTCCCTGATATGACTCGGTGCTCAGCTCTGGGACATTTGTACAAAGTAGCCAAACACAGAGAAGATTTCAGTTTGTAGCCTAATCTCTGCCATTGCTGATTTATCCCTTGTTTTCATGTCATTGTGTGGGAGGCTGTTTTGGCAGTGTTGAAATGATTGGCTGTGCAGGCAGTCTCTCTGTCCAGAGGTATTGTACACAAATTTGACTCAAGCTGCAGAAGGCATTCTTATTATCTAAGTAACCTTCAGGAGGAAACAGGGGAAGAATGGAATCTAAATCCCCTGATTTCCAAATTCACTCCAAGTTTGGGTTATTGCAAACACCCTCAGGGCTTGGCTACATTTGCGAGTTAGAGCACATTAAAGCAACCCTGGGCGCCCTAGCTCACTACCCATCCACACTGGCAAGGCACGTAGAGCGCTCTGACTCCAGGGCCAGAGCGCTCCTGGTACTCCACCTCAGCGAGAAGATTAATGCTTGGTGCGCATTGGCTGAAACGCCCGGGTGTCAATGTGAACGAGGTGTTGCATTACTGCGCTCTGATCAGCCTCCAGAAACATCCCATAATCCCCTTAAGTTAAGTGCCACTCTTGTCATTGTTTGTAATCGCTGCAGGAATGCGGATATGCCCTTTGAAAGCTCCATTTCTGACAGCCGGCATGCTTATCTGCTCCGAGACAAAGCAACCATTACTGTGGAATGCTGTGTGTGAGAGAGAGAGAGGCGGGGGAGAAGGGGGGTCTACTGCTGTCTGAACTTACAAGATAGCATGCTGACATGCTCTCAACCCCCCAAAAACCCACTCTCTCTCCCCACATATACACAACACACTCCCTGTCACACTCCACCCCCCCCATTTGAAAAGCACGTTGCAACCACTTGCATGCTGGGATAGCTACCACAATGCACTGCACTCTGTGGTCATTACAAGAGCTGCTAATGTGGCCACGCCAGTGCGCTTGCAGCCATCAGTGTGGACAGATTGCAGCGCTTTTCCTACTGCGCTCTACGAAGGCTGGTTTAACTCAAAGCGCTCTACATCTGGAAGTGTAGCCATGCCCTCAGTTTTCACATTTCCACCACCCTTGGAATACGTTGTCACGGACTCACAGATCGTGCCCACTCGTGGCCCTGTGCGGTCCGTGGGGGGTGCCCCTTTCAGTGAGACAGCCCTTTTCGGGCGTCCACTCTCTCTCGGGAGTTAAGCCCCTCCGCCTCCTGGAGCTGCACCTCTCTGAGCCTTAGCGCATCTGTCTCTGCCGTGGGCCCCCTCAGGGAGTCCACTCGCTCTGGACCCCCCGGGCCTCCGCCCCCGAAGGGGACGAAGCAACCCTGTTCTCTAGACCAGCGTGACTCTCAGCCAGCATAAAACAGGAGGGTTTATTGAGCATTGAACACAGCACAGGAAACTCTCTGACCCTCAGGCCTGGCCTCCCTCCGCACAGCACATCCCAGTCTCTCCCTGCATCCAGGTGGGCTCTGCCTGCTCCCCCTCTCCAGCCCAGAGCCCCCCTGCTTCCCAGCTGGGCATCTGAGATCACCGGCCCCAAGCCCCGCCTCTGTCCATTGTCTTCTCTCCAGGTAAACAGGGTCCCCTCGGGCTCCTGTCTTCTGGCCCCCTCTGTCTGGAACTGGCTGGTTAGGTCATGGGGTCCTCTCTTCATGGCCCATTGTCCTCCCACTGTCCAGAACCGGCTGCTGGGTCTCCGGGTCGCCAGGTCACCAGTCGCTGGTGTATCCACCCTCCAGGCCATTGGCTGGGGTCCCAAGTTCCCTCTCCAGTCCTCTGTAACAACAAACTCCCTCTCCCCCCACTCGTTAAACCAGTAACACCCAGGGAAACCGAGTCCCACCCCCTCTGCATGCAAACCATTGGAAAACAAGGAAAAAACAAGAAAATCCCCCACTTCATCACATACACTATTCAGCTTTTCCTTGAAAGCCTGCTGGCATGGAGAGGCTACGCCCAGGAAAAATGAAGCAAGCACCACTTGCAGCAGACTTTATCAATCCTGAGGTGGTAACAGGCCACTTCATTTTGAATGGTCTCTTAGAATATGTGTTAACTATGTATGCTAAACAATCTGTTCCACCTTTTATTTAGCTGTGACACTCTGAGTACCTTTCATGGACCTCAAGGAGTGCTCTGTGTAGCTTGAAAGCTTGTCTCTTTCCCCAACAGAAGTTGGCCCAATAAAAGATATTACCTCACCCACCTTGTTTCTTTAATCAGTCATTTCATTCTCTTCAGTACCTGGCTCTAAAGAGGGACACAGCAGCAAAGTGGAACTGTCCTAACCAAACCACTGCATTCCATCAGTCCTGCTTGGGTTATCAGAACCCCTCCTAAGTTGCTAGTGTATGGAAATCCCTGTGTTTGTGGGTCAGTTTTTTTCCTTGACAGCTAGCTTTTGGGAAACCAGGGTTTATATTTATAAAAAGGACTTTCTTTAGCGTGTGCTTACACACAGTGCTGCTTACAATTAAATGCAGTGTGCTGAATTTGCTCCCAAGAGCTTTGTAGGTCTGTAACTTCACTGGTCAATCATCTCATCTTTCCCTGGAGTGAAATGCAGAAAATGTCTTTATTAGAGGTATGGAACAGCTTGCATATGAGGAGAGCTTAATAAGACTGGGACTTTTCAGCTTGGAAAAGAGACGACTAAGGGGGATATGATAGAGGTCTATAAAATCATGACTGGTGTGGCGAAAGTAAATAACACAAGAGCTAGGGGTCACCAAATGAAATTAATAGGAACTCCTTGCCAGAGAATGTTGTGAAGGCCAAGACTATAACAGAGTTCAAAAAAGAACTAGATAAGTTCATGGAGGATAGGTCCATCGATGGCTATTAGCCAGGATGGGGCAGGGATGGTGTCCCTAGCCTGTTTGCCAGAAACTGGGAAGGGGCACCAGCGGACAAATCACTTGATGATTACCTGTTCTGTTCATTCCCTCTGGGGCACCTGGCATTGGCCACTGTCGGAAGACAGGATAATGGGTTAGATGGATCTTTGGTCTGACCCAGTATGGTCGTGCTTATGTTCTTATGTCCCTCTCAGCTGATGTCTCTTTGGAAACTGTGAAATGACCGTCTTTATGTATTCAAAATTACGTAGCTCTTGCCACCCTCCTCCCCTCCCCCTCCACTTGCACCCTGGATAGAAATGTGGTGAAGCAGAGAGAAGTCTCTCCTCTCATGCTGACCCTTGGATAATATTAACAGTCAGTATAGGGGAACACAGATTATTGTCAAATTGCACTGGATCTGGAGCAATGCAAAATGTTGTGTTCTGCCATAGTTTCTCAGGAATTCACCTCCATTTGTATAAAGAAATTGAAGTGCAATGGGTAAAAGGAAGAGACATTCAACAGAGTAAGGAAAATCAAATGAAGGCAAAGGTCCCCCTCCCCAAACATGTTCAGGAGGAGAGAGGGATTGGAGCAGTTGGTTGGGAAGGGGTAAGGAATTCACACTGCTCTGGAATATTTGTATGGATGTTAAAGTGTATTTCTCTGATTCAGTTGGTGACAGCTGATGAATTGGACCGTTGTTAATTTTGTGTGACCTTTGGATAAGATTTGAGAGCTGCAGCATTTCCTCTCCTTCAACAGGGCTAAGGGTTACTGGTGGGTAGCTGGGTGATGACAATAGGAATTGGTGGGAATTATATTTGGAAAAATAAAAAATAAAATGTTAGAAATTCTAATAAGAAATGGCTTGTTCCGCATTTCAATCCAGATGCTAATTCCTTGGGGTGTGTACTGTTAAATGTACTGACTTTTCAGCTACTTGTTCCCAAAATACTAGTCTGGAAATGCAATGGTTTGTCTGAATCCTGGCTTCTGGTGGAGAGAGAGGCAAATGGGTGGTACAGTGGGGAGGCACCAGATCTGTACACTGTTCCTAGTGAAAAGAATGTCTTTGTGTTTGTCAAGGTTCCTTCCCCACTCTGAACTCTAGGGTACAGATGTGGGGACCTGCATGAGAACCTCTATGCTTAACTACCAGCTTAGATCTGGTTTCGCTGCCACCACCCAAATTATTTATGAGTCATTTGGGAAACTCTGTCTACCTCCCCCCCAGAATATCTCCCTCCCAAGTACTATCACCCTTCCCTGGGTAGCCTTAAGAGACTCCTCCACCAATTTCCTGGTGAACACCGATCCAAACCCTTGGATCTTAAAACAAGGAGAAATTAACCATTCCCCCTCCTTTCCCCCACCAATTCCTGGTGAGTCCAGATCCAACCCCCTCGGATCTTAAAACAAGGAAAAATCAACCAGGTTCTTAAAAAGAAGGCTTTTTAATTAAAGAAAGAAAGGTAAAAATCATCTCTGTAAAATCAGGATGGAAAATAACTTTACAGGGTAATCAGAATCAAAGAGCCCAGAGGAACCCTCTCTAGCCTTAGGTTCAAAGTTACAGCAAACAGAGGTAAACCCTCTAGCAAAAGGAACATTTACAAGTTGAGAAAACAAAGATAAAACTAACACGCCTTGCCTGGCTGTACTTACAAGTTTGAAATATGAGAGACTTGTTTAGAAAGATTTGGAGAGCATGGATTGATGTCTGGTCCATCTTAGTCCCAAGAGCGAACACACCCAAAACCAAAGAGCACAAACAAAAGCCTTCCCCCTCCCCAAGATTTGAAAGTATCTTGTTCCCTTATTGGTCCTTTGGGTCAGGTGTCAGCCAGGTTACCCGAGCTTCTTAACCCTTTACAGGTAAAAGGATTTTGGTGTCTCTGGCCAGGAGGGATTTTATAGTATTGTACACAGGAGGGTTGTTACCCTTCCCTTTATAGTTATGACAGTGTTTTACTACAGGGTAAGGACTATCAGGAAATTCCCTGCCTGGTACCAGAGGCCTTGTTGCCAGCCCTACTGTATTTGAGTCTCTGATTGTCTTTGGAGCTTTAATGACAAAGGGTGAACTGTGGCTTTGCCATGAGCTGTGAGCGAGGGGCAGTGTGTGGTCATGCTGCCCCTGGAGCAAACCAAGGGGAAGATTGTGGCTCAGAGGCACAGTCTCCTCTCTGGATGGGTCCCCACTTACTCTGAAGGGGAAATACCCCCATTCCAGATCCATACCTAGCATTTCAGCATAGCCAGTACATTGGGGTGGAGCCAAGGCTTTGACCACTCCCCACACGGCCCCATCCACTCTTCCTCACTTGTGCAAGGGAGTGCTGTCCTTCTCATGCTGCTACCTGCAATCCAGCGCAAGGGATTAAAGTTATGCACTCTTACTTCCTTGTGCAGCTGCCACATCTACCCGAGATCGACCATCATTCCTGAAATGTGACATTGCTGTGTGGTAATAAGTGTTTCAAGCTGTTTTGTGCTGGTACAGGGTGGGCATGAGGAACCTGACCTTTGCAGGTCAGAGATCTTTGCCAGTAAGTGCAGAGTTTATAAGTCGGTTGCTATAGCTCCAGGGTGGGAAGAAACGTGAGCAGATAGGCTCATGCAGCTTGAAAGATCTGATGTGGTCTTTTGCAAAACATGTGTGCATCTGCAAATAAAAATAGCCTTTTTATGTTTTCTTTTTATTGTTCCAGTTTTTTGTTTGCTCCCCTTTCTCCATGCTTGTCATTTCCCCTCCCCCAAACACCAGTCCCTGTCTTTTTGATTTCTTTTTTTCCTTTTGGCATGGGCTGGGATGCAATGGAAGAAATGATTTTTCACTCCAATTTTGGCCAGCTCTGGGCTCCAGCAAGGACAGCAGCACTCACTTACCAGAGCTGGGCTTTCTAAAGATAGGGTTACCATATTTTGAGCCTCCAAAAGGAGGACACTCCATGGGGCCCCGGCCCCGCCCCCAGCCCCGCCCACACCCCACCCCAACTCCGCCCCTTCCCCAAAGTCCCCGCCCCAACTCCCCCCCCTCCCCTGCTTCCCGCGAACATTTGATTCGCGGGAAGCCTGAAGCAGGTAAGGGGGGTGTGGGGGGAGGAGGCACGGCCCAGTCTGGCCCCCCCGGCGTCTCCAGCCTGGGTCGGCTCGGGCCCTGGGGTGCCGGCCCCGGGCCCGGCCCCCGGCCAAGCACCTCCGGCCCGCCCAGCACTGCCGGTCCCCGGCCCGGCCCCCGGGCCCCCGGCCGAGCACCTCCGGCCCGCCCAGCACTGCCGGTCCCCGGCCCGGCCCCCGGGCCCCCGGCCGAGCACCCCCGGCCCGCCCAGCACTGCCGGTCCCCGGCCCGGCCCCCGGCCGAGCACCCCCGGCCCGCCCAGCACTGCCGGCCCGGCCCCCGGCTCAGCACCCCCCGGCCCCGGCCCCCGGCTCGGCACCGCCGGCCCAGCCCCCGGCCCCCGGCTCGGCACCGCCGGCCCGGCCCCCGGCCCCCGGCTCGGCACCGCACCGCCGGCCCGGCCCCCGGCTCGGCACCACACCGCCGGCCCGGTCCCCGGCTCGGCCCCGCCGGTCCCTGGCCCGGCACCGCCGGCCCCCGGCTCGGCACCGCCGGCCCGACCCCCGGCCCAGCACCGCCGGCCCCGCATGTCCCGATTTTCCCGGACATGTCCGGCTTTTTGGGATTTCCCCCCGGACGGGGATTTGGAGCCCAAAAAGCCGGACATGTCTGGGAAAATCCGGACGTATGGTAACCCTATCTAAAGAGCTGTGCAGCTCTGACTTAGCTGGGCCACACACATTGCCTAAATGCTGACTCATGGGGAGGCCTTTGCATTGGCCTCCTCTGTCCTAAGAGACATGCAGCCTGGTGTTTGGTGCAGTTCAGCCAAGGCATTAAAGTCAGCATGTGGTTCCATCCTCACTCCGACTGCTGGGTCAAATTCGCTGCTGGCCTGCACCTGGTGTCGTGGTCAGAAATAGCCCAGCTTTGATGACCTGCCAGTCACATTGTAAAATTCACCTGATAGGGGTTTTTGGAGAGGGGGCTGAGGGTGTCCTGCCTAGAACAATGCAGGGTGGAATAGAACTTTCGTTGCAGGTAGCTGACTGGCAGAGCTCCTGTCTAAATGGTTCATTCCATGCTCTTGGGCTTGCTGTAATGCTAATGCTATGTTAGGGTGTCTAAACTCTTGGAGAAGTGTTGCTTTTTATTATTTACATCAAAATAAATGAGAACCAATAGGTACTCAGAATAGTAGAGATTTACACAGACTTTGCATGGCTATAAATGATAATACAAGATGCAGGGCAATGGTGGAACAGATCTGTTATTCCTGAATTTTTCATGTCAGACCCTTCCTGTCCTAAAAAGACTTGTTGTGGGGAATAGGACTAAACAATTGGGGGTCTGTCTTTTCTAATGGTTCTGGCATCCTCCAATTATGTGCTACCCCGTGGAATAGCTTCCAAGAAACATATTGACACAGAGACACACACAAAAACACCACAAGGCAATCAAGCACACCGGCACAACCCTCCAAAAAGTCACACAGACACCAATGAGATCAGCAAAACCACAGACAAAAAACATATGGTACATGATAACTAGGGCCCAGAGGTGAAAGTAAGCCGGTACGCCGGTAAGCCGTACCGGGGAGAATCGGCTTCCCCTGGTGGCAATTTAAAGGGCTTGAGGCTTCCAGCAGCGGCTAGAGCCCCGGGCCCTTTAAATTGCCGCCAGAACCCTGCTGCCGGAGCCCTGGGGATGCGGCGGCGGGGCTCGGGCAGCGATTTAAAGGGCCCAGGGCGCCTGCTGCAGCTACCGCCCTGGGCCATTTAAATCATCCCCGGAGCCCTGGGGTAGCAGTGGCGGGGCTCCGGCGGTGATTTAAAGAGCCAGGGGCTCCCGGCTGCCGCTACTGTAGTGGAGCCCCGGGCCCTTTAAAGCTCCGCCAGAGGCCGGGGCCCCCTCCGATGGTGATTTAAAGTGCCCGGGGCTCCGCTGCGGTAGTGGCAGCTGGAGCCCAGGGCCCTTTAAATCACCCCCGGGGCTCCCAGCCGCCTCTGCAGCTGGTAGCTCCGGGGTGATTTAAAGGGCCCGGGGCTCCCAGCTGCTGATGCCCCGGGCCCTTTAAATCCTGATTTAAAGCGCCCGGGGATTTAAAGGCCCCGCCTCTTCCGGTTGAGGCCCCGCCCCCTCCTAAGGACTCCGGAGTACCAGTAAGTCCTTAAAGTTACTTTCACCCGTGCTAGGGCCCCACCAAATTCATGGCCATGAAGAACGCATCATGGACCGTGAAATCTGGCCTCCCCCCATGAAATCTGGTGTTTTGTGTGCTTTTACCCTATACTATACAGATTTCACTGGGGAGACCAGCATTTCTCAAATTGGGGGTCCTGCCCAAAAGGGAATTGCAGGGGATCACAAGGTTATTTTAGGGGGGTTGTAGTATTGCCACCTTTGCTTTTGCACTACCTTCAGAGCTGAGCGGCCATAGAGAGCGGCTGTTGGATGGGCACTCAGCTCTGAAGGCAGCGCCCCGCCAGCAGCAGCGCAGAAGTAAGGGTGGCAATACCAGACCATGCCATCCTTACTTCTGCGCTGCTGTCTTCGGAGCTGGGCGGCCGGAGAGTTGCAGCTGCTGACTGGGTGCCCAGCTCTGCAGGCTGCAGCGCAGAAGGGTGGCAATACCATACCGTGCCATCCTTACTTCTGTGCTGCTGCTGGCGGCAGCTCTGCCTTCAGAGCTGGGCGCCCATCCAACAGCCGCTGCTCTCTGGCTGCCCAGCTCTGAAGACAGTGCTGGCGCCAGCAACAGCGCAGAAGTAAGGCTAGTAGTACCGCAATTCCCCTACAATAACCTTGCAACCCCCCACACCTCTTTTTTGGGTCAAGACCCCTACAATTACAACACTACGAAATTTCAGATTTAAATAGCTGAAATAAAGGAATTTATTATTTTAAAAATCCTATGACCATGAAATTGACCAAAATGGATCGCGAATTTGGTAGGGCCCTAATGATAACTCTGTGGAGAAAGGAGACAGACATACTCATAAATTCAGATACACTCACACACATGCAAACATGGACTCACTTGCACAGAGACGCACATATATAGAGGCAGTAACACACAATTCACACACATGTAAATGCACAGGCACACTCACACAGGAACACAGACAAAATGTGAGACAGAGACAGACACAGGAGCAGGACCCAGTGGCACATAAACACAGAGCTACAACCACACACATACAAGCACCCAGAGGGTCACATGCACATGATGCAACATTGATATTGCACACAAGCATAGTCACAGAGAAGTACCTCCCCTCCTTTCACTTACACATAGATCTGGTTTGTTATAAACCCCAGTGCTTTCTTGTCTTGTTTTAACAGATGACTGCCACAGCGCAACAGCCGGCTAAGGCACAGCCAGTGCACATCACAACAGCCTCGGCAGCAGCCAACACCCCAGTCCCCAGCACTCCTATTGACCCTCAGGCGCAGCTGGAGGCTGACAAGCGAGCTGTCTACAGGTACAGAGAAACTACTGCCAGGCTGCTCTTTAATGTTCCTTCCCATCACTGGAGTGGCATGTTGAGCTATTACTGCAATCTGGCCTGGGGCTAACATGTCAGCAGGAGTCTACAGAGAGGCAGTTGCTTAGGCGTCCTTCTCAATAGATTTGTCAGGAGGCAGCTTTCAGTTCACCTTAAACTAGGTGAGACCCATATTCCAGAAGAAAGAGTTCTGCTTTCTTTGTTAGAGAAATCAAAGGTACCTACACACCATCCTGCTGAACAATACGCAGGAGACAGTGACCCCAGTGCACCTGGGATGCTAGAGATCAGGGACAATTAATATGTGATGGAAGATATTAGGATGAAATGCTCAGTGGATACTGGGGAATTCTGAATTCCTTCTGTTACTTTCCCTTCCTAATTTGTTTGGCTTCTCACCTGGTTATTCCTCGTACCTCACTGGTCTAAAATGACCATGGGATTCAGTTATCATTGCTTTTTTAAAGGGGAATGTCTGGATACCGGGATACTATCTGATGCCTGTTTGGCTGCCTCTGTCACATAAGTAGTCAGCCAGACCTGCTCACCCTGCTGTCCAAGCCCCACCTGGGCAGCAGGCTCCCACTAGCAGTAATCACCACATCTCAGGGCAGAGAGCTAGCCCACATGATGAACCATGTAATCATCCACAGCAGTGGGCTCATCCTCTCCTTAACCCCTCAGCCATCACAACAGGGTGACTTTTGCATTGACCCTTCTGGGTAATTTCCCATCTCTGGCCTCATGTGTAGACACAAGAGGATGAGGAGAACATTTGCTCTTTAAAACTAAAATTTGTCTGTATTATTAACGGCTAAACACAGATGAGCAAGCAGCAGTGCCGCTGAGCAGGGATCCCTGCATTGATATTGTAGGCTCAAGGGGATTCCTGCTTCTTCATCTGGCACCTTTACACCTGGCTTTATTTCCTCTTTGATCCAAGGAAAAGGTTCTGCCAGTTCAGCTTTCAGTGCATCTGGCCCCCTACTCAACTGGCTGGCATACTGGACAACGGGGTGGGCTCCTTGGTGAAGAGATTGAGAGCTGGATTCTGCCCTGCTCTGTCCCTGGGTCAGTCATTTATCCCTGTGCAAAATAGGTGACTATCAGACCAGAATGGCAGCGTTCTGTCCCCGCTTTGCTCAGGTGTATGGAAGGGCAACCGAGGCCTGGAAACTGAGGAACATTTCTGGAGAAGTGTCTGTAGCCGCATAAAAGCTAAAGTGATGTCTTTTTGTGGGCATTGAAGTAGACTAAACAGGTAGGCACTTCCAGTAAATGCACTTAGTAATTGGGTTAGCTGGTGTTACTCCAGCAGGTATGTATGAGAAAAGAAAATATCTGGAATAAAAAAAAATGCAACAGAAAAAGCCTCTCTCTGCAAAATGTCCATGACAGCTGATAGGAGTGGCTACCTCCTCTCCTACATTATTATTATAGTTATACAAATGTTGATCACAAGCTCTAAGCACTCAATAATATAATACAGGTATCTAGGTTCTGCTCACTGAATGTACCATCCAACCTCAAGAGTAGAGAGTGCCATGGGGCAGAGCAGGATATCTGGTCAGTCTTGAACTGCTCATCCAAGCACTGGAATAAAGGGAGGCTGGTGGTATTAGAGGTGCAGCTGCAGTGGTGTTTAAGATTGCCTACAATTTTCCATTGTAAGACAGTGTTTTCAGTTGTTACCGTTTTTGCAGACCTTAACCATGCGGGTTGAAATTTTTCTTGCTTGTTCTTGGCTTCAGAGGTTTTTGTTGTTTTGTTTCTTTTGAAATTTGAGTGAGAACAGTTCAGTTGTTTTTCAGTGAGGTCAGTGACAGGTAGCTTTGCCATTTTTTTAAACAGTTTAATGCTTCTATGGTTTGGAAAAGGAACTTGAAACTTGGAAGCCAGAGAGATCCTTTCCACTGTCCCTGTGAAAATTCATCCACATTTTGTCAAGTTATAAGATACAGAAAGTCCTCATTTGTGCATGCACTGTAGAACTTGTTCAACATTGATCCCTTAGGGTACATCTACATAGCAAAATGTAGCATCACATGTGGCATCAGATGTGGCATCACATCTCAGAGCCTGGTTCAACTGTAGAGGTTCCTGCTTGGGCTGGAGCCCAGGCACTGAAATCCAGCGAGGGGGGAGGGTCTCAGAGCCCAGATGCCAGCCCAAACAGGAACCTCTACATGGCTATTTTTAGCCCCACAGTGCAAGCCGGAGTCAGTCTATGCTATTTTTAGCCTGTGGTGCAAGCCTGAATCAATTGACCCAGGCACTGAGAGTCACTGATGTGAGGGGTGTTTTGCAGTGTAGATGTGCCCTTAGTTTTATGAATATTTCAGCCAAACTGTTTGTGCTTCTAGGACCTACAGAATTTCCTGCATCACATGAGCTAGTGAGCCACATTAAACACAGCAAAATAGATCTTCCTGTTTCTGTTAATAATCCTTTGTACTTAACAAACCTTATTATTGAGCAAGACCTCATATGTCCCTATCCTAGAAAGCAAGCCTCCTCCTTTTACTGACGAGATTGCACAACATCACAAAGAACCAGGTATCAAATATGGCAGACCCAAGGTCTCTTCCACTTAGCCACACCGTCTCTCAGAATGCATATACCAAATCTGTGCAGTTGGTTAGGATACCTACCCACTTTTGAGATGCACACATCAATGAGCACCATGTAAATCCAAAACACCATTGACATCCAAGAGTCTAAACTCTCAGGGCTTGTCTACTCTTAAAATGCTACAGCAGCACAGATGTGCTTCTGTAGCGCTTCAATGTAGACACTATCTGTGCCGACAGGAGGGATTCTCCTGTTGGTGTAGGTAATCCACCTCACTGAGAAGCGGGATTTGGGTTGAGGGAAGAATTCTTCTGTCTACATAGGGACTTAGGTCGGCTTAACAACGCTGCTCAGGTGGTGTGAATTTTTCACACCCCTAACCATAGGCACCAACGTCTGCTCCTGCCGGTGGGTGGTTGACCTCCCTCTGCCCACGGCCCCACCCCCATTCCATCCCTTCCCCCAAGTCCCCACCCCTGCCCTGCCTCTTCACACCGCTGCTCCGCTTCCACCCCACCCCCATTCCACCCCCTTTCCCAAGTCTCCGCCCCCACCCCACCTCTTCCCTGCCTCCTCCCTTGAGCGCACTGTGTCCCCGCTCCTCCTCCTGAAGTGCCGCCAAACTGCTGTTTGGCGGCGGGCAGAAGTGCTGGGAGGGAGGGGGAGAAGCAGGAACGCGGCACGCTCAAGGAGGAGGTGGGGAAGAGGCGGGGGAGCTTGACTGCCGGTGGGTGCGGAGCACCTGCTGATTTTTTCCTGTGGGTCCTCCAGCCCCGGAGCACCCATGCAGTTGGCCCCTATGCCCCTGACCAATGTAGTTAATCTGACATAAATTTCTAGTGTAGACCAGGCCTAAGTCCCCCGATCTCCAACATTCTGCTGGAGGCTAGTGAACAGTTGTGCAAAACACTGGCGAAGTATGCGTCATCTCACCCTCTAGTGACTGGTGTGCTTCGAGAACAATAGCCTACTACTGCTACCAGCTAATGACATTAGTTCTTCAATTCAGGTGGTTGAAGTCAGTAGTGTGGCTCAGAACGTTCTGGGTTCAAACCCATGCCGGGAGTCTATGGTTTCACATGATGGAATTCCTTTCTTTTACTAGTTTTTTTTCCCCTTCTGTGTACACATTATGATTCTAACCAGTTACATGATGCTCCGCCACTGTATGCTATGTTAACAGATGATGACAACATTGAAGTATTTGGCCCTCAGATGTGGAACTTCCTCCCTGTGAAATCTCCCTTACTCCCTCTGGCCCTGAATTGTAAAAAGCACCAAGTCAGTTTTTCCCCCAAAGGTGTTAGAGGTTGTCCTGTATTAGTTTCCTTTCATTACTGCATTGCCATCCTTTGTATTAAAACCTTGTCATAGGGCAATCCCACCTGGAGTGCCCTCCTGCAGCAGGTCACAGCATGCCAGGTGCACCTGCCTCACTTTTGCCTTTCAAAAATCCCGCAGACTCCACCACAGGCTCCCTTGCCTCAATAGTAGCACTCCTTGGGCCTGGTTTATTACAAAAACATCATGCAAATACTCTAACACCAAGAGTCCCAAACATAGTCCTAAAACCCTGCTCTGTGTAGCAGAAACACCTCACCAGGCTCTCTTCTGGGCACACCCTCTCACCAGACTCTGGTGCCACCCGCCACACCTGTGCTCTTGGGCCCCGCACCAACGGCAGGTGGAGGGTCTGCCAGGGCTCCCCACAGCAGCCTGGATGGCTGTTACCCTGGCCAAGCTCTGGCTTGCAGCCTAGCCAGGGGGACAGGGCGTTGGAGCGAAGAGGAGGGGCAGGCCCACAGAGGGGACAGGGCCTCATGGCCCTCCTACTTTCATGAGGATCCAGCACCCCTAGAACACTTCTGCTTCTCCACCTGTCCCTCTGGCAGCTCTCCACTGCCCTTCCTGACTGATCCAGGCAGCTCTGACTCAGCAGGTCTCCCCTAGTCACAGCCTCCCTGACCATTTATAGGCCCTAGGTGCTGCCCTGCCCTCTTAATTGGCAGAATGGGAGCATCTGCTCTGGCCCAGGAGAGCTGGGCCTACTTCATTTACAGAGGCCAGGCACCCTGGGACATGGGCAGCGAGTTGTATGGGCCCGTGGTGCCCGGGCTCCAGGAATATTCAGGGCCGGGGGCCCTGCTCCACCAATGTTTGGAGCTAGGTCTCTTCCCCCGGAGCTGCCTGAAGCGGGCCCCGGCCCCCGCCTGCCACCCGCCTCCCCCCCGCAGGTCTCCCCCCTGAGGCCCGGAGCGTCCCTGCCTGAATGAAAGTGGCGCGCGGCTCTCCCTTGCCTGCCTGTGCTGCCAGCGGCTGCTGCTGCCTATGGCTATAGCACAAGAGCAGCGCCAGCAGACTGAGGCAGCTGGTGGCTGCTGCAGCACCTCAGGAAGGGAGGAGGAGGCACACACATGCTTGGCAGCCCTCCCCCGGCACCCACAGGGAGGAGACGCCAAGGGGGCTTCCGGCTGGGAGACATCTGGAGTGGACCTCACTCACCTGAGCAGCTGCTGGGGCTTTGGTGACTGTTTGACCCTGTGATCCGCCTGCCCGTAGCCCCCACTCCTGACCCACCCTGGGAAAGAGGCAGCCCCATCCCCCACTCCCAGTGAGGCTATGGTGAGGGGCAGCAGCAGGGGAGGCCACACGTGATGCAACCCCCCTCCCCCGGTACCCACCATAGGGGAGGAGAGGGGGCTTCCTGGACCTGAGAAGGGCCCTAGGAGCATGTGCAATGACAGTGGTGCAGAGTGAGTGTGCTGCCGGGAGGGGGGAGGGGGCGAGAGGCAGAGGAGGGGTCCCTGCCCCGGAGCTTGCTGCTGCCAGCGGGGAGAGGGGGGGGGAGTCTTCTCTGGCTCTAGCCCTGGGGCAGCCTGTCTGCACCCCAAGCTCCTCATCCCCGGCCATGCCCCACCCCAGAGCCTGCGCCCTCAGCACCCCAAGCCCTGAGCCCCCTCCTGCACTGTGAACCCCTCATCCCCAGCCCCACCCCAGAGCCCTCACCTGAGGGGAAAAACACGCAACTTAAATTTGGCGGTCAGTTTGGGGTATGATCGTGTTTAGCACAATACTTGATTATTTTACATCCTTTAAAGTATATAATTGGTTGTATACAGGTGTTACGAAGTGGGAATGTTCTTAATGTTTTCTCTGAATACTGTGTGGGTGCCTCAGTTTCCCCTATGCATTTCTTAAGGATCTAGATGGTGGGATAAGGGGGTGTGATTGTTGCAGAGCCCTAGAGGGCCAGTGTGTCTGTACAGAGAATGGCCGACACCCTGTCTTCTGGCAACTGATGGCAGGGGCCCCTCCACTGCAAGGTGCCAACTGAAGGTGTTGGAGAACAAAGAGATCAGGTGGCCTCCTTGCCTGGAAAAGAGACAAAGGCCAGAGGAGGGGCTGGAGGGAGTGTCAGTGCCTCTGCGGATTCGCTGCGGGAAGCACACGGTGTGGAAGGGGATGCTGGGATGCTCTGGAACTACTTCATACGAAGCCAGTCAGGACTCTGGGGGAGCCTCCTCTCTCTGAGCATACTGTCTTCAGGGCAAGAAGCTTACACCTTCCTGGGTCTGACCTCGGAGCATTCAGCATCCCCTTCCACACCGTGCGCTTCCCGCAGCGAGTCCGCCCAGGTGGGGCTCTTGGGAAAGCCAGAGGGCCCTGCACCCCAACTCCGCAGTCAGATGTGACTCTTAGCCAGCTGGTAAAATAGAAGGTTTATTAGATGACAGGAACACAGTCTAAAACAGAGCTTGTAGGTGCAGAAAACAGGACCCCTCAGTCAGGTCCATCTTCGGGGGTGGGGAGCCAGACCCAAGTTCTGGGCCTCTCCCCGTCTCCCCAGCCAGCTCCAAACTGACACTCCCTCCAGCCCCTCCTCTGGCCTTTGTCTCTTTTCCTGGCAAGGAGGCCACCTGATCTTTGTTCTCCAACACCTTCAGTTGGCACCTTGCAGGGGAAACTGAGGCACCCACACAGTATTCAGAGAAAACATTAAGAACATTCCCACTTCATCACAACAGGTACAACAAAATATAATATATTGAAGCAGGTGAGTGCTGCTTCTGACTTTCCACTTTTAATTGGCCCTTGTAATCTTGTAGCGCCGGCGCGTTGTGGCTTCATTTTATCCCAGCAACAAATTCTTGATCATCTCAAAAGAACATCGCGAAAGAAGGGGCTATATTTGTTTTAATTTTAGAAAGTATTTGCTTTTGAGGGTTATTGATCAAAGAGTGCTTGGTTGTTTCTGTATACAAATGAGTATTAATAACGTTGATATTCTTAGTTAAATATTTTTTTCTTACGATCATGATATTGTGCAATAAAGGGAAACTGTTAAACGCTTACAGTTTCCAGTCCATTTTTACATTATTTAATAAAATATATATCGGCTTACAAGGAGGGCCAGAGGGGGGAGGGGAGAGGGAAGAGACTTAGACACATTCTGGGCACCACCAAAAATTATACAAACCTGCCACCCCTGCCCTGAGACAAACCCCTTGGGAGTTTTGCTTTGTGAGGTTCCAGATATTGTTAATTACATTTTAATGGCGTTTTTATTTATGTATATTATTTGAAGTACCCTCCTCAATGGCAGTGGAGGGTACTTCAAAATAAAAGTTGTTGTTGTTGTTATTCCCCATCCCTCACTTATGTGATGGGTATCTTTGATCTTCACCGGTCATGACCCTGTCTTGTTTAATTTATACTGACCTTTTTATTCTGCCATATGCAGCTTGAGAAGAGTATAGATCAGGGGTAGGCAACCTTTCAGAAGTGGTGTGCCGAGTCTTCATTTATTCACTTTAATTTAAGGTTTCGTGTGCCGGTAATACATGTTAACGTTTTTTAGAAGGTCTCTCTCTATAAGTCTATATTATAGACTTATAGAGAGTCTATATATATACTCTCTATAAGTTGTTGTATGTAAGGTAAACTATTGTTGTATGTAAAGTAAACAAGGTTTTCAAAATGTTTAAGAAGCTTCCTTTAAAATTAAATTAAAATGCTGATCTTACGCCGCCAGCCTGCTCAGCCCGCTTCCAGACTGGGGTTCTGTTCACCTAGGCCTGCAGCGGGCTGAGCGGGGTGACTCGAGGTCAAGGCAGAGGGCTGGGGTGTGTGTGGAGGTGCAGGGCAGAAGGCTGGGTGTTGGGGGGAGGTCAGGGCAGAGGGCTGGGGGTGGTGTGGGGGTGAAGGGCAGAAGGCTGGGTGTGGGGGGGTTCAGGGCAGAGGGCTGGGTGTGTGTGGGGAGGATCAGGGCAGAAGGCTGGGTGTTGGGGGAGGTCAGGGCAGAGGGCTGGGAGGGGTGTGGGGATGCAGGGTAGAAGGCTGGGTGTTGGGGGGGTTCAGGGCAGAGGGTGTGTGGGGGGTGCAGGGCAGAAGGCTGGGTGTTGGGGGGAGGTCAGGGCAGAGGGCTGGAGGGTGTGTGGGGGGTGCAGGGCAGAGGGATGGGGCTGTGGGGGTGCAGGGCAGAGGGATGGGTGTGTGTTGGGGTGGGGAGGTGCAGGACAGAAGGCTGGGGTGCTCGGCTCGTGGGGGTGCTCCCAGCCCCCTGCCCTGAGCGGCTCATGGCAGGGGGCTGGGAGGGATATGCCCTGTTCCACCCCCTTCCCCCAGGCCCATCCCTACCTCTCTCTGCCTCCTCTATGGAGCAGGGAGCACGCTGGCGCTCGGCTCCGCTCCCCCTCACAAGGGCCGTCGCCGGCAGGGAGAGGGGGGAGGAGGAGGGGCGGAGGGGCTGGAATGCACCACGTTGTGGGAAGAAATGGGGGAGGGGGGGAGCTTGGCTGCCGCAGGACCAAGCTTCTGCCTCCTGCCCCCACAGGGGTGGGCGGGGGGGCTGAGTGGGGCGGGGGGCCGGGACCCCCCCACCGCTCTCCCCTGCAGGGGCAGGAGGCAGAAGCTTGGTCCTGCGGCAGCCAAGCTTCCCTCCTCCCCCTTCTTCCCCCAGCATGGCGCTTTCCGGCCCCTCCACCCCTCCTCCTCCTCTCACCGGGCAGGCAGCGTGCCGCTCAGAATCGGCTCGCGTGCCGTAGGTTGCCGACCCCTGGTATAGATGTACTGGACAAAAGAAGAAGAAATGGTCTATGGCAGGTTAAAAAAAACCCGAAAACAACAACTCCGGAGCAATTTTCCCCTCAGTCTTTTCAGAAGCAGCAGGACAAGGGAGATGCCAGTTCTCTCCCCTTGCTGGAAACCCTAGTACAGAGAGGGAGATTCAGCTGGTGTCAGTAAGCACATCCTGCTGCACAGGCACAAGCCTATGTGCATTTGTTTGAAGGCCACAGTCAGCCTGGGGCTTTCAGACTTGGGGGACTTTGTTTTGATGTTTCCAGATTGCTGGCAGCCTGTTGCAGGCACCACTTCTCTCTTTCGCTCTCATCTGAGATCAATCTCTTTATTATTTCACCTTTGGGGTTTGTAACTTACTGCTTAATGTTTTTTAACAACATTGTAAGCAGGATTAATAATTTTAATCAGTGTTAGCAAGCTGCTAACAGCAGCATTTCCCTCAAATACATTGGAGATGTACTTGGGGGGTTACAGATTAGGGATTTACCAACATATTTCCAAGGAACTGTTGAATGCTAAGAAGAGGCACTTTTCTATATATTTTATATCAATTGTCAATTCTTTTTTTTTTTTGCCCTCACATGTTCCAATGTTGGCTGGACATGATGGCAGTGCAAAGTGGAGTTCACTGCACGTGTCCTATTAAAACCAGTGTGAGTAGGTACCAAGGACATAGGGAAAGGTAGGAGTGAGGTCCTGGAGGCCAAACTTAAGCTGCTAGGTAAGAGATTAAAGTCCAGGACCTCCATGGTAGAATTCTCTGAATGCTTCCAGTTCCATGCGCAGGGCCAGTTAGACAGGCAGAACTGCAGGGTCTCAATGCGTGGATGAGACAGCGGCATTGGGAGGGGGGATTTAGAATAATTAGGAACTGAGGAACCTTTTGGGAAAGGGAGAGCCTATACAGGAAGGATTGGCACCACTTAAACCAAAATGGAACCAGATTGCTAGCATGTAAAATTAAAAAGGTAGTAGAGAAACTAAGGGCTGGGGGAAAGCCGACAGACACAAGGGAGAACACAGTTAAGACAGAGATGTCCCTTGGGGAGGATCTATTAATGGGGATTCTCTATATCCTAGTAAAGAGGAGAGGATAGAAGATGGTAAAGTACAGGTAGGAACTGAAGAGAAACAGTCAAATGAAAAAGAATCCCATTAAAGTACATCACATGAAGGCAGACAACTAAATATTGACACATTTTATAAGTGCTTGTATACAAATGCAAGAAATCTAACTACTAAGGGCTTGTCTATACTTAAAACAGTACAGATTCAATCCCCATCGCTATTGATCCGCCAAGGGTCTTGTAGCAAACCCCAGAACTCTTGGGACCTAGACGGGGCTCATTTTGCCTTCCACCAACACATCACTGCTGATATTCTTGATCTTCTGTAATCAGATTTCAGACTAGGTTGTGGCACAGTAACAGCACTGCTTGTGCCTATGGACAATCTCTAAACTGTTTTCAGCACTGGCAATCCCAAATAACACCTAACCAGGAATAGACAGTGTAGCACTCAGGTGGCTTCCCCCATTCCTTTCACACAGTTCTCAGAGACTCATGAGTTTGTTCAACATCTTCATTAATGATCTAGATGATGGGATGGATTGGACCCTCAGCAAGTTCGCGGATGACACTAAGCTGGGGGGAGAGGTTGATACGCTGGAGGGTAGAGATAGGATCCAGAGTGACCTAGACAAATTGGAGGATTGGGCCAAAAGAAATCTGATGAGGTTCAACAAGGACAAGTTCAGAGTCCTGCACTTAGGACAGAAGAATCCCAGGCACTGCTACAGGCTGGGGACCGACTGGCTAAGCGTCAGTTCTGCAGAAAAAGACCTGGGTATTACAGTGGATGAGAAGCTGGATATAAGTCAACAGTGTGCCCTTATTGCCAAGAAGGCTAACGGCATATTGGGCTGCATTAGTAGGAGCATTGCCAGCAGATCGAGGGAAGTGATTATTCCCCTCTATTTGGCGCTGGTGAGGCCACATCTGGAGTATTGCTTCCAGTTTTGAGCCCCCCTCCTCCCCACTACAGAAAGGATGTGGAGAAATTGGAGAGAGGCCAGCAGATGGCAACAAAAATGATTAGGGGGCTGGGGCACATAATTTGAGGAGAGTCTGAGGGAATTGGGCTTATTTAGTCTGCAGAAGAGCAGAGTGAGGGGGGATTCGATAGTAGCCTTCAGCTACCTGACGGGGGGTTCCAAAAAGGATGGAGCTAGAGTGTTCTCAGTGGTGGCAGATGACAGAACAAGGAGCAATGGTCTCAAGTTGCAGTGGGGGTGGTCTAGGTTTGATATTAGGAAAAACGATTTCACTAGGAGGGTGGTGAAGCACTGGAATGGGTTACCTAGGGAGGTGGTGGAATCTACATCTGATAAATGAAGGGGGGTTAGCTCCCTTTTTTGGACACCCAGCCAGCCAGTTGGCTGTAAAATCTCTGTTAGTAGCTACTCTCTACTTGCTTTACCTGTAAAGGGTTAAAAAAAAAGCCCACAGGTAAAAGGAAGGGAGTGGGCACCTGACCAAAAGAGCCAATGGGAGGGCTAGAACTTTTTAAAATTGGGAAAAAAACTTTCCCTTTGTCTGTCTGTCTGTTATTCTCTGGAGAGAGGAGATGCAGAGAAGGAAAAGGGCTGAACTATGCTGTAAGAAGCTTTAAGCCAGGTATGAAAAACCATCAGATCATACCTAGAAACTACTTATTTGAAACCCCCAGATATGTAAGTAGATTAGGAAATGTCTAGGAAGACACAGTTAGGTTTATGTCTTTTATTTCTTTATGGCTTGTGGACTCCATTGTGCTAACCCCAGGTGCTTTTGTTTTGCTTGTAACCTTTAAGCTGGACCTCAGAAAAACCATTCTTGATGCTTAATTATTATATTTGCTCTTTTTAAATCTAGCAATAGCTTAAGTTCCGGATGTATGTTCTTTCTTTTGGTTTTTAATAAAATGTACCTTTTTAAAGAACAGGATTTGGTTTTTTTGTGTCCTAAGAGGTTTGTGCAGATGTTGTTTAATTAGCTGGTGGCACCAGCTGATTTCCTTTGTTTTCTTTCACAGCTCTTCCCCGGAGGGGGGTGAAAGGGCTTGAGGGTACCCCACAGGGAGGAATTCCCAAGTGAACCTTCCTGGGTCCAAAGGGGTTTTTTGCACTTGGGTGGTGGCAGCATCTATCCATCCAAGGTCAGAGAGAAGCTGTGACATTGGGAGTTTAATACCAGCTGGAGTGGCCAGTATTAATTTTTAGAATCCTTGCGTGCCCCCATCTTCTGCACTCAAAGTGCCAGAGTGGGGAATCAGCCTTGACAACATCCTTAGAGGTTTTTAAGGCACAGCTTGACAAAACCCTGGCTGGGATGATTTAGTTGGGGTTGGTCCTGCTTTGAGCAGGAGGTTGGACTAGATGACCTCCTGAGGTCTCTTCCAACCCTAATCTTCTATGAGTCTCAGAAATTAAGCCTTGTGAGGCTCAGCACTGTCTCCTCTCCTTTTCGGCACACATGTGAACCCTCCATGTGGGCGGGAGGGATAGCTCAGTGGTTTGAGCATTGGCCTGCTAAACCCAGGGTTGTGAGTTCAATCCTTGAGGGGGCCATTTAGAGATCTGGGGCAAAAATCTGTCTGGGGATTGGTCCTGCTTTGAGCAGGGGGTTGGACTAGATATCTCCTGAGATCCCTTCCAACCCTGATATTCTATGATTCTATGTCAGCTTGTGGGATAATGTACAGCCAATGTACAGATATAGTTGTGTCACTGGCTGACCCGGTCATACTGGAGTGTATTCAGGTCAATTCCCTTGTGTAGATCAAAGTAATGGTTGGATCTATAAGTGTGGATTCAGATGTTTAAACTTCATGAAAACTTGTGGAATGTTACTGGTGTTGTTTTCACTTATTTATTCCAGCCATAATGTAATAGCAAACATTTACATGGTAAACACCCTTGTAACTAAATTACCTATCATTCGATACACTGACCACTTTTTTTACCGTGAAAAATATTCTACACATGATAAATATATATCTTCAACAAAATAGTAATAATGATCATGATAACAATTTTAACCAAATACTTCATTTTGGAATCATTATAAATGTTTACTAGTGTTTTTTTTCCCCATTCAAACTGCAGTTGAGTGTCCTAAACTGAGTAATACATGTTGCTACTTGTCATTCCCATTTCTATCTGCAAATACTGAAACTGATTTTGTCAGGTCAGTGCAACACCCCCAGGGCCGGTGCTTCCATTTAGGCGACCTAGGTGGTCGCCTAGGGCACCAGAATTTGGGGAGACGGAACTCGGCGGCGGGGGGGGTCCTTCTGCGCTCCGGGTCTTCGGCGGCAATTCTGTGGCGGGTCCTTCACTCGCTCCGGGACCCGCCGCCGAAGTGTCCCGAAGACCGGGAGCGCAGAAGGACCCCCCGCCGCAGAATTGCCGCCGATGACCGGGAGCGCGGAAGGACCCCCGCCTAGGGCGCCAAAAACCCTGGCGCTGCTCCCGAAAACCCCACACTGCCTTGGTGTGCCCAGAATATGGGGCATGGCAGTTTGGCACTGTTACAGACACATCTCATAGCTGTACAAGGTGCATCATTCTCATAAGAGCATGGTGTTTAACTGGACCAACAATGTCCTGTGGTGGCTAGGCATGGTGCTTGAGGTCATTTATGTTTGCAATGTCTTCCACCAGCCACAGCATATGTGGAGGCTGAGTCCTGAGCAACTCTGGTTTCAGGATGATCCCAGTTATGCCACCATGGCTCAGTCCATACCTCATGAAGGTGGCGTCAATGCACGTCACTCCAGAAGCATAAAAGAAAACAAAGGATGAACGAAGAAAACAGTTGGCCGTGTTTTTAGTTTATAATCTGTTAATGTCTATAATTGTCCAATATTTGAAAAGTAATTCTCATGAATGAATATGTAAGAATTTGTTAAATGAGCCTGTTGTGAGAGCTTGCTGTGAGAGTGCTGTCTCTCATTTTGGAGGGGGGATGGGGATGGGGATGGCAGGATATACTGCTAATACAGACATATGTACCTCCTGCTTAATTATGTTTGTTAACAAAATAATTGTCTGAAGTTTTCATTAATAATAATTGAATTCGATTAATGTGGTTTCACTGTCGTCTGGCTTGTGAATCACGAGAGGAGTGGTAAGAAGTGTTCAGATTTCAGAATGTTTACCAGTGACAAGGGTGCTCAGGCAGTTTCTTTGAATTTAAGGTTTTGATATTCAGAATCTACAAAAAAGAACAACTGTATGGACACTAAGACAAGGTACTGCCAAAAACTTGCTTTTGGCTACCGGAAGGTCCTGTTTAATGTCCCGTTGGATGGAGGTGGTATTGTTTGTTGATGGGCCTGTGGCCTGTGGTTGGAAAAGTTAATAGACCCTGACTGGATCTCTGCTCTGAAACATACTCACTTGTCTTGGCTTACATCCTATCTTTTTAAAAATTCATCATATAATTCATATTTTGGTTACATGTCCATATGATATTTAATGAGTTCCTCTGTTCATCACACTGCATTGAAACAAATTGATTTTTCTATCTCACCTTCCACACTCAGGGGAGCTCCCACATAGACTTACACACTTGCACCCATTTATTGAGACAAGGCATATGGGCCAGACTACCAGGGCCAACCTGTCCTGGCTGGGCATTTCACCATGCTCACATGTTGTAGCTAGGCACTGCAGGGCTGGTAAGGATTGCTCCTATCATGTGCCAGACACAGGCACTGGAAGAAGTGGTTTTGATTACATGCCTTGCCTCGCCACCACAGAACATGTTGGCACCATGCCTAGGCACCTCAGGTCATGTGGGGAATGGGTTCGGCTTAGGCATCATTGCAGAGTATGTGGGTAGTGAATCTGATCACAATTTATGTCTGGCCTCTGTAGTGCCTCTTTGGGAGCAGGTCCAACTGTGTGCCAAAACCAGGTCGAATTGCACCCAGTGGTGAGACTGCCTGAACTCTGGCATCTTCTGTTTTTGTTGATTTCAGTCCCTTAACATTGTCGTAATAGGCGGTATATTTGTATTTTATAAAAAGAAATGGAGGGAAGAGGGGGAATCAATTGCTGTCATTCAGGATAGAAAAGAGAAATGGAGCCAGGATGAAGAGTGGAAGAGTTGAATGGTTCACTGGAAACCTTGTACATCACACTGAATGCCTGGAGATTAAGGGGGGAGGGATTAAATTAAAATGTCTTGCCTCTGGAGAGCATGACAGTTCAAAACCACATTGGGGGGTTTTCATTTCATGTCAATAAATTTAACAAGGCCCCATTCAATTCAAATTAATGCCTGAGCTCCTAGCTTTTATGCTCTGCTCTTAAAGAACAGATAAAGGAAAAATATTTGGGGAGCTTAATTTATTCTCTCTCTCACACACATGCGCACGCACACACTCAGAAACCCCAGCAGAATCATTCTGAGAGAGGTATTTTTGTTCAGCAAAAGATAGAAGAAGGGAAGCTGAATGAGGCACATGATATGCTGCTAACTTGTGCGTGTACAGAGCAATGTGTTAATAAAATGTATTGCTTCCTTCTGATCTGAAATATGGGAAAGAAGTCTGATTCTAATTGGATCATATGGGAGCTTCTCTTTAGTTAATCAGCAAGGCAGCAGCCCTAAAGAGCCTCTTTGGCTGAGATTAATGATTGCAAAATAATCTTAGAAGATTTGAGGATCAGATGCACATCTGTGCTAATTGTATTTATTTTTGTAGTGCTCAAAATGAGGTGCCCTGAAGTTTTCACTGCCATAAGCTTGGGATGCCAACATTGCTCACATGTGGCAAAACCATTCAGGAAACTTCATAGCACTCCTCATATCATCACATATTTTGTTCACACTACTTACTGTGTTGGGCTCTTCAATCTCCCCCCGCTTTTCCCCTCTGAAATACACTAGTTACTATGGAAACAGTGATATCATCAGTATGGGAGGAACTTAGAATGTCTTCAGGGACAGGGAGGGTGCTCACATGGGACGAACACTCACAGGTGGAGTTCATACTTCGATTACTCCCCAAATGGGATTTCCATTCAAACCTCTGTTGCAGTCGCACGTACTGTAAGGTAGGTGTTGCAAATATATCAATTTGACAAACCTTGCCTCCTGTGAGAAGCTTGGGGGATGGGCAGGGCCTTGAGTAGCAGGGTTTCTCTAGCGCTGCAGTAGCATCCCACCCCCCTTAAGAAAGCGTTTTGGCCAATGGACCCACATACCACACACATAGTAAAAGATTTATTAGTCGTGCACTTTCAGAAAAGGGAATTGTAAAAGATGAGGCTCCTGCCCTAAAGTCTAAAGTGAGGGAATTAAAATTCTTGGAGGCTACTCCAGGAACAGTAGTAGAGTCCCAAAGAAACACACCCCTTATCGTAAAAAGGGATCAGGAAGGCAAGAAATAAACCAGTCTGATTTAATGGAAAAGTTCAAGAGGTTAATTGAACCAAATATGTAGCACTCAAGAAATGGAAATCCAATCCTGGGGAAGTCCATGGAAAGAAACATAAACCATAGAAGGTAAACGGTGAAATAAAAATTAGAGAATTTGAAGGCTAAAGGAATTTGAAGAGCAGTTAACCAAAGATATAAAAACAAATTATAACAAAACTTTCAGTAACTCTGAAGCAGAAAGCCTGTGAGGGAATCTTTGAGTCTGCTGGGCTACCAGTGAGTAAAGGGAACAATTAAGGATGATAAGGATATCCCCAGAGGATACCTGCCCTGGATAATTATGGTGATAAAGATGAAGTATTGCTAGGGACTAAGATGTCAGCAGAATGGCTGCTGGAAGAATCTGATCAATTAAAAAGCAACAAGTTACCAGGCCCAGCTGGTACCTCCAAGTGCTCTGCAGAAATTAATGTGTCCGGTATACATGTGACTGAGTGACTTACATTGCTCATTAAAATCAGCTACTAGATTGGAGGATTGGACACTAACAAATACACCTATCTGTGATGGGTCCCCCCCTGGGGTGCTACCTGGAACTGGGGTACCACTGAGCCCCCTGACCCTCCAGCCTGGGCTCCCTCTCACACTGTGCTGCTGTGAGAAGCTGCAAAGCCCTCCAGCCTGCACTTTCACCAGCACTCACACAGGCAGGGACACACCCAGCTGCAGTTACACCCAGGGTCTCTAACCACCAGCTTCCCAGCCTAGGACCCCAGAGCAGTACCGTCCTGCCCACGATCCGTCTCTCCCTCAATGTGAAGAGAACAATGCACACTTGTGGTAACCAATAAGCACTCCAGTCAAAGCTTACTGGTTTGGATTAAAACATAAAATAAGTATATTAACTACAAAAGATAGATTTTAAGTAGGGCTGTCAATTAATCACAGTTAACTCACGCGATTAACTCAAAAAAATTATTCGCGTTTAAAAAAATTAATCACGATTAATCACACTTGTAACAGTAGAATACCAATTGAAATTTATTAAATATTTTTGGCTGTTTTTCTACATTTTCATTATTGATTTCAATTACAACACAGAATACAAAGTGCACAGTGCTCACTTTATATTATTATTTTTAATTACAAATATATGCACTGTAAAAAATTATAAACAAAAGAAATAGTATTTTTCAATTCACCTCATACAAGTACTGAAGTGAAGTCTCTTTATCGTGAAACTGTAACTTACAAATGCAGATTTTTTTTGGTTACATAACTGCACTCAAAAACAAAACAGTGTAAAACTTTAGAGCCTACAAGTCCACTAAGTCCTACTTCTTATTCTGCCCATCGCTAAGGCAAACAAGTTTGTTTACATTGACGGGAGATACTGCTGCCTGCTTCCTATTTACAATGTTACCTGAAAGTGAGAACAGGCATTTGCCTGACACTTTTGTAGCCGGCGTTGCAAGGTATTTACATGCCAGATATGCTAAACATTCTTATGCCCCTTCATGCTTTCGCCACCATTCTAGAGGACATGCTTTCATGCTGATGATGCTTGTTAAAAAAATGTGTCAATTAAATTTGTGACTGTACTCCTTGGGGGGGAGAATTGTATGTCTCCTGATCTGTTTTACCCGCATTCTGCATATATTTCATGTTATAGCAGACTCGGATGATGACCCAGCACATGTTCGTTTTAAGAAGACTCTCACAGCAGATTTGACAAAACGCAAAGAAGGTACCGATGTGAGATTTCTAAAAATAGCTACAGCACTCGACCCAAAGTTTAAGAATCTGAAGTGCCGTCCAAAATCTGAGAGGGATGAGGTGTGGAGCATGCTTTTAGAAGTCTTAAAAGAGCAACACTGTGATGCGGAAACTACAGAACCCAAACTACCAAAAAAGAAAATCAACCTTCTGCTAGTGGCATCTGACTCAGATGATGAAAATGAACATGCGTCAGTCTGCACTGCTTTGGATCGTTATCAAGCAGAACCCATCATCAGCATGGAAGCATGTTCTCTGGAATGGTGGTTGAAGCATGAAGGGACATATGAATCTTTAGCGCATCTGGCACGTAAATATCTTGCAATGCCAGCTACAACAGTGCCATGTGAACGCCTGTTCTCACTTTCAGGTGACATTGTAAACAAGAAGCAGGCAGCATTATCTCCTGCAAATTGTAACCAACCTTGTTTGTCTGAGTGATTGGCTGACCAAGAAGTAGGACTGAGTGGACTTGTACTCTAAAGTTTTACATAGTTTTATTTTTGAATGCAGTTTTTCTTGTAAATAATTCTACATTTGTAAGTTCAACTTTCATGATAAAGAGATTGCACTACAGTACTTGTATGAGGTGAATTGAAAAATACATTTTTTTGTTTTTTACAGTGCAAACATTTGTAATCACTGTACACTTTGTATTCTGTGTTGTAATTGAAATTAATATATTTGAAAATATAGTAAACATCCAAAATTTTTAAAATAAGTGGTATTCTATTGTTGGTTAACAGCGCGATCAATGGCAATTAATTTTTTTAATTGCTTGACAGCCGTAATTTTAAGTGATAGCAAACAGATCAAAGCAGATAAACAAAACACAACTAAGTCTAAGATACTAAAAAGATAGGATATGAACTAGAAAATTCTCATCTTGGCTGATGAGACAGGCACACTGCAGATTCTTATGGGACAAACTGCACTTGCTTTACAGCTTGGAATCCCCAGGTCTTTCATAAACAGGCTAGAAATCCCTTTAGCCTGGGTCCAGCACTTCCCCCAGTTCAGTCTTTGTTCCTCAGGTGTTTCCAGGTGTCTTCTTGTGTGGGGAGTGAAGAACCATGGATGATGTCAGTCCCTGCCTTATATAGCTTTAGCATATGGCAGGAATCCTTTGTTTCAAAACTTGGTTCCCAGACCGGTTTGTGGAAGAATACTGACATCACAAGATGAAGTCCAGAGACATGTGGTCTGGTCACATTGCTGTTATAGCAGCCATTTCTTACAGGCTGGGCAAAATGCCCACAGGAAGGCTAAGCTATTCCACAGTCCATTGTCTTTGCTGATGGGCCATCAGCCCCATCTGGCTTCTTCCTTGTTGTACCTGAAAGGCTGGCTGTGGGTGTTTTCCAGAGTAAGCCCATTTGAAATACAGATCCGTAGTCAATATTCATAACTTCAGATACAAAAATGATATATGCAAACAAATATGATAATTCAGCAAATCATAACTTTTCCAATGACACCCCACATGACTTATCTTGCATAAAATACATCATAATTATGCTATATTCATATCATAATAATATCACTATGAAGAATATGGGGTGCCCTGTCACCTTATCATTATAAGAGACATTTGGGGTGATACTGCGAATTGCAGACCAGTGAATTGTACCAGGAAAATTGGTTGGAATGATAATTAATAGAATTATTATAAAACATATAGATGAACAGTGTATGATAAGAATAAAGCAGCATGGAAAGGATAATCATATGTCTCTAATCAATTATCTGGCTATGTAAAAAAAAAAAAAAACTACAGCTACCGATTGAACCTTTATTTTAACTTTAAAAAAGCTTTTGATAAAGTCCTTCACAATCAGCCGAAGGGTAAGAAGAGTACTGTCAGGGATCAGAAGCTTACTAAGAGAGAAAACAAAGAGGAGGAATAAATGCTTACTCGTCAGCATAATAAAAGATTAATGGTGGGGGTGGCACCCCAATGCCAGCGTCTTTAACTGGTTTTGTCTAATGTATTTATTCATGATCTAGAAAAGAGGGTGAGCACGGGGGTGGCAAAATTTGCTGAAGATACAAAATTGTGTAGGTTCATCAGACCCAGGGAAAAGTGCGTAATGTCAGAAGGCCTAAACCAAGCTAGATGAATGGGCAACACGATGGCAGGTGAAATTCAACTTTGTTAAAAAACAAAGCAATGTACGTTGGAAGAAATCATCAGGAAAATGACCTGGAGATCATTGTGGAGGGTTAGAATCATAGAAGATTAGGTTTAGAAGAGACCTCAGGACGTCATCTAGTCCAACCCCCTGCTCAAAGCAGGACCAACCCCAACTAAATCATTCCAGCCAGGGCTTTGTCAAGCCGGGACTTAAAAACCTCTAAGGATGGAGATTCCACCACCTCCTAAGGTAACCCGTTCCAGTGCTTCACCATCCTCTTAGTGAAAAAGAATTTCCTAATATCCAACCTAGACCTCCACCACTGCAACTTGAGACCATTGCTCCTTGTTCTGTCATCTGCCACCACTGAAAACAACCTAACTCCATTCTCTTTGGAACTCCGCTTCAGGTAGTTGAAGGCTGCTATCAAATCCCCCCTCACTCTGGTCTTCTGCAGACTAAATAATCCCAGTTCCCTCAGCCTCCCCTCATAAGTCATGTGCCCCAGCCCCCTAATCATTTTCGTTGCCCTCCGCAATGAATTGGACTCTCCAATTTGTCCACATCGTTTCTATAGTGGGGGGCCCAAAACTGGATGCAGTACTCCAGATGTGGACTCACCAGTGCTGAATAGAGAGGAATAATCACTTCCCTCGATCTGCTGGCAACGCTTCTACTAATGCAGCCCAATATGCCGTTAGCCTTCCTGGCAACAACAGCACACTGTTGACTCATATCCAGCTTCTCATCCACTGTAATCCCCAGGTTCCTTTCTGCAGAACTGCTGCTCAGCCAGTCAGTCCCCAGCCTGTAGCAGTGCCTGGGATTCTCCCGTCCTAAGTTCAGGACTCTACACTTGTCCTTGTTGAACCTCATCAGATTTCTTTTGGCCCAATCCTCCAATTTGTCTAGGTCACTCTGGATTCTATCCCTACCCTCCACCATATCTACCTCTCCCCCCAGCTTAGTGTCATCCACGAACTTGTTGAGGGTGCAATCCATCCCGTCATCCAGATCATTAATGAAGATGTTGAACAAAACCGGCCCCAGGACCAACCCCTGGGGCACTCTGCTTGATACCAGCTGCCAACTAGACATTGATCACTACCCGTTGAGCCCGATGATCTAGCCAGCTTTCTATCCACCTTATCCAATCCATACTTCTTTAACTTGCTGGCAAGAATACTGTGGGAGACCGTTTCAAAAGCTTTGGTAAAGTCAAGGTATATCACGTGCACTGCTTTCCCCATATCCACAGAGCCAGTTATCTCATCATAGATACCAATCAGGTTGGTCAGGCATGACTTGCCCTTGGTGAATCCATGTTGACTGTTCCTCATCACCTTCCTCTCCTCCAAGTGCTTCAAAATGGATTCCTTGAGGACCTGGTCCATGATTTTTCCAGGGACTGAGGTGAGGCTGACCGGTCTGTAGTTCTCTGGATTCTCCTTCTTTCCTTTTTTAAAGATGGGTAGTATATTTGCCTTTTTCCAATCGTCTGGTACCTCCCCCAGTCACCACAAGTTTTCAGAGATAATGGCCAATGGCTCTGCAGTCACATCAGCCAACTCCCTCAGTACCCTCGGATGTATTGCATCCGGCCCCATGGACTTGTGCATGTCCAGATTTTCTAAATAGTCCTTAACCTGGTCTTTCACCACTGAGGGCTGCTCACCTCCTCCCCTTTCAGTGCTGCCCAGTGCAGCAGTCTGGGAGCTGACCTTGTCTGTGAAGACCGAGGCAAAAAAAGCATTGAGTACTTCAGCTTTTTCCACATCGTCTGTCACTAGGTTGTCTCCGCCATTCAGTAAGAGTCCCACACTTTCCCTGACCTTCTTCTTGTTGCTAACATACCTGTAGAAACCCTTCTTGGTACCCTTCACATCCCTTGCTAGCTGCAAGTCCAATTGTGCTTTTGCCTTCCTGATTACACCCCTGCATGCTCGAGCAATATTTTTATACTCCTCCCTAGTCATCTGTCGAAGTTCCCACTTCTTGTAAGCTTCCTTTTTGTGTTTAAGCTCACCGAAGATTTCTCTGTTAAGCCAAGCTGTTCGCCTGCCATATTTGCTATTCTTTCTGCACATAGTTCATTGAAAACTTCTGACTAATGTGCAATGGCAGTGGGAAACACAAACAAACTATTACACTATAAAAATGATGGGATAGAAAACAGTACCAAAAATAATAAAATGCCATCATATAAATCTGTGGTGTATCTTCACCTGGAATACTTGTGCTCAATTCTAGTCACTCAAGATTAAAAAAAAAAAAAGCATCGCAGAAATAGAAGGAGGTTGTAGAGAGGTGATAGGAATGAGTAGAGGCACGGACAACAGACTTCCACATGAAGAAAGACTGGGGAAAATGGAACTGTGTCGTTTAGAGAGGGTACAGCTGTATAATAAGATTCTAGGATTGTCACTCCTTGTGTTATGCTGTAGGCAAAAATGTCTGTTGAGTTAGTGTGAAGCGATGGAAACAGCTACAGGCATGGATGAGAGCTCTTTTTGTTCAGAATGCGACCAGGTTAAATCATCACTGGGTTCCACAGTCTGTTATCATTCAGTTTTTAAGTTCTCAGCCATTTTGACATTACAGATTACACCCATGTGGTGTACAACTACTATAAGGCATGTATCTATGCCATGCCAAGAATCCCAGAGCACTGTGATATCAGAGGTAAATCAACCAATCAACATTAGGTTACAGTTAACTTGCATGCTACAGTTTCATTGGTTGTATGAGGAAAGCTGCACAGATGATGGATTACTTGGCCCAACTGGCACACCCAGGCATGCAACTAACACCCACACAAATCAACACAAATCTCCCAGAACAACCCCACTCTAGACCCAAATCAGCACCACCACCCTCACCATAACACAACCAGCACACATAATAACCCCAAACACACAACGCCACTCGCCCCAGCACACTCCCTCTTTCTCCACTTGTACAAATTCACACAACTCTCCCAGCACAACAAAACCCACACACAGAGCAGCACAGCCCCCCGCACAACAACACAACCAGCAGAAACAATAACCCCAAACATCACTCTGAAGCCTAGAATGTCTGTTGAGTCAGCGTGTTGTGATGGAAACAGCTACAAGCATGGCTGAGAGATTTTTTGGTTCACAATATCACCAGGTTCAGTTGTCACTGGAATTCACAGTCTGTTACTGGCCCATTTTGAAGTTCTCAGCCATTTTTGGCTGTTTTACACTCATGACTTTACAAATTACAGTACAGTACATGACTTTACAGCAATTACATGACTTTACAGCAACAGTACGGGCTCTCAGCTACTAGTGATAAAATAGCTTCAAGGGCTTCTGAACAAGAACAAGAGACATTCAATGAAACTGAAAGCAGCACATTTAAACTGATAACTAGAAGTGCTTTTTCACAATGTATAATTAGGTTGTGGATCTTCCAGCCACAAGATTCATTGGGATAAAGTGTTTAGTCCCTCCTGCAGAAAGCTTACAGTCTTAATAGACAAGACAGACAAAGAGTGGGAGGAGAAACAGAGACTTCTCCAGTGTGACACAGCTGATTATTGATAGGGCCAGGACTAGAACTCACATCTTCTGCATCCCACTACAGTGGAAAATGTCACACTTCAGGATAACTGCAGCTGAATTTTCCCCTTGTGGCCCAGTAAGGCCCCCCCACCCTAGGTTCTTGGCACCTCAACTGTCATGTCTTTTAGGTAGAGGCCTGCATCTCTTTTCCTCCTAACCAGGGTTTTTCCAGGCTGCACAGTTCCGTGCATACATCGTGAATTCCCCAGCAAGCCAGACTGCCTAAATGGCCAGCATCTGCACTTTGTTTTCTTTCCAGAAGTTATAAACAGCATAATTGCCTACAGTCCCTGCCACAAAGCCCATTTTAAGCAAGAGCATTTGTCCTTAAGGTGAAAGCATTACAGAAAAACATATTATTAAAACAATAAAAGAACATACACACGTGCTAATAAGCTTACCAGAGATCACCCCCTCACTCCAGCTCGACAGATGGTCAGTCCTTCAAACCCTAGCAAGGGCTTTTTCTGTGGTTATAAGTTCATAATAGCATTTTGCTCAGAAAAGGAACCAAAATGCATAAGTTAGGCTTTTCTTTATACAGCTTGGATCTTTGGAGGTATAAATAGGTAATCAGTCAGGCAATGGGTTCTCTCCTCAGAGCATAACTTCAAAAGGTTAGGTCTGGAGGTAGGAAGTTGCATTCCCCTCCCCTCAGGTGTTTCCTAGGAAACCCATTTAGCTTTGTCCCAAAAGTTCCTTCTTGTGTGGCACTGTCAAGGCTGTATCCCCACTTTGAACTTTAGGGTACAAATGTAGGGCCCTGCATGAGGACTTCTAAGCTTAACTACCAGCTTAGTTCTGGTCCACTGCCACCATTCCCTACCCTGGGAAGCTTTTAGAAAACCTCTCACCAATTCCCTGGTGAATACAGATCCAAACTCCTTGGATCTTAAACAAGGAGAAATTGACCCTTCCCCCCTCCTTCCTTTCACCAACTCCTGGTGAATACAGATCCAAACCCCTTTGGATCTTAAAACAAGGAGAAATCAATCAGGTTCTTAAAAAGAAGGCTTTTAATTAAAGAAAAAGGTAAAAATCATCTCTGTAAAATCAGTATGGAAAATAACTTTACAGGGTAATCAAACTTAAAGAGCTCAAAGGACCCCCCTCTGTCTTAGGTTCAAAGTATAGCAAACAAAGATAAACACTCTAGTAAAAGGTACATTTACAAGTTGAGAAAACAAAGTAAATCTAGGACGCCTTGCCTGGCTTTTACTTACAATTTTGAAATAAGAGAAACTTGTTTAGAAAGATGGGGAGAACCTGGATTGATGTCTGGTCCCTCTCAGTCCCAAGAGCGAACAACCCCTTAAAACAAAGAGCACACACAAAAACCTTCCCCCCCCCCCAAGATTTGAAAGTATCTTGTCCCCTTATTGGTCCTTTGGGTCAGGTGTCAGCCAGGTTACCCGAGCTTCTTAACCCTTTACAGGTAAAAGGATTTTGGAGTCTCTGACCAGGAGGGATTTTAGTACTGTACACAGGAGAGCTGTTACCCTTCCCTTTATAGTTATGACACGCCCCCCAAATCACAGATAGTGTTGGACGTTCGGTTCCACACTGGCTGTGATTTCTTCCTGGAGCTCTAGGAGAAAACAGAGTTAACAAGACACATGTACCTTTAGACATACTACTGATTATATAAAAACTAACAATATGTTTTATTACAAGAACAATTGTTAACCAGTTAACTCTGGGAAACTTTCCCGGGAGAGTGCATCAGCCACTTTGTTAGAAGCTCCCGAAATGTGTTGTATTTCAAAATCAAAATCTTGGAGAGCTAAACTCCACCGAAGAAGTTTTTTGTTGTTTCCC
Organism: Emys orbicularis; assembly: GCF_028017835.1. Classification (NCBI taxonomy): domain Eukaryota; kingdom Metazoa; phylum Chordata; order Testudines; family Emydidae; genus Emys; species Emys orbicularis. Next base: position 16,036,482 of record NC_088697.1, on the reverse strand, counting down.
TTGGCGGTATGAAGCCACTGTAGCGCAGCATGGTCTGTTTGTAGTTGGAAACGCCGTCCAGCGCATACACAATGGCGTAGCATTCCTTTTCGCTGATTGACCAGTGGCTTTCCCTCTCAGACAGTTTCTTGCTGAGAAACACGACAGGATGGAATTCTTGATCCGGTCCTTCCTGCATTAAAACTGCTCCCACGCCTCGCTCGGACGCATCTGTGGTTACTAGGAACGGTTTGTCAAAGTCTGGGGCCCTTAGCACAGGGTCAGACATGAGTGTTGCCTTAAGCTGGTTAAAGGCCTTTTGACACGCATCAGTCCACTGAACTGCATTTGGCTGTTTCTTTCTGGTTAGGTCTGTCAGCGGGGCGGCGATTTGGCTGTAGTGTGGTACAAATCGCCTATAATATCCGGCCAAGCCTAAGAAGGATTGGACCTGTTTCTTTGACGTTGGAACCGGCCACTTTTGGATAGCATCCACTTTGGCCTGTAGGGGATTTATAGTTCCTTGACCCACCTGGTGCCCCAGGTACGTCACTCTGTTTTGGCCTATTTGACACTTTTTAGCCTTAACAGTTAGTCCTGCCTGCCAGATGCGCTCGAAGACTTTTTCCAGGTGCTCCAGGTGTTCTATCCATGAATCAGAAAAAATGGCCACATCATCGAGGTAGGCAACTGCAGATTCTCCCAATCCCGCTAAGAGACCATCTACAAGTCTTTGGAAGGTGGCGGGTGCATTTCGCAACCCGAAAGGGAGTACATTGAATTCATACACCCCTGCCTGGGTGACAAAGGCGGACCTTTCCTTAGCGGGTTCATCTAGTGGTACTTGCCAGTACCCTTTGGTTAAGTCTAAAGTAGAGATGAATTGGGCATGTCCCAATTTTTCCAATAGCTCATCTGTGCGTGGCCTTGGATAGTTGTCAGGACGAGTTACAGCATTTAGCTTACGGTAGTCCACGCAAAAGCGTATTTCCCCATCTGGTTTGGGAACTAGAACCACTGGAGATGCCCATGCACTGGTAGAGGGGCGGATTATACCCATCTGTAGCATGTCCTGGATCTCCCTTTGTATAGCAGTTTGGGCATGAGGTGACTCCCGGTAGGGTGGGGTTCTAATTGGGTGAGCATTACCTGTGTCAATGGAGTGGTATGCCCGTTCGGTCCGTCCTGGAGTGGCTGAGAAAATCGGTGCAAAGCTTGTGCACAGCTCCTTGATCTGCTGTCGCTGCAGACGTCCCAGGGTCGTGGAGAGGTTCACCTCTTCCACGCCACCATTCCTTTTTCCTTCGTAGTAGACACCTGCAGGCCACTCCGCGTCATCTGTTTCCTGGGCTGTAAACTGGCAAACGTTTAATTCTCTGGAATAAAAGGGCTTAAGAGAATTAACATGGTATACCTTAGGCTTTATGTTGGAGGTGGGGGAGGCTATGAGATAGTTAACAGCTCCTAGGCGCTCCTGGACTGTGAATGGTCCTTCCCACGACGCTTCCATTTTATGGGCCTGGAGCGCCTTTAAGACCATGACTTGGTCTCCTACTTTGAAGGACCGTTCTCTGGAATGTTTATCATACCAGGCCTTTTGCTCTTCCTGAGCATCCTTTAGGTTTTCTTTAGCAAGGGCTAAAGAGTGTTGGAGGGTGTTTTGTAGGTTGCTTACAAAGTCTAGAATGTTAGTTCCTGGAGAAGGCGTAAACCCCTCCCATTGTTGCTTCACCAACTGTAATGGCCCCTTAACCTCGCGGCCATACACAAGTTCAAATGGTGAAAACCCTAAACTGGGATGTGGTACAGCCCTGTAGGCAAAAAGCAACTGCTGCAACACTAGGTCCCAATCATTGGAGTGTTCATTTATGAATTTGCGTATCATGGCCCCCAAAGTTCCATTAAACCTCTCCACCAGACCATTGGTTTGATGGTGATGAGGGGTGGCAACCAAGTGATTCACCCCATGAGCTTCCCACAGGTTTTTCATGTTCCCTGCCAGGAAATTAGTTCCCGAATCTGTAAGTATGTCGGAGGGCCACCCTACCCTGGCAAAAATGTCTGCTAATGCCTGGCACACACTGTTAGCCCTGGTGTTGCTTAAGGGTACAGCTTCCGGCCATCGGGTAGCAAAATCCATGAAATTCAGTACGTACTGCTTTCCTCTGGATGTCTTCTTTGGGAAAGAACCCAGAATATCCACAGCTACTCGCTGAAATGGGACCTCAATTATGGGTAGTGGCTGGAGAGGGGCTTTAACCTGGTCTTGGGGCTTTCCCACTCGTTGGCACACCTCACAAGACCGGACATAATTAGCAACGTCCTTGCCCATTCCCTCCCAGTGGAAGGACTTCCCCAACCGGTCTTTGGTTCTGTTCACCCCAGAATGGCCACTGGGATGATCATGGGCTAAGCTCAAGAGCTTTACCCGATAATTAGTGGGAACTACCAACTGTCTTTGAGGATGCCAGTCTTCCTGGTGCCCACCAGAAAGAGTCTCCTTGTATAAAAGTCCTTGTTCTACAACAAACCGGGATCGGTTAGAAGAGCTGAGAGGCGGTGGGGTGCTCCGTGCCGCCGCCCAAGCTTTCTGAAGGCTGTCATCTGCTTCCTGCTTGGCCTGGAACTGTTCCCTTGATGCTGGAGACATCAGTTCCTCCTTGGACTGTGGACTGAGGCTCGGTCCCTCTAGAAGCGATGCAGGTGCTGAGGCTGTTTCCATTGACTGTGAACCGCTGTCCGCTGGTGCACTATGTGGTATTTCAGGCTCTGGCTGAGCCTCTTGGGTAGGGTTATCTGCTGCTTCCACCAGTTCAGACTCTCTGGTGCCCTCTGGCATTGGAGTTGTAGACGGGGTTGCAAGCGCTGGACTCAGTGCTGGCAATGGTTCTGGTGCTGGTTGCGTTGCCAGTTCCGGTTCTGGGACTGGCTTTGGCTGGGTCTCTGGGATTGGATCCACTACGGCTGTTGCAGTCGTTGGCAGGGGATCCGGTTCCACCACCTTTGTTTGGGTCTCTGGTAACACAGATGGGGCCCTGGTGGACGGCTCAGAACAGGGATGGGGGTGAAAGCTTGCTTAGCCTGGCTGCGGGTGACTATTCCCACCCTCTTGGCTAGCTTCACATGGTTGGCCAAGTCTTCCCCCAGCAGCATGGGGATGGGATAATTGTCATAGACTGCAAAAGTCCACATTCCAGACCAGCCCTTGTACTGGACATGCAACTGGGCTGTAGGCAAGGTTACAGACTGTGACACGAAGGGTTGAATTGTCACTGTAGCCTCCGGGTTGATGAGTTTGGGGTCCACTAGGGATTGGTGGATAGTTGACACTTGTGCCCCAGTGTCCCTCCAAGCGATAACCTTCTTTCCGCTCACTCTCAAGGTTTCCCTTCGCTCCGAGGGTATGAGAGAGGCATCTGGGTCTGGGGATCTTTGGTGTGATTGGGGTGTAATGAACTGTAATCGGTTGGGGTTCTTGGGGCAGTGAGACTTTATATGCCCCAGTTCATTACATTTAAAACATCGCCCTGCTAAGGTATCACCGGGGCGATGTTGGTTGGTGGAGACTGGTGTGGTGGGGTGAGAAGGCGTCTGGGGTTTCCCTTGGGATGTGGGTGGGGCCTTGGGTTGTCCCCGGTGATAAGGTTTTGTTTCGGCTTGCCCCTTCTGATATTCGCTCCAACTGCTACTAGCTTTTTTCTTTTCTGTCACCTCCACCCATTTGGCTCCAATCTCCCCCGCCTCGGTTACAGTTTTGGGCTTCCTATCTAGGATGTACCTTTCTATTTCCTCAGGAACACCCTCTAAAAACTGCTCCATTTTTACTAGGGAAAGCAGATCTTCCAGAGATTTAACATTTGCTCCTGATACCCAGGCATCACAATTTTTGTCAATGTGGTAGGCATGCCGGGTAAATGACACATCTGGTTTCCACCTTAGGGCTCTGAACCACCGACGGGCATGCTCAGGTGTTAGCCCCATTCTGAGTCTGGCCTTGTTTTTAAAAAGTTCATAACTGTTCATGTGTTCCTTAGGCATCTCAGCCGCCACCTCTGCTAAGGGTCCACGGAGCTGCGGCCTCAGCTCTACCATGTACTGGTCTGCAGCGATGCTGTATCCAAGGCAGGCCCTTTCAAAATTTTCTAAGAAGGCCTCAGTATCATCGCCTGCCTTGTAGGTGGGGAATTTCCTGGGATGGGAAGTGGTACCTGGAGAGGAGTTGCTAGGATGGTCTGATGCATCCTGCCTAGCACTTGCTGCTTCCAGTTCATGCTTCCTTTCTTTTTCTCTCGCCTCCTCTTTGGCTTTTTCCAGCTCCATCTCTCTCTTGTGGGCCTCCTCTTTGGCTTTCTCTTCTCTTTTATGGGCCTCCTCTTTGGCTTTCTCTTCTCTTTTATGGGCCTCCTCTTTGGCTTTTTCTTCTCTTTCATGGGCCTCTGTTTCAAGTTTTTTAATTTGAAGCAGTCTCTGATGTTTTCTTTCATTTTCTTCTGCTTCTAGTTTGGCCAGTTCTATTTTGTTAGCTACTTCTTTGGTAGTCATTTTCCTGTTTTCTTGTGCTGGGTCACACCCCTCTGCAGTTGACTGAAACTGGGATGTACTTAGCTCTGGCTGCTGCTGAGTTAACAGAGACTTTCTAACAAGCTACTCCCGAGGATGTAAAAAGAAAAATAAAACAATTCAGCTTGTAAATTGCCTTTACCAGTCAAAGTTTGCTCGCTTTGAACCCTTCTCTTAACAAAGGACCTTGTTAAAAAAACTTAACACCTCTGCCTTCAGGCAAGGAGAGATAAGATATGCATCTATCTACCTTCAGCTCTGCTTTCCAAGCAGCTAGAAGGAAAAAAATAATCTTACTGGCTTTTGGGTTTAAAACGAATCCCACCGCTCTGCCACCATGTCAAGGCTGTATCCCCACTTTGAACTTTAGGGTACAAATGTAGGGGCCTGCATGAGGACTTCTAAGCTTAACTACCAGCTTAGTTCTGGTCCGCTGCCACCATTCCCTACCCTGGGAAGCTTTTAGAAAACCTCTCACCAATTCCCTGGTGAATACAGATCCAAACTCCTTGGATCTTAAACAAGGAGAAATTGACCCTTCCCCCCTCCTTCCTTTCACCAACTCCTGGTGAATACAGATCCAAACCCCTTTGGATCTTAAAACAAGGAGAAATCAATCAGGTTCTTAAAAAGAAGGCTTTTAATTAAAGAAAAAGGTAAAAATCATCTCTGTAAAATCAGTATGGAAAATAACTTTACAGGGTAATCAAACTTAAAGAGCTCAAAGGACCCCCCTCTGTCTTAGGTTCAAAGTATAGCAAACAAAGATAAACACTCTAGTAAAAGGTACATTTACAAGTTGAGAAAACAAAGTAAATCTAGGACGCCTTGCCTGGCTTTTACTTACAATTTTGAAATAAGAGAAACTTGTTTAGAAAGATGGGGAGAACCTGGATTGATGTCTGGTCCCTCTCAGTCCCAAGAGCGAACAACCCCTTAAAACAAAGAGCACACACAAAAACCTTCCCCCCCCCCAAGATTTGAAAGTATCTTGTCCCCTTATTGGTCCTTTGGGTCAGGTGTCAGCCAGGTTACCCGAGCTTCTTAACCCTTTACAGGTAAAAGGATTTTGGAGTCTCTGACCAGGAGGGATTTTAGTACTGTACACAGGAGAGTTGTTACCCTTCCCTTTATAGTTATGACAGGCACATTGCTTAAAATACCCTTTGAAGCTCATAACACTTCCCAGGGTTTACATGGCCACATCTCCTCCCTTAAGAAGTTACATATAATCTCACAATAATATATACATTTTGCATTTATCATACAATGGACTCCAAAGCTATTTAAACTTAATTAAATAAACTCTCCCAAAGATATTGCAGGATATTGCCATTTCTGTCACAGAAGACATATTGCCCATTGTCCACTGATAGAGATGGCAATATGCAACATTAGCATTACTGGAAATAAGGCAACTAGAACTGATCTGGCAGGAAGAAGTGCTAGGAGACTGGTGTAACAGCAAAGTGAACTAAGCAGCAAAAGCCTCGTGAAGGATAAAAAGGAAGAAAGAATTTTTCTGAGTTTGAAGGGTTGGTTAAAAATAAACATGTTTCTTTTCAGCTGCTAAACCTAGTTCGTCTTAATGGAAAGACGTATTTGTTACATTTAGGGAAGTGGCCCGTATTTAATGCTGATCTGCACTTATTTTAGCATTTAGTTATATAGCCATTTGTGCTAAGAAGTTTTCTTCTGCCAGTGAGTGGTTAGTGCTTTCACTTGAACATCCAACGTAATGTGTTTTCTGACAGATTGATGGCCACTGTTGATAATTTACACTTTTCTTGGCCACGATGTTTTTTTTTTTAAAGCAATGTTCATCTCTAATCAAACCAGCTCCTTGCATGGACACACTGGGCTACAAATGTTTTCATTGGGAGATTTTGATGTGAAGCAGGGCCACCCAAAGGATTCAGGGGGCCTGGGGCAAAGAAATTTCGGGGGCCCCTTCCATAAAAAAAAGTTGCAATATTATAGAATACTATATTCTCATGGGGGCCCCTGCGGGACCTGAGGCCTGGGGCAAATTGCCCCACTTGCCCCCCCCCCCCGGGCAGCCCTGATGTGAAGTTGTTTGCTTCCAAGGGTTCCTGGAGAAATGCTAGATGTGATCTTCAAACTACACTTTGAATATTTTAAATAATTGTAAAATTTATCTTATAATGTGGTAGTAAAACTTGGAGCTTTATTAAGACCTTACTGTCTAACCTCAAAGTTTTCATAAACAGCTGCCTTAGACAAATCCTCAATATCGGATAGCCAGAAAAAATCACAAGCCAAGAATTCTGGAAGAGGATGAAATAGAAACCAATAGGACAGGAAAGTATGGAATGAAAAGGGAGATGGCTAGGTCATATATGTAGGAAAGACCTGAATACATAACAAGACAGGCTCTGGACTAGGATCTCCAGAGCAAGGGGTGACAGGGTAGACCAAGGATAAGATTTAAATGCACAATAGAAGCAGAATTGAAAGAGAACGAGAGAGAGATCTTATAACAAAACCTGAAAAGCCTTCTGAAACGTTATGTAATTAATTTGGTTATCAGGATGGAGCACAGCAAATGTCTTCTGAGCAGCTATCATGGCTGTCCTCCCTTTCAGCTGAGACATGAGCCAACTACACTGGTTTCCCTAGAGTTTCATGAATCTGATGAGCCTCTAGACTGACATGTGAGGCAAAGCTGTCCACCTGTGGGGACAATATGCTGATGATCTGGTGGAGCAATACAACCAGTTGGTGGTTTCAACTGTCAACACCATGGTTAACCCCCAAACATCTCTCCCTTTATATGGATCCTGTAAATCACCTTTGACAACTGATGAACAACATCACATCTAACATAAAGGCAGAAGATTGGAATGTCAGTGGCAGAACCACCTTAAACACCCAAGACACTATTCAAGGATTCTCAAGAGAAAAAAAGTACCTAAATGACAGCAGCAATCAGTGGGACTTGAGTCCTTTTGAAAATCCCATTTCTAGGTAACTGAATATCAGTTTAGGAGCCTAAGTCTAGGGCGTAGGTGCCTATATTTTGAAAAGTGTTGCTAACATACTCACAAACTTCTGCATAGTTTCCAGCCATGCCCCCTCATTTTCCTACGTAAATAACGAGAGGGGATGACATCCAGCTTTGGACCCCTCGCAGTCAAACTTCAGACCAGGGTGAGGCGCAGAGAGCTTTGATGAATGACCTCCTCATGGCTACTGACAGACTCAGACTCCTCTACGGCTCCTTAGTCAACCGTAAAGTGCTGCTGTCCTGTGCAAAGGACCTAGCAGGAACAGATGGTGCAGCACTAAACTAGCTTCAATCATTCTTCTCAAATAAACCCTAGAAAGTCAGGGTGGACAGAGGCTCTGCCTCCCCAGGAATCCCCATCTATGAAGCCCTGCAGGTATCAGTCCTGTTGCTTTTCCTTTTCAGCATATATGTTAATCCTCTGGGAGTCATCATGAGATGCCCCAGGTCCCCTAGGCACCGTAATGCTGCTGATATCCATCCTTACACCTTCTCCTCAGCAGCCACAGTGATGCTGTCACTCAGCTTGCAACACTTGCAAGACACTGGAAGAGGGAAACCCCTCAAGGAGACCGATGAGACACTGACCTCACCTTCCAATTGTCAAGTCAGCGTGACACCCAGAAGCCTTAGTGGATCCAGCACTGCTTCTTGATGGTCAGGCATTGAAAGTGAAACCCCTTCCTCCTCTGTCTTATTAAGGGACTAGGTCTGTTCTTGGAGGAGGACCTAGCCGCACTGATCCACATTCTAATAATGACAGAGGATTTGCCGGGTAACTGAGGCTGTAGGGGGCTGCCTGGTTTTCTGGGTATGTAGCCAGTCTGCACTGTAAATGGGTGTCACTGCCACCCTAATGTGGAGCCTAGGATTGACCCTAACCATTTAACATGTTTTAAAGTTGCTAAAACCTGTCCGCATTGGTTGCTAAGTGGTGTTTTAAAATGTGTTAAGTAAAACCTGTCACAACATTTTTTTAAAAAACAACATTTTCGTAGTCTACATTTACACTACAGTACTTAAAGCGTTGTGTTGAAGACACTCTAAGCCAATGGGACAGAGCTCTCCCATCACTTTAATAACTCCTGCCTCTGCGAGAGGTGGTATCTATGAACATGAACATAAGAATGGCCATACTGGGTCAGACCAAAGGTCCATCCACACCAGTATCCTGTCTTCCGACAGTGGCCAATGCCAGGTGCCGCACAGGGAATGAACAGAACAGGTAATCATCAAGTGATCCATCCCCTGTCACCCATTCCCAGCTTCTGGCAAACAGAGGCTAGGGACACCATCCCTGCCCATCCTGGCTAATAGCCATTGATGGACCTATCCTCCATGAATTTATCTAGTTTTTTTTAACCCTGTTATAGACTTGACCTTCACAACATATTCTAGCAAAGAGTTCCACAGGTTGACTGTGCATTATGTGAAAAAATACTTCCTTTTGTTTATTTTAAACCTGCTGCCCATTAATTTCATTTGGTGATCCCTAGTTCTTGTGTTATGAGGAGTAAATAACACTTCCTTATTTACTTTCTCCACACCAGTCATGATTTTATAGACCTCTATAATATAGCCCCGTAGCCATTTCTTTTTCAACCTAAAAAGTCCCAATCTTATTAATCTCTCCTCATACGGAAGCTGTTCCATACCCCGGCGCTAATCTCTTTTTTGGCCCTTTTCTGAACCTTTTCCAATTCCAGTATATCTTTTTTGAGATGGGGCGACCACATCTGCATGCAGTATTCAAGATGTGGGCATTCCCTGGATTTAGAATAATAGAATCATAGAATATCAGGGTTGGAAGGGACCTCAGGAGGTCATCTAGTCCAACCCCCTGCTCAAAGCAGCACCAATCCCCAACTAAATCAATAAGCATCATGGAGCGCCAAGCGGACTCGATCCAGGCACTTGTATGTCCCAAAACTCTTTCCCTTGTGCCCCCATGTCACCTCCAACCCACTTTCCCCAACATCCGGGTTCTTATCGCCACTAGCTGCCTCCAATACCTGTAGCTTCATCACCCAGCCCTGAAAACTACAACCCTTACCCTCTGCACTCAACCCCCATCACCATGCATTATAGCCATCCTGAAGTGCAGCACTCATTGCACAGCACTCCAGACAGGAAGGCTGAGTATGATAATAGGACTTACGCAAATCTGTGATTGTACCGTTCCCCACCCCAACCCCTTACCCTTTCTGTTTCCCAAGCAGTTGTGTTTCTTTTCAATAAATAAATTTTCTTTTCAATAAATGGATATTTTGGCTTTGAAAACATTCTTTATTATTGCATAAAGTAAAAGATACCTTAGCCCAGGAAAGCAACAGGTACTGCAAGTCAGCGTAGCAAACACAGATTCCTACTAACATTGGAACCACTGCACTTCACTCCAGTGCAGGGCACCAGTCATTACTGGTGGCTTTCAGCCTCAAATTGCTCCCTCAAGGCATCCCTAATCCTTGCAGCCCCGCGCTGGGCCCCTCTAATAGCCCTGCTCTCTGGCTGTTCAAATTCAGCCTCCAGGTGTTGAACCTCCAAGGTCCATGCCTGAGTGAAGCTTTCACCCTTCCCTTCACAAATGTTATGGAAGGTACAGCATGCAGATATAACTGCGGGGATGTTGTCATCGACCAGGTCCAGCTTCCCATACAGAGAGCACCAGCGGCCCTTTAAACCTCCAAAAGCACACTCCACAATCATTCTGTACCAGCTCAGCCTGTTGTTGAACCGCTCCTTGCTGCTGTCAAGGCTCCCTATGTAGGGTTTCATGAGCCACGACATTAAAGGGTAAGCAGGGTCTCCAAGGATCACAATGGGCATTTTAACTTCACCTATGGTGATCTTCTGATGTGGGAAAAAAGTTCCAGCTTGCAGCTTCCTGAACAGGCCAGTGTTCCGAAAGATGTGTGCGTCATGCACCTTTCCGGGCCAGCCTGCGTTAATGTCAATGAAATGCCCATGGTGATCAACAAGCGCCTGGAGAACCATAGAGAAATACCCCTTCCAATTAACGTACTCGGAGGCTAGGTGGGCTGGTGCCAGAATTGGAATATGCATGCCATCTAGCGCCCCTCCGCAGTTAGGGAAACCTATTTGTGCAAAGCCAGCCACAATGTCATGCACGTTACCCAGAGTCATGGTTCTTCTGAGCAGGATGTGATTAATGGCCCTGCAAACTTGCATCAACACGATTCCAACGGTAGACTTTCCCACTCCAGACTGGTTAGCGACCAATCGGTAGCTGTCTGGAGTTACCAGTTTCCAGATTGCAATAGCCACCCGCTTCTCCACCATCAGGGCAGCTCTCAATCCCATGTCCTTGCGCCACAGGGTGGGGGCGAGCTCATCACATAGTCCCATGAAAGTGGCTTTTCTTATCCGAAAGTTCTGCAGCCACTGCTCATCATCCCAGACTTGCATAATGATGTGATCCCACCACTCAGTGCTTGTTTCCCAAGCCCAAAAGCAGCGTTCCACGGTGGTGAGCATGTCCGTGAATGCCACAAGCAGTCTCGTGTCGTATGCGTTACTCGAGTCGATATCATCGTCGGAGTCCTCAATGTCAGTTTGGATCTTAAGGAGTAACTCGACTGCCAAACGTGACGTGCTGGCGAGACTCGTCTGCATATTCCTCAGCAGTTCGGGCTCCATTCCCACAGACCGAAAGGGAAGACAGAGCGTGCAGCACAAAAAAACATTGAAAGATGGCGCCAAATGTGGATGGAAGCACAGGATTGCTGGGATGCAAACTGATGCATCACGGGGTGTTGGGACAGGACCCAGAAAGCCCCGCCCCCCCACCCCCTTCCCACAAGCCACAGCGCCAGAATGGGAAGAGGTGTTCTGTGGGATAGCTGCCCATAATGCACCGCTCCCAATGCCGCTGCAAGTGCCACAAATGTGGCCACGCCAGTGCGACTGCAGCTGTCAGTGTGGACAGACTGCAGCGCTTTCCCTACTGCACTCTCCGAAGGCTGGTTTAACGCAAAGCGCTCTACATCTGCAAGTGTAGCTATGCCCTAAATTAATTATTTGCATCGGTCTTCACGGTTGAGGATGTGAGGGAGATTTCCAAACCTGAGCCATTCTTTTTGGATGACAGATCTGAGGAACTGTCCCAGATTGGGGTGTAATTAGAGGAGGTTTTGGAACAAATTGATAAACTAAACAATAATAAGTCACCAGGACCAGATGGTATTCACCCAAGAGTTCTGAAGGAACTCAAATGTGAAATTGCAGGACTACTAACTGTAGTCTGTAACCTACTGTACCAAATGACTGGAGGATAGATAATGTGACACCAATTTTTAAAAAGGGCTCCACAGGTGACCCCGGCAATTACAGGCCAGTAAGCCTGACTTCAGTACCGGGCAAACTAGTTGAAACTATAGTCAAGAACAAAATTGTCAGACACATAGATGAACATAATTTGTTGGGGAAGAGTCAACATGGTTTTTGTAAAGGGAAATCATGCCTCACCAATCTACTAGAATTCTTTGAGGGAGTCAACAAGCATGTGGACAAGGGGGGTCCAGTGGGTATAGTGTATTTAGATTTTCAGAAAGCCTTTGACAAGGTCCCTCACCAAAGACTCTTAAGCAAATTAAGCAGTCATGGGATAAGAGGGAAGGTCCTCTCATGGATTGGTAACTGGTGAAAAGATAAGAAATCAAGGGTAGGAATAAATTGTCAGTTTTCAGAATGGAGATAAGTAAATAGTGGTTTCCCCCAGGGGTCTGTACTGGGACCAGTCCTATTCAACATATTAATAAATGATCTGGAAAAAGGGGTAAACAGTGAGGTGGCAAAATTTGAAGATGATACACAACTACTCAAGGTAGTTAAGTTCCAGGCAGACTGCGAAGAGCTACAAAAGGATCTCTCAGAACTGGGTGACTGGGCAACAAAATGACAGATAAAATTCAATGTTGATAAATGCAAAGTAATGCACATTGGAAAACATAATCCCAATTATACATATACAATGATGGGGTCTAAATTAGCTACCACCACTCAAGAAACAGATCTTGGAGTCATTGTGGCTAGTTCTCCAAAAACATCCACTCAATGTGCAGCGGGCATCAAAAAGGCGAACAGAATGTTGGGAATCATTAAGAAAGGGATAGATAAATAAGACAGGAAATACCATATTGCCTCTATATAAATCCATGGTACCCCCACATCTTGAATAATACATGTAGATGTGATCGCCCCATCTCAAAAAAGATATATTGGAATTGGAAAAGGTTCAGAAAAGGGCAACAAAAATGATTAGGGGTATGGAACAGCTTCTGTATGAGGAGAGATTAATAAGACTGGAACTTTTCAGCTTGGAAAAAAGATGACTAAGTGGGGGGATATGATAGAGGTTTATAAAATCATGACTGGTGTGGAGAAAGTAAATAAGGAAGTGTTATTTTCTTCTTCTCATAACACAAGAACTAGGGGTCACCAAATGAAATTAATAGAACGCACAGTCAACCTGTGAACTCCCTGCCAGAGGATGTTGTGAAGGTCAAGACTTATAGCAGGGTTCAAAAAAGAACTAGATACGTTCATGGAGGATAGGTCCATCAATGGCTATTTGCCAGGGTGGGCAGTGATGATGTCCCTAGCCTCTATTTTCCAGAAGCTGGGAATGGGCGACGAGGAATGGATCACTCGATGATTGCCTGTTCTGTTCGTTCCCTGTGGGGCACATTGCATTGGCCACTGTCAGAGGACAGGATGCTGGGCTGGATGGACCTTTGGTCTGACCCAGTATGGCCGTTCTTATGTTCTTATGTTATGTTCTATTCAAATATACGATATCTCCTTCTTCTGATACCAGTGAACCCCGTCAGCTGAGCAGTGGCAGTTGTCTGAGACCTTGCAGGTCAGCTTCACAGTGGAGGAGAAATCAGTGATCCAGAATCGTCATATACTCTAAGGGCTTGTCTACACATAGTGTTATTCTGGAATAAATTCCAGGAACAGGCCAGTGGTAAGCTAAACAGGAAGAAGGTACTCTTATTCTGGTATAAGAGTGCTCAGACATGTTATTTGGGCACAGCTACTTCACTTTCTAAATTCACACTCTACCTTAATCTGAAACAGCTGTCAAGTGTAAACAAGCCCTAAGTGTAATTTGTGTTAATTAAACATATACACCAGTCCTGGAACTGAGGCAAACAGAATGCAGGGCAATCCCTTCTTTGAGGATTCTCAGCCCAATATGAATGCCTGGTTCCCAGAGAGCAACTCTGCCTCAAAAATTGACTCTAATCAGAGACTACGACAGAAAGAAAACTATCCTGATGCTGACCCAGCTTCCCATCCAAGGACCACTGCCTCTACACAGAGCCTTGCATCTCCAAAACTACCAACAACACAGCATGACTTCACCAAACTAAATGTTAGCTTAAAAGCTAAGAAAAAGAATGTGGGGAGACTATGTGTAATAAAACATCTGCCATAACAATACAAATAAAAATTACAACCATCAAACATAAAAGAAAAGGCACACAAATAAAATCTGTCTGTCTGTGTCTTTCCCTGGTAACACCAGCAGATGCATAGAGAATCAACATATAGTAGGTTTCAGACCAGCACCAAATCTCATGATGTAAGAAGATATGTGTGGAGTCTATCTTACTTTGAAATAAAAGTAAGTGCAGATCAATTTTAACAGTGATATACAAGCAGCCTGTGAAAATGTCCTGCATGGTTCATCATATAAGATTGAAATAAAACTCTGAATATAAAATGAAATCTACTCCCTTTTATCTAATCTTTCTCCACTGCCTCAGCCTTCACAATGACCTGCCACAGCTCCCTCTCACCACCTTTGTGCTGCTGGACTTTGTCCCTCCTATTTCCTCATTCTTTATGTTCTTCATCACACATCAAAAATAGCATTTCTTACTCAGCCGTCTTTGCTCTGTAAATTGTATATTGAACTGTATATAATAACTTGCACCTGCACCATTTTGACTGGATAGGATCTTACAGCCAATTTGCACTCACTTTGCACTGATGTCAGTGATGACATCAGACAATCAGTTTGGTTTTGGCCAATAAGTCTTTGGTTTTGAGGTTTTCAGTTTTTCAAACAGACAAGTTCCACGAAAACTTGTGTTTCAGCAAAGCACAACTTTCTATTGACCTGCAGTTGTAATGGAAAACACTCAATCATCCCTAATATTTAACTTCACTACCTGAAGAGGCACATTCTGCAGTTAGGCAAGATGGCTAAAAGGTTAATTTGGCCCTTGCCACAGAATGAGTTTGATGCGCCTTTTTTGTAAGTACCTCCATGGGGAGACGATTTCTGATAGTAGAGGGCTCCTTAAACTAGGAGCCAAAGGCAGAACAAGGTCCAATGGACATTGAATCTAGAAAAATATCATAGTAGAAATAAAGCACAGATTTTAACAGTGATGGTAATCAACCATTGAAACAGATCAAAGGTGTGTGGTAAATTAATCCATTATTTGTAGTCTTTAAATCAAGACCGGACGTCTTTCTAATAATTCTCCTCTAGTTCAGTCACACTTTATTGATCTTGATGCTGGAATCACTGTGTGAAATTCTAGGCCAATGTTATGGTAGAGGTCAGACTAGCATCATAATTGTCCCTACAGGCCTTGAGTCTATGAATCATTGAGTATACAATACACCTTTTATGTATTATAATTATGCAGCTGCTTGTGTCTATCATAAGAATTCTTGTTCACTCCTGTTGAGAGGTGGTTCCCCCTGCCTTTTTTTTTTGGCCTTTTAACACTACCTAGTTAAGAACAGGGTAAATTAAACCCTGAAAAATGTTAAAGCCCTGATAATGGTCTGAACTAAGCAAGAGCCATCAAATTCAGAGCTAAATGGGAAACCGCCATTCCCAGGCAGAGCTGAACAAATTAAGACCACAGGACTCTGAAGAGCACTTAATTTCCTGTAGTCTACTCTGTGAGCAGCAGTACAGTGCTTGGTCACTCTACATCATCACTAACTGCATGTTCCACAATCCAAAGATAGAGTTTTTTAGTCATTATGCATATGGCAGGAGGAAATTAGACTGAAATTTCATAACCATGGTTGGACCTGCAGGGAGATTAGCAGCAGCTTACATTGCCCTGGGTTCTGAGCAAAATGAAACCAAAGACATAAAATGAATCTGTACATGCAGTATGCAGAAACGTTGTGCCTGTGTGTAAGGCCAAAGAGACATTTCAGTTTTCGTTTTCCCTGGAGAAAAAACTTTCCTTTGTTGTATGGAATATTCACTCCTTAATGTTTTAGTGCACCTAATCCTATCTAGGTATGCATATGACCCTATTACCACATTATCTCAGGTCTTGTCTACACTTACAGCACTGAAGTGAAGACACTACCTATGCTGATGGGAGAGCTTCTCCCATCAATGTAGGTGCTCCACCTCCCTGAGAAGCAGTAGCATGTTGATGGGAGAAGTTCTCCTGTTGACATAGTGCTGTCTACACCAGGAGTCAGGTCGGTGTAACTGCATCACTCAGGGGTGTGGATTTTCCCCAAGCGATGTAGTTATACTGACGTAAGTTTGTAGTGTAAACCAGGGCTAAGATCTGGTCTACAGTTTTGTTGGCTAGCTGTGTGAAAAAATCAGCTCCCCAGCCAAAACAGCTATGCCGGCAAAACACCTAGTGTAGACACAAGAGAGCGTCTGTCACTTTAGTTAATGTCTTTTGAGAACTAGCAGAAGAACTCTTTCTGCTGACTTCCACTGCATCTCCAGTACTGGGCTTTATCAGCCTAGCTGTCCTGGCCAAGGTTCTGTGGTATAGACAAGCCCTGAGTCATTCTCAAGGATTTATGCATTATCCTTGCGAAGCCCCTTTGAGATAGGGAAGTATTATTGCCTCCATTTTACAGAAAGGAAACTGAGGCACAGAGAGATCAAGTGACTTGTTCAAGATCACACGGGGAGTCTGTGCCAGAGCCAGGAACTGAACCTTGAGCTTCTGAGTTCAAGGTTAGTGCCTCGACCAGAAGACCCCCCCCTTCCTGAAGTTTTATGTTACTTTTCAAACTACCCACTTATTTAACTGCTCTTTTGCCCATATTGCTATAGATTGAGTGACGACCATTCTAGCTAAGGCTGCATAGAAGTTTCCATTCCAACTCACTGCTTTTGTGACTTTCTGAAGGTTCACCCTAAACTCAGTCTCTGCTTGAGGCGATTTGGTAGTTTCTATTTGAGTGCTCAGGCAGCTTTCCCTGGGCATGTGGGGTGGGGTGGGGTGGGGTGGGATGGGGGGGCAAGGGCAAAACTGCAATGGTGCTTATGGGAGAAGTGGACAAGCAGGTGATCAAGGTTGGTTCTCTGGGGGTGCAAAGGTTGGAATCGAGCTTGCAATGAGATAATAGGATGAACAGATGGGGCAGGGCTACATTGTAGTGGGCACACAACTGTTTCCCACTGTCTTATCCACACTTCCACCCAGTGCCTCCGCAGCCTGAGTGCCTGGCCCATTCCTGCCAGCTCCCTCTATCGATCCCAAATTAGCAAGATTCCAAATGAAGGCTTCTTCTAATGGGCTTGGCTCCATAGTGGAGGAGGACAGTAGGATCGGAGAGGCTATTTTACACTTTGGAGTGTTTGGTAGGTGAAAGGCAGGTGTTTGGCTTCTGAGCTACAATTCTGAAGTTAATGCCTTGCTAAATGATTATTTCCAAGGGCTACACTGGGAACCTATATCAGCATAGCTATGTCACTTGGGGGTGACAGGGTGACTGAGAGACGTAGCTAGGCTGACCTAACCACCGGTGTAGACAGTGGTAGGGCAATGGAAGAATACTTCCTTTGAGCTAGCTGTCATCTGTTGGGGAGATGGATTACCTACTTCAGTGGGAGAGCCCCTCACGCCAGTCTAGGTAGTGTCTACACTGAAGCACTACAGCGGCACAGAAGCAGTTTCACTGTAGACATACCTTAAGTGTTAGTGTGGGCTGTAAAAGCTTAACTGCTGAACATCACTGAAGTCCCTGCAGTCAACAGAGGTTTCCAAGGTCACTCATGGGGGAAGGAAAGCCGTGCCCAGCAGCTAGATTGCTGCACAGTTGGTCGGGTTGGTAATTGAAGTTTAGCTTCCTTGCCAAGGTCACTCTGAACAAAATGGTTGAGTGACTGTGAAGTTACTGCTCGGTTTTATAGTGGATCAGGAGTTTTATCACCCATAAAAAGAACTTTACAAAATAGTTTCTCCTTCTTACTCTCACTCTACAAAGTATGTTCTCAGGGCTCTGTTATTCAGTGAGGCGATGTCTCTCTTGGGCATTCTGTGTAGCCCAGGCACAGCAGGTCTCCCGTAGACAGTCTGCACTTGGCATTTGGGAGCCTGTCTGGGGCGAGAGCAGCAGGGATGCATCAAGAGTCCCAGTGAATTAGATTTTATTTTTAACTCCCTATAGCAGACAGAGCCCCTATTCTCTTCCAGTCCAAGTGGTAAGGTGCCTATCCTGCGGTTCTGGGCCTGATTCTCCAGGCCTTCCTCAGTGTTTTGCAATGACCGAACGCTCTTCACAGTTAATGGGACTCTTTGCCTTTCGTGTAAACAGTGTCTCTTCCTTGGCTTAGCTAACGAGGGAGAATGTTAGTGGAACTTTTTATTCCTCTTCCTTTGTACTCCTGGCCCATCTCTAGAATCACTCAGCCATTTGAAGCATAAAGCAGAATCTTGAGGAAACACTTTCCATTCATGGTATATGTCATTGTTACTCCCAGAATTGTGAGTCTTTTTCTTTGACAGCAGTGTAGTCTCTGTTCAGCAAGTTCGCCAGGCTCTGCTGACCTTTAATAGCTAGCACTCCCACTTGCTCTTAGATATGGGAATATGTGGAATCTTTGTAGATGCCAGAACTAAGGCGGGAGTAATTTAACCAAATAAAGGCTTAAGCCCCCGAAGAAATAAACACATCCGTTTTAATCACCTACATCAGTGGCAAAAGACTGTAATTTCCATGTTGCGAAGGGCCTTTTATTTCTTTGTCTCTTTAACAAGGAGAACCGAATATTCCCAGCCCTGTTTTTGTTCTGCGGCTCTTTACTAAGTTAAAAGAGGAAATGGAATTTGAAATGCTCTTTCCCTCCCTCCATTTCTTGTTCTTCTCTCCCGTCCCCTGCCTCACTCTCTCTTTGCTGTTCCCCTCCTGGCTTGCAGGCAGAACACTGCTGAATGTGCTAAATTAGGCCATTAGAGGAATTCATTTCTCTTTATTAGCCTGTGTCAAATCCTTTTTATTAGTGGCTGAAAACGACCTCTCTTCTGCAGTAAAATGTCAGGCCAGTTCAGCCCTTTTATTTGTTCTGCGCTGACGAGGATCAAACTCTCCCTGAATTAGTGTAGAGATTTATTTCCTCCAAATTTTGAATAGCTTAAGGGGGAGGGGAGTAGCGAGCGAGTGAAATCCCTGCTCAGTTCCAGTGTAGGTCATATGTGTCTGCTTTGGACCTTGGAAGGCCTGGCTGCTTTGACTGAATGAACAGGGAGCCCCACTTCTACCCACGAGGAGAAGGTGAAGGCGACCATTAACCCTCTGTCACTGCACAAGCCTGAGCTTTTCATTCCTATGAGTGGAGAAAATGGTCTGGTTTGCTTTGATTCTCCAGTGCCATGACAGCCTCCTCTAGGATATAAACAGAGGCAGAAATAATTTTGTTGGTAATCAGCTCCTTGGTGTCATGTCAGCAGCCATGCACAGCGAGGTCCTGGATGATTTGTCTGCCTGCGGGCATATAAGTGGCAGTGCCAAGTGCATTGCATACCCTGGTTGGGGAGCTCGCCACAGCCTTGCACACAGGGGGAAGAAAAGCTTCCTGACATTCCGTCTAGACTCTCCTTTCGTTCTTTCAACCTGTTGCTCAGTGCTCAGATACAGGGTGGGAGGCACTCTAGGAGTGCCAGTAGGCACATTCCAGGATATACTGTTACTTCATAATTCCTCTCTCTCCTTGGTGTTTGTACACACCTGTACACCCCACACTCCCAGCAGGAGCTCAGTCATGCTCGGCAAAGTTAGCTCTTTTAATAGTTTTTATATGTCAGTTCTCCCCTCCTATAGCCTGTCTGGGAAGGGCTGGTGAAGATCCTGACACACACCCAGCCCCTGGAACTCCCTCCATTCAGAAGCCTCCAGCACATTACTGTTGATATTTTCTGGGACAGTGAAAATCCCCTTGGCTTAGCTAACGAGGGATAATGTTAGTGGAACTTTTTATTCCTCTGCCAGGAGATGGGCCAGGAGTACAAAGGCTTTGTCATCTCACGAGCAGCTGCCTGTTCTTCTTATTGATTATTATTAAACCAAACCTTTTACAGGTAGTCACTAGTTGTGTGATCCACACTGTCTGTGTGCCCGACTTGAGACACTTGGGGCCAGATTTGCAGAAATGCTGAGCACTCACAGCTGCACCTGAAGTCACTGGGAGCTGGGCTTTCATAGATTCGTAGATGCCAAGGCCACAAGGGATTACAGTGATCATCTAGTCTGACCTCCTGTATACGGTTGCCAACTTTCTAATCGCTCAAAACCGAACACCCTAGCCCCGCCCCTTCCCCGAGGCCCCGCCCCTGCTCACTACATTCTCCCTCCCTCGGTGGCTCGCTCCCCCCCACCCTTGCTCACTTTCACTGGGCTGGGGCAGGGGGTCAGGCACCGCCCCCCGCAGCTCCCATTGGCCAGGAACCACGGCCAATGGGAGTGCGGAGCCGGACCTCGGGGCGGGGACAGTGCGTGGAGCCCCGTGGCCCCCACGCCTAGGAGCCGGACCTGCTGGCCGCTTCCGGCGTGCAGTGCAGAGCCAGGACAGGTAAGAACTAGCCTGCCTTAGCTCCACAGCACAGCACAGACTTTTAATGGCCCGGTCAGTGGTGCTGACCAGAGCCACCAGGGTCTCTTTTCGACCAGGTGTTCCAGTCGTAAACCGGATGCCTAGCAACCCTACTCATATATCACACCGGCTAGAGACCTGCCCCAAATAATTCACTGGGAGTGAACTATACAGTACTTTAAAGTGCTAAGTACTCTGAAAAATCAGGCCCTAGGTCAGGGGTCAGCAACCTTTCAGAAGTGGTGTGCCAAGTCTTCATTTATTCACTCTAATTTAAGGTTTCGCGTGCCAGTAATACATTTTAACGTTTTTAGAAGGTCTCTTTCTATAAGTCTATAATATATAACTAAACTATTGTTGTATGTAAAATAAATAAGGTTTTTAAAATGTTTAAGAAGCTTCATTCAAAATTAAATTAAAATGCAGAGCCCCCGGACTGGTGGCCAGGACCCGGGCAGTGTGAGTGCCACTGAAAATCAGCTCGCATGCCGCCTTCGGCACGCGTGCCATAGGTTGCCTACCCCTGCCCTAGGCGTTTCAAGTTGAGCACTGAAAATTAGTGAACACTGTTGACAATTTTGGCCTCTTTGTGCTTCAATCCCTGAGGGATAATACCAGCTCATCTCACAAGGGTGTGGTGAAAATAAATTCATTAATGTTTGAGAAGCACTCAGATAATCCGGTGGCAAGCGCCATAGAAATGCCCATGAATAAATTAATGATGTTGTATTCAGTGCAAGGTTTGGCTGGTGTGTGTTGTAGAAGGCCCAGGGCCATACAGTGACTGTGGTGGATAAAAAGGAAGGTTGAATAACTACCTAATCACTGAGCACTGTCCAGCTTCACTGTATGAGGGAGGGGCCTCTGGAAAAAAACAGTCATGGATCCTGTAAGTAAAGACTGTAACATAATGCATGCCCATGGGTGTGGGGTGGAGGAGAGGAATTAAAGGTGCACTGATAAATTTATTTAACTGGGGATTTTTCTAACTTTTGAGTGCTTGACTTTGCAGTGTGAGGTTTGTTTGTTATTTGGTCTTCAGTAACACTCACTTCAGTAAAGTGAAGTTTGTAGCCTTGTCTCGTGCCACAATCCTGCCTCCCACTTGAAGGTGTGGTTGTGGGGTGCCCTCTCTTCTTCTATACAGATAGGGCAATGGCATGGGGAACACTTCATTCTCAAGGAGTAGTTTCAGGGGGAGAGAATTAAAGTACACACACTGTGTGGAGAAAGGACCAATTTGTAAACCCCTGGCAAATGCTCAGCAAGCAATCTCTCTGACGTGCCTACAACTCAGGCACTTTCCTTCAAAGAGTCCTAGAAGTTGGAGATAGAAAGTGACAATTACACTATCTAGCCCATCTCCCTGGGCCCAAGCAAGGCAAGATTTTTCCATACAGGTTATATTAATTATTATTATTATGTAGTAGTGCCTAGAAGCAGGAGGTGGGGCAACAGGGGTCAGAGTGGTGCAGCTGGAATCCCCTGTAATTATCCCATTAGTCAGGATGCCTCAGCTTGGGTCAGGAGTTGGCCCCTCTGCACTTGTCTGCTTCTGCCAGGCACTGTCCTCCCCTGGGATGGTGCTAGTGAGGAGCCCCATTGAAATGCATGGGGTTGTTCACATCTGCCAAAGCTTTTGTTTCAGACTCTCTGCAGACTCAGGCAGACATAATGGCATAAGCTATGCTGAAACTACTTTTTCTGTTTCCTTTGCAATGGTGAAGACTATTAAATTCCTTCTTTTTATGTGAAAACTCTGATTTTGATGAAATCACATGGCTTCAGAAAGTGCAGATCTAACCCTGGGCCTTAACCTGGCACTGCCCATTGTTTGGGATTTTTGAAACTAGACTGGACAAAGCACTAGACGTTGTGCTTCCAGGGCATTCATGACTCCTCAAACCTCTGTGATCATTCCTTCAGTTCAGTCCTTTGTCCGTCTCCCACTTGGGTGGGGATCCTATAGGGCTCCATCCTAAATCCCCTCCTTTTCTCTCTTTGAACCCTTTTGCTATTGATCTTACCTGTTCACATGGCTTTGATGACCATCTTTACTCTGATAACTCACAAAACTGCCTCTGTACTCCATACCTGTTGCCCTCCATCCAGTTTCCTAGTTTGCCCTGTCTCTCTGACAGATGTCTAGCCTTATACTCAAAATGAACATGGCCAAAACAGCTCCTGCTCTTTCACCTGAAGCTTTCTTATCTGTCACCATGGACACCATCTTTGCAGTCACTTGGGCTTGTTACCTGGGCATCATTTTCTACTGAGCCCTTTGTCTAGGCCAGACCATATTTAAACCTTGCCACTTCTTTCTAAATAAAACTTCAAAGAAGTGGCGTTTCTTCCCTGTCTACAACAACAACTGTGACGTTGCACCCCATAATGCTTTATGGAAATATGCTTATGAATGTATATATGCCATAACTGGAATATGTTTTATGCTACATATGCCATGTAACATATCTCTGCAAAAGTTATGATCTACTGAATCTATTCCTCCCATTTGTATGCATGTATCATTTTTGTATTCGAAGTTATGAATATTGGCTGTGTACTTGTTTGATTTTAAGTAGCCTTAGTAAAGCATTTGGGCAGCTTCTTTAGAAAGGAATTTGCAAGTTAAGTGCCCAGTCAAGAAACACTTAACAGACAATGGATCTTGGAAGGCTCCAATCCACATAAGAAGTCTACCTGAGGACGTTCAAGATAGCATGTGAACAGTGTAAGTTCTGAGTCATGCATGGAAATGTGACTGGCCCATGTGACTCCAAAACTCCATCTTGTAGCTGGGATTCTACACAGGGGAGGCGGGGTGTCCACCCACAAGAGAAAGTCTATTTAAACCCCTGGGAGACCCCTCCATTTTGTCTTCAGCTGGCTTAAGAGATAGCCTCTCCACCCCCAAAGGATACCTGAAAGAAACTGGAACAAAGGACAGTAACCACGGGGGTGTGAGTGATTGCTGGACCCAGACTAGAAGGAGGCTAGTCTGTAAAAGAAGCTTACTGGAACATCTCTGAGGGCGAGATTTCATCTGTAATCACTTTCTTGCTGTATTAGGTTTAGATTTGCGTGTTTTTGTTTTATTTTACTTGGTAATTCACTTTGTTCTGTCTGTTATTACTTGGAACCACTTAAATCCTACTTTTTGTATTTAATAAAATCACTTTTTACTTATTAATTAACCCAGAGTATGCATTAATACCTGGGGGGGGGGGCAAACAGCTGTGCATATATCTCTATCAGTATTATAGAGGGCGAACAATTTATGAGTTTATCCTGTATAAGCTTTATACAGGGTAAAATGGATTTTTTGGGGGTTTGGACCCCATTGGGAGCTGGGCATCTGAGTGTTAGAGACAGGAACACTTCTTAAGCTGTTTTTAGTTAAGCCTGCAGCTTTTAGGGGATGTGGTTCAGACCTGGGTCTGGTTTTGCAGCAGGCTAGCGTGTCTGGCTCAAACCTGGCAGGGCACTGAAGTCCCAAGATGACAGGGGAAACAGGCTCAGGGGTAGTCTCAGCACATCAGATGGCAGTCCCAAAGGGGTTTCTATGATCCAACCCATCACAACAATATTCCCACCCAGGCCCTCAGCATTTTGTGTACAGACGACTGCAGCCACCTCTCTTGCCTTTAACTTCTGCAGCCTGACCTCCCTCAAGTCCATTCACAGGTGCCGACTCTGTGGGTGCTCTGCACCCACCGGCAGCTCCCCACCCCAGCTCACCTCCGCCTCCTCCCCTGAGTGCACCTTCCCCGCTTCTCCTCCCAGCGCTTGCTGCCGCAAAACAGCTGTTTCACGGCATAACAAGCTATGGGAGGGAGGGAGGAGGAGCGGGAACGCAGCACGCTCAGGGGAGGAGGTGGGGAAGAGGCGGGGCCAGGGCGGGGATTTGGGGAAGGAGTCCAAGAGGGGCAGGGAGGGGGCAGAGTTGGGGCGGGGACTTTGGGGAAGGGGTTGGAATGGGGGCGGGGCTGGGGCGGGGGGCACGAGCACCCACCGGCGCCAGGAGAAGTTGGCATCTATGAGTACATTCAATATGTAGCAGCTGAGATCATCTTCATCGTTCACTGCTCTGACCACACCAGCCGTCCCTGAATTCCTCTGCTGGCTAGTTTCCCCCCACCATCATAAAGTGCAGTGTTCTTGTCCTTATCTTCAAGGACCATCACAATTTAACCCAGCCCCATCTATCTGCTCTATTTACATTATCTCATTGTAAGCTTCCTCCTTTACTCCAGCTATGGTGCCATCCTCCCTCACCAACTTATCTTGTTTCTGCCTCAGGCATCTTCAAGCTCTGTTCCATGCTGGAATACCTTCCATTCTTCCAGGCTCCTTCAAAACCCTATGTTTCAAACCCCATTATTACCATGCTGCCTACCAAACACTCACAGCACTAGACCAGGGCTCATGTGACCTCAGTTCCATTCCTGACTCTGCCACTGGCCAGCTGACATTGGACAAGTCACTGCACTGCTGTGTGACTCAGTTTCCCCAGCTGTAAAATGGGAGTAATGATAATGACCTCCTTTGTAAAGCAGTTTGAGCTCTACTGCTGAAAAGAGCTAGCTGGTGTTATTGTTATTAAGTGGTGCGCTGAAGGTAGTGCAACTGATCTGCTTCTTTGTCTGTATTTAACAAAACAAAACACAACTAACAACAATCTCTGCCTACAAATTGTGCATGCAGGCTGCTAGTCAGTGCAAACCCAAGTTTACATTACTCTTTGCTCATTTTACCCACCTGCTTGCCTGAATTACAATTGTAAGCTTTTGGGGGCAGCTCCAAGCACAGCAGAGCTCCAATCTGGTTGTGATTTCTAGGCACTACATAATAATTAATATAACCTGTATGGAAAAATCTTGCCTTGCTTCGCCCCAGGGAGATGGGCTAGACAATGTAATTGTCACTTTCTATCTCCAACTTCTAGGACTCTTTGAAGGAAAGTGCCTGAGCTGTAGGCATGTCAGAGAGATTGCTTGCTGAGCATTTGCCAGGGGTTTACAAATTGGTCCTTTCTCCACCCAGTGTGTGCACGTCAATTCTCTCCATAAAATTGAAAAAGGAATTTGTGCAGTGTGCAGAGGTTGGGGGGTATGCTGCTCAACTCCTACCACCTGGCATTACTGCTTGGATTATTAGTTCCTGGTAATTTAGTGCCCTTGCACAGGGTCGATTTGTGCCTTTCATTTCTAATTGATCTAGTGGCTGTTTAAATGGCAGCAGGCATCTGTTGAGAGTTGGAAGGTTCATAAGGCGCAATAATTCATAACACCGTCTGGAATTTGCCTTTCATATCGCTCAGCTAAACCTCTGCAGGGCTGCCTAAATTATGACCGCTGAGGCTTTTTTTCGTATTCTATTCAGGTCTTCGAGAATCTTGCATTAAACTGGGATCAGTCTAGATTAGACTATAATATGCTGCAGTATTAGTGGCTGCAAATGAAGACTTATACCAGAGTTTAACCCCTTCACCTGACTTTTTCTTTGTCTTGGTCCTGGAAGGCTCGGCTCATCTGTTGTTTCCTCTGATTTGCTGATGTGTTTAATAGATCTTTCAGCTTGCTGGACTCCTGGGAGCATGAAGTGTCCAAGACTTAAAAAATTAAAGCACACTTGCTTTGATTAAATAAGGTGCCTTTCAGAGCTTAGTGAAACAGGCACATGTTTTTTCAATTCCCCACAAATATATAGGGAGGAAGAGACAGGCTACCTGGTGTCATGTTAGGAATGTGTTACAAATTTAAGCAGCTCTACGCCAACCTGCTGTATGGATTTGGAGAGTAGTTAACTTATTTGTAACACAGTTCTTGTCCTTCCCATTTCCTCTGGATTTGATAAGCGTGAGCAGCCAAATAAAGTTCTACCATCCCATGTTTAAATGCAGCTTCAACTTGGAATCCCTAGCTTTAAACAACATTAGTATTTGGATTTAGCTGGTTTTTTAAAACCTGAAATACCAACTCTTCTTTCAGGAGACAGAGTGTTTATTACTTTTTCACTGACAGAGCTTTGACTGCCCTTATTCACAGGAGAAACATGGCAACTCACCAATCTGGGATTAACCAGAAAAATGAAAAGCCAGTTGCAAGCAGCTTTACAGAGGGAGTGCGGGATAGCTCAGTGGTTTGAGCATTGGCCTCCTAAACCCAGGGTTGTGAGTTCAATCCTTGAGGGGGCCATTTAGGGAACTGGGGTAAAAATCTGTCTAGGGTTTGGTCCTGCTTTGAGCAGCAGGTTGGACTAGATGAGGTCCCTTCCAACCTGATATTCTATGATTCTGGGCAGCGTCATCCCTACTCAGGGATAATGGGGAGGGGAGTGAGGCTCATACCTCTGAAATGCAGCTTCACAATTGAAGTATGTCACACTGCCCCCCACATTCTGATTGGCACCCCTCCAATCCAGCTTGTTTTAATGACTGCTCTAATTCCCTCTCATTCAGGGAAGAGGCCTGCAGATATCTGGATGTCCGTAAAAGTGTTTTACGGACATCATCAGCCAAGTCTAGACCAGACGAGTTTGTGTAGGGGCGTGGAGTTGTTTTAATTTGCTGAGCGTTCCCTGGAAGCCTAGTTGGTGCTTTGGTGGTAGTGATACACTGCCACATGGAGGGCTGAACTCACCTCACCTAGGTTTGAACTCAAATGTTATTGATTTTGCATTCTGCTTAGGAGACTTGAGCGGAAAGGCAAAATAGCCAATGAAAAATGGGGTGAACAATGCAGCAGAGATGGGGCAGAGTAAAAAATCCAGTGTGGAAAAGTAGCAGGCAGAGGAGAAAGAGACATTCTAAAACAAAGATGAATGCAGCATGTAGCTCTTTGACTCAGTGAATGAGTTGCACCAGTGTAGCAGAGCCAGATTGCTTCCCACAGAGCTGTGCAATCCGTGTAAGAGCCACTGACCACATAGTGGTCACATTGAACCCCTACAGGGGGAAGGGTTATGATAGGGGAGTGCTTTGAAGTGTCTGGCCCTAGTCCCAGTGGCATATGACATGGCAGAGAGTGCTGCTGTGTACTGATTGTCCTCTGTGCTCCGTGGGGGAAATTACCCATGTTTTACAGTTCTTTCCTAGGAGTTATTACATTTAAAAAAAAATTATACACATGTAAATAGTTATTTTCATCTAATATTTCATCTATTTATTGCCATTCTGAGTTTTGTTCATTTGTTTCACTGTACTGGGTATTATATTTATTTATTTTATATTATATTAATGCATTTTGTATTCTGTATAAAGCAAAATGTTAGACAATGTCCATTTTAACAGGTGATTCATTTATTATAATCTATAGAGATATTTGGGGCCAGATTCTTCCTGGTGTTTTAGGAAGTCATTTGCACCTATGCAAAGTGAGTGCAAAATGTTGCCAAAGCAGAATAATAACAAGAAGCAACACAATGAAGAATTAGGCCCCAAATGTACAATGCATACAGAACTAATAATAGACTATCATTAGTTGGGCTCAGCCATTCCCTCCCTATCCTGTTAAATAGCAACCCAAGTTAGACTGCTAGGAACTGATCCAAAGCCCATTGAAATCAATGGCAGTATTTCCCTTGATTTCAGTGGGCTTTGGATCTGGCCCAAATGTCCAAGGTCCCTTTCTTCTAGCAGGTGTGAGAACTTCCTATATTCATCAGGCAGCTTGCCACTCTGTTGCCAAGTTGAAGAACTTTAGATCACAGCCCTGTAGACCAGTGGTTTTCAACCTGTGGCCTGCGGACCCAAAGGGGTCTGTACCGTGACTATGTCGATCTAATTTTTAAGTGTAGACCAGGGCTTAGCCTGCCACACTGTCTCTCTAGAGGAGAAGAGGAGGTTTTAAATAACATTTCAAAGGTCAGTAAAAGAAGCATGTTCTAGAAGTCAATTAGCTGTACGGCTGCTCTTGGGTCTGACTAGAATAGATTCATAGATTCCAAGGCCAGAAGGGATCGTTGTGATCATGTAATCTGACCTCCTGTATCACACAGGCCAGAGAACTGTCCCACAATAATTCCCAGAGCAGATCTTTTAGAAAATCATCCAAGCTCGATTTAAAAATGGTCAGAGATGGAGAATCCACCACGACCCTTCTTAAATTGTTCCAATGGTTAATTACTTTCAGCGTTAAAAACTTATACCTTATTTCCAGTCTGAATTGGTGTAGCTTCAACTTCCAGACACTGGATCATGTTCTACCTTTCTCTGCTAGATTGAAGAGCCCATTGCTAAATATTTGTTCCCTCTAGGTATGTCTACACAGCAAAGAAAACCCACGGCTGGCCCATGCCAGCCGACTTGGGCTCACAGGGCTCAGGCGGTGGGGCTATTTCATTGCTCTGTAGACTTTCAAGCTGAAGCCTGGGCTCTAGGACCCAGCAAGGTGGAGGGGTCCCAGAGCTCACACTCCAGCCTGGCCTGGAGGTCTACACAGCCATGAAACAGCCCTGTGGCCTGAGCCTTGCATGTCCGAGTCGGCTGGCATGGGCCAGCTATGAGTTTTTCTTTGCTGTGTAGACATACCCTATATAGCTACTTACAGATCGTAATAATTAACCTTCCCTTTATTAAGCTAAATAGATTGAGCTCTTTGAGTCTATCACTATTAGGCATGTTTTCTAATCCTTTAATGATTCTCATGACTCTTCTCTAAATCCTCTCCACTTTATCGACCTCCTTCTTGAATTGTGGATATCAGATCTGGACACGGTATTCCAGCAGTGGTCACAACAGTGCCAAATATAGAGGAATAACCTCTCTATTCCTAATTGAGACCCCCTGTTTATGCATCCCACGATCACATTTGCTCTTTTGGCCACAGCATTGCATTGTAGCTCATGATTATCCATCTTGATCCCCAAATCTTCTTCAGAGTCACTGCTTCCCTGGATAGAGTCCCCTGTCTTGTCAGTATAGCCTACATTCTTTGTTCCTAGAGCTATATATTGGCATTTAGCCATATTAAAGCACATATTATTTGTTTGCACCCGGTTTACCAAGCGATCCAGATCGCTCTGAATCAGTGACCTGTCCTCTTCATTATTTACCACTCCCCTATTTTTGAGTCATCTGCAAAGTTTATCAGTGGCGATTTAATGTTTTCTTCCAGTGACTGATAAAAATGTGAAATAGTGAAAGGTCAAAAACTGATCCCTACAGGACCTCACTGGAAACACACCTGTTTGATGGTGATTCCACATTTACAGTTACAGTTTGAGACCTACGGTATCTATTAGCCAGTTTTTAATCAGTTTAATGTCGGCCATGTTAATTTTATATTCTATTTTTGTTAATCAAAATGTCATACAATAATAAGTCAAATGCCTTACAGAAGACTAAGTATATTACACCAAGTATATTATCTATATCAACCAAACTTGTAATTTTATTTCATCAAAAAAAAAGATATCAAGTTAGTCTGACAGGATCTAGTTTCCATAACTCCATGTTGATTTGCATTAAGACCTTCCTTTAATTATTTATTAATCAAATCCCATATTAATTGCTCCATTATCTTGCCCGGGATCAATGTCAGGCTGACAGGCCTTTAATTACCTGGGTCATCCTGTGACAATAATTGGCACATTAGCTTTCTGGCACTACCCCAGTGCTCCAACACTTATTGAAATCAACATTAATGGTCCAATAAGCTCCTCAGCCACATCTTTTAAAACTCCTGGGTGCAAGTTATATGGATCTGCTGATTTTAAAATGTCTGACTTTAGTAGCTTCTGTTTAAGATCCTACAGAGATACTAGTGGAATGGAAAGGATGTTGTTTTCACCATATGATGAGACTGTATCATCTGTTTTCCTCCAAACACAGAATAGAAATATCTGTTGAATACTTTTGCCTTCTTGATACTTCTACCATTTCCATCTAGTAATGGACTAATGCCATTGTCAGGATTCTTTTTGTTCCTAAAATATTTTATTGTCTTTCACTCTGCTGGCCATAGATTTCTCCTTGTGTCCCTTTGCTTCCCTTGTAAATAACTGCCTTTGGTTCTCCTCTAAACCAGGTCAATTTTTTAACCAGTGTGCTCTTCCTCGATTGTGGCCTTTTGGGCATCTAGTGCAGTGTTCTTAAATTGTTCCCAATTAGCATTCACATTTTTCTGATTAAATTCTTCCTCCCAGTTGATCTGGCTCGTAACCCTTTTCAGCGTTATGAAACTGGCCCCATTAAAGCACCAAGTATTTTACTCGCCTGCAACGTGTTCTGGTTGCACATTATAAATGTGATGAAGTCATGATCACTAGTACCTAAGCTACTATTAATTTTTAGTTCTGTGATCAGTTCCTCTTTACCTGTTAAGACAGTGGTCCCCAACGCGGTGCCCGCGGGCGCCATGGCGCCCGCCGGGGCATTTATGTGCACCCGCCTACTGCCCAGCAGGGGAGAGAAGCTACGGCCCCATGCCTGCCAGGGACAGAGAACTCCGGGGCTGCAGGCTACGGGCGCCGGTGTTCTCTATCCCCGGCAGGCGTGGGGCTCGCCTAGTGCCCAGCAGGGGAGAGAAGCCGGGGCCCCGCGCCTGCTGGGGCCAGAGTAATCCGGGGCTGCGGGCGCGGTGTTCTCTGTTCCCGGCAGGCACGGGGCCCGCCTAGTGCCCAGCAGGGGAGAGAAGCCGGGGCCCCGCGCCTGCTGGGGACAGAGTACTCCGGGGCTGTGGGCGCCGGTGTTCTCTGTCCTTGCGGCTTCTCTCCGGCTTCTCTCTTTTCTCTGGATTCATATATTATGTAATATTAAATATGATGTTTTTTGTATTATTTAATGTACAAATACAAAATAAGCCTTGAAAACATGAATGTGCTAGTGACCACAAAAAGGTTGGGGACCACTGTGTTAAGACAAGGTCTAATAAAGAATTTCCCCATGTTGGTTGCAACGCTTTTTGAGTTAGGAAATTGTCGCCTACAGTGTTTAGAAATTCTAAGGCTGTTTTAGTCCTGGCAGCATGAGACTTCCAGCATAGGTCACTCAAATTGAATTCCCCCATGATAACACAGCCTTTTTTCCTACACATTATAGACAGGTGCCTAAGGAGGCGGTCATCCCGTTCCTTAGTGTGATTTAGTGGTCTGTAGCGGACACCAACTAGTACCCCATCTTGTGCTTTATCTCTTAGGATGTTGATCCATAAGCATTTAAGATCATTTCTTCCATGTATCAGTGACTCAGAAATAGATAATGCACTCGCCCTTCCCTTTTGGCCACTCAGCCCTTTCTAAATGTGTTATAACCATTGATGTTAACATTCCAGTTTTGCGAATCATCCCCCCAGGTTTCCAAAATACCACCTAGATCAAACCTATGCTCATAAATGATCAATTCCAATTCCTCCTGTTTATTACCCAGGCTCCTAGCACTGGTGTGTAGGAAATTAAAGACTTTCTTCTTTTCATGTCCTTTGGT
Source organism: Emys orbicularis (assembly GCF_028017835.1). Lineage (NCBI taxonomy): Eukaryota > Metazoa > Chordata > Testudines > Emydidae > Emys > Emys orbicularis. The sequence continues at coordinate 16,004,640 of NC_088697.1, read as the reverse complement.
TCCTTGGTTAATTTTGTTCTTCTTCAAGTTGTGTCCCTATGGCTTCTCCACTCTAGGTGCGCTTGTGCCCCATGCGCCTCAGATTGGAGATTCGGCCTGTGCATGTCCCTCCTTGTCTCATGTGCTGCACCAGGCTATAAAGCTCTGCGTGAGCAAACTGCTCTCAGTTCCCCCTCAACTACCTCGCCCTAAGACAGAGACTCAGCAGCATCCCAGCTGAGATTACTTCAACCGTTTTTTTTCTCTCGTTCATAATAGTTAGTGTTAGTTCCTAGAGTTTCTTTTAGTTAGTGGTAGTAATCCTTTTCCTTTTCTTTTTGTTAGTGTACCAAAAAAAAAAAAATTAAAAAACATATTGTTATTAGGTTCGCAGCTGTTGCCCATCTGACTATTTTTCTTTATTTCTTCCCCTCAGGGGAATTGAAATCCAGAAAGTTTATGCCCAGTTCTCATGGGTTTAAACATCGCCTTTCATGCTGAGAGGCTATCCCAGTCAGTGATGGACATTCCCACTGTATGCACTATCTCGAGGAGTCACACGTTCCTCAAAAATGTAATTTCTGCATCAAGTTAAAGTCGGGGGGGCAGAAAAAAACAGGAACTAAAAGTGTGTCTCCTTATGATGAAGAGTTTGTTCTGACCAGCTTCTGACTTCAGCCCTGGGAACCCCATACAACGGTCCCCAACCAGGCCAACTGCATTAGCTTCTTCCATGCAACACTCCCCTAGAGATTCAAAGAGGAAATTGCTGGAATCCTCTCAAAAAGTCTCTAGGAAGTGGGCTTCAAGTCCACTGGTTAAAGAATCTACTGCAAAGAGACAGTCCCCGACCATGTTGACCACCTCAGCATCCACTGATCTCCGACTCAGTACCCACAAGGCAGCAGGCTCCTTAGGTACCATCACCACCAGCAAGTATAAGGACTTTAAGAGTTCAGGCTCCAGAAGATCAGTACCATCAGATGAACAGAGCAGCAGAAAGATCACCTCTTCTAAACTGGTACTGACAGAATCCCCTAGGGCCTCAGTACCAAGCACTCTGGTCTTATGCACCACCTCAGTGGCCCTACTGGGATTCTTGGCGGCTTACCGTAGTGCTTCTTGCTGGGAAAAGAGAAGGCACTTCCCACCAGCTTTTCTCTCTAGGGCTCCTCATCCACAAGTTGAGACCTTTGAGGAACAGGAAGTGAGATTGGACAAAGAGATTACTTCTACAACCAACTTCTTCATCCACCCCTGATGAAACTGTTATGCCTCCACCACGGTCCTTGGCAGATGATTTTAAACAATTTCATGACCTTATTAAAAGGATAGCAGACTCCTTGCAAATTCTACTAGAGGAAGTTAAGGAGTCGCAACATAAGTTACTTGGTACCCTGCACACCTCCTCGTCTGCCCGCATCACATTACCCATTAATGAGGCCTTGTTGGATCCAGCAAAAGTAATATGGCATATTACATGCATCCGAAGAAGTGGGCATTCACCCACGAAAGCTTATGCTCCAATACATCTGTTAGTCTTAAAGGTGCCACAGGACTCTCTGTTGCTTTTTACAGATCCAGACTAACACGGCTACCCCTCTGATACATGGCATACTCTGGCCACAATACCACCCACCTGTAAGAGAATGGGCAAAAGATACTATGTTTCCTCCAACAACTCAGACTTTTTATTTTCACATCCATCCCAAAACTCCCTCGTGGTTGATGCTGTGAATTAACATGGCAGACAGCACCATGCTAAATTGATGTCATACTACAAAGATTTTAAGAGTCTTGATTTATTTGGCTGTAAATCATACTTGTCAGCTACCTTACAATTTAAGATCGTCAATTACCAAGCCCTTATGGTAAAACATAGCCATACTAATTACTCAAAACTGAATGCCTTTATTGAGCATCTTCCAGTGGTAGATGGACCAGAGGGAGCAATTTAGGTGATCATTGCAGAGGGCCAACTGCTTGCAAGGACATCTCTGCAGGCCTCTTTGAATGCTGCTGAGGCATTCAAAGGAGAGGCTGAGGGAACTGGGTTTATTTAATCTACAGAAGAGAAGAGTGAGGGGGGATTTGATAGCAGCCTTCAACCACCCGAAGAGCGGTTCCAGAGAGGATGGAGCTAGGCTGTTCTCAGTGGTGGCAGATGACAGAACAAGAAGCAATGGTCTCAGGTTGCAGTGGGGGAGGTCTAGGTTGGATATTAGGAAACACTATATCACTAGGAGGGTGGTGAAACACTGGAATGAGTTACCTAGGGAGGTGGTGGAATCCCCATCCTTAGAGGTTTTTAAGGCCTGGCTTGACAAAGCCCTGGCTGGGATGATTTAGTTGGTGTTGGTCCTACTATGAGCAGGGGATTGGACTAGAAGACCTCCTGAGGTCTCTTCCAACCCTAATATTCTATGATTCTATGACACAGCTGTTTTTTCCTTCTTCATGGTGGTGGTCATGAGGAGGGCTCCCTGGCTTTAGTTCTTAGGTTTTCTGAGGGAAGTGCAAACTACAGTCAAGGACCTCCCTTTTGAGGGATCAAAGTTGTTTGCCAAGAAAACTGATGAATCCTTGCACACCTTGAAAGACTCTAGAGCCACCTTGCACGCTCTTGGAATTTATACCCCTGCACAAAAAAGAAGATTCAGTAAGTCCCAGATTGCACAGAGATCTCGGCCTACCCAGTTTCCTGCCTCCCAGAGGCATTATGAACCCCAGCACAAGAGACAACAATTTCAGAGAAAGAGACCAGCTGCTATGTAGGCATAGACTTCACAACTAACTAGCTTGAAAAATCAATTTTAACAGGTTGGTCAACGTCCTGATACTCGTGAGGGAATTCTGCACAAAAAAATTAAAAATGTTATGCACAATATTGCAAAATTCTGCATATTTTATTTGTCAAAATAACACGTGCCAATTTCAATTATTTTGGTAATTTTTTTTTTCAAAATACCTGTCAACAAGTATGTCTGTAACAATACAGACAACAAAAAAGATTCAGGAAATGTTTTTTGACAAATGGATTCCTTACGGGGTATATTAATACAGACCTTTGAGTAATAATTCATTTAAACTACAATATAGAAATGCATTTCTCGCACCCCTCTGAAGAAGTGTGAAGGCTTGGTGGAGTCAGGGGTAACGGAAGAGCTGAAGGAGATGGAAGTAATTGGTTGGAAGGAACCAGGGTGTGAACTTGGAGAGTTGTTGGGTGTGGGTGGGAGAAGTATTGAACAAGTTTTTTTTTCTGGGCGGGGGGGAAGGGATTGCTGTGGAGACATCCCCATGCAGACTCTGGATGACCCCTAGTCTCTCTCATTCACTCAGGCACATCTGCCCCCGTCCCCATGTGTCCTTGTATCCCCACTCAGCCACCCCACCTCCCCCATCCTGATGTGTCCCTGTACCCCCACCTCAGCCACCCTCCTTCCCCTGTGGCCCTGCACCCCCAATCAGCCACCCCCTCTCCCTGTCCCCATGTGTCCTTGCACCCCCATCCCTATGAGTCCCTGCACCCCCACTCAGCCACCCTCCTCCCCATGTGTCCCTGCACTCCCACTCCCATTCAGCCTCTGCCCCAGTCTGTCCCCTCCCACTAGCCCTTCTGCACCCCTGTCTATGACCCCCTAGCATTTCCACGTGCCCCACGCTGTCTGCCCCCCCCCCAAATCCCATGCCTCCTAATCTTGCCTCACAGGCAGGGTGCTGTGAGGAAGGAGCCTCTTCTTTTCCCTATCCACAGCTAGAGCTGCTCCTGAATGGGAGTGGCTTCTCTGGCACCAGAGCAGCTCCGTGGGCAAAAGGCATAACTACAACACTTCTCTGGCAGAATGTATTTTCTGCAGAGAAAAATATTCTGTGCGGGACATGAATTCTGCACATGTGCAGTGGTGCAGAATTCCCTCAGGAGTAGCCTGAGTTACCACACGCATTCTTATCTGCTGCAACAATCCATGTGTTTCCCCCACTTCAATGACCATCTTTTTCATTTTTGTCAGAACAAAGAACATATCACTATGGTCAAGTGGGTGTAAGATATTATTTCAATAGGATAATCTATTTTATCTTCCTCCCCCCACCCTCCCCGTTCCTCTTCAGGGACCCCTCTCAACAGCACCTGTTGCGACAGGAAATCGATTCTCTCCTGAATCTGGGTGCTATAGAATCAGTTCCTATCCAACACATAGGGAAGGGATTTTACTCCAGGTAGTTCCTGGTACCAAAAGAGAATGGCTGTTGGAGAGCCATTCTAGTTCTAAGATCACACAACAGATTTGTAAATGTTTAGTGGTTCAAAATGGTAACCCTTGCAGCAATGATTCCATCACTGGATGAAGGGGACTGGTTCTCAGCCGTCAACCTCCAGGACACTTACTTCCATTTAGCGATCCACCCCTCCCACAGAAGGTTTCTATGATTCACCCTGGGTCAAGAGCACTTTCAACACACAGTGCTCCTGTTCAGTCTCTCCTCTGCACACAAAGTGTTCTCAAAAGTCCTTTCTGTGGTAGTGACACATCTCCACAAACAAAGAATCCTGATCTTCCCATACTTAGATAATTGCCTGCTCAAAGTGCGGTCCTTCATCAAAGGTTTGATGGCCACTCAGAAGGCCGGGGACCTATTCCTCTAACTGAGACTACAATTAAACATCCAAAAGTCCACTTTCACTCTGGTACAACATCTGGTGTTCATAGGAGTCTACCTCAATGCAGTAACAGCCAAAGCATTCCTTTCCTCGCACAGTTTCAAAAACCAAGCAATTTAGTCTCCACAGTCCAACTCAGCCCTCAAACATCATCCAGAAACTGTCTCCAGCTATTAGGATACATCGCAGCGGGCACCTTTGTAATAAATCACATGAGACTTCACATGTGCTGCCTTCAAAGGTGGCTCAGAATTATTTACTCACCGAGCAAACACATTTTAAACAAACTACTCTCTATGCCTTTGGTAGTTAAAAAGCCCCTCGAATGGTGGAAGAACCCTCACAATGTTTGTGCTGGGGTCTTCTTCATTCAGCCACTCCCAACATAATTAATAACAATGAATGCATCCCTATTGGGAGGGGGAGCCCACCGGAACACCATAGTATTCAGGACAGGTGGTCTCCTGTTGTGTCCACAGTACACATCAACTTGCTGGAACTCATAGCAGTCAGAAATTCCTGTATTCATTTCCTGCCACTGATTAGGGGCAAACATATAAAGATCATGATGGACAGCATGTCATGTACATTTTACATAAACTGCCCTCTGCGCCGAAGCAGTGAGACTCTGGATTTGGTGCACATTGCACCAGATCAACATCTCAGCTGCTTACCTTCTGGCATACAAAACACCCCAGCGAATGCTTGCAGCAGATGCTTCTTGTAAGATCACAAATTGGAGAGAGATCCCACTATAGTCCACTGCATATTTCTACATTGAGATGTCCCACAGATAGACCTGTTTGCTAAAGCCAAGAACAAGAAATGCTCCCATTTCTGCTCCAGAGCCGGTCTGGGTCACCACTCCCTGGGAGACGCCTTTCTCCTCCATTGGAACTGAGGACTCTTGTATGCATTTCCACCAATTTCTTTAATATCCAAGGTGCTGCTCAAGATAAAGAAAGAAAAAGCCAAGATTATTCTCGTGGTGCTCACATGACCAAGACAAATATGGTATCCTTATGTCAGCTCGCTGTTTGTCAGCCAATCATTCTCCAGCCTGTTCCCCATCTTCTCTCCCAGGATGCTGGTCAAATTCATCTCCCCAATCTCCAGGTTCAAGGCATGGCTGATAGATGGTTCGAGGGGTTAGAAACAACCTGTTCTGAGGACACGGACAGTGCTGTTGCATAGCAGGAAACAAGCCACTCGTGACACATATGTCCAAAAGTGGAAGAGATTCAAATACTGGTGTGACTCAAAGCCCATTTCACCTACATCCTCTCCACTATCATTTGTACTCGAGCTAAAAAGGTCTGGCTTATCTCTGTAAAGCTGCACCTCGCAGCTGTCATGGCCTTCCATCATATGATAGAGGGGTTTTCTGTTTTTGCTCATCCAACAACAAGAAGATTCCTCAAGGGACTGGGTAAGCTCTTTCCACAAATCAAATGCCCCACACTGGCATGGGACCTCAACTTTGTACTCAGATGTCTTATGAGACCCCCCCCCCCAGGAAGCCATAGCCACCTGTTCTCTTTTACACCTGACTATGAAAACCACTTTTCTAGTGGCCATTACTATTGCTCGAAGAGTAGGGAAGATAGTGACTCTAATGGCATACTCCCCTTTACTTTTCTTTAAAGACAAGGTCACACTACGTCCACATCCCAAGTTCCTGCTGAAAATATCTTTGGACTTCCATATAAACCAACTTATTCACCTTCCAGTTCTCTTTCCTAAACCACACCAGGTCAAAAGAGATGTGTCATTACACACACATGATGTCCGGAGGGCATTAGCCTTTTATTTAGATAGGACTAAGCCCTTCAGGAAATCTCCCAGACTTTCTCTCAGTTGCGGACAGAACTAATCCCCAATTTCCAAGCAAAGACTCTCCTGATGGATATCAGGCTGCATTATTTACTGCTGCCAGTCTCATGATCTTCAATCTCCTTCTAGAATACAAACTCACTCCACGAGATCTCTCTCCACTTCCATAGCCTTCCTCAAGAATGTTCTGGTTGCAGATATATATAGACATATATATGAACATCTATTCATACATTCGCTGAACTTTGCGCAGTCACTCACGCCTCAGCGTCCAATGCCATATTTGGCTCCACTATTTTATCCTCAATTCTAGACTCGATGCCAAAGCCCTATTGTCATGGGATAGGTACACTCCATCCCAAGTGCCGGGTCACATATGGACAGAAGAAGGAAAAAAACTGTATAGCAGCCAGTTAGGTCCTGTGTTCGTGTATCTGTCTATAAAACATGGTAGTATGGCCTAGTGGAGTCAATAAAGCGGCCCTTCCACTCAGGGCAGCATGGCCTAAGGGCTGGAGTCAATAAAGCGGCCCTTCCACTCAGGGCAGCATGGCCTAATGGCCAAAGTCAATAAAGCGGCCCTTCCACTCAGGGCACCATGGCCTAATGGCCAAAGTCAATAAAACGGCCCTTTCGCTCAGGGTGATGTGGCACAATTGCCAGAGTCAATAAAATAACTCACTTCTGTGGGATTGTGTGGCTGATTGGCCCATTGGGGAAGTGGGATGCCACTTAGGGGTGTGTCGCACCCAGGGTTGGGGGACTCGGGCCCTCCCTGCTCCTTAGAGTCCCAGCCCAGGCCCCTGGCAGTGGTGGGGGTGCTCACCACTGAGTCAGGAGGATCCTCCTAAAACACGCTGACTGGTTCCCCAGTTCACTCACTGGAGAAAAGTTTAAGTCCCCTGGGCTGCTTCTAACCCTTTCTCCCTCTGCGATGCTCCATGGCTCCCCCGGGTCTCTGGGATTCTCAAACGGGCTAGCTCCTGCCAGCGCGGTCTCTTCTCCAGGCTCATCAGGCAGCCTGGAGTCCATCTGGAGCTCTCTGTGCTGTGGCTTTGTAGTCAGGGCCTGTAGCAGCTCCCTGGAGAGAGCCTGCAGTCTGCGTCCTCTCCCTTCAGCAGCCTGCCCAGACTGAGTTGGGCTGCTTCCTTTCATACTCTGCCTCCAGGCTGAGCATGCCCAGCAGAGTCAGAAGGGCAGGTCTTCCTCAGCCTGCAAAGCACAGTTAACCCTTTCGGGCTGGTGTCGGGTAGGTACACCTTGTCACACCCATCCATCTGTTAGGGGGACTGCTGTGGAGTCACCTAGATGGGAGCACCCATAGGGACACTATTCAAAGAATTAGCGAAGGTTACTCACCTTGTGCAGTAACTGTGGTTCTTTGAGATGTGCCCCCCTATAGGTGCTCCACTACCTACTCTCCTCCCCTCTGCTTCGGAGTTATTTTCAATGAGCTTCATGGTAGAGAAGGAACTGAGGGCAGTTCGCCCACACAGCACTAAATAGCCCTGGTGCAGGGCATGAGATGGGGATGGCGATGTGTGGGCAGAACGGACTCTGCTACCTAAAATCTCTAATCTGAGGCACATGGGGTGCAAGCCCATCTAGAGTGGTGCACCCATAGGGACACACATCTTGAAGAACCACAGTTACTGCACAAGATGAGTTACCTTCTCTTCTCAACATCTTGATTTTGTGCTGAGTGCTCATATCTTCCCCTGTTTTACCCTTCCCTTTTGCTATTAATTTAACACCCTCCTGACTACTCTAGCCGGCCTGTCCCCAAAGAGATTGGGTTTCCTACTGAGACAGAGGCCAGCCTAACTGTACAGTCCCCTCTTTTCACAGAAGGTGGGCCATTGTTCCAGAAATCCCAAACCCGCTGCTGCTTACCTAACCAGCGGTTCACTTCCAGAATCTTCTGCCTTCTGTCTTCCTTTGCTCATGGGACAGGAAGGATCTCTGAGGAGATCACTTGAACAGTTCGAGTTCCCGGAAGTCATCTGTTATCTGCGAGATACAGGAAGGATAGAGGTGGTGGGAATCCTTCCAGGGTAGAGGCTGCTAAATACTGAGAGGCAAGAGGCAAGGGAATTAAGTGAAGTGATTAGGCTGGGGAGGTAGAGTGACTCGAATGAATGGGTTCTTGTGGATCATCACCTGCACCAGACAAGTCTATATAATAAATAACTTGATAGCAGAGGTGTTCCAAAGTGTGGCAAGTTTGGCAGGTTTTTTACTTGTCTATTTTGCTCCTTGTTATTGTTTGCTGGTATTATTAATTTATTATTATTATTATTGTATTTTATTATTTTCAAAGGTTCAAATACCCTTAAAAGATCAAGAAAAGAGAACATTCCAGAATGTTACAATGAGCCCATGACTGATATCCACTCCCTTGTGGGAAAGATACTGTAAGGTTCAGAGTGTATCGAGGTGACCTTTCACCCTCCCCTGCTTTTGCTAAGGGGTAATCTTGACCACAGCTAAGGGGTTCAGGGTAAGAAGACAGTTCAGTGGTTTGAAAAGGTGTTTTGGTTCTCTGTTGTACTTAAAAAGGGGTGGGCCTATCCAGTTGTGGTGGGGATTGGGGGGCGATGTGGTGCATTTTGGAGGACTATATCTTATTTCATAGCTAGACACATTCAGAAGAATACAATGTAGGTTTATAGGTATTCAGTTATTAAAACAGGAAGCACATTCCAGTCAGTTGGGCTGAAATTACCTATAAACAGCCCCTGATTTAGGGCATTGCAGTGTTTTGGGTGTCTCATACTGGGCGCCAACAATGTGAAGCACTCAAAGTCCAAGGCCACTTTTGACAATTTTGTCTTTGGTGCCCAGGCACTTTCTGCTCAAAATGGACAAGCTGTTGGTGCCATCTGCAACCTGTTGGGTGACCATCTATGAAGACATTGTCAGCCATCCAAAGAGCAGGGGTAACAAACTGCAGAAACCACGAGGCAGGATGTTGACTGCCCGCAGGGCAGCACGTCATGGAATAGTATTGGAGTGGTACATATGGTTAACATTTGTTACTACAAACCATTGATGGAGGGCTGTAAATTACACGGCACTTTCCAAACACAAGAGACACGTTCTGTGCCCTGGAGAACTGAGAGTCTAACTAAGACAAAACAAACACATACAAGACAGCAAGAGTCAGGGCTTGGGAGACTGAGGAACACAGGGGTGGGGGAAACATCATTGTGGGAGGTGGCAATTCAGTGCCTAACCATGCTGGGCTGGTACATTATGAGGCAACTCATGGAAAGGAGATTTGGGCAAGGGAGCTGAGGCTTAGACCCTTCGGGTAAGCTCTGTTCGCCTCAGAGGATCTTTCACAGCCTCACTGGCCGAGCTGGGGGAAATGGTCCAAATTCAATGTTTGAATCATTTTATTTTGGTTGAAATTTTGAATTATGACCAAATAAAGTCCAACACATGTGGATTCAATTATCATGGGTCCCAAGACTTTTTTTCAGTTTTGGACCAGCCTCAGGCTCACTGAGGCACAGACCTGAAAGAGAAAGGCTTCCTCCATGGCCATCACACAAGCAATGATTTAAAGAGTCCAACCCAGAGGAGCAAGGCTCCCTCTGACCCCATCAAGGTGAGTACAGCCCTTGGGATCCTTCTCACTGGATCCTTTCATAGGTACGCAAGTGATATGACCCTATGTGCTGCCGCTTTGTGCCCTGCTGGCTCCCTATATGCTGTGATCCACAGGACTGCTGTGCACTATTACTATTATTAGTGCTACTGTGGGCAGAACCAACATCAAATCATGCAGGAGTTCTAGGCCATGGAGAACTTCTTATGTGAACCAAGTATTGTAGATGGTGTCCACTCCCCTCTAAGGAGCCCAAGGGGAGATAGCACAGCCTATAGGAATAGGAAATATAACTGCCACTGCTGTGAAAGTTTACCCTGTTTCTAGAGCATCCAAATCCATCTGCTCAAAACCTCTTCAAAACAACTGTAAGTTATGGCACCATCTGACCAACTTCAGTCCAATCAGAATTGGACCGTAACCCCTGTAGTAATGTTGGTAACTAACCCTGTGACATTACAGCCAGTGGAATTTGCTTTATAGAACTGATCAGAATAGGGTGCCTACAGATATGTTTGGGAGATTTATCTGTTTGTCTGGCTGCCATTTTGACATTTTAGCAGCATAAGAAATCCCCTACCTCCCAGAGGCAAGTGTAAATTAAAGGTTAGAAAACAAGATGAGAATGAGACTGGAAAAGAGAATGCCCTTGTTTAGCTGGTGAGTGAATGCAATACTCGCCCACACTCTGGCGCAGAAAGCTGAAATCAGTTAAATACATAGGAAGATGGCTTTACAGAAAGAATGTTGTGATTTCCTGTCTCTCCAGGCATCCTCTTTTCCCACTCCTGACGCTGCTGTTTGAGAAGTGTGAGCAGGCAACACAGGGCTCCGAGTGCATCACCTCTGCCAGCTTTGACGTGGACATTGAGAACTTTGTACACCAGCAGGAGCAGGAACACAAACCATTCTTCAGTGATGACCCCGAACTGGACAACCTGGTAAAGCCCTGGTTCAGACCAGTCCCAGTCCCATTGCTTTGTTTAGCATTTGAGACAACAGGGACATCTCAATGCTTTGCTCTTACGCTATAGGCATCTGAACCCAAAGCCCAAAGGGCAGCAGATTAGAGAAGTCTCAGGTTGGATGTGTTTTAAGGAGCATATGTTAGATAGTGGTTTTTGAACGGGGTACATGTAATCCGAGGGGTACACGAGCTCTCATCTGGGGGGTACGTGAGAAAAATCCTGTAATGGTGGACAACACATTTTATTTAGTAGCAAGATTTTCAAACTGTGGGACGCGCCCCCCAGGGGTGTTGGAGGAATGTTCGGTGGGGCGAGCGGCGATGTGAGGCGGCTCAGTTTTTTAACTGAGCCCCCTTTGAGTTACAATTTTTGGTTGTGCGGCCCCCCCCACCCCCAATGCAGACAGGCTGGGTGCCCCACTGAGGTGAGTCAGGGGGTTAAGGTGGCACTCCCTCCCTGAGCCCTGTGGCGTCACTGCTCACCCCCCTGAACGTTCCTCTGGGTCCCCATGGGGGGATGTGCCCCACAGTTTGAAAACCTCTCGAAGCTGTTGCTAAATGGAAGGCAGAAATCTGGGGTGGCACATGTCACCTCTGCCTATCTCAGATGGGGTATGCAGTATACTACATTATTTGTAAGGAAGTACTCAGTCTAAAAAGTTTGAAAACCACTGTGTTAGAGCAATGAGGAGTCTGGATAAGCTTGGCAATTGAGATTTTTCAAAAGGAATAATTATAAATCTTAGTCTAAAATTTATAGGAATAGTTTAAGAACATAAGAACTGCTATACTGGGTCAGACCAATGGTTAAGGCTGTGAGTCTGTCACGGAGGTCACGGAAGTCATGGATTCTGTGACTTTACGGGCCCTCTGTGACTTCTGCAGCGGCCGGTGTGGCTGGCCCGGGGGCGGCCTGAGCAGCTCGGGCCGCCCCTGGGCCAGCCGTACCGACCACAGCAGGGGCAGTCTCAGGCCCCCGCCCCCGGCCCCCCAACAGCAGCAGGAGTTTGGGTGTAGGAGAGGGCTCAGGGGTGGGTTGGGGTGCAGGTGGGGGTGAGGGCTCTGGGCAGTGCTTACCTTGGGGGGGAGGAAGGCTCCCCGGAAGCAGCAACATACCTCTCGTCTGCTAGGCATAGGCGCGGCCAGGCAGCTCTGCGCACTGCCTCCGCCCGCAGGTGCTACCCCCACAGCTCCATTGGCCTCAGTTCCCAGCCAATGAGAGCTGCAGAGCTGGCGCTTGGGGCAGGGGCAGCGTGTGGAGCCCCCTGGTGGCACCTCTGCCTAGGAGATGAGGGACATCATGTCGCCGCTTCTGGGGAGCCGTGCAGAGCCTGGTAGGAAGCACGTCAGCCCCGCCTACTCCCCCCCAGCAGCACCAGGGTTCCCGGGCTATGTGCCTCTGCCTGCCCTTCCGAGCACCCGCAATGTCCCCAGCCCCCTCCCCCAGAGCACCCGCGGCACCCCTGGCTCCCTCCCCCAGAGCACCTGCAGTAACCCTGGGCTGCCCCCTACCCCAAACCACTCCAGTTTTAGTTAGGGGTATATAGTACAAGTCATGGACAGGTCACAGGCTGTGAATTTTTGTGTACTGCCTGTGCCCTGTCCATGACTTTTACTAAAAATACCCATGACTAAAACGTAGCCTTACCAATGGTCCATCTAGCACAGGATCCTGTCTTCTGACAGTGGTCAATGCCAGACGCTTCAGAAAGAATGAACAGGGCAATAATCGTTTGATCCATCCCCTGTCATCCTCTCCCAACTTCTGGTAGTGAGAGGCTAGGGACACCAGAGCATAGGGTTGCATCCCTGGCCATCTTGTCTAATAGCCACTGATGGACCTATCCTCCATGAATTTATCTAATTATTTTTTTGAACCTGGTTATAGTTTTGCCCTTCACAACATCCCAATGAATTCCACAGGTTGACTGTGCATTGTATGAAGAAGTACTTCCCTTTGTTTTTTTTAAACCTGCTGCCTATTAACTTCACTGGGTGACCCCTGGTTCTTGTGTTGTGTGAAGGAGTAAATAACACCTCCTTATTCACTTTCTCCACACCAGTCATGATTTTATAGACCTTTATCAGATCCCCCTTAGTTTTTTAATCTCTGCTCATATGGAAGTTGTTCCATGCCCTTAATCATTTTTGTTGCCCTTCTCTGTACCTTTTATAATTTTAATATATCCTTTTTTGAGATGGGGCAACCAGAAGTGCACACAGTATTCAAGATCTGGGTGTGCCCTGGATTTATAAAGTGGCATTAAGATATTACTGTCTTATTATCTATCCCTTTCCTAATGGTTCCTAACATTCTGGTAGATTTTTTGACAGCAACTGCATATTGAGTGGATGTTTTCAGAGAACTATCCACAATGACTCAAAGATCTCTTTCCTGAGCAGTAAGAACTAATTTAGATCATTTTGTATATTTAGTTGAGATTATATTTTCCAATGCACATTAATTTGCATTTATCAACATTGAATTTCATTTGCCATTTTGTTGCCCAGTCACCCAGCTTTGTGATTGTAACTCTTCTCAGTGTGCTTTGGACTTACTTACTTTGGGTAATTTTGTGTTACCTATAAATTTTGCCACTTCAGTATTTACCCCTCTTTCCAGATCATTTCTGAATACGTTTAAATAGCACTGGTATCAGTACAGATCCATGGGGGAACCGCTATTTACCTCTCTCCATTCTGAGAATGGACCATTTATTCATCCCTTTGTTTCCTGTCTTTTAACAAGTTACTGATCCATGAGAGGACCTTCCTTCTTATCCCAAGATTGCTTACTTTACTTAAGAGTCTTGGTGAGGGACATTGTCAAAAGCTTTCTGAAAGTCCATGTACACTATATCTGCTGGATCACTCTTTTCCCCGTATTTGTTGACCACTTCAAAGAATTCTAATAGATTGATGAGGCATGATTTGCCTTTACAAAAGCCATGTTGACTCTTCAACAAATCATGTTCATCTTTGGGTCAGATAATTCAGTTCTTCACTGTAATTTCAACCACTTTGCCTGGTACTGAAGTTAAATAAGCCGCTGGTCTGTAATTGCCAAGATCACCTCTGGAGCCTTTTTAAAAAAAATGGTGTCACATTAGCTATCCTCCAGTCATCTGGTACAGAAGCTGATTTAAGTGATAGATTACATACCAGTTAGTAGTTGTGCAGTTTCATATTTGAATTCCTTCAGAACTCTTGGGTGAATACCAAGCGGTCCTGGTGATTTATTGCTGTTTAATTGATCTGTTTGTTACAACATCTCAATCTGGGACAGTTCCTCATATTTGTCACCTAAAAAGAGTGGCTCAGGTGTGGGAATCTCCCTCACATCATCTGCAGTGAAGACCGATGCAAAGAATTAATTTAACCTTATCTTCCTTGAGTGCTCATTTAGCACCTCGATCGTCCAGTGGCTGTACTGATTGTTTGGCAGACCTACTGCTTCTGACATACTAAAAAACGGTTTTGTTGTTAGTTTCCAAATCTTTTGCTAGGTGCTCAACAGATTCTTTTTTGTCCTGCCTAATAATGCTTCTATGCTTGATTTGCTAGAGTTTATGCTTCTTTCTAATTTCCTCAGTAGGATTTGACTTCCAATTTTTAAAGGATGCCTTTTTGCCTCTAACCACTTCCTTTACTTTGTTGTTTAGCTATGGTTGCACTTTTTTTAGTCTCTTACTATGTTTTTTTAATTTGGGGTAGCCTCTATTATGGTGTTTTTAAAAAGTTTCCATGCATCTTGCAGGCATTTCACTTTTGTAACTGTACCTTTTAATTTCCATTTAACTAGCTTCCTCATTTTTGTGTAGTTCCCCTTTCTGAAGTTAAATGCTATAGTGGTATTCCCCACTCTGCACAAGGATGTTAAATTTAATTACATTATGGTCGCTATTACCACTATTAAAAACAACAAACTGCATTGAGCTACACACACATGAGGCAAATGACTGACTGTACCCAAGGCAAGAGGACTCCACTTTAGTTAGTTAACTGGCTCTACCAATAGTCCCTGCTTTATCTAGAAAGTGCAAATGTGTGGTTTAAATATAAGTGCCCTTGACAGTCAGTAACTTGCTTCTGATTTATTAAATTAATTTTTATGTCTGATTGTTAGCAAATTGTAATTTTTGGTTTGTAAAACATTCCAGATAAGAAACCGTAATGACATGATCTCCCTGCCTAGGCAAACTGGATTTACTGTCAGTACCTTATACACTGTTAATCAATGGTTACCTTAAGAAATGTGAGCAATTTCTCAACAAAGTTAAAGTTTCCTTGTATACCAGTCTCTAGATCCCTGCATTTCACAGCTTTCTACCTGCATTTTCCTGGTGGAAATTGCAGTCACAGTTTGGCATATATTACTTGCCAATGATTTGTGTGTATGTATATATATATATATAAAGAACAAGAACAAGAAATGCTTTCTTACTGAAGAGTTTTGTAACAACTTTGCTATTCTTACTCCTGAGTTTGTTCCTGATGCTATCAGCTGAAAAGAAAGGCAAACTAGCTCTCTTCTTCAATTGATTGTCCCTATTGTGTTCCACTGGAATTATGCATGTTCACCATGCGCTCGGAATCGGAGAGTTTTGAAAGTAGTGTCCTTTGGTCCGCGTATGCGCCCTGGCTCACCTCGTGCTTCCGACCAAGGCAATAAAGGGTGGGTTGGACCAACTGCCTCTTCAGTTCCTTCTCTTTGCTGCACTGGAACCTTCAGTGTCCTCATCTCTGACGTCGTTCTAAATAAACAGTTGTACATAGTTTTATTAATTCTTAAATAATGTGTAGATTAGTAGTTTTACCAGTTTGAGTAGTTTTAGGAGTTGTAGAGTAGATTACAGGGGTGTCCCCTGCACTTCCGCATTTGGGTATCGGACTATGCCCAGAACTATGGGCTTCAAACTCTGTGCCCTCTGCCCGCTGTCCTTCTCCATCAGCGATCACCATCAACACTGCCTCTACTGCCTGGGAGAAGCTCACATTGCCACTCAGTGCAGTATCTGTCAGTCCTTCCCCAGCCGTACCTGAGAAGGGTGGGCACTTTGTCTCCGCAGATATCTCATGGGATGGCCATGAGACCCCAATTGGACCCATGCTTGAGACCCCCCACCTCCTGCACATTGACCTGAATCAGCAAGGAGTGAATCTTCTGCTATGAAGTCGAACTCTGGTGCCAGAGAATCCACCTCCACAGACCCATGGCAGGGCCTCGTTGGGAAGAAATATTCTCATAAGCATGGGTCTAAAGTCTTCCTCTCAGTCCACTTCGAAAAGATCAGATGTTCCGTCCACCAGCTCTGCCCTTGAGGATTTAGTATGTCCTAAGTCCCTTAGGCATGAGAAGAAAGACCAGAAACATTGTGCTCCACTGACTCCAGACTGTGGTTTGGAGCCTCCCCCCCCCACACACACACAAAGTACACCTCTCAGACGGCACTGATGGTACTGCCACTGTAGCCTTTTCTTCCTTGCGGGATTTGGAACCATCGGAAGAATTGCCTCTCCCATACCACTCTTATCCATTTCCCAGGAGACCTGCATGACCCTGGGAGCAGCCGTCGCCTCACCTGACCCTGAGCCATTGGTATCCCATTCCATGGAGACCTTAATGACCACCCTTCAATCCCTCCTATTGGGCATATTTGGGACTGAGGGAACAGTGCCCCCTTCAGAGACCATCCGCTCCATCAGGGAGTTGCCACCTGCTTCCTCTCCTAGAGAGCCACCGAACTTGCCCCATAAATAATAGAATCATAGAATCATAGAGTTAGAAGGGACCACAAGAGTCATCTAGTCTAATCTCCTCCCAAGTTGCAGGATTTGTTGTGTTTAACCCATTCAAGGCAGACAGCTATCCAGCCTCCTTTTGAAAACTTCCAGTGAAGGAGCTTCCACAACCTCCTTAAGCAGTCTGTTCTATTATCCTTCTGTTCATATTGGGCTTTCTGAAAATCTAAATACACTATATCCACTGGATCTCCTTTGTCCGAATGCTTGTTGACCCCCTCAAAGAATTCTAGTAGATTGGTGAGGCATGATTTCCCTTTACAAAAACCATGTTGATTGTTTCCCAACAAATTATGTTCATCTATGTGTCTGACAATTTTGTTCTTTACGATAGTTTCAACCAATTTGCCCAGTACTGAAGTGAGACTTACTGGCCTGTAGTTGCCAGGGTCACCTCTGGAGCCCTTTTTAAAAATTGGTCTCATATTAGCTATCCTCCAGTCATTTGGTACAGAAGCTGATTTAAATGATAGGTTACAGATGACAGTTAGTAGTCCTGCAATTTCACATTTGAGTTCCTTCAGAACTCTTGGGTGAATACCATCAGGTCCTGGAGACTTATTACTGTTTAGTTTATCAATTTGTTCCAAAACCTCCTCTAATGACACCTCAATTTGGGACAGTTCCTCAGATCTGTAATCCAGAAAGAATGGCTCAGGTTTGGAAATCTCCCTCACATCCTCAATAGTGAAGACTTCATTTAGTTTCTCCGCAATGGCCTTATCGCCTTTGAGTGCTCCTTTAGCATCTCAATCGTCCAGTGGCCCCACTGGTTGTTTAGCAGGCTTTCTGCTTCTGATGTATTTAAAAAATTTGTTGCTATTACTTTTGGAGTCTTTGGCTAGCTGTTCTTCAAATTCTTTTTTGGTCTTTCTAATTATATTATTACACTTCATTTGCCAGAGTTTATGCTCTTTTCTATTTTCCTCATTAGGATTTATCTTCCACTTTTTAAAGGATGCCTTTTTGCCTCTCACTGCTTCTTTTACTTTGTTGTTTAGCCACGGTGGCTCTTTTTTGGTTCTCTATGTTTTTTAAATTGAGGTATACATTTAAGTTGAGCCTCTATTATGGTGTCTTTAAAAAGTTTCCACGCAGCTTGCAGGGATTTCACTTTTGGCGCTGTACCTTTTAATTTCTGTTTCACTAACCTCCTCATTTTTGTGTAGTTCCCCTTTCTGAAATTAAATGCTACAGTGTTGGGCCACTGTGGTGTTTCCCCCCCCCCCAGGGATGTTAAATTTAATTATATTATGGTCACTATTACCAAGCAGTCCAACCATATTGACCTCTTGGACCTGATCCTGTGCACCACTTAGATGCATCCCTAATAGGCTGGGGCACTCATATGGACAACCACACAACACAAGAGACGTGGATATCCTGAGAATCCAGAATGCACATCAATGTCCTGGAATTTCTGGCAGTAAGAAAGGCATGCAAGTTCTTTCTTCCATTCATCTGCTCTCACCATGTCCTGATAATGTCAGACACACTGGAACCGTATTCTACATCAACAAACAAGGGGGAGCAAAGTCTGCCTTCCTGTGCACAGAAGCAGGCAATCTCTGGAACTGATGCATCAGCAATCAAATCACTCTATCCACAGCCTACCTTCCTGGGAAACAGAATGTGCTCACAGACTCCCTCAGCAGACACTTTGCGATTGACCGTGAGTGGGAACTCCATGGCAGGTGCTACATGACATTTTCGCACAATGGGGAACCCCAACCAGGGATCTGTTTGCTTCTCAGACCAACAGCAAGTGTGCTACATATTGCTCCAGAGGAATCCTAGACTATCGCTCTCAAGGTGATGCTCTCTTTCTCCCCTAGTCCAGCCAGCTCAACTAAGCTTTCTTTCTGTTGCCACTCCTTCCACATGTGCTGCACAAGATCTGACAAGACAGGGTGAGAGTCATGCTAATTGCCTCCTTCTGGCCCAGACAGTTCTGGTTGCCCAAGCTCCTGTGCATGTCATCTCTCCCACTTATTACTGTCCTGACATTTCTCGAGCTCCTTACCCAATGAAACAGCAAGATCAAACATCTCAGGGCATGGTATTTGGATAGGCACAATCCCTAGAATGTTCATGCTCTGCTGCCATGTGGGACATCCTCTCTAACAGCAGAAAGGACTCAACTAGAAAGTGTTACCTGGCTTCTCTTCTTGGACTTCTTGGACTCTTCTTGGACTGGCTTCTCTTCTTGGACTCAGCTAAGAGACGTTACACAAGAAGCTACAGACATTCCCCTCCACTTAGACTATATCCTGTCTTTAAAGACATTGAGTCTGTCCCTCAGCTCTCTATGAGTTCACCTAGCAGTGATCAGCACATTCCATCCTCCTACTGAGGGCTACTCCATTTCACACACCCACTAACTAACCAATTCTAGAAAGGCCTTATAAGAACCTTCCCACTTTCTCAAAAGATCACACCCCAGTGGGACCTGAATCTTTCAGTTCTAACAAGTCCCCTTTTTGAGCCTTTAGCTACCTGCTCTGTGGCCCTTCTATCCATGAAAGTTGCTTTCCTTGTAGCCATCACTTCAGCAAGAAGCGTCAGTGAACTCGAAGCCATGATGGCAGACCCTCCATTCCCTGTGTTCCACAAGGATAAAGTTTCTTTACACCTACACCCCAAATGTATCCCTAAAGTAGTTTCAGAATTTCACCTTAATCAATTCATTCACTTTCCTGTATTCTTCCCGAAGCTACACATGTCTGCAGAAAAATGTAGACTCCATTCTCTCAATGTGCGATGAACTTTAGCCTTTTATCTGCAGAGAACAAGACCAATCAGAAAGTCCCCTAGACTGTTCATTGAGATAGCAGAGAGGGTTAAAGGGCACCCAGAGGCTTTCTAAGTGGATATCTGGCTACATTCTACTCTGCTTTCAGCTCTTGTACCTTGCTCCCCCAACAGGGGTACGAGCTCACACCACTAGAGCGCAGGCAACAACCATGGCATCTCTCCAGGATGTCCCCCTTGTAGACATCTGTAAAGCTGCCACGTGGAGTTCTATCCACACGTCTTCAAGGCATTACGCCCTGTTACAGTACTCAATTGCTGATGTCTACTTTGGATGGCAGTCCTCCGCTCAACCCTACCATCCTCATCCTTGCACCCAACTCCTTCTTAGGTACTGCTTGTCAAACACTCGCAGTGGAATACAATAGGGACCATCACTTGAAGAAGAGGAGTTTACTTACCTGTAACTTCCAGTTATGGGTAATTAATGGTCTCACACCACAAGCCAAAACTAAGGCTGTGAGTCTGTCATGGAGATCTCGAAGTCACGGATTCCGTAACTTTCCCCGGCTTCTGTGATTTCCGCAGCTGTAGCGGCCAGTGTGGCTGACCCCAGGGCCACCCCAGCTGTGGGAGCAGTCCCGTGGCCAGCCGCATTGATCACTGCTGGAGTGAGTAGCGGTCCCAGGGAGGGGCGTCATGGGGGCCTCCCCAGAGCAGCATCACCCTAGGAGCAGCTAAGATTTAGTCAGAGACATTTATAGTAAAAGTCATGGACAGGTCAGGGGCCGTGAATTTTTGTTTATTGTCCGTGACCCGTCCATGACTTTTACTAAAAATACTCATGACTAAATCTTAGTCTTAGCCATAGCATATTCTCTACATCATCATACCCTCTGTGTGCACTGGAGCAGGAGTAGCTATTCGATTCCCTTCCAATGTCACATGCAGAAGAGGCTGTCTTGGAAAAAAAAATCGCTTCCACTGCATCGGCATATCCACTGATGTCTTTGAGTCTTACACTAATAATAACTAAACAACAAAAAGAGTTAATAACTTACAATAGCTTGCTCTGTGAGCTGAAAAACAAGGCAGTCATTGGTGTCCAGGCCTTGTAGGGATCCTAACAGCTCAGGCTTCCTAGTGAAGCTAGCAGCTCTCCACCCAGTCCCTAGTGATAGTCCCTAGAACTCATTTTTTGGGAGACTTCAACACTTTAGTTGAAGATGCCTCTGCAACACATGCCCAAAACCTAATACCTACACTGTCCATAGCTCCCATTGCTCTGATGAAGTCTCTGGACCCACATACACAACAAAACACCTCTGGATCTGATCTCAGTCTAGATGTGGCTATAGGCAGCATCTGACTCACTACCGTCTCCTGGAGAGACAGCCATCTCCTCCAGGCAGTAGTCAGCTCTCCTTCTTTCCTGGCAGGACAAAGGCTTGGTCATCTTGGTTTTCCCCATTTTACAGACCCAGTGAACTTTTAGAATTAATGGCAAACATCTCCCAGTTCACAGGTCAAGACATGAAGGAAATAATGAGATAATAGGACCACATGCTATCCACTGCTTTTGGCATACTGGCACCAAAACCTTGAGCCTCCCTTCACCCTCACAGATGAGCAACTGCTCAGACAACCTGCAACCAAACAAAGCACGAAGGAAAGAGTCTTGGGCTCTAGTGGCATAAAATGCAAGAAAACACTGAGGAGGTAGAGTACAAAGAATTCCTACAGCCCTACACCACAGCAGGCGAAGCAAGGAAGAGATCATTCTTCTGTGCTACCATAGTGAGACGATCACTCCTACCAGAATTGTACCATCTTTTAATCCAATTTGTCAACCAGGGATGCTCCCAATCAGCTTCTGACTCAAGCCCCTCTTCTTGTGAAGAACTGCCAACCTCGCTCAGCTCTGGGATGGCTTTTGTAGATTCCTGGAATCGGGCTGCTAATATAGCTTGAAGAACTGAAGGAGCTCTGAGTCAGTACATGTGACTGCCCTATCCACCTCCTGGGTGGTGACATGCAGTCAAGATGCTCAGGCCCTCTGCTAACAGAGATTGCCAGTGACTGCTTTGAAGAAGACCCACTGCCACTCACATTTAAACAAGCAATAGAATCGTAGAATATCAGGGTTGGAAGGGACCTCAGGAGGTCATCTAGTCCAACCCCCTGCTCAAAGCAGGACCAATCCCCAACTAAATCATCCCAGTCAGGGCTTTGTCAAGCCTGACCTTAAAAACCTCTAAGGAAGGAGATTCCACCACCTCCCTAGGTAACGCATTCCAGTGCTTCACCACCTTCCTCGTGAAAAAGCTTTTCCTAATATCCAACTTAAACCTCCCCCACTGCAACTTGAGACCATTACTCCTTGTTCTGTCATCTGCCACCACTGAGAACAGTCTAGATCCGTCCTCTTTGGAACCCCCTTTCAGGTAGTTGAAAGCAGCTATCAAATCCCCCCCTCAGTCTTCTCTTCTGCAGACTAAACAATCCAAGTTCCCTCAGCCTCTCCTCATAAGTCATGTGCTCCAACCCCCTAATCATTTTTGTTGTTCTCTGCTGGACTCTTTCCAATTTTTCCACATCCTTCTTCTAGTGTGGGGCCCAAAACTGGACACACTACTCCAGATGAGGCCTCACCAATGCCGAATAGAGGGGAATGATCACATCCCTCGATCTGCTGGCAATGCTCCTACTTATACAACCCAAAATGCTGTTAGCCTTCTTGGCAACAAGAGCACACTGTTGACTCATATCCAGCTTCTCCTCCACTGTAACCCGTAGGTCCTTTTTCTGCAGAACTGTTGTCTAGCCACTCAGTCCCTAGTCTGAAGCTGATATCCTGCCCACAGATATTTCCTGAGATTCACGGCGGGGCATCGTCACTTTCAGTACAGGGTTCTCACGTTTGGACTCACCACCACTCCTGACAAAGTTTTCTCCGTTGTGGCAGCCCACCTTTTATTCCCTTACCTCAATGATTGGTTGCTGGCAGCACGATCAAGAAGGGACGCTCGAGCCTCAACCTCCATGTTGCTCACAGCCCTCTGCTCTCTGGGGGTGAGTGTAAATGGTGAAAAATTCACATTGGATCCCACACAATCCTGGAGTTTATTGGGTCACACATCGACATGGTCTCAACTCCTGTGTACTTACCAGAGGACAGATTCCAGACCATACAGGACCTGGTTTCCAAGATGGTGTCCAGTCCTTCTGTCCCGGTGAGGCAATGCCTTTCCCTTCTTGGCCACATGGCGGCCTGTGCTTACGTAACTGCCTTAACTCATCTGCGGTTTCACTGCCTGCAGTCTATTCCCCTGCCATCATACTATGGACCTCCTTCTCCCTGTTCCCCAAGAGATCCTCTCCCCCCTCCGGTGGTAGATGGACCCAACGTGGGTATACAGCGGGATATTGTTCCTCCCTTCTTCCCCTTCTGCGTTGTTGTTCTCTGTCCCATGGTTTCATCATCATCCTCACACCCTCCTCCTAGCAAGCATCAATTACAGTCACACACTTCATGATAAGCCCCTTAAGACATATGTAAGGCGGCCACGTAGAGTTTATTATATACCTTCTCTTTCCATTACGCCTTTGTGTGGGACTCTGCTATGGATGCTTCCTTCAGCATGGCTGTTCTCCATCCCATGGTTTCATCATCATCCTCGCACCCTCCTCCTAACTAAGATACTGCTTGTTAATCATCTTCAGTGGAATAGGGACCATCACTCAAAGAAGAGGAGGTTACTTACATGCAATTGGAGGTTCTTAAAGATGTGTGGTCCCCATTTGTATTCCAAACCTGCCCTCCTTCTCCTCTGCTGCGGATCTTAGGTTTAAGGTGGAGAAGGAAGGGAGGATGCCATCAGTCTGCCCTGCCCTTTATTGCATCGGACGAAACCATGAGGCGAGGCAAGGGCACATGTGCGGACCAACTGACACTACTACTTTCAAAAGCTCTGGCTCTGGACCCATGGCGCATGCGTAGAATACAATAGGGATAACACATCTCGAAGAACCTCCAGTTACAGTGACTTCCTCTTCAACTTCCAGCCCTTGGCTCATGTTCTGCCTTTCCCTGCTAGATTGAAGGACCCTTTATTAAATATTTGTCACCATGTAGATACTTACAGACTGTAATCAAGTTGCCCCTTAACTTTCTCTTTGTTAAGCTGAACAGGTAGAAGGAGGAGAGCAGTCAAGCATGCCCCCAAGTTATGAGCAGGACTGCTCAGAGAATGGTGTTGGGTTCAGTAGTGACAGAGAATGGGGGGCATACAGGGTGTTTTGGAAGAAAGATCATGTGTTGGTTTTGGCAATGTTTAATTTAAACTGCCTGCGAGAGATTTATGAGGCAATGTCACAGAGAGAGAGAGATGCAGGATTGGATGGAAGGGGAGATGTCAAAGTAGGGCTACATGGGATGGGGAAATGTTTTCCCATCTTGCAATCATTTTTGAGATTGCGGAATTTTGTCCCGTTCCACATTGGGATGAAACAAAGACCTTTTGCTGAAAAAACAGAAGTTAGGTCCCTTGTATGGGATGCAGGAGGCTTGGCTTCAATTCCTTGCTCTGACTGATTCAGAGAGAGGATATGAACTTGGCACTGTTCTATCAGAGGGGTGTGCTCCTAACTAACCATGGGGACACAGCCAGTCTTTTTTTCTTTTTCTGTCACAATGAATATTTCATATTTAATTAGTTTTACAAAGCTTCAATAGGGAAATTCCAGTAGCCTGGTGGTTAGGGCATTCACCGGATATCTGAAAGACCTTGGTTAAAGTCCGTGCTCCAAATCCAGCACACCTAATTAGATGTTCCATCCTGGCTCCTGAGAAGCCATTCTGCCCACAGCTTTGTTGATTTAAGTATGCCCACACAAAGCTTTGGTTTGGACAAATCTGAATTTTCTGACAAACATTCCTTAAAAAAAATTCCTGACCAGCTCCAGTTTGGAGTGGGTGAGCCAGGATTCGAGCTAATCGGAAAATGAAAACCTATTTTAATGAAAAAATTCAAACATTTTAAGTTGTTTTCATGCTGAAGTGTTCATTGTTTCAATTTTTTTTCAAGAAATTTCTGCAATTTTATAATCAAAAATATTATTAACATTTGAAATATTTGGTGAACAAAACATTCTCTAGCCATTTTGATAATGTTTTCAATAATAATTATGTATTTTTAAAGGCATGAGATTTTTTAAGAAAAATGAAAATGTTCAACAATATTTGTTTCTAAAAAAATTTTGTAGACAAAAGGTAATCATTCAACCAAAGATTCCTCATTTGGTACATTTCATACAGCTCCAGTCATCAATGAATCAGTGGTAGTTAAAGGTATGTGAGCAGATAAGGTTATCTAGAGGCAGAGTCTGAAGGTATTGCTCTAGGCAGGTCTTCTGCACATTGAAGATGAACTACATTTTGTGGCGAAGCATGATAGATGAGGACATGGATGTTCTGTGTCATCAGCTGAGTGACTTTTTATCTGCCCAGGATTGTGTCATGGAGTTCTGTGAACTAACCTCTGGGACATCTGTTGCTGTCTGTGTATTTCTTATTCTCCTTCGACTCGTCTGCTACACAGCTGAGCCTGGAAGCACTTTCCCAGTAGTGTGCCCAGCTACCTTGAGGGCTGTTGCATTTGGTACCTGACAACTGGCATCATGACTGAAGGAAGAAAAAGAGCATCTCACTCAATGCTGCCCTACACCTTGCCGTCCCTGTCCATAACAGTGCTATAGCCCTGTTTCTGCATTTACACATCAGACCATGTGTCCATGCAGGTGCTGTGTGGATCTAATTGCTCTTTTGGGCCCTATTGTTTTCCCAGGTCACTATGGCCTATAGTGCCAGGCCATATCCCTATCTTGGTTCTTTGAGGGACAATCATCTCCATCCTATGAATCAGTGCATGTATGGTGCTGCTCCACCCTCTCACTGTCAGAGGGACTTTGGCATAGGGACCAAGGTGCTTGAGGAGAGAAGGCATTTCTTTTGTTTAGCTCCATCTATTTAAATGACTGGAAGTGGAATCCAGGTGGGGTGTGTGAAAGCAGCCACCTCCCAAGGAGACCCTCTTTGTGTGGCAAAGAGACCTCAGTAACCACTACACATGTCAACTGGAGGAGATGGAAATATTTGATGCTTGGATCTCCTGGAGGAGGTAGGTGCTAATTCGCCTATGGAATGGGGGCAGGCAATTTAACTAGTTAATACACGTGTGATTGTATCATTGCTGTCACTGTTTGTCCTTCAGTTCCTCTGCTTTTTTTCCTTCTTGCAGGTTACTGTTCTGGAAACTGCTCCAAGCAACTGATAGGCTCCCTTTTTCTTTTTTCTTTTCTTTTCTTTTCTCACAGGAATTGCTGTACAAACCCCACCTGCCTGTTGCTGTTTCATTTTTCTCTCCTGGCTTCCATTTTTGTATATTTTTATATTAAAGTAGAAGTTTCTCATTGGTGTATCCCGTGTATTTGTCCCAGTGATTCAGAGGTAGAGACAAGGCCATAAATATGAGCACAGGTACACTTAGGGTGCTTTTGACTTCTCTGAAGCCATGTTGGGTACTTGTCCTCTCATTTTCTCCCCGTGATATGCTTCTCTCAGTGGGATCCTCCTTTTCAGCACCCACCATTTCTTCCTCCTCACAACTTTCCCTCTTGTTATTTTCTAGTGTGCAGAAATCTGTGACTGTTGTCTGTGGGGACCCTTCCTCCTTGGTTGCTATGAGACATAACTGTTCTTTGCTCATGACTAGAACCGGGGGGAAATTTTTGGCAAATAAACTGTTCACAAAGTCAGGCTGAATTAGGTGAATAGTTTCGGGCAAAAAAAAAACCTGGGACAAAAAATTCTGAAAATGTCTAAATGTTTAGTTGGACCCAAAACAAAAACATTTTCAGATTTTTTTCATTTTGGCCACCAAACCGAAAAAGCAATTATTCATCCAGCTCGACTCATGATCTAATGGGGCCAGGAGCGGCGAATAATTATCCCCTGCCTTATACTGACTCATGTGGTCTCCCAGCCCCTAGAGCTGAGTGCTGTACAGGTGACAGGGGGAGAGGGGTGAGTGCAGAGAAGACAGGAGGAGAAGCTCCCACCCCAGCAGAAATGCATGTTTCCATGCCAGGAACTCCAGTTTCTTTCCACCCAGCCAAAGCCCCTAAACCCAGCAGGGTCAAGATTTTCAAGAAGAATCTGAGTTCTTTCCTACTGTGGCTGATGTGGGAAAGAATCCTACTCGCTATGTCTGAGCAATGTTAGCTCTGAAGGAGTAAAACTCAGTACCTCCTTCTCTGGTTACTGCACTCAGCAGATCAGACTCTGAAAAATGCCATTTCGTTTCAGAGCGGAATTACCCCTCAAGCAAGGAACTCTGCAAATATTCAACTATGCAAAGTTGTTAGTAATTAGTATTTTTTGTTACACAAGACTTATTATTTTATGGTTTGTGGGCTCATCCCCAGGGCAGCATTTTAGGGCCCAATCCTGCAGCCCTTGTTCCTGTAAATAAAGACTGAAGGATCAGGCCCTTAATGTAGGCTACAGGGGTCTAATTAGTTAACATTTATGGGCCAACTGGAGAACACTTAGATTGCACCTGCTTTAAAGTTATGCAAATAGAGGAACTAAAACCCCTGACAATTACACTGAACTGAGTTTTGTGGGACCCCTGGGAAACGAGTTCAGAGGAATGGTAAGTAAAATTGGCATTAAGCAGTGGCCATTCCCGAGGGAATGAAGTTCTTTCACAATTGTAAAGCCTAGTTCTGAGTAATTGCACTTGGGTAACAGGCTACTTGTGGAAGCAAGAGCTATCGGCTGAAGAGCAACATAAACCAAACCCCAAACCTTGGGCAGAGTTTTTGAGCTTGTGGATCCGATGGATTCTGACCAGGGATGAAGTGGAGCATCCGTCCTGTTATTTGCGCTGTGACACTGGGAAGTGACACTCCAGAACTCTCACACTCAGAAGAAATGCTGCTGCCACTGCTGCAGGGGTGTTTTATTAGCTACTTTTATTATCCATGTAGGCCTCTGCCTTATTCTTTGTGTTGCTCATTCTTCAATGAGACCCAGGGGTCTGATGTTTGGCCACAGCAAAACACATTTGTGTCTCCCAAGCATCATCAGCAGTGGGGGACCTGTGACGACACCCTTGTTTATTCAGGGAAAGTGAAGGAAGTGGCTGTAATGAATTTGCAACTGAGTGACAGAAATGAAATTTTCTACTCACTCATGTATAATCTGGAGCTGTTCCAGATTCCTTGGCAGATACGGCGCCTTTTGTGTGGGGTGCAGCATTTCTGCCTCTCACTCCTCTGTTTGTGTCTCTCCACTTCACACTACGCTCCTGCGTGGGATTTGCTAGGCAATCACTGTGTCTGGAACAAGTGAGGGCAAACAAATCTTTTGCTGGGGTTTGTTTGTGTTGTCTGGGGGGTTTCTTAACATCACTAATTCCCTACAAATTGTCCACCACTGCTGATGGCAAAAAGGAGATGAAAAGGCCAGCAACATTAGCCATCATTAGAATAAGAATCATGTATTCCTCCCAGCTGAGATGCATATAATTAGAAATTAGAAAAAGGTCAGATCTTGCCATTATCAACTCAATCAGCTGCTGAGTGCCGCACAGTCAATTAATTCAGCATCTGTATTTTTTACAACCCCGCGCACGTATTCCATTGGACTGTAACTCTTTTTCTGGACAGATATACTACGCAGTGAAGCAGGAACATAAAATGAGAGACCCTAAGCAAATGAGCTGAGATAATTGAGAGATTTATTTTTTATATATATGTGTGTGTCAGGTCTTCTTGCCTTTGCCCTTGAATATTGACTTTCATAAATGTGATTGTTGGATGGATGCGCTAGTCTGAGGGATCTCTGTCCCTCTTTGGAGCTACACTTTTCTCGTGTCCATTTACTGAAGAACTTAATTTCCCAGTTTGTGTGCTGGTCAGGTTTTGTTTGTTTGTTTGTTTTTGTTTTGTTTGACCTTGTGCGTTATTCCCATTTCTGCAAGAGAAAAGAAGTAGGATGTGGAGCATGGGGGTGCAAGGGTTCAGTAGCATATCGACGTGAACCAGTATTAGTGGGGCTGAAGCAGGAGCTGAAAGGCAAAGGGCTTTCAACCTCTTCCTCTCAAAATTCCCTGGAGTAGATGGGGACTAAAAGGAGTTTGTCCCCTGTTTGCCCTGGCTAACCATGCTTCTGATTAATCTCTTCTTGTTCTATTTATAAATTGTGCCTAATCAGCGCCCGTTATTCTGTCTCCCTGCTGGCTTTGTGACTCAGCTGAGAAAGCCTTCACAGTGCATTAGGACAGAGAAATGTGGCTATCTCCTGAGGTCCTCTCCTTCCTCCTACCCCTTTTTAATGCCACTTTTATAAATCTCGGAGCTGGTAACGAGCAAGGCCTCATTATAGCAGCAGAGTTCCAAAGGCCCTCCTCCTACTATTGCCATTGCATGCTCATCAGGGCAATTGATGGCAAGGCCATTGAAATGTATGTAGCCATTCAACCCAGGAGCAGTCTATGGCCTGGTCTACACTAGGAGCTTATATCGAATTTAGCGCCGTTACATCGAATTAACCCTGCACCCGTCCACACCAGGAAGCTACTTAGTTCGAAATAGAGCTCTTTTAAATTTGACTTCTGTAATCCTCGAAAACGAGAGGAGTAGCGCTAAATTCGAAATGGCAATATCGAATTAGGCTAGGTGTGGATGGAAATCGACGGTAATAGCTCCGGGAGCTATCCCACGGTGCACCACTCTGTTGACGCTCTGGACAGCAGTCTGAGCTCGGATGCTCTGACCAGCCACACAGGAAAAGCCCCGGGAAAATTTGAATTCCTTTTCCTGTCTGGCCACTTTGAATCTCATTTTCTGTTTGGACAGCGTGGAGAGCTCAGCAGCACTAGCAACGATGCAGAGCTCTCCAGCGGAGTTGGCCGTGCAATCTAATAGAAAGAGGGCCCCAGCATGGACTGATCGGGAGGTCTTGGATCTCATCGCTGTGTGGGGCGATGAGTCCGTGCTTTCAGAGCTGCGCTCCAAAAGAAGGAATGCAAAGATCTATGAGAAGATCTCTAAAGCCATGGCAGAGAGAGGATACAGCCGGGATGCAACGCAGTGCCGCGTGAAAATCAAGGAGCTGAGACAAGGCTACCAAAAAACCAAAGAGGCAAACCGACGCTCCGGATCCCAGCCCCACACATCACGTTTCTACGAGGCACTGCATTCCATCCTAGGTGCGGCCGCCACCACTACCCCACCAGTGACCGTGGACTCCGAGGATGGGATATTGTCCACGGCCGGTTCCTCCTCGGAAATGTTAGGTGACGGGGAAGATGAGGAAGGAGATGAGGAGGACGAGGCAGTCGACAGCGCTTGCACCGCTGATTTCAACGACAGCCAGGAGCTCTTCATCACCCTTACCGAGATCCCCTACCAACCGTCCACAGCCCTTACCCCGGACACCGAATCAGGGGAAGGATCAAGCAGTGAGTGCTTTAAACATCTAAACATTTCATTTTAACATAAGTGGAATATTTATATTGTTAAGAATGGGCTTTTCAGTCACTCAGTTAAACATAGAAACTTTTATTAATAACAAAACAGGAATAATAACTATATCAGTAATTTGTTGTTCATGATTTAGTTGGCTTAGTAAACTTTTTTCTACTAACTATGTATAGAAAATCAAGTACTGTCCGGATATTCATGATTAGTCCACAACACGGCCCCTCCACTCTGTAGTCCGTTATGCTCAACTTAAAGGAAAAGGCGGTCAATGTGCCCGGGAATGGACAGACAGTCCTCCTGTGATAGCTCCGCATAGCTCTCCTGGAGGTACCGCTCCAGCATGCGCACGAGGTTCAACGGCAGGGCAATCTTGTTTGGTCCCCCGTGGTAGCACACGTTCCCACGCCATGAGTCCATGAGGTAGTCGGGGATCAGTGCGCGGCACAGCATGGCGGCATATGGCCCAGGCCTCTGCATGCATTCACGCAGCATCCTTCCCCTCTCGGTCTCCGAGATCCTCATGAGGGTTATGTCACACATGACGCCCTGCTTTAAATTAGGGAGGGGAATGTTAGTATTTGGACTGCTTTACAGCCACGCGGTGGAGGCGGCAGAGGGGCAGCATACAGGGATCTTTCCCGGGGACAGCCGCGAGGTGGTGGGACAGGGGCAGAGCTCATGCTTCCCTGATTGCTGCCAGCAGAGAGTGGCCTTGCATTCAGTGCGAAAGGAGCCCAGTGCTACTATTACATGTTTAAGCTGCCACAAGTCTACGGCTTACCATGTTTTCCCGCAGCAGAAGTAGAGGTGTCCTGCAACGCTTCTCTGATCGCAACTGCAGGACCCCAGACACATAAGGCGAGGGCCGAAAATTCGACCTTGTCCTGAGTGCGCATGTGAAAGGTGCAGTGCATGGTGTTGTTCACAGAGAAAGACTATGCTCTTTGTTAGCAACTTCATTTATCTGTCTCAGGAATTTACTCCCTTTTTCCCATTCCAACAGACACATCTGCGAACGTCTCCCAACCCAGCCTGGCATCACACTCCCAGAGGCTAGCGCAGATTAGAAGAAGGAAGAGAAAAACTCGTGAAGACATGTTTTATGAACTTATGGAGTGCTCACGAGAGCAGGCAGCCCAGACGACACAGTGGAGGGAGAACTTGTCACAAATGCACAGAGCAGTCATGGAACGGGAGGAGAGGTGGCGCCAGGAGGACCAGCAGGCTACTCAAACCCTGCTTGGACTAATGAGGGAGCAAACGGAGACGCTCCGGCGCCTAGTGGATGTTCTGCAAGACCGGAGGCAGGAGGACAGAGCACTGCTGCTGTCTATCTCTAACCGCCCTCCCCCGCCACCAAGTCCCACACCCCCCTCACCAAAAGTACAAAGAAGGAGGGGCGGCAAGGGCCGTTAAAACTGTCAGTCGGCCACTGCACACTGCTGCAGCAATGGAAGGCTCTCGTTCCAAAGTTTGAAAAGTCCTTTCCTACCCATCTCACACTAGCCCATGTCCAAGTTTCCTTCCCCCCCCCCCCTTTTCATGTGCGGTTCGTAATAAAACATCGGTTTCTGTTAAGTACTGTTTCCGAGAGTGTCTTTTGGAGGGGATTCTGTCTGAAGGGGGGGAAGGGGTTTGTTACTTGGACAGGACAGTCACCTGTAGCAGGCTACAGAGGCGGGGGCAGGTCCAGCATCAGGACACATACACAGCACAGTCACCAGTTACCCTGGTCAGTCTGGGAGGCGGTTTTCTTGTTCTGGGGTGCGAGGGGGATTGATCTGTGACTTTGTGTCGGGGGAGGGCAGTTAGAGATCCTATGCCGCGGTCCTTATCCTGGATCACAGAGCCACGCAGCAGGGGATCTGTTACCCTCCGCCCCCTGCCAGAAAGTCACTTGGCCGACACATACATCCAGTCCCGCCCAGGACTGCTGGCAGGCTGCGTTGAAACAACCAATGCAGCACTGCGGAGCCTGTCATTCCCGGACTTTAGAAGCATCATTTGCATCAAAACAGTAAGCCCGCCCCCCGCCACAGTCTGCGTCCCCGGTTTAAAACATTCCCGCGAAAACAGTAAAAAAGAAAACCTTGTTCATTAACAGAACAGAACAGATTTTATTTGTTGGGAAGGTGGGGAAGGGGGTATGTAACTTGGAAGGATAGTCAACAGTAACTGGGTAAAGAAACGGGGGCAGGTTCAGCATCTGTGTCCACAAAGTAAAAAGTCACTGGAGACCCTGTTCAGTCAGGAACCTGACTTTCAAAGCCTCCCTGATGCACAGTGCGTCCCGCTGTGATCTTCTAATCGCCCTGCTGTCTGGCTGGACGTAATCAGAAGCCAGGCTATTTGCCTCAACCTCCCACCCCGACATATAGGTCTCCCCCTTGCTCTCACACAAATTGTGGAGCACACAGCAAGCAGCTATCACAATGGGGATATTGGTCTCGCTGAGATCACAGCGAGTGAGTAGGCTTCTCCATCTGCCCTTGAGACGGCCAAAAGCACACTCCACCACCATTCTGCACTTGCTGAGCCGGTAGTTGAATAGTTCTTTCCCTGAGTCCAGTGCGCCAGTGTAGGGCTTCATGAGCCAGGGCATTAGCGGGTATGCAGGGTCCCCGAGGATGACTGTAGGCATCTCCACATCCCCAACAGTTACTTTGTGGTCCGGGAAGTAAATACCTTCCTGCAGCCGTCTACACAGACCAGAGTTCCTGAACACCCTAGCGTCATGAACCTTGCCAGGCCATCCAACGTAGATATTGGTAAAACGTCCCCGATGGTCCACCAGTGCTTGCAGCACCATGGAAAAGTAGCCCTTCCGGTTGATGTACTGGCTAGCCTGGTGGTCCGGTGCCAGGATAGGGATGTGAGTCCCATCTATAGCCCCACCGCAGTTTGGGAATCCCATCTCGGCAAAGCCATCTCTGATGAGCTCCACGTTTCCCAGGGTCACTACCTTAGATAGCAGTAGCTTGACGATTGCCCTGGCTACTTGCATAACAGCAACCCCCACGGTAGACTTGCCCATGCCAAACTGGTTAGCGACGGACCGGTAGCTGTCTGGCGTTGCGAGCTTCCAGAGGGCTATGGCCACTCGCTTCTGGACAGTCAGGGCTGCCCGCATCCGGGTGTCCTTTCGCTTCAGGGCAGGGGACAGCAACTCACACAGTTCGAGGAAAGTCCCCTTCCGCATGCGAAAGTTGCGCAGCCACTGGGATTCATCCCAGACCTGCAGCACTATGCGGTCCCACCATTCCGTGCTGGTTTCACGGGCCCAGAATCGCCGTTCAACAGTATTAACAAGACCCAGTGACAGCGAGATGTCCTGGGTGCTGGGTCTCATGTTCTCAGAGAGGTCGGAGCTAGTGTCCGACTTCATGCCGTCACGGTAGTGCCGTAGCCTCCTCTCATGATTGATCTGCAGCTGCCTCTGGTACAGGTGGAGGAGAAGCTGCGAGGCGTTGAGAACTGCCACAACTGCAGCGATGGTCGCAGCGGGATCCATGCTCGCACTGCTGTGGCGTCCGCGCTGTCAGTAATCAGAAAAGCGCGCGAACTGATTTCCCGCCGGCGCTTTCAGGGAGGGAGGGAGGGAGGGCTTGAGTGACTGACGGATGACGACAGGCGCCCAAAAGCACCCTCGACACATTTTTTTACCCAGAAGCCATTTGGGGCTCGACCCAGAATTCCAATGGGCAGGGGGGACTGCGGGAACTGTGGGATAGCTGCCCACAGTGCACCGCTTCCAATGTCGACGCTTGCCCCGTTAGTGTGGACTCACAAAGTCTCACAAAGTCGAATTACTGTCCTTAGTGTGGACACACACGTTCGACTTAGTAATATCGATTCCACATAGTCGAATTAACTAAAATCGAAGTACTCTCGTAGTGTAGACAAGGCCTATGACTAACAGTTTGTAAAGATGATCACTACAATTTGCAAGTAAAAAAAAATCCTTTGACATGTAAAGACTTTTTGTTATATAAAACTGGCTTTAATCACCCCACAGTGAATAGCTGGAATTTTATATATTATGCAAGATTTCAAACTGAAGCTGTAAAACTTAAAGTTTCAGTTCCATGAGAGGAATGTTTTATGTGTACATTTTTTAACATTTATGGGGTACATTTTAATGAGGCCCAAGCTTTGCTCTAGGGAAAGCTTACAGCCACGTTGCTGCTCTGAAATCTTGTTAGAGAGAGTGGCCAGTGGAGAATAATCAAACACATTTTTACATCCAATGCTTAGTCTCCAAAATTTCTTTGGGCATTTCTTTTAGTTGGGATGGTAATTACAGTGAGTTTCTGCATCTCCAAATAGTGGAGATGATGAAAAAATAGAGACGAGCGGTAAAAACTTATGCTGAGTCGCTCTGAGCTGGATGATTCATTGGTTGATACTGACTAGCAAAATAGTCTTCAACCAGTAGTGACCACTTATTTGGGAAGCCTAGTGATTAGCAGAGAAACAAAAACATCACTGATTAATTACTAACTTTCAGTTGGTGAAAGTGGATATTAGTTCATTTTCTCAGTTCAATATTTTACTTACTTTTTTTACCTGTCTTGAAATAAGAACTGCAGGTACTTTGGTAAATACACTGAACAAGTGATTTTTTTTTGCCATAGATTCTATAGCTTCCACTTTGTCCTTAGTTAAGTTCCAAGTGTAACCTCTAGCAGCAGTACTTGGGGGTGAATCAGATTGGTGAATTCCATGGCAACAAACATATTTATTTTCTTTTACCACTAGTGAAAAAGCTGCACTGTTTGAAAAGGCTGCTTTTCTGCACTAGCACCAACAGATCTGAACTGCAGTCCTAAAAAGGATTAAGTGGTAAATTGTACACTAGGTTATTTAATCAGATTGTCATCATTAGCAGTTCCTAGGTAATCTTGCAGATACTCATCCTTAGCAGTTCCTTAGGTTGCCCAATGATTCTAGTAGTTACTAGAAAGCCAATGGATATGCACTGACCTACTCTCTTTGTTTATCCTTCTCAGATGGTGAAAGCAATTCAGGTCCTGAGAATTCATCTGCTGGAGCTGGAGAAAGTGAATGAATTGTGCAAGGACTTTTGTAACCGTTATATCACCTGCCTCAAAACAAAGATGCACAGCGATAACCTACTCAGGAATGATCTTGGGGGGCCCTACTCCCCAAACCAGCCCTCCATAAACCTACACCCACAGGTAATGGCTGAAAATGTCCACCACACATGCTTTCCTAGAATCTCCCCTTGGGCCTTATTGTTCTACAAACAGTTTCACTCCATTTTATAGAGTTCCTCCTCATTTTGATCCAGTTACCAGGAGGCGCATTTTCCTAACGGGCTCTGTGAGCATGGCAGAGGGATCCTGGAGATTTAAGACACTTTGGTTCTGATTTTCAGAGGCACTCAGTATCTGCAGCTCCCATTGGCTTCCCATTGTACTTGCTCAACAGCTCTGGAAATCAATCAAAAAGTGTTTCCAGGTGGGCTCTAAAAATGGAAGCACCTGAAAATTAGGGGCACTATTGAAAATGTAAGTCTTAATTTGTGTGTGTATATGTGAATATATGTGTTTGAAAGCAAATGACTCATGTCCTGCTCACATAATGAATAAGCACAAAGCCACAGGAGGAAATGGTGCAGTGATTGAGTGTGTTTCATTGGGTTGCTCTGAATGCCATCCTGCAACAGAGCACTCTTTCATAGAAATGTGACTCTAGTGGGTGACTGCCACTGGCTGGTAGAGTTTTAACCATGTTTATGGATGATGAAACTGAGATGTCAGATAAAGTATTGCATATGGCCGTATGTCAGTATGCAGTGATAGTTACAGAGGGGGCACAAACTAATTAGAACCATGGGAATTTCTTAGTGCTTGTCTATATGGTGAATTAGTGCACAGCAAGCTGCAGTGTTCTAGCATGCTGCAAACTAACTGTCTGTGCGCTGTGATGTACTGGCATTTGAAACCCTGCATACTAACTCTGCATACAGACAAATCCTTATCCTCACTTTGAAAAAATTTTAAATAAAAAAACAGATTTGGGGTTACATTTTAAAGTTTATGGAGATATAAACTGTCGAATTTGTCAATTATTACCATAGAAAAAGGGACAAGATTTTGTGGCACAAAAATTTCATGAAGCCTAATCCCTATTAACATTTTTTTAAGCAACCCCTTGTTCTTTTTCCTCTCACTCAGGTCAAAGTTTGTCCATTTGAATTGCTCTGCTGGATTTTTTCTAGAAAATCTTCTTCTAGAAATCCAGCAGATGTTGTGCCCTTGACAGAACAGTAATGCAGTGAACTTCCTTTCACAGCTCTCACTAGTACTGTCTTTTACCTCTTCCTTCAAAGGCAGCACAGACAGCTGCTGGGACAGGCATCGGAGTGCATTGCTTCTATACTATTCCATCCTGCCTGCTGACCACTAGCTTAGTGTCTCAGTGCATCGTAAGGCTTTTTTTAGGGTTCTTTGCTTGAAATTTCTGTGTAGGTGCTGGATGAGTAGCTTCCCCAAGAAGGGAAGCAGGAAGTCAAGTAGTACATGGAAATCCAACCCTAGTGAAGCCCAGGAAATGGAAGATCAACTACATCAG
The DNA here is from genome assembly GCF_028017835.1 of Emys orbicularis. Taxonomy (NCBI): domain Eukaryota; kingdom Metazoa; phylum Chordata; order Testudines; family Emydidae; genus Emys; species Emys orbicularis. The sequence goes on along the minus strand of NC_088697.1, from coordinate 15,967,884 downwards.
GCAACATGTAAGAAGAAAATTAAGAGGTTAAAATAGAATTTGAACCGTAAATAATTCAAGGTATTTAAAAATAACAAGAAATTACATCTATCAGAAGCAAGATGCCTGCAAGAGGATCAGTGGCTCCATTACACCACCAGGGAAAAATTAAGGAAATTGCTGGAAAGTTAAGCAATTTTTCCCTGAGGTCTGGTCTATACTTAAAACTTTATATTGGCATAGCTATGTCAGTCAGGGTGTGAAAAAACTACACACGGTAGCAACATAGCTATGCTTACAACCCCCCAGCGCAGATGCAGCTATACTAACAGAAGAGAGCTTCTGTCAGTATAGCTAAGGGTATGTCTACACTACGAAATTAGGTCGAATTTATAGAAGCTAGTTTTATAGATATTGGTTTTATACAGTCGATTGTGTGTGTCCCCACATAAAATGCTCTAAGTGCATTAAGTCGGCGGACCGCGTCCACAGTACCGAGGCTAGCATCGACTTCCGGAGCGTTGCACTGTGGGTAGCTATCCCACAGTCTCCGCCACCCATTGGAATTCTGGGTTGAGATCCCAATGCCTGATCATGCAAAACAGTGTCGCGGGGGGTTCTGGGTACATGTCGTCAGGCCCCTCCCCCTCCATCAGAGCAACGGCAGACAATCGATTCGCGCCTTTTTACCTGGGTTACCTGTGCAGACAACATACCACGGCAAGCATGGAGCCCGCTCAGCTCAGCTCAGCTCAGCTCAGCTCAGCTCACCGTCACCATATGTCATCTGGGTGCCGGCAGACGTGGTACTGCGTTGCTACACAGCATCAGCTAATTGCCTTTTGGCAGTAGACGGTGCAGTATGACTGGTAGCCGTCATCGGCTATCTGGGTGCTGTCAGACGTGGGGCTGCATTGCTACACAGCAGCAGCTCCTTGCCTTTTGGCAGTGGATGGTGTATTACGACTGGTATCCGTCGTCGTCGTACTCCTCAGTGAGTTCAATCAGAGGCACCCGGGAAAGTTCTTCAGCAGATTTTTCTAAGAAATACTACACCAAACTTTCCACTCTGGGCATCTGATTCTTGACGATGATGGCTATCAGTCGTAGTACATCATTTTCTGCCAAGCACCCAGAAGATGCCGATGGCTATCAGTCATGCTGCACCATCTGCTGCCAGCTTAAGATGTAAAAAATAGATGGACCAGATTTGTTCTGTATTCATTTGCTTCCCCCTCCCTCCGTGAAATCAACGGCCTGCTAAACCTAGGGTTTTGAGTTCAATCTTTGGGGGTGCCATTCTGTGTGACAGTTGTTTGTGTTTCTCCCTGATGCACAGCCACCTTCGTTGATTTTAATTCCCTGTACCTGTACGCCATGTCGTCAGTCGCCCCTCCCTCCCTCCGTCAGACTCTAGTTTCACGCCTTTTTTCAGACCAGACGCCATAGCACTGGGATCATGGAGCCTGCTCAGATCACCGCGGCAATTATGAGCACTATGAATACCACGCGCGTTGTCCTGGAGTAGATGCAGAGCCAGGACATGCCAAAGCAAAACCAGGACCAGCCGAGGAGGCGATTGTAGCGCGGCGACGAGAGTGATAAGGAAATTGACATGGACATAGACCTCTCACAAAGTACAGGCCCCAGCATTGTGCAAATCATGGTGTTACTGGGGCAGGTTCATGGCGTGGAATGCCGATTCTGGGCCTGGGAAACAAGCACAGACTGGTGGGACCGCATCGTGTTGCAGGTGTGGGACGATTCCCAGTGGCTGCGAAACTTTCGCATGCGTAAGGGCACTTCCATGGAACTTTGTGACTTGCTTTCCCCTGCCCTGAAGCACCAGAATACCAGGATGAGAGCAGCCCTCACAGTTGAGAAGCGAGTGGCGATAGCCCTGTGGAAGCTTGCAACGCCAGACAGCTACCGGTCAGTCGGGAATCAATTTGGAGTGGGCAAATCTACTGTGGGGGCTGCTGTGATCCAAGTTGCCAGGGCAATCAAAGACCTGGTGATATCAAGGGTAGTGACTCTGGGAAACGTGCAGGTCATAGTGGATGGCTTTGCTGCAATGGGATTCCCAAACTGTGGTGGGGCGATAGACGGAACCCATATCCCTATCTTGGCACCGGAGCACCAAGCCACTGAGTACATAAACCGCAAGGGGTACTTTTCAATGCTGCTGCAAGCCCTGGTGGATCACAAGGGACGTTTCACCAACATGGGATGGCCGGGAAAGGTACATGATGCTCGCGTCTTCAGGCACTCTGGTCTGTTTCGAAAGCAGGAGGAAGGGACTTTCTTCCCGGACCAGAAAATAACCGTTGGGGATGTTGAAATGCCTTTCGTTAGCCTTGGGGACCCATCCTACCCCTTAATGCCATGGCTCATGAAGCCGTACACAGGCAGCCTGGACAGTAGTCAAGACCTGTTCAACTATAGGCTGAGCAAGTGCCGAATGGTGGTGGAATGTGCATTTGGATGTTTAAAAGCGCGCTGGCGCAGCTTACTGACTCGGATAGACCTCAGCGAAACCAGTATCCCCATTGTTATTGCTGCTTGCTGTGCGCTCCACAATATCTGTGAGAGTAAGGGGGAGACATTTATGGCGGGGTGGGAGGTTGAGGCAAATCGCCTTGCCGCTGATTACGCGCAGCCAGACACCAGTGCGGTTAGAAGAGTACAGCAGGGCACGGTGTGCATCAGAGAAGCTTTGAAAACGAGTTTTGTGACTGGCCAGGCTACGGTGTGAAACTTCTGTTTGTTTCTCCTTGATGAACCCTCCGCCCCGCCCCCGTTCACTCTACTTCCCTGTAAACCAACTACCCCACCCTCCCCTCCCCCCTTCGAGCACCGCTTGCAGAGGCAATAAAGTCATTGTTACTTCTCATTCATGCATTCTTTATTAATTCCTCACACAACTAGGGGGATAATTGCCAAGGTAGCCCGGGATGGGTGGGGGAGGAGGGAAGGAAAAGGACACACTACAGTTTAAAACTTTAAAACTTTAACACTTATTGAAGGCCAGCCTTCCGATGCTCGGGCAATCATCTGGGGTGGAGTGACTGGGAGGCCAGAGGCCCCCCCTCCGTGTTCTTGGGCGTCTGGGTGAGGAGGCAATGGGACTTGGGGAGGAGGGCTGTTGGTTACACAGGGGCTGTAGCGGCGGTCTCTGCTCCTGCTGCCTTTCCTGCAGGTCAACCATACGCTGGAGCATATCAGTTTGATGCTCCAGCAGCCGGAGCATCGACTCTTGCCTTCTGTGTCCAAGCTGACGCCACCTCTCATCTTCAGCCTGCCACTTGCTCTGTTCAGCCTGCGATTCATCCCGCCACCTTTCCTCTCATTCATATTGTGCTTTTTTGCACTCTGACATTGACTGCCTCCACGCATTCTGCTGTGCTCTTTCAGCGTGGGAGGACATCTGGAGCTCCGTGAACATATCATCCCGAGTCCGCCATTTTCTCCTTCTAATCTTCGCTAGCCTCTGTGAAGGAGAAACATTTGCAGCTCGTGGAGGAGAAGGGAGAGGTGGTTAAAAAAGACACATTTTAGAGAACAATGGGTACACTCTTTCACGTTAAATTTTGCTGTTCACATTACACAGCACATGTGCTTTCGTTACAAGGTCGCATTTTTCCTCTTATATTGAGGGCCTGCCGGTTTGGTGTGAGAGATCACTCACGCAGCGCCAGGCAACAGAATTCGGCTTGCAGGCAGCCATGGTAAGCCACAGTCTTTTGGCTTTTTTAACCTTTATAACATGTGGGAAGGGTTTCAAACAGCAGCGCCCTCATTTCCCATACCAAGGACCCATTGGGTTGGCCATTTAAAATGGGTTTGCAATGTAAAAGGAGGGGCAGGGGTTTCTGGGTCACCCCATTTCAACCAGGTGACCGTGAATGATATCACTCTCCTGAGGATAACAAAGAGAGATAAGGAATGGATGTTGTCTGCATGCCAGCAAACACCGGGACCATACGCTGCCATGCTTTGTTATGCAATGATTCCAGACTATGTGCTACTGGCCTGGCATGGTAAAGTGTCCTACCATGGCGGACGGGATAAGGCAGCCCTCCCCAGAAACCTTTTGCAAAGGCTTTGGGAGTACATGAAGGAGAGCTTTCTGGAGATGTCCCTGGAGGATTTCCGCTCCATCCCCATACACATTAACAGACTTTTCCAGTAGCTGTACTGGCCGCGATTGTCAGGGCAAATTAATCATTAATCATTAACCACGTTTGCTTTTAAACCATGTGTAATATTTACAAAGGTACACTCACCAGAGGTCCCTTGTGTGCCCTCAGGGTCTGGGAGCATGCCTTGGGTGAGTTCGGGGGTAACTGGTTCCAGGTCCAGGGTGATAAACATATCCTGGCTGTTGGGGAAACCGGTTTCTCTGCTTCCTTGCTGTGAGCTATCTTCATTGTCTTCATCATCATCTTCCTCGTACCCTGAACCCGCTTCCCTGTTGCGTGTTTCTCTATTGACGGAGTCAAAGCACATGGTTGGGGTAGTGGTGGCTGCACCCCCTAGCATGGCATGCAGCTCCGCGTAGAAACGGCATGTTTGCAGCTCTACCCCGGACCTTCCGTTTGCCTCTCTGGCTTTGTGGTAGGCTTGCCTTAGCTCCTTAATTTTCACGCGGCACTGCTGTGCGTCCCTGTTATGGCCTCTGTCCTTCATGGCCTTTGAGACTTTTTCTAATGTTTTGCCATTTTGTTTACTGTTACGGAGTTCAGCTAGCACTGATTCATCTCCCCATACGGCGAGCAGATCCCGTACCTCCCGTTCGGTCCATGATGGAGCTCTTTTGTGATCCTGGGACTCCATCACGGTTACCTGTGCTGATGAGCTCTGCGTGGTCACCTGTGCTGCCCACGCTGGGCAAACAGGAAATGAAATTCAAAAGTTTGCGGGGCTTTTCCTGTCTACCTGGTCAGTGCATCTGAGTTGAGAGTGCTGTCCAGAGTGGTCACAATGAAACACTGTGGGATAGCTCCCGGAGGCCAATAATGTTGAATTCCATCCACACTACCCCAAATCCGACCCGCAAAGGCCGATTTTAGTGCTAATCCCCTCGTCGGAGGTGGAGTAAAGAAACCAGTTTAAAGGGCCCTTTAAGTCGAAAAAAAAGTGCTTCGTTGTGTGGACGTGTCCAGGCTTAATTCGATTTAACGCTGCTAAAGTCGACCTAAACTCGTAGTGTAGACCAGGCCTAACATTGCTTGGGGAGGTGGTGTTACTACACCAACAGCCCCCTTCTGTCGGCATTTGCTGTGTCTCCACTAGGGGGCTATGCCGGCATAGGCCCTGTAGTGTAGGCAAGGCCTTAGTCTTCACCACAGAGGATGTTGGGGAGATTCTTACCCTGGACCTACTCTTTTCAGGTAACAGCAATGAGGCACTGTCAAAGACTGAGGGGTCTGAAGAAGAGGTGCTGGTACAAATTAGTAACCTGGTTCAAATAGTTACACACAAACGTTCTGAAGGAGGTTCAGCATGAAGTGACTGAGCTGATAGCAAAAAACTACAAACTCTCATTGTCATCGGCTGCCATACAAGAGAGTTACAGGGTAGCAAATGTTGTACCTCTATTTTTGCAATGTGCTTGGAGTGATCTGGGGAATCACTGACCAGTGACCTGAATGTCTGTACATTGTAAATTGTAACAGTTATGAAATATGGAATTCTATTAGGGGGTCACACACATCATTGATTGTGCAAGCTGAGTGCATTGCACCCACCAGGGGCTCTTTGCACCCGTTCTCCCCCCTCCCGGCTCCCCGGGTGCTATCCTCCCACCCCTTATTGCAGGGACTCCCTGCAACTCCCCCATCTGTCCCCAGGCCAGCAGCTCAAAGTGCACTCCCATTTCCACTTTCCCCCATGCCTTCTGTTCCTGCCTTCCCCTCTGGAAGGGGGATTGTGGGCCCCCTTCCCCCTAGCAGGTTTCCCTAATCTCCCTCTAACCAGGGGTTCTGTGTGCCTCCCATTCCATCTGTGTGCCCCCATTCCAAGGTCCCCCTCTCACCCCCATAACAGGGACTTTGCATGGGCCATCCTCCCTCCCTTCCCCCGATGCATCTGTTCCTCTCTCCCTGATTTTCTCCAAATCAGTATGGTTCTGGCCATTGATGCCTAGGACACTCCCTGAACTTTTGGAATGGATCACGTGCATGATTGAAAAGTCATCATTTTACAGATAGACAGACTGGCAAACAGAGAATGCCATGAGAGGTCCCTTCTGGCCTTAAACATCTGTGAAAATTTCAGCTGAAATGGCCCAAACCAAGTTCCATCCAAGTGTGTCTTGGGATGTAAGTTCAGTGGATTTGCATTCCATTTTTGTGTCAGGTGAAGGGGAAGAGTGTAATCTCACTAGTGCCACACACAGGTCCAGTCCTCTCCTCCTGCCACAGACATTGTCTTCTGCCGGGGTGGGGCTGGCAGGGCCCCCAAGATGTAGGTCTTATGTATGGTTAACACTCTATTGAGATGAGTTGGGCATTTGCCACCTTCTTATAGCTGTTGTTGCAGACTTAGGCAGACCTCTCTGCCTTTAGTGACACTCATTTCAAGCCTTTTTCTGCCATCATGATCACTAGAAACTTTCAATGGATAGCTGCATGAGTGCCTGTGTCTTAATGTGACCCTGCATATACCATACCTTCCGAAGAACCTCTGCAAAATGACCCAGTCTCCAAAAGTGCTATGCTTCCAATAGGACTTCAAATATTTTTATAGTAGCTCTTGGAATAATGCAAAGTAAAACACTTTCCTCAAATAATAGCTCCCCAATGTACAAATGATTTTTGTCTTAAATCTGATATTGAAGGCTGTATTATCAGATTATTTGGTTACACAACATGGCATTCTCCTGCTTTCTTTTGAGAAGAGGTGTTTTTTTTTTCTGTTTGTGTTTTAATCCCACTGTGTTTATGACCATTTCATGGCAGCTTTCCTCAAATTTTTGAGTGTTTACTAGCACAAATATTTGTGAAAAGCAAATCTAAAATCCAAAGGTTCGACTATCCACCAAAAGCAAATTTCAGATTGGATATCCAGACATCTAAAAGTACCTCGGTGTAGTGCGTAAGTCATCCCATCAAATTAAAAAAAAATACATGATTTGAAGTTGAGCTACTAAGGACTTGTCTGCATGGCGTGGCAAAGCCCTGTAGAGGGGTGTGATTTCTATAGTGCTCTAACGTGTTGCATTCTAATGGCCCCATATAGACCCTACCGGTGCACATTAAAAGGCACCTACTTCAGGTTAACATAGTCTACATTAGGGTGCAACATGCTAGAGTGCTTTACAAATCACACCTCTCCAGAGCACTTTGCTGTTCCATGTACATAAGCCCTAAGTAATAGTGACCACAATACAATTGTGTCCAACATTCCCGCGGGAGGAATAGAACCAAAACCTAGCCCTGTTACGTTCAATTGTAGAAAGAAAGATTTTCAAACAAATGAGAGAGCTTATCAAAAAAGCCATAAAATCAAAAGGAAATTGAAATCCTTTGATTCAGCATGGAGGCTATTTAAACATTCCTTAATAGAGTCACTGAATGCCTCCAAGCAAAAAAAAATAAATAAATAAAAACAAAGCATAGAAAGGCAAAACTAGTCTGGTTTAATGGTAACACTATTTGAGGAAAAAACGGTATCCTTCAGAAAATGGAAATCCAAACCTTAGGGAAGCCAACAGAAATCAACAAACCAGAGCGGGTGACATGCAAGAAGGAATTGAAGAGCAAAGAGGGGATTTGAAGTGCAGTTAGCCGAAGATATAAAAACCTATCAAGAGATTCTTTCCATAGAACAGAAGCAGGAAGCCTGCAAGAGGGCTGCGGGGCCACTGGACTATCAGGGAGTGAAGGACCAGACTGTGGCCCAGGCTTTTGCCAGGAATTACGGCGAATAAGACATCTTCCTGCTCTGGATGCAGACGGAAAGCAAACTCTATGAGTCTGCTGTCTGTCCCAGTTTTGATTGCACCCCCTGGAATGTTAGCCAGTCCAGCCGGCACAGGGGACAGGCTAGTAATCTGCTTCTGGTGAAGCTGCGGTAGAGTACTACCACGCAGGAGAAGGTGAGAGCAGGGAAGGAATTCACACAGGGCTGAGATTAAAGGCACACAACTAGCCCTAAAGGAGCAACTAAGGAGGATGATGACATTGCTGAGAAGCTAAATGATTTCTTTGTCTCATCATTCACCAAAGGATGCAGAGCCATGCCCACCAATTTCAGAAGGGTTTGTACTTGAGCCATGTCTCTGCTGCTGCTACCAGGGCTACACGGCTGTTTATACTCATACTAGCCCAATGAGATCTAGCAGAAGTAATGCCCACACGTGGGGGAATCGCAGCCCTAGCTCGTAGTATAGACAGAGCCTAAAAGAGCTGAGCTGACCACAAAAATATGCAATTGCTCAATAAACTCAACAGTTATACTGGAGAACAGGAAGGCAGCAACTGTTGAACCCACCTGTAAAAAAAAAATCTATAGGATGCATCTAGGTGTATAGGCTGTGATGATGATAAAGCCTGAGGGCTTCTAATCTAGTCAAATGTTTGACCATGTCAACTAAAGGAGAGCCAGAGTAAGAATAAATGATCATTTTCCAAAATAGTACAAGGTTATAGATGGGTGTACTGTGTTAATTTGATGGAATATACAGGCCCAAAGCATCAAACGTGTTGACATGACCCCATCACTGTCCAGCATTGAACAGTGTTAAACCAGATTTGGTTTAACCTCAGCCTGCTTAGTGCCAGGGCAAACACACCTTTAAAAATCCTTGTAACCTTTTATTAAAGATAGAGAAAAGAAGGGAAAACAGTTAAAGCCTTTGAAATGCAAGGTATTAAAGAAGACTTTCATCTTAACAACATCTCTTATTCCTTTCCCTGGGGAGAGTGTTTAGAAAGAGCACCCCTTTCTCCCATCTGATGGTATTAAGGATGGTACTAATGGCCTTTCTAGGGAAAAGAAAAGTTAGTTGAGCTGGGCTGCAGCTGTTATTGTCGCTGTTGTTGTTAAAGTCTGATCCCATTTCCTAAAAAAACAAATCATGACAAATACGCACAAGAGGGAGCAGGAAAAGAACAGTAAAGATAGAAAAGGTAGGTTCTGTCTCTGGTGTTGGCCCTCACGTGCAGCCAAACTGCTGGCCAAAGACAGGCCATGCCTATGGTCTTATCAGCCACTCCAAGACCTGTAAACAGCATCAGGCTGTTTAGAGCACAGCTTTTGGCTGCTTTTCTTGTCACAGGCTCACAGCAGTGTTGTAAAATACAGTCTTTGCTGTCTAAGCCAGATTCTTATTAGAAGAGTGATAGGAAAAAGAAGAAATAAGGTGGGGAAGGAAAAGAACACATGGGGAGGGGGACAATGTGTGTGACAAAATCTCACTTTCCAGGTGGTATTCAGGTTTTAACTGGAGCCAGTGGAGGTGCTATGTCATCTGGCTCCCTCTCTCTGGCCTGATTTGGTCAGGACATCTCTGAGAATTATGACAAAGATAGTCTGATAGTGTCATGGTAGATTCCAGGAGACAGTGATGGTGGCAGCCATTACTGTGAATCTTGCTCTTTCCTGTTCTTTTGTTTTCCAGTCAGCTATTGTCCACATCCCTTCTAGTTTCCTTCCCAAAGTCTTTTATTTAATATATGGAGATATACCTATCTCATAGAACTGGGACCCTGAAAAGTCATCAAGTCCAGCCCCCTGTCTTCACTAGCAGGACTAAGTATTGATTTTTTGCCCCAGATCCCTAAGTGGCCCCTTCAAGGATTGAACTCACAACCCTGGGTTTGGCAGGCCAATGCTCAAACCACTGAGCTATCCCTCCCCCCTTTTTAAGGACCTCAAAAGGGTGTGATGGATGGAATAGCCCATCCCCTCATTATTTTGTTCACCAATCAGGCCTGATTTCTGACACACCAATTTTGGTCCATTGATTTCCAGTCCCGTGCGTCTCTTGTTTACCAGACATGATTGTAATTCAGTCCTTGAGTTATATTATTAGGCCTTTTTATTTGGACTAATTTGGTCTCGTTGTCTCTTTTTTGCACCTTTTCCCATAATTTATTTTTAGGTTATTGTGACATTTTATGAACTTTCACTCAATTTTCATAATTGAATTCACAGTTAGGGTGAGTCTGTAGGTCCAGTTATTTCCACAATGCCCCAAAGTGCTTTTCTAGCACCTGTTTGGTTTTATTTTATTTTTTTATGGTCTGGAAAAGGAAATGAACAAGTGAAGTGTCGCAATTTGCAAGTAACTCAAAATTACTTAGATTAGTCAAGAATAGAGAGGACTATGAGGAACTCTCGAAGGATTTACCAAAGCTAGTCAGTTCGGTAAGATCATGGATGGCAGATTAAATTAATTAAAATGTGTATAGTAATGTACAGGTAAAGGAATAACTGTAACTAATCAAGAAAAGGATCAGGGAGTCTTTCTGCACAATCTCTGCTCAATGAGCAGCAACAGTAAAAAAAAGTTAAGAAACTATTAATAGATATTAAAGTAAAAAAAAGGCATTATGGTCATCTAGTCTGTCCTCCTGCACTACATAAGTCAGAGAATTCCTTCCAGTGATTCCTGCATCAAGCTTGAACTAGAGCCTATATTTTAGAAAAACATCTAATATGGATTTAAAGACTTTATGTGGTAGCAAATCTATCACATCCCATGATAGGTTGTTTCAATTGTTAACTACCCTCTGTTAAAAATGGACACATTATTTCCAGTCTGAATTTCTCCAGTTTAACTTCTAGCCATTGTATATTGTATCATTGTCCACTAGATCAAAGAGGCCTCTACTATCAGAATTTTTCTCCCTATGATGATTTTTATAGCCCACAATTAAGTCATCTATTAATGTTCTCCTTGACAAACTAGATCGCCCCCACAATGCTGTCTCCCCTTCTCTGCACCACTGTGCCCCTTTCACATCCCCTCATGCCATGGGGAACTTGGGGTATCCATGTCCCATGCTGCCTTATAGCACTTGTACACATGTATGCAAAACCCATGATGATTGAAATCCATCTTGAGTGGTGATAGCAGGAAGGGGAAGGTAGGAGGCTCTTTCCATCACCTAGATTCCAGTGGAATTGTACCAATGTCAGTCACTTTCTGGCAATATTTGTTATCAGCAATATTTATGATGGTGGTGTCCGTTTGTTTTTCCATATAAACTAAAATGCTTTGTCAAAGGCAACACAACTGGGGAAACAAACATATCAAGTCCATTTGCTTGACATTTTTATACTTTGTTCCTGAAAATCTCCTGAGTGTATTGATGCTGCAGCTGATGGCAACTGAAGTGTATGTGTGTAAAGTCCACAGGTCTCCTACCTGGACATTTTTTTAAAATACCTCTTTGGTGCAATCTGGTGCATTCCAAAAGTAGAAAATGAGCTTTACTGCAGTTTTTTCCTGAGTCCCAGAAATGAAAATCATCCTTGGTGGGGGCAGTTTATCAGAGGGGAGTGACTCTTTCAGAGGAAAGGAAACCACAAACTTCCCTTCAGTCTGCCATGGTATATTAGCCAGGGCCTCACATGCCCTCTCCTGCTCATCACTGAAATAAGGGTCAGGCAAATGGGAGACATGTGCTGAGAAGGAAGTAAACTCTTTTTCAAACACAGAGAAAAATGCCAAAGGACTCAGGCAGCCCTAGAAAATGTTGCTCAGCTGGATATATTGTCATTAAAAAAATGTTCCAGTGTGAAAGCCCACCTTACAGTTGTCGTTTGAAACTCTGGAGCAGGCATTCACATAGCTGAAGTCATAAATGATCCAGGTGTAACCCTTCTGCCAGGTGGAGCCGGCAGCAACGAGGGCCAGGTTCAATATCTAGGGGTTCCTTTTCAACAATGCAACACAGAACTGGCTCGAGCCCCCACCCAGTAACCTGGGAAAATTACACACCACCCCTGGCGCCTCTGAGAGGCAATACTTCCCCACTCGCAAGCACAGAGTCTGAGTGTAGAAAAAAAACTTTTAATGAAAGGAGGGAAGTCACCCGACACTAATTAGGGAAAATGCCACAAGCAGGATTCATAATAATAAAACGGTGAGCAGGACACCCACCCCAGAGTGCGTGGGGCAGTGCCTTCTGCCTCATGTTCTTGAATTCTACAACCAAAAGTTCCTTTTCTGTGTCCCCCTCTGCTCCCCCACCATACCCCACTCACAGTGGTTGTCCTTGGGCAGTGAGGACCCAGGGTGCATCTGTATAAGTTCACCTCCCACCCAGGGAGGAAGGCACCTTCCTTGCTCCACCATCTGCGCACTTGCTCTGGTTGGCCGCCCTGCCAGCCGCTCGTTCCACTTCCGCCGGCCGACTGCTCGCCGCTCTCACTGGCTGCTTGTTTGCCACTCCTGCCAGCAGCTCCTGCTGGCTGACTGCTCACCGCTCCCACCAGCTGACTGTCAGTTACCTTCCACTGCCACCTGCCTCTCTGCTGTGACCTCTTCAGGTCAGTCTCTTAGTGATTGTCAGCTCCTGGTGATTTTCAGTTTTAGCAAGCTGGGCAGAAATGCTGTGCCATCACAAGTGATTTCAGCTCTCATTTAAGCACTTAAAATAACAAAGGCTCCTAATGGAGCTTTAGCTCTAAGAACAGGAGTACTTGTGGCACCTTAGAGACTAACAAATTTATTAGAGCATAAGCTTTCGTGGGCTACAACCCACTTCTTCGGATGCATATTTAGCTCTATCTTTGAACAGGTGGTGGTGGTGGGGGGCGGGGAACAGGTTAAACCAGACTGGGAATCCTTAGGAACAGTTCACACCTCCTGGCTGGGACACCTGTCCCCTCCCCTCTTAATTTCACAGGGCTCTGGCATTGGAGCCCCTGGTCCTTAATGAGATCCTTTAATGCGGTCCTTTCAGCTTAGGGTGTCCCCCTCATTTGGACAGTTTAAGCATAGTTCTGCTTCTCTTTATTCATACAATAAAGACAACAACGTTGATAACAGCATTTCACTACCCCTGCATTCAGTACTAAAGTGATTTGTAACCCAACACCAGCCAGAGTTGATCACTTTGAGCAACACAGCTCAAACACTGCCGGATATCTAGGCAGAGTAGGTATGTTCATGTTAATGCCATTTGCTCCTGAAGTCTCTCCTCGTCCCAGATAGCTGTCAGGGGAGAGTTCATTCAGACCGGGCTTACACAGGTCAGTCATTTCAAGTATAGAGTTCTGTTCTATTTGACATGGAGTAGTCATTTAAATTAAGGTGAACACTGGGGGCAAAATATTCCTTCCACCTGCAGGAATTAGTATGTTTGGTTAGCCCATTTGAAAGTTTACAGGACTCACATGGCATTTTGATTCATTAAATATTTTTTGTTCAACTGCCCTCTACCCTTGTCCGATGTCATAAATCATTTGCTGGGAGCATGTGGAAATCATTGTTAAGCATGTGTAAAGCTTTAGGGTGAAAAAAATCCTATTAGCTTAGGTGCCCTGGCCATCTAATTGTATTATTGTGCATATTAATATAGTATTAGAATGGCTTAAAGTGTTAATCATGGTTTGGATTTTTTTTTGACAACTGAGAAAATGTGCCATATCCTTAGAGAGTCTGATAGAATATGTGACGAGCTTCAAATTCATCAAGCACAATTACTGAGCATGTTCCTATCATCCTTATGTTTATGTCTGATACTTGATTGGAGCCATTTCTAAAGAACATCAGAAAATTTCTGTCAAAATGAAATTCGAAAGAAAATGAAGAAAAAGTTTCACCAAAATGGTCTTCCATTTTGAGAGCCACTGTAGTCATTTCGCTCACTCCACGGGAGCCCTCCAGGCATGAGGAATTCTAGCCTATCAGAAGAGGACAGCTTCCCAATAGTATTGAGTGGGATGAAGCGGCTCGGTGACTGAAGAAAGGAGATGGGTGGAGCCAGTACTTCACCTTATTCCACTGCTGCTGAATCTTGCCTCTGAGATGGGAGGTGGGCAACTCACAGTGTGGCAGCAGCCAGGATTGGCACAGAGCCACCATGGAGCTCAGCAATCAAGAGCGGGAAGCCAATGTAGAGAGAGGAGGACAAGTATGATGTACTCGTTGTAGCCCATGTTGCTGAGGAGATGTGCCAAAGCATTCTACACTACTTGGAATGCTAAAGGCTGAAGTTTTGAAGGTAGAATGCATTGCTGTAATCCAGACAATGGGTGACAAAAGGTGTATAACTAAGACCAGGATAGGATGAAGTCTCCTATCCAACCAGTGATGGTAGACTGCATTACTCATGGTTGCTGCTTTGTCATAGCTTATCATCAACAAGAAATCAGGGAGCATCCTAAATTATGGACTGGATTGACCAGTTGTGGGTATGAGCTTGCAATCAAATTAAACTGCACCATGGTTGCTGAATCTTCAAAGAACTTTCCTTGTCCCATCAGCATCACTTCTGTCTTGTTTGTGTTCAGCATCAACCAGCTCTTCTTTATCCATGCACTGATCTTGTCCAAGCACTGGACCATCTTGGTGGTAGTGGTATGGTAGTATGGGGTGTGGGATAGATAGAGCTCGCACCCTGGAGCTTGGAAGAGTTATGACACTTTTACATATCTGTTTCAGTCATAGCAATATCAGTCAGTTTCATTAAATTTCACACTTAGATGTAAACTGAAATGAGCAACAACTTTGGAAAAGAATCATTTGGAGTACAAGAAAGAGGGTGTCACGGTTTCAAGGGAGCTGCACCTGTATTCTCCTCTCTGTGGTCCACTCCAGGAGCATCTAGTCAGGACTTAGCTCTCCAGCTGTCACCTGTCTCTAGGCAGGGACTCTTATGCCATTCACTTCTGACCAAGGGGAGTTTTAAGACTGCACAGCTCACTGCCTAGCACGATGATATTCCCAGCAAGTCAGTCTACGTAATAGCCAGTGCCTGTGCATTGTTTTCTCTCTGAGGGCTATGAACAGTGTATTGCCAGCAGCTACAAGTTACCACGCAGCTCTTTCTAAGCAATCTAATTTATTCTTAAGATAAAGACATGACAGAGAAAACATAATAAAAACAATAACCAGATTTAAACATACCAGGAGTCACCTATCAATCATATGGAACCCTAGTAGGCCAAAGTCTTTTCAACCCTTCCTTTGAACAGGAGGTCCTATCTGTTTGGTGGGTAGTAAAAAGGCCCTGAGTCAGTTTAAACTTAACCTTTTAAAATCAAAAGCCCTTTCTTGGTCTATTGGTCTCTGGAAAATACAGTTTGAGGCAGGATATGCAAGCCTCCCCAGGGGTGGTGCCTTTCTGGAGGTGTTTACAACCTAAGTGATTCACCTTAATCACACCCACTGTTTCTGTTTCCTGGCAGAGCTGCGGCAACCTTCCCCCCTGGAGTTGCATACAGGCTTTGGCCTACCGTGATATATAAACCATTCAGTATGGTTCCCAAAGGTCTTGCATGGGGCTGCAATAACTGTCACAGAGCGTATCTGAGATTCTTCCAAGAGGACCAAGTGAAAAAGGTAGAAAAGCATTAACCATTAATCACCTGGCCATGTACTATTATTATTTATTTGTATTGTCTTTGCACCTAGGAGCCCCAACCATGGACCAGGACCTTATTGTGGTAGGCACTGTATAAACACAGAACAAAAAGATGGTTCTCACCAGCAAGACCTTACAGAATATAAGACAAGAGATAATGGGTGGATACAGAAAGTCCAAAGGTGGTGCACAAGGAAACAATAAAACCATGCTTGTCAGCATGATAGGCAGTGCTCTCCACAGCAGCCTAACAATTGCAAAGTGTTTTGTAGGCATCACAGCAAAGGAGAGTTTTAAGAAGGGATTGAAGGAGGACCATGAGATGGTTCTGATGAAATTTACAGGAAGCACCTCTCAATAAGGAGTGGCAGCATAAGTGCAGGTTTGCAAATTTCACGCATGAGTGGAAGTCAGCGTCTCAACAGTGTATGAGAAATGGTAGGTAGGATGGAGATAGGCCAGGAAGAGTCTTGAAGGTGAATACAAGCAGCTTATGTTTGTTGTGATAGAGAAAGGGGAGCCAATGGAGGAATGAAGAGAGGGGTGACGTGGTCAAAACGACAGGCTAGGGAAATGATCTTTGTGGCTACATTTTGAATAGACATGAGTGGGGTGAGATTGCTTTTGTCAAGGTCAGAGAAGAGGATGTTGCAGTTATCAACACAAGCTGGTGAAAGCTGGGATAAGAGATTTAGTTGTGTGGCTGAATAGGAAAGGCCATATCCTAGAGATGTTATGCAGAAAGAATCTGGAGGATTTAGAACCATGATGTTCTAGAGCAGTGGTCGCACCCTCATAGGGCACATACCCCCTACGGGGGCACAGAGAAACATTTGGGGGTGTGCAGCGGGGCCCAGCCCGACCCCCATGGGGGTGTGTGAGGGAGTGCTACCCAGCCCGGCTCTGCCCCCAGATCTGCTCCGGCCCTGGTTCCCAGCCACACCTCCGCTCCCAGCCTGCCCCCAGATGTGGCCCCGGCCTTGGTCCCTGGCTCCCGGGCCCGGCTGCAGCTCTGCACCCAGCTGTGGCCGCAGCTCCATTCCCGGCTGCAGCCCCAGTCCTGCTCCCAGCCTCAGGCCCTAACTGCGGCCTGGATGTGGCCCCACTTTCAACCCTGGCCATGGCCCCAGCCCTGCCCCAGGCCTCGATCCCTGGCCAGCTCTCCCAGCCCCGGCCCTTCTCCCGGCAAGTGGGGTCACGGGTGGGAGTGAAAGGTTGTTAAAGTTGGCTGGGCTTCTGGGTGTGGGAGTCAATCAAGGTGCAGAAGTAGAGGTGCTTGTCTAAGAAGATGGCAGAACTGAAGGAGCAGAGAACAAATTTGTAGTGCAGGAAGGCAGCATGGTCACGGATACCCACCAGAGATGCTTTTCCATGCAGGAGCAAGAAGCGAATGTTGGGGTGAGTTAGGGCTGGTAGGGTATTCCTTAGGGCAAGTCAGTCAGTAGGCAGAGGCTAGCTGGGAATCCTGGAATGACTATCTACTGTCAAAACTCCTATGTGGAACCTTCCTCTCCATTCTGCCAGTCTCCCCCTATCTCCTGCATTGCCCGGCACTTAACCAGCTCCCCCTCAGCCTGTTGTGTTGTCAGCACAGTGGGACTTCAAAGTGAATCTTACTAGGAGGTAGTTAAGTTTCACTTTGACTATGAACCCAGCACAGAGTGGCTCAGGGGCTCACTGAACTTCTAAGATGAATTAGGGGACAAGCAATAAAGCAGTAGGCTGAGAAAAAGAGGTGACCTAAGATGGGGGAAAGCAAAGGAGGAAGAAGAGGAAACAAAGGAGGCTGTAAAGGGTAGAGACAAGAAGAAACAGTGGTGGGTGAACAGTGGGGAGAGAAGAAGGTTTAGAGGGGGGAAAGCAAGGGACAAAGTCCTTATTATGATTGTTGTAGTTCCTGAAGGCCCCATTGTGCTGGGCGCTGCACACACACATCACAAGAGAGAATATCTGCCCTTAAAATCTTAGTCTAATTAAACAAAAGAGACAAAGGTTGGGAGGGGAAACTGAGGCACAAAGAAGCATACTGGCTTGCCTGAGGTCACAGCAGGTCAGTAACAGAGCTGGGAATAAAACCCAGGTTGCCTGAGTCCCAGTCCAGTGCACCATCCATCTCTCCAAAAGCTAATCTCTACGGAAAAACTAATCCACCTCCAGGACCAAGAGTGGTTTGAGCATTGGCCTGCTAAATCCAGGGTTGTGAGTTCAATCCTTCAGGGGACCATTTAGGGAACTGGGGTAAAAATCTGTCTGGGGATTGGTCCTGCTTTGAGCAGGGGGTTGGACTAGATGACCTCCTGAGGTCCTTTCCAACCCTGATATTCTATGATTCTAACTCTTCTTCAGTCTTTTTGAAGCCTGGTAACTCTGCTAACTAGCAGTGTCACTCTGTATGCTCTCTTTAAATCTTGGCCTGGTTTAAAAAGTCATGGAATGGGCTGCTAACTGCCCTGCACCAGGCCGTTGGGCAGAGCCAGCATCTGGAGTGATACCTGGCCATTACTTCAGCACACCAGAGGGGCGGGTGGGATGTGTGTGTGTGATCAGGGGAGGGAGAATGATCGGGTCAGTACTAGTTGCAACTTGCAGAAGCATGTATTCCTCTGTACCCCATCTGACTGAATCTCCAACAGTGGGGTCTCCAAAGGCCCTTTCTCAATTGTCCCACTTGACTTGCATACTGCCCCCTGAGTTCATCATGTAGAGGTGTGTGGAGCACTAGTGCTGTGTAGTAGGCAGATGGTGGCTGTATTCATACAGCCCTTAAACCAATACATTACACTAGGGATGGGCTGCTTGGAAACCTACTATTCTTTCTCCTTGCTCCAGGAAAGGTACATGTGACAGCGTGGGTTGGTGAGCAAGTAGGGCTCTGCTTGTGCTAGATATGGTCTTGCTTCCTCTTTTGTTAGGGGTTTTGAAGCAGTGGAATGAGAAAACACGTCTCCTGTATAGAGAGGGTTTGAAAGCAATCTCAGCAGTGTAATGTGTTCCTGCTCTAGCAGCCATGTTACAGATGTTACCAAGACCCTTTTGCTATGACCATGCTTCCAGGAACAGGGATAGGATTCTGTCCATAAAGGGTCACTTTGGATAGTCCAGGCAGCTTGTTTGACTTTGAGTCACCTAGAGTTCAAGGCACTTGATGTGGCATTGCACCAGCAGGGAGAGGTCCAGAGAAAAATAATGCCATAAAAAGTTCATTTCTTATTTAGAGTTACTGAAATAGCCAAATCACTTAATCATGGATCTAAAAATCTGGCCTTTTTCTATTTTCTAATATTCTCTAGAAATGGACTTATTATTCCTTTGATGCTTTATTGTAGTTCCCCTTATGATCAAAATTAGCAAGAAACTTGCATAAAAGAGAACAATAATTGCTCAACGAGCATCTCGTTTGTAATTTATTAGTTTCTATTATTGTGAGTCACTATAGCAACGGCTCGCATCCAGGGTGATGAGAGAGATGTTAGATATGAACCGACGAGGCTCTAAGTCCCAGCAAATGGAGATGCACATTTTTATCAGTAATTTTCATGAAAATAATAAGTGAGGAGTTAATGAGATGGAAAGCTGTCCTGTGGCTATTGTGAATTTTTTTTTAAGTGTTGATCTAATTAGAATGCATTGGTCAGGAAAAGTAATGAGGGCTTTAGCGCCTCACAAAGATGTGAGGATCATATCAGAAAATTAGCACAAGTCTTTGGAAATAATCAGGCCCTTGGAGAGGCACTAAACCTCTTCTCTTGGCGCCCTCTGATTTTACAGGTTGCTCTGCAATCATGGAGCTGTCCTGGTTTTATTTTCTTAGAGAGAGAGAGGTTCAGCTACAGTGATGGCACTTTCTTGTGTCTGCCAAAAAGGAGTTCACACTTGCAGTTAAAATTACTTAAATAGCATCTTTTGTGAAACTGATGTTCCTCTCAGACACTGACTAATGGGCCTGGGGAATGTGTTCCCCACCCAAGGTCAAATACACACATGAGCCACTCCAAGCCATCAAGGCAAGAATCATGAGTACATTCCCAGAGCTACCCACAGTCACCCAAGATCACTTGCCCAGTTTCTGAGGACCCAGTATCTGGGCATCCAGAGTGTCTAGTTCCAGATCTACCACCAATACACACAGGGCCATGCCCCCAGGCCCTGAGAGCCCAATTTCTAAACACCTGGGACACGGGCCCAGTCCCCACATGCCCAGGGTACAGACCTAGCCCAAAAGCCCAGTCTCTGAGTGCCCAGGGCTATATACTATATAACGTGTACACATTATATAAACATATGCATTTACTTTTTATCTAATGTATATTTATATTTAAAAGCATAGTAGGGTCTAACTATAACCTTTAGCTCAGGACAGGGGAAGCGACCGGTGCGTCTGAGCCTGCAGAGTGACTTTCTTTTTCTGAGTAGCAGCCGTGTTAGTCTGTATCCGCAAAAAGAACAGGAGTACTTGTGGCACCTTAGAGACTAATAAATTTATTAGAGCATAAGCTTTCGTGGGCTACAGCCCACTTCTTCTTTTTGTGTCTTTTTACCTTCTGTTGCTCACATCATTTGCTCCTTCATAGCAGATATGACAGTGCCATCTGTATGCTTCTCATTGTAGCCTCCTACTTGGACCATGTGAGGCCTGGCAGCTCATTCTTCCTGATGTCAATGATAGCAGTATATATACTGCTATCCTCCCCCATGGGCTGGACCTTTTCAAAGCCAGAGTGGTTTCAAAATATTTGCTGGAGGCTTCCAATTGTGTCAGCCATTGACTTAATTTTGCTTTCCTCTGCCACCAGTCCAGTTAGGGTGACCAGACAGCAAATGTGAAAAATCGGGACAGGGGTGGGGGGTAATATGAGCCTATATAAGAAAAAGACTCCAAAATCAGGACTGTCCCTATAAAATCAGGACATCTGGTCACCCTATGTCCAGTGCTCTTTAATACTTTCAGTTGTGTTAAATTTGCTGCTGAATCCATGAAATTGTAATTAGAATCTTCGGTAAGACGCTCCACACTAGGATGTGTGGCAAAGAGATGCAAAATTTCAGTCTCAGCCGAGAGACCTGGCTCTGTAACCATGAGCAGCTCTGTAACGATGTCCTTTGTTAACATTTCCTCTTTCTCTAGTTCGTTTTCAGTTTCGCATCTAGGCTATAACCAAAAAAAGAGCTTTTTAGTTAAAAAACATCTTGGTTAAGGGAGAAGGGGGACGTGAGAACATCAATTACAAATAAATCATATAGGAAATGGAAAAAAGGACAACAGACATCAATGAGCATAAGTTAGAAGTTAAAAAATGCAGGTAATTGTTAAGTCAAGAAAAAGTATCAACAAAATATCTATGACCCACAAGTTTAAGGAGGATTTTAAAAAATATATCAGGAACAAAAGGAATACCAACAATGCTATAGGTACATTATTAGAGACACATGGTAACAATATCAATAATTATGCAGAAAAGAAAGAAGTGTTCAATAAATATTTCTGTTCTGTGTTTGGAACAAAGCTGGATGATGTATCAGTATCATGTAATGAGGATGGGATACTTTTTATTTTAGCTGTAACTAAAGATGGTGTTAAACAGATCTAGTAAAGCTAAATATTTTAAAATCAACAGATCTGGATAATTTACCCAGAAGAGTTTTAAAAGAGTTGACTGAGGAGCTCTCCAGCTGTTTATGTTAATTTTTAATGTATTGGAAAACTGGGGAAGTTCTAGAGGACTGGTAGAAAGCTAATGTAGTACCAATATAGAATAACTTGGGAAATTATCGGCCACATAGCCTGACATTGAACCTGGGTAAAATAATTAAACAGCCAATACAAGACTCTAGCAATAAAGAATTAACGGATGCAAATATAATTAATACCAGTCCACCTGGTTTCCTAGAATATAGATCTTGTCACACAAACAGGATCATCATCATCATCAATCATTTTTTGACAAGATTACAAGTCTGGTGGATAAAGATAACTGTGCTGATGTAACAGGCTTAGACTTCTGTAATATGTTTACCTGAATAACACATGATATTCTGATTAAAAAATTAGGAACATACAGAAACAGCATGGCACATTAAAGAGCTAAAACACTGTCTGAGAGATGTTAAAATATAATTATTATTGGGGAATTATCAACTAGAAGGGGTGTCTCTGGCAGGGTCTCTCTAGTATCACTAGAAGGATTGGTTCTTTTCCCAACCCTATTCAGTATTTTTATCTGTGATCTGGAGAAGGATATAAAGTAATTGCTGATAAACTTTGCAAATGACAGAAAGATTGGTAAGATGGACAATAACAATAAGGACAGGTCATTGATTTGGAGGGTTCTGGATTGCTTGGTCAGCTGGGTGCAATCAAAGAACATGCATTTTAATACAGGTCATCTCAGAACAAATAATGTAGGCCAAGTTGACAGGATGGGGAATCTATCCTGGGAAGCAGTGACTCTGAATAACCATAGTAAATTATCATAGTGAATAATCAACTGAACATGAGCTCCCAGTGTGATATTGGGTAGGGAGGGGGAAGCCACTATCCTTTGATGTATAAAAACAGGCATATCACATAGGAGTAGGGAGATGGTATTTCCTCTGTATACAGCATCAGTAAGATCACTACTGGAATACTGCATCCTAATTGGGTGTGTGCACTTTAAGAAGGATGTTGAAATATTGGAGAGGGTTCAAAGAAGAACTACAAAAATGATTGTGAGAAATGTGGAGTTGCTCTTTAACCATTATTAATATTTTATATGGATCGATCACTAGCATAGTGTTTCTGTATCATACAATGGAACAGACTTTCACCCTAGGGGTCTGAGCCTACCCAACTAGAGGAAGAGGGAGAAGGCTCTTTCTAACAGTCTCCTAACAGCTTACCCTTAAGAGTCATTAAGAGACAATGACAGAGCAAGTAGCTTTAATGACTTTAGCTTGTTTCCCTCAGGGAGCACCAAAACCAGCTTAAACCAGGTGAGTCAGACTGAGGCCTGGTCTACACTATAGAGTTAGGTCCACATAAGGTAGCTTACATCAACTGAACTCTGTAAGCGTCTACACCAAAATGTCCCTCCTGCCAGTGTAAGTTGCCCACTACACCGACTTAATAACTCCACCTCTAGAGAGGAATAATGCATAAGACAATGTATTTAGGTCGATTCAGTGTCTGTGTAGACACTTCATTGCTTACATCGCCTGTTGCTGTCAGGGGCTGAAATCTGGAGCCATGCTGGGCTGACAGCCCCACTCCTCTGGGCTGACAGCTAGAGTCCAGCCTCCCGGGGCTGATAGCTAGAGCCCTACCTCCCGGGACTCACAGCTGGAGCCCCACTGCGTGGGGCTGACAGTCAGAGCCTTACCTCCAGCTCTTAGCCCGGGAAGGGTTCTGCCTGTCAGCCCTGGGTGGTGGGGCTCCAGCTGTCAGCACCAGGACAGCGGGGTTCCAGCTGTCAGTGCACCACAGTGCCACACTACAGTCGGTGCAGGCTCTTGTGAAGATGCACACCACCGGCAGAAGGAGCGTGGTATGGATATGAAGAGCTCATTTAATTACTGCTGTGGCTGTAGGTCAACTTAACTTAAGTTGACTTAATTTTGTAGTGCAGACATGCCCTGAGCGATTCAGATTGAGGGACATGTCGGCATTGTTGCTGTAGCAGTGTCGGTCCCAGGCTATTAAAGCTATTACCTCACCCACTGTGTCTCTCTAACTGGAACAACTTCTGTTGGTGAGAGAGAGAGACAAGCTTTTGTGCCACACAGAGCTCTTCATCTAGTCTGGGATTGAGAAGCATACAGACACAAGGGGTTTTTTAAGAGACTGTAACTTGGTTTTCTTCTGTTCCTGTCACTGAAGAGGAAAGCCTGTCTAACTTAGCTTACAGTGAAGGGGAAGACATCACATATCCATATGGGCTGTTTGTTATTTTAAAACCCTTTTTGCTAGTGCTTTGTTCCAACTGCAAACTAATATTACTGGTTGTCTGAAGCCAGATGCCACAGCAGCCTCTAGTGACTGGCATGGGGGAACTACAGCTCCTGCCTACAGCTCTAGATGTGAGAGATTCCCACTTAGCTGTGGGAACATGTGATAGGCTGGGCTAGATTAACTTTTTGTGGGCCCGGCGCCAAACATATTTGTAGGCCCCCCTGGGGAATAATTGTAAAAGGGGCTGGGGGTAAAAGCACAGTGGGGCAGGAGCTAGGGTTGGTCTCTGGAGCAAGGGAAGGGTCAGGGGTAAACTGCAAGTGCAGCAGGGCTGGGGAGGGGGTAAACAGGATCCCCCCGCCCCTGCCCACATAGAGCGGGTACCTACCTGGTTCTAGCCCATTCTCTTTGTCTCTCTCTGCACTGAGCTGCCCCTCCTCCCGCAACAGCAGGACAGGTTCTCTTCCAGCCCTCTGGGGTGGGTGTTGGGAGCAGGAGGAGCAGAGGCTAATGTGGTTACTCCTATAACCGGACATTTAGTTTCCAGTCAGCACTACTAACCGGACACTCAGGTCCCATTTTCTACTGGAGTTTCCAGTCTAAAACTGGATACCTGGTAACAGGGCTGCCAGAAAAGCCTGACGGGGGGAGAGGGGCAAGCAATCATTTTTAAAAGTAAGAAGGCTAAGCCTTAAAGGGGGGGGGCAAGTGGTGGGTGGGCTAGGGAGTGGAGAGGAGCTAGTGGGCAGGGCCATGTCTGCTGTACTGCCCAGGTAGGTTGGAGACTGTGGGGATCAGCTGACACAGTATCCAGGGCCAGTGCAAGGATATTTTGCACCCTAGATGAAACTTCCACCTTGTGCCCCCCCCCCCGAGCATCGCTTATTATAAATTTTCAAAAATGAATACAGTGGAGTCACATCTTACGCGGGAGTTAGGTTCTAAGGTCAGCGCGTAAGAGGAAAATTGTGTATAGTGGAAAATTACCTAAAGTACAGTATACACTAGAACAGGGGTCCTCAACCTGATTTTTTTTTTTAATGGCAGCCTGCGGGTCTCGGCCACCGCTGAGGCTGCTGCCAACTGGGGTCCCAGCTGGCGACTCCGCTCAGCCTCCTGCCGTTCACCCAGGCCAGCAGGAAGCTGAGCAGGGCCGGTGGCCAAGACCCTGGCTGGCAAGGGGCCAGTAGCTGGAACCCCAGATCGTCAGCGGGCTGAGCAGGGCCGGTGGCCGGAACCCCAGACCAGCAGCAGGCTGAGCTGCTCAGCCCGCTGCCAGTCTGGGGTTCCGTCCACTGGCTCCTGCCAGCCGGGGTCCCAGCCGCCGGTCCCGCTCAGCCTGCTCAGCCCGCTGCCAGCCGGATCCGTTCAGCCTCCTGGCAGCCGGGACCCCGACTGGCAAGGGGCTGGCAGCCGTAACCCCAGACCGGCAGCGGACTGAGCGGGGATGGTGGCTGGGACCCTGGCTGGCAGGAGCCGGCCCACTGCTGGCCCTCCTCAGCCCGCTGCCACTGAGTGAATGGAACCCCAGGCCGGCAGCAGGCTCAGCGGCAGCCGGGACCCGCAGCCTGCCATTAAAAAAAAACATCAGCTTGTGTGCCACCTTTGGCATGCGTGCCATAGGTTGAGGACCCCTGTTCTAGTGTATACTGTACTTTATGGTAATTTTCACTATACGCAATTTTCCTCGTACGTGGTGACTTTAGAACCTAACCCCCGTGTAAGATGGGACTCCACTGTAGTGTAAAAAAAAATCGGGGGCACCGCTTTTTGGCACCCCCAAATCTTGGCACCCTAAGCGGTCGCCTAGTTCGCCTAGTGGTTACACTGGTCCTGACAGTATCCCCAGCCCAGGTGACGTGACAGCCAGTGGTGGATTTAGAGTTAGTGGGGTCCTCCAGCCCTGTGCTCAGCTTCATTTTTGGGGCTCCTCCTTGGGACCCAGCCAAGAAAAAGAACATTCTCTCTTATCTCCCCCTGCCCCCGTTTTTCATTCTTTTTTTCTTCATCCTCCTCCCATAAGTAATAGCAAGTAAATGAAAATAAAGTGAGGTACCTTGATTGTTCTTGTAGTCTAACTTATTTTTCCACAGACCACTTGAAAATCACAGAGGGTCTCGATGGACCACTTAATGATCTTTCCAAATATTGTAAAAGAATGTTCGGGTGCGGGGTCTCGCCAGGAGCTAGGGCGAGGGACGGGGCTCAGGGTTGGGGTGTGGAGCGCTTACCTGGGGCAGCTCCTGTTTGGTTCTCAGGATGGGGGTGGGGATGTGGGGGGATGCAGGAGTCAGGGCAGGGGCCTGGGTGTGTGTGAGGGGGGTGCAGGTTTCAGGGCAGGGGCAGGGGGGGCGTAAGGGGGGGATGCAGGGGTCAGGGCTGGGGGCTGGGGAGGTGTAGGGGGTGCAGGGGTCAGGGCTGGGGGCTGGTGGTGTGTGAGGGGGTGAGGGGGATGCAGGGGGCTGGGGGTGTGTGAGGGGGATGCAGGAGTCAGGGCAGGGGACTGGGGAAGTGTGGGGGGTACAGGGGTCAGGGAAGGGGGCTGGGGAGGTGTGGGGCGTGCTGAGGAGGTGAGGGGAGTGCAAGGGCAGGGCCAGGGGCTCAGGGGGCTGGGGGGTGCAGGGGTTAGGGTGGGCAGGGGGCTGAGGGGGTGGGCTGGGGTCATGCGGGTGCTCACGCAGGGGGCTGGACGGGGTATGCCCCAATTCCATCCCCTTCCCCAAGGCCTCACCCCGTCTCGTCTTCTCCTCCTCCCCGGAGTGGTGTGCTGTGGCTCACTCCTCTTTGCCCCCCTCCTGCCTGCAAGGCTGATCCAACTGACCAGCGGGGAGTGGGGGGAACGTAGCACGTGGGGAAAGAGGCAGGGAGAGGCCTCATCCCCGCCTCTTCTTCTCCTCCTCCCCCCCGGAGCAGCGTGCTGCGACTCCCTCCTCCCCCTCCTGCCGGCTAGCAGCTGATCCAGCTGATTGGGGGTGAGAGGGAACGTACGCAGCATGCTGGGAAAAGGGGCGGGGCAGGAGCCAGGCTGCCGGCAGAGGCTGCCAGAGAGCCGCAGCAGCCCGCAGCATCAAGCTCTGACCCCACAGGAGACAGCGGGGGGGCGGAGGAGAGAGCACTGGGGGCCGCTTTCGACCGTGGGCCCGGCGCCATGGCGCCATTATAAATCCGGTATTGGTGATAGGGCCACCAAATGCACAACTGTCAGGCCAGATGCCTGACAGCAGCCTTGTGGGAATTGTGGGCAGCTAGGGAGTGAGGCTTGGGACATGCTATGGGGTAGGCTGGTGAGAGGGGACTAGAGAGCATCGTAACATGCTGTGCGGCAAGCTGGAGAGCACAGATGTCCATGTCATTACATCGGAGATAGGTGTTTTGTTAGAAATATCCCAGACAGTGCTGCTTCTGGGTCTTGTGAGATTGATAGTCACCTTTCCAGCACACCAGTTGCAGTCATCCTGGATACATTAGGTCCTCAAGGTAAAGATCATGGGAGCAGGGTTCAGCTGGGCCTCACTTCTGGAATTAGTTCCCAGTGAACATGTATCAAAGCCTGGCAACTTATGGTGCAAGCTGCCCCTTGCTTTCTACTAACTGGGGGCTCTGGAATCCCTGGCGTGTAGCTTACTGCCTAGATCTTCCTCTGTCTCTGCTCTTTAAAGTCTCAATGCTGGGGTGGGAGTAGAGTGGGGAGATTCACAATGCGTTTGCTCAAATTTAGGAAGCAGGTGTGGGTGCGTGGCAGAGGCCCCGATTGGGTCAACTTACTGCACTCTCTCCACACACATGCACATCGTACACCATTGGAAAGCTTATTATGTCTGCTTTAAGATGAGCTATGATGTGGAGCTGTCAAGTGGTGATGCTACCATTGAAACAGGGCTAAACAATGATCTCATCAACATGTTAAAATGACCATTTTGAAATATTTGCATTCATTTCTGATAGTTTCATGACTGTACGTATTATTTCAAAACAGAACATTTTTTTTAACCTCAAAGCATCACAACAACAAACTAAAGGGCAAAACAAAATATAATAATACATGTGTATAGACATAGTTGAAATGTAATAGTGCTGGTGACATTTGTAATCAACATCATCATCATCTTGTGGTTGACCACAATCTTCATTGCTCTCGCGTGAGCATAGTTCTGTGCAGGGAAGATTGTTCTCACTGCACACACAGTTGGTTGTGCAGAAAGCCTACAAGGAGTGGAAGATGGGAGGGATCAGCAGGTCAGAACATGTAGGGATAAGGTGAGAAAGGCCAAAAGCCATGTAGAGATGGACCTTGCAAAGGGAATTAAAACCAATAGTAAAAGGTTCTATAGCCATATAAATAAGAAGAAAACAAAGAAAGAAGTGGGACCGCTAAACACTAAGGATGGAGTGGAGGTTAAGGATAATCTAGGCATGGCCCAATATCTAAACAAATACTTTGCCTCAGTCTTTAATGAGGCTAATGAGGAGCTTAGAGATAATGGCAGGATGACAAATGGGAATGAGGATATGGAGGTAGATATTACCACATCTGAGGTAGAAGCCAAACTCGAACAGCTTAATGGGACTAAATCGGGGGGCCCAGATAATCTTCATCCAAGAATATTAAAGGAACTGGCACATGAAATTGCAAGCCCATTAGCAAGAATTTTTAATGAATCTGTAAACTCAGGGGTTGAACTGTATGACTGGAGAATTGCGAACATAGTTCCTATCTTTAAAAAAGGGGGGGAAAGTGATCCGGGCAACTACAGGCCTGTTAATTTGACATCTGTATTATGCAAAGACTTGGAAAAAAATTTGAAGTTAAGGACATTGAGGTCAGCAGTAAATGGGACAAAATGCAACATGGTTTTACAAAAGGTAGATCATGACAAACCAACCTGATCTCCTTCTTTGAGAAGGTAGATTTTTTAGACAAAGGAAATGCAGTGGATCTAATTTACCTCAATTTCAGTAAGGCATTTGATATGGTTCCACATGGGGAATTATTAGCTAAATTGGAAAAGATGGGGATCAATATGAAAATTGAAAGGTGGATAAAGAACTAGTTAAAGGGGAGACTACGATGGGTCGTACTGAAAGGTGAACTGTCAGGCTGGAAGGAGGTTACCAGTGGAGTTCCTCAGGGATCGGTTTTGGGACCAATCTTATTTAAGCTTTTTATTACTGACCTTGGCACAAAAAGTGGGAATGCGCTAATAAAGTTTGCAGATGACACAAAGCTGGGAGGTATTGCCAATACAGAGAGGGACACGGATATCATACAGGAAGATCTGGATGACCTTGTAAACTGGAGTAATAGTAATAGGATGAAATTTAATAGTGAGAATTGCAAGGTCATGCATTTAGGGATTAATAAGAATTATTGTTATAAAATGGGGACACATCAGTTGGAAGTAACAGAGGAGGCGAAGGACCTCGGAGTATTGGTTGATCACAGGATGACTAAGAGCCGCCAATGTGATATTGCCGTGAAAAAAGCTACTGCGGTCTTGGGATGCATCAGGCGAGGTATTTCCAGTAGAGATAAGGAAGTGTTAGTACCGTTATACAAGGCACTGGTGAGACCTCATATGGAATACTGTGTGCAGTTCTGGTCTCCCATGTTTAAGAAGGATGAATTCAAACTGGAACAGGTACAGAGAAGGGCTACTAGGATGATCCGAGGAATGGAAAACCTGTCTTATGAAAGGAGACTCAAAGAGCTTGGTTTGTTTAGCCTAACCAAAAGAAGGCTGAAGGGAGATATGATTGCTCTCTACAAATATATCAGAGGAATAAACACCAGGGAAGGAGAGGAATTATTTAAGCTCAGTACCAATGTGGACACAAGAACAAATGGATATAAACTGGCCATCAGGAAGTTTAGACTTGAAATTAAATGAAGGTTTCTAACCATCAGAGGAGTGAAGTTCTGGAACAGCCTTCCAAGGGGAGTAATGGGGGCAAAAAACATATCTGGCTTCAAGACTAAGCTTGATAAACTTATGGAGGGGATCGTATAATGAGATTGGTCTTTGACTATTAGCGGTAAATATGCCCAATGGCTTGTGATGGGATGTTAGATAGGGTGGGATCTGAGTTACTACAGAGAATTCTTTCCTGGGTGTCTGGCTGATGAGTCTTGCCCACATGCTCAGGGTTTAGCTGATCGCCATATTTGGGGTCGGGAAGGAATTTTCCTCCATGGCAGATTGGCAGAGGGGTTTTTTCGCCTTCCTCTGCAGCGTTGGGCACGGGTCACTTGCTGGAAGATTCTCCGCACCTTGAAGTCTTTAAACGATGATTTGGGGACTTCAATGGCTCAGACACAGGTTTGATAGAGGAGTGGGTGGGTGAGATTCTGTAGCCTGCGTTGTGCAGGACGTCAGTCTAGATGATCATATTGGTCTCTTCTGACCTTAAAGTCTATGAGTCTGTGAGTTGTGACAGACCCAGACCAGTGGGGTACAGGAGTCTGGTAGAGGGCAAATATAATGGTCACTGGATGAGTAGTTTTCTGTTCCCTGAGTGACCAGAGAAGGGGCTGCACTAGAGTAATCAGGAACCTGCTAGAACCAGTTAAGGCAGGTAGGCTAATTAGGACACCTGGAGCCAATTAAGAAGAAGCTGCTAGAATCAACTAAGGCAGGCTAATCAGGGCACCTGGGTTTTAAAAGGAGCTCACTTCAGTTTGTGGTGCGAGTGTGAGGAGCTGGGAGCAAGAGGCGCAAGGAGCTGAGAGTGAGAGGGTGTGCTGCCGGAGGACTAGTGAATCTCTGAGGCAAGAAAATCCGCCAAATAAGCACAGGACCCACCAAGATAGAGGAGGAACTTTGTCACAGAGTCTATAACACCTATTGGTATGGGCACAAATAAGATCTTGTAGAAGCACAGATCCCATTCGGTCCTTGAAGAATACAGGAAGTAGTTCATCATGCACATTTTCCCATCCATGTTGCAATGGTTTACCTACGTGGAAAGACATCCAAATTTTTGTTTGCCAAGATGCTCTTTTGACATACTCAAAATTGTCCTCATCTGGTAGGAATTTGCAGAGCGACTTCTCCTCTTTGCTGGCTAGACTGAGGTTCAAGCAATTCAGGTCTCCGTAGGTCTCCTTTTCTTTCTCGCTCTCGTCATACAGCACTGCTACCAACTTCCTTGCTGCGGAAATTGTGGCTTGTCTGTCACTTTCTCCCAGTTTGGCAAGATCTTTGAAGTAGTAAGTTCCCTTTGCTTTGACATTAAATGAATATTTTTTCCCAATTCCAAATAGGGATGACACAGAGCCACATCCTGGTAATGCATTGTGGCACTTTGTACCTCAAAACAGCTCCCTGGAGCCCCCATATGTCATGGAGCCCCTGGGCGATGCTCTGGAACTGCTCCCCACAAAGTCAGTCAGGACTTTGGGGAGCCTCCTCTCCCATGGATCAGACTGTCTGCAGGGCAAGAAGCTCACACGGCTTCACCTCCTGGGAGCATTCAGCATATGCCCCTCTGTGTGCTTCCCACAGCGAGTCCGCCCAGGCGGGGTCCTGGGGAAGCCAGAGGGTCCTGCACCCCCACTTCGCAGTCAGACGTGACTCTCAGCCAGCCAGAAAAACAGAGGTTTATTAGATGACAGGAACACGGTCTAAAACAGAGCTTGTAGGTACAGAGAACAGGACCCCTCTGCCGGGTCCATTTTGGGGCCCAGCGAGCCAGACACCCCCGTCTGCCCTCACTCCTAGTCCCCAGCCAGCTCCCAAGTCAAACCCCCTCCAGCCCCTCCTTCTCTGGGCTTTGTCTCTTTCCCGGGCCAGGAGGTCACCTGATCTCTTTGTTCACCTTTAGCTATTTCCTTGCAGGGGGGAAGGGCCCTGGCCATTTGTTGCCAGGGAGACAGAGTGTCAGTGATTTATGCACACTGGCCTTTATCCCACCACCTAGAGCCTTAAGAAATGCATAGGGGAAACTGAGGCACCCACACAGTATTCAGAGGAAACATTAAGAACAGTCCCACTTCGTCACACCATATACACCCCATCATATAATTCTGATATATTTCATACAAATCAGGTCATGTAAGATATCATATGAAAGGTCATGATCTCCTGAAACCTGTTGTTCTGTCCAAATATGTATATCATTAGTGTGTATGAAGTTATGAGACTTTGCTGTATGGTTGTTACTGAAACATGTTGTACGTTTGAGAGTCTCGACTGCTAGGTGGTGATCCACTCCCAGGAGGGTGTTAAGCATCCATTAATCAGTAGGGGAGTTAAAAACAAGAGTTTTACAATACTGTAAGAGTGTTTCACAAGCATCACACAGTAGGGGACTGCTCAACTCTATGACTCAGCAAAGCCCACCAGAACATTTCTGGGCTAGTGTTTTATAGGCACATGGATTGAGAATATAAAATAGGGGATAGTGGCATCATACTTTTGCCTTTCTCCTCCCCCACCTACACTGGAAACAACAAGAATGCTTAGAAGACAAAGAACTGAGGAGACTGGTCCCAGGCTTAAAGGGGAAGCCTGCATATTAAGAACTGTAACATCTAGTGGGGTGAGAAACCTGCTTGATACAAATACTGCCTAGTCTAATAAGGTTTAAGATTTAGACTGTGTGCTTACCTTTTATTTTCTTTGGTAACTGTCTCTGACCTTTTGTGCCTACCACTTATAATCACTTAAAATCAATTTTTCTGTAGTTAATAAATCTGTTTTGTATTTTACCTAAAACAGTTTGTTTTGGTTGAAGTGCTTGGGAATTCTCAGCTCAGTTTACAAAGGCTAGTGTGTGTCCTCTCCACATCAAAGAAGGGGTGGACTGGGTAATGAACTTACACTGGTCAGGCTTCTGACCAGGGCAAGCCAGTATATTTCAGGGGTGCAAGGCTGGGGGCTTGGGAGATTTGCTTGTGCCTTTCTCTGTGTGATTCTTGAGTGGCTCAGGGAGCATTCATGCAATTTAGCTGGGTGTGGGGCTCTACATGCTGTTGTGCTAAGTGATAACAGAACCTTGAGGGGTTTGCTGCTTGTCACTAGCAAATCATTGTGAGAGACAGCCCAGGCTGGAGAGTTAAGGGAGCACAGCAGTATCCCAGTTCCAGGTCATACCCTGGGGTTTCCCGTCACATCCATATACAGCAGGAAGTATGATGCAGAAATCAGGAGTGAGTGGGTCACAAATTGCATGCACAGCTATAGAGCGACACTTGTTGATTGTGCTGGCAACGGTGCCTGTTTCAATGCACATGTTATCTGTGTGTTCCATTTTTGGAAAGTGGTGAACAGCAAGGACCAAAACATCTGTATCAGGTGATCTAATGATTATGGTTCTTTTGACACCAAAAGACCCAAAAGCCATATTGGCACATACTGGGTGAAGAAGCATCCTTGTGTCTGCTTACTCGTGAGTACTGTCAAGTCTTGGGCTTCTTCAGGACCCGTGCTGCTGATGAACTTAAACACTTCTCGTGGAGGCTTTTCCAATGGTGAAGTAGCAGTGTTGGGTGTGCTCCTATCCTCTTGGGTGCATTTTGAACCCTATATGCACAGAAAAATGTTACAAGTGACTGCTGGTGGGATACCAGCTTTAGAAACGTTTTCCATGGAGGCAGATGGCATCCACCGGTCACCTGGGGTTTCTTACATCCAGCCTTAGATCCTGTCTGGTGCTGTCTTTCTGCCCTTTTCACAGCGTTACTGCTATTATATCTGTCAAAGACTTTAATTACAGAATTAGCTTTGTTAAATCCTTCTTGGATCTGCCTTAGGTACTCAGCAGCCAATTCATCAATATGTGGGATTTGTCTCCAGCCATCATTTGTATGACAGCCATGGCACCTCTGATATACACTGTGGTTTCTATGTTACATTGTCCTAGCTTCTGAATTCTTTCAGCTTGAACCTCTGACCTCTGACTAGGGTCCTATAAAGGTAGCCAGCCAGCCAGGCAGCGGCATAGACAGCTGCAGTGGCACAGGAGCCAGGAAACAGAGCTGTAAACAGGGGAGTTTGAGTGGGAGTTTTCACGGGGAGTTTGTGGGGAAGACTAAGAGAGCCAGGCTAGTGAAGGGAGTGTGTGGTGGTCTGGCAGTGTTTTGGTGCTCATTGGGGGTTTGTGTTGCTGTGGGTGGTGGTGTATTGGTTTGGTTTGTGTTTCCCGGACTAACAGGACTTAGGTGAGAAGGCTATGACAGATACAGAGGCAGCAGTGGTATTGACCCAAGCAGTGGAAGACACAATGAAGATGACTGGATGTGGCAGCTGCAGCATGTACATGATCCCGGAGGGGGTACCTGAAAAGAGTTTTGTCTGCATGAAGTGCCGCTTGATAGAGCTGATGGAAGAAAAGATCCGAGGATTGGAGATGCAGGTGGAAACTCTGGTTGAGTTTAGAAGGGGGTTCGAGCAGATGATGGAGCAAAGACATGAGGAGGCTGAAGGGAAAAGCTCAGACTTGCAGATGGAAGCAGAACCAAAGAACTGTGAGGGGAGACTGCTGGGTGAGGAAAGTGGACAGTGGAATCATGTGACTAGGAGAACCAGGCAGAGGAAAAGACGGGCTAGTGAAGGAGAAATAGAGCTCAGGAACA
This sequence comes from Emys orbicularis, assembly GCF_028017835.1. Lineage (NCBI taxonomy): Eukaryota > Metazoa > Chordata > Testudines > Emydidae > Emys > Emys orbicularis. The sequence continues at coordinate 15,933,860 of NC_088697.1, read as the reverse complement.
GGTTTGCGGAGATGGAAAATGAAGAAGGGGCACAGCAGGTGGTCACTGAAGGTGAGAGGGCAAGGAAGAAGAGAAGAGCAGCTAGTCCTACATGAAGAGGGGAAGAGTCAATGGAGATAACACCAAATATCAGCCCCAGGAGGATACGGGATGGGTTGTGGAGGATTGCAAGGGAGAATAGGAATCGAGAGGACTTGCAGCCAGAGGGAACAGGCAATAGACCAGAGAATCGCACCACCACCAGGAAAAAGCAGGTCTAAGTGATTGGGGACTCCTTACTGAGAAGAATAGACAGGCCTGTAACTAGAGCTGATCCAGAGAACAGAAGGGTGTGCCAGGTGCTAAGATACGGGATGTGGACCTGATGCTGAAGAGGATCCTAATGAGAGCGGGAAAGAATCCACTGATTGTCTTTCATGTGGGAACAAATGATATGGCTAGATTCTCACTGGAACATATCAAGGGAGACTATGCCAGACTGGGGAAGACTCTTAAGGAACTCGAGGTTCAGATGATGTTCAGTGGGATTCTGCCTGTTCCTAGAGAAGGGCAACAAAGGTGTGACAAGATTATGATGATCAACAGATGGCTCAGGCAGTGGTTCTATAAGGAGGGCTTTGGGATGTATGGCCACTGGGAAGCATTCATGGACAGAGGACTGTTCTCTCGGGATGGACTTCACCTGAGTAGGGAGGGAAATAGACTTCTAGGATGGAGGCTGATACAACTGATTAAGAGAGCTTTAAACTAGGAATTTGGGGGAGATGGATGGGAGATGTCCAGGTAATCTCCACGCCGGATTTTAAAATTGAGAGGGAAGAAAATGAAGTAAGAAAGGATACAGCCATGGGTAGGAGAATGGACATAAGGAGGAAGGTTAGTGTAGATACCAGTCTAATAGGTGATACTGGCAGTAGAATGTCTGTGCCTAATTGGGTAAAGAATGTGAGAGAAGCTAAACAGCAAAAATTAAGATGCTTGTACACTAATGCGAAGAGCCTAGGTAACAAAATGGAGGAACTAGAGCTATTGGTGCAGGAAGTGAAACCAGATATTATAGGGATAACAGAAACATGGTGGAATAGTAGTCACGACTGGAGAACAGGTATTCAAGGGTATGTGCTATTTAGGAAAGACAGAAATAAAGGCAAAGTTGATGGAGTAGCATTGTATTTCAATGATGAGGTAGACTGTAAAGAAATAAGAAGTGATGGAATGGATAAGACATAGTCTGTCTGGGCAAAAATCACATTCAGGAAGAAAGCTACTAGAGCATCCCCTGGGATAGTGCTTGGGGGGTGCTATAGACCGCGAGGATCCGATTTGGATATGGATAGAGACCTCTTCAATGTTTTTAATGAAGTAAATACTAATGGGAATTGTGTGATCATGGGAGACTTTAACTTCCCAGGTATAGACTGGAGGACAAGTGCTAGTAGTAATAATAGGGCTCAGATTTTCCTGGATGCGATAGCTGATGGATTCCTTCACCAAACAGTTGCTGAACCAACAAGAGGGGATGACATTTTAGATTTGGTTTTGGTGAGTAGTGAGGCCCTCATAGAAGAAATGGTTGTAGGGGATAACCTTGGTTCGAGCGATCATGAGCTAAGTCAGTTCAAACTAAATGGAAGGACAAACAAAAATAGATCTGTGACTAGGGTTTTTGATTTCAAAAGGGCTAACTTAAAAATATTAAGGAAATTAGTTAGGAAAGTGGATTGGTCTGAAGAACTTGTGGATCTAAAGGCAGAGGAGGCCTGGATTTAGTTCAAGTCAAGGTTGCAGAAACTATGAGAAGCCTGCATCCCAAGAAAGGGGAAAAAACTCACAGGCAGGAGTTGTAGACCAAGCTGGATGAGCAAGCATCTCAGAGAGGTGATTAACAAAAAATCAGAAAGCCTACAAGGAGTGGAAGATGGGAAAGATCAGCAAGGAAAGTTACCTAATTGAGGTCAGAACATGTAGGGATAAAGTGAGAAAGGCCAAAAGCCATGTAGAGTTGGACCTTGCAAAGGGAATTAAAACCAATAGTAAAAGGTTCTATAGCCATATAAATAAGAAGAAAACAAAGACAGAAGAAGTGGGACCGCTAAACACTGAGGTTAAGTGTTTAAGAGTGGAGGTTAAGGATAATCTAGGCATGGCCCAATATCTAAACAAATACTTTGCCTCAGTCTTTAATGACGCTAATGAGGAGCTTAGGGATAATGGTAGGATGACAAATGGGAATGAGGATATGGAGGTAGATATTACCACATCCGAGGTAGAAGCCAAATTCGAACAGCTTAATGGGACTAAATTGGGGGGCCCAGATAATCTTCATCCAAGAATATTAAAGGAACTGGCACATGAAATTGCAAGCCCATTAGCAAGAATTTTTAATGAATCTGTAAACTCAGGGGTTGTACCGTATGACTGGAGAATTGCTAACATAGTTCCTATCTTTAAAAAAGGGGGGGAAAGTGATCCGGGCAACTACAGGCCTGTTAATTTGACATCTGTAGTATGCAAGGTCTTGGAAAAAATTTTGAAGTTAAGGACATAGAGGTCAGCAGTAAATGGGACAAATTACAACATGGTTTTACAAAAGGTAGATCGTGCCAAACCAAACCTGATCTCCTTCTTTGAGAAGGTAACAGATTTTTTTAGACAAAGGAAATGCAGTGGATCTAATTTACCTCGATTTCAGTAAGGCATTTGATACGGTTCCACATGGGGAATTATTAGCTAAATTGGAAAAGATGGGGATCAATATGAAAATTGAAAGGTGGATAAAGAACTAGTTAAAGGGGAGACTACGATGGGTCGTACTGAAAGGTGAACTGTCAGGCTGGAAGGAGGTTACCAGTGGAGTTCCTCAGGGATCAGTTTTGGGACCAATCTTATTTAAGCTTTTTATTACTGACCTTGGCACAAAAAGTGGGAATGCGCTAATAAAGTTTGCAGATGACACAAAGCTGGGAGGTATTGCCAATACAGAGAGGGACCCGGATATCATACAGGAAGATCTGGATGACCTTGTAAACTGGAGTAATAGTAATAGGATGAAATTTAATAGTGAGAAGTGCAAGCTCATGCATTTAAGGATTAATAACAAGAATTTTTGTTATAAACTGGGGGCGCATCACTTGGAAGTAACAGAGGAGGGGAAGGATCTCGGAGAATTGGTTGATCACAGGATGACTATAGGCCGCCAATGTGATATGGCTGTGAAAAAAGCTACTGCGGTCTTGGGATGCATCAGGCGAGGTATTTCCAGTAGAGATAAGGAGGTGTTAGTACTGTTATACAAGGCACTGGTGAGACCTCATCTGGAATATAGTGTTCAGTTCTGGTCTCCCATGTTTAGGAAGGCTGAATTCAAACTGGAACAGGTACAGAGAAGGGCTACTAGGATGATCCGAGGAATGGAAAACCTGTCTTATGAAAGGAGACTCAAAGAGCTTGGCTTGTTTAGCCTAACCAAAAGAAGGCTGAGGGGAGATAGGATTGCTCTCTATAAATATATCAGAGGGATAAATACCAGGGAGGGAGAGGAATTATTTAAGCTCAGTACCAATGTGGACACAGGAACAAATGTATATAAACTGTCCATCAGGAAGTTTAGACTTGAAATTAGAGGAAGGTTTCTAACCATCAGAGGAATGAAGTTCTGGAACAGCCTTCCAAGGGGAGCAGTGGAGGCAAAAGACATATCTGTCTTCAAGACTAAGCTTGATAAGTTTATGGAAGGGATGGTATGATGGGATAGCCTAATTCTGGCAATTAATTGATCTTTGACTATTAGCAGTAAATATGCCCAATGGCCTGTGATGGGTGGGATCTGAGTTATTACAGAGAATTCTTTCCTGGGTGTCTGGCTGGTGAGTCTTGCCCACATGCTCAGGGGTTAGCTGATCACCATATTTGGGGTCGGGAAGGAATTTTCCTCCAGGGCAGATTGGCAGAGGCCCTGGGGTTTTTTCGCCTTCCTCTGCAGCGTGGGGCACGGGTCACTTGCTGGAGGATTCTCTGCACCTTGAAGTCTTTAAACCACAAGTTGAGGACTTTAATAGCTCAGGCATAGGTCAGGGATTTGTTACAGGAAGGTGAGATTCTGTGGCCTGCGTTGTGCAGATGGTCAGACTAGAAGATCATAATGGTCCCTTCTGACCTTGAAGTCTATGAGTCTATTGTGAACTTCCAGCTGATGCCCTAATTCAGCTTTGTCTGTTCTTTTCATTGTTCCCTCAGTATCGAAGAGGGACATAGACACAGGTCCCATTGGGTGACGAGGAACAGTTGCAGTAGAAAAATCATCACTGCACCTTGCTAAGGACAGGGCTGTGCGGAAAACAGTTTCTGGACTGATAGCTGCTGTGATTGTCCCTCGCTTGCCAGACTTAGATATGGTTTTCTTGGCCATGTCAGCAAATGTTTTGATGCCAGATTTCTTGACTGGGCTGAAAAAACAACATGTCCCATCAGAATCAAGTGCACCTCTTACAAATCTCTCCATTTTTCTTCACCAACACCTGCTATTTTCAGCAGAGACTCTTGTACATCTGATGTTACATGCACTGCAGTAGATATGTTGATAAGCACCTCTGGATGTGATTCAGGGTCAGCTGGGTTTGTCATATTGTTGATGGCATGGTTCGCAGGGGCTGTAACATGCTCTTCATCCCTCTTCAGTGCAGAGGCGAGGACCTATTTTTTTGTCTTTACCACTTCTTGTAAGCCCATTTCTTTCTCTCATAGCTTTTGCATATTCATAATATGAAGCTATGCAGTCCAAACTATGGGCATGCAATCTACTGATACTGGAGCACAACCTTCAGTGTGAGACTGAGCTGGTCTCCAATTTGAATTGAAAATATAGAAAACTATTTTAATCACTTGTGAGATACTTTGACAATTAAGAATATGCAATGTGAAAACATTTCATGTTAGTATATTGGAAAATGCTGACATTCACCATTTTGGCCACATGCTGAACAGCTTAATCATTTCTGATAAAATGTTGTTTGGTAGCTTTGACCAATAAACACCATATGAATGTGTTAAAATTAACTTAAACAGTAAAAACTGTAGTCACCGTCATGTTGCAGTGTTTCTGGAACTGTCATTTGGGTGTCATTGTTTTACCTCGCCTGTAGGCTTACAATACCACATGACATCTCCACATCATACCTCATTTAAATGTACCTAAAATAAGCTTTCAAATGATATGTGGTATGGGTGTGTGTAGGGGGGGTACATGGCCCTTTTTGGAGAATTGCTGGATGACTTCCCTAGTCTGAAAATTTTGATGTGGCCCCAGATAACCCCAGTGCCAAGTAAATATTTGAAATAATAGAGACAGCTTTGCTGTCCACGGCTGTGAGGTCGGCACTTTTCACCTGTCCAAAATTCACTTTAAAAGCCTTAAATGCATATGCAAATCCCCTGGATCCAGGAGACACCAAGCAACAGGGCAGTGAGCTTAAAATAAGTGACAGTAGAAAAAGTGTCATGTGAGCTCTGGTTTATGTATGGGGGTCTGGTATACAGTACTGGGGTTTAAAGTAAGTGAGCGTTGAGAGGTATGAACAAGTTCTTATAGCACTGGCTCTGTATCCTCTGACAAAAGCAGAGACTTTCTCCTAGAGCTGCTTTCATGCGTAGAAGAGTTTGAATTTGATGAGGTTGTTAGCAAATATCACCACAGCAGGAAAATAAGTTTCTTAATGGACTGTCCTTTATATTAGCTCATCTTGTGTCTCTACTGTCTGCATCATGGGGAACACAGGGAAGCATTCAATGGCACCAGATAGGCTCCCCATGCATCTTCAGCATGTGTCCTTTGGAAAGCATGAGCAGAGGTGAAAGTAAGCCGGTACGCCCCGGTACGGTGTACCGGCAAGAGCCGGTGCGCCGTACTGGGGTGGCCCAGCTTCCCCAGGCAGCAATTTAGAAGGCCTGGGGCTCCCAGCAGTGGCTGAAACCCCAGGCCCTTTAAATTGGCTCCAGAGCCCCACTGCTGGAGCCCTGGGGTAGCGGCAGCAGGGCTCCGGGGGTTATTTAAAGGGCCGGGGCTCCTGCTGCCTCTACTGCCCTAGGCCCTTTAAATAGCCGCTGGAGCCCAGCCGCCGCTACCCCAGGGCTCCGGGAGCTATTTAAAGGGCCAGGGCAGTAGAAGCAGGGGAGTCCTGGGCCCTTTAAATAGCCCACAGAGCTCTGGAGTAGCAGCGGGGCTCCAGAGGTTATTTAAAGGGCCTGGGGCTCCCCTGCCTCTATGGCCCCGGCCCTTTAAATAGCCGCCGGAGCCCCGCCGCTGCTCTGGCAGGCTCCGGCGGCTATTTAAAGGGCCCGGGACGGTAGAGGCAGGGGAGCCCCGGGCCCTTTAAATAGCCCTGGAGTCCTGCTGCCGGAGCCCTGGGGTAGCAGCGGCAGCTGAGGGCTCCGGCAGTGATTTAAAGGGCCCAGGGTGGTAGCAGCGGCTGAGCCCTGGGCCCTTTAAACTGCTGCCGGAGCCCCCGGCTGCCGCTGCTACCCCAGCGGGGGAGGGGGAGGGCACTTACTGGTACAGGGCGGGCCGGGGTTGGCTCTGACCCCCCCCATCCCCGCCCCTTCCACTCGAGCCCCCGCCCCTTCTGGGGGCCAGAGCCGGCCCCAACCCAGCCCCGTACCGGTAAGTCCCTTTTCCTACTTTCACCCCTGGCTATGAGCCTTCACTTCAGGCTCTCACAGCTCTAATTTTCCATTCTGAGCAAACGGGAAGGTTGGCGTCAGCTGCTTTTGGATACATTGCATGAAATCTGCAAAGTGCAGGTTACTCATAATTTGAGGTTAATGGATTTTGCAGTAAAACCGATGTGGGCAAATTTGGCTTATCTGAGACATAAACACACAACTGCGCAAGGGGATCTAAGGTGAGACTGGATCTCAGAGAAGGGTGAAGAGGCATTGGAAAACTCGGAGATTGGAAGGTTGGCATTCAGTGCACAATTTTTAAAGGAGAGAGAGAGAGAATTTGTCATGGTTCAGGTTTAATCCCTGAAGCTTGAAATAGAAGAGTCATCGTCTGTGCTTATGTTAAGGTTACTTCCTACTGGAAAATGATACAGCAGGATAAAACTTCCACTCTGCTACCAGCTTTGTTGAAGGCAGCTTATTAATGTTTTTCTCAAGTTGTTAATTACTTTGACTTGTTTTAGAGGAAAGAGAAGCAAATCTACTTGGAAAATGCATGTCAAGCCCCACCTTGGCCCCACACTGATATTAGGCAGGATTTTTGCTGCCTTTTATTCTGTTGCATGTCAAATGTCAAGCCAGGAGAAATCTAGCTGCTTGGGAGGTTGGAAGGAAGCATTCAGGCTATGTTTGTACTGCCAGCTGGTGGGAGGCACTGGGGTCTTGTTGCAGTGACTTGTTACATATAATCCTATCACATTCTGTTAGGTCTCCTTCAGCACCCATATTTAGCCTGAGGTGTTTTACAAGATCCTGCGGTTTGCAGGGAGGCATGTGGCAGCACTGTGGAGGAGAAGAGAGATTTTTAGCTACTGGGGGAAGGTGCCAGATCAGAACTCACAGGCATAGTCCTGGTTGGCTCTGCCTCTGCCTGGTTAGGAATGACCCCCTCCTTCACCAGCTTGCAAGTGTGCATGGCCCTGCCTTCACATGCTGCTGATTTGGGGATGTAGGTAGAGGGGAAGGGACTTAGAAGAGGCCTCCCTCCCCATAGAGTTGTAAGGACTCAAATATAATCTTGATAAGGCTGTAAGGGCTCAAATATACCCTTGATGAGGACTCTGATTGCTGTTCTAAACACTCCTGTGCCCAGTGGGAGCTGTGATGGCGCAGTGCCATGGGCCAAATCGATGGATTGACAATAGGTTGGAGAGAGTTAAAAGCTAATTACCTCATTAACTCAGAAGGTCCAGAGGCAGAGGAGGATAGTGCAAAAGTGAGAAAGCTGGTAGAGCCAAGGACATAGGAGGAGTCTCTCCGCTGCTGGGCTCAGGAGCACTCAGGAGCCGTAGCGTCCCAGGATGCTGTTAATGTTGCTGCACCATCTGCAAAGGTGGTGGGAATGAACTTTGCAAAAAATCACTGGGTGTTTCACCTGAAGAAGGCTTCTGAATCATTTGTCTGGAAAGAAGCAGGACAGAAGCATACCCTGTCATCATGATGAACCCACATGAGATGACCAAGCAATTTCAAAGCTGTATAGGATATATCTACACAGGGATAAAAAATAGCTGACTTGGGTTCACAAGACTCAGGCTCCAGGGCTGAAAAACTGCTGTGGAGGTGTTCAGGCTTGGGCTGGAGTCCAAGCTCCAGGACCCTGCAATTTTTCGCCCTGCAAGCCCGAGTCTGCTGACCCAGGGCAGCTGCGGACATGCTGCAGGACTTTTATCCCTGTGTAGATACAGGGCTGGCTTTAGGCCGATTCCCCCAATTCCCCCAAATCGGGCCCCACACCTAAGAGGGCCCCGCACCCAGCCAGAGCGCAGCAAGTCCCGCGGCCCCGCTCCCCCGGCCTGAGCGCGGCAAGTCCCGCGGCCCCGCTCCCCCGGCCGGAGCGCAGCAATCCGAAGTGCCGCTGAATACTCGGAGCGCCGCCCGGTGAGTACAGCCCCACGAATCGGGCCCTGCACTTGCTAAAGCTGGCCCTGTGTAGATATACCCCTAGTGTGTTACAACTCATAGTGCATCTAGATTGGAGATGGGGCTTTGGAGAAAAGAATAAAATTTCATAAAAATCAGTGTAGTATTTCGGATTCCCTAAAGAAGGGGTAGTCAATAGGCGGACCGCGGGCCAAATTCGGACCGCCAGATACTTTTGAACGGTCTCCAAAATCTTTTTATTTACTTATTATTATCATTATTGTTTTTTATTATTATTTTCTCTGGAGTCTGGACCTTGACTATACCTTGACCAAGAAATTTAGACCTTGACAAAAAATAATTGATTACGCCTGCCTTAAAGCACCCTTCAAACAGAAAACCCTGTTATTTCCCCAGCTTTGTTGGCCCTTTCATTCCCCCCAAGTCAGTGGGCCAAATGTCAAACCCCGAGTCTCTCTCTGCAGGGAATGTCAGCTGTCAGGAGATGTTCAATGAGAGTAGAGCCTGGTCTTCTCTAGCTGAAAATTTCCAAGGTTGCCTGCTGCTAGTCTCAGTGGCCCATAACTTCCTTTTCCAACATGTTTTAGAAACACATGAGGATTAGCATGGGCGGTGGGTGGAGCCCCCTCTTTGGGGAGGCTAGCCCCCAGCTTCACCCCTTCCACCCGCACATACCCCCACAGCTGGAGCTCCGAGACCCCCGGCCCCCCACCCATAACAGTAGCCCCGAGACCCTCTGCCTCCCCATGGCTGGAGCCCCAAGACCCCCTTTCCCTCCTGTGGCCAGAGCCCTGAGCCTCCCCCCGAAGGAGCCCCAAGTCTCCAGGGACTCCAGGGAGATTACTGACGAACCCAGGAAGCTGAGTAGCACATACCATCTCCTCAGCCGTCCCAGAATCTACCTGGGGCATAAAAATAAGCAAAATTTCCCCCCGCCAAACCCACAACCAGCATCTGGCAGCAGCGGCTGCGCCAGGACAGGCTGAGACTCCCCTTGACTATCATACCCACCGCCCATGAGGATTAGGTTCTTTATTTTTTGATCCAACGGCATTTAGTTTTGTGTTTTTTTTAAATAAAGCTTCCCTGTTTTACAAGTGAGAACCAGCTTTCTGAAATCTGCTTTCATTGCTGATGGAGGGCTAGACTGCAAAACGTGTACCGAGCACAAGTCAGTTTTAGTAGCACAGATCAATTCAGTCACATTTAAAGCATCAGTCAAGTAAAACAGCCCAGCATCAGTGCAGACCACATTTTAGGGGTAACATCCAGAGATGGAAAAACCTCAGTGATCTTGAGATTTTGTGACATTCACAGATTAAACTTTGGAATTTTTAAAACTAGTTTAAGAGTCTTTATTTTCCTGTAAACTTTAATATAAATCACCTTTGAAAAAAAATTTGGGTTTGTTAATTAATTATATTATATTATATTATATTATATTATATTATATTATATTCAGCCAAAGAGGAACCTCTTTTAGGGATAGAGATACTCCCTGAAAGCTGCGCTGGTTTGAGCAGGAGGCCTTTATTATAGGCAGAGCTGGTAGCAATGCCTAGATTTGAGGTTACCCAACATTTTCCATTATAAAACACTGTTTTCAGCTGCTTATAACTTTTCCAGACTTCAACTGTTCAGACTGAAATTTCCTATGCTGGGTGCGTGCCTCACACTGAATTTTATCACAGGTTTCAGATAAAAATCGTTTAGCCATTTCTCAAAATAAGATGGGGGGAACTATATTATTTTTCCCACATTAAAAACAGTTTTTACTACTATTTCACTGAGAAATTCTAGAAGCTCTACACTTCGGTGCAGGCACTTGAAATTTGGTGGGGGGGGGGGGGGGGGGACACCCTGGTGTCAGGAGATGTCTTTACTTGGAAAAGAGAAGACTAAGGGGGGATACAATAGAGGTATATAAAATCGTGAGTGGTGTGGAGAAAGTGAATAAGGAAAAGTTATTTACTTGTTCCCATAATGTAAGAACTAGGGGCCACCAAATGAAATTAATGGGCAGCAGGTTTAAAACAAATAAAAGGAAGTTCTTCTTCACACAGCGCACAGTCAACCTGTGGAACTCCTTGCCTGAGGAGGATGTGAAGGCTAGGACTATAACAGGGTTTAAAAGAGAACTAGATAAATTCATGGAGGTTAAATCCATTAATGGCTGTTAGCCAGGATGGATAAGGAATGGTGTCCCTAGCCTCTGTTTGTCAGAGAGTGGAGCTGGATGGCAGGAGAGAGATCACTTGATCATTACCTGTTAGGTTCACTCCCTCTGGGGCACCTGGCATTGGTCACTGTCAGTAGACAGGATACTGGGCTGGATGGACCTTTGGTCTGACCCAGTGGCCATTCTTATGTACTGTCCCCATGAAAATTTGCTCAAATTTGGCCAAGTTAAAAGCCTCTGAAAAATGTCAATTTGCACATGCTCAGTAGAGACTTGCTTGACTTTGTTATCTAAATTGTCCCAATGTACTGGCCAAAATCATAGATTCATAGAGTTTAAGGCCAGAAGGCACCATTTGATCATCTTCTCTGACTTCCTGTGTATCAGGCCGTGACTTAAGTCCAGTAACTTGTGTTTGGCTAAAGCATCTCTTCTAGAAAGAAAGCCAGTCTTGATGTGAAGAAAGTGATGGAGAATTTCCCCCTTGCTTTGGCAGTTAGTTCCAATGGTTAATCACCCACACTGGTAAAAATGTGTACCTTATTTCTAATTTGAATTTGCCTGACTTCAGCTTGGAGCCATTGATTCTTATGTCTTTCTGTGCTAGCTTAAAGAGCCCTTTATTTTCTCTGTGAAGGTACTTAGCACTGCAATCAAGTCACCTCTCAATCTTCTTTTTTGGTAGCGTGAATTAGCTCTTTAAGTCTCTCACAGCACTTTCTCAAATCATTTTTGTGTCTCTTTCCTGCTCCCTCTCCAATTTTTCAACATCCTTTCTAAGATGTGGACACCAGAACTGGATGCAGTATTCCACTATGGGTCTCACCAATGATGTATACAGAGGTAAAATCATCTCCCAGCTCCTGCTTACTACACCACATGCCTTCAGCACCCTACTCTAGCATCCTGCCCCATCTGCTCCCTTGTGTCCTATCCCTCATCACATCTGCCCCCTTATCTGCTCCCTGTCCCTTGTGTTCCTAGCACTCCATCCATCTGCCCCCATTTCCTCATTCCCTTCACCTGAGTCCCCCACTGCATCCCGAAGCCCACCCCATCTGTCCCCTGTGTCCTAGTCTTCCCCATCCCTACCCCATGTCCAGAGTCCAGTCCCCCTGTATTATCACCCTTATTTTTCCACCTATGTATTGCATGCCTTCCTTCAGCCTCATGTCAGGGACCCATTCCCCCAGGCCCCTAGAACAGCTTCCCCAGCACCATAGGGTGCCCTTCAGATTGACACCCAGAGGGATTTGCTCAAGATTTGGGGGGCAGAGCCCTACTGGGGGGGGGCAGATGGAGCCCCATGCTGTGAATCTCAGCCCATGGTTATAATTAAAGGATTAGGAAACATGCCTTATAGTGATAGACTCAAGGAGCTCAATCCATTTAGTTCATCAAAGAGAAGGTTAAGGGGTGACTTGATTATAGTCTATAAGAAGGTATATTAGTATCAAATAATTAATAATGGGCTTTTCAATCCAGCAAAGAAGGTGCAACATGATCCAATGGCTGGAAGTTGAAGCTAGACAAATTCAGACTGAAAATAAGGTGTACATTTTAACTGTAAGAATAATTAACCATAGGAAAAATTGACAAAGGATTGTGGTGGATTCTCCAGCACTGGCAATTTTTAAATCCAGATGGGATGTTTTTCTAACAGATCTGCTATAGGAATTATTTTTGGGACTTTCTATGGTCCATGTTATACTGGAAGTCAGACTACATGGTCACAACGGGCCCTTCTGGTCTTGGACTCTATGAATCTACGATGCTTTTGAGAATAGATCCCTAGTACAAGGCTGCAGTGGGGTCCTTCCAGGGAAGTCTGAGTATGGAGGAGCATAGATTCATAGAATCATAGGACTGGAAGGAACCTCGAGAGGTCATCTAGTCCAGTCCCCTGCACTTGAGGCAGGACCAAGTATTATCTAGACAACAACCTCCCTAGGCAATTTATTCCAGTGCTTAACCGCTCTGACAGGAAGTTTTTCCTAATGCCCAACCTAAACTGCCCTGGCTGCAATTGAAGCCCATTGCTTCTTGACCTATCCTCAGAGGTTAAAAAGAACAATTTTTCTCCCTTCTCCTTGTAACAACCTTTTATGAACTTAAAAACTGTTATGTCCCCACTCAGTCTTCTCTTCTCCAGATTAAACAAACCTATTTTTTTCAATCTTTCCTCGTAGGTCATTTTTTCTAAACCTTTAATCATTTTTGTTGCTCTTCTCTGGACTTTCTCCAATTTGTCCACTTCTTTCCTGAAATGTGGTGCCCAGAACTGGACACAATACTCCAGTTGAGGCCTAATCAGTGCGGAGTAGAGCGGAAGAATTGCTTCTTGTGCCTTGCTAATACTCCCAAAATGATGTTTGCTTTTTTTTGCAACAGCGTTACACTGTTGACTCATATTTAGCTTGTGATCCACTATGACCCCCAGATGCCTTTCCGCAGTACTCTTTGCTAGGCAGTCATTTCCCATTTTGTATGCGTGCAACTGATTGTTCCTTCCTAAGTGGGGTACTTGGCATTTGTCCTTATTGAATTTCATCCTATTTACTTTAGACCATTTCTCCAGTTTGTCCAGATCATTTTGAATTTTAATCCTATCCTCCAAAGCACTTGCAACCTCTCCCAGCTTGGTAGCGTCCGCAAACTTTATAAGTGTACTCTCCATGCCATTATCTAAATCATTGATGAAGATATTGAACAGAACTGGACCCAGAACCAATCCCTGCAGGACCCCACTCGTTATCCCTTCCAGCATGACTGTGAACCACTGATAACTACTCTCTAGGAATGATTTTCCAACCAGTTATGCACCCACCTTATAGTAGCTCCATCTAGGTTGTATTTCCCTAGTTTGTTTATGAGAAGATCATATGAGACATTATCAAAAGCTTTACTAAAGTCAAGATACACCACATCTACTGCTTTCCCCCATCCACAAGGCTTGTTACCCTGTCAAAGAAAGCTATGAGGTTGGTGTGACACAATTTGTTCTTGACAAATCCATGCTGACTGTTATTTATCACCTTTCAGAGTAGCAGCCGTGTTAGTCTGTATCCGTAAAAAGAACAGGAGTACTTGTGGCACCTTAGAGACCAACAAATTTATTAGAGCATAAGCTTTCGTGGGCTACAACCCACTTCTTCGGATGCATCCGCTCTAATAAATTTGTTAGTCTCTAAGGTGCCACAAGTACTCCTTTTATTTATCACCTTATTATCTTCTAGGTGTTTGCAAATTGATTGCTTAATTATTTGCTCCATTATCTTTCCGGGTACAGAAGTTAAGCTGACTGGTCTGTAATTCCCTGGGTTGTCCTTATTTCCCTTTTTATAGATGGGCACTATATTTGCCCTTTTCCGGTCTTCTGGAATCTCTCCCGTCTTCCATGACTTTTCAAAGATAATTGCTAATGGCTCAGATATCTCCTCAGTCAGCTCCTTGAGTATTCTAGGATGCATTTCATCAAGCCCTGGTGATTTGAAGACATCTAACATGTCTAAGTAATTTTTGACTTGTTCTTTCCCTATTTTAGACTCTGATCCTACCTCATTTTCACTGGCATTCATTATGTTAGACGTCCAATCACCACCAACCTTCTTGGTGAAAACCGAAACAAAGAAGTCATTAAGCACCTCTGCCATTTCCACATTTTCTGTTATTGTCTTTCCCCCCTCATTGAGTAACAGGCCTACTCTGTCCTTGGTCTTCCTCTTGCTTCTAATGTATTTGTAGAATGTTTTCTTGTTTCCTTTTATGTCCCTAGCTATTTTTATCTAGTTTTTTGCCTTGGCTTTTCTAATTTGTCCCTGCATATTTGTGTTATTTATTTATATTCATCCTTTGTAATTTGATCCAGTTTCCACTTTTTGTAGGACTCTTTTTTGAGTTTTAGATCATTGAAGATCTCCTGGTTAAGCCAGGATGGTCTCTTGCCCTACTTCCTATCTTTCCTATGCAATGGGATAGTTTGCTCTTCTGCCCTTAATAATGTCTCTCTGAAAAACTGCCAACTGTCTTCAGTTGTTTTTCCCCTTAGACTTGCTTCCCATGGGATTTTACCTACCAACTCCCTGAGTTTGCTCAAGTCTGCCTTCTTGAAATCCAGTGTCCCTATTTTGCTGTTCTACCTCCTACCATTCCTTAGAATCATGAACTCTACCATTTCATGATCACTTTCACCCAAGTTTCTTTCCACTATCAAATTCTCAACCAGTTCCTCCCTCTTTATCAAAATCAAATCTAGAACAGCCTCCCCCCAGTAGCTTTCTTCACCTTCTGAAATAAAAAATTGTCTCCAATACATGCTAATAACTTGTTGGATAATCTGTGCACTGCTGTGTTATTTTCCCAGCAGATGTCTGGGTTGTTGAAGTCCCCCATCACCACCAAGTCCTGTGCTTTGGATGATTTTGTTAGTTGTTTAAAAAAAGCCTCATCCACCTCTTCCTCCTGGTTTGGTGGTCTGTAGTAGACCCCTACCATGACAACACCCTTGTTTTTTACTCCTTTTAGCTTTACCCAGAGACTTTCAACAAGTCTGTCTCTTATTTCTATCTCAACCTCAGTCCAAGTGTATACATTTTAAATATCTAAGGCAACACCTCCTCCATTTTTTCCCTGCCTGTCCTTCCTGAGCAAGCTGTATCCTTCTATATCAATATTACAGTCATGTGTATTATCCCACCAAGTCTCCGTGATGCCAACTATGTCATAGTTGTGTTTATTTACTAGCATTTCGAGTTCTTCCTGCTTATTCCCCATACTTCTTGCATTAGTATACAGTATCTAAGATACTGATTTGATTTCCCCCCCAGTTCTGTCTCGTCTCTCCCTTATTTCTGCTATAACAGCCCATGCTCCCTCCAGATTCTGACCCTTCTCCCAGGTCTCCATGTTTTTGACTTACCTGTGGGCTTTGGTCACCTGCCCCCATTGAACCTAGTTTAAAGCTCTCCTCACTATGTTAGCCAGTCTGTAGCCAAATATGCTCTTCCCCTTCCTCGATAGGTGGACCCCATCTCTGCTTAGCAGTCCTTCTTCCTGGAACAGCATCCCGTGGTCAAGGAAGCCGAAGCCCTCCTGGCGACACCATCCTTGCAGCCAGGCATTCTCCTCCAGGATGCATCTGTCTCTGCCTGGGCCCCTACCTTTGACTGGAAGGACTGAAGAGAACACCACCTGCGCTCCCAACTCCCTCATCCTTACTCCCAGAGTCCTGTAGTCACTTCTGATCTGCTGTGGGCCATACCTCGCAGTATCATTAGTGCCAACATGGATGAGTAGCATGGGGTAGTAGTCAGAGGGCCTGATGTTCCTCGACAATCCCTCCGTAACATCTCGGATATGGGCCTCTGGCAGGCAGCATACCGCCCGGGATGCCATGTCTGGGTGACAGATGGGTGCCTCCATCCCCCTCAGAAGAGAGTCTCCAACCACCACTACCCTACGTTTCCTCCTGGGAGTGATGGCTGTGATCCTCCCAGCCTTG
The DNA here is from genome assembly GCF_028017835.1 of Emys orbicularis. Classification (NCBI taxonomy): domain Eukaryota; kingdom Metazoa; phylum Chordata; order Testudines; family Emydidae; genus Emys; species Emys orbicularis. The sequence goes on along the minus strand of NC_088697.1, from coordinate 15,917,580 downwards.
GGGTACATGGCTTCTCCTCTTCAACCTTTGGGGGTGATTCCTCATCACTCATTGCCAGGGCAGCATAACGGTTCTCCATTACCATGGTGGGAGGGTTGGGAGTAGGGGTGGAGCACTGCCTGCTGCCAGAAGTAACCAGCAGCCAGTGTCCTCCCTGTACCAGAGCCTTATCCTTCTCCCCTGGTGGTGTGACAGCTGTCCTCTCTAGCTGGATAGCATCCTCAGCCTTGGAAGTCTCCATATGAATACTGTCAATGAATTCCTCATGTGCCCGAAGGCTCCTCAGCCTAGCCACCTCCTCCTGCTAACTGCAGCTACATTTGACGCTCTGTCACCCTGAAAGGGGAACTGATCTGGGGGGAGGGGGTTCATGAAGCTGCAGGGAGTAGAGGGGCGTGCACTGGAATAAAAATTGGGCTGCTTTTGTAGGTGCACTTTCTGTGCCCCCCGCGGTGGAGGAGCTGGCCCTCCCCCCCTCCCCCCCTCCCCAGTCCCCTCCACAGCCGGAAGAGCTGGTTCTTCCCCCCCCCCCCAGCCCCGGGGCTGGTGGAGCTGGCTCTCCTGTCCCACCCCCTGCAGCCAGAGGACCTGGTTCCCCCTCCCCACGTGGCCCAGTGGAGCTGGCTTTCCCCCAGCAGCCAGAGGAGCTAGATCTCCCCTCATGGCCCCCGGGCTGGAGGAGCTATCATCTCCCGCCCAGCCCAGGGCCGGAGGAGCTTGCTTTCCCCTCCCTGGCCCCAGAGGAGTTCTGTGCCCTCTCTGATTGGGGGAGGAACCATCCGCATGCTTGCCCCCCCCCTTGTGCATGCCCCTGAGGGGGTCACTCCTGTCTGCATGGGACATTCCCTTTGAAATGTGGGTGCTGTTTTAAAGACACTACCAATGACCCGTCACCCCTCCTGGTTGCAACACCTGGCTCCACCAATGGCCTGTGTATGTACCATCATCACAGAGTGACTGAATATGCCAAGCAGGACTTCCGCTGCAATTGCGCCTGCCTGCTGCTGGGGGACGATGTGGTGCTGGACACAGGAACTGAGGGTAGAGCGACTCTCTCTCCTGTGCTCTCAGTGCTCTCCCTGCTGGTGCCCAGGCATCCAGGAGGGGAAGGAGGATTCTGAATGATTTGCATACAGGGGAGTAAAAAACAGAGTGGACAGGGGCAGAGATGAAGGGCAGGGCCAGGAGCTTGACAGTGGCAGAGGAGATAGGAGCCTGGGGCAGGATCCAGGATGAGGGGACCAGGGTAGGAGAAAAGGGGGCAAAAGACAAGAGTTTATTGGAACAAGGGGGTGGAGAGAGGCAGGAGCAGAGGAAGAGGGAGGATAGAAGCAGAGGGGTTGAGGTTAAAAGCAAAGCGAGGGGGAACATGGGAGCAGAGAGAGGAGCTGGGGCAGTAGCTGCGGGAGATAGCAGTAGCAGCAGAGACAAAGGTGGACCTAGGAAGGAGGTAGCAGCAAAAGGGACAGAGAAAGGCTGGAGGGACAGGGGTGTAGGTATGTATCACTAGAGTACAATGTCCTATAGAACCAGGAATGGAACCCAGGAGTACGGAGTTTCTATATTCCGTTGCTGTCTCAAAATAACTACAAACCCCACTGGCAAAGTGTATGTCTCCAGTCCCCTACAGTGGCAGGTTCATATAGAAGATAACTATCTTCTACTTCCACCAGTTAGTCAGTTAGCTCAAGAAGTAGAAGACTGTGCTGTAAATCTAAAGTTCGAAACCCCACAGATCACCCCATGATGGGGTTTTATATGGCTCCATGTGCTTTTTCCCCCCCAGTGTTTAAGTTCTTAAAAAACAGAAAATTACATTAAAATAAATTATGTTAAAATAACATATTTGGCACGGGTGTGACCACTGCTGGAGTTTATGTCCAGTTCTGGTGTCCACAATTCAAGAATAGAATCAGAGAAATGTAAGACTGGAAGGGGCCTCAAAGGTAATCTAGTCCATTCCTCTGAACTGACACAGGATTAAGTATATGTAGACCATCTCTGACAGCTGTTGGTCTAACCCAGCGGTTCTCAAACTGGGGGGTGAGACCCCGGAGGGGTGCAGAATGTATTCAAGGGGGACGTGAGAAGCTTTAAGGGGAAAAAACGTACTGCACATATTTTATCAACAGCAATGAATAGCTAGCAAAGCTGATTCCTCCAAACATATCAGGTCCTCAGATGGCGCTGTGCATTTGACTCTAGGTCAGGGATGGGCAAAATTTTTGACCTGAAGGCCACATCTGGGTATGGAAATTGTATGGCAGGCCATGAATACTCACAAAATTGGGGGGTGGGGGTGCGGGAGGAAGTGAGGGCTCCGGCTGGGGGTGCAGACTCTGTGGTGGGGCCAGAAATGAGAAGTTGAGTGTGCAGGAGGGGGCTCTGGCTTGGGGCAGGTGGTTAGGGAGTGTGTGGGGGGGTGATGGCTTTGGCTGGGGGTGTGGGCTCTGGGGTGGGGCTGGGGATGAAGGTTTGGGGTGCAGGAGGGTGCTCTGGGCTGGGACCAAGGTGTTCGGAGGGCAGGAGGGGGATCAGGGCTGGGGTAGGGGCCTGGGGTGCAGTCTCCGGGCTGCACTTACCTTAAGCAGCTGCCAGAAGCAGCAGCAGCAGCAGCAGCAGCATGTCCCCATTCCGGCTCCTACGCGGAGGCGCAGCCAGGCAGTTCTACGTGCTGCCCCATCAGCACGTACCACCCCTGTAGCTCCCATTGGCCGTGGTTCCTGGCCAATGGGAGCTGCGGTGGCAGCGCTTGGGGTAGGGGCAGCATGCAGAGCCCCTTGGCTGCCCCTAGGCATAGGAGCTGGAGGGGGGACATGCCACTGCTTCCAGGAGCCGCACGGAGCCACGGTACATCGCCACTCACCAACTGGAGCTCGAGGGCCAGATTAAAATGTCTGAAGGGCCAGATGAGGCCCACTGGCCGTAGTTTGCCCACCCCTGCTCTAGGTGGTGCTTACATTTTGACGGATTTGTTAAGCTTGCATAGCATTATACAAAGTCATTGCCATCTGTACGTTAATCCATTTGCTACGACGCGGTGTGCACATTTTACTGTAAGCGTGGACCACAATCACAGTTTTGCTTTTGCTCTTATTATAATGAATTGTTGGCTCTGTTTGAATCAATGCCTTACTCTTTTTAATATTTAGTGAGTTGCATGTTGTTGTTTTTTATCAGTATATGTACAAAGAATGGGAACACAATCAAGTAATTTTGAGAACCACTGTCCTAATCTGTTCTTAAAAACCGCCAGACAGGGATTCCATAACTTCCCTTGTTAAGCTTTTCCAGTACTTAATTATCCTTATAGTTAGAAAGATGTTCCTAATATCTAACGTGAATTTTCCTTGCTGCAGAATAAGCCCATTACTTCTTGTCCTACTGTAACATGCTGCGGGGATACCCAAAGTTGTGAGCCACCATGTTACCTCTTTACCTCAGCAAAAGTGAGTTTTGCTGGCGACTAGATTGTGTGTCAGCTCCCTGCCGCACCAGTCTATCTTCCTCACCAGCAAACTCATCTAGACTCTCCCGGCCCAGATCTTGCCTAGCAGGTAACAATCAGTGAACTCCAGCCCCCGAGCTCATCAGAGCTGTTTCTCTGCAATGCATAGGCTCTATCACTGTGCATTCACAGAAGATAGGGTGACCAGACACCAAGTGTGAAAAATCGGGACAGGGGGTAATAGGAGCCTATATAAGAAAAAGACCCAAAAATCAGGACTGTCCCTATAAAATCGGGACATCTGGTCACCCTAACAGAAGAGATTAAGTTCACTGCTCTGTTAAAGAGTCAGTACATCACAGCTTATTAACTTAACTGGAGTACATACATCCTTCCTGCTGGAATGTGTTTACATATTCATTGTGTTTTAGCAATGCTAGCAATACCGGTGACAAGTTCGTGTATCGGACACTGAACTTGCAGGCAAGCATCTGTTTTTGACAGGGCCTGACTTTTGCTCAAAGCATAACTTTTGCTGACTTTGGTTCACGCCTCAGGTCTTGTACCAGGGACATGCTCCAGACTCTCTCTTCCTACTACATCCCCCACCTAACTCTAAGCAACAAAGCTCAAATTTTGGATTTCAAATAGCAAACTGTGCAATTAGGGAAATTCAGGAAAAGTGTCAGCCAATAGTTTTGAATAACAAATAAATGCAAGAAAATCACATTTTGTGTGTGAATATTCCACAAGCAGACAAAGGCAGAAATTGTTAAATAAGTTATTTGTTCAGCTCTAGATAGATATCCTGTTGTCAAATTTCCTGGCAATGAAGAGTACTTACTGTACATGGAGCGATGCTACATATCATATTGGTTTATGCAGATTAAACAAATATTTAATCAGTTAAAACCTGTTAACTGAATGTTGACCACTACTCCCAAACACTGAGTAGACTACTTCATTTAATAATTCAAAATAAATGATGCAGAATAGAATTGTTCAAACTGCCCTGACACTGAAAGCTGCATATCAATAATGCACTGGCTCAAGGAATGAAATTTCTCTACATTCACAGTACATTAGTTTGTCTCCAACAGGTGTGTGGTGACAGTAACATCAGTGAGAAATGAAAGAAGTAGCTAACATGTACATTGTACAGTCTGGTGACTGAGTCACTAATGACTGATTGTGGGGGACTTACTGGAAACCCTAGAAATAGCAAGTTTTAAAATAATTGGAAAACTTACTTGAAATGTACCAAAAATGACAAATTCTAGTTATCGCCTTTTTATTAGTACTAAACACACTGTGTGAATCCAGAAGCTATTTATGTCTTACACAAAACTGATCATAATAAAACTGACCCTAATTTTGTCTTTCATAATGGAACTGTATAAACTTGCCATACTCTTGTCATCTAAACAATATCACAAGCTGTGATATTGCTCAACTTTGCTCAACTTCTGTACTTATACAGCAAGTATATGGTTGCCAGCCCTCCAGGATTGTCCTAGAGTCTCCAGGAATTAAAGATTAAAATGATTGTCATGTGATGAAACCTCCAGGAATATGTCCAACCGAAATTGGCAACCCTGCATACAAAGAGGGTGGTTCTGGTTTTTGCAATTTCTTTGTCGCAAAATGTTTCTTCCTGTTTCAGTTCCTCCTCTCCTATAACCCTAAAGCTCCGGGGCCACAGGAGGAATTCTGGAGAAAGGTATCTGTGAAGAGCTTTGTGATAGCTGGCCATCAGATAGCTGGCAAGTGCTGGCCGTCAGTTCAAGTCTTGATGGCTACCCATCCCTAGGTATTTCTATTCTTTTGATTTGAAACATCCTGCAAGGATCAGTTTTTGCTCATATAGATGGTTACCATGTGGAAACCAGCAGCTACCAAACATTCTTATAGCTGATCTAAAAGCATTCAGGAGACTGATTCTTGCCCTTGTGATAGTTTTAGGTCGATGTTTAGAAGAGATTTTCCATGGAAGCTAAAACACCAGTGAAAAACAGAGAATGTTTGTGCTAAACATTAAATACAAAGTGAGAGACACTGAAACTGTAAATTGTGTACTAAGAAATTTGAAAGAACAACTATTTCATAGGTTTTAAGGCCAGACCTCCTGTATAACACAGGCCACAGAATTTGTCCGGTGGTTCCTGCATTAGGCCCATAACTTCTGGTTGAGCTAGAGCATATTTTTTTTTCAAAGACAGCTAATCTTGATTTAAAGACTTCAAACGACAGAGAATTTACCAGATCCCTTGGTCATCTGCTCCAGTGGTTAATTCCCTCTCTTTAAAAATTGTGTCTTATTTCCTGTTTGAACCTTTGAACTTTCAGCCATTGGATCTTGTTATGCCTTTCTCTGCTAGATTAAAGAAGACCTCTAGTGTCAGATATCTCTAGAATCAGTAATAAGTACCTATAGACAATGAACGTGTCACCTTCTAAGCTTCTTTTCAATGAGCTCAATAGTCTGCAAGGGTATATGTCTACACTGCCTTTTAAAACCACTCGGCAGCGAATCTCAGGCTGGGTCTATACACTCAGGCTTGCGCTACAGCGCTAAAAGCAGCAGCGTGGATGTGGTATCTTGGGCTGAAGCCTACCCCCCCGCCAGTTGGCTTCAGAGCTCATGTTCCAGCCCAAGCCCAGAAACTACAAAAACTGTTCTTAGCACCATAGCCTGAGCCCAAGTCTGTACACCTGGGCTCAGAGACGCATTGCTGCGGGTTTTAAAAGGCAGTGTAGACCTATCCTAAGAGTGTGACTTCACTGCAGCTGGGAGCAAGCCCCTCCTCCAAGTCCAGATAGACAAGCACATGCTTGTGGGGCTCATACTAAAAATAACAGTGTGGACATTGTTACACTGACGGGGGCTCAGGCTAACCACCCGAGCTCCAGCTCTAAGGGTAGAGTGGGTCTGAGCTCACGTGGCTAGCCTGAGCCTCTGCTCATGCCACACATCCACACAGCTAATTTTAGTATGCTAGTGCGAGTCCTGCTAAAACAAGTCTGCCTACCCAGGCTGCGAAGCTCGCTTCCTGCTGCATTGTAAGACACACTCTCATCATAGGGGGTGCTTTCAAGACCATGAATATTTCTTATCTGAACCCATTCACGTTTTTAACATTCTTTTTGAAGTGTGGACCTTACTATTCCAGTAGTGATGGCAGTGCAGTATACAGAGGTACTATCACCTCGACTTCTGCTTGATATTCCTGTTTATATATCCAAGGAGTAGTTCAGTTCTTTTTGCCCCAATATCATACTGGGAGCTCATATTCAGTTGGTTATCCACCATGATCTCTAAGACCTTTTCATAGAACATCAGAATGGCCATACTTGGTCAAATCAATGCTCCATCTAGCCCAGTATCCTGCCTTTCAACAGTGGCCAGTGCCAGATGCTTCAGAGGGAATGAACAGAATAGGGTAGTTATTGAGTGATCCATCCCCTGTTCTCCAGTCCCCACTTCTAACAGTCAGAGGTTTATGGACACCCAGAGCACAGGGTTCCATCCCTGATAATCTTGGGTAATGGCCACTGATGGACCTATTCTCCATGAATTTATCTAATTCTTTTTTGAAGTCTGTTATATGTTTGACCTTCACAACATATCTGCTGGGAGAGCAATACAGCAGTGCACAGATAATCCAGGAAGTTTTTGGAAAGTGTAGGGGACAATTTCCTGGTGCAAGTGCTGGAGGAACCAACTAGGGGCAGAGCTCTTCTTGACCTGCTGCTCACAAACCAGGAAGAATTAGTAGGGGAAGCAAAAGTGGATGGGAACCTTGGAGGCAGTGACCATGAGATGGTAGAGTTCAGGATCCTGACAGGAGAGCAGCAGAATACAGACCCTGGACTTCAGAAAAGCAGACTTTGACTCCCTCAGGGAATTGATGGGCAGGATCCCCTGGGAGAATAACATGAGGGGGAAAGGAGTCCAGGAAAGCTGGCTGTATTTTAAAGAATCCTTATTGAGGTTGCAGGAACAAACCATCCCGATGTGTAGAAAGAATAGTAAAGCTGAGGCGAGCAGCTTGGCTTAACAGTGAAATCCTTGCTGATCTTAAACACAAAAAAGAAGCTTACAAGAAGTGGAAGCTTGGACAAATGACCAGGGAGTATAAAAATATTGCTCAGGCATGCAGGACTGAAATCAGGAAGGCCAAATCACACTTGGAGTTGCAGCTAGCAAGGGATGTTAAGAGTAACAAGAAGGGTTTCTACAGGTATGTTAGCAACAAGAAGATCAGGGAAAGTGTGGGCCCTTTACTGAATGGGGGAAGGCAACCTAGTGACAGAGGATGTGGAAAAAGCTAATGTACTCAATGCTTTTTTTGCCTCTGTCTTCACGAACAAGGTCAGCTCCCAGACTATTGCACTGGGCAGCACAGTATGGGGAGGAGGTGACCAGCCCTCATAGAATATCAGGGTTGGAAGGGACCTCAGGAGGTCATCTAGTCCAACCCCCTGCTCAAAGCAGGACCAATCCCCAACTAAATCATCCCAGCCAGGGCTTTGTCAAGCTGGGCCTTAAAAACCTCTAAGGATGGAGATTTCACCACCTCCACCATAACCCATTCCAGTGCTTCGCCACCCTCCTAGTGAAATAGTTTTTCCTAATATCCAATCTAGACCTCCCCCACTGCAACTTGAGACCATTGCTCCTTGTTCTGTCAATGTTGTTTAAGTGAGCCTAGTTTACCACACACTCCAGATTGCACTGTAGAACGGACCTGTCCTGATAATTATTCACAATTCTGCCAATCTTTTTGCAAAATTTAACAGAAGCAGTTTTATATTTTCTTCCAGATCATTGATAAAGATATTCAGTAGCGTTGAGTACAAAATAGATGCCTGTCATAACAGACTAAGAACATATCATTTTGGATGATGATTCCCCATGTACAATTACTTTATTAGATCTATGAGTTAGCCAGTTTTTAAAACAGTTAATATATGCTATGATCGTTTTCTATAGAGCTGATGTTTTTAATCAGAATGTCATGTATTACTAAGTCAAACCCCTTTCAAGAGTCTAAGTATAGTATGTCAATGCACTTACCTTTGTCAACCAGTCTTGTAAGCACTTCAGAAAAAGGCTATCAAGTATTTTTTTTACAAGCCCTGTATTCCATAAAGCTACGTTGAGTGGCATTAATTGTGCTTATCATCCCTTTGTCTTTTACTTATTGCCTCCCATGTCAACCTATCCCATGATTTTGCCTGGTTAACCAGCCTATAGCTACTACCCCTTTTAAATATTGGCACAACATTAGATTTTGTCTGTCCCCTGGAAATTTCCCAGCATGCTAAGATTTATTTAGTATCAACATCAATGCTTCAGAACGTTCCTCTGCCAATTTTGTTAAAGCGTGTAAATAAACCATTCTTGCAGATTTTAAAATGTTTAACTTTGCTCACTTTTAGATATTTGCTGTTTAATATCCTGGGTGGTTATTTTTAGAACAGAACGTATTTCATTATAATTATTTTATGTGACTACATCATCTGACTTCTTTCCAAATACAGAACAGAAATATTGATTGAATGCTTCTGCATTTTCTGCATCATTATTGATAATTTTATCATCCTTAACTAGTAACAGACATAACGAATTGCTAGGATTTCTTTTGTCCTACTTACAGCCTTCTCCGCTGTGACAGATCTGTTAATTTACTGTAAAATAGACATCAGATCTCCTAAAGAACTGGTTTAAAGGTAACATCTCAAGCCAGAGACACTAAACATTTAGAGGCGGGTTAATTAGTTTCCCAAAAGGGATTGTTTCAAACAGCACAGAGTCACCCTGGGGGCAGAGGATGTGAATGTGGGACTGAGAGACAGCTACTGTGTGGATGCAATGCCCAAAGGATTTTTCAGGAAAGCAGTTGTTCAAGGAGTACAGGCAAAACTGGAGCCCAAAGCTATTTCTGAAAAGCACTGAACACAGTGCTCAGTGGAGCTGTGAAATAGAAATGGGCACTGCAGGAGCAACAAGCAGCTAGATCCCCTAAGATGGGACATCTGTGTTGTTCTATTTATGGGCGAGTCAGAGCCAGGCAGACCAAAGTAACCTGGGAAGTAAAACTGAAGAGGATGATGAGAAACACTACAGTCCAAGGGAAAGGACAGCTGACAGAGTTGTGTCTTTAGCTTTGTCTTCACTGGAAAATTGTTGCTAAAATTTCTCACTGCTGAATTCCCTAGATTCAGCTCCCGTAGAGATATCAATATCAGGAGCACTAGTATAGAAAAGGTGTGGTGGCTACCAACACGTTAAGCACCATGTCACGCCATCCTTCTCTAAGGGTACGTCTATACTTACCTCCGGGTCCGGCGGTAAGCAATCGATCTTCTGGGATCGATTTATCGCGTCTTGTCTAGACGCGATAAATCAATCCCAGAAGTGCTCGCCATCAACGCCGGTACTCCTGCTCCGCGAGAGGAGTACGCGGAGTCGACGGGGGAGCCTGCCTGCCGCGTCTGGACCTGCGGTAAGTTCGAACTAAGGTAGTTCGACTTCAGCTACGTTATTAACATAGCTGAAGTTGCGTATCTTAGTTCGAAGTGGGGGGTTAGTGTGGACCAGGCCTAAGAAGAGTTAGGGATCCTAAAATGGCATCCAGTACCTGGAGCTGTTGTCTACACTAGTGTCTCCACTCTTGCTCCCACCAGTGGAGTTGAATTCGTGGGAGCAAAAGTGAGAAATTTCACAGTAATTTCCTAAGGAGGCACCAAGAAAAGATCAGAGAAGAACAGCACAAGTTGGTGAAAGATTTGCCCTCTAGGTGTATAAAATGTAGATTCTTCACTCTATCTATATGGATTGTACTGATCTGGACTAGCTTCTGTGTGGTTTAATGTATTTTGATTTGTTACTCAGGCCATTTCTTTGGTTTTCTCTGTTCTTAATTACTGTTTTGTACACGCCAAATGGTTTTAGAATGTTATTTGGATGTTTAACTCAGGTGAGTCTGGGGAGCTGAACAGCCTCAAATAAAGGGTAATAAAGGAAAGGTGCTTGGAACCTCCCTCACCTGGGATTCTTTGCCAGAAAGACAAATATTAACAAGTTCTCTCACATAAATTATGTCTATGTCAGGAAATGTTTAATGACAATAGATGAAAACTAAGTTTAAAAGGTGAAGGCTAAGCCAGTTTTCATGCATGTTATTTTCCCCTTCTAAATAAAAAGTGCAGTATTTGGATTAGCTCACCACCAGAAATCTGCTAACCTTCTGCTAACCAAATAGTTAGGTATCAGAGGGGTAGCCGTGTTAGTCTGAATCTGTAAAAAGCAGCAGAGGGTCCTGTGGCACCTTTAAGACTAACAGAAGTATTGGGAGCATAAGCTTTCGTGGGTAAGAACCTCACTTCTTCAGATGCAAGAAAGCTTATGCTCCCAATACTTCTGTTAGTCTTAAAGGTGCCACAGGACCCTCTGCTGCTTTTTACAAATAGTTAGGGTCTATTATAGGGTGCAACTGGGAACTACAGACCTATTGACCGAATAGTCAGGAAACAAAAAATCCAGTCTTATGCCCAGACAGAAAATTACAATACAATGGAGTTAAGGTTGAGAATACATATCAGTAATTTAAGGGTAAAAAACATTACAAGAGTATGTAATTATCTCAATTCACATATTACAAACCCAGGAAATTCAGAGAAATCATAAAAAGTCTTCATAATTTAAAAAATCTATACATAAGAAATGCACCACTAAGATAGCCAAACAACTTTAAGAACGAGGAGTACTTGTGGTACCTTAGAGACTAACAAATGTATTTGGGCATAAGATTTCGTAGGCTAAAAGCCACTTCATCAGATGCATGGAGTGGAAAATACAGTAGGAAGATATATATATACTGTGACAGACCCAGACCAGTGGGGTACAGGAGTCTGGTAGAGGGCAAATATACTGGTCACTGGATGAGTAGTTTTCTGTTCCCTGAGTGACCAGAGCAGGGGCTGCACTAGAGTAATCAGGAACCTGCTAGAACCAGTTAAGGCAGGCAGGCTAATTAGGACACCTGGAGTCAATTAAGAAGAAGCTGCTAGAATCAATTAAGGCAGGCTAATCAGGGCACCTGGGTTTTAAAAAGGAGCTCACTTCAGTTTGTGGTGCGAGTGTGAGGAGCTGGGAGCAAGAGGCGCAAGGAGCTGAGAGTGAGAGGGTGTGCTGCTGGAGGACTGAGGAGCACAAGCGTTATCAGACACCAGGAGGAAGGTCCTGTGGTGAGAATAAGGAAGGTGTTTGGAGGAGGCCATGGGGAAGTAGCCCAGGGAGTTGTAGCAGTCATGCAGCTGTTACAGGAGGCACTATAGACAGCTGCAGTCCACAGGGCCCTGGGCTGGAACCCGGAGTAGAGGGTGGGCCCGGGTTCCCCCCAAACCTCCCAATTGACCTGGACTGTGGGTTCTTCCAGAGGGGAAGGTCTCTGGGCTGTTCCCCAACCCACATGGTGAATCTCTGAGGAAAGAAAATCCGCCTATAAGTGCAGGATCCACCAAGATAGAGGAGGAACTTTGTCACAATACATAGAGAACATGAAACAATGGGAGTTACCATACCACTCTGAAACCAAACAACTTTGTTTTCTGCCCTGTAGTGACATGGAACCATCTTCAGTGATTGGATTAAACTGATTTTTCAAGACATATTAGACTTTTCCCATACTTTGCCTGCCCATGGGGTCACTACAGGACACAGTTCAGTCTATTTTAAAAACTCTTAAATGCTGACTTTGTCAAGCAGTTCCCTAATGCAAAGAAGTGACTAGGGCCTCCCTGTTTGAAGTCCCCACTGAGGGGAGAACTGTGTCAAGAATGCATGTCCCTATTTCAGACTCCAGGGAACTGTCATCTGTCTTATCTAGTGATGCACCATAAGTTAAATGTGTGTAACTCATGCAGGCACCGCCTAGAAACAGAGAGAAAGAGATTTATTACAATGCTCTGTAAATAGTTGAAATTTCCAACCTGCTCTTAAAAGAAAGCATGAAATGTAGATCTCTGTGTAGCTTGAAACCTTGTCTCTGCCTCCTCCACCAACAGAAGTTGGTCCAATAAAATAAGTTCTCACCCACCTTTTCTCTCTAATATCCTGGGACCAACACTGCTACAGCAATACTACAAACAAACATCCAAATGCACCCCCCCCCCTTCCTGAGGTTTGCTTTTATGGGTAAATAACATGTTTAAATACAGCCATAATGTAGGTTACACATACAGCATACTCTTCCCATGTCCTGGAAAGCAGTGATGTTGAAAAGGACTCGTGGATAACTAACTGAACATGAGCTATGCTATGTTGTGTATCAGAAAGGATAAATTGTTTAGTTTCTTGATTACTGTATAAGGATTCCTTCCAAAAAGGAGGAGTATATTTGGGATTTTCTGCTGCCTGCTTTTTCCAGTTGTGTAGCCACAGTCTCTCATTTCTGGATGGGCACATAATTCTTTTTCCTAGAATCCTGTGTCTGGTATGCACACTTCCTGCTCATCTGTTCCTCCAGCTTCTGGAATGCAGCCCTCAGGTCACTAATATAAGACACCTGTGTAGATGCCAGTTCTTGCTGCCTGAACATCAAGTCACAGGGACAGAGTCCAAAAATAATCTCATAAGGGGACAGATGAATAGTTGAGTGCTGGCTGTTGTTATATGCAAAGACAACAAAGGATGTCCTTGTTTCTCGATCTTCACTGACTCAGACTCTAAGCATGGAACCAATGGTGCGGTTTGCTCTCTCCATTCCCCCATTACTTGTAGGATGAGCAACACTGGTTCTCACATTGGTTAACTGGAGTTGTTGGCAAACCTTTTATAATAACCACAAATTCCTTCCCCTGATCACTGCAGATACAGCTTGGTGGGCCAGCTGTAACACTGTATGTTTCAGCAATGCATTTATAACAGTCTCAGTCCTTTTATCCTTCAGTGTTTGCACCACCACATATTTTGAGAAGGCATCATATGCTACCAGCAAATATTGATTTCTAGCTGGTGTTCCTGGAAGTGGGCCTTTCAAGTCAATCAGTATGAACTCCCAGGGTTTACTAGATTGGAGTGTTTCCCCTAAAGTAATTCTACCTCTCCTCACTGGTGATTTCCTTTCTTGACACAAGACAGGAAGGAATCCAGTCCTTCATGTCTGCAGCCATGTCTATCCAAAAAAATCTGTCAGATACCAGGTTCAATCTCTTTTCATACCCCAGATGGCCTGCTGCTTCATTGTCATGAAGACAGTCTAATACTGTTATCTATAAGTTTGCTGGCAAGCTGTTACCTTCATACACCAGCAAGTTGGTAGCCGAATCAATGAATAATCATTCCTGAGCTGCATTGAACTTCACCACTCTCTCCCCCTGTTCGGTAGATCTGTTGACACCACACATAATTCAGGGTCCTTAGGCTGTTCTTGCAAAATTTGCTCACGGGCCCAAGCAGACTCTATTCTCACTGCCCTCACCTGTCTGAAATCATCCACAACCACATTTTGCTTTCCAGGTTTATGGTGAACTGTAAATATGTACTCGGGCTGTTTGTGAATCCATCTCCACAAGCATCCTTCTGGATTGTGTTTCATAACAAGCCACCTTGAGGCAATGTGGTCGTGCACTATGTGAATTCTGTATCTAGAAAATATGGATGATAGACCTTAAGGGCCTGCACAAAATAGCCAGACCCTCTTGTTCTGTAGTCAAATAGTTGGTTTCCCTCTCATTTCATTTGCGACCTCGAAGAGCCATCAGTCTTTGCCTGCAGAGCTCATCAATTTGTTCAAGTGCAAATCCGGCACTTTGAGGCATTACAAATTACGATTAATGGACGAGAAGAGTCCAGGAATTAAAGGACAGCAAGGTTTAGAAATCCTTCTTTCAGTAACTCAAAAGTTTTTGCTATTCCTCTATCGAGATTTGTAGAGCCCTGCAAATCTGCAGATATCCGCATTTATATATGCAAATGGGATGCGGGTACAAATTTTGTATCCCCGCAGGGCTTTATAGACTTGCTCTGAGTTAGCTAGTATAATGGTGCTGAATTTCCTCCACGTTTGTAGGAACCTTCCAGTCCTTTATAACATTCAGTTTCTGGGACTGGGGTTCCAAACCATCCTTACCGACTATATGTCCCAGGAACGTGATGTGCCCCCTCGAAAACTGATGTGTTTTTGGCAAGTTTACACCCTGACTCCTTTTAAAGCTTTAGAATCCTTTCTATTTCCACCAGATGGTCCTCATGTGTTTTATGAAAACACATGAGGACATCTAAGTATATGAGGGTGTCTGAAAGACAAATTGAAAAAACAAAGGAATATGATGAGGTTCAACAAAATAAAGTCCTGCACTTAGGACAGAAGAATCCCATGCACTGCTACAGGCTGGGGACCGACTGGCTAAGCAGCAGTTCTGCAGAAAAGGACCTGGGGAATACAGTGGATGAGAAGCCAGATATGAGTCAGCAGTGTGCCCTTGTTGCCAGGAAGGCCAGCAGCATATTGGGCTGCATTAGTAGGAGCATTGCCAGCAGATCGAGGGAAGTGATTATTCCCCTCTATTCGGCACTGGTGAGGCCACACCTGGAGTATTGTGTCCAGTTTTGGTCCCCCCACTACAGAAAGGATGTGGACAAATTGGAGAGAGTCCAGCAGAGGGCAATGAAAATGATTAGGGGGCTGGAGCACATGACTTACACGAGGAGGCTGAGGGAACTGGGCTGATTTAGTCTGCAGAAAAGAAGAGTGAGGGGGGAGTTGATAGCAGCCTTTAACTACCTGAAGGGGGGTTCCAAAGAGGATGGAGCTCGGCTGTTCTCAGTGGTGGCAGATGAAAGAACAAGGAGCAATGGTCTCAAGTTGCAGTGGGGGAGGTCTAGGTTGGATATTAGGAAACACTATTTCACTAGGAGAATGGTGAAGCACTGGAATGGGTTACCTAAGGAGGTGGTGGAATCTCCATCCTTAGAGGTTTTTAAGGCCCGGCTTGACAAAGCCTTGGCTGGGATGATTTAGTTGGTGTTGGTCCTGCTTTGAGCAGGGGGTTGGATTAGATGACTTCCTGAAGTCTCTTCCAACCCTAATCTTCTATGATTCTAACCCATATGGTGTCAGAAAAGCAATTCTTTCTTGATTCTCAGGTGAGTCTTTTATCTGATATTTTCCAGATATCCATCTGGCCATCCTACAGCACATAATTTAGCTTCTCTTTCAATGCAACCAGATACCGCAGGGGACTCTAACATGGGGAATGCCTCACAGGAATTCTCTCTGGCTTAAGCACAATCCAATGCTGCACATGATCATATCTCCCAAGTTCTTCATTATTCTTGGAGACCGCACTAGTATACAATAAGAGCAGCTGTTCTAATTGCTTCCTGTCATTGCCTTGTATGGATGCTTCTGTTAAGTTAACCCCTAGCTCTTTTTCTGATTGGGTTGCATCATAGGTCTTGACCACTGCACATGTGAGAGTCTTTGAGATACCAGCTACATTGGACACTGTCCCCAAGATCTGAATTTTCACTACCTGCATCTCCTGGTCACTCACATTTATTTCTCTTACCCAAAACTCCCCTTTTGGTCCAACTTGAAACAGAGCTCTGCTAAACACAATTCTGACTGGATATCCATAGCTTCAAACATTCCCATAGGTTCAGTGAAGCAGTCCTTTATTCTAAGGTATTATTGTGTGATGACCTGGTTTTGCCACAACTTTATTCCGAAAGCACCACAGGTTCATGACATTCATCGCTCTTGACCTGTGGTCATGGTAGGCTCTAAAATTTGTTCCTCCCTGCAGGCTCCATGCTTCTTCCTACCCACATCCAGCAAGGGTATCTGAATATTTTCCATTTTCCAGGAACAGATTTGTTCTATTAATACCACAGGAGTTCTTGTGATGCCTTCAGATAAAATCCACTCCCAATATAACAGCACTAGAAATAGTGGAATACTAAATAGACTTTTGCTGTAGTGACCAAGTTCAGTGGAAGCTGAATTTCTCCTGTTGTCTGTGTTGTTAAGTGCTGTGTAATGTCGTTGCTGTGGCAACGCTGTTAACGTTGCTAAGCTGTAACAGCTGCTCGGTGCTTCTGTTCTTGGAGCTCCAGTGTTAGCTGCACGAGCAGAGAGCACAGCCTGCTAATTCAGCAGACATTGATGTTACTCAAAGAAAGATCACAAGCTCGGCTTGGTGGTGAAGATGTTCTGCCAGGCTTATTGTCAACGACGCATGGCATTAGCGCCCTGGCTCCATGGTTACAGGGACACTAACACATGTATGCCTGTGACAATGGAACCAGCTCAGTCAGCACACCAGGACACTCTGCCCTAGGCTGGACAAAGATGCCCCTCCTATGATTTCTCCTTTTATACACTGATACAAACATATTACACTCCAGAAGTTGTTAGTTACCAACCCTACATCTTGTACCTGCTAGTTTGAACAAAACATCTTTATCCAATATCCTGTCATCCCATCCTTATCTTACGAGGGATCAGTGTGTTCTTTTACCTTCTTTAAGAATGTGTTTATGTAGTTACTTGAGAATTCTGGGTGCTCTTCTACCAACCTCTCCGGTCAGGAATGTGCTTACTTGGTTAGTAAATACCTAGTGTGTTGTTATTTTGCCAAGGCCAGGCCTACTCTGGTTCACAGCCTTTGGTTCACACTATTCGTTATGCCTGGGGCTCCAGCAAGGCCTACATTCCCCATCTTTTTGTCTTTTTAGGGGGAGGATGTTTACCCATCACACCAGAAAAGCATAATGTATTCACTGAAAATGACCCCATGGGCTAAACACTGTTTCTTGGCCATTTTGCTTTACTCATCCATACATTCATGCCCCATGTGTCAAATGGTCTGCACATTCCCTCATACGACCTGTGGACAGTTTTCTTTTTCCAGTTGTTCTTAGTCCCATATAGTGGGCCTCAGAATATTAGGTCCAGGACTTTAGTTGAGAGGTGTGGTCTTCAATTCATTTTGAACAACTGGGATAGGCACTATTACAGTGTGTCCCACAGTGCTTTGTCTATGAGGAGTAAAACAGGAATTTGGAATGGTGACATCACAAATGAGGCCTTCATATAAAAACTTCTTGTAATTAGTTACTACACTGTTGGAGCCTATCAGTGCTTTCCTTGAAGAAAAGAAAAAGTCTTATCCACACTGAAAGATGAGCAATGGATGCACTGATATTATGCATTATCTGCAAACTCTCAATTTGGCACTCCAAGGGAAGGATAAGATTATTTCTGACCTTACTCAGACAGTCTTCAGCTTCCAGAACAAGTTAAAGCTTCTGGAAACAGATATAGTGTCAAAAGACTTCAACCACTTCCCCTGTCTCAAGAGTAGGGTAAACACATTCCTTGAAATCAAAGTAGAAAAATCACAAACTCGAGGAATACAGAGGTAAATTACAAGGACTGATGACTTTCAGGCCAGGTTTGAAGACTTGCAGAAGCTGAAATCCTGCTTTACCTTTCTTGTAAACCCATTCATGGTTGATCAGGCTCTAAAGATGATGCATATATCACAGTCTACAATCAAGTTCTGGAAGCAAGTGCCAGGAACAAAGTAGCCTCAACTCAAGAAGACTAGTGTGCGACTCATTTCAATTTTTGGCACAACATACTGCTGTGAATCTCTGTACTCCATGATGAAGTTCATAAAATTGAAACATCATTCAGTCCTTACAAATCAACATCCACCTTGATAACATCTGAACCAGATTTCCAAAGATTTACAACCAGGATGGAGACCCACAAGACCTTTAGCTCTAGCAGTAATTAGCCGTGATACAGTACGTAGGATGTTAATATTTTTAAAAATGCATGTGTAAACGTTGTACGTGTCATGTGGCTCTTGAACAGAGGGTCAGTAAATTTGGCCACTCCAGTATATATTATCTTTTTTAAGATTTTTGCTATAACATTCCTATAACTATATGTTAATATTTAGTAAAGGCGCAAGCAAGTTTATAAAAACCCAAACAAGAAATTGACATATTATTAATATTACTTTTGCACTAATGTTGAGGTGTCCCCTTACATTTTTCCTTTGAATAAAAAAAAAAACCTGATTGATAAAAGAGAATTGTTTTCATTTGCAAATGCATTATTTGTTGAGGCAAAATATATGTGCATATATTTAAAACTGAGGCCTTTTTGAGCTTTGCAACAAAAATTGGTTATTAATAATATTATGATGGTTATGCCCCAACCATAATATTAACATGTTGTGGTAACACTTATATTTTAAAAAGTATAAAATTGACTTTTGTTGCAACAAAGTAAAAACAAAAGAAGTATTTACATGACAGACACAACATACAATGACACAGCACAACATATATGACATATAGGACAAATTTACAATTAAAGACGAATGGCACCAGAATTGTACTTATAACTATATAAAATAAGGCTTTAAGAGCTTAAGGTTATTAAAGCAATGCATTTTAGAAAACAGACAGGTGAGCAAAAGAGTTAAATATTTAAATAAGCAAATGATTACCTTTTTATTTAAAACTTTTAATAAGAATTGATAAAAATCCACATTTGCCCACTTTGTTGTATTAATTTAGTTAACTTAAAGCAGTTTCCATTACTTTATATTCCTTTTATTTTAAAAATGCTGCTATATGGAAATAAGAAAAACTTGTGTTTCATATAGTAATTAATGGCTAGGATTAGAAGAAGAGCTAACGTTTCTGTTGCTTGGCAACCATATCTTCTAGAAAGTTAGGAATAGTTCCACCTGTTGCATTCCTGAAAGGTTAAAATGATTAATTTACTGGGCTTATTTAAAGTAACGTTTTTACCTTAGGTTTTTTCTTTTTTCTTTTTTTCCACTTCCTTCATCTTTTTCCTGTGATGCAGGTTTCTGTAATAACTACAACTTTTAACTTTTAAAACAGAGAGCAGAAATGAGGAAAGGTTGGGGGAAGAGTGGGAGAGGGGAGAAGAGCAATCTAGGAAGGGAAGGAGACCTGAGCCAAGAGATTAATTAACTCTGTGATGTAGCAGCAGCGAGTTTTCCAAACTGAGAGGATATAAAGGAAAATTTAACTGATATATAACTATTTGAGAAAGAAGGTTATATTATTAGCTCTGAACGAGGAGTGGGGCTCCATAGGTTAAAGCAGAGGGCTGGGAACCTATACCCCTAGTTTTTATCCTGGCCCTGAGAGGAGAGTGGGGGTTGTTATTTACCTTTTTTGTGGAAAACCTGAATTTGTTCCTGTTGCTTTTGTCTGCATGCCAAATGGATTGCAGGATTGCCCTTCACTGCTGCAGTTAACCATTTCTGGGCAACTCCATGCATTAATGCATGAATTCTAGGTGTTAACCTGCTCACTCTTCGTTTTTCACTTTGAAATTCTTTTTTAATCCACTCCCCAGCCATCAAGTCATAGCTTCCATTTCCTAATATGCTCTGTGAATAGGGCCAGATTTCCAATTAGGCACAGTAGGCATGTGCCCAGGGGTGCTGGCATTCTAGGGGCACCTTACCTCTCTAAAACTGTGTGCAACACGGTCAGCTGTAGGCAGGGGAGTGCTGAAGTTGCTGTGCCTCAGGGTACCTAACATGTAAATCCAGCCCTGTCTGTGAATGGTTCCATTTTCTCCTTCATCTGATTTACCAATCTAGTGAAAGTATTGTTTGCTACTTCTCCCTCCTGTGCACTTACTCTTCCCATTCCAGCTGGCACCAGTCTAGGTCTCAATTTGGGTTTTACCAGAATATAGCTCTTATCATACGGTGGTGGTTGCAATGTGGTGACCCATGCACAGAGATGGCTTGGTGGCTCTTGGTCTGGGTCATTCCCAATGTCCCCATTCCAGCACCCATTCCAATCATCTCATGTTCCATCTTTTAATTTTGCTAGGGCCACCTTTTTTTATTTCTGTCCCCATTCTTCAGGTGCTATATAAGTACCCGAAGCCTGTTGTTGCCCAACAAGATTATAACAGGGGCTGGCACTTTTTTTTGCAGATTCTCTACAGCTATTTCCAATTTTCTATTCTGTTCTTGTGCTTGCTGTAATGTATCATGTCTCTGGACTGCTTGTTGCCCTGCCAGGAAAGTTGGAGCCTTCCATGGCTTGGTTGCTTCTCTTAACTCTCTTTTTGTTTTTGTTATTTGCCCAGCCAGTTTTGTGGTGTGTTGTCTTAACCGTCTAACAGTCATGGACATAGTTTGCAATATTGTACATTTATTATTCTTATTATTTTTCAAGGCTACACTCTCTGCCTTAGCCTTACAGATTCTAGTCCCTGTTTCCCCACACTCTTTTTAAAACTCGTATGGACCACTTTTTTCATTACCCAGCGCATCCAAACCTTATCAAAGCTTCTGGAGATCTGTGGAGGAGAGGGGGTGCCCCAGCTAACAGTTTTCTGCCATCTGAGGTCGTGACCCCTACAGCAGACAGCTTGCCACTTACCTTATCAGTGGTCAGAGTCATCAGTGTTGTTAAGTGCTGTGGAATGTCATTGCTGCGGCAACGCTATCAAGGCTGCTACACTGTTACAGCTGCTCAGTGGACCTGTTCATGGAGCACTGGTGTTAGCTACACGAGAAGAGAGCGCAGCCTGGTGGTTCAACAGACCTCAATGTTACTCATGAAGAAAGACCACAGACTCAGCTTGGTGGCAAAGGCGCTCAACCAGGTTTATTATTGACAAAGAACAGTACTACAGTGCTGCTTCTGTGGTTACAGGTACACTAACACCTGTATGTCCACGACAATTGTACCAGCTCAGTCAGCGCACCAGGAGAGTGCCCCCTAGACTAGGCAAAGATGCCATAGCATATCAGGGTTGGAAGGGACCTCAGGAGGTCATCTAGTCCAACCCCCTGCTCAAAGCAGGACCAATTCCCAACTAAATCATCCCAGCCAGGGATTTGTCAAGCCTGACCTTAAAACCCTCTAAGGAAGGAGATTCCACAACCTCCCTAGGTAACCCAGTCCAGTGCTTCACCACCCTCCTAGTGAAAAAGTTTCTCCTGATATCCAACTTAAACCTCCCCCACTGCAACTTGAGAACATTGCTCCTTGTTCTGTCATCTGCCACCACTGAGAACAGTCTAGATCCATCCTCTTTGGAACCCCCTTTCAGGTAGTTGAAAGCAGCTATCAAATCCCCCCTCAGTCTTCTCTTCTGCAGACTAAACAATCCAAGTTCCCTCAGCCTCTCCTCATAAGTCAGATGCTCCATCCCCCTAATCATTTTTGTTTCCCTCCGCTGGACTCTTTCCAATTTTTCCACATCCTTCTTGTAGTGTGGGGCCCAAAACTGGACACAGTACTCCAGATGAGGTCTCACCAATGTCAAATAGAGGGGAATGATCACATCCCTCGATCTGCTGGCAATGCCCCTACTTATACAGCCCAAAATGCCGTTAGCCTTCTTGGCAACAAGGGCACACTGTCGACTCATATCCAGCTTCTCGTCCACTGTAACCCCTAGGTCCTTTTCTGTAGAACTGCTGCCTAGCCATTCGGTCCCTAGTCTGTAGCAGTGCATGGGATTCTTCCGTCCTCAGTGCAGGACTCTGCACTTCTCCTTGTTGAACCTCATCAGATTTCTTTTGGCTCAATCCTCTAATTTGTCTAGGTCCCTCTGTATCCTATCCCTACCCTCCAGCATATCTACCACTCCTCCCAGTTTAGTGTCATCTGCAAACTTGCTGAGGGTGCAGTCCACGCCATCCTACAGATCATTAATGAAGATATTGAACAAAACCAGCCCCAGGACCAATCCTTGGGGCACTCCGCTTGATACTAGCTGCCAACTAGACATGGAGCCATTGATCTCTACCCGTTGAGCCCGATGATCTAGCCAGATTTCTATCCATCTTATAGTCCATTCATCCAGCACATGTCCTTCCTATGACTTCTCCTTGTATACATTGATACAAACAAGTTACATATTACACTCCAGATGTTGTTAGTTACCAACCCTACACCCTGTATCTGTTAGTTCGAACAAAACATCCTTATCCATTATCCTGTCATCCCATCCTTATCTTATGAGGAGTCAGTGTGTTCTTGTACCATTTCTTAAGAATGTATTTAGGTAATTACTTGAGAACTCTGAGTGTTCTTGTACCAACCTGTCTGATCAAGAATGTGCTTACTTGGTTAGCCAAAACCTAGTGTGCTGTTGTTTTTCCAAGACCGGGCCTCCTCTGGTTCACAATCTTTGGTTCACACTGTTAGTTGAACCAAAGATTCAACCAAAGTTGAACCAAAACCAGCCTAGGGCTCCAGCAAGGCCTACAGTGTGATGTTTCTGAAGATTAACCAATTTAACTCTTGCATTGCAAATTTTCTTCCCTTTCAGCACTGCTCACACTTGTTTCAGATTCTGAGTCCAATGGCATTGTAGTTTTCCAGCTGTCGATGTGTCCAGATACATAGTAATAGGTACTTGGGGAACTCTTCATAGGACCCCTTCTAATAGTTGCTGATCATGCCACTACTTCATCAGCAACTTCTAAATTTCCTTTGGTGTGGCTTCCCTCTGCTTAGGTAATTCCAGCTCCAATAGTCTTTGCCTTCAGATTGACTGCAAATGTCATCTGGCCTGGGATGCACATTGGAAAGAGCCTTTTCTATTTGACTTATGGAACGCCTGCAAATATTATCATAGGACTGGAGGGGACCTCGAGAGGTCATCTATTCCAGTCCCCTGCATTCATGGGAGGACTAAGTATTATCTAGACCATCCCTGATAGGTGTTTGTCTAACTTGCTCTGAAAAATCTCCAATGATGGAGATTCCACAATCTCCCTAGGCAGTTTATTCCAGTGCTTAACCACCCCGACAGGAAGTTTTTTCTAATGTCCCACCTAAAACCTCCCTTGCTGCAGTTTAAGCCCATTGCTTCTTGTCGTGTCCTCAGAGGTTAAGAAGAACAATTCTTCTCCCTCCTCCTTGTAACAACCTTTTATGTACTTAACTGTTATGTCCCCTCTCAGTCTTCTCTATTCCAGACTAAACAAACCCAGTTTTTTCAATCTTCCCTCATAGGTCATATTTTCTAGATCTTTAATCATTTTTGTTGCTCTTCTCTGGACTCTCTCTAGTTTGACCACATCTTTCCTGAAATGTGGCTCCCAGAACTGGACACAACACTCCAGCTGAGGCCTAATCAACGTGGAGTAGAGCAGAAGAATTACTTCAAGTGTCTTGCCTACAACACTCCTGCTAATACATCCCAGAATGATCTTCGCTTATTTTGCAACAGTGTTACACTGTTGACTCCTATTTAGCTTGTGGTCCACTATGACCCCCAGATCCCTTTCCGCAGTACTCCTTCCTAGGCAGTCATTTCCTATTTTGTATGTATGCAACTGATTGTTCCTTCCGAAGTGGAGTACTGTGCTTTTGTCCTTATTGAATTTCATCCTATTTACTTTAGGATGAAATTACTCCAGTTTGTCCAGATCATTTTGAATTTTAATCCTACCCTCCAAAGCACTTGCAACCCCTCCCAGCTTGGTATCATCCGCAAATTTTATAAGTGTACTCTCTATGCCATTATCTAAATTATTGATGAAGATATTGAACAAAACCAGCCCCAGGACCAACCCTTGGGGCACTCCACTTCATACCGGCTGCCAACTAGATATGGAGCCATTGATCACTACCTGTCGAGCACGATGATCAAGCCAGCTTTCTATCCATCTTATAGTCCATTCATCCAGCCCATACTTCTTTAACTTGCCGGCAAGAATACTGTGGGAGACCGTATCAAAAGCTTTGCTAAAGTCAAGGAATAACACGTCCACTGCTTTCCCCTCATCCACAGAGCCAGTTATCTCTGCATAGAAGGCAATTAGGTTAATCAGGCATGACTTGCCCTTGTTAAATCCATGCTGACTGTTCCTGATCACTTTCCTCTCCTCTAAGTGCTTCAGAATTGACTCCTTGAGGACCTGCTACATGATTTTTCCAGGGACTGAGGTGAGGCTGACTGGCCTGTAGTTCCCCAGATCCTCCTTCTTCCCTTTTTTAAAGATGGGCACTACATTAGCCTTTTTCCAGTCATCCGGGACCTTAGCCGATCATCATGAGTTTTCAAAGATAATGGCCAATGGCTCTGCAATCACATCGCCAACTCCTTTAGCACCCTCGGATGCAGCGCATCCGTCCCCATGGACTTGGGCTCATCCAGCTTTTCTAAATAGTCCCGAACCACTTCTTTCTCCACAGAGGGCTGGTCACCTCCTCCCCATGCTGTGCTGCCCAGTGCAGCAGTCTGGGAGCTGACCTTGTTCGTGAAGACAGAGGCAAAAAAATCATTGAGTACATTAGCTTTTTCCACATCCTCTGTCACTAGGTTGCCTCCCTCATTCAGTAAGGGGCTCACACTTCCCTTGACTTTCTTCTTGTTGCTAACATACCTGAAGAAACCCTTCTTGTTACTCTTAACATCTCTTGCTAGCTGCAACTCCAAGTGTGATTTGGCCTTCCTGATTTCACTCCTGCATGCCTGAGCAATATTTTTATACTCCTCCCTGGTCATTTGTCCAGTCTTCCACTTCTTGTAAGCTTCTTTTTTGCATTTAAGGTCAGCAAGGATTTCACTGTTAAGCCAAGCTGGTCGCCTGCCATATTTACTGTTC
Source organism: Emys orbicularis (assembly GCF_028017835.1). Classification (NCBI taxonomy): domain Eukaryota; kingdom Metazoa; phylum Chordata; order Testudines; family Emydidae; genus Emys; species Emys orbicularis. The sequence continues at coordinate 15,892,472 of NC_088697.1, read as the reverse complement.
TTTCTACACATTGGGATGTTTTTTTCCCACAACCTCAATAAGGATTCTTTAAAATACAGCCAGCTCTCCTGGACTCCTTTCCCCCTCATGTTATTCTCCCAAGGGATCCTGCCCATCAATTCCCTGAGGGAGTCAAAGTCTGCTTTTCTGAAGTCCAGGGTCCGTATTCTGCTGCTCTCCTTTCTTCCTTGTGTCAGGATCCTGAACTCGACCATCTCATGGTCACTGCCTCCCAGGTTCCCATCCACTTTTGCTTCCCCTACTAATTCTTCCCGGTTTCTGAGCAGCAGGTCTAGAAGAGCTCTGTCCCTAGTTGGTTCCTCCAGCACTTGCACCAGGAAATTGTCCCCTACACTTTCCAAAAACTTCCTGGACTGTCTGTGCACTGCTGTATTGCTCTCCCAGCAGATATCAGGGTGATTAAAGTCTCCCATGAGAACTAGGGCCTGCGATCTAGTAACTTCTGCTAGTTGCCGGAAGAAAGCCTTGTCCACCTCATCCCCCTGGTCTGGTGGTCTATAGCAGACTCCAACCACGACATCACCCTTGTTGCTCACACTTCTAAACTTAATCCAGAGACTCTCAGGTTTTTCTGCAGTTTCATACCGGAGCTCTGAGCAGTCATACTCCTCTCTTACATACAATGCAACTCCCCCACCTATTCTGCCCTGTCTGTCCTTCCCGAACAGTTTATATCCATCCATGACAGTACTCCAGTCATGTGAGTTATCCCACCAAGTCTCTCTTATTCCAATCACATCATAATTCCTTGACTGTGGCAGGACTTCCAGTTCTCCCTGCTTGTTTCCCAGACTTCTTGCATTTGTGTATAGGCACTTAAGATAACTCGCTGATCGTCCTGCTTTCTCAGTATGAGGCAGAAGTCCTCCCCTCTTGCAGTCTCCTGCTTGTGCTTTCTCCCAGTATCCCACTTCCCCACTTACCTCACAGCTTTGGTCTCCTTTCCCCGGTGAACCTAGTTTAAAGCCCTCCTCACTAGGTTAGCCAGCCTGCTTGCGAAGTTGCTCTTCCCTCTCTTCGTTATGTGGAGCCCATCTCTGCCTAGCACTCCTCCTTCTTGGAACACCATACCATGGTCAAAGAATACAAAGCCTTCTCTCCGACACAAACTGCGTAGCCATTCGTTGACTTCCACAATTCGACGGTCTCTACCCGGGCCTTTTCCTTCCACGGTGAGGATGGACGAGAACTCCACTTGTGCCTCAAATTCCTTTATCAGTCTTCTCAGAGCCACGTAGTCTGCAGTGATCCACTCAAGGTCATTCTTGGCAGTATCATTGGTGCCTACATGGAGAAGGAGGAAGGGGTAGCGATCCAAGGGCTTGATGAATCTCTGCAGTCTCTCCCTCACATCGTGAATCCTGGCCAGGTATCAGACATTACTTATCAGGGGTGTAAGTCTGGGCATCTAGAGATTTTATGTAAATGTTATGGTGTCTTAATTTCTATATTAGATGAATATGAATTACAGTATTTGCATGAATCTCTAATCATAAATCTATCAATCCCCCACCACAACATCAAACCTCCCTCACTTTTCTCCCTTCCATCACTGCCTCCCCTTTTCCCTTCAAGTTTCCTCATCTCCTCTCTGGCTTTTTTGTTATGCCCTCAAATCCCCTCCTCCTCGCTCACTGCTTCTTCCCTGAAATTTCTCTCCTCAACTTTCTTCCTCTCACTCATGCTCGCATCCCCCTTGAGCTTTTCTGTCTTCCTGGGGCATCAATATCTTGGCTGCTATAGTGTACTCTAGGCTGCAGTCTGCTGCTCCCCCTGCAGACTTGTGCATGCAGAGCTCACTCTCTGTATTGCTGGGCTGGCTGGATAGCTGCTAGACAGCTCTGCAGGGGGAGGAGAAAGAGGAAGTCCCTGCCCTAGAGTAGAATGATATAGTTTTAGGTATGGACCAGGCCTGAGAGTCTTCTGGTGAAACTGAGATGTACATGTTCTGCAGAGGTCAGATTTAATGTTTTTATTGCAGAGATTATATCTGATGGGAATAAATGCTGTTCCCTTTTGTGTTTCTAGGCAGGAATTGGGGTAAAAGAAGATATCATTTCCCTTGCTGCCCTTACAGGGTCCACACAAGATCAGTTCTCTGTCCTGCAAGCTAAGGAATTTTATGATTATGGGCAATGGTCTGTCAGCATCAAGAGGCCACAGCATGGGGGAATCAATGTGCACATTTAAAATCCCTGATTTTTAGCGTATCTGGTTGTCCTTCTTGGCATTGTGTAACCCTGGCAGCCTCAGAAAGCAAAAGACAAAGCAAGCCCCCCTGTGGGATTCATGTTCAGAGTGAAGTGAGAAAGCACCTCCTCAGCAGAGTGCTCACATTGAAACTGCTGCTGTCATGGAGGGCGGAGGAGTGAAATTGCAGCAGGCAGGTAATGATAGTGCTGAATACTAGAAGGTCTTTGCTGCCCAATGATGCAATTAATGTAATAGATTCATACCTGATTCCACATGGCTAGCTCTGAACAGAATTTGCTTCCTCATCTGGGCCGAGAATCCTCTCCCTCCTACTTCATTGCCTTAATGTTAAGGTGTTTGTGGCTATTACAGAGAAGTTTTGATTGAAATGTCTTGCTCACAGTATTTGGCTGACAGTCCTTTAAAGGTACTGATCTTTTCGGCGATGACACATGGGGTGGATATGATGGGATAAGAGGGATTTAGACTTTTGATATAAAAAGAAGTAGATTCAACCAACCACTCTGCACCAAGGCCCCTGCTATATGCCTCTGCATTCCCCAGCCACAGTGTGGGTAGCTATACCTAAGAGCAGCTTTCCAAGGAGTTCCATCCTTAGAACTCTTTACATCAAGAATGAGTGTCCTTCTAAAAAACACATTCTAGCTCAACCAGAAGTTAATGATCTCAATGCAGGAATCACTGGGTGAAATTCTGTGGTCTACTAATGCACGAGATCAGACTCAATGGTCAAAACGGTGGCCTTAATATCAATGACTCTATTAATCTATGCCATGTAAGTAACAAAAACTAAACTTCAGTGAAGCTTTTTCCCCTAGCATGGCTGTCGCTAGGATTTTTGCTGCAGAACCTCTCTGCTCCACATCCTGGTTCACTCCAGACGCCCTCTCCACAGCTATACCATGTAGCCCTACTGTAGATACCTCTCTGACTCCAGCAGTCATTTTCAGTCTGGTGTCAGTTATTCCTGCTGAGAGCACGAAGATGGGACCCGAGAGAAGCTCCAGCTCTTATGCTGTAGTTAGAGCTTGCTGAATGCACCTGACAGTATGACTCAGCAGAAATTACCTTGCACTTTCATGCAGTGTTCCAGACCCTGATAATAGGATGTTTCTACTTAGGAGGCCTGCATCTCTACAGATGGGCTTAGCTGTTACCCATTCATTCCATTAATAGACAGTTTCTTCTCTACAATGCTGATCATTGTTATTTGCAGATAGTGCCCTAGGCTGTGCACTGTTTTATCAGCTGTCATGCTTCTCACTAGAGGCAGTGGCATTTCAGTACTTGGTGAAGTGAGCTCTGTTGTGGCTCCAAAGTTAAGGTTGACTTGAGTATTGCACTTGAAGTTCAGCATGTATTTCTGAGTTTTAGAATTGACTAGAAGGAAGATGTTATTTATACACTGTGGATTACACTGTAAATCCCTTACTCACAATGGTGAGCAGCTATCAGTGGAGTCAATAGGACTACTTTGGAGAACAACAGCTTACCAGTGTGAATGAGGGGTTTGCAGCCTGGATCTGTATGAGCAAGAAATTGTCAGCCCCACCTTCAAGGTTGCCTACAATGAGAGCACAGGGCACCAGGGATCGGCAAAGAGGCTCTTCAACTGCTTTATATATACACACATGCCATTGTCACTGTGCCTCAGTGGGTTACAGCTGAGAATACCAGATTCAGGACAAACTGCTGAGAAATAGGGCAGACTCACCCCAAACTGGTGGTTATTCTACCATTAGATATACCAAGCCAGTAACAAAAGTAAACTTTTGACTCACCACAAGAAGTAAAAAATGCACTCTCCTTAGGAATTCCAGCATTTATTTCACCACCCAGACACTAGCTTATGATGAGTGGTTATTGAAAACCAATTTCATCAAACAAAGGGTTCTTCTGATCTCAAGAGACCAGTGACATAGCCAGGTTAATATATAACTCAGATCTTACCCAATAGTCACGCTGTTGCCAATCCTTTAATAGCTAAAATCTAAAGGTTTATTTTTAAGAGAAAAGAAATAGAGAGTTAAAATGGTTAAGGAAATCATATACATACAATCATTGCAAAGTACCTGTATCAGGTTTGAAGCAGTTTGCAAGTCTCTCCAGAAATTACCCACTCAGCTTGGTGGTCATCAGCCATTGTTTAGAGCTTCCTTATTAGAAATCCAGCCCAGAGAAATGAAACAGGAAATTAAGACAAAATGGAGATGTTTCTAGGGTCTTTTATACCCTCTCCCATGTGGATGGAATTTTACTGTCCCAAACAAAGCTCCCAGTCTCAGTTTGTGGAAAATTACTGGCACAAGATGGAGTCCAGGGTCACATGAACAAGTCACATGCCCTTGCATGGCTTGCTGACTCACATGAGCAAGCCATTGGCCACATGGAAGCTAAGGCATCTGCAGGAAGAGCCAACTGGGTGGAATGAGTTTCTTTTATGGCCCACTGTGAGAGTTAATTGCCCTTGATGGGCCATCAGCACAAAGCTGTCTGACCTGAATGTAGTTTTTATGTGGTGGGTGTTACCCCAGGATCAAATACATTTGAAATACTGGTACATAGCCAATGTTCATAACTTTAGATACAAAGATGATACATGCATACAAACAGGATAATCATATTTGACAGATTCTAACTTTTTCATTGATACCTTACGTGACATACTTTGTATAAGATTTGCTGCGATAACAGTGGTAGCAACAAGAACAGGAGTACTTGTGGCACCTTAGAGACTAACAAATTTATTTGAGCATAAGCTTTCGTGGGCTACAGCCCACTTCTTCGGATGCATAGAATGGAACATATATTGAGGAGATATATATACACATACAGAGAGCATGAAAAGGTGGGAGTTGTCTTACCAACTCTGAGAGGCCAATTAAGTAAGAGGAAAAAAAACTTTTGAAGTGATAATCAAGATAGCCCAGTACAGACAGTTTGATAAGAAGTGTGAGAGTACTTACATGGGGAGACAGATTCAATGTTTGTAATGGCTCAGCCATTCCCAGTCTCTATTTAAGCCTAAGTAGATTGTATCTAATTTGCATATCAATTCAAGCTCAGCAGTTTCTCGTTGGAGTCTGTTTTTGAAGCTTTTTTGTTGCAAAATTGCCACCCGCAGGTCTGTCATTGAATGACCAGACAGGTTAAAGTGTTCTCCTACTGGTTTTTTAATGTTATGATTCCTGATGTCAGATTTGTGTCCATTAATTCTTTTGCGTAGAGACTGTCCGGTTTGGCCAATGTACATGGCAGAGGGGCATTGCTGGCACATGATGGAATATATCACATTGGTAGATGTGCAGGTGAACGAGCCCCTGATGGCATGGCTGATGTGATTAGGTCCTATGATTATGTCACTTGAATAGATATGTGGGCAGAGTTGGCATCGGGCTTTGTTGCAAGGATAGGTTCCTGGGTCAGTGTTTTTGTTCAGTGATGTGTGGTTGCTGGTGAGTATTTGATTCAGGTTGGGGGGTTGTAAGCGAGGTCAGGTCTGTCTCCCAAGATCTGTGAGAGTGAGGGATCATCTTTCAGGATAGGTTGTAGATCTTTGATGATGCGCTGGAGAGGTTTTAGTTGGGGGCTGAAGGTGACAGCTAGTGGTGTTCTGTTATTTTCTTTGTTGGGCCTGTCTTGTAGGAGGTGACTTCTGGGTACTCGTCTGGCTCTGTCAATCTGTTTTTTCACTTCAGCAGGTGGGTATTGTAGTTTTAAGAATGCTTGATAGAGATCTTGTAGGTGCTTGTCTCTGTCTGAGGGATTGGAGCAACTGTGGTTCTATCTTAGAGCTTGTCTGTAGACAATGGATCGTGTGGTGTGCCCTGGATGGAAGCTGGAGGCATGTAGGTAAGTATAGCGGTCAGTAGGTTTCCGGTATAGGGTGGTATTTATGTGACCATCGCTTATTAGCACAGTAGTGTCCAGGAAATGAACCGCTTGTCTGGATTGACCTAGGCTGAGGTTGTTGGTGGGATGGAAATTATTGAAATCATGGTGGAATTCCTCAAGGGCTTCTTTTCCATGGGTCCAAATGATGAAGATGTCATCAATGTAGCGTAAGTAGAGTAGGCGCGTTAGGGGACAAGAGCTAAGGAAGCGTTGTTCTAAGTCAGCCATGAAAATGTTGGCATACTGTGGGGCCATGCGGGTACCCATAGCAGTGCCGCTGACTTGAAGGTATATATTGTCCCCAAATGTGAAATAGTTGTGGGTGAGGACAAAGTCACAAAGTTCAGCCACCAGGTTAGCTGTGACATCATCGGGGATACTGTTCCTGATAGCTTGTAGTCCACCTTTGTGTGGAATATTGGTGTAGAGGTCTTCTACATCCATAGTGGCCAGGATGGTGTTTTCTGGAAGATCACTGATGGATTGTAGTTTCCTCAGGAAGTCAGTGGTGTCTCGAAGATAGCTGGGAGTGCTGGTAGCATAGGGCCTGAGGAGAGAGTCCAGATAGCCAGACAATCCTGATGTTAGGGTGCCAATGCCTGAGATGATGGGGCGTCCAGGATTTCCAGGTTTATGGATCTTGGGTAGCAAATAGAATACCCCTGGTCGGGGTTCTAGGCATGTGTCTGTACAGATTTGTTCCTGTGCTTTGTCAGGGAGTTTTTTTAGCAGATGGTGTAGTTTCTTTAGGTAATCCTCAGTGGGATCCAAGGTCATATTTCAGTCATACAGAATCACAACCATGATGGGGGAAAGGAGCTGTATATTGCCCTTACATGCCAGGTGACAGCTTTATTACTATATAACCATATGTACATATTTAGCTCCCAAAGGCCCCACTAATGACTGGGGCCCCATTTTGCTGGATGCTTCACAAACACAGATAAAAAGACACAGGAATACAGGAACTGCCAGTGTGAATAAAAATCATGAACCATTTAGTCCAGTACCCTGTCTCCAACAGTGGTCTGCACCAGATGCTTTTGAATAAGGTGCAAGGACCCTCCCAATCCCTAGTAATTAGAGATTGTCTTAAATTCTGCACGATAAGGTTTACTTATTTTTCCAGGACAATCCCTGCCATGGAGGGTTTGCAGTTTACGAAACAATAAACAGACGAAGGGTTGGAGATTGGGAACAACATATCAGCAAAAGGACAGGTTGCGATTCATGTGGGGACCCTGGAGTAAATGTCATAGTTGAAGTTATATTGTAACACACTGTATTTGCCAGCCAATTGGGATGTTGTTTGAATATTGGTTTAATTAACATTTTGTTAAAATTGCTATATTGTATTACATAAGCATAGTGGGGCAGTTGGTTGCAGTATGTGCTTTCAGGAGGCTCAGAGCAGCCTGTGTGGGAGATTACTGCCTCCACTTCTAGATTAGGGAAGACCGAGATTGTTTAAACTTCAAGGAAGCAAAACTTTATTCTTGGAAGTGTGGCATTGGCATGGCTTGGTTTGTTACACGTTTCTGGTTGGCTGGCTTTTTAACTGGGAGTACAGGGAAAGTGAAGGGGAGGGGGACAGGCATGGGGAAGTGAGTATGAGTAGGGAAGCAGGAAAAAGAAGGAAGAGGAAAGGAACAGTCTCAACTCATCTCATCTGTGTAGCCATAATCAATAGTTTTTTGTAGGCATCATGGCAGAGATGAGTTTGAGGTTCTGTCTCAACTAGCATAAAAGGTAGGTTTTTTTAAACATTAGCTACCACATTTTAAAATGCTAGTGTAGACAAGGCAAGTTATATTTTAACATGGGTTAGTTCAAGGTCAAGGTGAGCCCTGGGAAGGGTTTTTAGAGTTAGGTTTGGTCTACACTTAAAAGTTAGCTTGACATAGCTACATCAGTCAGGGGGGGTAAAAAAAAACATACCCCTGACCAACATAATTATGTCTCCATAACTTTTAGATGAAGATGCAGGCATGTCAATGGAAGAATGATTCTGCCAACATAGATACCATCATTTGGAGAGGTGGTGTTCCTACACTGACAGAAAAAGGCCTTCTGGTGGTGTAGGCTGTGTCTATACTACAGAGTTATGCTGGTATAGATATGCCAACACATGTATGCCAGTATAAGCTCAGTAGTGTAGAAACAGCCTAAAGCAGCAGAGAAGGTGAAAGCCAATCAATCCTCATTGTTAGGAGAAACATCATCCATCTCAGACACTTTGAGAGAGCTGGTCAAAAAGTGGCAATTCTTTTCTATGTATTGAAAATTTTTATTTTTAATCCAACAGAAATAGATTAGATTTCAAATGAAAAATTTTGATTCAGTGTAATTTGAGTCAAATCAAAAGGTTTAATTTTTGGAGGCTATTTCTCCTTTCTTTTCCTCCCCCCTTCCTCCCCCTGGAAAGGAAGAGAAAGAGTGAGGCCAGGTCTACACTACCGCGGTAGTTCGACGGCTGGCAATCGAAGTTCCGGGTTCGATTTATCGCGTCTGGTCTGGACGCGATAAATCGATCCCGGAAGCGCTCGCCGTCGACTGCAGTACTCCAGCTCGGCGAGAGGAGTACCGCGGAGTCGACGGGGAGCCTGCCTGCCGCGTGTGGACCGCGTCTGAACCACGGTAAGTTCGAACTAAGGTATGTCGACTTCAGCTACGTTATTCACGTAGCTGAAGTTGCGTACCTTAGTTCGAATTTGGGGGTTAGTGTAGACCAGGCCTGAGAAACAAAAACAATGACACCAACTAAGAATACATGAGTGTTTTCATTTCAAACCTCATTGAAAATTTTTTGTTTTGATGAAAAATTGATCAAACAATTCTCTTTTTGTTAGGAAATGTTCATTGGTTTATTTCCTTCTAAAGTTTTCAAATTGAACTGAACCAAAAAAAGTTTTAATGAAAAATCTGAAGATAGTGAAGATTATAAAACAGTTTTGTCAAAAAATCTTTTTTAATGAAAAATGTTTTTAAAAAAGGAACTTGAAGTGAGAGGATCTGAGTTCTTCTCCTGGCTTTGCTGTGTGCCATTTGGCAAGTCACTTAGTCTGTCTCTGCATTAGGTTCCCTATCTATAAAATGGAGAAAGAGAGCCCTTTGTCAGTGGGCATTGAGGCTTCATTCACTAATAGATCTGGTCAACATTTTTTAGATCAAAAAAATTTCCCACTGAAAATTTGGGTTTCTGTCTCACCCCTCAGGAAAAAGGTAGTTTTGACTAAATTTGCAGATTTATTTTTAAAGGAAGTTTCTAAACAAGGCAATTTTTAAAATTTCAATTAAAATTTGTTTCATTTTGTTTTCTGAAAACCAAATATTTTTTGAAAATTCAAATTTGTTTTTCCCCTTTTTTCCTCCTTTGCCCCCTTTTTTGGCATTGTGCACAATTTAATAAATAATGTCCAAGCTGTTGTAGGGCTTTTTTTGCTTTATTTTTTCCCTTTTCTACTCAGTAATGTTTCAAAACTTCATCCTGTTGAGGAAATTTTGAAAGGTCACAGAGGGGAAGAGTTGACAAAGTTCATTTTTCTAACTTGGTAACTTTTCCAAAGTTGGAGACATTTTTAAAAGTTAAAGTAGATAAGGGGAAATGTTAAAAAGAGAGGAAAGAATAAAAAACCCAATAACTAGACGTTCTATTCCATTCAGGAGCAAAAAAGGGAGAAAACAAAAATCCAGAATTTCAAAAGGTTGTTTTAATTTCTGAAGGTTGAATTGAAATGTGAATGTCAATTAAAATCAAAATGAAATGAAATTTCAGATAGAACTAAAGCATTTTAAAAAATTTGAATATAAATGAAAAAATATTGTTTTATTTCATTTTGAAGTTTTCCCATGGAAAAAAATATCAAAATATTTACAACAGAAATTCATTGTTGGAAAAAAGTATGTTTTATTCTGTTTATTAATATTTCTAAAATGCTTTGAGATCCCTAAAAATCTGGGTCTGCAGAAGAGCACAGGGTTAGTATTGAATTAACCCTTTGATCAAAGGCTAATTCCCAATAAGGCTTGTTTCTACTGATTGTGTCTGGAATGTTTGTATAAGGCGAGGTTTGTGTTGGTCTCTCTAGGATTTGCTGCAGAATTCTCCGAACTCGATGACTGCAGTGGCCAACAACCCCCAGGGAATTGTGGTCCCAGCATCAGCGCTGCAGCCGGGGAACATCTCCATGACAACGGTCAATTCACAAGTTGTGTCAGGTGGGAGGCGTGCAATGTACATCAGTGACCATGTTAGTCACATCTTTTGCATGCTTAGGTTCTTTTCTTTAGATGACAAGAAAAAAAAAAAACCCTGAAGTACGAACAGGCAGAGCCAATGTCTGTGAAATGAAAGGTATGGCATGGAACTGGGCAGCACTTGGCACATCCAAGTGTCTTCTGAATCAAATGTTGTGAAATGGGAACACTTGTCTTTCTGTTAAAGCTGAGATCATTAACTGCACAGAAGGAGCGCTCTGATGGCTCTACTGGCTCTACCTTCTTGGATCAGGGCTCACACTAATGCATGCTGGCCCCTTGGTAGCCAGTAGGTTCATTTTCATGTTACTGTCTCAGAACCATTCTTTGTGAGCTGGGCATTGTCTGTTATTTCAGCAACTCTAGTTCTGCTTTGGGTACCGACTTGTGGCCCAGGATCAATTCATCCAGTGCAGAATTGATGCGTTTTTAAACAGAGCCGTAGTGTTGATGCATCAGCCTTCTGTCATCTCTGCTTTGCAGAATGTCAAATTCTGTAGCTCCAGGGGTCGTCTTATCCACGAAATAGGATGGGAGAGTTCTATCCCCTCACAGCCACTCCAGGCTGTGGCTGCCCCGGAACCTTTGGAAGGAAATGACATTATTTTGTCATACTTTTACTGTGATCCTTTGCTTGAACTACAGGAATGGATCTAGACCCAGTTTTGTCCAGACGGTCCAATCCTTGTGCTGGACCGTGTGCAGCTCAGCTACAAGTGTTAATATGCTCCTTTCAAAACTGACTTCTCGCTACAACCCTGAGCTGCAGCTGGGACCAGTGAAACCACTGGCCTTGTGCATGTGCCTCCCCTTGGCCAGCCTGGAGTGATAAATACCAGCTGTTTCCCTAAAACTCTGCTTTGAACTATATCTTTGTCAGGTGGAGCCCTTTACCAGCCTGTAACTATGGTAACATCTCAGGGCCAGGTGGTAACCCAAGCAATCCCACAAGGAGCCATACAGATCCAGAACACACAGGTAAGATGAGTGGGACCAAGAGGCCTGGCTTCCTTAAAGTTTTAAAAGGGGAACAACTACAGGGAAAGAGCTTAATCATTTTTCATTCATCCACTGCTCTCACATCTCCATCTGCCCCCACAATCTCCTCTCAGGCCCTGTCTCAGCTCCTGCTCTCTCTGGTCACATGCTTTCTCTCACACTCTCTTTTTGCACATGATCTCACGTTCCCTCTCCCCTCCGTGCTATCTTGTGCTCTCTCCCCTTTCACACTCACTCCTGCTTTCTCACCTAAATTGTACAGGCAGACTCACTTACAAACAACAGCTGCCACTGCTTTTAGCAGATTTTAGGTCCAGCAGTTCCTGACAATATGCTTAGCAATGAGGAGCCAAACATTCTGTCAGAGTGCAGACAGCTCTCATTAAAATGATTGGGGGTTATGTACTCACACATGATCAGACCTGGGCCATCCAGCCAGACCGATGGATAATGCAAGTGTGATGGGCTGTCAAAGGGAGATCTGAGTTTTGATCCTGCACTAACACTCTGGCTTCTTAGTAAGTAACTGACCCCTGACGTGTGAACATCATTGAGGAGATGCAGACTCATGACCAGCCTGTGTGAAATAAGTCAAAGAAAGGCTCTGATTTACTTGGGGTTGGTCCTGCTTTGAGCAGGGGGTTGGACTAGATGACCTCCTGAGGTTTTCTTCCTACTCTAAGCTTCTATGATTCTATGATAATCCGCTTCTGAGGGGCAGGGTGATACAGTAAAGTTATTCTCTGACCTTATGGCAATAGGTTTGACAGATTGATGGAGTCCTGTGCTTGCCCTATATGAATACATATTTCAGTAAGTCTTTTTAGGATCTGAATCCCAAATATTTATGTGCTTCTGCTGTGGTTAGCTACATTAGCTTAGCAGTGGGCTGCCTCATCCACTGAAGAGTCCTGAACTAGCTAGGGCCTAATGTTTCAGAGAGTTCAGGGTCTGGTAATAAGAACTGCCCTCTACTGAAATAAAGCTCTGTTCCTCCAGAGCTCTTTGGCAGTTCAGTGTTGCAGAGATTTGAAGCTTGGGAGAGCAAAGCTCCTTGTTTAGTTTTCTCTTTAACAAATAAAACTGTACACACAGAATGCAAACAATACTACATAAAGCTAATGCTAAAATTACAGTTAATCACGCAAAAGTCAAGAGAGGTTAAACTAAAGGTTGCTCACACAACTGTAACTCTGCCTCTTCGTTTGAATGCATTATAAATACAGGGACAGATTCGCCCAAATGCTGCTGTTGTGTTGCACGACTCTTATGATGCAAAGCAGCCAGGGCCGGCTTTAGCAGGTGCGGGGCCCCACGCCGGGACGCGAATTGTCTCGCGCCCCCCCCGCCCCAACTCCGCCCCGGCCCCGCCCTCTCCCTGCCCCATTGGATCCCCCCCAAATCCCCGCCCTGTCCCCGCCCCCTCACTGCCCCATTGGATCCCTCCCCAAATCCCCGCCCTGGCCCCGCGTCTTCCCCAAGCACGCCGCATTCCTCCTCCTCACCCCTCCCTCCCAGGCTAGCACTGATCAGCTGTATGGTGGCGCAAGCGCTGGAGGGAAGGGGGAGAAGCAGGATGCGGCTTTTTTTTTTTTTTTTCCCCGCTCCACCGGCAGCCCCGGACATTGCGGGGCCCTCTTAGGCGCGGGGCCCCATTCCGGGGAATCGGCCGAATCGGCTTAAAGCCGGCCCTGAAAGCAGCTATAAATCCATTTAAGCAGCGACTTAAGCTAGGTTTACAGCTGCTTTGCATCACAGTGGTGCAAAGCAGCTGGAGTGTACCTGTGAATCTGGCTCAGTCTTTAATTACATGACCACACACTATTTCTCCAGATAATACAACAACATATCATTCAGGTCTTTTCTACAACCTCAGACAGACACATATCACATCTTGTAGTGCTGTGCAGTCCACAGAAGTCGTTCATATGAAATGTATGTGGAACACACACTGAGGCTAGGTCTACACTACCCGCCTGAATCGGCGGGTAGAAATCGATCTCTTGGGGATCGACTTATCGCGTCTCGTCAGGACGCGACAATCGATCCCCGAATCGACGCGCTTACTCCACCAGCGGAGGTGGGAGTAAGCGCCGTCGACTGGGAGCCGCGGCAGTCGATTTTGCCGCCATCCTCACAACAGGGTAAGTCGGATCTGATACGTCGAATTCAGCTACGCTATTCGCGTAGCTGAATTTGCGTATCTTAAATTGACCCCCCCCCGTAGTGAGGATGTAGCCTTAGACAACATGCCATGAACAACAAAGAGTCATAACAACGAAGAATCATAATGAAAACGCATTGGCTTTCACAGGGGTTTAAAATTAAATGATAAACTCTTCCATCAGGAATACCCGTATATTTGATGTCAGTTTATAGCAAAAAAATCAGTTTTCTATTTACTTGAACTGGTCTAGCTAGAAATGTATTGATAACTTTCAAGCTGAGTGTAAATTCTGTACTTGGTTTACCATGCACTGAAGAGACAATATTTAAAAGAACAAACATTCAAAAGCAATTATGGCCGAGTTGGCAGATGCGACTGAGGCAATAGAAGCTGTGGATGCCCGGCACTTCTGAAAGTCATGTCCTTAACGAAGAAAGATGAATGCATTGATTCTCAGAGTGTTCAGAAATTCAGAGAGTTACAGTGAAAAAAGACACAATAATTAACCTTTTATTGTAAGGAATTCCACACGGGCATTGCTCTGAGATATCCCTCAGTTTGGTTCATTCCAGAGCTACAGCTAAGGTGATTATCAGACATTTTAATGTGAATTTGAGCAATTTACTGTAGGATTATAGACAGACTTTAAGGTCAGAAGGGACCATCATGATCATCTAGTCTGACCTCCTGCACATCACAGGCCACAGAACCTCTGGCTGAGTTACTGAAGTCCTCAAATGATGGTTTAAAGACTTCAAGTTACAGAGAATCCACCATTGACACTAGTTTAAACCTGAAAATGACCCATGCCCTGCTTGACGCAACAGCAAATTTTTGAATTATCTGCATTGCATAGAACAAAAAATGATACAACAATATACAGCAGTGCACAGGATAATACATCTGTCCTGTCAACAAAAGATATCACCATAATCACTCATCCACAGCTCCCACGCACATGAATTATGGAGCTCAGTAAAAAGGTTCATTTGTTTTATTGTTCATCACTAGTTTGTTTCCTTTGTATTCCCCCTCCCTTTTCATAAATTATAGGCATTTGCAGAAACTGATTCAGAATACTGAGATTTGTATTCACTGTGCTAAAGAACTTTCCCAGCCTTCCATTGGAAGTCCATAGAGACAGAGACAAACATAGCTGACAGATGTTTGTGCTTGTTTCTTACAAAAAACTATATCCGAAGGTAAGGGTTGCAGATTTAAGCACTCAAAGTAAGGTTGTCTGTGCAACCTAACTATATGCCTCTTTCGTAACAGAGGCAGGGATCCCTCTGTTTCTATACTCATGTAATTAAAGACTGTCATAGTACACACACAGAAGCAGAATTAAGGTTGCATGGGTGTTTCCTACCCAGTTAGTGTTTGATTTTGCAGTTTTAACTTTCTTTTAATAAAAGTCATGTGTATGAAGTTGTAGGTTTTTTAAAAAACAAGTTATAAAAACTGAAATTCTGTCACACAGAGCCATAATGGAAATTTTTAAGAGCAGGTTAGACAAATACCTGTCCAGGATGGTCTAGATAATATTTAGTCCTCCCATGAGTGCAGGGGACTGGACTACATGTCCTCTCAAGGTCTCTTCCAGTCCTATGATTCTACAATGACTCCTCCCTCTGTGGTTTGAACCCAGTAGGGGAGCAGCAGACACCACTAATTTGGTCGACTTAATTTACCCTCTCTACACACACTGCATCATATCTCATCTCGAAGTAGACATGATGAGTTTTGTATGATGAGTGGTCAAGTTATTCCATTTCTATGGTAATGGCACAAACAATTACACCAACACGTTAAAATGACAACTTTGAAATATTTGTATTTGGCTGTTAAATAATACATAGTCATTAAACTAAGACAAAATTGGATTTCTTTGTGATCTCAAAGCATCACAACAATAACCTAAGGGTTAAACAAAATCTAATAATAAATATGTACAGGTATCATTATCATCATGTTGTTCACCACTGCGGTCTCTGTTGAGACTTTGGTCTGGATTGTACCCCAAAATGTCATGCCCAGTGATGAGCTGTGTCACCACTTGCCCTGAAACCTGGGGTTCCTCCCAATGCTTTGCTGCTGTAGCTCCCAACCTGGGCTCCTCACAAACAGCCAAACAGGTTGCTGGGTTCAGAGCTGCTGGACAAGGGCTGAAGCTATGCACAGACACTCAGGAGGTAACCTGCATGCTGTCAGCAAACACCAGCCACACTCTGGCTTCAAACAGCCTTGGTTACTACCTGCAGAGTGGCCCAAACACACTCCCAAAAACGTGTGTTCTGCACAGTCCAGCCCTCTCCTGGACAGTCCAAGTGTGCTAGATCCATTCTCCCTCTAAGGGGATCAATATACAACACTCTTGCTACTATTAAATGGAGTTAAGAACATAAGAATGGCCATACTGGATCAGACCAAAGGTCCATCCAGCCCAGTATCCTGTCTGCCGACAGTGGCCAATGCCAGGTGCCCCAGAGGGAGTGAACCTAACAGGTAATGATCAAGTGATCTCTCTCCTGCCATCCATCTCCACCCTCTGACAAACAGAGGGGAGGGACACCGTTCCTTACCCATCCTGGCTAATAGCCATTAATGGATGTAACCTCCATGAATTAATCTAGTTCTCTTTTAAACCCTGTTATAGTCCTAGTCTTCACAACCTCCTCAGGAAAGGAGTTCCACAGGTTGACTGTGCGCTCTGTGAAGAAGAACTTCCTTTTATTTGTTTTAAACCTGCTGCTCATTAATTTCATTTGGTGACCCCTAGTTCTTATATTATGGAAACAAGAAAATAATGTTTCCTTATTCACTTTCTCATGATTTTGTATACCTCTATCATATCCCCCCTTAGTCTCCTCTTTTCCAAGCTGAAAAGTCCTAGCCTCTTTAATCTCTCCTCATATGGGACCCGTTCCAAACCCCTAATCATTTTAGTTGCCCTTCTCTGAACCTTTCCTAATGCCAGTATATCTTTTTTGAGATGAGGAGACCATATCTGTACGCAGTATTCAAGATGTGGGCGTACCATGGATTTATATAAGGGCAGTAAGATATTCTCCATCTTATTCTCTATTCCTTTTTTAATGATTCCTAACATCCTGTTTGCTTTTTTGACTGCCGCTGCACACTGCATGGACATCTTCAGAGAACTATCCATGATGACTCCAAGATCTCTTTCCTGATTAGTTGTAGCTAAATTAGCCCCCATCATATCGTATGTTGTGACAAAGTTCCTCCTCTATCTTGGTGGGTCCTCCGCTTATTGGCAGATTTTCTTGCCTCAGAGATTCACCATGTGGGTTGGGGAACAGCCCAGAGACCTTCCCCTCTGGGAGAACCCACAGTCCAGGTCAATTGGGAGGTGTGGGGGGAACCCGGGCCCGCCCTCTACTCCGGGTTCCAGCCCAGGGCCCTGTGGACTGCAGCTGTCCATAGTGCCTCCTGTAACAGCTGCATGACAGCTACAACTCCCTGGGCTACTTCCCCATGGCCTCCTCCAAACACCTTCCTTATTCTCACCACAGGACCTTCCTCCTGGTGTCTGATAACGCTTGTGCTCCTCAGTCCTCAAGCAGCACACCCTCTCACTCTCAGCTCCATGCGCCTCTTGCTCCCAGCTCCTCACACTCCCACCACAAACTGAAGTGAGCTCCTTTTTAAAACCCAGGTGCCCTGATTAGCCTGCCTTAATTGATTCTAGAAGCTTCTTCATAATTGGCTCCAGGTGTCCTAATTAGCCTGCCTGCCTTAACTGGTTCTAGCAGGTTCCTGATTACTCTAGTACAGCCCCTGCTCTGGTCACTCAGGGAACAGAAAACTACTCATCCAGTGACCAGTATATTTGCCCTCTACCAGACTCCTGTACCCCACTGGTCTGGGTCTGTCACAATGTATAGTTGGGGTTATTTTTTTCAATGTGCATTACTTCACATTTATCCATATTAAATTTCATTTGCCATTTTGTTGCCCAATCACTTAGTTTTGTGAGATCTTTTTGAAGTTCTGCACAGTCTGCTTTGGTCTTAACTATCTTGAGCAGTTTAGTATCATCTGCAAACTTTGCCACCTCACTGTTTACCCCTTTCTCCAGATCATTTATGAATAAGTTGAATAGGATTGGTCCTAGGACTGGCCCTTGGGAAACACCACTAGTTACCCCTCTCTGTTCTGAAAATTTACCATTTATTCCTACCCTTTGTTCCCTGTCTTTTAACCAGTTCTCAATCCATGACAGGATCTTCCCTCTTATCCCATGACAACTTAATTTACATTTAATTTGAGTTACCCAAACAAGTCACAGCACTGGATTCATTTTGACTAAAGAATAAAACAATTTTATCTAACTACAAAGAAATAGATTTTAAGTGAGTACAGGTATTAAAGTCAGAAGTGTTTACAAGAGAAATAAAGATAAAACATTTTCTAAACTTAAACTAGTCTTGGCTCAAGGTGAGGTTTTTACCACAGGTTCCCAGTAACATTGCTAATCAAATTCTCAGGCCAGGATCCTCTCCCAAAGTCCAAAGGTTGTTTCTTTTGTCTTCTTAGGTGAAAGAGAGAGAGAGATGGATAGGGAGAGATAACGTGTTTCTACCCCTCACTTTCATAGTTCAGTCACCCATTGATGACAGAGACAAGGAGTCTCACTGTAAAAGAGGTTTCAGGTTGTTGTTTGCTAAAATGCAGATGTGCCTTGTCTCCACCTTGCAGTTTTGAGGACTTTGTTTAGTACTTATATGTAAACTAAGGTAAAACACACACATTCCTTTAAGACTGCTTGACCAGTCCTGCCTAACTGGGGCTACATGGGTTTGAACTTGTGCTACCAACATCATTCTGGGGAAATTAATAACTTTACAGATAATGTTGCTACATATTTCATCATAATATTATTGACCAGTGAGTTATTAGTTTTCAAATTATTATCTCACAAGGAATGGTTCTTTTTACAAAATATTACAGTGCTGAGTAGGGGTGCATTTGGTCACAATGGATTACCACAATTCTTCATTGCCTTGCATGTTCTGTTCGGGGAAGATTGTTCTGACTACAGACAGTTGATTGTGTAGAAGCCCCTGCTGTTACAGGCACAAATAAGGTCTTGCAGAAGTTCTGCAGAAAAGGACCCAGGGGTTACAGTGGACGAGAAGCTGGATATGAGTCGACAGTGTGCCCTTGTTGCCAAGAAGGCTAACAGCATTTTGGGCTGTATAAGTAGGAGCATTGCCAGCAGATCAAGGGACGTGATCATTCCCCTCTATTCAGCATTGGTGAGGCCTCATTTGGAGTACTGTGTCCAGTTTTGGGCCCCACACTACAAGAAGGATGTGGAAAAATTGGAAAGAGTCCAGTGGAGGGCAACAAAAATGATTAGGGGGCTCGAGCACATGACTTATGAGGAGAAGCTGAGGGAACTAGGATTATTTAGTCTGCAGACGAGTAGAATGAGGTGGGATTTGATAGCTGCTTTCAACTACCTGAAAGGGGGTTCCAAAGAGGATGGAACTAGACTGTTCTCAGTGGTACCAGGTGACAGAACAAGGAGTAATGGTCTCAAGTTGCAGTGGGGGAGGTTTAAGTTGGATATTAGGAAAAGCTTTTTCACGAGGAAGGTGGTGAAGCACTGGAATGGGTTACCTAGGGAGGTGGTGGAATCTCCTTCCTTAGAGGTTTTTAAGGTCAGGCTTGACAAAGCCCTGACTGGGATGATTTAGTTGGGGATTGGTCCTGCTTTGAGCAGGGGGTTGGACTAGATGACCTCCTGAGGTCCCTTCCAACCCTGATATTCTACGATTCTATTGCGTGTTTAAATGTGAGTCATATGACATGGGTCATAGGAGTTATAACATGCTCTTCATCCCTCTTCAGTGCAGAGGCAAGGACTTATTTGTGGACTTTGTCTTCATTACTTCTTGTTAGGCATTTCTTTCTCTCATAGCTTTTTTGTATTCATAATATGAAGCTATGCAGTCCAAACTACGGGCATGCAATCTATGGCTATTGGAGCACAACCTTCAGTGTGAGACTGAGTTGGTCAGCAAATTGGAACTGAAATTACAGAAAGCTATTATAATCACAATTTGACAATTAAGAAGATGAAAACATTTCATGTTAGTATATTGCAAAATGTTGACATCTGCCAAATACTAAATAGCTTAATGATTTCTAAACAAATGCCCATGCAAAACCAATAAACTTTCAATACATTGTTGATTGGTAGCTTTGACCAACAAATACCACATTAATGTGCTGAAATTAACTTCTACAGTAAAAACTGTAGTTATGTGGCAGTGTTTCTGGAACTTTGGGGGGGGGGAGGAAGACTCATTCGGGTACTATCATTCAACCTTGCCTACAGTTTTATGGCACCACTTGACAGCTCCATATCATATCTCATCTAAATGTACATAAAATAAACTTTCAAATGATATGATGTGTGTGCGTATATGGGTGGGTACATTAAACTTCAAATGCATGGCCCTTTTTGGAGAATTGCCACATACCTACGAGAACTTCAGATCCACAGCACAGACATCTACTATTTGAGTTAAAAAGTTAATGTGGTGGCAATAGATGGTTATCCTCAGTGTGGATCAGCCACTACAGTGGAACATAGCACATGCTATGCTAGTGGTTACATAACCAAGAAAACCTACCATTTTCTGCATTATGTTATGCTCTCCTGTTCATATACTGTCACTGACCCACAGGGTTAGATCTAGCTCTATTGATCCAGGGATGAGGAATCAGCGATCCCTATTTTCTGGGCTGTGTTATGCAGGAGGGCCATGTACATGATCACAATGGCCCCTCTTGGCTCTCAAAACTAAGGGGGTGCTATTTATTATTTGTATTATCACAGTGCCTATGAGCCATCATCATGGACCAGGAACCCACTCAGATTAATATATTATGATGCCAGAAGAAAACATTGTGGTTATCTAGTCTGACTTCCTGTATAACACAGGCCAGAGAACTTCCCTGTATTAATAATTCCTGTTTGAACTAGAGCAGGTCTTTTAGAAAAACATCTGAACATTCCCAGTGATGGAGATTCCACTACAAACCTTGGTAAATC
This sequence comes from Emys orbicularis, assembly GCF_028017835.1. Lineage (NCBI taxonomy): Eukaryota > Metazoa > Chordata > Testudines > Emydidae > Emys > Emys orbicularis. Next base: position 15,871,830 of record NC_088697.1, on the reverse strand, counting down.
GTTCCAATAGTTAATTACACTCATTGTTAAAACTTTGCACCTTATTTGTAATCTGAATTTGTCTAGCTTCAATGTCCAGACATTGGATCATGTTCTACCTTTTTCTGTTAGACTGAAGAGCCCTCTATGAAATTTCTGTTCTCCATGTAGGTACTTCTAGACTGTGATCCAGGCACCCCTTAACCTCCTCTTTGATAAGCCAAATAAATGGAACTCCTTGAGTCTTTCACTATAAAGCAGGTTTTCTAATCCTTCAATCATTCTTGTGGCTATTTTCTGAACTCTCGCCAATTTTTCAACATTCTTCAAGTGTGGACACCAGAACTGGACACAGGATTCCAGTAGTGGTTGCAACAGTGCCAAATGCAGAGGTAAAATAACCCCTTGACTCCTACTCAGGATTCTCCTGTTTATACATTCAAGTGTCGCATTAGCCCTTTATGCCACAACATCACACTGGGGGCTCATGTTCTGCTGATTATCCACTCTGACCCCCAAGTATTGTTCAGAGTCACTGCTTCCCAGGATAGAGTCCCCCATCATGTAAGTATGGTCTACATTCTTTGTTGCTAAATGTATGACTTTACATTTGGCTGAATTGAAATACATATTGTCTGCTTGTCTCAGTTTACCAAGCAGTCCAGATTGCTCTGCATTAGGGACCCAGCCTCTTCATTATTTACCATTCCCCTCAATCTTTATGTCATCAGCTGATATTTTTTCCTTCCAGATCATTGATAAAAAATGTTAAATAGCATAAGGTCAGGAACTGATGCCTGTGGGACCCCACTTAGAAATACAAGTGCTCAGTGATGATTCTCTGATTACAATTACATTTTGAGACCTATCAGTTAGTAGTGTTTTTTAATCCATTTAATGTGTGCCAAGTTGATTTTGTGTCATTCTAGTTTCTTAATCAAAATATTATGCCATATCAGTTTTCAATCCACCACAATATTATTATGAGGGACAGAGCCATAGTTTTTCTGTAGCGCTCAGCAAAAAAAGTTATATAAATCTGAAAATGTTCAAAGCGCTCATTTTTGGAGAGGGCCTATCTTTTGGGAACCCCTTGAACAAATAACCCTAAATTTATAGCGCAATGTATACCCCAGTCCCTCTTGTAGCATAACACATTTTATGACAAACCCCTAGGGAAGTGGATTTTTCAGCACTTCGAAAGTCAGCTCTTAAACAGAAAGTTCTTCTCAACCTTAACTATGGAAGTGGCAGCCTTCCATAATACTGCCTGCACCCAAGGCTAAAACTCCCAAAGGTATGGAGATGCCATCCATTATTTATAATTTTTAATTCTTTTTGGTTGGGGGAGACCTGCTCATTTGAGACATGAACGTTTTGGAGAATTCAGTGTAAGGCTCATCACTCATGAGTAATCATCACTCATGTGTAAGGCTGTTTTAGTCACAGGTATTTTTAGTAAAAGTCATGGACGGGTCATGGGCAATAAACAACAATTCATGGCCTGTGACCTGTCCATGACTTTTACTATATACCCTTAACTAAAACTTGAGTTGGGGGGACCACGGGTGCTCTGGGGAGGTGGGCAGCGGCGCACGGCCCGGAACCCCTGCTGGTGCTAGGAGGGGAGGCCAGGTGGCGGCGTGTGGCCCGGGACCCCTGCTGGTCCTGGAGGGGTTGGGGAGGGTTGGTGGGGCTGGTGGGCTCCCTATCTGGCTCTGACCAGCATGTCTCTGCAGCTCATGGGGGAGGGGCGGCCAGGGGGGCTCCGTGCACTGCTCCCACCACAATGCCGGCTCCCAAAGCCAATGGGAGCTGCAGGGGCGGCACCTGCGGGCATGGGCAGCACGCGGAGCCCCTCTGGCCGCTCCACCTAGGAGCTGCATGGACATGTCAGTGGGAGCTGGGGAGTGCCCCCCCCCAGGTAAGCACCGCCACACACCCCAACCCCCTGCCCCAGCCCTGAGGCCCCTCCCACACACCCAAACTGCTGCTGCTGGCCACTGCAGAAGTCACGGAGGTCATGGAAAGTCACCAAATCCGTGACTTCCATTACCTCTGTGACAGACACGCAGCCTTACTCATGTGTTCTCCAGAAAAGCTACCTGATGGATAGGAGGCTGTGAAAGATCTGGTGAGATCGACTTTCTTTATGTCTCTAACAACATGGGCTGGGGTGGTAAAAATCACTGGGACTTGAAACTATTCAAATACAAAGCGTAAGACCCAGGATCAAACTTCCTGAAGAGCCGCAGGTTCCCAGGAGTAATAATGCTGCCTCTGCATTTACAGGGTAACATAGAGGGCACAAACTATCCTCTTGCTTTGTTTGATATAGAAAAGCACCCAGGGAATGAATAAGAGCTCGAAGGAGCCCTCCCCTTTTCTCTCCCCATCCGATCCCAGTGCAGACTCTGTTACTCCCAGACAGCGAGACCTCTCCCCTTTTGACCCTAGCTTTTTAGAGCAGAGTAGCTAATTTTGTTGACCCTGCCACAGTCCCAGGTAAATTCCGTGTAGGTATTTCTTGCTGTTGCAAATGAATTCCAGTTAGTCTCTTCCCCTGGCATGCTCTGACCTGGGGAAAATCATATACCTTCTAGTGTTACACAGGTGAGACCCTGCATTTCAGTTTCAACATTTCACACTGCGCCAGTTGAAACCAGATAGCACCTGATCAGCCTTTGAGCCCTTTGAACTTGCACTCACCCTCTTTTCACATTAATGCATTTATTTCTTATTTTACAAAGCTTAATAAAACTCTTGGAAGTGCATTTTTCACTACTGCAGTCTCCCTGGTCCTTACCTTGTCCTCAGCTCTTTGAGCCTGGATGAGGAAGAAAAAATAAAATAAAAATCTAGGTTCTTTTTAATGCATAAAGGGAATTGCTGGCTCAGATCACAGAGCGAAACTGATCAGATGTGTGAAATACAAGTATGCTGGGAATATTGTGGCAGTGACAGAGCCCTGGACAAGCACCTCCTGATGCTATTCCTGTACTGCCTGGGTAATTTATTCTGCCTAGGCCCTGCAATACATCACAATCTTTGCCTGAGGGAATCATTTATACCTGACACTGGGCTGCCATAGTGATGTTTAATTCATACAGGAGACGTGTTTTGATGAAGAACCTTAAAAAAAAAAAAAGAAAGAAAGAAAGAAAGAAAGAAAGAAAGAAAGAAAGAAAGAAAGAAAGAAAGAAAGAAAGAAAAGAAAAGGCTTTAAGTTGATGTTGAGATTTCAGCTAGTTTCCTGCAACCTCATTAAAACTCTTCTCTTTCTGCTTCCCAAGAATATATATAGTGCCCCCATCCACCTGGTTACCTCCGTTAGCGCCAAGCTCCTTATGGGTTTTGATGGACAGGCCTGGGTTCTTCTGGATCCTGCCATCCACTCAACAGAATGTAACTTCTTTTTCTTCCCATATGAATGTATTTGGCAGTGCCTCCACCTGCCTTGCTCCTTCCTGGCAGGGTCACCAGGGCAGCTTGGGAGGAAAATTCTAATCACAGGGTAACCCCCACTGACTTGCAGATAGTTGCAGACTACCAAGCAATAACACAAACACATTACAATGTATGTAAGAGTAATTCTATTAAACAGAAGGTAAATATAACATAACAAGGTAAAACATATTCTCAGGGTCACCGGTGTCCATGCTGATAATACCTGTGAATTTCCCCAGTCATGTGACCTGATATAGCAAACGTACAGTTAGTGTCCCATTGGTACGTGTACTTCATAGGCGCCCTTGATGACTGTGACCACGAGATCATTGGTGCAGCAGCTAGCAATGTGGCTGACTGGGTTCAATACAGCCCAAAGGACTCTCACGTGGTGGGGTGGTACGTCCCTCTGCAGATTGAATAGACAGCAGGTGATACAATCCCCAAATCTTTCCCCCCGGGCTTGAGGACACAGTTCGGGAGTAGGCGTCTTCCAGACAATTTCCCTGCCTAGCTAACTGAAGGATGGTGCACTCACAACTCCACGACGGATCCGCAGGTTCGGAGATGGCTCTGGACCATCTCATCAGAGGGGCTGATGAGCGCTGCTGGCAGGCGTCTTCTCCATGCAGGAGTCAGGCTGCTTCTGGTGCCAGGATTTCCCCTCCCCACTAAGCTAAGGGGTGCAGGGCTCACGGTGCAGGTTACAATAACTCTACTAAACTCCAAACTGTAGTCTCCTGCCCCAGTGCTCAGACACACTCCCAGCAGGCGGCAGCCCTGGACGAGCCCGGGAGCAGAGCTGGCCATGTGGTGACTGATCTCACCTAGGGGGCTGGGGGGCTAACTCAGCCGGGCTGGGGGAAGTTTTCCCAATAAAACTCTACAAGCTGGGTGTTGCCTTGGAACAGGAAAGGCTCAAGCTGAGGGATTTTGCTTTCAGGTCCCCAGAGGCCAGTTCTCAGGGGGAACCCTGCATGCAGGCCTGGGACTCACCAGTCATCCCCATCCCTGACAGGCCATCCTGCCCTTACCCTGGCTGGCTGCAGACTACTCCCCAAAATGGCTTCTCCCCCCTTCAGGGCTCCCTGGGAAGGGCATCTCACTCCCTATTGGTCAGGCTAGCTCTTCTTCCTTGGCTTTCCCTTGTCAATCATTTTCTCTGAGCAGGCTCCTGCAATCCTTCCTCAAACCAACAGGGCTCTTGTTGTTCTACATAGTGGCTCTCCTCTCTCCCTCTGGGTTGCCAAGCAGACTCCAAGTCTGTCCTTGGCCCCCTTCCTTCTCTACCAGGGACAACGTGCCTCTCGCTGAACTACCATCACTCAGAACCCCAGGAATCTCCTTGGGGGTTACATATTTATACACACACGGCTTTCTGTTTAAAAACATGTTTCTCTGCTGTTCTGGGAATAATTTGATTGAGACTCACATGTTTAAAATTCATTAATAGATTAAGGGTTTTCATCTCAAGCAGCAAATGGTTGTTCAGAGAAAAGGTAGTTACTGCTACTACTGCCTAAGGCTAACTGTATTCTGTGTCTGATGTGGGCAATGCAGACAGCATTTGGGCCTGTAGGGAACATATTTGAATGATACTTTGCGTTGGCACTTAGGGTCAGTCGTGCCAAATTGTAATATTTTTTTCAGTAGGAAAGTTTGATCAGGGTTGCCTGCCAGATTCATTGTAGTTGCAGTCCGGCAAGACCAGAGCCGCCTGTAATGAGCTGCCAGAGGAATTCATTTGCAGTACCCAATACCCTAGAACTCTGCTACATATTCTTAAATTGCCATGTACTGGCACCTTAGCTGTTACTAACTATTTACATATATACAGACATAGCACATTCTGTTACCAACACCTCCATATTCTAATTAGACTTTGAACAACCCCAGTTTTCAGCAGCCAGTACAGCTGTATCACTGCTGAGCATTCAGGGTAGACAAAGGCAAGCTGGAGTTTGCATTGATTGAGCTAATCAAGATTGAAAACTGGGGCAAATAGGGATTAACAGTGGTATAGCTGCACCTACCACTGGCCCCCCCGTTGCTGAATTGAGATTATCCCCAAGTGCAGACAAGGACTCTGACACAGCTCAATCACTTCGATGTGAACTTAATGACAACAACAGGTGCAAGCAAGAGTGATGAAGTAGTTACTATTTACCACATCACCTCCAGTAAAGAAACACTAAAATCTCTTTTTTTCCATTTGCCAATCCTCCATCTTCATTGAGAAATGGAGTATTTTACGCCAGGTTACAGAAGAAAGACTTTAATAAAATTCATCTTAAGCCATTTTGCTTTTACCTCTGTGAATGGCAGAAAGCTCTGTAGCCCAGCAAAGTCACCATGAAATCAAGCAGCCATTGTGTGTTTTGTCACCATGGCAACACAATTTTACCTGCACTGTTATTTAAGCTTTTCTTTCTCCTTTCCTGCCCTGTAGGTTAACCTGGACCTGACCTCCCTCCTTGACAATGAAGATAAAAAGTCAAAGAACAAACGGGGGGTCCTACCGAAGCACGCTACCAATATAATGCGTTCCTGGCTCTTCCAGCATCTTATGGTGAGAGAAGTCAACAAGCGTGTAAGAGATTTTAAGCAGGGACAGGTTTTAAGGGTACTCATCTTACACTGCCTCTTCATGAGCGAATAGTTAATATATGCTAATGCTTTGATAAAATGTCGTACAAAAATCTTCAGGAGGGTCAGTCAGAAGATACTGATTAAAAACTGTATTGTCTTTAACAAAGAGGAAGAATGGTGTTATGTATGAATTTAAACCTTAAGGATGTAAATGAAGGAATTTTAAAGAAATCTAATTAATGTTACACCACTTATGCCATTTGTTTATATTTTGCATTTCTCTCAGCCTGGAGCATTCATTTGCACAACCTTTCCGTATTTGGGATGGAAATGCTACACAGGCACATTTATTTCTTTAAAAACAAACCTTGAAACTTTTCTATTGGGCTTACGTTTTGCAAAACTTGCTTCCACAAAACCTAAATTTTGGGTCAGTTTGACCTGTCATGTGCTCCTTTAAAAGGTCTTGCATGACAAAGATGAATATTTATTAACAAGGAAAATTAAGTGCAAAAGACAGCACCAATGCACCATTATGGCTACACAGCAAAAATCACAAAATCAGGAAATGCACAGGCAGTGTGGCAGTGCACACTAGAGGGGTGTGATTTCTCAAGTGCACCAAAGTGTTATGCACTAACTGGCCTGTGTTGACCCTGCTGGTGCAAACTAAAAGTTCCAGTTAGTGCTCAACATCTTGATTCGCTTTGGAAATCATAACCCTCTAGTGTGCATTGCTGCACTGTGTAGACAAGCCCCCAGTGCTGATGTACATCCTGTGGATTTTAGGTGTACATTTTATAACATAAGGAAAAGTATATTAAGATATACAATTAACAAAATAAATAGAGAAAACCACACAACTGTGCTTAACACAGGGCCCGATTATCCCTACAGGGGAAGATATAGACGAATGAGCTAAGAGGGAAGAAAACTCCATGTAGCTACCCTTTTAGCAAACTGGCTGCATAGTGTTCACTAAATCTTGTGGATCCCTTGGGGCCCACCTGAACCATGGCTGATTAAGTGGAGGACAGGGTCATTAGTGTGGAGATCTTGTAGCTCCACAAAGGCTGTGGCTCTCCAGTGAAGCCACACTTCCCCCTGCTTTTATACCCTGGAAAGAAGTATTCTCCACCATGGAGAGGACCCACAGAAAGACTCCCAGTGATGATAGTAGGCTTTGGATCAGTTCCTATATGCCTGCCAAGTTTCCAGCTCCAGCATATCTTTGTGCTAAAAGGTGTGGTTGAGTGTTTTGAAAACAAGAAAGGCCATTTTCTTACATATTAGGAGACAGATAGGAAAATAAGGTACAGTTTATTATTTTGAGTTTCAGAGCAACTTAGCTTTTTACTATAAGCTCTGAGGGGTAGGGACAGGCTGCACGACCCATTACCCCCTCCTCTGGGTCCTTCACTGGCTGCCTATCGAACCTTTGTGCATTTGCTGTGTCAGCAACCTGGGGTATGGTTTCAGTGTGGAGGTTTGTTTACCTAAATGCTGTAAAAGTACCTTCATTTATGGTTCCTGATGTCCCAAGCAGGTTGCCTGTAACCATGGCAATCAGCTAAGATGTGAAAGTTCTCCATTGTGCAGAACACAGAAGGAGTGGCAGCTGATTATATCAGTGTACACATAGTGGGAATGCAGTCCCAAATCCCAGAAGACATAGTTACCCATAACTATCAAAGTAAATCAGAAGTATATGGGAATAAAAACATCGCTGACATGGATGAGAATGTTTACAAACAGCTCTATGTATCATAATACGACATCACTTTTAGCATACCGCTGCCTGCCTGCCAGCTCGGATGATGACAGTGGTGCACCTGTTGTTGCAGGCGGAACTAGACTGGGCAAATATCAGGAAAAAATTATTCCTGAATAGTTGGTTGATTCTAGAATGCCAAATTTGCAATGCATTTGCCACGCATTACAATGACTTATTTGACCATCTGCATACATCACAATCTGCCCCATGCCTTATTAATGATGAGATCACAGGGTAGCCTCTCTTAGGGTAATTTACACAATTCCTAAGACATCTAGATATTGTTTGCACCCTTTTTGTTAAGAATGCTCTGTGCACCTGCTAGCTAGAGCAAGTAGGGAATCTGGCTGCATCAGATATAGATATCAGAAAACTAAGCACCTATATACAGTGGTGATGGGAACATTGGAAACCCAATGCTGGGATGAAAGTATTGGTAGGTAATGGAAACCGAAATAAGGATCTGTCCCACACATACACCATCCCTATATATGTATTATCTTCTATCTGCTCATCACCATGGTAACTTTTCAGAGCTCTTAGTGGCAGATTTTCAAAGGGATTTAGGCACATAACGATGCAGATAGGTGCCTACTGGGATTTTCAAACACTTTGGTGCCTATGAAAATCCCACTAGATGCCCATCTGCATATTTGGGTGCCTAAATACCTAAATACCTCTGGAAATCTGACTCTTGGTTCATAATTTGACAAGACTGTATGGCCACTTCACATTCTTGCCCTGGCAGAGAACAGCTATTTTTCACTAGATTTCACTAGATTAAGAATGTTTTCTTTCTGTTGCCTCTGCCACGCAGGCATTACAAAGGGCTGCACATCATGGATCATAAAATACCATATGCAAGGTAACATTAGAGGCAACAGAAAAGAGTGGGACCTTGAACAAAGTCCTACATTTCTTTGTTAATTAAACTGTTCAAAAGAGATAGAGAGATGCTGAAGTGTTGGGCTGCATTCTGAACTTGCATACCTCCAGTAATTGCTGGTGGGTAGGCAGCACAAGGACCTGCATAATTGCTTTATGTGACATGGGTGTCCCAGGACTTTGTGTCCCCAGGAGAAAATCCCATAGCAGTTCTCCAGATCAAAATCCAGAACCACCAGAAGATTATGCAGTTTGAGCTGAGTATTTTGCAGCACTTTGGGGCCTCCCCTGGCTCTCCCTCCACAACTCAAGCATTTCCTGGGCAGAGCAGGAGGTATGGCTCAACTCCAGGTTTTGCTGGCTGTAATGTCTAGGAAGATCTAGGGGGTGGGGAGATGGACCTGGCCCTTGGCAAAACCCTCTTCCTGCGTGGTAGTACACCAACTTCAGAAATACTGGTTCCTTCATTCCAGTCAAGTATAATGACCTTGTGGATATGGTCGATAAAGAGAACACCGATGTCCCATCCTCAAATCGACTCTGTGACTGCCCTGTAGACCTCCAGCCAGAGGAAAAGATCCCATTTGGGCATATTTACCCTTTATCGGAACCCAAGCTCAAAAGCCTTTGAGATTACCTGGATGAGAATCTGGCTAAAAACTTTGTCCAACCCTCCAAATCCCGTGCAAGGGCCCCTATCCTGTTCATTGAAAAGGAGGACATATCTGTGTTGATTATCAGGCCTTGGAACACTATTACCATCAAGAACCAATATCCTCTCCTATTGATCAGTGGGCTTCTAGAATGGGTTAGTGTGGCAAAGTTCTTCACCAAGCTCAACCTGCATCCATGAGGGTGACAATGAGGGTGGAAGGGGGTAGGAGGAACAATAACAGAAAATGTGGAAATAGCAGAGATGCTTAATGACTTCTTTGTTTCAGTTTTCACCAAGAGGGTTGGTAGTGATTGGACGTCTAACATAGTGAATGCCAGTGCAAATGAGGTAGGATCAGAGGCTAAAATAGGGAAATAACAAGTAAAAATTATTTAGAAAATTTAGCTGTCTTCAAGTCACCAGGGCCTGATGAAATGCATCCTAGAATACTCAGGGAGCTGACTGAGGCAATATCTGAGCCATTAGCGATTATCTATGAAAAGTCATGGAAGACGGGAGAGATTCCAGAACTCTGGAAAAGGGCAAATAGTGCCAATCTATAAAAAGGAAAACAAGGACAACCCAGTCAGCTTAACTTCTGTACCCAGAAAGATAATGGAGCAAATAATTAAGCAACAAAAATAAGCAGTTTGCAAACATCTAGACGATAATAAGGTGATAAGTAACAGTCAGCATGGATTTGTCAAAAACAAATCTTTAAAAAAGGGAAGGAGGAGAATCCGGGGAACTCACCTCAGTCCCTGGAAAAATCATGGAGCAGGTCTTCAAATACTCCATTTTGAAGTACTTGGAGGAGAGGAAGGTGATGAGGAACAGTCAAGTGGATTCACCAAGGGCAAGTCATGTCTGACCAACCTGATTTCCTTCTATGATGAGATAACTGGCTCTGTGGATATGGGGAAAGCGGTGGATGTGATATACCTTGACTTTAGCAAACCTTTTGATATGGTCTCCCACACTATTCTTGCCAGCAAGTTAAAGAAGTATGGATTGGATGAATGCACTATAAGGTGGCTAGAAAGCTGGGTAGATCCTCAGGCTCAACGGGTAGTGATCAATGGCTCGATGTCTAGTTGGCATCGGAATGCCTCAATGGTTGGTCCTGGAGCCATTTTTATTCAACATCTTCATTAATGATCTGGATGATGGGATGGATTGCACCCTCAGCAAGTTCACGGATGACACTAAGCTGGGGGGAGAGTTAGATATGCTGGAGGATAGGGATAGGGTCCAGAGTGACCTAGACAAATTGGAGGATTGGGCCAAAAGAAATCTGATGATGTTCAACAAGGACAAGTGCAGAGTCCTGCGCTTAGGATGGAAGAATCCCATGCACTGCTACAGGCTGGGGATCGACTGGGGATTACAGTGGACGAGAAGCTGGATATGAGTCAACAGTGTGCCCTTGTTGCCAAGAAGGCTAACGGCATATTGGGCTGCATTAGTAGGAGCATTGCCAGCAGATCAAGGGAAGTGATTATTCCATTCAGCACTGGTGAGGCCACATCTGGAGTACTGCATCCAGTTTTGGGGCCCCCACTACAGAAAGGATGTGGACAAATTGGAGAGAGTCCAGTGGAGGGCAACAAAAATGATTAGGGGGCTGGGGCACATGACTTACAAGGAGAGGCTGAGGGAACTGGTCTTATTTAGTCTGCAGAAGAGACGAGTGAGGGGGAGATTTGATAGCTGCCTTCAACTACCTGAACGGGGGTTCCAAGGAGGATGAAGCTTGGCTGTTCTCAGTGGTTGCAGATGATAACAAGAAGCAATGGTCTCAAGTTGCAGTGGGGGAGGTCTAGGTTGGATATTAGGAAAAACTATTTCACTAGGAGAATGGTGAAGCACTGGAATGGGTTATTTAGGGAGGTGGTGGAATCTCCATCCTTAGAGGTTTTTAAGGCCCAGCTTGACAAAGCCCTGGCTGGGATGATTTAGTTGGTGTTGGTCCTGCTTTGAGCAGGGGGTTGGACTAGATGACCTCCTGTGGTCTCTTCCAAATATAATCTTCTATGATTCTCTGTATGTCTACACTTGGAGCTAGAGGTGTGACTAATGTGCTAAAAACAGTAGTGTAGTCAGTGCAGTGGCACTGGCTAGCCATGCTGAGTATATACTCGTGGGTTTGTACTCAGGGTGGGTAGGTCATGCTGCCACTCCCCATGCTTCCCCAGTGACGCTACTCTTTTTAGCACACTAGCTTGATGAGTGCAAGCATGAGTGGGTCTACGTGAACTGGGACTGGAAAGTGTGAAAGTCCCATGATTTGGGACTTCTGAAACTACACTGGACTAGAAAATGTTCTACAGGGAGAAATCCTGCATTGGTAGAGCTATGGACTGGAACGTCTAATAGGACTATTCTGACTTGAATTTATCATTCCATGATCCTGTGTGGGCTCTGCTGTACACTGGATATTTTCTTGAAGCTAGGATTTTTGGGTTATCCATTCCCTGCAGTTGGCTTCTGGTGCAAAAAAATTAAAAAGCACTTGGCACCATGTTGCACACCAATTAATACAGATTTAGGCAATTAGCACTATTAGAAAGGGACTCTAGGGCATTCCATGCAGCTTGTCCTAATTATCCCTGAAGCTTTGGGTTTCTAAATTATGTATTTTCTAATCTAATAGTTTTTGGTGCTCAAATATTTCCTTTCCCCCCCCCTTAGTTTAGAAGTTAATCTGGTAGCCATCATCAGGATACCGTGGTCATCATAATTCATTTCAGTACCTCAGCTCACTGGACAGATGGTACAAAGTGCCAATTTAGGAAAATGTTTCAAAAGAAATGTGGATGCAGATATAAAAATCTCCTGGAGACAGAGTGTTCTCTGGAAATTATGTACTATATTTCATACCAAATGCTAGTGTTAATGCAATTTTGGGAATGGGAAACGAAGTACTCCAAAGTAGGAAGTCATCATTTAAATATGACAGTTTCAAAGATTGAAATGCTCCTAGAGATTGAGGCAATTCCAGACATTAGGGATGGCTCTGTATTCTAAACCACAGAAGACTTGAATTAATTTTAAAAATGGAACAATTTCAATTTACCAATTTAAAACATTAATGACATTAAAACTACTGAACTGATTTTCTTCAAACTTGGATTGTTTTTTAAATCTCATTGAGACTTAAAATGCAGTCAAATCTCAATGTATGGTAATATAATTTACTATATGTAATGGTTTATAACAATATCCATTTTGTATTATATTATAAATTGTGTTTACTGACAAATTGTGTATAATGAGCTAAAGACAGAATATACTTTAAAGAATTAAATGTGTAGAGCTAAAATTGAGCTTTCAATTTTAACTCTATTGAATACAGAAGAACTCTTAACTTAATTCTTCCTTTTCTTTTTCTTTCTTTAAATGAAAACACCAAAGAAACTGCATACAAATTAACTATAAATGCTGTGGAGGCTGAAAAATTATTATTTGGCTTGGTGCCTCATAAATCCATCTGCATTTGACTAAAGCTCTCAGTGCCTAGGAAAATATACTTCATTTGTCCATTTGTTTTAAAAGGAGCAGAGCTAAGAAATTTAAACCAATTTGTTACCTGGTTAAACAGGAGTTACATAAGACATGGGCCTGAAAGGGACCTCCTGGGTCATCTGCTTCACTATCATAGGCAACCTCTTTTTATAACCCTGTTCATAGACTTATAAAGCTCCATTTTAAAGCCTCTTATTTTTCTCGCCCCAATGGCTCCTATTGGGACACTGTTCCAGAACTGCACTCCTCTGATAGTTAGAAACCTGCTTCTAATTTCTAGCCTACCTTCTTGGCACTAACTCAAAGCACACATACGAAGGAGGAATTTATGTTAATACTGTCCCTATTAATCATCAGTCATCATGAAAACAAAAGAACGGCCATACTGGTTCAGACCAGTGGTCCATCTAGCCCAGTATCCTGTCTTCCAACAGTGGCTGGTGCCAGATGCTTCAGAGGGAGTGAACAGAACAGGGCAATATATTCAGTGATCCATCCCCTGTTCTCTAGTTATGGTTTCTAGCAGTCAGAGGCTTAGAGACACCCAGAGCATGGGATTGCGTCCTGACTATCTTGGCTAATAGCCATTGATGGACCTATCCTCCATGAACTTATGTAACTCTTTTTTGAACCCAGTTATACTTTTGGTCTTCACAACATCCCCTGGCAATGAGTTGCACAGGTTGACTGTGCATTGCGTGAAGAAATACTTCTTTATGTTTGTTTTAAACATGCTCCCTATTAATTTCCTTCGGTGACTCTTGCTTGTGTCACATAACTCCTTGTGTTATGTGAATGACTAAATTATACTTCCTTATTCACTTTCTCCACACCAGTCATACTTTTATAGACCTCTGTCATATCCCCCCTCACTCGTTGTAATAATATACCATCCTACAGCACACTCTGGGTGTGATCCATATGTGACCATCCACACCTAAACTTCAGAGTTAAATGCCTAAGTCCCCAGGCATTTACAAGGTGGGGTCTCGAACCACTGGACTACAGAGTAATTCACTCTCTTTCTTGCATTCTCTTTCTCTCTCTGGCCCAACGATTGTTCTACTGTGGATAAATACCCAAAGAATCACTGGGCTTGAGAGAGAGTGAGAGAAAACAAGAGCAAGAGTGACTCTGTAGTCCATGGTTAGGGCACTGCCCTAGGTGCTGGGTAACCCTGGGTGCAGCCCCCTGCTCCAATTGCTCTTTCATTACTTGTACTCCAGCTTCAACAGGAGATATTAAGGAAGCCCATCTCAGAGTGTCCCACAGCTCAGTGGTTAGCAAACCCTCCTCTGGTATGGGATACCTCTATTCAAATCTTTTCTCCCCATGTAGCAGAAAAATGGAAATGTTAGGTCAACTTACTGCAGTAATAATTACTGTGGTGGCTGATGTCAACACTACTCTCCTTCTGTTGGTGGTGCATGTCCTCACCAGCGGCTCTTCCACCAACTGAAGAGGGGTAGTGTGGGGTTGTTCAGCTCTGTGCAGCTCCCCATTGGGAACCTAGCTGCCTCCTGGGGGACAGCCATCCGGACTTCTCAGCTCCCTGAGTGGAGCATGGCAGCTCGACTTGGAGCGGGAAGTGGGAAGCCAGAGCAGCGGGCAGCAGCCCGGCTTGGAGCAGGAAGCCCACATGCACAGCCCGGCTCAGAGTGGGGAGCCTCCAGGCAGCAGCTGGACTGAGAGAGGGGAGCTGGAACTCAGGGGGCAGCCAGATTTCGAGCAGGTAGCAGGGTGGGTGCCCGGGGGCAGCCAGGCTCTAGCTGCCCGGCTTGCTTGTCAATTTCATGGCTCCAGCATGGACACTGCATTGCCCTAACTACATCGACATAAGCCCTATACCTCTTGTGGAGGTGGAGTTATTATGTCAGTGTAGTAGGGCACTTACATTGGTGGGTCAAGGCTGTAGTGTGGACACTGACATAATTAGATCGACATAAGCTGCCTTAGTAGGGTTGCCAACTCTCCAGGATTGGCCTGGAGTCTCCAGGAATTAAAGATGAATTTTTAATGAAAGATTGCCACGTGATTAAATCTCCAGGAATACGTCCAACCAAAATTGTCCTTACATCAATCTAACTGTGTAGTGTAGAGCAGACCAGAGTCTCCCACATCCTGGCAAATGCCATAATCACTGGGCTAAAAGTTAGGTGTGACTTTCTAGGCTCCTAAAAGTTATATGTTGTGGTTGCATCACAACACTTAAGTCCCTTTGCAAATCTAGCCTTAGGTTGAGAATCTTTGACCGCTGTCAAATACTCCAATAGTCAACTAATGCATATGCAGGAGTAGCTCATTGCTATCAGAGGATGGCTTGATCCTTTCTTCCTTTTTTTTCACCGCAGTTTTGGGGGATTCCTAAGAGAAAGTTTATAAACACCTCTTACTGTTTTGACTATTTCCACCAATAGACTCTGTAGGTGCAGAATAAAGTAACATTTAAAATGTGTTACAGGCTTCATCTACAAAGGCAACCATAGCCTGTAGACTTCCCTATTCCTGTTCCTGCCTCCTCATCCATCCCTCCCC
Organism: Emys orbicularis; assembly: GCF_028017835.1. Classification (NCBI taxonomy): domain Eukaryota; kingdom Metazoa; phylum Chordata; order Testudines; family Emydidae; genus Emys; species Emys orbicularis. The sequence goes on along the minus strand of NC_088697.1, from coordinate 15,856,441 downwards.
CTTCTTACCTCTCTTCCTTTCTTTCCTGCCAAATCTCTCAAGTTTTAAAAAGCTGAACTGGGAGCCTTAACAACCCCCTGCCCAAACTTTAACTGAAATCATGCCAGGCTGCTGCTAGAGTTCTGCGTCTTGTGATGCTGCCACAGAAATGTATCCTTCCCTCAGCCCAGCTCTAGAAGTGGCTTGGTGCCATTTAAGCTAAAGTTTACACTAGAGACCTAAAATGGGCATTGATTTAAGGCTCCCAGGTTGGTTTCTTAAGAAATGGAGAGAGCAGAGAGGTTGACCAAAAAGGTTTTAATTGGTTTGCACAAATAACTGGACAAACATTTACAAATAACAAATAGATTTAAAAAAATCCTCCATGCTCACAGAAACAAAAGATCTAAATATGTAGGGTCAAAGAGGGATGTGATCCCTTTGAGTCAGTTCATTTTCACATCTTTTTAAATATTCTCAGACCAGGCTCCCCTTGCTAAATATCAAGGAGGTAATTTTGTATTATTATTCGTGTGTGGGTGGCTTATTGTTGTTCCAAAACCCTACATCTGAACACTCTGAACCAGATTTTGAATTTTGCCGCTCTATCTCGTTGTTTGATGCGGTAGGAGGGAACAAACCTTGGATTAACTTGTCTTACTTGATTCATAAGGCTGAAATTGGAACAACACAATCCTTTCAAAGTTGTTAGTTCAAAAGTTAAGGCTTCCTGGTGATAGTAAATGCTCTTATTGAGGCAGAGAGATCATCTGGAATAAGATCGGGGAAAACCAGAAAGTGTCTAGTGATGACTTTGCTGCTGGAATTAGTCGCATCTTCCTTTGAAATTTGCCTCATTGGGAAAAATCCCCTTTTAAAGGTGACTTACAAGTTTTTAAAAATGAACTAATTGTAAGGCTATGATGCACTGAATACCCCAGATAGGAGCAGCTTGGTACAGCAGTCAGCACATAGACTCAGGCAATCTTTCCCAATGTGGGGAGCGCTAGGCTACTTCTAGAGGCACTAAGCATAGGAGCGGAGCAATGAGAGTAGGGAAAATTGTTTGACATTAGATCCAACCTGCCTCCCCCCTCACTTCTAAAAATACAGACTTGAGAAACCACCTTCTCTTGCACTGGCCCTTGATGCAGCCAGCTTCACAAAAGCACTGCTGACTCAGGCATCAGCTTATTGAGTCAAAATTCTCTGCCCTGTGGCATGCGTCCCAGCTGCAAGAGCACCACAGAACCAGCAACCACACCTCACTGTCACCCCACGCAGGTGAATAGGATTAGAAAGAAAGAACAGAAATGAGTGAGAAAAAATGGACAGAAAAAAGTCATGGTGGCTGCTGTACTAGGTCACTATGCTTTAGTGTGTTTGTACTACAGAGATTCAGGAGCAGTTCACCATTATCAGTTGCCTTCTGCTGCTGTGCCCATGACTTCTTCCCAGCCAGTAGAAGTGTTGCCAATTTGTGCATTGAAGTCACCTATCATCAGCTTGATGTCATGGTTGGGCACATCATCCAATATTTGCTGCACTTGCTCCTAAAATGTATCCTTTTCACTGTCTCCTGCTTCATTTATTGGTGCATATACTTGAATTATTGAAAATATACATGTCCTGTTTGCAGTCTGGCTATTATTATTCTAGCGTTTACTGGCTCCCAAGCCAGCAAGATCTTCTCTATGTTGTTATCCAGCATAATTTCTACACCTCTTTTGTGCTTTCCTCCTCCTGAGTATAAGATGGACAGGGAGTGGCAAGACAGTGTCTGATGTCATGACAATCTTGTCTCACTGACGCTGAGTATGTTCAGGTGGTATTTGTTCGTTTCTTGTGTAACCTGTGCCAGCTTTGAAGCTTTCCTGTACTATACAAAGTATGTACATTGCACATGCCCACGCCTGTTACAGATTTGGTTGTCAGGATTCAATGCCTCGAGATCTCAGCTTCCACTAAGGTCGGTCATCTTTGGGTTTTTTGAGTTCCATCTGCACCAACTGTCCTCAGGTTTTGGTTTAACTGTACTGTTTCTGTTGCAATAAGGTTTTCCCTGAGTGGGTTGCAAACCCAGCTGCAGAACCCTCCTCTTTTATCCAGGCTAGGGACCAGCATGGTTGCTAACAGTGGCAGAGTTTGTCTCCTTTGCATCCCGGCAACATGTTACTAAACCATGCTATAGAGATCTGATGAGCAAGGTTTTTCACTGCATATGCTGCCATGAAAACTTCACATGATTTCACATCTGTCTCCTGTCGGGTATAAAATAATGTGAAGTTTTCACGGCAGTGCTGTGTAGTGAAAAACCCTCCTTACCTGACCCCTAATAACATGTGATAGTAACATGAAGCTGGAATGTAGCAGGACCTGCTAGTCTATGATGGCAATGGGGAAACTGGCATGAAGTTCCTGAGCATGTGTGGTAAGTGGCCTTCTTACTTGCTGCTCAGCTGGGCAATTAGGATATTACTCTACAATTAATTTTTTAAATTTGTACTGGGAAGGTCACTGTGTTATGCTCATACAAAGCACACGGGATCTTTATAGAGGAAGGTAAATACACACAGCGTTTATTGAGAATACCACCGTTAGCATATGCTTTTTAGACACACACACACACACACACACACACAGTCCTGCAGTGATGTTTATAGTTACCAGTCCAGAGTCTGGATCAATCTAGTGGCCAGCCAGATTGGTCGCAGAGGGGAGCGGGGTTCTATCGGTCGCGATCCGATGCTCCTGGAGTGTGGCAAGACGAACCCAAAGTCCTATGGCAAAGCACCCTGTTCTTATAGGTTTTCTTCTCTGTTGAAGCCTATGGATTTTGCTGTGTCACTTTGTGACAGGTTACTTCTTAATTGGTGTAAACATTCCAATACACCTCCGAGAGGGTCATCCTGTCCTTTGTTCCGATTTAATCAATTGTCCGTAGGGGTGCCAGCCTTTACCTCAGGGTCGTCAATCTGCCCTTCATTATGGATGCACGTTGATGATTCTTTGATGTTCTTTAAGTTTCTTCACTCCTCTTTCCTTGACTCTGGCTATAACAATGGCCTTCACACCTTATCTTTTCCTGATGCATACATTCCTCATTCACACAAACAGATTGAGAATACAAACAGTAGTATTTTATATTGAGCAAAAGGGCATTGCAGATTAAACCTTGCTAAGTTTTACAATCAATAACCAAGACAATTTACATTGAAACCCAGGCCTGCAATGTTCCTCTAATCTACTTAACATAGACACAATAGAGAATCCTGTCTCTTACTTCCTAATTTGTAATACATATAGGAAACCATAGTAGCTTTAGAACTTATTCTAAAACAAAAAGATGACCATAATTAGTCATAAGGATTGTTCTGGTCTGTCATTCCTTTCTGCTATTCAAAAAGGGTGGCTGACAAGATGAAATCAAATCATACATTAATTCTCACAGTACATTATAAAATCCAGCTCCTACAACTGTTAGACTCAAATTTTATGCTTACAGCCTATTCAGTCCCATTAGCTTCAGGACATTTTTTCCTCATATTCAGCCTAACTTTTCAGTTTCTTAATTTCATTTGATTATTGCTAAGGCTATGTTTTAGTCACGGGTATTTTTAGTGAAAGTCATGGACAGGTCACGGGGAGTGTAGCGAGGCGGTGGGATACCCCACAGCCCCGCGGAGGGACGAGCCTCCCCTAGCACCAACGTGGGCGGAGTCAGTGGATCCTGTGCCCACCCCCCAGAGGTCACGGCGCAGGACAGGAAGTATAAAAGCCCAACTGCAGAGCTCACTTGAAAGACAGCCGCCGGAGAGGCCAGATGCCTGTGGCCTAGCTCCGGGTTGGGAGATGCTGGCAGGCTGCGGCCGACCCGAGGACTGGCCGGGCCAGCCAAGCCTACCCCCGGCCAGCTACCCAGAGGAGCAGCCAAGCCTACCCCTTGCCAGCTACCCTGAGGAGCAGCCGAGCCTACCCTTCACCAGTTACCAGTTAACCTCCGAGGACACCGCCCTAACCCAGGTACCTTACGAGGGGGAGTCCGGAAGTAGACCGGGGGCAGCCGACCCTGGTCTGGCCGCAGCACTGCCAGAACCAATGTCAGTGTGTTGCGGTCAGGATCCCCACTGACACAGCAGCGGGTCTTCTGCCGCTGCTAGGGCCCCGGGCTGGGACGCAGTGGAGTGGGTGGGCCTGCGTCCCCCAGCCACCCCACTCACGGGTGGCAGTCTCCCCCTCGCACCAGACGCTCAGAACCAGAAGGGCCTGGGCTCATATTGAACTATTGGCTCAGCCCCTGCCTGAGGGCCTGAGCTCCTGACTGTTTGTTTGCTGCCCTGCCCTGAACCAGGGCCTGGGCCCATAGTGAACTATTGCGAGGCGGTGGGATACCCCACAGCCCTGTGGAGGGACGAGCCTCAGCCGAGCCCTCCTACAGGGAGTAAACAACAATTCATGGCCCATGACCTGTCCGTGACTTTTACTATATACCCCTAACTAAAACTTGGGCTGGGGGATCACGGGTGCTCTGGAAGGGTGGGCTGGGGGTGCAGTGGGTGCTGTGGGGGGTAACCCGGAACCCCCGCTGGTGCTGGAGAGGAGGCAGGCAGCAGCGTATGGCTCAGGACCCCAGTTGGTGCTGGTGGGGAGGCTGGGGGGCAGCGTACGGTGCTGGGAGGGAGGGACGGTTAACCGGATTGGTAGGCTCCCTATCCGGCTCTGACTGGCATGTCCCTGCAGCTCCTAGGGGGAGGGGTGGCCAGAGGGGCTCTGCACGCTGCTCCCGCCACAATGCCGGCGCCGCAGCTCCCATTGGCCAGGAACTGCAGCCAATGGGAGCTGCGGTGGTAGCGCCTGCGGCACAGGCAGCGCATGGAGCCCCTCTGGCCATTCTGCCTAGGAGCTTCAGGGACATGCCAGTGGGACCCGGGGAGCCCCCTCCACGTAAGCGCCGCCATGCACCCCAACACCCTGCCACAGCCCTGAGTCCCTCCCACACACCTTAACTGCTGCTGCTGGCACAGGGGCTGCCAGCACCAGCTGCTGCAGAAGTCACGGAGGTCATGGAAAGTCACGGAATCCATGACTTCCATGATCTCTGTGACAGACATGCAGCCGTAGTTATTGTCAATTATACACCATTGTTTCACCCCTAAATAATTCATTGAGTATGTTTTGCTTACTCCTACTTTACCATATATTGCCTGCAATCTGCTCATAAGCGCAGAACTCTGGCGCAATTTTATGGCCCTCATTCAGCAAGGCACTTAAGTGAGTTCCGAAATTTAAGTATGTGAACAGTCCAACTGACTTGCAGAATTGGGGCTGACGATAATAAATAGATAAGCAAGATGTTTATATAGCATGTTTTATTCAAAGATCCCAAAATGCTCAACAGTCACTCCTAACACATTATATAAGCCAAATCTTAAGCGCGTCACCCACGCTACAACATGGTGCATAAATCGCCTCACAAAAAGGTAGCTGCCTCTGATGAGAGCAGACTCCTAAACATGTAAAAGAAAAGTATACAGAAGAGAATGACATTACACGACTCCCTCTGTTACACTCCTTCTCTACAGTATTTTTGTAATAAATTTAGTCTTGTGTGAGCTCTGCATTTCCATTGTGTCAATGGTGCCTGTCAGTCAGAGCTTTTGGTTCTTGCTCTTCTTCCAGTCTCTCTTTAGCATTTTGAGATTCACATTCTATAGGACCATATTCAGTTATATCACCTTCAGGCCAATCAAAAGACAATCATTTTCCTTCCCAGTAATTACATGGTCACCGTGTTCAATTTCAGGTCCTTTTCCCTTCACAAACTTTTATCTTCCAATGGCCGGTCAATATTCTCCTTCATTACCTCTCTGTTTCTTCTACCCTAGCCATATCAAGTATGTCAATATATCATACAAATAACAGACGGCATCATTTAATCCATGGAACAGCTGAGCCATTCTTTTCTGAATCACTGCAGATACACTGGTTATGACATACAGGGACAGATTTTCAAGTGTTCAGCACACATAATTGGGGCCAGATTTTCAAGATGGTTTAGCTCTCATTTAGGCACCATTTATCAATATTATTTACCACTCCACCAATCTTTGTCATCTGCAAACTTTTTCAGCAATCATTTTTATAATTTCGTCCAGACCATTGATATTGAATAGCAGTGGTCTCAGAACCAATCCCTGCAGGACCCCACAAGCAGAGCTGGGCAAAATTTTCTGTACAAAATCTTTTTGCTGAAAAATGCAGATTTGGTAACACTGAAACCTTTTGAATTTGTGTCCGTTTAACCAAATTATTTTGATTAAAATAAAAAGAAACTAAAAAAAATTTGAAAAATTCAAAAAATTTTATCTGATGTTTTCAAAATGAAATGTTTCAAGTTTTGGTTCAAAGCAATTTTTTTGTTTCAAAAAGTTCTTTAATTTTATTTAAAAATCAATTAAAACATTCAAAATTGAACCATAATCATAGAATCTCAGGGTTGGAAGGGCCCTCAGGAGGTCATCTAGTCCAACCCCCTGCTCAAAGCAGGACTAATCCCCAGACAGATTTTTGCCCCAGATCCCTAAACGGCCCCCTCAAGGATTGAACTCAGAACCTTGGGTTTAGCAGGCCCATGCTCAAACCGCTGAGCTTGAATTAAATGTTTCATTTGAACCCAAACTGTTTTTTCCCAATTTTTTTTTTTTTAGAATTGCCAGAGAACTGAAAAGACTATTATTCACATAAACTTTGGCCACTCAAACACATTACTTTGATGATGATTCCTTTAACCAAATGTCATGTTACACTAAGTCAAAAGGCTTCCTGATGGCTATGTCTATTACACCATCACAGTTATTGTTATCAGCCAAATGTATAAGCTCATCAGAGATTCACAGGTTCATATATTCATAGGTTTTAAAGCCAGAAAAGACCATTGCAACCAACCAGTCCAATCTCCTGAGTTATACAGGCCAGAGAATTTCACCCCCTAATTCCTGTGTCAATCCCATAACTACTGCAAGGGATAGAGCATATTTTTTAGAAAAATGTTAAGTCTTGATGTAAAGACCTCAAGTGGCAGAGATTCTACCACATCCCTTGCTCAGCTGGTCCAGCGGTTAATTACCCTCATCTGGTAGTGCACCTTATTGTTAGAATTGTTTACCTTGCCTTTCCAGCCATTGGAGCTCATAATGCCTTTGTCTGATATATTAGCATCCTCAGCAATTAGAAATCTTGTCCCTATTGTTGCCAGCCCAAAAGGGCCTGAGGAGGCAAACAGCGGGGTTCGTTGCCCGGTGTGCTTTGCACCAATGAAGACACCGAGGTGGAGAAACAAAGCAAATTTATTCGAGATCTCTGAATAGGCACTAGGAGACCACCATGTCTCAAATCAAGCGCAGCGCATACAAACACGTTTTCCCTTTTATATTCCAAGCAGTTTCTGTGCAAGCCTTTGTTCTGTTACTCCCTCTTACCCCTCCTACCCCTCCCTTCCAGACAACAGTTACAGCAGGTACACATTGTGCATGTTAGAAACTTTCCCAATCACATGCTTATCTTTGCTGCACAGGCCTTGCAAGGTCAGTCTTCCCCCGTCTTATCACTATGTTTCTGTTAGTGCGAGCAAAACAGCAGCTGTCTGCTAGAGAAAAGCTGACCAGTACATTTCTGCTTCAACATGTAAGCAGTTAGCATAGAAGTAGGTGAAAGTTCACAAAATGGAGTCACTGTGGTTCACTTAGACCCAGAGCAGAAGAGCTTCATCGGCACTTCTGGCCTTCCATTCTCCCGAGTTACCTGGTAGCTATGCCTAGTGACACCAACACTATGGAGGTGTGTATATACCATATAGACTGATAAGCTAAATCTTACACTGTAAGACAGGCAAGGTCTCAGATGGATGGCTCCAAACCTTGTATCAAAACCTGCAGCAAATCAGGATAACTCAGTCTCTTTTCAGGGGGTAAGTTTTGAAGGACCATCAGAAATGGGCCTCTTGGGTTAGCAGCTGGGAGCTCCCTACCCTGCAGCCCCCCGCTCCTTTGTTTATCTCCACATGGGATATCATGTTAAACTGAGGTAAATTAACCACCCAGGAAGTTTCTCCCACAAAGATAGAGCTTTTATATTACTCAAACCAGGAGTAGCTGAGCTTCTGTGGGGTGCAGATGTGGGGGGAGGTGGGAGGGGGAGGGAGGAGTGTCCAGTCTCACCCCCAACACCTGAGCTTCTGTGGGGTGCAGATGTGGGGGAGGGAAGTGTCCAGTCTCACCCACATTCTCTGGCTTGCCTGAGTCCTCCTCCAAACAGCTAACTCCTACAGGTATTTGCAACCCCTGACGTTTCTCCTGTAAGTGATCTTCCAGCTCCTTCAGTCTGTCTGCAGCTCATCTCTGGACTTGTCTACACAGCCCCATGGTGTAGATTACAGGGGTGTGAGTTGCAGCACACACTAAAGAGTTACATTGTTACTACCCCCTTTATATCCTGCTAGGGAGAACTAACAGGTACCTAGTACAATGTAATCTTTCAAACAGGACTACGTTAAAGCAAACTAGGTATCCTTTAGTTCCTGCTAGCAGGGTCTACTTGGGGCAGTTACAGCCAGGGGTGAAAGTAACTTAAAGGACTTACTGGTACGCCAGAGTCCTGAGTGGGGGCGTGGCCTCAACGGGAAGAGGCGTGGCCTTTAAATCAAGATTTAAAGGCACCGCTCTGGCTGCGTCTGGGAGCCCCGGGGCCTTTAAATCACCCCCGGAGCTACCAGCTGCAGAGGCAGCTGGGAGCCCCGGGGCTAAGGGGCGATTTAAAGGGCCTGGGGCTCTGGCTGCCGCTACCTCAGCGGAGCTCCAGGGCCTTTAAATTGCCGACGGAGCCCTGCCGCCGCTACCCAGGGGCTCTGGCAGCCGGGCTCAGGCGGCACTTTAAAGGGCCGGAGATCCCCGCAGCGGCACGAGCCCCAGGCTCCTTAAAGCGCCACCCGAGCCCGGCTGCCGGAGCCCCGGAGCTCAGGAGGCAATTTAAAGGGCCTGGGGCTCCAGCCGCGGCAGGGAGCCCCAGGCCCTTTAAAGCGCCAGCCTGGGGAAGCCAGTCTGGTCTGGAACGGCGTACCGGCTCTTGCCGGTATGCCAGATTGGCCCAGACCGGCTTACTTTCACCTCTGGTTACAGCACAATGCTTTGGTGAACTCTGCAATTCACCACCACCACCCCTTTGCTCCACAATGCAGGGCCATGTAGATAAGCCCTCTATTAGCAAGTTTCAAGTTGGCAAAAGCTTTCTGGGTGTTTTCTATTTCCTGGAAATCTTTCCTATGCGTGTTACTCAAGTTGCTGCTCTTCTCTTTATCTGCTTTGCTAGTCTGGGCTGGGTAATTTGTAGCTGGGTTTAAAATCAGTCTGGATACATTGTAGCTTCTCATTTAATAAAGTTTTCTTTCCAGCTAATTGCCTTCAGTTCCTTCTGAGAAGCTCCTGCCCCTGTTTTAGTTCCTTCTGCAAAGCCTCCAGGTCTTTCATTCAGAGAAACTTTTAGTTCCTGTTTTAGGTCTTGTTTTAATACCCTCTGGCAGCTTTTATTGACTCTTGGACAGCTTTGATTTCTGAAAGCACCTTCACTATATGATCAATCTTGGTTCAAGAGGAACACCAGCTCACAATTTTTCTCCTTGTAAAATATATTCCAGTCTCACATCAGTGTCACCCCTCTACCAAGAGGTGTCAGATTTCAGTGTCTTGCAGGTTGACTTCCCATTGAAGGAGAAATCAATGACATCGAGTCCATGTAATTCCTTAGTGTAACTTGTTTATTTATGCTATATACACCAGTCTTTGAATATAGGTGACTACACAACATCAGGCAACCTCTTCCTAAACACCAGTACCTGGCTCCTAGAAAGCAACTTTGTAACAAAAATTATCCCTAGGTAGAGATTAAGGCAGCAAGCAAAAGCTACTTGTAGCAGCTCCCCTAAAGAATGCTACATCGCAAAATAAATAAGAATACAGCATTTCTTGAAAGACTGAACAGTGCTTGTATACTAAGAAAAGGAGAGTTACAACTCTGTATAAGAGCGCCATCTGGTGACATCTGCAATATATATCCATAGACTATAAGGCCATAAGGGATCGTTATTATGGTCATCTTGTTTGATCTACTGCATAACACAGACATAAGACTATCCTGAATTAATTCCTGCTTGAACTAGAGCAGATCTTTTAGAAAAACATCCAATCTTGATTTAAGTATTTCCACTGATGGTGAACCCATTACAATTCATGTTAAATTGTTCCAATGGTTAATTACCCTCACTGTTAAAACTTTGCACCTTATTTGAAGTCTGAATTTGTCTAATGTCGGCCCTTGGATCTTGTTGTACTTTTTCTGCTAGATTCAAGAGCCCTTTATTATCAAATTTCTATTTTCCATGAAGATACTTATAGACTATGATCAAGTCACACCTTAATCTTCTCTTTATTAAGCTAAACAGATTGCGCTCCTGGAGTCTATGACTATAAGACATGTTTTCCAGTCCTTTAACCATTCTCGCAGCTCTTCTCTGAACCCTCTCAAGTTTATCATTCTCCTTGAATTCTGGACACCAGAACTGGACACGGTATTCTAGTAGCGATCTCACCAGTACCAAATACAGAGGGAATGTATCCTCCCTTCTCCTATTCAAGATTCCCCTGTTAATACATCCAAGGATTTCATTAGCCCTCTCTGAATCACTGATGCTGATTTTTAGCAAATCTTGGAATTTTGGGAAGATTCCAAAGGAATGGAAAAAACGTAATGTTGTGCCCATATTTTAAAATTGCAGTCTAATTAGCCTGATATAATCCTGGGAAAAACCATGGAAAGGCTGATAGGGCATGCCTGATTACAAAATAAAAGATGGTAGCATAATTAATGCCAACCATCACAGTCTTATGGAAAGTAAGACTTGTCAGCAAACTTGATATTTTCTGATGGCATTATAAGTTATATTATATCAAGGTAGTTACCTTTACTAACCAACTTCGACTCTACAAGCATTTCAAGTAATACCACACAACATTCTGATTAAAAATTAGCTCTATAACAAAGGATTACAGCATCACAGTAAAAGAGACAAAAAGAGCTTTCTACTCCTCTTCAGTCATGGCAACGGTTGGATATACAGCTCAGCCAGCCATGTTTCTAACTATTCAGCCTAGACTACACAGCATAGACATTGGACCCAAGCATCAACTGTTATGAAGGTCTTTCAGTTAAATAATAAATAAATCCTATCTCCTAGAACTGGAAGGGACCTGGAAAAGTCATCAAGTCCAGCCTGCTGCCTTCACTAGCAGAACCAAATACTGATTTTGCCCCAGATCCCTAAGTGGCCCCCTCAAGGATTGAACTCACAACCCTGGGTTTAGCAGGCCAATGCTCAAACCACTGAGCTATCCCTCCCCCAGTTTTGCTGTTAAGTTCAACCAAATATGTATGAAAATTATAGAGTAATAAAATTCCACCCCCAAAAGATTATATTAATCACCCTGCCCCCCTTGACTGAGTTTGGCCCTCCTACATTGGCCGAAGTGTGAGAACCCCTGAAAATTATTAAATTGCCTATCTGTGAAATGGATCCATGCTCCTCCTGGCTGGTAAAAGCCAGTGAAGAGCAACTATGCCCATTACTATGAAAATAGTCTCCTCCAGCAAAGCATAACTACCAAACTCCTTGAAAAACACAGTTCACGCAGTAGTGTAGTTGAGGATAAATTCAGGTAAATTGTACCCACTTCTCATTTAGGGAATATGGAGTTTTGTTTAGGGTAGTTTATCCACCTCTTTTTTTTTTTAACCACTGCACTACTGAGTTCACCCAATTGTCAAGAAGCCAACACTTGACCCTGAAGAAATCTCTAACTACGGTGCCATCTCCACCCTCCCGTTCCTTGGCAAAATAATGACGAAAGTATTAATAATCAACAAGATCACCAAGGCAAGCTCTCCATGCTCATACTGCTGGGCCTTTCTGCATCCTTTGATACAATGGATCACCAGGTACTGCTAACTCACCTACACAGCATAGCAGGAGTAGGTGATCCAGTACCACACTAGCTCTAATCATTCCTCTTCAGCAGAACTCAGAGCGTGCTCCTGCTTTCTGAAGGCCCTCACCTGCAGGATCCCACAGGGATCATGCCATCTCCACTTCTCTTCAGTGAGACCAATATGAGATCACTGGGACAAAAAGTCAGACACCATGGACTGGATGGTAGGTTGATGACACTCCAGTATATATTGCATTCTCAGCTGATGCATCCACCCCACTAGGAAGATGTCAGAATGCCTACAAGAGAGGAAAGATGCTTCTTGGATTATGATCAGCTGACTCAAGTGGAACCCAGGCAAGACTGAAGTGGTGATTGAAAGGCGGAAGTGCTTTGAAGAACTAGCCAAGACAAGTTTATTGGTTAAATGGATCTTTAATGGCCCACAGCTGGGCAGATTGTTACCGGTACCAGTGAAAATTCTGATTCAATTTGCTCAATGCACAAGAGTTTATTTGAGAAAGAGTCACAGAAGCAGTAAAAGATATAGATATAGATATAGATATAGATATAGATATAATAAAATGTCTCCCTAATAAAAAATCTCAATTCCCCAAGCATAAACCCTCAGTAACTATGTTGGCCTTACACAGTATCCTGATTGGAAAACAAAGCAGGTATAGCTACCAGTCTTAGATGGAGACTTCTTTTCTTCTCTTCTTCTCCCCTCTCAAGTACTTGGGCTGTCAAATGTTCCCTGAAACAGGATCTTGGTTACCCCGAGGCCCTCTGTCTTACAGCATCACGGACCTCTTCACATATTAATTGGGGAACTAATTAACTAATTTACTCTACTTAGCATTTATACCTCTTCTTTTCAGAGGAGTCATATGTCCCAAAAATATGCCCTGTGGTCATTTCATTACTGGTTTTTCTCCAATTAATATTTTAGAAGGGGCTGCAAAACAGACACAGACCAAAGATCAGTTGACGTTTACCCTCTCATCAATCATTCACTTGAGTTCCTAGTGCAGTGTCTTCCAAAAGGGGTTATTTTGACCCGGGCCTACCTGTACCAAGCCCACCGATCACGTGTTTTTGCGTTTTCTTTATTTTGTGAGCTGGTCATCGGCTGACTTGTTTCAAAGTCTCATGTTGAAACAAATGCACAGATAGAACCTCAATTAACCATTCAAGTGCAATTTCAGCATTCTCAGTAAATTTCCACACCAACTGTCTGATGCTAAAAGGATCCTGCTCCCAGAATCCTTTAGCCAATTAAGACATCCCAAGCCACACCAAACTCGTGCTTACCACATTCATTCATATCAGTCACAGTAATTCATAATAATTCAGCATTATCCCAACATTTATGAGTCTCCCTTTTTTATGCACAGGAGCACTGGGATTTGGGGAAGTGAATGTATTAGCTTTATGTGTGTGTGTGTGTGTTTTCCCTTCTCAGTCTCCTGTTTCCGATTAGAGGGAATTCCCTTTTGAGATGAGATGGAGAAGTAGGACATAGCCCCCTGAAGGCGTTGTTTCACTTGCGTGCAAGCTGTGAGGTTGTAAGGATACCCTGAGGTGATACATGGAATTCTGAGATTCTCTATGGGGCCTCTGCCATAGAGAAGCATAGGCAGGAGGCATACCCAGGCAGATATATAGCTACCTCAGAGCCTCTCGGGGCACCCCTGCTTAGCTGGATGTCTGTGGGAGAGGAACCTGCCAAAGTTGCCATGATTAGAGAGGAGCCTGGAAAGATGCCTGTGGTAGGGCTGGAGTCTTTGCACTTTGACATGTTTCTGGGGCATCCTGATGCGTTCTGGGGCCTCCATGATGTCCCATGCCCACGCATCAGCTGGGAGCAGAATCAATCTCTTCCTGGCCCTTCTCTACTGTCCCGCTGGAGGCCTGGCAGACCACAGAGACAGTCCCCTCCTTGTCATGGTGCAGGAATGCTGTACAAGCAGATTATTCACCATGATCATCTTTTCTTTGCTCATGTCAAGCAGCATGGAAAAGGGTGAGGCGGGGGCTGCCTCAGGCTGAAAATTCTGTCTGAACCCAAAAAAAGTTTCTCCAGCATTATGGAGAATGAGACAGGTTAAGATTCTACTGCCTGGAAAAATCCCAAATTCAAAAGCAAATTATTTAGTTTATCCAAAAGGCTTATGAGGTGACTTGATTATGGTATTTAAGTATCTACATGAGGAGAAAGTTTCTGAGTGCAGAGGGCAGTTTAATCTAGCAGACAAAGGCATAATGACCTCCAATGACTGGAAGCTGGAGTTAGATAAATTCAGACGAGCAGTAAGGTGGAAAAGTTGAACAATGACAGAATCCACATTTGGAACAGCTTACATGGGGTGGTAGAACCAGATTGTTAAAGGTATTTCAGTGCCTGAAGATGCAGAGAGGAGCCCAGTGGGATTATCATAGGCACCTAGGTGCCTAACTCCTACAGTGAAAGCGAGGCACCCAAGCACTTTTGAAAATCCCACCAAGCATCTCTTTGTATCTTTAGGTGTCTTTAGAAATCTGGTGTGGGGCACATTCTCGATCACTTGAAGTTTATACACGAAGATTGGGTGACTAAGGTGGCCACTCAAGCATTCCCAGAATACCAGTGTGACTGGGTGCCTGGATGGGCCACACAGAGAATGCTATACTCAGGGCACACTACAAAGAATCGGGCAGACAATCCCCCAAACTGGTGTTTTTTTCTATAATTAGATTAGCCAAACCAGTGGCAAAACAGCTTCTGTGGTTACCAAGAAGCCAAATACAGTCCCCAAGTCTAATATAGTGAGAGGTTATTGAAAACCTGATTCACCATATGTGATGTCCACCAATCCCAAAGGACCAGACACTTATCACCAGCTCAATATGAGTCTCAGATCTTAACCAATAATCATGCAGATGCCAGTCCTTTAGTAACTAAAAGACTAAAGGTTTAATAATAAAAGGAAAAAGAAAGAAGAGAGTTGCTGTGGTTAAATGATCAATATACATACAGATATGTGTAGAGTCCTTAGGTCAATTTCATAGCAGAGATGGTGAGGCTGCTGATTTGTAAAAGTATTTCTGGAATCAATTTAAAAGGTCCAATAGGCAGTCCAGGTGTAGCGTTTGCCCAAGTTCTTCCATGAGAATTCCAGGCTAATCCAGAGTAAACCTGCAGACCTCAGTCTTATGGCGTAGACCTTCCCTGTTAAAGTTTAAGCAGACCAGAGATGCAGGATCAGGCCTGGGGCTTTCCTTTATAGTTTTCTAGCAAACTAATAAGCCTCTTGACACAGCGGGACCTTCCCCGAGGAAGAATAGGCAGTGCAGATTGTTGCTTTGAAGCTAATCTTCCATTTTCTGTGCATACACAGGTAAACTAGTTGCATTCATTCATTTAAGACAATTAGCCATTCAAACTATCAAGACAGTTCACAGGTAGTTTACTATGTGGAATTACAAGTTTCAAGGAGAGATTAGGACAATAATATTACTACACCACAAGTCCCATCTAAATGATAATATCCCCTTTTGATTGCCAAGTCAATAGAACTTAGGGCTGGTCCACACTAACCCCCCACTTCGAACTAAGATACGCAACTTCAGCTACGTTATTCACGTAGCTGAAGTCGAACTATCTTAGTTCGAACTTACCGCAGGTCCACATGCGGCAGGCAGGCTCCCCTGTCGACTCCGCGTACTCCTCTCACGGAGCAGGAGTACCAGCGTCGATGGCGAGCACTTCCGGGATCGATCCGGGATCGATTTATCGCGTCTAGACAAGACGCGATAAATCGATCCCAGAAGATCGATTGCTTACCGCCGGACCCGGAGGTAAGTATAGACATACCCATAGTGATGAAGCATTATAAGACAGGAACAGAATTTAGCATATACAAGCTAATTAGATCACATTGTTAAACTTCTAACAAAATACAGGTAAATACAGACAAATACACTTAACATCTATCCTGGATTTCTATTACTACAAGTAAATGGGTTAATGATTGCTGGTCTAGTATATCTCTTTGAAATTCACATACAAGTAGATTGTCTTGATTACATTTCAGTGCCTCTTGTTAAGTTGTTATGGGTCATAATGGTTAAATTGACTGGACTGTCAGTGTCACAACCAGACATTCCATACTCCCGGGAATGGAGTGGGCCTGGCCCTGCCGGATGGCCCAACACGTGCTAGTGTGACCTCACACTCACGATGAATATGGGGTCACACTGCACGGAGAATGCCATTTTGAAAAGCGCCCCATTCCACCCCCACCACTGTGACCTCACATGTGCAAGGTCACGCATCAAACGCGGTCTTCAAAATAGCATCCCCTGTCTGGTACCAGACAAAACCACATCTGGTTTTGTCTTAATACCATGCGGGGGGACAAACCACTCAAAGAAAGGACTGTCCAGTTTAAAACAGGACAAATGGCCTCCCTAGGGATGACTTTCTAAGGGCTGGTCTACACTGGGGGGGGGGGGGGATCGATCTAAGATACGCAACTTCAGCTACGTGAATAGCGTAGCTGAAGTCAAAGTATCTTAAATCGATTTACCTGGGGTCCACACGGCACAGGATCGACGGCCGCGGCTCCCCCGTCGACTCCGCTACCGCCGCTCGCTCCGGTGGAGTTCCGGAGTCGATGGGGAGTGCATTCGGGGATCGATATATCGCGTCTTAACGAGACACGATATATCGATCTCCGATAAATGGATCGCTACCCGCCGATACAGCGGGTAGTCTGGACATACTCTTAATAACAGAACTCAACCACACAATATGGATTCAATGTAAGAATCACTGGGTGAAATTCTCTGGCCTGTGTTACACAGGAGGTCAGACTAGGTGATTCATATTGTCTTCTCTGGCATTAAAATCTAGGCACTATAAAATTGGGTGACACTTCTCCTTTCTGATTAAAGACAGGCCCAAGCTGCTAATGCCAGGTGTAGCTCCATACATAGCCAAAATTCAAGGGAGTTTAGATGCAGGACTTTGGTTGCAGCCCAGCTCTGAAAACTAGCACATTGTCACTTTATCAGTGTTCATCATATTCTACCCATAACACCCTTAGCTTGTCAGCTCTTTGTTGCAGGGTATGGATCTTTAGAGATAGGGCCAATGTAAATAGTATTCTACCTTCATAGACTTCTTGGTGGCACAACTGAGCCTAAGATCCTGGGTTGTTTAGCCCAACTGACACCTTTATGGAACAATCCTACAGCATTGAATCGAGATTATACCAACAAGGCCTTCTAGAAATGAACCCCATGCTGTTGTATTAGAAACAGAAATTTGTAAAAACCCATAGAATTTAGTAGAAAATGCCTACTTTTCTATAGGAGAATCCAAAAAACCTACAGATAATTTATTGTTTTCTGTTGCACCAACACAAGCAGTGCAGGATTTGGGGGTGAGTGGTTACATTTGGGGGGGGGGAGTATTTACACATCCACCCCAGCAGGCAGCCTAATGTGTCTCCACTATGCCCTGCCCCTCCAATCAGGGAGCAATAGGGTGTCACATGCTCACTCTGCAGCCAATCAGAGGGCAGCACTGTAGGGGCCCTAATTCAAATTCTTCTCTGCTTTCTGTGGAGATGGTGGGGCCAGCTGGGCCATGGAGCTGCAATTCGTGGGCCCAACAAGGCAAGCCAGCTCATAAGTGCCTGATGGGGTTCTGCAGCATCCGTTTGTGCTGGGGCATTGAAAGCAGCATGCCCACCCTCCTGAGCCCCTCCCTGGCCTCGTGACCCCCCGCCCCCAGGTGGTCCCCAGAGTCCCACCCCCGGCCTTGTGTCCTCCCCACCCTCTGTCCTTTGGGGCCAGTCTGCAGAGCCCTCACCAGTTCCCCCCACACCTCTCAACTGGCCTCTTTCCCTCCCCAGTCCACCTCCAGTCACCAGCTTCTGCCACATCCTGCCTCCCCCATCTCCCCAGTGCTACTATCTGGAGTTTCCTTGGTCCCTCCCACTACCCGGAGCCTCCGTCCTGACTCTCTGCTATCCCAGCCCCCAAAGGGGTATCGCACTGCTTGCTGGATCATAGTCCAACAGCTTCACCTCCTGGTTCCAAGCTCAGAAGTACTCATACACACTTGCACACTCACACCCTGCTTTGCTGCCCAGATCCCACCCCCAGCTCTGCTACTTGGCTCAACTCGGGGCATGGATGAATGTTTGGGGGAGGGTGAGTGGCAACACCGGGTGGCTTGGGCCAGCCCCGTGCATCCTACTTTCCGGGCGCGGAGCTAGCGGGTGATCAGGGAGCTTGGGGGGACGATTGGGAGAGTTGGGGAGGGGAGCTGGGTGGAGGTCTAACCTTGACTATACCTTGACCAAGAAATTTGGACCTTGACAAAAAATAATTGACTACCCCTGCCCTAAGCCAATGTTCCCACGCCTGATTAGCACTTTTTCTCTTTTAAGCACCAGATAACCTAGCAAAAAGCCTCTGGTGTGAAAGAAAGTCAATCTAGTACTTGCTGTGTAGTTTAGGTTAGAAGCTTTGGCTTCTCTAATATTTAGTTGCTTCCATTGGAGGCTGTAAATCAAGATCAGCTTTTACTAAATGGGATTCGCCTGAGGCTTGCATAGTAACGGTTGGTCACTGAGTGATGGTGAGTTCTAAACAGAGACATACAATGTCTGTCAACCCTTCTTTAGCCCTTCCCTGCTCTTGTCTCTCCAGCATACAACACTCTCAGTCCTGTGGCGTGATGTCCAAAAATGAACTGGAAAGTAGCATTCCGTGAGGTTCCTTAAGGAGCAGTTCTCTAGCACTGAGACTAGCAGTCTCCCATCAGTACACCACATGAATTACTCTGTTTTTAATCTGACTGTCCCAACAATACATGTGCTTTACAGGACACACAGAAGAGCTCCTGTCGATTAAATGTGGCGCATCTCATATAGATTTCCTATCAATCTTATTTCAAAGTAATGTAGGTTGGACCTGGGCATCAGACGAAGAACATGGATGAATATCCCAATTCTGAAGTTGGGAGACTGTGGGGAAAACAAACTGTCTAGAGCTTCTGTTTTGAGAGAAATGTGGATCATGGACCATCTGAGCTGCTAGACCTACCATGACCATTGGGTATTCTGTCTAGTTGCTAGGAGCTGTTATAATTTTAAACAGATGAATCATCGTATGTGGTTCAGAAGTTTGTATGCTGGCAATCCTTAAATCAATATTTACTTGAACTTGTCATTTAGTGAATAATTTTGCTAAATCAGTCCTCTGACCTTTCACCAGCACAGAGCAGGGTAACTACTGCCCTCAGCTGGCTCATTTGCAGAATAACAGGTTTCAGGGAAAATAATTGTTACACAAAAATAAGTTCTTTCATCAAGTTTATTTTGTATTGAAGTCTCCAATTTTGTACCATGTGGTGTTCATTTTATTTTAGCAAGTACGTCCCATTATCTGAGATTCATTTGAATCGCTCCAGTTAGTGGCAAAATTTCACAAAGTTTGGCTGTTTCTCCTGCTGAGCCCATCCCTAACTCATCCAACTCCACTCCTCTCTTGCAACCCAACCCAGCCCCATCCTCCTCCTTGCTCTCACTTTCTCCCATCTGATCATGTTCTGCCAGGCACTAAGCACATGCACACTGGCACTTACTCTCTACACACTGATGTAACTTGCTCACCGGAATACCACCGGTTTAGGAATACAGGGCTAGATTCACAAAAGGATGTAGGCTACCAACTGTCCCTTTAAGGGGACATAAATCCCAGAATCAGGCACCACTGGGATTCACAGAGCCCCCACCCAGCTTCTCCCAAACCCTTTAAGTACTAAACTCACTTGGCACCTAGATTTTTTGCAGTAAAATTCCCTATGGGCTTATGTTTCTGCTTCTGCACATGTGCACTGCTGGACACCTAAGCCCAATAATGATGGATGAACTGGGAGAAGATAAGTGTTCCTCCATCTAACTCACCTGCAGGGCCTGATCTAGTAAGTGGGCTTAGAGGCTGCCTACAAGATTAAGACCTGATAGGCATTCTTCCACAAAACAGCTGGGGGGACAAGGACCTCCCTTATGACTTTTAGTCCAGTGGAATGGGGAGAGTCCTCCCTCTGCCTGATGGAGAGAAGGGATTTTCTACCTCTGAGGTGCATGTCCTAGCCACTGGGCTATAGGTCATTTGGGGAAGGGGCAGAAATGGGGCTCAGTCTCAATCTCTCCTGTTGAAACTGTACCATTGTGGAGAAGGAATTGTTGGGCTGGAGAGAAAGCATGCCCAAGCACAAGAACAATTCTGGAGCCTGGTAGTTAGAGCACTCCCCTGGGAGACGGGGGATCCAGTCCCCCTGTTCCAATGACTTTTAAAATTAGCTTCAATAGGAGGGACTGATGGAGGCCCACATCAGAAAATCCTAATGCCTAGTGGTCAGAACACCCACCCAAGAGGGAGTAAAGCCCTGTTCAAATGCTTTCTTCTCCCTCTGGCAAAGGGAGGACTTGAACCAAGGCTCTCCCACTTCCCACATGAGTGCTCTAACCACTGGACTCGACTCTAACCCTCACCCCTGGCTTGTTGCAAAAGTGGTGTAGGTGTGTAACATCGACTACACTGGGGGGGGGATCGATCTAAGATATGCAACTTCAGCTACGTGAATAGCATAGCTGAAGTCGAAGTATCTTAGATCAATTTACCGCGGGTCCACACGGCGCGGGATCGATGGCCGCGGCTCCCCCGTCGACTCCGCTACCGCCGCTCGCTCCGGTGGAGTTCCGGAGTCGACGGGGAGCGCGTTCGGGGATCGATATATCGTGTCTTAATGAGACGCAATATATCGATCCCCGATAAATCGATCGCTACCCGCCGATACGGCGGGTAGTGAAGACGTACCCCAAGTGAGGGTTTGCAGCTGAGAATCCCAAGCAGCCTGGACTGAGGCATTGAACTCCTTGAGAGGGGTGGAGTTTAAGATACACCCCATACCTTGCCATCTCCCATTGGCTAGTTTAGGTGGCACCCG
Source organism: Emys orbicularis (assembly GCF_028017835.1). Lineage (NCBI taxonomy): Eukaryota > Metazoa > Chordata > Testudines > Emydidae > Emys > Emys orbicularis. The sequence continues at coordinate 15,835,420 of NC_088697.1, read as the reverse complement.
CTCAGCATGCTGGCTTTTGTGCATCCCATTCTGAGGTGCCTCCCCATTCATTGTATGGGGAGCCTGGATACCTAGCTCAGGCTTTGTGAATCCCAGTGGGTTTCTAGGCCCCTAAAGTTAGGCATGGCAATGTTCAGCATCACCATACCTAATTACCATTGTGAATCTAGCTCATAGGAATTCCCAAACTTGACCAAACTGACAGCCGTCTACCCTCCTTGCAGTCCCTAATGGTGGCCAGCACCAAATGCAACAGCAGAAAATCTGTAATGGACAATTACGGAATAACCTGCCCCTGGGGAATGTCTCTTCATAGCCCAGGCACTTAAAAGTTGGTTTATGAAGCAGGATGACAGCTTATATCTCTTATACAGTTTTATCCCAGCTAGACCCACTAAACACGTGCTCCTTATCCCTGTACAAGGGACACGTGCAGACTGGACTGTAGCAGGTGCACCTTGCATTTTTCAGGATGCTGTCCTAAACAAGCTGAGCATGTGAGCTAACACATTTTATAAAGCTTCAGCAAGGTTTGCCATGGCTCAATAAACAGAGAATCCATTATTAATAAGGAAGTAACTTCATCTCTTGGGCTAACTGGCAGAAAAAAGTAATTCAAATAAATGTCCTGAACTGTTTCTTTTTTATTATTTCAGTTTTAAAAGACCCAGCAATCCAACCAACTATTTTTTTAATATTTTCTTTGTAAAGGAACGGATTAGTCTTAATCTAGGAGTTGGTGACTCCCATACTGTGGTCTTGGCTAGTGGTTCTGAGGGTCCAATAAACAAAGTACATAGTGGCACATTTTTCTGGAATGCACCCAGAAACTGTAACTATGTAACAAACCTTTGGATTTGGACAAATCCAATGAGTGCGCCTGTGGCTGGAGTCCCAGTGCAGACTGTGTTATATTTTAAGAAGCTCTGAAAAGCTTCAGGGAAGAGAGTGATTCCAGTAATGTATTTGCCCAGTAGAGCAGAAACACAGTCTTGTTAGCTGCCCAGCGTAAAGTAGCATTACTCAGAGGTTCACTCACATTTTGCTATTGCTGAGCTCATTGGGTCATGTATATTTTATTCAAGAGTTACAAGCTGAGATGTGCTGGACATGAAGTTTGCATAAACAATTGCATTAACGGGAATTTTGAGTAGGATTAGAGAGGTTGTTTTACCTCTGCATTTGGTGCTGGTGTGAGCACTGCTGGAATCCCGTGTCCAGTTCTAATGTCCACAGTTTAAGAAGAATGTTGATAAATTGGAGAGGATTCAGAGAATAGCCACAAGAATGATTAAAGGATTAAAAAACATGCCTTATAGTTATAGATTCAAAGTAGTCAATCTATTTAGTTTAACAAGAGAAGGTTAAGGGGTGACTTGATTACACACAATGAGTACCTACATGGGGAACAAATATTTAATAATGGGCTCTTCAGTCTAGCAGGGAAAGGTATAACACGATTCAATGGCTGGAAGTTGAAGCTAGACAAATTCAGACTGGAAATAAGGTGTATAATTTTAACAGTTAGGGTAATTAACCACTGGAACAATTAACCAGGAGTTGTGGTGGATTCTAGATCCCTGACAATTTTTAAATCAAGATTGGCTGTTTTTCTAAAAAGTATGTTCTAGGAATTATTTTAGGGAAGTTCTATGATCTGTATTATGCAGGAGGTCTGACTAGATGCTCACAGTGGTCCCTTCTGGCCTGGGAGTCTACAAATCTACAAAGGTTTGACAGGAAGCGCAAAGAGCTACATTTTCAAACAGGTCTCTCAACAGAAATACACATATTTTGCACTCTAAAGTTGGATTTGTGGGTACAAACAGAGTAACAGGGGCTTGATTTTGCTCCCGTTCAAACCAATGGAAAGACTTTCATTGACATAAATGTGCTTGGTCCTGCAGCAAATGGGATAACTGAATATTTAATCATCCAGTTTGTGGATGCCTGTCAAGGCTGATCCCTCACTCTGGCACTTTGAGTGCAGACAGTGGGGGCCCGCAAGGATTCTAAAAATTGATACTGGCCACTCCAGGTTTGTATTAAACTCCCAAGATTACAGTTTCTCTCTGACCTTTGATGGGTAGATGCTGCCACCACCCAAGTGCAAAAAATCCCTTTGGGCTCAGGAACACTTGGGAATTCCTCCCTGTGAGGTACCCTCAAGCCCTTTCACCTCCCCCTCCCCCCCGGGGGGGGGGGGGAGCTAAGAAGAAAACAAAGGAAATCAGCTGTTGCCACCAGCTAATTAAACAACATGTGTACAAACCTCTTAGAACACAAAAAAACTAATCCTGTTCTCAAAAAAGGTAAATTTTATTAAAAACAAAAAGAAAGAAAATACTTCAGGAACTTAGGCTATTGCTATATTTAAAAAAGAGAAAAATATAATAATTAAGCATCAAGTATGGTTTTCTTGAGGTCCAGCTTAATGGTTACCAGCAAAACAAAAGCATTTGGGGGTTAGCACAGAGGAGTCCACAAACCTTACAGAAATAAAAGCGATAAACCTAATTGCATCTTTCTAGACATTTCCTGATCTACTTACATATCTGGGGTTTCAAATTGAGTAGTTCTAGGTATGATCTGGAGATTTTCATACCTGCTTTACAGCTTTTTACAGCATAGCTTCAGCCCTGTCTTTGCTCTGTCCCCTCTCTCCGGAGAACAACAACAGACAGACAAAGGGAAAGCTTTTTCCCAATTTTAAAAAGTTCTAGCCCTCCCATTGGCTCTTTTGGTCAGGTGCCCACTCCCTTCTTTTTACCTATGGACTTTTTTAACCCTTTACAGGTAAAGCAAGTAGAGAACAGTTACTAACAGGGATTTTATAGCTAACTTGCTGGCTGGGTGTCCATAAAAGGGAGTGTCCCCCCCCCTTTCATTTATCACAATGCCACTTTTCATTTTATGCATTGTGCAAAATTGGCATGTACGAGTTTAGAAGCTTAAAGTGATTGAACTCAAGTAGCACACACAGGAAGTTTCCTATCATTCATACTGCGTACACACATACAAGGTAAGGCTTCTATAGTTCATTTCAGTCTTATTGCCACAATAAGACCTGAGTTCTTGAAGCTCAATCTTGAGTTTTCCAGTTAATTTGCCTCCTTTCTTCAGGACTAAGTAATGCAGCTTCTTCCCCAGAGCTCCTATAAGTTACCATAATAATTCTGTTGGGTTCGTCATTTTATACTGATTGCAAGTGCCACAGTCCTTATGTAGCATTTAGGTCATATCTGTGAATAAAATGCCCCAGCAATGACACGCACTCATTATCATAAAATGAGTGGAGGCCAGATGAGATAAACCAAGAGCACTTCCTGTTCTTTAAATAATAATCAAACCAAGATAAAGTTCCCAAAAGTTTCTTCTAAAAGTCCCCAGCACACTAAAACGTGAGTGGTGCTTCTATGGATTGGTCATAGAGGGTGAATGCATATGGCTGTTTTTGCAGCTGCGATGCAAATAGTTTTAATATTAATATGAATGACAGCTTCCAGACTGGCAAGGTTTCAGCTAGGTTCCTTGCTCTGGCTTTTCTCTGCTGCCACTGAATGTGTCTAGTGTCTAGCACACGAGGCCCTGCATACTACTGAGAAATGGGTTAGAATTTGGGCTTTCAACTCCTGTGGGAGCTGACTGTTCAATTGTATGGAAAGGAGCACTTCAAAACTTGGTAATGCTGAGCCACCCAGAACGGAGGCGGGGCACCCTTTAATAGAGCCCATCCTGGTAAAACTCAGATCACTACAGCTGACCCTGACCCTCTGCTCCTCAATGCCTTCCTCTAGGTAATGCACTGTAATTATGCTATTTGTCTCTTTTCAGCACCCTTACCCAACAGAGGATGAGAAAAGGCAGATAGCAGCACAGACAAACCTGACACTTTTGCAAGTCAATAACTGGTGAGTGAACCTTAGTGTGGGGGTTGTGGAATTTTCCTGCTTTCATAGTTATCAAACTGATGGAATCACCTCACTACTCTCAGTGTCCCTGCCTAGCCTGCGACTTTCATCACATGGATAGCAGGATGCTGGTTACGTTACTCAGGCAACTCCCCTTATTGGCCATTTCTCAGAATTAAATTGGCATCAGAGCCCAAGGCAGAGGTGTTTTTCTATGTTTTTGAGGTATTGTATCTGAACAATAGAGTAAGGTGGAAATAGCTCCTGGGGAAAAGAGACAAGATTCAAACCTGATGGTTTGAGGTTGGTTCTTCTGAGGCTAGGTCTACACTACAGCGGGGGGTCAACCTAAGATACGCAATTTCAGCTACGTGAATAGCGTAGCTGAAGTTGCGTATTTTAGGTCAACTTACCTGGCTGTGAGGACGGCGGTGAGTCGACCGCTGTTGCGCCGCCGTCGACTCCGCTTCCGCCTCTTGCCGTGGTGGATTTCCGGAGTCGACGGAAGAGCCATCGAGGATCGATTTTATCGCGTCTTCACTAGATGTGATAAGTCGATCCCCAATAGATTGATTGCTACCCGCCGATTCGGCGGGTAGTGAAGACGTGCCCTCAGTCTGAAGACAAAGGAGTGAATTTGTACCCACGGGTGCTTAAAAAGAAAGTAGACATAAAAATAAACATCTCTATATAAATTGTTCACAAAACATTTAAAACCGTGCTTCAGGTAATGCAATATGATGCTGCGACTCTTCTCTGGAAATCCTCCATCCTGAATGGAGTTCACCCACCCCATATTTGCCATTCTCTGTTCAGGCGTATCATTGCTGGAGGTGAGGTGAGAAGGTATCTTACTGGTAGAACTGTGTGGCAACAGACTGGAATAACAGAGAACGCTGGAGGTCAGGACTGAGATGCATTGGCACAGCTGTAGGTGTAATCTGAGAGGCATTGGCAAAGGTTTCATTTTCATTCTTATTTAATATTAATGTTTACCTGATATTTGGGTCACTCTTTTCCATTTGTCTTTGTTAATCAGCTAATAGTATCACTGAGCCCGCGTCTGCGAGGTGGGTGTGATTGCTCTATTCACACACACATGCTCGCGATGCGCTAGCTTGCCTAGGCTATGGTTACATTACGTGCCAGGACTGTGATTCCCTGCTCACGTACACATACTGTGCTACTCTCATCGAACTAGCATGATTGTCAATATAATTATAAAGAGCAGTGTAGCCACGGTGGCATAGGTAGTGGCAGAGGAGGCACCGCTGAGCCGTGCTGAGTGCAGACACCCCCGGAGTCAGGCGGGTAGGTACTCGACAAAGCTTAGCCGTGCCTCCGCTGCCTCTACTTGTGCCACTGTGGCTACGCATGCTAGCTCAGTGCAAGTTAGTGTGCATAGGTGTACATTAGCAGAGGAATCTTACCCCAGGCCTGTAGTGTAGACATAGCCTCAGTCTCATTCCATGTAATCCTGTCAACAAACATGACAACAATGAAATAAAAATAACATATTGGATGTCATAGTGTAGCCATAAGATATCATAGTTTTAGAAATTCTTCTGGGCCAAAATCTGGCTCCATTGAAGTCTGTGGCAGAACTTCCATTGACTTCACTAGGGCCAGGATTTGACTCCCGAAGATGCCATTTACTAATAAAACACCAGGAGAGAGCAGAGCCAAACTGAGAAACACGGGAGAACCAGAAAACACTTTTGATCCAGTTCAGGCAAATGCAGTCTGGACATGGCGATGTCTCTGGGCTGCATTTAATGGTAACAGAAATGGTAGTATAAACACAGCAGACCTCTACCAGAATCAGGCTTCTCAATTATTTACTGCTCATAAAGTAGCATAACTTTCACAGCTCCTCCATTCAGTATGTATGCAAAGTGAGCCAATTACATGCTGGGGGCTGACGGCAGTGTAACAGAGAAAGCAGCGAAAAGGAGGGTGTAGCCAAACACACACTTTAACTAACACAATACTTCCAGGGCCAGCTCCCATTGACTTCACTAGAGATTGTACCCATTCATGCTAGGGGCTGAATTTAGTTCCAGCAAATTACCACATCGGTGCAAGTTGCACTGCTGTGACACTGACACATTCTGAGATCAGTTTTACCATCCAGTTTGTTCATCCACAGCAATTCCACCAGTTGTGCTGCCGTTAATCCAGCTTTACACTAGTGTAAAAGCAGAATTGGACTCATACTCTTTATAAAACTAACTTAAACAGAAGCTGGTCCAATAAAAGATACTCCCTTGCCAACCTTGTCTCTCTTAAACCTTCCGTGTCACTTACCTCATTTCCATTTCTTGGGCCACATTTGCCGCTGGTGTAAGTTTGTGATGTCCATGAAGTTATATCAGAGATGAATTGAGCCCTGAGTGAAACTTTTAATTCCTGGAAAAGGCTTTTTGAAAGTGCCCATGTGACTTAGGAGCCTGAGGGCCAGATTTATAAAGGTATTTAGGGGTCTAATGATGCAGACACACTTAGTGGGATTTTCAAAGGCAACCAATCAATCAAAAGAAATCAGTGGGAACTTTTGATTTTCAAAACATGTACACACCTAACCCCAAGCTCCCACTGGGCCCTGCTCTGTAGAAATGTAGAAATGGAACCAGACAGTATCTGTGCCCGAGAAGCCAGAGCCAGAAACTCTGCCTGGAGCTGCCCATACTGAGGGGAGCTTGGAGCTGAGTTCGTAGCATTTTTGAAAATCCCACTAGGATTAGACACCTAATACCTTTAAAAATCTGGCCCTTGGGCTATTGTGCCTAAATGTCATAGTGGCAGGCAAACTAGAAAGATATAGACAAATCAATAGCTGTAGAATTATTTAGGACTATGGGATTGTTTATCCAGAGAGTGTTGCACTGTTTGAAGAGTTGAGTGTAGTATGTATGGACTGAGGAGCAGGGTAATCGTATGGAGCATTGCCTGGGGAGTACTTTACTGTTTATCATAGAATCATAGAATATCAGGGTTGGAAGGGACCTCAGGAGGTCATCTAGTCCAACCCCCTGCTCAAAGCAGGACCAATCCCCAACTAAATCATCCCAGCCAGGACTTTGTCAAGCTGGGCCTTAAAAACCTCTAAGGATGGAGATTCCACCACCTCCCTACGTAACCCATTCCAGTGCTTCACTACCCACCTAGTGAAATAGTTTTTCCTAATATCCAGCCTAGACCTCCCCCACTGCAACTTGAGACCATTGCTTCTTGTTCTGTCCTCTGCCACCACTGAGAACAGCCGAACTTCATCCTCTTTGGAACCCCCCTTCAGGTAGTTGAAGACTACTATCATTACGTGGGGTCATCATCAGCCAGGACTATGTTTTATTGTTACTTCTGTCATTTCATTCTGCTGCTGTTTCATTAGCCGGACACAATAATGCCAGACTAAACTGAGCAGTAGAATGATTAAATATGGAATGATAACATTTACTTATAGTAATGATTAAGTCTACCAAGGGCCTGTACTGACTGATGCCTGGTAACATCATGTAAACTCTAGCCACAGTAGCTGGTATACATTTGCAATCACCCAGTGCCCCCTGCTGGTGAAAATATACATAATGCAATAATTAGTCTTTTATCTAGTAGTTATAACAAAGTACTTACTTGTGAAATAGGGTAACATTTTGAAAAGCACCTAAGGGCTTGTCTACATGGGCAAATAGTTCAGAATAGCTATAATGGAGTAGCAAATGCTGAACAACTATTCTGCACTAACTCCCATTGTGGACACTCTTATTCTGCATTGCCTTTGTCTGGTTTAGCTTTCGCTACTTTGGAAGTGGACTAAGCAGAAAAAGGTACTCTTGGTGTGGGATAAGGGTGTCCACATGGGGAATTAATGCAGAACAGCTATTGCGCTTTAAAATCACATCCTAGCTTACTTCATAGTAACTTCTCTATGCAGACAAGCCCTAAGCAAGTTAGGAGCCAAGTTTCCTTTCAAAAGTGACTTGGGCACTTAGAGCCAGATTTTTAAAGGGATTTAGGTGCCTGAACAATGTGAGAGGTATTGATTATGACCAGGAGACAGAGGGCTTGTCTACATTGCTGCAGGGAGGACTACAGGGGTGTGAATTGCAGCGTGCACCAAAGTGTGTCTGTCTAACAGCTAATGAAAAGGTACCTAGTTCACATTAACATAGTCCTGTTTGAAAGAGGATTACGTTAACACAAAGTAACTTTTAGTTTGCACTAGAGTGTCCACACAGGGCAGTGGGAGCACAACACTTTGGTGTGCTCTGCAATTCACACACTCTTAGTCCACACAATGGAGCAGTGGAGACATAGCCAGAGAGTGCACAGGCTACCTAATCAGGTGACCTGTCTTAGGGGTCTAACTCCAAGAGGGTTTGCAGCTGAGAATCCCAAGCAGAGGATGATATCTGTCTCTGGACCATCAGCCAGGTGCACCAGGTGAGCCGTTTATGCACCTACAGCTCTCTGCTCTCCCCGCCCTTCTCCTGGGCATTTTACTCCTGGCTAATGTAGGGCACTTCCCACTCAGCTGGCCAGTGTCTGAAAATCTCTCTCTTCGGCACTTAACTATCCCCAGGCACACCATATGGAGTTTGGGTGAAACTGAGCTGCTTAACTTAGGGCTAAACATTCCACTAGGCGGGGGCCACATGAGGCTGAGCAATGCCTAAAACTTTTTAAAACTCTGGTCCTTAGGAACCTAAGTCTCATTGAAAGTCAATGGAACTTATTTTCAAACGCATCTGGGTGACTTAGGAGACTGTTTCCCATGGTCAATAAGCGAAAGAAGCTAATTATTCTAAAACCTTGTAATAATTCTGAACCTTCAACAATGCAAGTAACTCCCTGTTTTTCCCCGTGGGAAGGTTTATCAATGCCCGACGACGCATTCTGCAGCCCATGCTTGACGCGAGCAATCCAGATCCAGCCCCCAAAGCCAAGAAGATCAAATCCCAGCACCGTCCTACTCAAAGATTCTGGCCCAACTCTATTGCAGCTGGAGTGCTGCAGCAACAAGGAGTCAATCCTACTACCAATCCTGACGGTAAGAATGGGGCAGGGACATGGCATGGGATTGGCTAGGGAAGTCTGCAGAGCACATCTGCCTTGGTTATTGTACTTAATGTCAGTAATTAAGAATGTTTGTCTGTTAACAAGCATGCGGTACATTCACACTCTTTGCTTTCCATTTCTATGGGGTAATGCCAGTTCTGGAGAGAAGTGCGAGGTTTTCTTTCTTGAATTTTATCCAGTTTCTCTCACTGTACTTCTGCATTTACTGAGGAGACTCCAGGTCACCACATACTAGTTAGTCATGCCCCTCCTGGCTGGAAAACTCTACTGGAGAACTAATGTAATTATCCTCAGTTTACTAATTTGCCTATTGTTGTAGGCATTAGCTCTGAGACCACTTCCTTATTACAATTTTTTAGTAAAGTCTGCCTGACACCAGCATTAAGTTGCAACAAATATTAGCTATTATTTCTATTGAAGTAGCACCAAGAGTTCTCAGGTTAGATTGGGCCCCATTGTGCTAGGCGCTAACAAAGATACCGTGAGAGATGCTCTCTGCTCCAAAGAGCTTGCAATCTAAACAGACAAGAGTGGGAGGGGAAAGAGAATGGAACCAGATTGCCCAGGATTATACAAAGGGAGCCAGGAATAGCAGCCACAACTTCTTACTCCAAGTGTAGTACCCCATCCAATAGATCTAGTTGCCTCTGCTACTTAAGGGAGCCAGAGTACTAACAGGTTACTAGTTTTTAAAATGCACCAGAGGCAAATTTTAAGGTGATGAAATAGTGGTTTACGTTACATATTGGTCAGCATAAGTGAGGGTGAGCATAAAATGGATGAATTCACACAGGGTAGAGCTGGGATGCTGGGGATGTAACAGGAAAACAACCAACAGGATAGTGTATTATAAAGTAAGCCCTGAACTGGAAGTGTCAGCATTGAGGTTGCCGGTGCATATGTAATATGATAGTCTTTAATTACATGATCACATACTCTTTTTCCACAGGACCCTGCCTCATTCAGTACAGAGAAAGGACCGTGCTCAGGGAATGAGCCAGCTATTCAGTATTTCCTTTCATTCTCACCATTCCATGTGTGGCCCCTGCCTTATCTAGTGCCTCCATCCAAACCCTGCACCAAATATTAAATTATTAATTTCCTGTTGGGCTTTTCTATGGTGCTCATCATTGTGATATCTGAAACGCTCAACCAATATTGAATGTATCTTCACAACTCCATTGACGTTATGAGTGTATTATTTGCCCCATTTTACAGATGGGAAAACTGAGATGAAGTGATTTATCAAAGACAGATTTCAGGACTACCTGACTTCCAGCCCCGTGTTCATTTCTCCAGCCCACAATCTATTACTGCTAGCAGGACTGAGCATCCACAGCTCCCAGTGACTTTAGTTGCGGTTGTGAGCGCTCAGCACTTCTAGTCTCAGTCCCAGGTGTCTTCCTGTTGGACCCAGGTGGGTAAGGAATACACAATTATTGGCCATCTAGAGAAATGTGGATTAACATAACTTGCCCCGCATCACACAGGAACTCTGAAGCAGAGCTGGAGAAAGAATTCCAATCTTCTGACAGCTACAGCCTGAATCACAAAATCATCCATTCCTCTTCCTGCGGTCCCCTTCTCATTCTCTACATGCCTTTCAACTTTAGAGAAAATAAGGTAGAGGTCCTACAGAACTGCCTCATTCCCTACACAGCCCAGATGCAATATCTGAGCACCATCCATCCTATGCGCTGAATAAGGTAGAGTCCCGTGATCATGTAATTAAAGACTGTATCATAATATATAGGCACCAGGGATGGAATGCAATCTTAACTCTGGTATTTCTTAACTTTCAAGTGCTTGACTTTGCAGTTTTAATTATGTTATTTGGATACTTTTTCCAGTGTAATTTCCTATGTTTTTTAAAAAGAGGAAAATAATTCTGTTGTGTGCATCTGTAAGTACCCTCATTATGCATCAGCAACGTCTGAACCCGCATCTCCAGCACAGTCTTTCACAACTTGAGCTACGTTAGCTGGTATCAGGAGCAGGGCCGGCTCCAGGCACCAGCGTAGCAAGCAGGTGTCTGGGGCGGCCAATGAAGAGGGGGGTGGCACGTCCGGCTGTTCAGCGGCAATTCGGCGGCGGGGCCGTCACTCCCTCTCGGAGCGAAGAACCTGCCGCCGAATTACCGCTGTAGAATAAAGCGGTGGTACAGCTGCCGCCGATCGCGATCGCGGCTTTTTTTTTTTTTTTTTGTCTTTCTGCTTGGGGCAGCAAAAACACTAGAGCCAGCCCTGATCATGAGAAGGTTGCTGGTCTCTGTGAACCAGCCACCAGAGGCAGACTGTCCTTGGCACTGACATCTAAAAATGGGGTTACTCGTCACACTGTTTCAAAGATATGGAAGGTTCCTTCTAAGAGGCATTGTGGCTAAGTGAATGGGATTTGAGTCTCCCTTATTAGAACTATTTTTTAAAAAGGGTAAATGGGATGACCCAGGTAATTGCAGGTCCCTAATGTTCCAAGACTTATAGAAAATCAATATTAAAATTAAAATGGCACACAGTAAATGGATTCAAAGCTGGCTAACTGATAGGTCTGAAATGTAATTAGTAAACAGGCAATCATGATCAAGCAGGAGTATTTCCAATGGGGTTCCACGGGGGATTGTCAATGACCTGGAAGAAACAATAAAATCATCACTGATAAAGTTTGCAGATGACCAAAAATTTGGGGGGGAGTTAAATAAAGAAGAGGACAGTTCACTGATACAGTCATCTGGATCGCTTGCACAAGCAAATATGCATTTTAATACAGCTAAATATAAATATATATACATCTCATAACGAAGAATATAGGCCATACTTACAGAAAGGGGAACTCTATCCTGGGAAGCAATGACTCTGAAAAAGATTTGGAGGTGAACATGAGCTCCTCATGTGATACTGTGGCCAAAAGGGCTAATGTGATCCTGGGATGCATAAACGGGAATCTCGAGCAGTAGAGAGTTTATTTTACCTCTGTATTTGGCACTGGTGCGACTGCTGCTGGAATATTGTGTCCAGTTTTGGTGTCCACAGTTCAAGAAGGCTGTTGATAAATTGGAGAGGTTTCAGAGAAGAACCGCAAGAATGATTAAAGGACCAAGTCGCTTAATCTATTTACCTTAACAAAGAGAAGGTTAAAGGATGACTTGATCACAGTCTGTAAGTACCTACATGAGGGACACATATTTAATAATGGGTGCTTCAGTCTAGCAGAAAAAGGTACAACATGATCCAATGACTGGAATTTGAAGCTAAACAAATTTAGCCTGTAAATAAGGTGTAAATTTTTTAACAGTGAGAGTAATGAACCGTTGGAGCAATTTAAGATGGGTTGTGGCATCACTGACCATTTTAAAATCCAGATTCGGCTTTTTCATAAGAAAGGGCCGACTTGGCTTCGGTGCCTCACTGGAGAAGAGGGTTCCCAACTGCAAATGTGGTTGAACTAGACCATTTCTTGTTTAAAAAAAGAAGTTTGTATCCACCAATTCTTAAACTCATGAATTAATGGAACATAAATCTGGTTCTCACTAGGTTCATGACATTCCCTTTGAGTCTTCATGTACTGCGCAGAGTGCTTTCCTAATGACTGTTACATCAGCCAGGAATATTTAAAAAAGAATCTTGCAATATCTTCAGAATTGGCCAAGTCATGAAGTTGACAGTCCTAGATTAGAGTCAGAGAGACACTGAGAATTCATATAGGGACATAAGCTGCATAAAATCATTGACTTTTCAACTGAATAAAAACAAGAAAATTTACCTTTTAAAATTTCTTGTCACTATTAGACTAAAAGCTGTTTCTGAGCTGCTGTAGGCAGCGCTGCCTCTAAACTTCACTTATATCACATATATACCGATTGCATTACCCCTGCTCTCGGAAACTGCTACTATAAATAATTCAAGCAGATGTTGTTGTGACAGGATCCCCGAGGTGCAGCCTGGGACCTTGGGACTGCTCTCCAGCCTGGGCTGTCTCTCCCAATGCTTTGCTAGTGACAAGCAGCAAACACCTCCAGGTGCTGATATCACTCAGTACAATCGCATGTGGAGCCCCACACCCAGCTATGTTGCATGAATGCTCCCAGAGCCACTCATGAATCACACAGAGAAAGGCACCAGCCAAATCCCCCCAGCTCCCAGCCTTGTACCTCAGGAATATACCATCTTACATTGCTCAAGACGAGCAGTGCAAATTTATTAATTGGTTCACCACTTCATCAATGGAGAGTGGATATATGCCAGCCTTTGTAAATCTGAGCAGGTTTACCAAACGCTCCAAGAAAACTCACTGGTAAAGATCAACAGTTAAACAAATTTATTGACTACAAAAGATAGATTTTAAGTGATTTATAAGTGATAGGCAAAAAATCAGTTAGTTACCAAAATAAAACAAAATATAAGCACGCAGTCTAAACTCTGAACCCTATTAGTCTGTGCAACATCTAGATTAAGCACTGGATATTGCAGTTCATAGTACACGGGTTTCACCCTTCAGACCTGGGCCAGTCTCCTCTGTTGGGGTCTTCAGTCTTCTGAGTGTCCTTGTTGCTTGCAGCATAGGTGGGGGAAGGAGAAAGGCCAAGCATGGGGCCCCTGTGTTCTGTCCCATGTGCTTGGAGAACACAAGTCCAGGCATGTCCGGTGGGCATTGCTGAGTCCCCAGACAAGCAAGGTTGAGCAATTCCCCTGGTGTGGCCTCATGCAGGTGTGGTCATTGAATTGTAGCTCCTCTACTGGACAATGGCTGGTGATGTCTGTTCAGCACCCACCTGGGTGTTGGTTACCTCCCTTGTCATTGTCTCTGGAGAGCTAGTATCTGGGCGCCTCCAAAACCCACAGAATATTTTAGTGATAACAATACAACACCATTCTCATAACTTCATATGCATTAATGATATATATATTTAGATAGAACAGTGACTTTCAGCAGATCATAACCTTTCCCCTGATACCTCACATGGCCTGTTTTATCTGCAATATCACAATTATCTATAAATGAGGAATATGGGGGTTACAGGATGCTCCCCCAACATATAGAATGTCCCTGTTGTGTTAACTGCTTTTCTTGAATAGTTTCTTATCCTTCACTTTCCCAACATTATACGTTTTAAAGTTCTGAAAACAGATTAAACAATGAATAATTCAAACAGCCAGAGATTTTACAACCTGATTTGCAAGACTTTTCTGTGTGTGTGTTAATGAGATTTTTTGGGGGTGGGGTTGTTACTTTACTCATTACTTAGCTTAAGTGAAGAGCAGCAAACACTGAGGTCAGCTGCCAATGTATTAAAAGTCATAACTCTCCAGATGAGAAGGAGCATTTGGGAAAAGGGGAGGATTAGATGCAGAGACATTTACAAAATAGGGAGAAAAATAAGCACAAGTGCAATAATGTGAAAATGAAAGTGAGAAACAGAGAGAAGATGAAGGAAAAACAGAGAGGCGTAACATTCAGTGTTGCCAGCTCTTGGAGCTCTCATGATTTTATTGTGAGTCTCACAGTATTAGGTGTTTTTCTTAAAGCCGCAGCTCATGGAGGCATGTGCTTAGATGAGAATCTCAGCATTCTCCCCCCACCTTTTATTTTTAAGTAAATCGTGGTTGTGAAGAAAAGCTTGAAAACATGAAAGCTTGAAAAACTCCTGATTTTTAAACCACTCTCATGGATTTTTGAGGGGCCTTACTAATGAGTTTTGAAGGCTTAGAGGTGGAAGTACTGTAGAGGTTAGCCTCCCTTTCCCCAAAACCTACGGATGCTGCCATACTTCATTTGCCTTCTGGACCCTTTTTTGCAAACCTGCCCTGGTTTAGGCCCCAGTTATCTCAGAGACTACTCCCCTGATGTCCCACCATGACAACTGTGCTCAGAAGGTACATTTTGGCTAGCAGAACGAACGGTGATGCTCACAGGAGCATCTTAAGTCTGAAATCCAGCCCCTCTGGCCGTAGGTCCCCACTTTTAGAGCAGCCTGTAGGTTCATCATTTTCTGTTTAGGCTCCCCACTGACTGCAGGCTGCATTGCAATCATACAGTCATACAAGCTAGAAGTGGAAAGGACATGTTAGGTCATCCAGTGCACATCTCAAGGATGGGATGCAAGACAGGGTTGTTCCTTACAGGGTATTTCCCTGTATTCCGTCCAGTCTGATTTTAAATGTCCCAAGCAATGGGGCCTGGTCCATTTGTGTTCAGAGACTGTTCCATACCGAATCCATCTCACTGACAAGGATTGCCTGATGTTGAACCTAAATTTTCCCTGTCTTAATTTCATCCAGTTTATCCTAGTTAAATCTCTTGTATATCACTAAGTAAGTTCTCTGCCTCCTTAGTGTTAATATCTTGTAGATATTTCCAGTCTGTTAGCCTGTCTCTTATAAATTGCAGCTTATTCGTGCTATTCCTGCAAGTCATTCTCTAGACCCTTGATGTCCATCCATCTGTACAGTGGGTTTCCCCTTCTCTCTTAGGAACTTGGAAGCAGATCAGAGTTTTGACCCTGGGCTGGGCTTCAGGGAACCAGTTCCAGAATTGTCTGCATTCAAGTGGAGCAAATGGCAAGATTCAGGCCTCCATTTTCAGCACAACTATTTTACTATTGCAACTCACTGGCAGTAGCCTGTCTTGTTCTCTGTGTTTCTGGTTAGTTTCCCCAGGTGTATTGGATGCATTTTTCCAAGATGAGTCTGTTTTAATTATTTTAAGCTCATGTCTCCATCTTTTTTTTATCACTTTTTGATTCTTTTATCCTCACAGGTGTTTGCAACTCCTCCCAGTATTGTACCAGGTGTAAATGTACTTAGTGCATTGTTCTGCTCTAGTAACACAGATTGCTATTTATGCATCCCTAGTCTTAGAGATGTTTGGTCAGTGTTTTCCCAGTGGTTTTGAGGATGATATTGGGCCAGATCCTTAGCTGGTGTAAATTGGTGTAGGTCTGTTGACTTCGGTGGAGCTCTACTGACTTACACCAGCTGAGGCTCTGGCTCATTTTGGTTGGTGGTAACCAAGGTAAAGTGTGTTCCAGATATTGACGTGGTGGGCAGTTATAAATACGTATAATAATAACAACCGTAAAGTGTTGCTTAAAAGAGAAACATTAGCAAAGGGTAAAGAAGTAGCATGTTGGTGACGTGAGTGCATAGCTTTTCTGGGAATAGACGCTGAAATGCCTGACATACTCAAGCAACCATACACATGTCCCTGAGTGCTTGTGTTCAGCTAGCACTCCACAGCATCATAGTCAGTGGGAGCTATGGTACCAGCACCCCATAAAACCTTGACTTGTCTCTTGGGCTGGAGGTGCCCAATGCCGTATCATCAACCTAAGCATTCAAAAATCACAAATCAGGCCCCCCAGAATCATGAGATTGGCTAAAAACCAGGACATTTGAAACCAACAAACAAACAAATAAAAAGTCAGGGTCTTTTTAGTTGCCTCCTGGTTCCTGAGCCTTTTGAGTGCTCTTGGGTCACATTGTCAGGTTTTTCTCCACAACCATGAAGGCTAGAATCTTTTTATTTGAATGAAAACTTTGATTCTCACATATTGCTATGACTCCAGCCGAAGGGGCTTCAAGCATGACATCAAATCTTGAAAGACTCATGCTAAATTTGTGAGATTCGGCAGCACTGTCAGATGCCAGGTGCACACAAACCTATCAAGACTCTTGATTTAGCCAGAAGGCTCCTGTTTACAGCTGCCTTCTGAGGTGCTCCTTTGGAGGAGCTTAAATCTCCTTGAGAACTGCAGAGATGCTCTCGGCTTCATCTCCATCGAAAGAGTGGCTCTAGGGGGGAGCTCCATGGTAAGACTTGGAGGTATGGCTAGAGTGACACTAGGAGTCATTTCTCCCTGGCCAGAGGCATCTTTGAGCTGGAACCAGGGATTGGCAGCAAGAGCAGCATGTCCCAATCAGGCAATGAGCAGCGAGTTAGACATTTGGCAGCCTAGCCAGAGCATCTCCCAGCTGATGGCAGGAAGCAGCCTGATCCCCCTCCCAGACCAGGGAAGCAGCAGCCACCATCAAGGGCTAGAAACCCAATCACAGCCCTCCTGTCCAGTCCTTGGACAAGGAGCAGCAAGGGCCAGAGCCTCAAGAAACAGTTAGAGTCACCTGTCCACCAGACGTTCCTATGTTCCCAAAGTTCCTTCCAGGCTTCAGTTTTACCAGGCTCATGTTCTGGTCATTAGGACATTTTATATCATTTATGTAAATAAGGTGATGCATAGTAATAAAATATGCAAATTAATCCACTAAGCATAAAACCTCCAGAATTGTGAAACTTCAGCTTCAACATGTATGCATACAAGTTTGAACACTGTGACTTCTGTGCCTCAGTTTTCCCATCTGTACAGTATGGATAATAATAATAATAATACTCACCTTTTTAAAGCTCTGTTAGATTCTCAGATAAAACTTCCATGCATTGATAGTAGTATTGTCCACGCTTAATATGTCAGATTCAAGCTTATTACTGAAAATTCAGATGCTGTGTTGTTTTACCTGAAATATTGATGTCTAATTCTGTGATTCTGACTGAAAATGTATTAGGCTAAAGAGCAGGTTTGATTGTCACATCTCATATTGAATGGGAGGTACGGCAAATGCCAACCAATGTGGATCTCTCCATAGCAAGTCAACAGTCATGGTAAAGCAACGTGATGTCAGATGGCATTGTTGCCTCAGTGAAGTAAACTTGCGAATGTAATTCTTTATATCAGGTGTTGTTTTTATTTTAGGCTCCTTAATTATGGACAATCTGCAGTCCCTGTCTTCCGATAATGCTACCATTGCTATGCAGCAGGCCATGATGGCAGCTCATGACGATTCACTTGATGGAACAGAAGATGAGGAGGAGGATGAAATGGAGGAAGAAGAAGAAGAACTGGAGGAAGATAACGATGAGCTCCAGACAACGAATGTCAATGACCTTGGCTTGGAGCACAGTGACTCACTGGAGTAGCAAAGAATTGAAGGTTCCCTGATTTACGGTAGAGCAGATGCCTCCTGGAAAGATGTTTGCCTACCTAAATCAGCAGCCTGAGGAATTTTAGAGGAACCCTGATCTTTGACATACAAGCCCCCCACATCGCTTTAAAAATTATGTATGACAAAATCAAGTAATGATACCCTTACAAAGTGTCCTGCTTGCCTGCAATACACTGCAGCTGTGGACAGGAGTGCACATTTAAGAGACCAGTAGAATGTGCAGGGTTATTATTTAAGTGAAGGACACATGTTTACAAGGCACATATTGTGGCCAGTTTTTTTTTTTTGTGTGTTGTTGTTGTTGTTTTTGATAAGAACAAAAGTGTTTTTAGGGCAAGCTGTTTTCTGTATGACTGAGTCTTTGATGGATGTTATCATGCAATGCCTTTTTTTGACATGCAGGTGCGAGGCAGGTCTGTTTTCATTTTCACTGCTTTTATGAAAGATTTATAGATACAAAAGGATTGATGCTTTTTTTAAGTAAAAGATTGTAATGATTATAAATATCTAAATGTAGGGAAATCAGAGTTTGCAAATTGTCAGAATTTAAAACTGAACATTGAAAGACTTTAGTGCTGGATCCATTTAGATTCCTGATTAGTGCTGATTAAATGAATGTCAACTCTTCAGACTTCCATCTCTTCCTATACAGAGTGACAAACCCCAGGAAGTACAGAGGGGACACACACATATTGATGTAAATCGGTCTGGTGATTGGGCACCAGACTGAGCTGAGCAGCCTTTGTAGGAGAATCGAAAACTTAGAAACTTTTAATTTAATGGTCTGCTTGTGATACAGTTAGTGAAATTTCTAGGCTATAGGTGCAATGTCAAATGACCAAGAATTTCCTCAAGCGATGCCATCCAGGTACCATTAAATGTTTAGAAGATCACAAATATTCAGAAACCGATCAAGAAATAATTGGGCATTCTTATGTTTTAATGAAATATAAACAAAAAATGCTGAATTTGCCTTGTTCATCTGAAACGTAGTCAGATTTCAGAATGCTGAAAGCAGTCTCAGATTCTGCTATGCTACAATGCAAGCCATCTCTATTTGATCTCATGGTTTTAAGAATTCGTGGATTTCTGAACTAGGAAAAGTTGTTTTGAGCTAGCTGAAGATGCTATCCAGACGGTGAAAGATAAAAATGCCCCTTACATTACTTCCACCTCTCATCTGGAATCCCCACCAACTATCCCTCTCATGTAAAGCATTCTGCCGAGAGATTGATGAAAAGCCGTCTTGAAATAAGATGCTCATTTAGGCGATGTCTACACTGAAGCAGTGTTAGCTCTGTTCAAGTTGGTGTGCTAAAAATAGCAGTGTAGCTGTGGTAGCAGGGGTAGTGACTCAGTCTAGGCACCTGGGTACGCACCCACCCAAACCCGCTTGGCACACACTCAGGTGGCGAGCCCAAGCTGCCACCTGTGCTGCCCCAGTTACACTGCTATTTGAGCAGAGCTAACAAGTATCTGTCTAGCCACACTGGGAAGTACACTCCCTGCTGCAGTGTCGACATAGCCTAAGGCTACATCTACACTACGGGGGGGGGGTCAATTTAAGCGAATAGCGTAGCTGAATTCGACGTATCAGATCCGACTTACCCTGTTGTGAGGACGGCGGCAAAATCGACTGCCGCGGCTCCCAGTCGACGGCGCTTACTCCCACCTCCACAGGTGGAGTAAGCGCATCGATTCGGGGATCGATTGTCGCGTCCTGACGAGACGCGATAAGTCGATCCCCAAGAGATTGATTTCTACCCGCCGATTCAGGCGGGTAGTGTAGACCTAGCCTTAGGCATGTTTAGTAGCAGTAGGATGGGATCAGAGCCATAAAAGTTTTCTTCACTGAATGAGGAAGAAGACATTTCATGAAGCACTGGCAAAACTGATCACAGACAAGACTTTCCTGAGATCAGAAACATTTGCTGACCTGACTAACATATATACAAATGTAGTAAACAAATAAGAATCAGATTATGGATATAATCACAGAAATGGCAACAAAGGCCCTCTCGTATTCACACAGTAGGAAGGAAATAAACTCCCCTTGATAGAAAGAGATTTCACCCCAAAACATCACTTGCATTCAATCTCCTCCTCTCTCCACACACTGAATGGTAGAACTGAATATGGTTGTGTCGTCCATAAAATTTCATTAAATGAACTTTCAGTCCATTTGTAGGAGAACAATTTCAGTGACAAGCCTTAGAATCATGGAATATCAGGGTTGGAAGGGACCTCAGGAGAACATCTAGTCCAACCCCCTGCTTAAAGGAGGACCAATCCCCAGATAGATTTTTGCCCCAGATCCCTAACTGGCCCCCTCGAGGATTAAACTCACAACCCTGGGTTTAGCAGGCCAATGCTCAAACCACAGAGCTATCCCTCACCCCTTGGCTGGCATGGTTGTGCAGGCTGATAATGACCTTTAGCAAAACAACTGGGGACCTCCAAATTCCACCTTTGAGGAGCAGTCAGTAACTGAGACTGAGGAAGGGCTTCCTGAAATGAATGTATTCCTCCCTACAATGAGCTGTTAGTGAACGGTTTAATAGAAATTTGAGAAAGAAACAACTTTATTTATAATCAGTGGTATAGAGCAATATGTTTTGCTTCCTTTCCATGCCATAATTAGATCACATTTCCCCTTTGAAAATCCAGTGGAATTAGGGCAGCCAGAAAATAAGAATTCCATTCCACAATCAATTGACATATAAGAACACAAGCAAACTGAAATTTGCACACCTGAGAGCAACCGCTCAAGAGCCAGTAGCCTGATGGTTAGGATACTCAGCTGTGGGGTAGAAGATGCAGATTCCAGGCCCTGCTCTAATTCAAAGCAGGGATTGGACCTGTGTCTCCACATCCTAGGGAAATGCCCTCTCCAACAGGCAAAAGAGCCAGGTCTTATCTACATTTCAAAGTTAGGACAACATAGCTACAGTGTTCATGGGTTTGAAAAGTTCACACCCCAGAGCGATATAGGTATGTTGATCTAACTCCTGGGATAGATGCGGCTAGGTCGATGAAAGAGTTCTTTCATTGTCCTAGCTACTGCCACTCAGAGAGGTGGATTGCTTACAGCGATGGAATGCACCTTACATCAGTGTAGGACAGGGGTCGGCAACCTCTGGCACGCGGCTTGCCAGCATAAGCACCCTGGCGGGCCGGGCCAGTTTGTTTACCTGCCGCGTCAGCAGGTTCGGCCAATCGCAGCCCCCACTGGCCGCGGTTCGCTGTCCCAGGCCAATGGGGGCTGCGGGAAGCGGCACGGGCCGAGATTTGTGCTGGCCGCAGCTTCCCGCCACCCCCATTGGCCTGGGACACCGAAACGCGGCCAGTGGGGGCCGCGATTGGCCGAACCTGCCGACGCGGCAGGTAAACAAACTGGCCTGGCCCGCCAGGGTGCTTACCCTGGCTAGAGGTTGCCGACCCCTGGTGTAGGAAGTGTCACTGTCAGTGTTATAGCCTTACTGCCGTAGCACCTGTAGTGTAGACATGGCTGCAGTCTCTCTCACCTGTTGGAGCTGTGCCACTTTGTATAAACAATTAAATGTTAATTGGACCAGAGAGAGACTGTCTCTGTTGCCTGGCTTTCTCTCTCTCTCTTCCCAGAAATCCCATGCTGGACCTGAGAAACCGTCCCGTTGAGAATGATGCATTTCGGTGACAAATTTTGGTTTTGAAAATTCTGCCTTTTCAAATGAAAACAATGGTTTGGCAGAAAATTTCCAACCAGCTGACAGCTAGGATGGAAGCTTTTCTTTTCTGGTTCATATTCTTACTTAAATATGCACAGACCCAACACCAGCCCAGCACTAAGGATTGTGTACACAACTTATTCTTGACGGAACTAATTAACACACACTGAGTTTTGAGACAGTTTCAGTGAGTTTAATGTTTTATGACAGAGCTTGATCCCATTTTTAATTATTATTTTTCTGTAACAATGATTTTTCCTGGCCCCTGAACTACAGTTTCTAGTTTGTTCCTTCTTTTGCCTCTTGAGCAGTTGAGAGGTTTGATTATCTACAATAAGGGTTGGATCCATGATAATTCCTTGGGAATTTATTGGGCTGGCAATGGGCATAAGGGCCTGTTTTCAGTACTGATATGGCGTGAATGTAATATGTAATTTCATAGAAATTTCATTGTAATCTAGTATTAATTCATGTCCATTTATTATAAAGTGCTATCAGATGAGATTTTGCAGCTGTATCTTATTGTGAGTTTATTTATATGTTCTTGATTAAGGATTAGGAATAAAGGATAAGAGAAATCTAGGTCAATGAAGGGGACCCATTGTTCCCCAAGACATGAGTTCTCTGAACCTGATTCCCCTTGGCAGGCTTCAAAATTGAAAATTGCTGTAATTCTCAAAGTTTAAGATGTCTGAAATTTTAGCCATTCATCATAGCTACCACCATAACTACCTGGTGAAAATGACTGGAAGACAAGAGCTCTCTGTCTCAGAGAAGGCACCAATTCACTGCTCAATGAAGCTGAAAATATTCTCAAAATCCAGAAGTGCGGTGTGTGTCTGGACAACAGGAACAGATATGCAGGTCTGAAGAGTCATTTCAGTCTATCCAAGAGAGAGTTACAGATCACATTGCTCGTACTGGGCATTCCATACCTCGGACTGTGAGTCCAATATGCTCACAGCTGGTTAGCAAAGTAAATGGATTTTTAAATAAAGTAAAGTAAAATAAAATAAAAAATGCTGGGATTGCTTAGTACATCACCTCGGGCTAATTCATTGCTCTTTTTCCTGCTTTTACTGTTTTCTTCTTGTCTTTCTACTTGAGGCTTCCATGAGTACAGAATGAATTAGCAGCTCCATTGCTCTTCCAACACATGTAGGCACTTCCTTTCAGAGAAGAGGTTGATGGCAGCAGAATATCCCCTTGTAACTCCAGTCCTCCCTGCAATTCAGCAGGATCCATCCTTCTGCAGTAACAGGGCATAGCAGCCCCTCAAGGGACTTGAGAGTAGGAAGGTTTCACTTCAATTATAGAGCAGAGCTTTTCCAGGCAAAGATGTTCTGTCCCTCTTGCCACTGGGTTTCTTCCCTGTGAGTCAGATCTGGGACTCATGCAAGTCTTCCCCTACCTGGGGCAGGGATGAGAATCTCTACCAATGGGGTGTGTGCTGGGGCCTGGGTCACAACAGCTGCACTGAGACCAGCCATTGTGTGATACAGATCTTTCCTACCAAAACTGATGGTTCTGTTGGGCTGAAACCAGGTCTCCTCCCACCAAACTCCACAATATTAGAGGAAACTGCAGGAGAAGCATCTCTGCAGCATTCATGGAATTCCGTGCCAAAGCCAGTTTTCCAGTGGCTAGTCTAGTTCCTCTTAGTACCTTTGTCCTCCTGCTGCAGGGGCTTGGGAGAAAACCTCACAGCCTTAAAGCCCTTTTAGCATTGCAGTCAGGAGTGAATGAAAGAGGTCTTCAGGGTTCCCCTTACCTAGTGAAAGTTCCATGAGGGTGAGAAGCCATAAGGAAAACCTGCTCTTCTTCCTCTCACTACCAGAGGGACCCTCCAGCCAGACCTTCTAGAAAACTTACTTTCTCTCCCATTCTACCTTTCCCCTGAGTGTGCAGACAGCTGTGACCATATTATGTGCATGTCAAACACACTGAACATTCTGGACAAACAAAGTCTTGCCAATTTGCCACAGAGGAAGGACTTCCAGTACCTGACTGATGAAGATCTTGACTGGACATCTCATACCAATGTGCTGGGACTCAGAGAGCTATGGAAGACTGCTGACCTTCAAGGATTTAAGTCAGAGGTACCCTGTTTTAATTAGGACAGGCAATGAAGCTGTCATAACTTGCATCAGCAAACAGGCAAGGACCCAGAGCAAGAATCTGGTGAAGAAAAGAGTGAATCTGATGTTCTGGGGAGAATCCAATCTGGGAAGTATCAGTTGCAAGCAACAGAGGTGGAGAAAGACCTGGGTGTATTGGTCTATCACAGGAGGACTATGATCTGCCAATGTGATGCAGTCATGAAAAAGGCTAATGCAATCCTAGGATGCATTCAGCAAGGTATTTTCAGGAGAGATAGGGAAGAGATATTACAGTTATGCAAGGTACTGGTGAGACCTCATCAGGAATACTGTGTACAATTCTGATCTCCTATGTTTAAGAAAGATGAATTCAAGGAAAGAAGGGCTATTAAGATGGTCAGAGGAATGAGGAACCTACCTTATGAGAGGAAAGTTAAAGAACTTGGCTTGTTTAGCCTAACAAAATGAAGGATGAGGTGAGATGATTGCTCTCTATACATACATCAGAGGGATAAACACTAGGGAGGGAGAGGAGTTGTTTAAGTTATGGGCCAATGTTGGCACAAGAACAAATGGCTATAAACTGCCATCAATAAGTTTAGGCTTGAAATTAGATGAAGGTTTCTAACTATCAGAGGAGTGAAGTTCTGGAACAGCCTTCCAAGGGGAGCAGTGGGGGCAAAAAAACCTAACTGACTTCAAGACTGAGCATGGTAAGTTTATGGAGGGGATGGTATGATGAGACTGCCTACAGTGGCATGTCACCAATCTGTGACTGCTAGCAGCAAATATCTCCAACAGCTGAGAGAAGGAGGAGTGGGAGGGCGCTGAGTTACTACAGAGAATTCTTTCCCTGGTGTCTCACTGGTGGGTCTTGCCCACATGTTCAGGGTCTAACTGATCACCATAGTGGGGTCGGGAAGGAATTTTCCCCCAGGTCAGATTGGCAGAGACTCTTGGGGTTTCGCCTTCCTCTGCAGTGTGGGGCACAGATCACCTGTTTGTTTAAACTAGAGTAAATGGTGGATTCTCTATAACTTGAAGTCTTTAAATCAAGATTTGAGAACTTCAGTAATTTAGCCAGAGGTTATGGGTCTACTACAGGAGTGGGCAGGTGAAGTTCTGCAGCCTGCAATGTGCAGGAGATCAGACTAGATGATCATGATGGTCCCTTCTGGCCTTAAAGTCTATGAGTCTGTGAGCTCCCCGTGGCAGGAACCATGAACCAATCAGAGGCCTCACCCCAGAATATATCACCACAGCCAATGGATATTCCAACAGATCTGTCAATATTGGAGATCGTAGAAATGGGTCTACTTGCCATGAGAATCTACTTCTCTCCTGGACCAAGTCTGCAGTAGGTTCAAAGGGCTAGGACTATGGCTTGTAGATGTCTTCCATCCTTTTCCAATAATTTAATTCAGGGTGTACAAAAATAATTTTAAAAATAAAAATTGATTATTTTATTTAAATCAGTTTTAATTAAAATCAGACTTTTAATTTACACATTTCTAGTTCTTTCCTTTCTTCCCATTTTTTAGTCTTAAATTGCTAAAATGGATGCGTTGTACTTGTTTCTTGAAAAGTTTCCTAATTGCTAGTAGACTTTCAGATTTTACATAGAATTTTTTGTACCAAGAAGTTTCACAAATAAAATGCTCAACTGTGCTGAAAAAGATAAATCTAGGGCCACATTAACATCCTCACCATGGAGCCAACACAAACACAAAAGTGATAAGCAACTAGTTTGTGCGCTCGTCTACATGGCAAGATGAAATGCTTTGACTAGGCTATACTCCTCCAACAGGGTTTGCAGCTTGATGGCAGCTTGTGCACCTTAATCACTTTAATGCTTTTGAAAATCCCACCTGTCAGGGTTCCTTCCCCACTCTGAACTCTAGGGTACAGATGTGGGGACCCACATGAAAGCCCCCCTAAGCTTATTTCTACCAGCTTAGGTTAAAACCTAGTACGCTGCCACCACTAAGTGATTTAACAAGAAACAGGGAAAGGACCACTTGGAGTTCCTCTTCCCCCAAAATATCCCCCCAAGCCCTTACAGCCCCTTTCCTGGGGAGGCTTGAGAATAATATCCTAACCAATTGGTTACAAAGTGATCAAAGACCCAAACCCCTGGGTCTTTGGACAATGGAAAAATCAGTCAGGTTCTTAAAAGAAGGATTTTATTAAAAAGAAAAGGTAAAAATCATCTCTGTAAAATCAGGATGGAAAATAACTTTACAGGGTAATCAGATTCAAAGAGCCCAGAGGAACCCCCTCTAGCCTTAGGTTCAAAGTTACAACAAAACAGGGATAAACCTCCTTCTAGCAAAGGGAAAATTAACAAGTTGAGAAAACAAAGATAAACTAATACGCCTTGCCTGGCTGTTACTTACAAGTTTGAAATATGAGAGACTTGTTCAGAAAGATTTGGAGAACATGGATTGATGTCCGGTCCCTCTTAGTCCCAAGAGCGAACGCCACCAAAACAAAGAGTACAAACAAAAGCCTTCCCCCCCCCAAGATTTGAAAGTATCTTGTCCCCTTATTGGTCCTTTGGGTCAGGTACCAGCCAGGTAAAAGGATTTTGGTGCCTCTGGCCAGGAGGGATTTTATAGTATTGTACACAGGAGGGTTGTTACCCTTCCCTTTATAGTTATGACACCACCCTAAATATCTATTTAGGAGCTTAATTTTAGGCTCCTATTTTTGAGGATTTTGTCCTAAGTGTGTAAAAATGGTTGCAACAACATTGTTAATGTATCAAAAGTCTAAATCCCCTTTTATTGTTAACACTGAAGCAATTTTTTTTAATTGAAGTGATTTTATGCCATAAAAGTTTTTATAAAAATAAAATTTCACTCTGTGGTGCTGCAAATGCTTATGCACGTGCTTGACATTCAGTATGATCAGACCCAAAGAACTGAATTGGACTGTTCATACAATGAAATCAATGCACCTGCTTATGGGTTTGCAGTGTAGGGAAATTCATTTTCAGTATGTTGGAATTTTGTCTGTAGTAGTTTTATAAAATCCAAACAAAATACTCTGGACTTAGAAGTTGAGGAATTTTTAAAAACTCCCAGCATTTATAATTTAGTTCATTATAGATGTTAATACTAAATTGAAATAAAACCGTTTTACAAAACCCCAACATACTCCTCAACTACTCCCATGCCCCAGTTCATCCAAGCTCCCCTCTCACATTAACAGTTTAGTTAACTTAACAGTCACATTGTGGCTTTTTAGCCCCTATGGTAAAATTGTTTTGGCCCCTGGCAAGCCACTAACTGATCCTAAAGTTTTTCCAATAGGAGGTGGAGAAATAGCTGCACTTAATCATGGAAAAGACAGACTTATCCCTCTGGTGCAGTTAGAGAGGAGATGGAAGCTTTCATTTAGGATCCCATTTCTTAGGTGTTAAACTCCTAGCACAGTTAAGATGACAGTATTATCTGGGGCAAGAAACTGGCTGTATCTTGAAAACTCAGCCTTATGTTATCTCTGTGTATCCCTGAAGGCAGCCCCTTTTTTGGGTAGTGTTAGAGGTAGCCATAACTTTTTGCTCACCCAGTGGGAGAATTAGCTGATTTATCCTATACACCTCTACCTCGATATAACGCTGTCCTCGGGAGCCAAAAAATCTTACCGCGTTATAGGTGAAACCGCGTTATATCAAACTTGCTTTGATCCACCAGAGTGCACAACTGCGCCCCCCCCCCCCGCCCCCGGAGCGCTGTTTTACCGCGTTATATCCGAGGGGTATCGGGTCGCGTTATATCAGGGTAGAGGTGTAGCTACTGCTTCCTAGTTTTCTATCCAGGCAAGGGTAACCTGAGAATGGTTCCTAATATCATCACCTCAGTAGACCTTCAGATTCCCAGTTAATTCAATTTGCCCTGTTTTTACTTTCCTCCTCCTGCATCTCCCTCATCCTCCCAACTTTGTAGCATTCTCGTGATGTAGTTAGGCAACTAAAATATCGTGATCATAGGACTCAGGTCAGAATCCTTTTTTGTGTGTGTGTGTTCTTTAAAGGTTCCCAGAGAGATCTGACTAAGTGGGTATATGACTGCATCAGAGGCACATATGACTGGAAGTCAGTCCCACTTAGGAAACAGGGTTCATTCAGCAAGAGCTAGGGCAGCTTTGCAGACTGAGGGTACGTCTTCACTACCCGCCGGATCGGCGGGTAGTAATCGATCTATTGGGGTTCGATTTATCGTGTCTCATCTAGACGCGATAAATCGATCCCCGAACGCGCTCTCTGTCGACTCCGGAACTCCACCAGAGCGAGAGGCGGTAGCGGAGTCGACGGGGGAGCTGCGGCCGTCGATCCCACGCCATGAGGACCCGAGGTAAATCGATCTAAGATACTTCGACTTCAGCTACGCTATTCACGTAGCTGAAGTTGCGTATCTTAGATTGATCCCCCTCCCCCCCGCAGTGTAGACCAGCCCTCACCCTGCATCATTGCTGGATATTTGCCAAGCAGTCATCTAGCATTCAGCCAATACATTGACAGACATTACCACAGGGAGGCCACTGCTTCCTTGGATGTGGCATTCGGGCAAAAGACTCAGGATTTTCAAAACTAAGTGAGCCAACTGAGCCTCCCTGATCCTCCCTGAAGATAAAGTTTTCACTGTTACATGTAGTTCCAGACCAGGGAAATCTTGAGCATAAAGAAAACATTGCTCCTTATCTGTTTATTGCATTACTGTGAGTGATTCCCACACAGTGCTGCTGTGAGGAGTTGTATCTGGTCAATTTGTGGTTCTTGTAGACCTGGCTTCTCAACAGTAAAAGATTTTCATGCAGCAAACAGATTCTTTGTGATCTACATACAGCTGATATTTAATTAAATACTTGAAACCTAAAAACACTGTCAATGACTTCAATGCTGGGTATATTATGGACCATATTGCAGCACCTGCTCACCCTGTCGTCAGTCAAAATTCCCACTGAGTGAAGGTTTCAATACTGGGACTTATGTGTATAATTAACACATGGGGGGGAGGGAAGCGATCCCTGGTATTTCCTGTTAGTCATCTATTGCATGCTGCTTATTTACTCTTTGATATATTTGTAAATAATACATGTGAAATGTAATTGTTACTATCAATGGGTCGGAATTCCAACACGGGATTCAAACACCTTGCCAGCGTAGGGACTTGAGGTCTGGGTCTGACCCTGCTGCCCTTCATAACTCCAGCCAGTCTCTAAGGAGAGTATAATAGCTCTCTGCGAGGCAATTCATTCACGGGGCTAATTCCTTCACTTTGTGTCAGGTACGAGAATCTGGGTTTGGGGCAGGTAAGTTCTGCAACAGGCTGCAGAAGAGTAGCAGAGCCACTCTGCAGTCACAACTATAACACTGAGGTTGCAGTAGCACTGATTGCTCCTGTGTCCCTTGTTCTGCAGGGAATAATGGCCAATGCACCTAATGACCTTAATCTGCCCAGGCCAGCCCCCAAACTCTCTTGCACAGAAAGCTGCAGGGAGCACCCACGGAGGTGGACTGCATAGTATATAGATAGGATGACCAGACATCCTGTTTTTAATGGGACAGTCCCGTATTTAAGCCGTCTTCCAGGTGCCCCAACTTTTTGTTAAATACGGGCAAATTGTCCCGTATTTTCTGCCTCCTCCCGATTTCAGTACCATCGGGTCCTGCTGCTGGGTGGATCCCTGCTAGCCAGCTGCCCCCCACCAGTGATGAGGTAAGCACTTCCTGGACCCCCCCCCCACCCAGCAGGTCCCTCTGGCGTCTTGTGTCAGGGGCAGCCAGGGGGGGCACACCTGCAGGCCCCGGCCCCACAGCTACCATTGGCCGCGGTTCCTGGCCAATGGGAGCTGTGGAATTGGCACTTGTGGTGGGTGCCGCATGCAGAGACACCGCCCCAGCCGTCCCTGACCCTAGGAGCCAGAGGGACGTGCCCACCCCCGTGCGGGAGGGGGAGGGGACTCGGGGGGTCACCCTACATATAGGGGATGCAGACTGCTGTGCAGGCTCCTCCAAAACCTTCCCCCATTTCCTGCATCCCTCCCTGGAGGAGAAGACAGGTTTGACCCTTTGAATTGTATGAAGTCAATATTGTATAGCTGTTATCCAGATTACAAAATATTAGGAGAGACAAGGTGGGTGACGTAATATCTTGTATTCAATTCAATAAGGACAAATGCAAAGTACTCCACTTAGGAAGGAACAATCAGTTGCACACATACAAAATGGGAAATGACTGCCTAGGAAGGGGTACTGTGGAAACGGATCTGGAGGTCACAGTGGATCACAAACTAAATATGAGTCAACAGTGTAACGTTGCTGCAAAAAGCGAACATCATTCTGGGATGTATTAGCAGGAGTGTTGTAAGTAAGACATGTGAAGTAATGCTTCCGCTCTACTCCGCGCTGATTAGGCCTCAACTGGAGTATTGTGTCCAGTTCTGGGTGCCACATTTCAGGAAAGATGTGGACAAACTGAAGAAAGTCCAGAGAAGAGCAACAAAAATGATGAAAGGTCTAGAAAACATGACCTATGAGGGAAGATTGAAAAAATTGGATTTGTTTAATCTGGAGAAGAGAAGACTGAGAAGGGACATGATAACAGTTGTTACAAGGAGGAGGGAGAAAAATTGTTCGTCTTAACCTCTGAGGATAGGACAAGAAGCAGTGGGCTTCAATTGCAGCAAGGGAGGTTTAGGTTGGACATTAGGAAAAACTTCCTAACTGTCAGGGTGGTTAAGCACTGGGATAAATTGCCTAGAGAGGTTGTGGAGTCTCCATCACTGGGGATTTTTAAGAGCAGGTTGGACAAACACCTGTCAGGGATGGTTTAGGCAGGACTAAGTATTATATAAACCATCCCTGACAGCTGTTTGTCCAACCTGCAGGGGACTGGACTAGATGACCTCTCAAGGTCCCTTCCAGTTCTATGATTCTATGATTGGACCAACTTCTGTTGGTGAGAAAGACAAGCTTTCTAGAGCTCTTCTGCAGGTCAGGTATGAAGAAGAGCAGGGAGTGGCAGCAGCGGCAGCCCGCTCCCTGCCCAGGCTAACCTTCTGGGCACAGGAGCTGACTCAGAACATGCCGGGGAGGGCAGGGGGATGTGGGGGCTCCGGCTCGCTCAGCCACTGTCCCCAGAAGCTGAGCCTGGGCGGGGGGCAGCCTGCTGCTTCTTCAGCCAGGTGCTCTCCCAGGCAGCTGGTGTGCTGCGCTGGGCAGCATCCAGGAGTGGCTCCGGGGCTTGACTGCCAGGAGCCAGCGCAGCGGGAGGACAGAGCTTCTCCCCCAGGTAACGTGGGATGGGGAGGTGACGGGGCGAGCGCAGGGGCCCTGGGCTGAGGGCAGAGTGGGGAGGACTCACGTGGTGGGGGGTCACGTGCCCTTCCCTTTAGCTGGTGCACCCTTTGTATCCCTTCCACAAGTCGCTCCAGAAGTTGGTCCAATACAAGCTATTACCTCACCCACCTTGTCTCTCTCATCCTGGGACCAGCACGGCTATAACCAAACTGCCTACCAAATACTGGGATTCACTTTGGACATAGTAGGCAACTGACCCACTGACTGCAAAGTGATGCAGCCAGACTTTAGCAGAAAGCTGTTGAGTGATATTATGGAGAGTTAATTTTGTTGATAACATCTTCCCAGGGTAGATTTTGTAAATCACGTTGCATCTCCAATGAGTGTTGGAAGTCAGATGCCAGCGTCCCTTTCACTTAGTCTGTTCTCTGTCAGGAAAGGTACTGAGGCATCTCCTTCAACTCATTCCAGTTCTGTATCTGGATTTTTTGCCAGAATGATTTGAAGATCGGTACCAATGAGTATTCTTTCTTCCCAACGGCTCCTTGATTAGAGCTATAGAGGTACACAGACCAGCTGTCCCCAGTGCGGAGGGGTTTATAATCATTTCTCACACACTGTCAAAAAATCATTAGACTCCTTGTTCTAAAACCTGTTTTCTAAGAAGCCAGCTCCTGGTCCAATTGAAATCAATGGAGGTTTTGCCATTCTGCCCATATATAGTAAGGGTAAGAATGACCCCTATGCAGAGAGAAAGCATAAAACCTATATTGAAGGCATAAGTGCAAGATAAGTGACATATAGGGTAGGAATGATGGTTTAGTGGAGAGGGCACTGGCTTGGGATTCAAGAGGTCCTGCTTCAACCATGGGCTTCTTGCCTGACCTCAGCAAGTCATTAAATCTCCTCATGGGAGAGGAGAAGGATTCTCTACCTCCCAGAGGTGTTGTGTGAGCAAAATCCATGTTAAGAAGCAATAAGATACTATGGGGA
Source organism: Emys orbicularis (assembly GCF_028017835.1). Classification (NCBI taxonomy): domain Eukaryota; kingdom Metazoa; phylum Chordata; order Testudines; family Emydidae; genus Emys; species Emys orbicularis. The sequence continues at coordinate 15,803,335 of NC_088697.1, read as the reverse complement.
TAAGGCTAGATAAAAAATATAGTCCTTGTGTTGTTCATTTGTGTAGGGATGAATTTCACCCTAAAAAAGTATGCATATTTTCCAGGGCATTGAGAGTACTGATTGGCCACCAGTTTGAACACAGATTCTGTCAACAAAACAAGAGGCAGTCCTAAATAAGTGAGAGAAAAATCAGGCCTGTGTTTTTATTTCTGCTGCTAGTATGCTTTATTTTAGATTAGATTCATAATGATTAAGTCTTGTACAAACAATTTGTTTTACTTATCCCAGTGAGAGTTGAGTTGCTTGATTTTACGTTATCTGCCAAAAACTGAAAAAGAGGTTTCAAAGATGCTGCTAAAAGTGCTGAATATGCAGAATATGACCAAGTCCTTGGGTGCCTTTGCACTATTGAACAGGGGGTTGGACTGGATGATCTCCTGAGGTCTCTTCCAACCCTAATCTTCTATGAGTCTATGATTCTATACATGATGTTGCTGGCAAAAAATCAGGAGAAAAATAACCAAAAGTATCTCAATATTCAATGGACTGACGATCTGCTTTGTGCAACAGCAACTGCAAAAGATGGCGATTACTGCAGACTATTGCAGCAGTCAGCAACATCTCCATGTGCAGAGCATCAGGCAATGGGTCATGGCTTAATTTTATGGTTATGTAAATTTGCCACCTTTGCATGTAAAAACATTTTGGAATGGTTTGTGTGCATGCCCCTTTTGGGATTTTCAGATGGCAATTATCAAAATGTCAGCTAGCGCTTTTGCTGACAATTTGCATATTCTCTGCAAAGCCAGTATGAATATGCATGAGAGCTTCTGTGGGAATGCTAAGATCTTCAATATGTGTTGTAGCAACCATGACTTCTTTATATTTAAATAGACTTTAAGAAAAATAACTAATCTTTTATTACTACATATATGGGTTTTTTTCATATTACACAGAAGAAAACAGATTACATTTAGAAACAATCTTTGCATTAAAAAGAAAATCTAATGAGCATCCTCTCTCCCCCTCGGGGAGGTAAACAATCAGAACCAATCAAAAATGTGAACAGTCTTTCTCCAAGAGCAGCATTTAATTACTATCTTATCTGCTTGCATACTAATCACTAGAAGCTACTGGTTCTGCCCTATGAATGATCAGCCTCTTCAGCCTCTTAAAAGTGGAACAGTTTAAATCTCTGTTTTGATGCAGTTTTTGCTAATTTAAAGCTTTTTCTCTAAATCTTTACTTTGTCACGTAGTAGAAGGCTATTCACTGAGGAAATTGCAAGATCCTTGATACTTGCTGGGTCAAAGTTCTATTTAACCCAGTTGGGAAATGATTGAAGAAGAAACAATACAGCCATCTCAGTTACCGGCTTTCTGGCTGCTTCTAAGACTTGCCACCATGAACAGTTTCCAAACATACTAGACAAGGATGGTAATTTTTCAAACCTTATTTCTAAAAAAAGTTGTATTTTTGTACAAATACTGATATGTGACTTGTTTCATATATAGCACAGAGAAAAGGGTTGTGTTTGTGAGCTCAGTACTTTCTTCTTCTGGAGTTTCAAGTTTGTCTCCATTTCATGTCACTGTAAAAATGAAAAGTTTAAGTCTGAAAAAAAAATTACTCTGTTGTCAGTTTATTTAAAGTTCATGCAAATAAAGTCTTGTTTTTTTGTTTTTTTTTAACTAAAGCTACAAATGTGAGACTTTTCTTAAACTCCAGGATGGATGGTAACTGTCAGGAAACATAAATTCTTCACCCTGAATATGTCCAAATAACATAAAAAGTGGAAAAGCTAAAAAGACTCTCTAGGATCCAAGGGATTCACAGAGCCGAGAGACTGTTTTCTATTTCTTAGTAGCCACGAAGGACCTGATCCTCCAAGAACTGATGTGCATGCTTGATATCAACTCACATTAGTAAAGTTAAGCATGTGCACTGCTTAGGTGCTTGCAGGCGCAGGTCCTAAATGTCTGATGCATATACTGTTCTCAATGTGACTGAGGGCCAAAAGGAAAGCAGCAAATCTCACCCACATTCTTTACAAACACATGTACTCAAATCTAATGGGACGTTGTGCAGCTGGCACCATTATGTTGGGATTTTGTCATAACAATTTTTATGTCCCTGTTTTCAGTTCCGTCTGAGCAACGCTTGGCACAGGAACGGTGGAGCAGTGAGCAAAAGTGGCTTTTTGTCAGATTGTATCTTCTGATATTCTGGTGAAAATCAGAGCAACCTCAGGGCCTCTGTAACTTACAAATGGCTGCCTGTATCTCCAAGAACTTGATCTGGCATTCAAAAATTGCCAGAGTGCATCACCAATACATTCATGATGTCTTCTTCCTGACTATACTCTTGAGATGTATCCTACACCAACAGGCAAAAAGGTACAATGAAGTGGAGCCAGGACACCAGTTCTAAACCACTTGGGGATTTCCCTTAGCTAGGTGGTATTACCCAAAGGCCATATTTACCAGTTAACTGCACCCTACATCACTGAAGCAGCAGCATAAAGAACGTGACAATCAGGCCCATAGGATGGTCATGGAAAAATTGTCATTACAGTATATTTCCGCCAAATGAGCTGTATTGCTCTATTTCAGTGCAAATAAGCAGAAGAACCCATGTGCTGGGAGAAGAGGGAGGCGCGCTGAGCACAGAAGTGGCCATTTTGAAGCCTCCATAAAGCTTTGTGAATTAAAACAAAATAGCCTTTTCTTCTTTTCCTGAGCAGTGGGTGAGGGAACCTGTGACAGGTTGCCGCCCCACACACCGCCGGGGTGCCACCTGATGTACTAGGGGTACCACTGAGCCTGCCAATTCCACCAGCCTGGCGCCTTTACACTATACTGCTGAGCCAGGCCCTCAAGCCTCCTCCAGCACACACACAGGTAGGGACAAACCCAGCTGCAGAAAGACACAGACACTGAAATCAGCTCTGCACGGGTAGGGAATTGCCCAGCATTCAAGTGCACACCCCCTCTGGAGTGTAAACTCAAAATTGTATCATCTTGCGCTGCACAGAGAACTATACAGCGTAAGCTCATTGAAATTTGCTCCCTTCCTCAATGTGGTGGAAGATATGCACAGCTTTCCCCCCAGTTATGAATTCCACAAATTGGTTTTAGAGAACACAAAAACAAGTTTATTAGCTACAAAATACAGATTTTAAACTGTTCTAGTTTGGCTTCTACCTCGGATGTGGTAATATCTACCTCCATATCCTCATTCCCATTTGTCATCCTACCATTATCCCTAAGATCCTCATTATAGACTGAGGCAAAGTATTTGTTTAGATATTGGGCCATGCCTAGATTATCCTTAACCTCCACTCCATCCTCAGTGTTTAGCAGCCCCACTTCTTCTTTCTTTGTTTTCTTCTTATTTATATGGCCATAGAACGTTTTACTGTTGGTTTTAATTCCCTTTGCAAGGTCCAACTCTACATGGCTTTTGGCCTTTCTCACTTTATCCCTACATGTTCTGACCTCAATAAAGTAGCTTTCCTTGCTGATCACTCCCATCTTCCACTCCTTGTAGGCTTTCTGCTTTTTCTTAATCACCTCTCTGAGATACTTGCTCATCCAGCTTGGTCTACAACTCCTGCCTATGAATTTTTACCCCTTTCTTGGGATGCAGGCTTCTCATAGTTTCTGCAACCTTGACTTGAACTAAATCCAGGCCTCCTCTGCCTTTAGATCCACAAGTTCTTCAGACCAATCCACTTCCCTAACTAATTTCCTTAATTTTTTAAGTTAGCCCTTTTGAAATCAAAAACCCTAGTCACAGATCTATTTTTGTTTATCCTTCCATTTAGTTTGAACTGAATTAGCTCATGGTCACTTGAACCAGGGTTGTCCCCTACAACCATTTCTTCTATGAGGTCCTCACTACTCACCAAAACCAAATCTAAAATGGCATCCCCTCTTGTCGGTTCTTCAACTATCGCATCCAGGAAAATCTGAGCCCTATTATTACTACTAGTCCTCCAGTCTATATCTGGGAAGTTAAAGTCTCCCATGATCACACAATTCTCATTAGTGTTTTCTTCATTAAAAACATTAAAGAGAGCTCTATCCATATCCAAATCGGAGCCCAGTGGTCTGTAGCAAACCCCAAGCACTATCCCAGGGGAGGCTCTCATAGCTTTCTTTCCCAATGTGATTTTTGCCCAGACAGACTGTCTTTCCTAAACAGCACATACCTTTCAATACCTATACTCCAGTCATGACTATTATTCCACCATGTTTCTGTTATTCCTACAATAGCTTGTTTCACTTCCTGCACTAGTAGCTCTAGTTCCCCCATTTTGATACCTACAAACACCTTAATTTTTGCTGTTTGGCTGCACTGACATTCTTTACCCGATTAGGCACAGACATTCTACCGCCAGTATCACCTATTAGACTGGTATCTACACTACCCTTCCTCCTTATGTCCATTCTCCTACTCACGGCTGTATCCTTTCTTACTTCATTTTCTTCCCTCTCAATGTTAAATTCCGGCATGGATATTACCTGGACATCTCCCAGCCATCTCCCCCAAATTCCTAGTTTAAAGCTCTCTTAATCAGTCATGCCAGCCTCCATCCTAGAAGTCTATTTCTCTCCTTACTTGCATAAAATACATTACCATTATGGCACAATCATATAATATTACTATAAAAAAAATGGGAAGCTGTGTCATACAACCTATGGCCCCCCTGAGGCCAAAGGACAAGTGTCTGTCTATTTGTGTCTTGGCAACAGTTTCTCTAGACCTGCTCACTGTTCACTTCTTTGTAGCTTGGGGTTTCACTCGGCATCTCTTAATGAAGCAATCAGTGCTTGCAGTTGGTGGAAAAAACCCAACCAAGCACAAGTTAAGTTAATTCAAAGCAGGAGAAATTTGTTAAAAAAATAAGCCTTACTTCTGCATGAGCTAAATTCGTCAAACTGATTATTTAAAATGGAATAATGAAACATCTGGAAGATCATGATATAATCATGATGTTCAGAGAGTAGTTATCAATGGGTGGCTGTCTAACTGGAAGGACATATCTGGTGGGCTCATGCAGCAGTCAGTCCTGGCTCTGGTACTAGTCAATATCACCATTAGTAATTTGAATAATGGGGTTTAGAGAATGCTTATAACATTTGTGAATGACCCCAAATTGAGAGAGGTTGCAAGCACTTTGGAGGACAGGATTAGAATTCAAAATGACCTTGACAATTTGAAGAATTGACCCAAAATCAACAAGATGTAATTCAGTAAGGATAAGTGCAAAGAACTACACTTAGAAAAGAAAAATGAAATGCACAAATTCAAAATGTGGAATAACTGACTAGAAGGTAGTACTGCTGAAGAGGATCTGGGGGGTTATACTGGATCACTATTTGAGTATAAGCTAACAATGTGATGCAGTGGCAAAAAAGGCTAATATTCTGGGGGTGTATTAACAGGAGTGTCATATGTAAGACATAGGACGTAATTGTCTCCTTCTACTCAGCACCGTTGAGGCCTTTAGCAAGAAATTTCTGACTATGAAGATAGTTAAGCTCTGGAATAGACTTCCAAAGGAGGTTGTGGAATCCCCATCACAGAAGGTTTTTAAGAACAATTTGGACAGACATCTGTCAGGAATGGTATAGGTGTACTTGGTCTTGCCTCAGTACAGAAGCGGGACTATGTCAACTTGAGGTCACCTCCAACTCTACATTTCTATATGTCAACTTGAGGTCACCTCCAACTCTACATTTCTATGGTTCTATTTCTACAATTCTAAGACAGGGTCTAATCAGCATTATGAAAAGTAAAACTGTGACTCATTAATCTATTAAAGTTATTTGAATGTGCCATAAAAGTGATGAAAAGTAATGTGACAGACTTCCTTTAAGGTTTCAAAAGGCCTTTGATAAGTTACTACTAAAGAATCTAAGTATTCATGAGGTAATAGGCAAGGTAGTGTCATGGATCAGAAATGGGCGAATAGACATGGGGGGAAAGGTGTTAAAAATGGACAGTTTTCATTGCAACAAAATGTTTAAAGTTGGGGGGGGGGGTGCCACAAAGTTCCATAATAATATTGGAGTTGTGTAATATATTTATTAACAATCTGGAAAGGTGGGGGAAGAAGGAGGTGCAATCTTTGCAGATGACACAATGGTTATTTAAGTTAGTCAAGTCCAGAGAAGACTGTGAGGGTCTTCAAAACAACCTTACCAGGTTGAGTGAGTGAGCAACGCAATGGCAGATAAAATTCACTATTAATAAATGCAAAGTCATGCACGTTGGAGGGAAAATCTGAACTACTCAACCACCTTGCTGGGGTCTAAATTAACTGCATCATCTCAGAAAAGGGATCTAAGCATTCCTGTGCAGAGTTCAGTGGAGATCTCTGATCAATGTTCAGCTGTGGTCAAAAAATTAAACAAGAGGTTAGGTTGCATAAGGAAATATTAAAACATCATTATATACATTAGTATAATAATCTCATTTGGCTACTGTGTGCATTATTGGTCATCCTATCTCAAAAATACTTGCAGAAAGTAGCTGATTTCAGGGAGCTCAGAAGCATGCTGAAGAAGATTGTTCAAATGATATTCGCTAAGATCCATCCTGTCCCATGAGCAAAAGAAGACAGATGGCAGAAGATTCTGGATGTGAACCGTTGGCTAGGTAAGTGGTGGAGGGTTTTGGTTTTATGGCTCATTGGTCCACCTTCTGTGGGGATAAGGGGCTTATAATTTGGATGGCTTCCATATCAGTAGAAGGGGGACAAATTTTCTCAAGGACAGGCTTAATAATGTAGTCAGGGAGGCATTAAACTAGCCTGAATAGCTAACTTGAATTTGTTCATTGCCAGTTTATATCCATTTGTTCTTAGCTTAGATAGTTCTTCACCCTCCCTGGTATTTAGACCCACAATGTATTTATAAAAAGCAATTATATCCCCTCTCAGCCTTCCTTTTGAAAGACCAAACAAACCAAAATCCTCCGGTCTTCTTTCATAACACAGCCCCTCCCCCCATTCACCACATCATCCTAGTAGCTCTTCTCTGGTGGGATGATTCACATGATTGGAATGTTAAACTCAATGGTTATAACCTATTTAGGAAGGATGGAGTGGGCAAAAGGGGAGAGGTATAAGAACATAAGAACATAAGAAAGGCCGTACTGGGTCAGACCAAAGGTCCATCTAGCCCAGTATCTGTCTACCGACAGTGGCCAATGCCAGGTGCCCCAGAGGGAGTGAACCTAACAGGCAATGATCAAGTGATCTCTCTCCTGCCATCCATCTCCATCCTCTGATGAACAGAGGCTAGGGACACCATTCTTACCCATCCTGGCTAATAGCCATTTATGGACTTAGCCACCATGAATTTATCCAGTCCCCTTTTAAACATTGTTATAGTCCTAGCCTTCACAACCTCCTCAGGTAAGGAGTTCCACAAGTTGACTGTGCGCTGCGTGAAGAAGAACTTCCTTTTATTTGTTTTAAACCTGCTGCCTATTAATTTCTTTTGGTGCCTCCTAGTTCTTGTATTATGGGAATAAGTAAATAACTTTTCCCTATCCACTTTCTCAACATCACTCATGATTTTATATACCTCTATCATGTCCCCCCTTAGTCTTCTCTTTTCCAAACTGAAGAGTCCTAGCAAGTTTGCAGATGACACTAAACTGGGAGGAGTGGTAGATACGCTGGAGGGTAGGGATAGGATACAGAGGGACCTAGACAAATTAGAGGATTGGGCCAAAAGAAACCTGCACTTAGGACGGAAGAATCCCATGCACTGTTACAGACTAGGGACCGAATGGCTAGGAAGCAGTTCTGCAGAAAAGGACCTAGGGGTTACATTGGACGAGAAGCTGGATATGAGTCAACAGTGTGCCCTTGTTGCCAAGAAGGCTAACGGCATTTTGGGCTGTATAAGTAGGAGCATTCCCAGCAGATCGAGGGACGTGATCATTCCCCTCTATTCGACATTGGTGAGGCCTCATCTGGAGTACTGTGTCCAGTTTTGGACCCCACACTACAAGAAGGATGTGGAAAAATTGGAAAGAGTCCAGCGGCGGGCAACAAAAATATTTAGGGGGCTGGAGCACATAACTTATGAGGAGAGACTGAGGGAATTGGGATTGTTTAGTCTGCAGAAGAGAAGAATGAGGGGGAATTTGATAGCTGCTTTCAACTACCTGAAAGGGGGTTCCAAAGAGGTTGGATCTAGACTGTTCTCAGTGGTACCTGATGACAGAACAAGCAGTAATGGTCTCAAGTTGCAGTTGGGGAGGTTTAGGTTGGATATTAGGAAAAACTTTTTCACTAGGAGGGTGGTGAAGCACTGGACTGGGTTACCTAGGGAGGTGGTGGAATCTCCTTCCTTAGAGGTTTTTAAGGTCAGTTTTGACAAAGCCCTGGCTGGGATGATTTAGTTGGGAATTGGTCCTGCTTTGAGCAGGGGGTTGGACTAGATGACCTCCTGAGGTCCCTTCCAACCCTGATATTCTATGATTCTATGAAATTGAAGAGGGTTCAGAGAAAACCCACAAGAATGATTACAAGATTAGAAAACCTGCTTTATAGAGATAGACTATGTAGTTTTAAAAAGGGAAGGTTAAGGGGTGACTTAATTACAGACTATTTGTATTTGAGATCTTTGCTAACCCTCTCAATTACATGTGTAATCTCACTGGTGCAGTAATGGATAGTAACTGTAATCTTACATGCCTACTGTTTAGCAGCATATAAATAATTCCTCAAGAGGTGATGCTGAAGCAATATCTGAAAAACAATTAAATTCGTTCCAATGGGTACAGGTGTTACATTTGAATACAGATCCCTTTTAATTGGCTATATTTAAAATCAGGCACTTAAAATTTAAAATCATATCCTTTAATAACTACAATATGGCTAAACATCTATTTTTTTCATGTGAATTATGAGGTAATGATGCACATAATTAATTATGAGCACTGGGCACCTTCTAAAACATACACAATTATCATTCACATACACAATTACAGGTTCATTTATCAAAGGATTAAGAGCATAATGACATTTTCCCTCTGTTATTTCTAAACTCACATACACTGGCTGCAAGACATTTCTGGTGCATTCGTAGCCAATCCCAGGTTCTTCTACGCAGGCTCCCAATTCTACTGTTTTCCCCCAGGGACTCTTTTGTTACCCATACTCTGTGATCCAGCACTGTCTGATTAACATTAAGGCCTAGGGCTACAATGGGGGAAACCCAATTTATTTCTGCTTCTGACATCAGTGAAACAAATACAGTGATTTCTCCAGATCTTTTATCATAGGTAAAATTTATCTTTTTGCACCAGAATTGCAAATCTCTCTAAATCTGGGTGGATTTTTTCCAAACAATGCTCCGAATTTCCAATGGGAGAATCTTATTGTTCATACCATCACAAATCATGTCCTTTACTGCATCAATAATCCACATCTGTATTTGGAAGCATGCCAGGGTCAAGGAACATTACTCTGGAGGCCACCAATGGCCAGTAAGAACTGGAGGTGGTCCTTTCTTTGGGATTGCGCCCATTCCTCTAAAACCTGTGCCACCCCATTCTATATGCAGCTTAGCTGATCTAAGGATAACCTCAGGGGTCTTGTTAAATCCTTTAGGTGTTGCCCCACTGCATTCATTTTATTTGCAACCACTCCTCATATATGCTATAAAGGAACCGTATCCCCATGCCAAATTCTCCCGATACATCCCTTTTTACTCGATCCTTGCTGGGTCTGGGGACATCATGAATATTAATTCCATTTTTACAACCCTATTATAATGGCTGGACAAACTTTTCATAGTGGGGCTCTATTGACGAAATGTTAATTACAGGTGGTTCCAGAATCCACACTTCTATACCTTTTACTCCATGTGGTCCCTGAAGGACCATTTTCTAGTCATATTGTGCTCCATATTAATAACCATTTTACCAAGGCACCATGTAAACACTTCATTATCCTTTGTTCCTGTTATAAATTTCCTGAAGACAGAGGGCTTCCAAAGTGTAGGGTAAAATAATGTTCATTCCCCTCCCGGTGTCACTATTTGTAGTCTTGCCTCACCCAAAACTTTGTGTCCAGCATTTGGGAATGAAAGGGAGTGTTTTAGACTAAAATGAACTGGCTTTTCCCCTGGAGCTGTCCATTTGAGGATGTCAGTTCACAAATGAATACACTTAGTACAATTAGATAGAAGCCTGTCAGTTTCCACCCAGCGACAACCATACCACCTGGGTAGCCTACAATTCCTCCCACTCGTCCCTTGTGTATAAGTGATGGGGCTGTTGCCACTGAAGTGGTAGGGATTCAGTAATCACCAGCATAGACCATGTGCCACCCAAACCATGATACATTGCCAGTTGTTGCTCATTCCCACGCTAATATTGACTTTGTCCCAGTCAGTTTTACTGAAGTGGGACCACTGGGACCTAAAAGTGGGACATTGGTGCCTCAAATGCCAGTTAGGTACCTAAGACCCTTGGTGAATCTAGGCCTGAGGGCCAGATTTTAAAGGTATTTAAAGGTTTCACAGCACACACAGAGAAGTTAGATACAAACATTAAATATTCTTGCTGTCAGGTTGCAGTGAAGGTTGCACAACCTTTTTCTTAGAATCCAGAACCAAGAACCAAAAACAGAGAGAGACAAAGCAGGAGACGCAACAGCGAGACTGTGGCTCAGAGAAGCACATTCTGGCCCAATGATGATGTATGCATTCACATAATTAGTCAAAAATAAAGTCTTGCCATAATTCCTGGGAAATTGTCCATAGTCCTTGAACCATAGCTGTTCATAGCATACACATAGAAAAATTAGATAAAAACATACATATTATTGCTGAGAGGTTGCAACATAAGACTATATTTCTTAGAATTCAGAATAACACAAGATCCCCAAAAACAGAGAGAGAAAAGCAACGGCAGGTATCTAATTGCAGTGTAAACATACTCTTAGGCAGAAGGCACAACTCATCCTACCTTGCTTTAAGCTAGCTCTTTCCAAGCTGACTCTGATAGCACACTTCCTTACAGAGCCCTTATCCTGCAAGCAACCCCCCACTCTTAAAACGATCGCTGGCAAATTCAACACTCTCAGCAGATCAGAAGTTCTGGGAGTAGGGGTGAAGCAGTTGGGAGCGCAGGTGGTGTTCTCTTCAGTCCTTCCAGTCAAGGGTAGGGGCCCAGGCAGAGACAGATGCATCCTGGAGGTGAATGCCTGGCTGCAAAGATGGTGTCACCAGGAGGGTTTCAGCTTCCTTGACCATGGGATGCTAAGGGGAAGAGCATATTTGGCTAAAGATTGGCTAAACTAGTGAGGAGGGCTTTAAATTAGGTGCAAAAGGGGCAGGTGATCAAAGGACATGGGTAAGTCAAAAACATGAAGACCTGGTAGAAAGCTCAGAATGTGTGTGTGTGTGTGGGGGGAGCATGGGCTGTTGTCGCTTCTTTATCCCTGCTATAAGACAGAACTAGGGCAGGGGAATCAAATCAGTATCTTAGCTGTCTGTATACTAATGGAAAAAGTATGGGGAATAAGCAAGAAGAATGTAAAATGCTAGTAAATAAACATAACTATGACATAGTTTGCATCACAAACACTTGGTGGGATAATATGCATGACTGGAATATTGTTATAAAAGGATACAGCTTGCTCAGGAAGGAGAGGCAGGGAAAAAAGTGAGGCGGTGTTGCCATATATATATATATATATATTGAACACGTATACACTTGGACTGAGGTTCTGATGGAAATAGGAGACAGACTTGTTGAAAGTCTCTGGATAAGGATAAAAGGGGTAAAAAACAAGGGTGATGTCATGTTAAAAGTCTGTTACAGACCACCTAATGAGGAAGAAGAGGTGGATGAGGCTTTTTTTAAACAACTAACAAAATCATACAAAACACAGGACTTGGTAGTGGGGGGAACTCCAACTACTAAGACATCTGGTGGGAAAATAACACAGCAGGGCACAGATTATCCAAGTTCTTGGAATGTATTGGAGACAATTTTTTATTTCAAAAGTGGAGAAAGCTACTGGGGGGAGGCTGCTCTAGATTTCATTTTGATAAAGAGGGAGGAACTTGTTGAGGATTTGATAGGGGAAGGCAACCTGGGTGAAAGTGACCATGAAATTGTAGAGTTCATGAGTCTAAGGAATGGTAGGAGGGAGAACAGCAAAATAGAGACACTGGCAAATTCAGGAAGTAGTAGGTAAGATCCCATGGGAAGCAAGTCTAAAAGGGGAAAAACAATTGAAGACAGTTGGCAGTTTTTCATAGAGCCATTATTAAGGGAACAAGGGCAAACTAGCCCACTGCGTAGGAAAGATAGGAATTATCGGACGAGACTACACTGGCTTAATCAGGTCTTCAATGAGCTGAAAATCAAAAGAGTCCTACAAAAAGTGGAAACAAGATCAAATTACAAAGGATGACTATAAACAAATGACACAAGTATGTAGGGACAAAATTAGAAAGGCCAAGGCATAAAACGCAATCAAACTAGTTAGAGACACAAAGGGTAACAACAAAACATTCTACAAATACATTGGAAGCAAAAGGAAGCCCAAGAAGACCCATTCCTCAATGGGGGGGGGGAATAATAGCTTAATGATTTCTTTGTTTCAGTTTTCACTAAGAAGGTTGGTGGTGAATGGACATCTAGCACAGTGAATGTCAGTGAAAATGAGGTAGATCACAGGTTAAAATAGGAAAAGAACAAGTTAAAAATTACTTAGACAAATTGGATGTTTTCAGTTAATAATATACACTTAATTTCCAGTCTGATTTTTTTCTAGTTTTGTCATCCAGGCATTGGATCACTTTTTATCTTTCTCTGCTAGATTGAAGAGCCCATTATTAAATATTTATTCCCTATGTAGATACTTATAGACTATAATCAAGTCACCCCCTTAACCTTTTCTTTCTTAAGCTAAATAACTTGAGCTCTGAAAGTATATCCTTATAAGGCAGGTTTTCTAATCCTTTAATCATTCGCATGGCTCTTCTTTAAACTTTCTCCACTTTATCATCATCCTTCTTTAATTGTTACACCACAGTATTCCAGCAGAGGTCGCAACAGTGCCAAATACAGAGGGACAATAACCTTTATACTCCTACTCAAGATTCCCCTGTTTAGGCATCCAGAGATTGCATTAGTCCCTTTGATCACAGCATCACACTGGGAGCTTGTGTTCAGGTGATTATCCACCACAAAGCCTAACCCTTTTCAGATTCACTGCTTCCCAGGATAGAGTTCCCCACCATGTATGTATAGCCTATATTCTTTGTTCCTATACGTATACATTTACATGTAGTCATATTAAAACAGGTATTGTTTGCTTATCAGATCACTATGAAACAGTGACCTGCCCTCTTCAGTATTTACCACGCTCCCAATTTTTGTTTTATGTGCAAACTTTATCAGTGATGATTTTATGTTTTCCGCCAGGTCACTGATAATAATATTAAATAGCACAGGGTCAAGAACCTTATGGGTCAAGAACCCTATGGGACCCCACACTAGAAACACATCCGCTCAACGATGATTCCCCAGTTATAGTTAGCTTTTTGAGACCTATCAGTTAGCCAGCTTTGAATCCATTTATTGTGTTCTATGTTAATGTTACATCATTCTCGTTTTTTAATCAAAATGTCTTGCGGTACCCATTGAAAGGCCTAAAAGCAGTCATATTACATCAGCACTATAACCTTTATCAACCAAATTTGTAATCTCATGAAAAAATCTCTAGTGGCAGTTCCTTCTGCACAACATTCAACAGCATCTCTCTCGCTCTCAATTCTTGGTGTTTTACTCCAAAACGATCTCTGAGTCCCTCTTTCAGAAAATGAGCAAGCCAGCAAATATGCAGTGTGGTTGTAGCCGTGTGGGTCCCAGGATATGAAAGAGACCAGGTGAGTGAGGTAATATCTTTTAATGGATCAACTTCTGTTGGTGAAAGAGATGAGCTTTCACAGACCTCTTCTTTAGGTCTCAATAAACAGCAAGTAGCAGACAGCTTTTTCAGGCTTGCCAAAAGAATCAGAGATATTTTCTTCTGTTTGGTCTCCTAGATGAAACTTATATCCTTCTGTTAAGAAATTAGAGGTAGGCATATAATGCTTCAGAATTTCTTTTCGGTTCAGGTCTCCAGCTCAGCAGGTTCTTTTGGAAAACGTAAGTTTTAAAGCATGTTAAATGGTGTTTTTCATGCCAATGTTAGGAAAACAGCCCTTTGTTTATCACTATCTTCTATTTGCATTTTGCATAAAAATACTGCTTGAATCTTTGAACAAATGTTTCAAATTTTTCCTCTTTTTCATTAAATTGGAAGCTGTCCATAATGACACAAGCAGCCATTTTATCTTTACTCTCTTCTCCTCTTCTTTGTTTTTTAACCATTCCATCCTCACTTCCAGTTTGTTGTATATTTTCCCTACATCCCAGTGGCTCTAGGGCATTTGCCCTAGTTGCAAGATCTAGGTTTAAATCTCTGTACTAACTGAGGCAGAGCAGTGACTTGAACCTGGGTGCCCCACACAGATGATGAGTGCTTTGGACTTGGTGTACACCTTCTAAATCAGACCCCCACAGATGAGCTAGGTGGGTGAAGCCTAGTTTAAGACTCATGCCTGGCCAGAGGCATGATCTAGGCAGTGAGAAGTTCAGCTTAGTGGATTTGCCCATGCCCACTAGCAGCTTTCCGTGCCTCTTTACTGGTGGAAACCTAGCTGCTATAGGGATAGGTGGCAGCTGAGTAGCAGTTTTGACGATCTAAATTTTGGACTTCAGCATTTTGTGTCATTTAGGAACCTAAATCACTTTGTGGATCTAGTCCTATGGACCTGTCCTTTTGCAAATTAGCTTAAAGAGCCAGAATTTTAATGGTATCGAGGAACCTGCCCCCTGTTGAAACCAATGGAAGTTAGGCACCCACATAGCATAAAAACTGGCCCTAAATCTCATGAGGATTTACTTCCTAAATGCCTAAGGGCCAGCTTTACAAAGGATTTAGGAGTCTAAATATGCAAATAGAGTATTTTGGTGGGATTTTTAAAAGTGCCTACGCATGTAATTTCAATTGACTTCAAATCTCACTAGGCACCTATCTGCATCTTTAGGTGCCTAAATACCTTTACAATTCTGGCCCCAAGTCACTTTTGAAAATGAGACTTAGACATCTAAGCCAGTTAGATGTTGCACCCTGAGAAGAGCAACACCTAAATACCTGGGCCTAAATCCTTCTCCTTGTGAAGAGATTCAAATAACACCTCATTTATTTTCTTCTAAATTAAACATTTCTAGAGATGCTGTTAAATTCTGAGTGGACTCCATATTCATAGAATCATAGCATATTGGGGTTGGAAGAGACCTCAGTCGGTCATCTAGTTCAATCCCCTGCTCAAATCACGACCAAGACCATCTAAATCATCCCAGCCAGGGTTTTGTCAAGGCTGATCATAAAAACCTGTTTCTCACATATGCGCCCCATTTTTAAAATGTTGCTTTCCATAATGACTATACTGACAATGATATCTCTGCATGTTTTAGCTGCAACTGCCAGATTTCATTAGCCAACTCTTATCCAATTCAATGCATTGCATCATTGGTCTTGATTGATATTTTCATATATGGAAGGCAATGTAGTCTACTGAATCATCATGCTGGCAGGAAGGACATCGGGGTTCTTATTCTGGCTCTGCTATTCGAGACAGCCTGGTCTACACTACACAGTTAGGTTGACATAAGACAGTATATGTGAACCTAGTTGTGTATTTGTGTACACGCAAATTTGTGCCCCATTATAATAACTTACTAACACCCTCTCCTGGACTGGCATAAAGTCAATCAATGTACATAGGGGAACCTAGTGTGAATGTAAAAAAAAAAACCTTACTTATCATAGAATCATAGAATATCAGGGTTGGAAGGGACCTCATGAGGTCATCTAGTCCAACCCCCTGCTCAAATCAGGACCAATCGCCAATGAACTCATCCAAAAAAGGGCTTTGTGCAGGATGACCTTAAAAACCTCTAAGGAAGGAGATTCCACTAGGTAACCCATTCCAGTGTTTACATCGACCCTAAATGTCATCCAGCAGGGGAGTGATTTCAGCTTCTTAAATTTTGCTTTCCATAATGACTATACTGACAATGATACCTCTGTGTGTTTTAGCTGCAACTGCTGCCATTGTGGCCTTCACACTCACAGAACATCTGAGCCAGATAAGGAGAAGAAAGACGAGGACTCGGGATGACATGTTCAATGAGATCCTGCAAACCAGTGCTTCATCAGAGAATGAGCATAGGTCCTGGAGGATGAACATTGCAGACGCCCTGGAGAAGGACAAAGTGGAGCGATGAAAGGTGCAGGACAAGGAGAAGGAGATGCATCAGGACATAATGGGTCGTCTCAGACAGCAAACAAACATGCTGCAGACTCTGGTGGGCCTGCAGAGTCAACAAGCCGAAGCGTCCTTCCCTCTGCAGCCCACTCAATATTGCGACCACCTTATACCCCCTCAACATTCATTGTGGCATCAGGGCTTGCTGCAGTACCCCAGCCACTCCATTCTGGGGGCCATGAAAGTCAACCATAGCTTCACATACTCTGACCTGTCAACGCCACAGCTGATTTTATGTAGCTGAAATGGGCATGCATGTCCTTTCCCCTTCATATCTTCTGATCTCTTAATTTAGTAAATTTTATTAAGTTTTTAATATATTTGCTTTTAAATTGCCCGGGTTCTGTTTTTTGGGGGGTTTTTGGTGGGGATTGCACTGATTTGGTTACAGAATAAAATTCTGTGATTTGAAACATAATTCATCTTTATTAGTTCAAAACATATGCTGGCGGGTGATCATCAGTTCTGAAAGCGACCTGTTACTGCACAGTGCCACACAACTCATAAGATTAGTCACAAGCACTAATAACAGATGCATTAATAATGTTATATCTCTACATGTACAGCAATCACCACAGGCTTCATATCGGGCCACAGAAGAGCAGGCCAGGTAGAGCACAATACAACCGCACACACTACTCTGGTTCACTATTAAAATGGTCTTTCAAATCATCTCTGAGCCACATAGCTCTGCATTGAGCTCTTCTAATAACCCTTGTATCTGGCTGTTCCAATTCAGCTGACAGCTGATCCCCCTCCACCCTGCCAGTAACTCCCCCCCTTTGATTCACAGCTATTACGCAGGACTCAGTGGGTATCTATAAGCATTGGGCTCTTTTTCTCACAGAGGTCCAATCTTGTGAGTGAACGCCAGCATCCCTTCAAACAGCCAAAGGCACATTCAACTGTCATGCTGTGCCAGTAGCTGAATCCTTCCTTTATGCTGTCGAGGTGGCTGGTTTACAGCTTCATGAGCCAAGGGATAGGCTGCATAACGCAGGATCACTACTGGCATTTCAACATCATCAATGGTAATCCACCAGTCGGGGGGTGGGTGGGGGTGGAGGGGGAAATCTCCCTGCTTGCACTTTCTGAACAGTCATGCACCTTCCCTGACCAGCCCACATTGATGTTGGTGAAGCGCCCCGGGTGATCCACAAGCCCTTGCACAACCATGGAAAAGCAGCCTTTTTCTGTTGATGTACTCTGTGGAAAGGTGGTCTGGTGCCAAAATAGGGATTTGTGTGCTGTCTATCGTCCACCTGCAGGTCGGGAACCCGATTGCTGCAAATCTATTCACTGTGTTCTGCACACTGTTGAGAGTCACATTCCTGAGTAGCAGGAGGAGATTAATGGCCCTGTGAACTTGCATGACATAGGACCCTGCGGTGTTTTTTTCCAACTCCAAATTGATTCCTCACTGCCTTATTTAGACACCTGACTCCAAGAGAGGAACCATCAGCTGAGATAGGCATCTCCCTCCTGGAGTTCTCTCTCGGAAGGGGCAGGGCTCAGAATTGCCTATTAGCTAGCTTAGGCAGCTCCCTCCTCAGAGTGCTGGCTTTTGTGGATTCCATCCTGGGCGTTTGTCTTTCCCCATGCATTGTACCTGGAACCCAGGTTACCTAACTCTGAGCTGTGGGGTCCACTGGTGACAAGGTTCCCAAAAGTGAGGCATTGCAATGCCTAAGCCCCTTTGTGGATCTAGGCCCTAGTTTTCAAAGAGGCTTGCTAAACTGTGCTGTGAAATTTGAATCTGGTTTCTGTGTAAATTCCCATCTGTGTGTGTACTCAGTAAGTAACTGGGCATATAAATGTTCACTTCCATGTGCAAAGATGGGATTTTGAGTATGTGCCTGCAACACAACTCACTCAGCCTCTTGGCAGTTTAGGGGATTAGCTCCTTCCAGGTCTGATGCCCTTTCTTTGCACAGGGGGGCCCCCCTTTCTCTCTCTGTCTGGGACTCAGCGTACTCCTTCATGACTCCTGCTGCAAGGTCACAGTTGTTCTCCCCTTCTGTGATATCAAAGTCTCATTGGACGACTATCCCAGGCAGTCTTTGGCTGGCTGGTAGGGGAACCCAGGCTTACCCACTATTCCAGGATCCAGTCCTGGGACCCTATTTCCAGTAACTATGGTCTGCTTGCATCTAGACCCTGTTGCTGTTTCCCCTGGACTTCTTCCTATTTCTCTAGTCCTATCTTCTGGCCTCCCCCTCTTTCCAGTTTTATCAGTCCAAATTCCTTCCTCCCAGCAGGTGATTGCAGACTACCTAACTCTGTAGCCCCAAACACACCTCTCTTCTCCCAGGGAGAAACTACAGACTACTTTCCTTAAAGCCCCTTTACTGCCAACTTTCTGGCTTTATAACAATCCCCACCTATTCCCTCTCAGCTGGGCTCCATCTTCAATTAGCCTCTCAATCCCTGGCTCTTCCCCAAAAACAAGTTAATTGACAACATTTAACCTGCTCTGTCTTGTGTGAGGTGGACACCCTATCAGAGTGCCAACTATTAGGTACAATTATGAGGGACCTTTGAAAATTTACTACACCTGCTACACAATTACTCTGTGTAGCAGATACAATGGACTCTGATCCAGATGAGTTAATCAAGACACCGTCACTGCAGAATCAGTAAGAAGTTAGAAAGATGTTACCAGTGATGGATTTGGCTTAGGAGTTTAGAGCATAGATACATGGGGATGTAGAAGTGAATATTCCTGATTCATGCAAAGGCTCGGACTGGCATGTTAGCTCAGCTATTTATGACTCTATGGACAGTTTCCACTTCCACTGAGAATTCTACTATAGAATCATAGAAGATTAGGGTTGGACGAGACCTCAGGAGGTCCATCTAGTCTGTCTTCTGCTTAACATTTTGTAAAACAAATCTCTGGCTCCAAAGAACTCTTTTAAGGTAAAGAGCATAAAGTATTTTCTTTTCCAAAGTTACATTTGTCTGTTTGAGGGGGGTAAGGAGCCCAGCCATGAGAATCTGAATTCAAAGCTGGTGTAAGGCAGCTGCTTCTCCAAGAAGTGTGACAACTTTTAATTAAATGAAAGTTTATTTCAGTATTTCAAAATTAGTCCCATAGTGTGATATGTTTTGGGAAGCTGCAACAAAAATACTTAGTGTGTGGTGAAGGACTGTCTCTTCATTATGTCAGGTGGCAAAGAGAGAAAATAGCAGCACCTGCCTTCACTTTTGCATTCAATGATTACTAGGACTAGAAGCCAACAGCAAAGGAATATTTTTTGCTTATGTTTAATCCAGGTTAATGCTATACATTTTTAAATACATGTTTTTGGAGTTTACTCTATCATGCAGTCCCTGTGATGGAATGACTCTGGCCTTGTTGTCTCGTGTTGCACTGCGGCTCCAAAGGCAGATTAGGTAGGGCAGAGCACTGGAAGAGAGAAAATGAGATAGTTCAGGACCTGGTTGCTCTAGTATGAGGCAGGAAAATATTTCACTTCTTAGAGATGTAGTGACTGAGAACACTGGCACACAAGAGCACTGTTTCTAACACAAACATTGCAGATGGTTATCACTAGCATGGACTGTCCCTGCAATGGATCAATAGTGCCACACTACAACTCTGGGCTTTGTACAATTGCACTGGATACCCACACAGCTGAAGAAAGAAACTATATGCTTCATCCAGCCATCTCTGCTTCTGCTGCCTTGGTGTAGCAAATAAGGAAAGGAAGGGAAGGGGTATAACCAGAGAGCAGCCCACAGCTGGTGGCTGGTCCCATAGGTACTATTACCAGCTGGTGGGGTTTAGAGTAGCCCCTAGAGTAGCCACATGGTGAGGCTCTGACTGGTGTAAAAGTGGTCAAAGAATCAGGGAGCCATAATCAGCTTCCCAACATTCCCCCCATCTCTTCTGTGCCCAGCTGAAACTGGGCACAGAAGAGACTCTAGGCCTCTAGTATTACAGTATACTAGTGTATTACACACCAAACAATACATGAAAAGAACATTAAGGTTGCAAAGTCAGTCAGAAGATAGACAATGTCAGAATTAAGGTTGTGGGTAGAAGTAGTCCTGTGGAAAAAATGTATGTGATTATGTAATTAAAGACTGTGTCATAATGCATACAGGCTGTGCAGGCAACCTTAATTCTGGCATTTCTTAGCTTTTGAGTGCTTGACTTTGCAAACTTAAGAATGTTCTTTTAATTTTTGGTGTAATTACCGAGTTTTTAAAAAAAAGCAAACTGAAAAACCAGAAATTGCATCATGTAGCATCATATGGACATTAACATGGGTCATTAGCAGGACCGGAACCTTTAGATCCACTGCACAGAGCTCTGAGGAGCTAATGGAGTAACTAATAGAATTAGTAGACTGTAATCCTCTACGTGGACCAGCTCTTGAGGGGGATGGGACACTTTGCCAGTGGGTTTCACTGATATTTGCTGAGAGCAGAGGAACGGAGAGACTCGGGAATCTTGGATTCCATTCCAGGCTCTGAAGGGGAATGTTCTCTAATGGGCACAGACTGTTCTGTCCATTTCCCCCAAGCTTGAGGCCTTCTGCCCCTTCCCTTCCAACTCACCCCTGTCCAAGTCCCATCTCTTTCCCACTACTGGCTCCTTGTCCCAATCCTATTCCTGTCACCTAGTCAGTCCCAGTCTCCACTCCTCAGAATTCTCATCCCAGACTTCTTGCCCGGCCAGTCCTAGTCTCCCCCTTTGGACTCCCTGTCCCAGTCTCCTCCCCTCCATCCCAGTGTTCACCCCATTCTTCCAGTTCCAGTCTCTTTGCCCAGCCAGTCCCAGTTCCCCTCCCAGCTCCTCCTCTGAAGCATCTCTCTCTCTGCCCCACCTCCAGTCACCCCCACATTCACATTCCCCATCCCCACTGGCTCCCAGTCTCAGTCTCCCTCCCAGTGTTCTTTTTCCAGTGTTTGTGTCCCTTCCTATCTGACTCTTTTCCCCAGTCTCTTTGCTGAGCAAATCCCAATTCTCCCCCCCACAACCTGGCTCCTTGTCAGATGTCTCCTCCCCCATTCCCTCTGCACCACAGGTTCCCAGTCCTAGTCTCCTTTTTACAGTTCTCCCTTCCCCTTCCTGTTTTCTCATCCTATTTCAGTTTCCCAACCACCCACTGGTTCCTAGGCCTTGCCCAATTTCTCTCTCTGGCTCCCAGTCCCAGTCTCCCTGCCCAATCATTCCCAATGTCCTCTGTGTCCCAGATCCTAGTCCAGGTCTTCTTGCCCAGCCAGTCTCAGTTTCCCCATAACTCCCAGTCCCAGCTTCTCTTTGGCTCCCTTCCAATCTCTAGTTCCAGTCTTCCTTCACTCTACCCCAGCTCCTTGTTCCAATCTACACCCCCCACACCCACCAGGTCTGGCTCTTGTCCTCTCTGCTTTTGATTCAGGCAGCTTCCACATTGCCTTGGCATCAGCAGGCAGGGCATTGAGAGCATACGAGAGACAGCCTGCGTACATAAGAGCATAAGAATGGCCATACTGGGTCAGACCAATGGTCCATCTACCCCAGTACCCTGTGTTCTGAGAATGGCCAATACCAGATGCTTCAGAGGGAATGAACAGAGCAGGGCAATTATTGAGTGATCCATCCCCTGTCATTCATTCACAGCATCTGGCAGTCAGAGGCATGGGTTGCATCCCTGACCATCTTGTATAATAGCCATTGATGGACTTAGCTTCCATGAACTTATCTAATTCTTTTTTGAACCCACTTATACTTTTGAACTTCACAACATCCCCTGGCAATGAGTTCCACAGGTTGACCATGTGTTATGTGATAGTGCTTCCTTTGGTTTGTTTTAAACCTATGGCCTATTCATTTCATTTGGTGGCCTGTCATTTGGATGTTACGTGAAGGGGTAAATAACACTTCCTTATTCACTTTCTCCATACCATTCATTATTTGATAGACCTCTATCATATTACCCCTCAGGCATCTCTTTTTCAAGCTGAAAAGTCCTAGTCTTTGTAATCTCTCCTCACATGGAAGCTATTTCATACCACTAATCATTTTTGTTGCCCTTCTCTGTACCTTTTCCAATTCTAATATATCTTTTTGGAGATGGGGGGGGACCAGAACTGCACAAGGGGTGGGTGTACAATGGCTTAATATAGTGGCATTATATTTTCAGTCTTATTATCTATCCCTTTCCTCATGGGGCCTAACATTCTGTTAGCTTTATTGACTGCTGCTGCACGTTAAGCAGATGTTTTCAGAGAACTATTGATGCTCTTTTTCTTGATCTGGTAACAGCTAATTTAAACCCCATCATTTTGTATGTATAATTGGGATTGTGTTTTGCAATGTGCATTACTTTGCATTTTATCTGCCATTTTGTTGCCCAGTCACCCAGTTTTGTGAGATCCCTTTGTAACTCTTCACAATCTGCTTTGGATTTAACTATTTTACGTAATTTTGTATCCCCTGCAAACTTTGCCACCTCACTGTTTTCCCTTTTTTTCCAGATCATTTATGAATATGTTGAACAGCACTGGTCCCAGTAGAGATCCCTGGGGGACCCCACTATTTACCTCTCTCCACTGTAGAAACTGGCCATTTATTCCTAACCTTTGTTTCCTGTCTTTTAACCAGTTACTGATCCATGAGTAGACCTTCCCTTTTATCCCATTACTGCTTGCTTTGCTTAAGAGCCTTTGGAGAAACTTGCAAACTGCTAAAGGCACAGAAGAGAGACACTGCCTCAGAGAGTGAGGAGTTTGAGGATAGAAACAGGGGTACTTAGCTGTCTTAGATTTAGAATGACAAAATCAAAGCTCTTTTAAGACAGAATGTCCTGATACAGTAGTAAAAATTCCAAGGTAAATAATCACAAAGAATGAGAGAGGTGATTAGTTATTTGAAACAGCAAATAACAGCTCAGAAGGGAATTATATCAGCTTTTTCAGGAATAGGGGAGGAAAAAGTTCGAAGGCTGAGACTTTTATTGGAAGAAAGACAGAGTGCACTTCCATGGATTCAAGAAGCACCAGTAATCTAAAACTATGGGTGATTGTAGTGAAGGAAAAACCTAAATGGAAAAAAAAACCTGGAAAAACTATCAGCCTCATCTTGATGGTAAATCTAGACAAAAGACTTAATAGGAAAAGCAGCATGATTTTAACACTTTTTAAAAATTAAATAAATAAAAAAGGAGATATAGTTATCTATTGGCTAAAAGGCAGGTAAAAATCTCTGCTATTTTACTAAATAATCTGAAATTTTAAATTTGTTATAAAATGTTTTTGTAAATTGTTGTACTGGCATGATCCATGCACATCAACCCCACTGTATGTGTGTGTGTGTGTGTCCATCTAACCACATGAGCCTAAGTTTAAAAAAAGGTCTCTATTAATTAATCCAAATTTTAAATAAAAACATTTAATAGAAAGTGCAATAAATTTATGGAATTAAATGCAGTTAAAAGCTTAAACTTTTTTCTAAAACCCTTAGGTAAAGTAAAGTAATAAGTACACATATAAAATGTTTTATTGCTTCTTTATAAAGAATGTGGGTTACTAGTTAAAGGTTACTGGGTTAATATGTTAATAAATATAGAATCATAGAAATGTAGAACTGGAAGGGACCTCGACAGATCATCTAGTCCAGTCCCCTGCGCTGAGGCAGGAGTAAGTTGGGTTTTTCTTAACCATTTGTTTAATTGTTTTGTTTCAGTCATTCAAGAAAAACATCTTTGGCTTCTGGCTGAATTTCAGTTAAAATGAAGTTATTGACTTCAGGTTTTTTTAGGCATCAACTGTTCACTGCAGTCAGCTTGTATGTCTTTCTCCTCACTGACTAACCCTGATAACCTTTTCTATATTGTTTCTTTTTATAAGTTGTGTACATTCTGTGTCCTGTGACCATTTTTATTTGGGGTTTTATTTTCATTGCAACAAAAACAAACTAATTTTGCACATAATTATATAAAAACTTGTGTTTTTCTGTGATATCAACTTTTTTAAAAATTAAAGCTAAAAAGACCTCTGTTAATTTTTTTTTTTTTAGGTTGTAATAAGTTTCTAAGATACAAGGTTATTTTGTTATATTTTATTTTATACATTGTAAGCACCTTTGATTTTAAGCAATCCAATCTTTTCTTTTAATAATTGGCGTTTATAAAGGCAAAAGTGTATAACGTCAATTCCTCTGGCAAAAGGGATAGAGGAATGATGCTGGCTGTGGTAAAGGCTAAATCATCCCTGGATGTGGAGTGGAACAAAAAAAGGCTGAAAATGCAGCTCAGGCCCTGTCAGTGCTGTTAAGGTACAGTGGAAGGGTTTTGAGTTGGTAGGCCTGCAGAAATGAGACGCCACCGTACAAAAACTTGTCGGAGGTGCAGAACCCTCACAACATAAGGGGACTCCACTGAGGATAATACAGTTCCCCTGGGGAGAAAATGGATGGATGGCTCAAGCTCAGATGCATGGCTGTGGATTATCCCTAAAGACCTGCAATCTGCATTTATATACATATATCATAAACTGCCAACTGGAGGGCATCAGGGAACTGAAAAAACAGTGTTTCGTATTCAGCAAATAGGTTGGTTGCTACAGATGAGGCAAGTCGTTAAACATTATATTGAGAACTGTTTGGTATGTGTCCAAACTAATCCAAGGTCTACAAAAAACAAGGCCAAATTAGGATATCAACAAACAGAAGGACCTTGGGTTAGGTTGCAAATTGACTATTTTGGACTATTACCTAAAACTAGTATGGTTAAGTTAGAACAAGTCTTTACAAGATGGGGGCTCCCCTGGATAATAGACTCAGATCAAAGGACACCCCTTGCAACCTAGTTAGGAAGGTCCTTATAGTATTGTGGGGAAAAAAACAGCCTGACGCTGTACGTGGTGTGCATTGATAAAGGAAAGCAGATGTGGGACAAATGGCTACACATTAATCAGGTGAAAATGTTTAAAGGGGAAGCAGAATACTGCTATTATTGATGTTTTACAGAATGGCTTTGTTACTAAAATACTTTTTGTCTGTGGGACTATGGATCTGGATCATGCAAACGGAACCAAATGAAGCAAACAATCTGGAACTCCCAGCCAACAGACTCTGCAAACTCATCACAGACTACAACTACAAGTTGGCGGTCGGATGAAACCCAAGACAACAGGAATTCCAATGCTTGCTATGTATGAACTTGGTATTAAGGAGACTCAATGTGGTCAAAGGGCTAGACAGATGCATTTGGCTACAATTACACTAGAGACACTGGTAAAATGGACTTGCAAGTACCATACACCTACTCTGAAGGAGGAGTTACAATAATAAATACGCATAATATTTCTAAGGCACTAAATTAGTGGTTTTCAAACTGCGGGTCGCGACCCAGTACTGGGTCGTGGAATGTAAGGCATTGGGTCACAGCGGCTCTGGTCAGAACTGCCGACCGGGCCATTAAAAGTCCCAGAGGTGGTGCTAGTGGCCAGCCCAGAAGTGGCCAGCAGCAGGTCTGGCTCCTGGGGGGGCCCCATAGGGCTCCGCATGCTGCCCCCGCCCTGAGCACCGGCTCCCCATTTAGCTGGGGGGGGGGCATCAACAATTTTCTTCAACTGAGTCGCCAGAAAAAAAGTTTTAAAACCACTGCACTAAATGAAACCCTGCAAAAGGTTAATCAGTTAATTGGGCATAATAATGATGAGGCTGAAAACCATACTATGGCTAAGGAGGTAATGTGTGGGGCAAGGGTATGTGTGATGGTGTACCCCATAAGGCTTCATGGGAATATGCTTATGAATGTATATATGATATAACCGGAATATGTTTTATGCTACATATGCCATGTAACATATCTATGTAAAGGTTATGATTTACTGAATACATTCCTCCTATTTGTATGCATGTACCATTTTTGTACTTGAAGTTAGGAATACTGGCTGTATACTTGCTTGATAGCCTTAGTAAAGCATTTGGTCAGCTTCTTGAGAAAGGAATGTGCAAATTAAGTGCCCAGTCAAGAACCACTTGAGCCAACAATGAACTCGAAGATGCCAACCCACATCGGAGCTTTCCCAGGAATGTGGTTTGGCTGGTAAGAAACTTAGTCATGCATGGACAGGTGACTTGCCCATGTGACTCCAAAACTCCATCTTTGAGCTGGACTTTGCATAGGAGAGAGGAGGGGGGCCTCCCACCCACAAGAGAAAGTCTATTTAAGCCTGTGGGAGACCCTTCCGTTTTGTCTTCAGCTGGCTAAAGAGATAGCCTCTCCACCCCCAAGGATGCCTGAAAGAGACAAAGGACAGTAACTACAGGGGGTGTGAGTGATTGCTGGATCCAGACTAGAAGGAGACTAGTCTGTAAAAGGATGCTTACTGGAACTGGTGAGGTTTTATCTGTATTCAGTTTTCTTAGACATAGACTTGGGTGTTCTATTTTATTTTACTTGGTAATTCACTTTGTTCTGTCTGTCACTACTTGGAACCACTTAAATCCTACTTTCTGTATTTAATAAAATCACTTTTTACTTATTAATTAACCCAGAGTATGTATTTATACCTGGGGAGGGGGCAAACAGCTGTGCATATCTCTCTATCAGTGTTATAAAGGGTGAACAATTTATGAGTTTACCCTATATAAGCTTTATACAGGGTAAAAACAGATTTATTTGGGTTTTAGACCCCATTGGGAGTTGGGCATCTGAGCGTTAAAGACAGGAACACTTCTGTAAGTTGCTTTCAGTTAAGTCTGCAGCTTTGGGGCATGTGGTTCGGACCCTGGGTCTGTGTTGGAGCAGACAGGCATGTCTGGCTCAAAAAGACAGGGTGCTGGAGTCCCAGGCTGGCAGGGAAAGCAGGGGAAGAAATATTGTTGGCACATCAGTTGGCAGTTCCCAAGGGTGTTTCTGTGATCCAACCCGTCACAGTATGTACATATTAATGAGATTTAAAGACGTTTTTTAAGACCTGGAGGCAGGGAAAGTGCTGGATCATGTCACTGACAAGCAAATATTAAATTGATATAAGGATGAGACACAAGTGTTAAAGGAAGCTTATGTCCTCCTTGAGTTGGCTATGGTAGTTATGCTAACTCCTGACTGCAGCCCTCTTAGAGGGGCCATGCAGGTTTATGTCTCTCTACCACTAACTAAAAAGAGAAATATCTACAAAACCCGAATGTGTTTCCCCTTGGTGCGAGTTCTAGAGGACTCTGTCTTTAGGACCAAGACACCTCAGGTACTGGTAAGGCACTTTCATGGCTGGTGGTAGGTAGCTACTGTGGATTGCTGCATGGAGAAGCACATGAGATTAGTTTACCAGTGTGATGCCCTCAGGGCCATGCAACCAAGCTGGGGCTTAGTAATGACGAGACGGAACCCTCAGAGAGGGCTCATCTTGTGTGCCCAGTACGGCTGAGTGCCTGGAATAGACCAGCACCACATAGGTGGGAAATGGAGGTTACACAGCAAACAAAATACAATTATGGAGGGAACATGTGTCCAATTGACCAATGGAATTGATGTTTTACCCCTGAATTTGAAACCATGATTGGATAAGTCAAAGAGATCCTTGTACCTAAATTTGTAAACTTAAATTTTTAATTAACATTTTGGGTTGTGGAATGAAGTTGTATCACCTTTGGCAGAAGGCGTATAAAGTAGCTCAGAGACAGGCTCCTCAAGGGGGAAACTGATAAAATTGGTCCTTTAGCTGCATCTGTTTTTACGTATCTTTTATATTACGTGATTCACATTTAACCTTTGTTGTTGCTCATTGTGTTGCTCTATTTATTACTGAATTATTCAAAATTATACTAACCAGTAAATTATACTATAGTTTCTGGTAAAGCAAACTGGTCTACAAATATGATACAGTTCTTGTCCCTAGTGAAGTAATGTATAGTCTGTAAGTAATTTGCTGTAATTTGTACTAAATACTAAATAAGTGCTTTTAACTAAGTGATTACTCATTAATTTCTTTTAATTATTAAATATGATTGTGAATGATGTCTATTACTATTTACAGAACAGAAAAAATACTGTTCGAGAAATTAAACGATGAATGTTAAGCAACTGTAATTAATTTATTTCTCTGTGTGCTGCTTTGCACCACATCATGACCTGCAGTTTGAAGGCTGTATGATTTAATCCAAAGCCCATTGAGCATAACAGCACTATGCTCCCTGCTGGACACAATGCAAGGTCTTCAAACACTTTTCCATGAAGCTGTTCAATGATGACTTATGCAAGATTTTTGCACCCACTTGAGTTTCTACCATTACCTGAACAGTTTTGTTTGAGTCAAGATGAAAGCTTTTTGGGCCAGGACCAGTGCAGTCATAGATCCCAAGGCCAGAAGGGACCATTATGATCCTCTAGTCTGACCTCCTGTATAGCAAAGGACACAGAACCTCCCCCAAAACATCCAATCTTGATTTTAAATGTGCCAGTGATGCAGAATCCACCATGACCCTTGGCTAATTGTTCCAGTAGTTAATTATTCTCATTGTTAAAAACGTATGGCTTATTTCCAGTCTGAAATGGTCTCTGGATATGTTTGTAAAAGGCCAAGCTCACTGTTGGTCTTCAGAAAATAATAATTGTTGAGTTGGTAAAAATTATCCTGGTGTCTAGAGCTGTCTTGGTTGTTTGGGGTTTGTAAATTTTACCTTTTAAAATGTAGTCCGTTAGCAATGTAGGGACCTTCTCGTTATCCTCCTTCATTGCAAAAAGAACTGGAAAAAGAGGAAACAATCATGAGAATGACCCTTGAAAGGCAGAAGAATTTTATGGCTTCAGCCACACACCAATGCCTGGCTTTCAGCCAGGGCCTAGAAATTGTTCAGTGAAACCAGGGACCTTATACTCCCACCACAGGACACAATTAATGGGAGTTTCTCATATCTATCAGGTATGTGGGTGTGGGTGTGGAAGAGGGCTATGTGTAAGCATGCATATGTGCACGTGTATAAACAGGGACCTTATAGTGCTGTGACATTGTATAAACAGTTGATACTGTGAAAATATACAGAATAAAAATTAAAGAACTCCCAGAAGTTCCAGAGCTGCTGCCCAGAATCAGTACCACATTATCTCTCTCTCTCTCTCTCTTTCTCTCATTTAATTAATTAATTAATTCAGTTTAAGTTCCTGAGTAATAAAACAAGATGATAATGCTGATCCTGGGGGCACAATAAGGAATAATTTGCAATGTTCTGCAGATATGCTATCTTGGGCTGTGATCTCATTAGATTTTTCAATACAAGCCCTGTTGGGCTAGATTTCCAGGACACCCTAGGGTGCTGCTGGAAGTAATGTTGAGGTAGTGAGTGGCAATCACCTCTCTTGGAGCCAGGTTCTGAACTCAGGTACAGTCGTATGAATCGGAGCAGTTCCATGGAGATCAGTGGGATTATTCCGGATTTACACTGGTGTAATTGAGACTAATCTATCTGAGAACGACTATTAAATCAATATCCCATCATGGTGTTAGGGTCACTGGGCTGTGTAGAAGCTGACTGCTTTAAGGGAACACTTAATAGCAAGTTCTTGACTCATTAAAGTTTAAAAGTCATTCAAGAGCGTAGCTGTAAACCTAGTAAATCCCAGTCAATTCTAACACTTGGCCACAATAAACTCTTTTGTAGTTTAAAGTGGACATGAGATTCCTCTTCACTTTCTGTACTGCTGCTAGTCATTGTTAAATAGCTTCCACCATAGGTGCTGGAACTAAGGGTGCTGCAGCACCTCTTGGCTTGAAGCGGTTTCCATCATATCCAGGGTTTACAGTTTGGTTCAACGGCCCTTAGCACCCCCATTATACAAATTGTTCAGCCCTCCTGGCATCCACATTCCACTCCAGTAGGGAATCAGGGCCGACTCTAGGTCTTTTGCTGCCCCAAGCAAAAAAATTTTTGGCTGCCCCCCCAGCCCTGCGCTCTTCCCCCCCACACACACACACAACTGCTCCCTCCTGCCGCCCCAGCCCTGGGTCACCGGTAACTCGCTCCCAGGGCGGGTCATTCAGCAGGAATTTTGGATGTGCACAGAACACAGACAGGATTGGTTCCCATATGGTTACAGAACTGCAGTAAAGTGGAACAATTTTCAGCTTGTGTGATTGAAGGATATCTGGATGCATATTATAAGACTGTCCTACATAAATGAGGAAAAGTTGAGGTGCCTTTATTATTCTTTTGTTCCATTCTTTGTTTCTATGGGGAATTTGCCAATGCAATATTACTGTCTTCCTTTTAAACAAATAAAACTAAAACAACAACAAAAAACAAACTCGCAATGGCTGTTGAAAATAGCAATTCCAGTCCTAATAACCACTGGGAAGCATTTCTTGCTCAATTTATTCTACTTTTTCTACAGCAAGTTACAGTGGATCCGTATATTTGATTTGGCAGAAATGAAATAACAGCTGCTCAAATTGAGCGTGAGCACTCCTGAATTTTGAGGGTGTTCAAATCTGGAAGGCAGGTGCTAGATTCCCTTTCTGAATATTAGCTAAATCTGGAAAAGAAAAGTCAGTTTCTGCTTCCATGGCTCAGAAGTGTAAATCCTCCTACGTGCATGGTACTTTATCTAAAGCTGCCCAGGTCCTAGTAGAGCCTCCTCTCCCTTACTTTTCATTTTAAATTCTAGTGGGATCTCCCTTGCTTGGCTTCAGATAGAGAGGTGCACTGTCCATTTAGTCCACCCAATTCTTTCGTTGGGGGAGAGCCCAGGGCTGGGGCGGCAGGAGGTGCAGGTGGGGGCCAGAGCTGGGGCGGCAGGGGGTGCAGGTGTGGGGGGGGGAGAGAAGAGCCCAGGGCAGCAGGAGATGCGGGTGGGGGAGGAGCCCAGGGCTGGGGCAGCAGGGGGGTGCAGGTGGGGGCCAGAGCTGGGGCAGCAGGGGGTGTGGGCGGGGGAGAGTCCAGGGCTGGGGAGAGTCCAGGGCTGGGGCAACATGGGGGTGCGGGGGGAGCAGCAAAAAACCTAGAGCTGGCTCTATCCCTACCATTCACAGCAAGCTTCAGCATGAGGTTTCAGTTCCACACGCCTTCCCCCTCCTTTTCCTGTTAATTGCGGCCGAGGGAATGCTGGGAAATGTAGTTCTTTCCCTGCTCCAGGGCTGGCTCTATAGGCAGGGAGCTAACCAACGAACTACAGCTCCCAGGGCCCCCTGTTGGTTCTCAGCTCCCATGCTGGATTCTTGCGCCCCTGCAAATTTGCCGCCCTAAGCAACTGCTTGCTTTGCTGGTGCCTAGAGCCAGCCCTGTAGGGAATGATTCCTCTATTGCAGCAGACATGCCAGTGCATGCTATTGTTGAGGTGGTAATGCTCCTTTCCTAGCAAACATTCTTTTTAGGCTGAAGTTTTTCATGCTTGCTCTCAGCACAAGGTTGATTTTGTGTGTGTGTGTGTGTGTGTGTGTGTGTGTGTGTGTGTGTGTGTGTGTGTGTGTGTGTGTGTTAAATTTGAACAAAACAGGCTCTGCTACTGATTGTCTTCCTACACCTGTGCATTGTGCACCCAGTAAATCTATGCAAATACATCCTATTATATTGTTATCTCATCCTCCCTCATCCTGCCCATTTGTCTACCTCATCTATCTATTACATCTTGTCTACAGCTGGGTGAATAACTTTTTTTTGGCTTACTGGCCGTTCCAAATTTAAAACAATAAAAAAGGTTTGGGCCAAACCAAATAGTCACTGGTTGGGGAGCCCCAGAAATAGGTGGCATTTTGGAGAGTACCTCCATTTATTCAGCCGGGAAGGACCCAAGCCTAAGGTGCCTAACAGAGCCCAGCAGGGCATCTGATCTCCAAAGAAAGGGCTGGAGGACTCAGGGCCGCATTCCGAAAGGGACTTTAGAGTTGCAAGCCAGGGCCCCGGGGCCCCCTTAGCCCAGGGCCCTGCAGCCCCTAAAGCCCCTGCGTTCCAGGTGGCCCTGCCTGCCCGGGGGGTGGCTGCTCCCAGAATCACGGTCATGCGGGCGGTGCCGCGCTGCACACCCCCTGCACCAAACAGGAGCTGCCCCAGGTAAGTGCTCTGCACCTCCTGCCTGCCCCAGCCCTGAGCCTCCTCCCACACCCTGAGCGCCCTCCCGCACCCTAACTCCCTGCCAGCAGAGCCGGCTCCAGGGTTTTTGCCAACCCAAGCGGAAAAAAAAAAAAAAAAAAAAAAAGCCACGATCACGATCTGCGGCGGCAATTCGGTGGGAGGTCCTCCGCTCCGAGCGGGAGTGAGGGACCATCCGCCGAATTGCCACAGAATAGCTGGACATGCCGCCCCTCTCCAGAGAGGCCGCCCCAAGCACCTGCTTGGCAAGCTGGTGCCTGGAGCCGGCCCTGTCTCCCAGACCCCGCCCCCCCACCCTGAGCTCCCTTCCGCCCCCTAACTCCCTCCCAGACCCCGCACCCTACCCTGAGCGCCCGCCCACACCTTAACCCTAATCCAGACCTTCAAATTGCTGTATCACAAAGTGTTAAACCAAGGTTTTCAGAAATAATGAAGCATATTCAATCACATTGCTCTCACTAAAAAAATATTAATAATATTTTTTGAGAGAGCAAAAAGGTTTTTCGTACTGTTAATAATTTTTTTAAAAAATATTGTTTATTTCATCTTTATCTCATCCTTTTTTAATTTCTATTTTTTGTCTATGTTTTATAATGTACATAATATATTAGTACAGTAGTATATGAATATAATTTATACATAAATAAATATACATATATTAGGGGTGCGTGCTCAAAAAATTTTTACTGATAGGGGTGTGCAATCAAAAAAGTTTGGAGACCACTGGTTTAGCAATTGGCATGCAACACCCTACCTCTAGTGGTTGGTTCTCTTAGAAGATTAAAAAAGTGACATCTGCTACCACTTATTCCTTTACCTCAAGTAATAGAGATCCCTAATCTGAATATGAAGGTACTGAATAGAGCTGGTTAGAAGAAGGAATTTCCATCTCCGGTGAAATTCCAAAGTATTGAAATCTGTTTATGTTCTGAATCAGAACAAAAAGTCAAAATTTCAAACTCTCATGTAATAGACATTAAAAAATTAATTCAGAAACACTGAAATGTTTAACTTTTAAATAAATAATATTAGAATATTATAATGTAATATCATATATAAAGGTAAAAATCTACCATCCAGACTGGGAAATTCGAGACGTGCGCCTGGAGCTAGAATTCAGGATGTGACGGAGTGTCTGCCGAGACTGATCAAGCCCTCACACTGCTACCTCTTTCTACTTCTCCATGTGGGCAACAATGATACTGCCAAGAATGAGCTTGAGTGGATCACTGCAGACTACGTGGCTCTGCAAAGAAGGATAAAGGAGATTGAGGTGCAAGTCGTGTTCTTGTCCATCCTCCCTGTTGAAGGAAGAGGTCCAGGTAGGGACCATCGAATTGTGGAAGTAAATGCATGGTTACGCAGGTGGTGTCGGAGAGAGGGCTTTGGATTCTTTGACCATGGGATGTTGTTCCAGGAAGAAGGATTGCTAGGAAGAGATGGGATCCACCTAACAAATAGAGGGAAGAGCATCTTTGCAGGCAGGCTTGCTAACCTAGTGAGGAGGGCTTTAAACTAGGTTTGCCGGGGGATGGAGACATAAGCCCTGAGGTAAGTGGGGAAGTGGGATACTGGGAGGAAACACAAGGAGGAGGGTGCAACAGGGGAGGCCTCCTGATTCATACTGAGAAAGTAGGGCAATTGGCTAGTTATCTTAGGTGCCTGTACACGAATGCAAGAAGCCTGGGAAACAAGCAGGAAAAATTGGAAGTCCTGGCACAGTCAAGGAACTATGATGTGATTGGAATAACGGAGACTTGGTGGGGTAACTCACATGACTGGGAAAAGAACAGGAGTACTTGTGGCACCTTAGAGACTAACAAATTTATTAGAGCATAAGCTTTCGTGGGTTACAACCCACTTCACTGTCATGGATGGGTATAAACTGTTCAGGAAGGACAGGTGGGGTAGAAAGGGTGGAGGAGTTGCACTGTATGTAAGAGCAGTATGATTGCTCAGAGCTCCAGTATGAAACTGGAGAAAAGCCTGTTGAGAATCTTTGGGTTAAGTTTAGAGGCAAGAGCAACAAGGGTGGTGTTGTGGTGGGCATCTGCGTTAGACCACCAGACCAGGAGGTGGAGGTAGACGAGGCTTTCTTTGGACAACAAACAGAAGTTTCCAGATCACAGGCCCTGGTTCTCTTGGGAGACTTCAATCTCCCTGACATCTGCTGGGAGAGCAATACAGCAGTGCACAGACAATCCAGGAAAGTTTTGGAGAGTGCAAGTGCTAGAGGAACCAACTAGGACCATGCTCCTCTTGACCTGCTGCTCACAAACAGGGAAGAATTGGTAGGGAAAGTAGAAGTGGGTGGCAACCTGGGCAGCAGTGACCATGAGATAGTCGAGTTCAGGATCCTGACAAAAGGAAGAAAGGAGAGCAGCAGAATATGGACCCTGGACTTCAGAAAAGCAGACTTTGACTCCCTCACGGAACTGATGGGCAGGATCGCCTGGGAGAACAACATGATGGGGAAAGGAGTCCAGGAGAGCTGGCTGTATTTTTAAAAGCCTTATTGAGGATGCAGGATGGTCAGATACATGCTTTTTGCTAACCTGGTGAAAAATCCACAGATTTGGCCAAATTAAAAACCCAGAATGTCATCATTTGCATATGCTCAGTAGCACTTGTACAGACTTGAAGCTAAAACTTGAAAAATTCATCTACTCTGAGCATGGTGCCCAGCTTCACAGAGCCTGCCTACCACAAAGGCTCCATCTGCACTTCAGATTGGTTCCCAGACATGATGATCCTCCAGTGTCACTCTGAAGCAGACAGGACACACAAAAATGTTCTTCCTCTACTCTCCATTGCCCCAGGTTTCGTTCTGAAGGTTTAGAGTTCAAACCCTGCTGACATGTGCAATGGCTGTTGCTGTTGCATATGACAGAATTGGTTTAAAAAAAATGTTATTTAGGTTGTGAAGTCAAGCACTTAAGCGTTAGAAAATGCTATATCAAAGAGTCTCCATGCAACTTTAATTTGTCTCCCACGTGCATATGCATTATGATACAGTCATTAATTACAAAGTCACATGTTACTTTTTTCCACAGGATCCCTACCTCATTAATTTCAGAAGATGGACTGCAGCTCTGAGATACTGTTATGAGAACTACAGAGAAGCCCATGAAGAAATAAATAATGGTTATATAAGAACAATAATTCACACACCATCCACTGAAAGTTGCAGGGTTCTGTGGAACAAATAGTTTGTGATCATGTAATTACAGGCTTTATCATTACACTTATGCTCAAGGGGCTGAATTAAGGTTGCACAAGCCTTAATTCTGGCATTTCGTAACTTCAGAGTGCTTGATTTTTAAACTTGATTTCTAGGGATCCCTTGCTCTTAAAATAATACTTACCTCTGTGGCTCTGGGCATTGCTAATGGGCTACAGAGCCTCCCACCTGTTAATCACCACTTTGATTTAGACAAGCTCGGCAAGGACTAAATGTTGTTGCTACCTAATGGATGTTTGATGAACTTATGGGAGGGGAGTCTGATGGGTCTCAGCTCCAGTTCCTTCATCACAAACTCACCACCACTTTGCACTAATTGACAGACTCAGCAGAGGCTAAGAGTTGCATGAGCCAATGAGAGAGACCTACAGTACTCATATTTTGAAAAGGAAGCACCTCACTATTGATCAGGAGTGCTTTATCATGGCCAGTCAGGAAGGGATTCCCTAAGTAGCTGCTAAACCAGAGGAGCAGTTTAGGATGAGCACCTGGTATGTGGTTTAGGGTGAAAGCAGGGCAGATTATGGTACAACAAGCTGATACCTGGCTTCTGGGCATGGTATGATAACAGAATCTAAACTTTCCTTTTTCAAAAAAATTATGTTTCTAATTTTCATGGTTGTGCAGGAGGGGCCTAGGAGGGCCACACCGAGATGTGCCTTGGGTACACACTGGCTACCTGGCCCTGAGGTTGAGTTCCTGTGCATGTTTTCTATAAAGATGTGTACATCCCTAGTGTTTCAGTTAACTGCTTTTAATTTAAATTAACACAAATAAATATGTAAAGTAATACAACAAATTTAAAAAATCCCCAATCCCATTTTCCTATCTGGTTTAATCAGAATATAAAGTTACTTGGTAGCAACTAGATTGCTCTGAATAGATTGCCCTTGCTAACCCACAATGTAGGAGTCGTGTACTGTGCTTGCCAGCCACAATGTAAATGGAAAGCTATAAAGCACACTAACATTCTCTAACACTTGGAACTGAGGGTATAAAATCTTCACCTCTGACCTCAGTTCCGCTTTGTCTCAGCATAAGCTAATTTAAATATTTTGAAGAAGAGGGGCGAATGAA
Source organism: Emys orbicularis (assembly GCF_028017835.1). Lineage (NCBI taxonomy): Eukaryota > Metazoa > Chordata > Testudines > Emydidae > Emys > Emys orbicularis. Next base: position 15,766,590 of record NC_088697.1, on the reverse strand, counting down.
AAGGGCAGTGTGGAAATGCAGCGCCAATATTATGACAGAATATGCCCCCGAGTTCACATTCTATACTCTAATAATTTTTGTACAAGGTATATCTTGCGAGATATTTAAAACTCATAATTTGCTAATCAATAATATCAGGGCAAAATGCACACAGCAGCATTATCTGTGACGTTATAAACATAAAATGAGATCATGACTAAAGTAGGTTTTCCAGAGAAGCTGGGGAGTGGCTAAACCAGTTCCTCAGAGATAAAGTGCAAGATGATGCCTCAGCCAGATGTAAACAAGGCTGAGTGGCCATTCTGTGACAGGAAAGGGGGCGGGACAAAAAAAATCTACATTTAGCAAAGAAACACCATGGAGTTTCATTCCACACAGACTGCCTGTTGCCTTGCTTCCAGCTGGAAATGCTTCTCAAACTGGGGAAGAGGACTGTAAAAAGAAGCAGCACTCCTCTCCTTGCCTCTCTCATTCACTGCACCCGAAGAGACAAAGGAATCAGATGTTGGCCTCTTGGGGAGGGGTCCTGACCTAAAGAGTTTGGTCCATAAGACTGCCAAAAGCATGTGGTGAGAAAACTTTGCTTTGAATCCAAGATAGTTTGTTAAGTTAGGCACTAGTAAGCATTTTATTTTTATTGTTCTTGTAACCACTTCTGCCATTAAACCTCATTACTTGTATTCACTTAAAATCTTTCATTGTTAATAAATTTGTTTTACTGTTTTTTCTAATCCGATGTGTTCAAGTTGAAGTGTCAGGATAACTCCACTTGGGGTAACAAGTTGTGTACATATTATTCCCTTAAAGGAATAAGAGACTCAATATATTTATATAGTCCAGGAGAGGGCTGGGCAGTGCAGGTTGTCATTTCTGGGGGGAAATTTGGGACTGGGAGTGTGTAGGGCTCACCCCGTGGTAGTCTTTAAGGCTGGAGAGAACCAAGGTGTGGCTGGCTGGCTGCAGCACACAGACATGGCTGGGATGACTTACATGCTGGAGGCTGTTTTGAGCAGTCTAGGCTGGAGGCTACAGCAGCAAGGCAGTGTAAAGGGCACCACAGGTTACAGGGCAGGGCTGACACAGCTACTCATTGGTCTGGCTTCCATCCTGGTATGTCACACATGTATACAGAGAAATCCTGTCACTTGTAAGTAAACTTCCTTTCTCCTCTGTGACGTTTACTCTGCAGGTCGCACTGCAGGGACTAGCAAGCAGTGGCAAACCTCGCAGGAGGACTGGAAAGATCTAATTGAACAAAGACTGAAACACTATTTCCCCCAAATTGAGCACGTCGTCAGACATTCTGAATAAAATGTGAATATATCTCTGAAGAGAATGCTGATGTTCTCCAATCATACCTTCCTAAGCAAAATCAGGAACATAATGACAACCAAGCTGCAAGAACATGTACCATTGACATTAGGTTTCAGAGTAGCATCTGTGTTAGTCTGTATCCGCAAAAAGAACAGGAGTACTCGTGGAACCTTAGAGACTAACAAATTTATTAGCAGAATTAAAAGCTGACTATGGCACAGACAGAGTATGGATGGTACTGACAAACTACCTCTTATGACCATGGACAGAAACCAAATCTCAGTAGTAACACTGCACAACCTCTCTGCCACCTTTCACAGGATTGGGCACAATATGCTGGCAACTTGCATACAAGAGCTGGCTGGAGTGGACAGTGCAGCACTATGATGGTTTTATTCATTCCAGGATTCAGGAAGGGTCAGGGGCCAGCTGCTTCTTAGGCCTCAAAGCCCTCCTATAGAGAAAAATTCTGCCTTCCTTCTTCCTTAGTATTTATGGCAGATCTTCAGAAGAGCCTCTCCCCCTTTGTCAGCAATACAGGTTTCATAGCCAGTATGTGCTCTGTTGCCTACAATAGCCCGACGACCCAGATTCACAACTTCTTCTGAACCCAGAAGTGATTAAATAACGTTGATGGGAAGTAATGTACTGAGAACCTAGCCAAGACATGGATTACACCATCCATCAAAGGCAGCTATTCTCAGTTTGTCAAGATAGTACAAAGTCTTGGAGTTCATTCAATACGCTTAGATAGAAACAGTGGCAAGAAATACATTCTTCCATCTCTAGCATGTCAGGACATTATTCCACTTATCTCAGAGAAGGTACTATTCCCAGTGATCCATGAGTTCCTCACCTCCAGGCTGGACTATTGTAACTCACATTATCTGGGGCAGAAGGTGGAGACAACACACAAACTTCAGATTGAGCAGAGTGCAGCAGCTGCCTCATTAGCAGGAAAACCCACCAAGAACACACCACACTGTGTTTCCTAAGTGCCAATTCAAGGAACTGGTTTTAATCTTTAAGATGCTCAAAGCATTGAGGGCTGGCTATAACATCCACTCCATTGAGATAGTTATGCACCTTAGAGATAATGCAGCTAACTGCACCAGGATGAAGCTCATGAGAACTGGAGATCAGGGGTTCATGACTGTTGAGCAACCAGCTAAAAGAGTTAAGAACTGAGTTGCTGGGTTTCAAGACTCACCTCCATGCAATAACCATAGATGAGGAATTAAAATCAACAAAGGTTCAGAGAAAGAGAGAGCAAGACAGAGACAGAGAGAGGAGATGACAGACGTAGGAGAGTTGAAGAGCAGAGTCTACTGTGGGCAACTATGTTAGGGGTGCGCTAATGAAATGTGCTGATGATACAAAGCTGGGAGCATTGTCAATACTGAGGAGGGCTGGAATGTCATACAGAAAGGTCTGGATGATCTTGAAGATGGGAGTGACAAAAATGGGATGAAAGTCAGTTGTTCAAATTGCAAGGCCAGGCACTTAGGGTCTAATAAGAAGAATTTCTGCTACAAGCTGGAGGCTCATCAGTTAGAAATGACAGAGGAGGAAAGATACCTGGATGTGTTGGTCAATCACAAGATGATAATGTGCCCACCAGTTTGATGCACCTACAAAAAAGGCAAATGCGATCCTAGAATGCATCAGGTGAGGCATTTCCAGCAGAGATAAAGATGCACTAACGCCATTGTGCAAGGCACTGCTAAAACTTCATTTGGGCATACTGTGTGCAATTCTGGTCACCTATGTTCAAGAAAGATTAATTCAAACAGGAACCAGAACAGAGCAGAACTACTGGGATTATCAGCGAAGACCTATCTTATGAGAGGAGACTGAAAGAGCTAGCAAAAGGAAGGTTGAGAGGGGATATGATTGCTGTCTATAAGAGGGGTAAATACCAGGGAGGGTGAAGAGCTATTTAAGCTAAAGGACAAAGCTGGCACAAGAATAAATGGGTATAAACTGGACACAAACAAATTCAGGCTGGAAATTAGATAAAGGTTTCTAACCATCTGAGGGGTGAGGTTCTGTAACAACCTCCCAACAGGAGCTGAGGGGGGCAAAAAAAATTAGTTTTAAAAGAAAGCTGGACAAATTTATGAATGTGATTGTATGATGGGGTTGCTTGGGATGGTGGTGGGGATGGCCTCACCTCTGCATGATGTCTTACATTCCTAAAGATCATGCTTCAGGGTTTCATCTGCCCACCAGCAAGAGTCAGGAAAGGATTTCTCCCCCCCCCCCAATGTATTCTGGGACGGTTTTTTATCTCCTTCTTCTGAAGCATCAGGAATGGCCAGGGATAGAGATGTCATATTGGGCAGCGTAGGGCAGGGTTCTGAGGTGGCCCTGTGCTTTATCTCTCTCAAGTGCTTGGCTGGTTGGCTCTTGCTCACATGCTCAGAGTCCAACTTACTGCCATATGTGAGTTGGGAATAAATCTCCCCCCAGGACAGATTGGCAGTAACCATGGGACTTTTTTCACTCTCCTCGGCAGTGTGTGGAAGTGGGTCACTTGCCAGGATTCAAAGAATCATAGAAGACTACCGTTGGAAGAGACCGCAGGAGGTCATCTAGTCTAACCCCCTGCTTAAAGCAGGACCAACACCAACTAAATCATCCCAGACAGGGCTTTGTCAAGCCGGGACTTAAAAACCTCTAAGGATGGAGATTCCACCACTTCCCTAGGTAACCCATTCCAGTGCTTCACCACCCTCCTAGTGAAAGAGTTTTTCCTAATATCCAACCTAGACCTCCCCCACTGCAACTTGAGACCATTGCTCCTTATTCTGTCAGCTGCCACCACTGAGAACAGCCTAGCTCCATCCTCTTTGGAACCCCCCTTCAGGTAGTTGAAGGCTGCTATCAAATCCCCCCGTCTCTCCTCTTCTGCAGACTAAATAAGGCCAGTTCCCTCAGCCTCTCCTCATAAGTCATGTGCCCCAGCCCCCTAATCATCTTTGTTGCCCTCTGCTGGACTCTCTCCAATTTCTCCACATCCTTTCTGTAGTGGGGGGCCCAAAACTAGACACAATACTCCAGATGTGGCCTCACCAGTGCCAAATAGAGGGGAATAATCACTTCCCTCGATCTGTTGACAACGCTCCTACTAATGCAGCTCAATATGCCATTAGCCTTCTTGGCAACAAGGGCACACTGACACATATCCAGCTTCTCATCCACTGTAATCCCCAGGTCCTTTTCTGCAGAACTACCGCTTAGCCAGTCGGTCCCCAGCCTGTAGCAATGCATGAGATTCTTCCATCCTAAATGCAGGACTCTGCATTTGTCCTTGTTGAACCTCATCAGATTTCTTTTGGCCCAAACCTCCAATTTGTCTAGGTCACTCTGGACCCTATCCCTACCCTCCAGCATATCTACCTCTCCCCCAAGTTTAGTGTCATCTGCAAATTTGCTGAGGGTGCAATCCATCCCATCATCCAGATCATGAAAGAAGATGCTGAACAAATCTGACCCCAGGACCGACCGCTGAGGCACTCCACTTCCTACTGGCTGCCAACTAGACATCAAGCCATTGATCACTACCTGTTGAGCCCAAGTATCTAGCTAGCTTTCTAGCCATCTTATAGTCCATTTATCCAATCCATACTCCTTTAAGTTGCTGGCAAGAATACTGTGGGAGACCATATCAAAAGCTTTGCTAAAGTCAAGGTATATCACGTCCACCGCTTTCCCCATAACCACAGAGCCAGTTATCTCGTCATAGAAGGCAATCAGGTTAATCAGGCATGACTTGCCCTGGGTGAATACATGTTGGCTGCTCCTTATCTGGGTGTATCTCATTTAATCATTTTGCCACCATTGCAGGGACTTCAAGCATTGGTGCACCTCAGTCCCTCCTATTCTCTGCTTGTGACACATAATAGTCTAAGCTTTTGTGGGCTTAGACACTTTGAGCTCATTTTCATTGCAAATCCCATACCTGCCACTAGGTCACAAGTGAAAGCCATTGCCATCACTACTAAACTTTTGTGGACATCAAAACAGTCAGTGGACAAACAGTGGCAACACATATCTGTGGCTAGCAGAGGCACAAATGAAAGGTTCTGGGGGTCATGTGCACCTCAGATTTCTCAGGACGCCTCTGGCACAGATGCCTGGCATCTCAGGCAGCTCTGCCCCTGGCAGTGGCACTCTCAATGTGTCTGTGCAGTGCTGGGAGGGAGGACGCAGCAGGGTGGCTGACTGCCAGCTGAGTTTCTCCCCCACTACATGGGGCTACTTCACCTTCCCTGTTGCTGGAGTCCCACACATTGCCTCTGCCTTCACCCCCTGACTCACCTCGGTGGAGGGTCTGCAAAGCAGGCAGCAATGCTGGGACTCCAGCTGCAGGGAAGGCGAGGCAGACCCCCTGTGGTGGGGAAGGAACTCAGCCGGCAGCCAGCCACCCTGTTGCGTCCTCCCTCCCCAGGCTGCAGGGACACAAGGAGAGTGCCACTGCCAGGGAGAGTGCTGCCTCCTCGCTGCTGGGTGCCCGTGCCAGAGGTGTCCCGAGAAATCTGTGGGAGCACATGACCCCGCACCCCCCCATGTCATCTCTGCATACAGTATTACAGACAAGTCCACCATCAACTTCAGCAAGTGATGTGCTCCAGCATCCCAATGTTTTAGACCATTCACAAATAAAAAGATTGATGTAGCCATTGCAGCCACAAAATGGTTGGGGGGGTGGGGAGAAAAGTAGCAGGAAAAGATGGTATCTATCCCGAGTTCCTATATAACCTGGGTCCACTGGCATCGAAATGGATGATGCAGCTTTTCACCAATATCCTGGAGACCAGTGCAATTCCCCATGTGTGGAGAGAAACCAGAGTCACTGCGTTCCTAAAGCCTGGAAAACCTGCAGATCAGCCTTCTAGTTATACCCAATCTCCTGGTTGAGCACTGCCTACAAGGTGATGGCGCGTATGATTCTGAACTGAATTGGGCCCACTGTGAATGCCAGCCTACCCAAGGAGCAATCGGGTTTTTAACCCCACAGAAGTTGCTGCAACCAGGTCCTGGCCGTCACTAAAAACACTGACCAATGAAAACTCAAGACACCGGTTCTGCTTTCATCAATCTGTCAGCGGCATATGACACAGTCTGGAACAATGGTCTGCTACTGAAACTGGCCAAACTGACTCCCTGTGTGTAAATTCTCAGGCTGCTGAACACCATGCTTAGCAGCCGAAGAATGCGCATATACCTTGGAGGTCAAACCAGCAAGCCGTACACAATTAATGGGCTAACACAAGGCTCTCTACATGGTCTGACATGCTTCAATGTCTACATGAGAAGTATGCCTGAAACAATAGTGCAGAAATTTGCATACGATGATGATTTGGCACTCACAATTCAGGCCTGTAGCTTTAAAGAATTTGAAGTGACCCTTACATCTGACCTTAAGATCATGGAGGAATACTTCCAAAAATGGCAGCTGAGACCAAATCTGAGCAAAGGTAGTCTCTACTTTCCACCTTGGCAACAGAATCACACAGAACACTAACTGTCCAGTTTTGTGGTGAAACTGCATTATGAACCAAAGCCAACATACCTGAGTGTCATTCTTGACCATGCACAGACCTTTCATAACCACCTCAAGAAAGCAGCCTCTAAAGCACATACTCACATCAACATTATTCAAAAGCTAGTGGGAACAAACTGAGGATCAACTGTCTCAGTGCTACGAACTTCAGCCTTGGCCCTGGTATACTCAATTGCAAAGTACTGTTCACCAGTGTGGACAAGAAGCTGCCATACCCAGCTTGTGGACAGGCATCTGAATCAGACCATGCAAATCATCATGGGAACTTCAAAATAAACATCTCTACTTTGGCTTTTTGTATTAATGAACATCAAATCTCCAGCTATCTGTCGAGAGACAGCCACAGCACGAGAACTTAAATGTGCCAAAGACTATGCAGAACTTTCCATCTGGCAGGTTATGGATAACATACCCCAACAACACCCGAAATCACAAAAACCACTATGGGCGACATGTGACCTCCTCATGTCTCTGGAGCCGGTTGGAGAAGGGTAAAGTGTCTGGACCTCATCTACCATCCCAAACAAACACACTGTTACTGACCCAACAAGCTGCTCTCATGGTTTTGACCTTCCATGCAGACTTTGGACCACATCAAACTGCATCCAAACAAACCACAGAAGATGCCTCTACTTGATGCACAAGTGAAAAATCAAAGACTCCCTTTTGAGTGACTGTGCTGAGACCATCCAAACCATCGAACACAGCATAATGCAATGCCCCAAATATGTGAATTGGATGATCTCCAAAATGTCACAGAGGAGGCCTTGAAATGGCTTATGGACCTACAATTGCATCTATAGAATGTTACTCTACAGATGCCATATGCATAAGAGAGATTTTGGTGGTTGGGTTTAGTGTGCAGGTGTTGGGTGCCATTGGTGGTCTGTGATATACCAGAGGTCAAACTACATGATCTGGTGGTCCTATCAGGCCTTAAACTCTATGACTTTTATTTAGAAATTTTGGTGCTCAGAGATTATTCTGATTATGCCCTAGAAAATGTAACTTAGAAAGATTATAGAAGGGTTGAATTTGCTTTGATGCCTTTGACATGAAAAAGCCCAGCATTTGCCTTTTTCTCTAAAGGCTACAAGCAATCTTGAGGATCTATGAATTTGCTTGGTGCCATCCAGCAATAGATAATTACAGCTTTTTTAACATCCAGACTGTGCCCTTCCCTGGAAGATCATGGGAAGATAGGGAGAAAAATTGGACTATAATGAATTGTTTAAATGGACACCTTTTGACAAACATTTTTGGATGTGGCTGTCACAATACCTTGTCCTTGTGAGAGACAAAGAGGGTCAGCCGGGAAGGCTTCAATCTTACAGACTGTCCTAGCTGAGGTTTTGGCTTCTAGGAAGAAAATAAGCTTCAGGGAAAGGCAATAGAAAGGGAGTCACCCAGTGATTTGGACTGAGCCTCCATTAGCTTAGTTAGGACAAGTTTAAATTGGTATTTTAGTCACCAAATTGACTGTCCTGGATTATTTCACAATGCCCATGCAGATAATAAGCTCATAGATGCCATAACAAATACATAGCTCCTGAGAGCTGGCCACCCTGTGGATCTGGACTTTGTGTTAGAATTGCAGGTGAAGGCTGATCTCTTGCCAGGGACTGACCATAAACTCCTCCATGTTTAAAATTTTATTGCTACACAGTTTCATAGGTGAAACTGAGAAAATACAGGGGTCCCCCCCCCCCGCCCCAAGATAGTCAGATACAACAGGAAGACCATATTTAAGCAGGTGGGAAGAAAACAAAAGAGAGAAGATCGGGGGGGGGGGGGGGAGAAGGGAAGGAACCTAAATAAATAAATAAACTTTGCCAACTTCCTATTAATTTTCTGTTAAATGAATTTTCTACTTTATGTGCTTCTTTTTTTTTAAATAAAAATAATATGCAAAACACCATGGGTTAGATTCACAAAGGAATTTAGGCATGGCAACATTCTGTGTTTACATGCCTAACTTTTAGGAGCCTAGAAAATCACTGGGATTCACCAAGCCTGAGTTAGGTGCTCAGGGTTCCTATACAATGAATGGAGGGAGATAGGCTCCTCTAAATGGGATTCACACAAAAAACCAGCACACTAGCAGCTCTCTGCCTTAGCTAGCCAATGGTAGATGGCAAGGTGAGGGGTGTGTGCTAAGCCCCACTCCCCTCTCAGGGAGTTTAGAGCTTCCCCCGATTGGGAATCTCAGGGTATGTCTACACTACGAAATTAGGTCGAATTAATAGAAGCCGGTTTTATAGAAATCGGTTGTATGCAGCCGATTGTGTGTGTCCCCACATAAAATGCTCTAAGTGCTCTAGTCGGCGGACCGCGTCCACAGTACCGAGGCTAGCATCGACTTCTGGAGCATTGCACTATGGGTAGCTATCCCACAGTTCCCGCAGTCTCCGCCGCCCATTGGAATTCTGGGTTGAGATCCCAATGCCCGAATGATGCAAAACAGTGTCGCGGGGGGTTCTGGGTACATGTCGTCAGGCCCCTCCCCCTCCGTCAGAGCAACGGCAGACAATAGATTCACGCCTTTTTACCTGGGTTACCTGTGCAGACAACATACCACGGCAAGCATGGAGCCCGCTCAGCTCAGCTCACCGTCACCATATGTCATCTGGGTGCCGGCAGACGTGGGACTGCATTGCTACACAGCAGCAGCAGCTAACTGCCTTTTGGTGGTAGACGGTGCAGCATGACTGGTAGCCTTCATCGGCGATCTGGGTGCTGGCAGCCGTGGGGCTGGAAGCTGTAGGGCTGCATTGCACCAGCCCTTGCCTTTTGCCTTTTGGCAGTAGATAGTTTATTACGACTGGTAACCGTCGTCATCGTACTGCAGTGGCTGTCGATCATGGGCACCTGGGCAGACATGTTCAGTCCAGCAGTGGCTGGAACTCCGTATGTCCCCCAGTCCCCCAACCCCCCAGTCATATTCTGCTGCCTTCACAATGATGATGATGGCTATCAGTCGTAGTATGCCATTTTCTGCCAAGCGCCCTGTTGGATCATCGCACATTAGCAGAGTCTTCCCTGAGCAGCAGATCGTGCAATAGGCCTGAAGGCTACTGCCAAGCGCCCAGTATTTGCTGCCAAGCACCCAGAAGATGCCGAGGGCTATCAGTCATGCTGCACCGTCGTCTTAAGATGTAAAAAATAGATTTGTTCTGTATTCATTTGCTTCCCCCCTCCCTCCGTCAAATAAACGGCCTGCTAAACCCAGGCTTTTGAGTTCAATCTTTGGGGGGGGGGGGCATTCTGTGTGACAGTTGTTTGTGTTTCTCCCTGATGCACAGCCACCTTTGTGGATTTTAATTCCCTGTACCTGTACGCCATGTTGTCACTCGCCCCTCCCTCCCTCCCTCCCCTGGTCCGTCAGATACTAGTTTCGCGCCTTTTTTCAGACCAGACGCCATAGCTAGCACTGGGATCATGGAGCCCGCTCAGATCACCGCGGCAATTATGAGCACCACGCGCATTGTCCTGGAGTATATGCAGAGCCAGGACATGCCAAAGCAAAACCAGGACCAGCCGAGGAGGCGATTGCAGCGCGGCGATGAGAGTGATGATGAAATTGACATGGACATAGACCTCTCACAAGGCACAGGCCCCAGCAATGTGGAAATCATGGTGTTATTGGGGCAGGTTCATGCCGTGGAACGCCGATTCTGGGCCCGGAAAACAAGCACAGACTGGTGGGACCGCATCATGCTGTAGGTGTGGGATGATTCCCAGTGGCTGCGAAACTTTCGCATGCGTAAGGGCACTTTCATGGAACTTTGTGACTTGCTTTCCCCTGCCCTGAAGCGCCAGAATACCAGGACGAGAGCAGCCCTCACAGTTGAGAAGCAAGTGGCGATAGCCCTGTGGAAGCTTGCAACGCCAGACAGCTACCGGTCAGTCGGGAATCAATTTGGAGTGGGCAAATCTACTGTGGGGGCTGCTGTGATCCAAGTTGCCAGGGCAATGAAAGACCTGGTGATATCAAGGGTAGTGACTCTGGGAAACGTGCAGGCCATAGTGGATGGCTTTGCTGCAATGGGATTCCCAAACTGTGGTGGGGCCATAGACGGAACCCATATCCCTATCTTGGCACCGGAGCACCAAGCCACCGAGTACATAAACCGCAAGGGGTACTTTTCAATGCTGCTGCAAGCCCTGGTGGATCACAAGGGACGTTTCACCAACATCAACGTGGGCTGGCCGGGAAGGGTACATGATGCTCGCGTCTTCAGGTACTCTGCTCTGTTTCGAAAGCTGGAGGAAGGGACTTTCTTCCCGGACCAGAAAATAACCGTTGGGGATGTTGAAATGCCTATCGTGATCCTTGGGGACCCAGCCTACCCATTAATGCCATGGCTCATGAAGCCGTACACAGGCAGCCTGGACAGTAGTCAGGACCTGTTCAACTACAGGCTGAGCAAGTGCCAAATGGTGGTGGAATGTGTATTTGGGCGTTTAAAAGCGCGCTGGCGCAGCTTACTGACTCGCTCAGACCTTAGCGAAAAGAATATCCCCATTGTTATTGCTGCTTGCTGTGCGCTCCACAATATCTGTGAGAGTAAGGGGGAGACATTTATGGCGGGGTGGGAGGTTGAGGCAAATCGCCTGGCCGCTGATTACGCGCAGCCAGACACCAGGGCAGTTAGAGGAGCACAGCATGGCGCGGTGCGCATCAGAGAAGCTTTGAAAACGAGTTTTGTGACTGGCCAGGCTACAGTGTGAAACTTCTGTTTGTTTCTCCTTGATGAACCCTCCGCCCCTCCCCCCCCCACCCGGTTAACTCTACTTCCCTGTAAACCAACCACCCCACCTTCCCCTTCCCTCCCCCCTTCGAGCACCACTTGCAGAGGCAATAAAGTCATTGTTACTTCACATTCATGCATTCTTTATTAATTCATCACACAACTAGGGGGATAATTGCAAAGGTAGCCCGGGATGGGTGGGGGAGGAGGGAAGGAAAAGGACAGACTGCAGTTTAAAACTTTAACTCTTATTGAAGGCCAGCCTTCTGATGCTAGGGCAATCATCTGGGGTGGAGTGACTGGGTGGCCGGAGGCCCCCCCACCGTGTTCTTGGGCGTCTGGGTGAGGAGGCTATGGAACTTGGGGAGGAGGGCTGTTGGTTACACAGGGGTTGTAGCGGCGGTCTCTGCTCCTGCTGCCTTTCCTGCAGCTCAACCATACGCTGGAGCATATCAGTTTGATGCTCCAGCAGCCGGAGCATTGACTCTTGCCTTCTGTCTGCAAGCTGACGCCACCTATCATCTTCAGCCCGCAACTTGCTCTGTTCATCCCGCGATTCAGCACGCCACCTCTCCTCTCGTTCATATTGGGCTTTTCTATAATCAGTCATTGACTGCCTCCACGCATTCTGCTGTGCTCTGTCAGCGTGGGAGGACATCTGTAGTTCTGTAAACATGTCATCACGTGTCCTTCGCTTTCTCTTTCTAATCTTCACTAGCCTCTGTGAAGGAGAAACATTTGCAGCTGGTGGAGGAGAAGGGAGAGGTGGTTAAAAAAAGACACATTTTAGAGAACTATGGGTACACTCTTTCACGTTAAATTTTGCTGTTCACATTACACAGCACATGTGCTTTCGTTACAAGGTCGCATTTTTCCTCTTATATTGAGGGCCTGCCGGTTTGGTGTGAGAGATCACTCACGCAGTGCCAGGCCACAGATTTCAGCTTGCAGGCAGCCATGGTAAGACACAGTCCTTTGGCTTTTTTAACCTTCTTAACATGTGGGAATGGTTTCAAACAGTAGTGCTCTCATTTCCCATACCAAGCACCCGTTGGGTTGGCCATTTAAAATGGGTTTGCAATGTAAAAGGAGGGGCTGCGGTTTCAGGGTTAACATGCAGCACAAACCCAACTAATTCCCCTCCCCCACACCCAATTCTCTGGGATGATCACTTCACCCCTCCCCCCACCGCGTGGCTAACAGCGGGGAATATTTCTGTTCAGCAGAGCAGGAACGGGCACCTCTGAATGTCCCCTTAATAAAATTGCCCCATTTCAACCAGGTGAACGTGAATGATATCACTCTCCTGAGGATAACAAAGAGCGATCAGGAATGGATGTTGTCTGCATGCCAGCAAACACTGGGACCATACGCTGCCATGCTTTGTTATGCAATGATTCCAGACTACGTGCTACTGGCCTGGCGTGGTAAAGTGTCCTACCATGGCGGACGGGATAAGGCAGCCCTCCCCAGAAACCTTTTGCAAAGGCTTTGGGAGTACATGAAGGAGAGCTTTCTGGAGATGTCCCTGGAGGATTTCCGCTCCATCCCCATATACGTTAACAGACTTTTCCAGTAGCTGTACTGGCCGCGATTGCCAGGGCAAATTAATCATTAATCATTAAACACGCTTGCTTTTAAACCATGTGTAATATTTACAAAGGTACACTCACCAGAGGTCCCCTGTGTGCCCTCAGGGTCTTCAGTGAGTTCGGGGGTTACTGGTTCCAGGTCCAGGGTGACAAACATATCCTGGCTGTTGGGGAAACCGGTTTCTCCGCTTCCTTGCGGCTGTGAGCTATCTACATTTCCTCCATCCTCCTCTTCCGAACCCTCTTCCCTGTGTGTTTCTCCAGTGAGGGAGTCATAGCACACGGTTGGGGTAGTGGTGGCTGCACCCCCTAGAATGGCATGCAGCTCCGCGTAGAAGCGGCATGTTTGCAGCTCAGCCCCGGACCTTCCGTTTGCTTCTCTGGCTTTGTGGTAGGCTTGCCTTAGCTCCTTAATTTTCACGCGGCACTGCTGTGCGTCCCTGTTATGGCCTCTTTCCTTCATGGCCTTGGAGACCTTTTCTAATATTTTGCCATTTCGTTTACTGCTTCGGAGTTCGGCCAGCACTGATTCATCTCCCCATATGGTGAGCAGATCCCGTACCTCCCATTCTGTCTATGCTGGAGCTCTTTTGCGATCCTGGGACTCCATCACGGTTACCTGTGCTGATGAGCTCTGCGTGGTCACCTGTGCTCTCCACGCTGAGCAAACAGGAAATGAAATTCAAATGTTCGCGGGGCTTTTCCTGTCTACCTGGCCAGTGCATCTGAGTTGAGAGTGCTGTCCAGAGCGGTCACAATGAAGCACTGTGGGATAGCTCCCGGAGGCCAATAACATCGAATTCCATCCACACTACCCCAATTCCGACCCCCTAAGGCCGATTTTATCGCTAATCCCCTCGTCGGAGGTGGAGTAAAGAAACCGGTTTAAAGGGCCCTTTAAGTCTAAAGAAAGGGCTTCGTCGTGTGAACGTGTCCAGGCTTAATTCGATTTAACGTGGCTAAAGTCGACCTAAATTTGTAGTGTAGACCAGGCCTCAGCTACAAAACCTCTCTGGAACTAGGCACCTATGCCAGTTTTTGCAAGAAGCAGGGGTAGGGAAGGATGATGGTGACAACACCCTTCCTCATATTGTTTAGCCCCAGTGGACCCTGAGATGTGGGAGACTTCTGATTCAAGCCACCCTGACCTCCACACTCAAAGTGGAAAAGGGATCTGAACAGGGCTCTACTACTTCGGGACATGCCCTAACCACTGAGCTGTAGGATATTTTCTTTGTGGTCTTCTGTTGAATCACAGAAATGTTGGGCTGAAAGCGACCTTGAGAAGTTGTCTAGTCCAGCCCTCTTTGCTAAGGCAGGACCAAGTAAACCTACATTATCCCTGAGAGGTGTTTCTCCAACCTCTTCTTAAAAACCTCCAGTGATGGGGATTCCATAACTTCTCTGGGAAGCCTATTCCAGAGCTTAACTATCCTTATAGTTAGAAATAGCGTTATAGTTTTCTTAATATCTAATCCAAATCTCCCTTGTTGCAGATTAAGCTGATTACTTCTTGTTTTAGTTTCAGTGAACACGGAGAACAATTGATCACTGTTCTCTTTATAACAGCCCTTAACATGTTTGAAGGCTGTTATCAGTTTCCTCCTCAGTCTTCTTTTCTCAAGACTAAACATATCCAATGTTTTAAATCTTTCCTCATAGATCAGGTTTTTATCCTTTTTTTAGCTCTCCTCTGGACTTTCTCCCCATCTCAAAAAACATACATTAGAATTGAATAAAGTGCAGAGAAGGACAACAAAAATGATAAGGGGTATGGAACAGCTTCCATATGAGGAGAGATTAAAAAGACTGGGACTTTTCAGCTTGGAAAATAAATGACTGAGGGGGGATATGATAGAGGTCTATAAAGTCATGAATAGTGTGGAGAAAGAGAATAAGGAAGTGTTATTTATCCCTTCACATAACATATGACAAATGATTAAAGATCTAGAAAACATGACCTATGAGGGAAGAATGAAAAAATTGGGTTTGTTTAGTCTGGAGAAGAGAAGAATGAGAGGGGACATGATAACCGTTTTCAAGTATATAAAAGGTTGCTGCAAGGAAGAGGGAGAAAAAAAAAGTGTTCTACTTAACTTCTGAGGATAGGACAAGAAGCAATGGGCTTAAACTGCAGCACGGGCACTTTAGGTTGGACATTAGGAAAAACTTTCTGTCAGGGTGGTTAAGCACTGGAATAAATTGCCTAGGAAGGTTGTGGAAACTCCATAATTGGAGATTTTTAAGAGCAGGTTAGACAAACACCTGTCAGTGATGGTTTAGATAATACTTAGTCCTACCATGAGTGCCGGGGACTGAACTAGATGACCTTCAAGGACCCTTCCAGTCCGACAATTCTATGATTCTATGAACCAGGTGCCACCCAATAAAATTAATACTTGGCAGGTTTAAAACTAACATAAAGAAGACTCCTTCACACAACACTCAGACAACCTATGGAACTCATTCCTGGGGGATGCTGTAAAAGCCAAAAGCATAAATGGGTTAAAAAAATTAGGTAAGTTCATGAAGAATAGGTTCATCAGTGGCTATTAGCCAAGATGGTCAGGGACATAACCCCATGCTCTGAGTGTCCATAAACGTCTGTGTAAAGGTGTGAGACTCACCCCTGCGGTACCTCCTGCTGGTCATCTCAGGGAATTAGCTCTTTTCCAGCCTGGGTGCCCTCTGCAGGCCGGTGTCCCGCTTGTAGCTAGCCCTGTGTCCCTCCTGGACCCCAGTGCCCCTTTACCCTGGAGCTGCCCCCTGGCAATACCCCACCAGTCCCTATGGGTCTCCCCCCTGGGAAACCCCCAACCCTCTAATCCCCACCTTGCCTCAGTCTGGGCTACTGCCAGTCATCATCTAGCCCCCTGGGGCAGACTGCAGTGTAAAAGCCACTCATCATAGGCAAGGGGGTTCAGACCTGCTGCCTTCCTCTGCCACCCAGTACCTCTATGGGCCTTGGACCAAGCCCAGCAGCCTGAGGAGTTGCCAGCCTGGATCTCCCCTGCTCCTCTGGCCCTTCCCCAGCCCTGCTCCATTTCCAGTACCCTTTCTGCAGGCAGCTAGGCTCTGCTCTCTCCCAGCCTGGAGAGAGACTTCTCTTTTTGGGCCTCTGGCTCATAGCCTTTTTATACAGGGCAGCTGCAGCCTGATTGGGACGTGGCCCAGCTGCGGCCACTTCCCCAATCAGCCCAGCTTAGCTGCTCTCAACCACAACCTTCTCCCAGGGCTGACTTTAACCCCTTTTCCACTGGAGTGGGGGAGCTGCCCCACTACACTCTGACTGCTAGAAGCTGGGACTAGATGACAGGCGATGGATCACTCGATAAATTGCCATTCTGTTCACTCCCTCTGAAACATCTGGCCCTGCTCCCTGTTGGAAGACGGGATACTGAGCTACATGGACCATTGGTCTGACCCAGTATGTCCATTTTTATGTTCTTACTCCAGAATGATATTGGACATTTCACAAGTTCATCAGCTTGCTGTCTAATACTCTATTTGTGATCTACTATAACCCTCAGATCCTTTTCAGCAATACTACCCACCTAGCCAGTTATTCTCCATTTTGTATATATGCATTTGATTTTTCCTTCTTAGATGTAATACTTTTAACTTATCTTTACTGAATTTCATCTTGTTGATTTCAGGACAATTCTCCAATTTGTCAAGGTTATTTTGAATTCTAATCCTGTCTTTTAAAGTGTTTGAAACCCCTCCCAGCTTTGTGTTATCCACAAATTTTATAAGCGTTCTCTCCACTCTGTTATCCAAGTCATTAATGAAAATATTGAATAGTACCAGATCCAGGACTGACACACTAGATACCTTTTCCCAGTTTGAAAGTGAACCTTTGATAACTACTCTTTGAGTAATGTCTTTCAACAAGCTAACCACTCACTTTCTAGTAATTTCATCTAGATCGCATTTCCCTAGTTTTCTTGTGGGAACGTCATCTCAGACTATATCAAAAGCCTTACTAAAATCAAGATATATCATGTCTATTTCTTCCCCACCCCCATCTACTGGTCAGTAACCCTGTCAAAGAAGGAAATTAGGTTGTTTTGGAATTATTTATTTTTTGACAAATCTATGCTGGCTATTCCTTACACCCCTATTATCCTCTGGGTCAGTGGTTTTCAAACTGAGGCACACGAGCTCTCGTCAGGGGCGTACATGAGAAAAATCCTGTAATGGAGGACAATGCATTTTATTTAATAAGATTTAAAATGTAATCATAGATATATTATGACCCTATCTCAGATTGGGTATTATTATTAAGAAAGAGGTTCACAGCCTAAAAAGTTTGAAAACCCCAGCTCGAGGCGCTTACAAACTGATTGTTTAATACTTTGTCGCAGTATCTTTTCAGGTATCGAAATTAGGCAGACCCATTTATAATTTCCTTAGTCCTCTTTGCTCCCTTTGTTTGTCCTTCTCCAGTCCTCTGGGCCCCATTCACCATGAGTTCTCGAAGATAATCACTAATTGTTCCGATATTGCTTCAGCAAGTCTCTTAAGCATTCTAGGATGAATTTCATCAGGCCCTGTCGACTTGAATACATCTAACTTATCTAAATATTCTTTAACCTGTTCTTTCCCTATTCTGGCATGTGTTCCTTCCCTCTTGTTGTTAATATTAATTGTGTCAAGTATCTGGTCGCAATTAATCTTTTTGTCCATGTTTCCACTTTTTCCTAGGATTCCTTTTTAATTTTCAAGTTATTATTGAGCCATATTGCTTCTTACTGTTCTTTCCGTCTGTCCTTCACCTTGGGATAATTTGCTGTTGTGCCTTTAATATTCCCACATCCAAGGTGAATACCCTAACCACTGGGTATGATGAGGGAGCTCTCTCTCTCTCTCTCTCTCTCTCTCTCTCTCTCTCTCTCTCTCTCTCTCTCTCTCTCTCTCACACACACACACACACACACACACACACAGTCTCTGTCTCACACACACATACACACTCTCTGTGGATCACACACACATACACACCTACACACACACTCACACTGTCTCACACACACACAAACACACACACTGTCTTGTCTCTCATGCACACACACAAATATACACTCTCTGTGTCTTACACATACACACACACACTGTCTCTCACACATACACTGTCTCTGTGTCTCACACACTGCCTTTGCCTCATGCACACTGTCTGTGTCTCACATACATACACTCTGTCTCACACACAGTCTCTGTCTCTCTCTCACACACACACACCACACACTCTCTCTCTCACACACACACTGTCTCTCACACACTGTCTCTGTGTGTCTCTCTCTCTCTCACACACACACACTGTCTCTGCCTCTCTCTCAGACACACATACACACTGTCTCACACACACACAATCTCTCTCTCTCTCTCACACACACACACTGTCTCTGTCTCCCACACACATACATATTCGGTGTCTCGCACACAAAATATAAACACTCTCTGTGTCTCTCTCACACAGTGTCTCTGTGTCTCTCTCACATATACACACACTGTCTCCGTCTCACACATGCACACACTATCTGTGTCTCACAAATATACACACACTCTGTCTCTCTCACACACAGTCTCTGTGTGTATCTCACACACACATACACACTGTCTCTGTGTCTCTCTCTCACACACAGTCTCTATGTGTCTCACTCACACACACTGTCTCTGTCTTACACACACTGTGCCTCACACACACATACAGTCTCTCTCTCTCACACATACACACACACTGTCTGTGTCTCACATATACACAAACACTGTCTCTCTCACACACAGACTCTGTGTGTCTCTCACACACATACACACACTGTCTCTGTGTCTCACACACATGAACACTGTCTGTCTCTCTCATGCACAGATACAGTTTCTGTGTGTGTGTCTCTCTCTCTCTCTTACACACACACACACACACACACACACAGTCTCTGTCACACACACAGTCTCACTAGGGTGACTGGATGTCCTGATTTTATGGGGACAGTCCCGATTTTGGGGACTTTTTCTTATATAGGCACCTATTACCCCTCATCCCTGTCCCGATTTTTTACACTTCCTATCTGGTCACCCTAAGTCTCACACATACACACACAGTCTCACTCTCGCATGCACACAAACACACTGTCTCTGTCTCACATACACAATGTCTCCGTCTGCCTCTCATTCACACACAGTCTCTGCGTCTCTCTCTCTCACACACACACAGTCTCTGTGTCTCTCACACACACAGTCTCTGTGTCTCTCTCATGCACACACATACACACACTGTCTCTGTCTCACACACATACACACACATACATAGTCTGTGTCTCTTCTCACACACACTGTCTCACACACATACACACTATCTGTGTGTGTCTGTCTCTCACACACACCTACTGTCTCTGTCTCTCTCTCACACACTAACTCTGTCTCTGACACACACACACACACACACACACACACTCTTTCACACTCACCTCCCAAAACATACTTGTGTTGTTGTACTTCCTGCAATGCACATATATTCTCTGTAATTTTATTCTTTCAAAGTGCTGTTTGGTCTATGCATTTCATAATTTTATTTCTCTCTTATGCTTAAATTTAATTCTTTGAATAGTGAGTTCTAAAATGGCTAACCTGTCCAAGCTGGAGTAATTATCCCCATGGTAACTTAAAAAAAATATATTATATGTAGGTTTTTTGTTTCTACTGGTGGCACACATCCACACATTACCTCCTTATTGGTGCACATAACAAAATTCATTCCGCACATGGATGAAAACAATTAGAGGGAACATTGCTGGTGACTGGCATGGAGCTGGAGTGTGTTTGCTTAGAGAAAGCTAGGGGACTTTTACTGCAAAAATGTAGGCACCAAGTATGTTTAGGCACTGACAGGGTCCAGCTACAGCTGAGCAGGGCTTTGTGAATCCCAGTGGAGCCTGATCCTGGGATCTAGGCACCTAAAGTAGCAGTTAGGTTCCTAAGTCTCTTTGGGAATGTAGCCCCATATGTGCACAAACTTCTATGCTTTATCACATAGTAGTTGTGCAGGTTTGTACAGTGTTGTAAAGTTCTAGGCCTGTTAACCTCATTACACCATGGAGGGAATGTCCTCCATTTAAAGGTCAAGGTATATAGTTCCCTTAGGGGTTATGTACCTATCTGAATGGTCTACCCTTAGAGGCTAATAGAACCAGTTTGGTTTTGTATGGCTGGGAGGAAAAATACTGTCCTATCAACAATCCTCCAGCTATGTCCTTCATACAGGGACTAAATGTTCTCTTTCTAGCTTTGTCACCACTGGTCATGATGGTATACAGTTAGGGTGACCAGATGTCCCGATTTTATCGGGACTGTCCCGATATTTACTTATTTGTCCCGATATTTTGCCCTCCAATGCACAGGCGGAGGGGGCTCGCGTCCCCCCACCCCAACTCCGCCCCGGCCCCTCCCCGACTCCCCCCTCCCCAAATCCCTGCCCTTGCCCCACCCCCAGCCCTGCCCCCTCACTGCCCCATTGGATCCCTCCCCAAATCCCCATCCTCACCCCACCTCTTCCCCAAGCATGCCGCATTCCTCCTTCTCCCCCCCCCAGGCTTGCGCAATCAGCTGTATGGCAGTGCAAGTGCTGGAGGGAGGGGGAAGAAGCAGGACGCAGCAGGAGGTGGAGCAGAGGTGAGCTGGTGCGGGGGGCCGGGGCGTGCTCAGTCCCCACCAATTTTTCCTATGCTCTGGCGGCTCTTGGTTTTTTTGTTTTTGTTTTGCTTTTGTTTTTGTTTTTTCCTCCGCCGCCGGCTCTTGGGTTTTTTTTTTTTTTTTTTTGCGCCGCCGGCACCCCCACCCCCCACGTCCCGATATTTCACGTCTCTCATCTATATACAGGTCTCTCTCTCCCTCCCTACCTTCCTCCTTCTGATATTTATATATATCAGAGATGATTAATTGTAACAGATGAAGCAGGAAGGAAGATGGCTAGACCACATGTGGCAGAAGTCTCATTCTGACCTTATTCAATTGTAACATATTATATATGTAATATTCCTCAGGATTTATTTTACTGTTAGACATAAAGGAAGAGGAAGAACACATAGCACAGAAGTACAACCTCTATCTTTTTCCAGGGTCTTAAAAAACAAGCACTAATCTAACTACCAAGAAGGAAATAAAACTAAGAATATAATGTATTGTTATTTGCTTTTTCTAACAGTTAGCACTAATCCTACATTGATGCAGGGCACAAGGGGGTGGTTCCTGCCCACAGTGGTTGACAGCAAGAGAGGAACTGAGAGATGATTAAGGGGCAGTGTCTTTCATACCTTTGGTTTTTTATTTGTTTTGGATTATAGGGGCTGTGTGCTCTCCCTAGCAGTTTTTACTGCTATGAATGGGTCTGTGGCTTGCAAAGCATGGCACGTATCTCCTGCAGTGGGGATCTCCAGAGGCAATTTCATGAAAGAATTTTGTGCAAGATAACTACAACAGCTGAACCAATTTTGTTCAAACTTGGCTTGTTTTGTAAATCTCGGTGAGTTCTGAGGAAAAAGCAAAATTGTCCGTTTCCTGGTAGTTTTGAATGTACTGGCATTGAAAGTCTGCATGCACTGCAGTGTTTGTTGTTAAGTTCTTATTTCTCTCACTTTTGAGTGATGAGTGTATATGTGCATAGTTAAAGAGTGGATTGGGTGTGTTTGAGCAAAAGCAGTTTTAACTGTTGAGGTAATGTGAAGCACTTTAGTTGGATCTAATTGTTAGAGGGCTTTTAAAGTCCAACAATCTCACAAAAACATTTAGACCAACATTTTCAAGAGCAGCCAGTAAACTCTGAGTTCCTCAATTTAAATTAAAGGACTGCACAATTTATCCTAATAATCCTGGAATTTTTTATGAACTAAAGAACTTTACAAGTTGTCATTGTTTATGTATTTATTTATTATATTGGAGCACATAGAAGCTGCAACCAAGATCAGAGCCTCATTGTATTAGACAGTGTACAAACAGGGGCCCTTATCTTACAAAGACTTAATACATGCACCTATCTTACAGTGTGTAAAGTGAAGCATATAAGTAAAGATTTGCAGGATCAGGGCCATAGAGTAAGAGACAGTCCCTCCCCCCAAAGAACTCACAATCTAAATAGACAGGGCATACATGGAGTGGGACAAAGAATATAATATGCAAGCAAAGTGAATGGAGGCATAGTTTACAAATGTCATGTTAGTTCCGCAATTATTTCTTTTTATTAATTTTTGGATGTTTTTTCCCCTATCTATATTCAATGAAGGCAGGAAGAGGTTAACTAAAAGGAAAAATAAGGGAAGGGAGAGGAGAGGGGGACATGGAGGATAGCTTGAGTGAGACGGTAGTGAAGAGACTTGAGGGAGATGGAGAGGGATTCCAGAGGGTAGAGCCAGAGCCAATCATTAGAAGAAAGAACATGTCTAATGTAGAAAGCATATTCTCATGACATCATCAATGTCCCATGGTGCCTGCTGCTGAAACTGCTTTTGTAGCTGCTTCAGCTGGCTTGAGTCGCTGTGCCCTGGAGTTTCTCTTTTCCCTGAGCCTACATGAGTAGGGGCCGGATAGGGCCTAGTGTCCCTAGAAGGGTGTTTCCCTTGCATAGTTCTCAGTTCGGCCTCGTCACCTTGCCACATCCACACACTCTGATGCTGCTGAAAATGCTACTGGTAGCTTAGCGGTTTACACTCTTGAATCATTGAGAACTGTCTGGCATTGTTGCTGAAGAGAGGATGGTTATCAGACTGCCACTCCCATCAACCACCTATGAGAACTAGTTTCTAAATGGATACTCAGAAAAAAGGAAGAAAGGGATAAAGTGCAGAGAACCAGAGTTCACTTATTTGATCCTGCTTTCTTTCTATATCCTCTCTCTTTTTCTGATTTTTTCCCATTCTGGAGATCTACCTGGCAGCAGCATCCATACCATCCAAGGATGCTTGAAGAGTGGTTCTGGCCAATAATTGGCCCACTGAGATGATGGACTGCAATTGCTCCCTATGTAATGTATGCATATATAATTTATATTTGGCCAGGCCTGATAGTTCACGATCCTGAATTGCAGGGTTGCTGAAGAGTAGAACTTCCATCCAAAGTGATCCTGTCTCTTTTGGTCTCTGTCATATGGGGTAGACTTGGAAAAGTGTAGTCTATCCTGCTCATTTACTGCATCCACCACCAGGGAGTTAGGAGGAGGGTGTGAGAACAAAGAATCCGAATCCTTAGGGGGAACATAATACTTCTTAGCCACCCATTTACACATTGGTGGAATGGCAGCAGGTATTTGCTTCGCAGTCTTAGCTTGATCCAGGAGTTTCTCACTAATGGGTAACACTGCCCTAGAGGTTGTTACTGACTGCAGGATATCCAACAGTTTGTGCTGTGAGTGAATCCTGAACCTCCTTGAGTGGAATCTGAAGAGTGTCAGCTACCCTATAGAGGTGTTGAAATTTCCAAAAATCATTGGTCATGGAAGGTGGTGAAGGCATAACTGCCTCCTCTGGAGATGAGGATGAAACAGGTGTTTGAGAGGTGACCTCTTTATCTGCCCTGGCCTCCTGCTCCTCAAATGTTTTCCTCAATGGGAAGGCTGTTTGTGGAGGAGAGGACCATATGACTCTGGCCTCCCTATGTGATGGTTGTAATGGACTGGGACATAGGCAGTCTGGCCTACTGGTCATGACTGGGCTGAAGTCTGCTCATCGGGGGTGGTTGTCACTGTGCAGGAGCTGGAGGGATCGCAAGATCCAGGTTCTGTAAGCAAGAGTGAGGGTCAGGCTGGGGTTGAAGACCAGAGATCAGAGGCAGTACCAGGTTAGAACTAAGAGTCAGGAATCAGGGTCAGAGTCAGGCTGGAGTTGAAGATTGAAGATCAAGAGATCACACAGGGTCTGACGTTGCAGCAGGCCGAAGTCTGTGTGATTGCCCAGATGACTTCCTGGGACAACTCCTGGCGTTAAATAGAGAGCTTGGAAATCAGAGGGCTGCAGGATACCATCACTCTGGGTCTCTTGGGCAGCATTTCCTGCCACACCTATCACAGTGCTCCCTGTCTGTGCCTCTGCATGGCCTCCTGGTGTCAGTGTGGGACTACCAGTCATCCCAGGCTCTGCAGATCTTGGTTCTAGTCCTGGGGTTCTTACACTGGTCCCAGTATGTCCATTGCGGGGGACCCACATAGGAGGGGGAGTTGCAGGCAGGGTTGGTTCCATTACCCTTGATGACAAGTGTGATCTTCCCTGTGACTGAACAGATATGTTGGAGAACTCTGAACAGAAATATAAGAGACCAACTGGAAGTCTCCTTCATCCTCCTCAATATCATCCAATGGAGGAGCACCCACAGAAAAGGATGGAGAGTCCTGTTCTACCTGACGATGGGGACCCATGGTACTGACAGACACATGGTACCCACAAGAAGTGAGGATTCCAGTTTTGTCCATTACAGACAGGTCCATAGATTATTAGAACTATTGGACTAGAGTGGAGCACCCATAGGGCAGTACTCAAAGAAGAACACACATTTCCGTTTTCAGTCTCTTTTTACAAGTAAAGGAATGAAGGAGAGCAGCTTGAAAAAATCATATGAAAAAATTTACTTTTCAGAGAAAAATTGAAGCAAAACATTTTTGTCTGAAAACTTGTAGTTTGAAACCGAAAATTTAAATTTGGAAATGCCATCATGGTGTCTCTTGGAGTCTTAATTTTGGGTCCCTCATTCCCTTCTATGGGCCAGGCTACATGATTCACCACAATTTCCCTAGAATTAAGTTTCTAAACTCAAAATATGCTGTGTTCTAAGTGTACTAGAAATAAAATATGGACAATCTACAAAATGGTTGCTATGGGCAATATATATCACATAGAGTTTGATGCCAAATTGTTTACAAATGACGGGTTGATTTTGAGTGTCTGAACTTGGGCAACCAAATTTGGGATACCCCAAATCAGTGGCTGCTTTGACAAATTGGGCCTGAATGATTTGTGGGTTCTCAAATTGACATACTGTGTGATCTTGGACAAGTCATGTCATGTCCCTATGACCATCTGTAAAACATGGGTGGTAATACTTCCCAATCCGTAGATGCTGGAACTTAGGGTGCTGTTAGAGGTGCTGGCTATAAGTGGTTTCCATTATATACAGGGTTTACAGTTTGGTTCAATGGCTCTCAGCACCCTCACTATAAAAATTGTTCCAGCACCTCTGTTGCAAGCCAGAGGTTTCAATCAGTAATGTTTGTAAAGCCCTTGGAAGGGAAGGCAAAGTACAGTATACTACATTATAGAGTGGTCAGATTCACTTTTGTTTTCTGTAACTTTCATTTCCTGTTTTCACTTCATGTGTTAAAGTTTCATCTTTCAGTGATTCTTGTTAATCTTTCTGTCCACTTGGCATCCTATGGCGGAGGGAGGGCACACGTGACAGATATTAATCATGTCGCTAATGCGCTGCTGGAAAGCGCTCAGGGACCATAGTGATGTGGGCGGGACGAGAATCTCTAGTGAACAGAATAGAAAGCCCTTAATTTTTCAGGGGACTGTGAATGTAGGGTTGGTTGTTCTTCAAAGAACACTGAGAGATGTCTTCTATCTCAATAAAAATAATTTCTTAAATATAACGTATGTTTTCAGCACAACCTGATGCAATTTTACACACTAATTAATTATGCAAAAAGGATTTTATCCTTGGTAACCTTTCTGGAAAGTTTTTTGGTACTAGAGACAAGCAGTTTTTGACACTGCTCACAAACTGTCACTTATACAGAAACTGTATAAAACAGCCATTCATAGCACTTCTTTCAGAAGAACAGGAGCCAGTGTTTGCTTCATTTAATACAATACACAGTTGCCATGGAGACACAGAAGGAACCGAAGGAGTTTCCCAGAATGTACCAGGCTTGTCACAACATATCAGCCTTTTATTTTCTGTTCTAAGTTAGAGCTAGGGGCTAAATTCATTAACTAATAGATGTTGGATGTTTATGAAATAGCTTTTAACCTACAAAATGTTCTTGCACATGCTGATTTTCCAGTATAGAAAGCTGGAAGTTAATTGCTAGCAAAAAGAAAAGTCTAATAGTTTGAAATCAGATAAATAAGGAAGAAGAATGTTATTTGTTTGTAGGAATTTGAAAAACACCCGCTCCTTGTGCTATCCTGAAAGAACACAGCCTTTCTTGCCTTTTCTTATTTTGGCTAATGTCTCATTCAGCTCTGCTCTGAACATATAACCCTGCAAATGAAACCCAGTGCATATGATTGTCATGAAATGTATACATTTCTTCAAAGAGAGCCTCAGTCCCACATCTGCTGGGATTTGGGATTTCTAGGTCAGAACCAAGCTCAGTAGAGTCAAAATGATAGAGGGTCTAATATCCTGCTGAATTTCACAAGTCCTTCTACACCCAAATGGCCCTATCACTGACAAACCCTAAAATGATACCCTAAAACGGCATTCTGATATAATATGTATGGCAAACCCAGGAACTTACTGTTTGTCAGCATCTGCAGATCTTCCACAGAGGGAGGCGACCCTTTCTTCTCATATGGAATAACCGTGTTCAAATACTAGAAAGGAATGACATGTACCATTATTCTCTCACCATTGCAGGGCAAGCTAATGTGATGGAAGCATGAAACCAAATTGCTTACAGAATCGTGTGAGATATGAAAGAAACGAAATCAAACAAAAAACTCTACTAAGTAAAGAGGCTAGTGCTCTAGAAAATAATCTTCAATTCAATAATATTATATATTGGTATGACAAACTATGCAATTGGTAATGTTTGTAAAGCCCTTGGAATTCCTTTGATGGGAAGACAAAGTACGGTATACTGCATTATAGAGTGGTCAGATTCACTTTTGTTTTCTGTAACTTTCATTTCCTGTTTTCACTTCATGTGTTAAAGTTTCATCTTTCAGTGATTCTTGTTAATCTTTCTGACCACTTGGCATTCTATGGGGGAGGGAGGGCACACGTGACAGACCGCCTATGCCCCAGTCCATTACAACCAGCATCAATTCATCAGACCACTGGTACAATCAGATTCTGCAGTTTTCCGGCTCAATTTTTAATGGAAAGTCTTTATTTACTTTTGAACATCTAAAGAAACATTTTTCTTGGGGCTTTTCTACACAGGGACATCCAGGAAAATTAATCCAAATTAACTAAAGGTGTGAATTTGAAGTGGATTAGTTAAACATCCTTAAATCCCATATAGATACTATTATTCAGAATTAAAGTGGCTTCAGTTTGGATTAAGTTTCCTGGATGTCCCCATGTAGACAAACTGTTACTCGCATTTATGTTTTGGTGTTGCAGGAGATGGTGTCTCTTAGTTGATTGCACATTTCTTACTGTCTCCGTTTTGTTACTGTAATTTTTTACTGTTATTTTCCACCTCAGGTTTATGGTCACTGATTCGGTAGTTGTTCTGTTTTTATTTTGCACTCATACTGGTGGCTTAGGTTTGAGAGCATCATTGAATTTGGGGTAGGGTTAGTTTGTTCTACAGGTCAGACAGAGTTGTGGGCACATGGAAGTGATCTTACATACAAATGGATTATTTATTTCTTTGAATTTAGTTTTTAATCCTCTAGTGTGGGGCCTGTCACATTTTTTCATGGTGTGAGCTATTTCTTGACAGAAATTGAAAACTCCTCTCACATTCACAAATGCAGAGACCCACCCCATTATGTAACATCTCTGTGAAGGCTACAGTAACTATTTATATGGAAAAGTCATATGAAGAAGGTATGTAGTGCATGTTTAGCTCTCTTCTAATGCAATCTTGCAGAGGGAAACAAGCCAAAAAGCCAGCACTATGTGCCTGATCCTGCACCCAATGAAGTCAATAGATAATCTTCTCCTGACTGTGGTAGAGCAAAATCAAACCCTATGTGACTATCCACCTCCCTCCAGACCACCGCTGGTCCACAGAGCAAAGCTTATGAACTATAGCTTTCTTGGGTTTGGGTGAATAGAGCATTTGTTGTTGTGGTTGTTTTATCTCTCTATTACTCTGGGTGTGTAGAGGGCTCTTTGTACAGGACTGTTACTGTTAGGGCTTATCCAAAGCTCACTGAAGCCAGAGGGAATCTTTCCTTCAACTTAGGCCTGGTCCACACTTAAAAGTTAGGTTGACATAGTTACAGTGCTCAGAGATGTGAAAAAATCACCCCCGCAAGAACTGTAGCTATACCAGTCTAACTCCCAATGTAGACACTGCTATACTGATGAAAGAAAACCCCCTTTTGTCTCTGTAGGAAGCATCTATATTACAGATCCACTGCTAAAGTGCCCACAATGTAGACATAGCTTAGTGTGCTTTGGATCAGACCCATGATGCAGTTGCATCTAAGGGCATGCAATGTAGAGTTTTACTGAAACCTGAGGGACAATCTTTTCAGCCTCAGTTGGATACTTCCAAAAAAATTAGGATCAGCTTACTACAGCAATAAACCACACCATGGTATGCAGTAAATAGTAGGCTACTTGTGTA
This sequence comes from Emys orbicularis, assembly GCF_028017835.1. Lineage (NCBI taxonomy): Eukaryota > Metazoa > Chordata > Testudines > Emydidae > Emys > Emys orbicularis. The sequence continues at coordinate 15,737,853 of NC_088697.1, read as the reverse complement.
CTAATTATAGGCATTTTGGCTTTGTGCCTAGAATCACCAAAAACCTACTAATGCACATTCTCTATAATTACAATAGCTTCTTAAACTACAGTTAAAATACTTTTAAAAATTGAGTCAGAGTCATGGGAAGATTTCTATTTTCCATCACTAGTTAAAATAGGCCACAGCATAAAGAAAATGTTTAAAAAGTGGGGAAAGGAGTAGGAACAACATTTCTCTACAATTTTGACCAAATTCCCTACAAAAAACCCCCACCACCATTAAGAGAATTTCACAGTGGCACAATTAAGGATTTAAGAATCAAGCAGCATCAAATTAAGGTTACATACATAAGCTTAACTCTGCCCCCTTGTGCATATGTACTACAATACAGCCTGTAATTGCAGGATTATATATTATATTGCAAGTAGCACAATATAATATATTTTTCTATAACCTTACATATATAGATGTTGATTTAGACTTTTAATATACATTTTTCTTATCTCTAGGGTATTTATTCTAAAAATTTTGATAGTGGACCATGTTTTGTACATTTCCTCAAGTACAGCCTTTCTTAGCTTGAATTCAGGAGATAAGGCAACTAATTATGCAGCTAACTTTGTTGCATATTTACATGAGTTATATATGCTAGCACATTTTCACTATCACTTTATGTTGTGGATTCTACAAATGCTATCCATGCATACCTAGTTATAGAAAAAATCCAGAAAAGTAGCTAGCAAAACGATAGTTAAGATTACACGTGTTCCCATTCTACCCCTTGTTTTTCAGTTGCTCATAACTTTTCAAACTTTTTGGGCTGAAGTTTTCCAGTCCTGAAGCATGATTCTTCATTGACCTTGTGTGCACATGGGCAAGGCAACTGCATAATGGGTATAAATATTTTAGTTCTCATCCACTTAGCACTCATTTTGCCTAGCGGAATTGGGCCACTTTTCTTTGCTCAAAGGTGAATATACAGGGAAAGTTTGATGGACGATGGACTTCCATTTTGGGAAATGAAAGATTAGAAAAAATATTTTCTCATTATATAATTTTTTGCCACATTTTTGACAGCTTTTGCACCAAAAAGATGGGATACCGACAATGTCTAGGTAAATGGCAGGTGACCAGCTTGGCTTAACAGTGAAATCCTTGCTGATCTAAAACACACAAAAAAAGCTTACAAGAAGTGGAAGACTGGACAAATGACCAGGGAGAAGTATAAAAATATTGCTCAGGCAAGCAGGAGTGAAATCAGGAAGGCCAAATCACACTTGGAGTTGCAGCTAGCAAGAGATGTTAAGAGTAACAAGAAGGGTTTCTTCAGGTATGTTAGCAACAAGAAGAAGGTCAAGGAAAGTGTGGGCCCCTTACTGAATGAGGGAGGCAACCTAGTGACAGACAATATGGAAAAAGCTAATGTACTCAATGCTTTTTTTGCCTCTGTCTTCACAAACAAGGTCAGCTCCCAGACTGCTGCACTGGGCAGCACAGCATGGGGAGGAGGTGAGCAGCCCTCAGAGGTGAAAGAACAGGTTAAGGACTATTTAGAACAGCTGGACATGCACAAGTCCATTGGGCCGGATGCAATGCATCCAAGGAAGCTGAGGGAGTTGGCTGATGTGATTGCAGAGCCATTGGCCATTATCTTTGAAAACTCATGGCAATCAGGGGATGTCCCAGATGATTGGGAAAAGCCAAATATAGTGCCCACCTTTAAAAAAGGGAAGAAGGAGGATCCGGGGAACTATAGGCCTGTCAGCCTCACCTCAGTCCCTGGAAAAATCATGGAGCAGGTCCTCAAGGAATCAGTTCTGAAGCACTTAGAGGAGAGGAAAGTGATCAGGAACAGTCAGCATGGATTCACCAAGGGCAGTCATGCCTGACTAACCTAATTGCCTTCTATGACGAGATAACTGGCTCTGTGGATGAGGGGAAAGCAGTAGACGTGTTATTCCTTGACTTTAGCAAAGCTTTTGATACTGTCTCCCACAGTATTTTTGCTGGCAAGTTAAAGAAGTATGGGCTGGATGAATGGACTATAAGGTGGATAGAAAGCTGGCTAGATCGTTGGGCTCAACGGGTAGTGATCAATGGCTCCATGTCTAGTTGGCAGCTGGTATCAAACAGAGTGCCCCAAGGGTTGGTCCTGGGGCCGGTTTTGTTCAATATCTTCATTAATGATTTGGAGGATGGCGTGGACTGCACCCTCAGCAAGTTTGCAGATGACACTAAACTGGGAGGAGTGGTAGATATGCTGGAGGGTAGGGATAGGATACAGAGGGACGTAGATAAATTAGAGGATTGGGCCAAAAGAAATCTGACGAGGTTCAACAAGGAGAAGTGCAGAGTTCTGCACTTAGGATGGAAGAATCCCATGCACTGCTACAGACTAGGGACTGAATGGCTAGGCAGCAGTTCTGCAGAAAAGGACCTAGGGGTTACAGTGAACGAGAAACTGGATAGGAGTCTACAGTGTGCCCTTGTTGCCAAGAAGGCTAACGGCATTTTGGGCTATATAAGTAGGTGCATTGCCAGCAGATCGAGGGACGTGATCATTCCCCTCTATTCGACATTGGTGAGGCTAGTTTTGGGCCCCACACTACAAGAAGGATATGGAAAAACTGGAAAGAGTCCAGCAGAGGGCAACAAAAATTATTAGGGGGCTGGAGTACATGATTTATGAGGAGAGGCTGAAGGAACTGGGATTGTTTAGTCTGCAGAAGAGAAGAATGAAGGGGGATTTGATAGCTGCTTTCAACTACCTGAAAGGGGGTTCCAAAGAGGATGGCTCTAGACTGTTCTCAGTGGTAGCAGATGACAGAACAAGGAGTAATGGTCTCAAGTTGCAGTGGGGGAGGTTTAGGTTGGATATTAGGAAAAACTTTTTCACAAGGAGGGTGGTGAAGCACTGGAATGGGTTACCTAGGGAGGTGGTGGAATCTCCTTCCTTAGAGGTTTTTAAGGTCAGGCTTGACAAAGCCCTGGCTGGGATGATTTAGTTGGGGATTGGTCCTGCTTTGAGCAGGGGGTTGGATTAGATGACCTCCTGAGGTCCCTTTCAACCATGATATTCTATGATTCTATGATTCTAAATTGTCTGAACAAAATAGGGTGTAAAATGGGACTTATATGGCGCGTAGATCTTGTGTTGACCCTTTGCACAGGGGTGAATTTCACCCTGAATGAGGGGTTCTGGGAAATAGTAACCTGTCAAGAAAGTCTATATCACAATGCAGAGTTAGCAGTCTTGATGTTCTTTAATATGGTTTTGCAGGGAATATAAAATAGTGTATTATTTGAGAAACAGTGTGTGATAATCTAACTAGTTATGGCTGTGAACATATTATGTATCATAAGGCATATGCATAAGACCAGGTTATGGTTGTGTGTATAGTCTTAACTTTTGCATTTCCTGACTTTTGAGTGATTAACCAGCTTAGAAAAATCTTGTAACACAGAATTTTTTCTATCAGATTTCATTTTGTATTCTGCAAAGAAAAAAAAGGATAGAAAAGAAAAACAAAGGAGGGGGAGGGGAAAAGAAAGGCCAAGGTGCCCCACTCAAAAATGTCAAAACTCCTCTGGGATGCCAAAAATTGAAAATAATGTATGTCAAATTCGTAATTTGAACTCCACTGGAACACCCTTTCTTACACACTCTAGGACCCCACTGGAATGCCCTGTCCCACACACTCTAGGACCCCACTGGAATGCCCTGTCCCACACACTCTATGAACCCACTCATGCTAGGGACCTACTGTAACACCCTATCCCATACATGCTATTGTCCCATTAGATACCCTTTGTCACACATGCTAGGACAGTAGGACTCAATAGAACACCCCACTACACACACACTTGAATCCCAATAGAAAGCTCTGTCCCACTAACACTAAGGGGACAGGCTGCAATGCCCTGTCCCACGCATGCTAGGACCCCACTGGAATGTCTTATCCCATACACACTAATGTCCCACTGGGATGCCCTGTCACACATCCATTTCCACTGGACTGTTATGTGGCACGTTAGACGCCACTGCAAGGCCCAGACCCCCACACACTAGGAACCCATTGGAATGCCTGTCCCACACAGGCTTCAGGTTCCACTAAACCCCCCCAGGCCCACATGCACTAGGCCCCCACTGGGAATGCCCTGTTGCACATAGGCTAGAACCCAACAGGAAGGTCCAGGCCCATACATGTGAAGGACACCATAGAATCATAGAAGATTAGGGATGGAAGAGACCTCAAGAGGTCATCTAGTCCAACCCCCTGCTCAAAGCAGGACCAACACCAACTAAATCATCCCAGACAGGGCTTTGTCAAGACAGGCCTTAAAAACACTAAGGATGGAGAGTCCACCACCTCCCTAGGTAACCCCCCATTCCAGTGCTTCACCACCCTCCTAGTGAAATAGTTTTTCCTAATATCCAACCTAGACCTCCCCCACTGCAACTTGAGACCATTGCTCTTTGTTCTGTCAGCTGCTGCCACTGAGAACAGCCGAGCTCCATCCTCTTTGGAACCCCCCTTCAGGTAGTTGAAGGCTGCTATCAAATCCCCCCTCACTCTTCTCTTCTGCAGACTAAATAAGCCCAGTTTCCTCAACCTCTCCTCATAAGTCATGTGCCCCAGCTCCCTAATCATTTTCGTTGCCCTCCGCTGGACTCTCTCCAATTTGTCCACATCCTTTTTGTAGTGGGGGGCCCAAAATTGGATGCAATACTCCAGGTGTGGCCTCACCAGTGCCGAACAGAGGGAAATAATCACTTCCCTCGGTCTGGTCGCAACGCTCCGACTAATACAGCCCAATATGCTGTTAGCCTTCTTAGCAACAAAGGCACACTGCTGACACATATCCAGCTCTCATCCAGTGTAATCCCCAGGTCCTTTTCTGCAGAACTGCCGCTTAGTCAGTCAGTCCACAGCCTGTAGCAGTGCATGGGATTCTTCCATCCTAAGTGCAGGACTCTGCACTTGTCCTTGTTGAACCTCATCAGATTTCTTTTGGCCCAATCCTCCAATTTGTCTAGGTCACTCTGGACCCTATCCCTACTCTCCAGCATATCTATCTCTCCTCCCAGCTTAGTGTCATCCGCGAACTTGCTGAGGGTGCAATCCATCCCATCATCCAGATCATTAATGAAGATGTTGAACAAAACATTTTGGGTTGTAGAATGGTATTGCATCACCTTCAGCTCAAGGACTGTAAAGTAATTTAGCAGCCGTAACAACAGCGAGCCAGGCTAATCAACAACTATGGTAAATTCACAATCTAACTCTTATTTTGTTGATTTACATCAAGAGAGGACTGGGATGGTCCAGACGCTCAGGCTTTACACTGTTTGAATTAATTTCATCCTACATAGCAGGCCCCTTTTGTTTAACAAATAGTTCCACATTATGGAATTTATTTTTAAGTAATTTTTCTTTTAACCATCTAGGGAATTAATTTAGAAAAACAATGGTAAAAACCCAGTCATTGTTACTGAGTGAAGTACTCACAAGTTAGGAAAGGCCATAATCTTAACCCTGCCCCCTAGTGTGCATGCATCTTTATGACACGGTCATTAATCACATGATCATGCACTATTATTTCTGCCTCACTCCTGCCTCTTTCCATATGCAGGGTGAATGGTGCACAGTGAATGAGCAGGACTCATGTGGAATCACACCTCATTTTGGGTCAAACTCTGGGAAAAACTGTCTCCTCCAATGTGAAAAGTGGCAGGAGGGAATGTTTTATGAAGAAACCTCCACAAGGATTCTTATTCAGAAAGTACCCCATAGCATGTCATTGGAGGGAATGGGATCTGGCACTCCAGGGTAGATGCCAATAAGCACACCCTGAAATGTGGTGGATACATTGGGTACCATATGGACCACAAGCTTGGCTAGGGCCATCTGCTGGAGTTCTTGTGTCCTTTCACTGGATCTAACCCTTGTGAAACCCTCCCCAGGCAGCACAGATCCATCCAACATATGCTATCAGAGATCTTCAACCCCTAACACCAGCCTGGAGGCTCCTGGGGCCCCACAAGAGAGCCACAGAAGACTTAAACCAGCCTAAAGGTGTACTAATTTTCTGGATAACTTCTCTGGAGGCTGGAAGGAGACATACTGTAATATCATAGCATAAGGAGCTCTTGAAGAGATCACAGAGGATTTAGGAAATAAGAACCACTATAGTTTTTGATGGTTTAGATTATTTCAGAACTAAAATGTGCTCATAATGGAGGACATAGTCTGAGTCAGTTCACTAAGCACTGGAGAGAGACAGGAAAGCAATGCAAATCTTCTAATGTTGAAATGAAGGGCTGAGCCAAGGAGCACAGCAAACAGGAGTGAGACCTCAGATGAGCAGTGTGCAGTTTCTTTATTCCAAATGTCTTTTCCTCACACTCTGATTTCTTTCAGAATTCCAGACAGAGCAGTTTGAATTACCCCATACAGATAATATTGGCCATGATGTAGCTCCATTTTTGGTTACTGAATCCTTCTTTAAAAAGGTCATTATTCATAAGCATTCACCAAATCCTGCGGATGAATTATTTTCAGACTATTGACTAATCACAAACTGTTCATTTCAACTATTTGCCCTTTGTTTTATGTGGTTGGTCATCTAAATCACACAGTATTGTTTCTGCTTCCTGTTTGGATGAGTGAAACTTTTTAAAAAGAAGAATGACTAGTGCCTAGTGAATAATGAATCACAAATTTTCTGACATGACTTTTCAGACGAGCAGTCCTTCATACTAAATTGTCTGAAAAATTTAGGATTTGCACACAATTTCTAAAATACCCAGCAGTGCCTGAATACTCATGAAAAATGGAAACCATGAGCCCAAAAGTCATCACAAACCAAACTCAGCACTTTTATTTGCAAAAATATTTGTAAATCAATTGGTTTAATATCAGCTGACTCTGTTCAAAACCTAGCTTTCTTCTTCAAATTAAATAGTAGAAATGTTTTTGTTTATCAGAAGAAATGACATGCATCCACTCCTGTGAGTATCTGATCTATGCAGAGGACTTTACACACACCTGTTTATCAGTTGCTGAGTTCCCAAATGTCTGCCGAATACCAGTCTGCAAGATATTAGAGATTCCTTCCATACTGAATCGCTGCATAGAAGAGAAAACATCTGATTTACGCAGTGCTAGAAGAGCAGGCAGAGGTACTGCCTAGTGTGGCATGCAGTGTTTACAACATTTTAACATTTTATCATTTCTAATGAATGCCCTCACTAAAAGATCAGTTTTTTTCTTCTCAGTAACAGAATGCTGTTCTTTGCAGCATAGTCTGAGAAGTGGCTAGGTTAGAACATTGTGGCTTTAGCACCATCCATCAACTCCTTGTGTCTCATCATCCAACTAATATGTCATTTTACCTTCCCTTCTTTTTATGTTTATCGGTTTTTCAATGTCCTTCCTAAGAAGATGTGATCCCCTGGGCCAGAGAGAGAAGGGGATAGAGGGTGAGAACAACTTTGTAGACACACACAGGCAACTGAACCTGCATCTCCCACATCCCGGCTGAGTGCTCCAGCCCCTGGGCTCTAAGTAGGGTGACCAGACATCCCGATTTTATCGGGACTGTCCCGATATTTGCTTGTTTGTCCCGCGTCCTGACCGGACAAACAAACAATTTTGCCCTCCGCTCTCACCCCCCCCACCCTGACTCCACCCCCTCCTTCCCCCATTGGATCCCTCCCCAAATCCCCGCCCCCAGCCCTGCCCCCTCACTGCCCCATTGGATCCCGAGCCGGGCCTGGGGAGGAGACACCCCTGTGCAGCAGCCTAGGCACACGGGCCATGGCCGGCCGGGGGCCGGGGCCGGGAGCGCTGCAGTGCAGCGCGGAGGCTGCTCCAGCCCTGCAGCCCACGGGGCAGCGCGGTGGGTCAGGGGGCAGCGCGGAGCGGGCAGGGCCCGGGTGGGCGGCGTGGCCCGGGGGCGTGGGCCGCACGCCGGAGACACGCGGCAGAGAGGGGCTGCGGGGGTGAGACTTGTCCCAGGTGGGGCAGCCAGCGGACAGGGGCGAGGAGCCGGCCGGGGTCCCCCGAACCGATAAACTTCCCCGCCGCTGCCGGGGAGCCCCGCACCTCTCCCGCTCGGCTGTGCTCCAGCAGCTTGCCCTGCCGGGAAGGAGCCGCTGGAGCGCAGCCGAGCGGGAGAGGCGCGGGGCTCCCCGCCGGTGGTGGGACGTGCCGCATGTGCCCGGGGCGGCCCGGGGGGCGGAAGGCTCCACGGGGAAGGCAGCGCGCATGGCCGGGATGCTGTGTGCGATCCGGTGGCGCGGCTGGGGCCTGCTAATGCCCCCGGCCCCTGCGAAACTGCTTTTTTTTGTTGTTGCTCCGCCGCCGTTTTTTGTTGTTGTTGTTGCTCCGCCCCCCCGCGTCCCGATATTTCATCCCTGTGATCTGGTCACCCTAGCTCTAAGTTATAAAGTGGGCAGCACCACCTCGTCCTCCACTTGCTAAAATGGCATAGGTACCTAACTCCAGGTGGTTTCATAGCTGAGAATCGCGAGCACAGATAGACACCTAGATTAGCCTCAACTTAGGTGCTTATCTCCATGAGCACACACTCCTCTGATCAGCATCTCCCATCGGCTAGCTTAGGTGGGAAGCCATCTAGGATGCTGACCTTTGTGAATTACTGCATAATCTCTTCCAATTCATTGTATAGTATAGAAGCCTAGGCTGACAACTCAGGCTTTGTGAATCACAGTGATTTTGGAGTCACCTAAAAGTTAGGTGCTGTGATGCTCAGCATTACAATGCCTAACTTCTTCTGTGATTCCAGCCCTGTTTGCTTTAGAGAAGAGATGAGTAAGAGGGGATACAATAAAGCTTTACAAATCTATGAATGGTCCAAGGAAGGCAGATTGGGCACTTCTATTTCCCATGATGCAAGAACAATGGGACACAAGAATGAATCTTAAAGGTGACAAATTTAAAACTTGTAAAAGGAAACACAATCCAAAGGTTGGAAGCTGAAGCTAGACAAATTCAAACTGGAAATAATGTGTACATTTTTAACAGTGAGGATTATTAACCACTGGAACAATTTACCAAGAGGCATACTAGATTTTCCACTATGAACAACTTTTAAATCAAATTTGGATGTTTTTCTAAAAGCTGCTCTAGGAATTATTTTGGGGAAGTTCTACGGCCTGTGTTATACTAGATGATAACTAGTCTGTCTGTGTTAGACTAGATAATCACAATGGTCCCTTCTGGCTTTGGAATCTATGAAATATATTTTTACACAATGCACAATTAACCTGTGGAATACATTGCCACAAGATATCACTGACATCAAAATACTAGCAGAGTTCAAAAAAGGACTGAGCATTGTCTGCACGACAAACTTTGGTTGATGCAAGTTATGTCAGTGTACAGCTGCCACAGTTAGCATATTGCTTGTGCTTGTACATACTTGGCTGCCTGCACTGGCACGTCACATGCTCTCTAGGAGTATTTATATCCATGCAAAGGGCAGTGCACCATGAGTAGGTACCCCAGTATGCCAGTGTGACCCTAACAGCATCCCAGTGCAAGAGGGCCGGGGTCACTGGTATCTGTTAGTGAGTTTCAGATCATCTGGCCTGTTCAGTGTACCCCAATTCACTAATGCCATAATCTGTCAAAAGATAGCATGTAAAATATCAATATAAAGCAATAACACACTGATTATTAATATTCTTGCATGGTGTATGTATGGTAAATGCCCAAATGGACCATACCAATATGAAGGAATGTGGAACTAAACTCTGTTTACCAGACAAGTCTGGGGAATTGGATAAACAAGTTTCTCTCAGAAAAAGGACAGACCAACGCCTCCAGCCAGGTGTCACAGAATCAATTGGCAATCACATGTCAAGTGGACATTGATTTGCACTTTAGCAAACACCGATGGGGGAAGAAGCCAGCATGGAATCTCCTTCATCAGCAGACTCCATGCCACCTTCTGCAAAGCTTGAATGATCTTTACTTTGGGGGTAACCTTCAGAAGAATCCATTTCAAAGGTTCACTGGATTATAAAAGACAGGTACAAAGAACCCCAAGTTATCATTCACCTAAGAAGACAAAGGGACAGAGAACTCAGGGGAGGGATAGCTCAGGGTTGTGAGTTCAATCCTTGAGGGGGCCACTTAGGGATCTAGGGCAAAATCAGTACTTGGTCCTGCTAGTGAAGGCAGGGGGCTGGACTCGATGACCTTTCAAGGTCCCTTCCAGTTCTAGGAGATAGGATATCTCCATTAATTTTAATTTTATTTTTTTATTTTTTGGACTTTTATAGAAAATCCTGACAAAGGGGGAGGAATATCCTTCCACCTTGCTGGGAAGTGGTTTGGGAAGAATCTTATCTTGAACCAGGACTGTAGCATTCTTAAATCTTAATATCTAGAAAGCGTTTTTCACTTTGATTTGCTTGTACCATTTATAAGTCTAGTCTTTATACTTGATCTCACGTGAAATCCTATTTCCTTTTGTTTTACTTTTAATCTAAATCAATCCAGTGCCATTTGAACTGAAGTGATTATTAACTCCAGTTAAAGTGGTAAGCTATGCAGTTTGTCTCTTTAGAGGAGCAAACGAACCATATTATCCCTCTGAATGGTCCAGCAAAGGGCTGGACATTGCAGATCACATGGTTTGGGGGGAAATCCAGAGTGAGTCATGTTGGGGTCATCTTGCCAGGTGAAACCAAGGCTGGTGGAGGCCAGAGTGTTGCTGTGGTGCAAGAAGCAGGCTACTGGAGTCAGAGTTGTTGGTCCAGAGAGGCTTATCACACACAGACACTCAGTGCATGTTTGTATGCTGCCTGGAAGCTACAGCAGCAGAGCATTTTACAAGGCACTGAGGATTATAAAGCAGGTGCTGACAACCAAGCTGGTCTGGATTGCACCCCACAATGTGACAGCCACATGCCACCATCCAGCACAATGCCTTCTGGGAAGTTTTTGCACTGTGTTGTGGGGTAAAATGAGTTACACAGGTAACTCTGGGAAATTGGGGTCAAGCTCCCATCATGCAACTTTTCCCATTGCATAATGCTATCTCTTTCCCATGATTTTTACACCTTTGTTAAGATCCCACAAGCCTGCATAGCACTGTTCAGTGTCCACCATCTTTGACAGAAGCATGGACCCGACACAGCTCTGAACTATTCTCATGAGTGTTGCAAATACAGGACACATGATTCTCCAGTATTATCAGGAAACACTACAACAGTGGAGGGCATGATGATTTCTTCAAGGACAGATTGCTAAAGGACACAGCGAAAAACAATTCAAGGTTCTTAGTGGCATTCACAGAGCAGCTTCACACAGTGGAGCAATACTTCTGGGCCTGAGAAACAAGCACTAACTGGTGGTATCACCTCATAATGCAGGTTTGGGATGATGAGCAGTCAGAACTTTCAGATGCAAAAAGCCACATTCCAGGATCTGTGCCTGAGCTCGCCGCAGCCCTCCAGCACATAGACACCAGAATGAGAACTGTGTTGACAGTTGAGAAGCAAGTGGTGATCACACTCTTGAACAGGGGTGGGCAAACTTTTTGGCCCGAGGGCTACATCGGGGTTGCAAAACTGTATGGAGGGCCAGGTAGGGAAGGCTGTGCCTCCCCAAACAGCCTGGACCCCGCCCCCTATCCACCCCCTCCCACTTCCCACCTCCTGACTGCCCCCCTCAGAACCCCCAACCCATCCAATACCCCCACTCCTTGTCCCCTGACCGCCCCCTCCAGGGACCCCCTGCCCCAACCGCCACCCGGGAACCCTCCCCCTTTCTAACGCCCCCTTCTCCCTGTCCCCTGACTGCCCCAACTCCTATCCACACCCCCACCCCCTGACAGGCCCCCCCGGAACTCCCACACCTATCCAAGTGCCCCCTTTTCCTCATCCCCTGACCACCACCCCCATAACCTCTGCCCCCTGCTCCCTGTCCCCTGACTTCCCCCGGGACCTCCTGCCCTTTATCCAACCCCCCCGCTCCCCACCCCTTTACCATGCCGCTCAGAGCAGGAGGAGCTCTCAGCCCCACCGCCTGGCTGGAGCCAGCCACACCGCCGTACAGAGCGCTGGCAGCATGGCAAGCTGAGGCTGCGCAGGAGAGGGGACATCAGGGGAGGGGCTGGGGGCTAGCCTCCCCGGCCGGGAACTCAAGGCCTGGGCAGGATGGTCCCACGGGCCAGATGTAGTCCACGGGCCGTAGTTTGCCCACCTCTGCTCTAGAAGCTTGCAATGCCGGATTGCTAACTGTCAGAGGGAAATCATTCTGGAGTTGGAAAATCCACAGTGGGGGGAGCTGTCATGCAGTTGGGTAGGGCCATTAATCATGTCCTGCTATGTAGGACTGCAACTCTCAGGCCATGTCTACACTGGCAATTGAATGCCAAAACGTTTGTCTTTTAGAGGTGTTAAACCCCCTGCCCCGAAAGACAAAAGTTTTGCTGTGGCAAGTGCCAGTGTGAACAGCGCGTTGTCGGCAGGAGCGCTCTCCTGCCGACAATGCGAATGCCACTCACTGGGGGGTAGAAGTTTTTTGTCGGCAGGAGAGCCGACAAACAGCAGCTACACTGCATGACTTTTAGCGGCACAGCTTTGGTGACACAGTCATGTCACTAAAAGCTGTGTAGTGTAGACATAGCCTCAGCAATGCGCAGAACATAGTGGACTGATTTGCAACAGTGCGGTTCCTGAACTGTGGTGGAGCAATAGACAGCACACATATCCCTGTTTTGGCACCAGACCACCTTCCTTATAGCATACATCAACAGAAAGGGCTACTTTTCTATGGTTATGCAAGACTTGGTGGATCTCCAGGGATGCTTCACCAATATTAGTGTGAGCTGGTCAGGGAAGGTGCATGATGCTGTCATCTTTAAGAACCCAGGACCATTCAGAAAGCTGCAAAAAGGGACATTCTTTCCCAACCACAAGTACTGGATGCTTTGAGTACTTCTATACATTCTGCAATAGGTGTGATGAACTTGTAAAGATGAATTTGTCTTCAAAAATAGAATTTTATTGACTGGTGAAAGCAGTGAAAAAATGTGCAGCTAAAACAGGACAACACAATACAAATTTCAAACATAAATTAACTGAACAGAACTTTAAATTTAAAAAGGCAGCAAAGATTTAGAAAGGCAGCTGCTAGGTGTCATTTCAGTGCACAAATGCAGTCCATTTTAGCTACACATACAGCAGCCATGCCTCTTGTAGGTCAATGCTGTATGTGAAGTTGCAGTTGTCCTTACTGTCTGCTAGCGTGGAGTGGTGGGGTATGTATGTGACCCATGGTGCCAAGTGGATTGTTGCGGGGTGTAGGAAGATGCCACTATGGACGTCTCCAGGGACTGCAAAGGGTGGCAAATCCATGATTGTTGGACCTTTAGGTCAACTAGAGTTTGCAGCATATGTGTTTGCTACCTGAGAAGCCCCATTATGTCCTGGTGCATCTCCCTCTCCTTTTCCTGATGAGATTCTTGGGTCTTTCTCCATTTCCCCATGTTCTTTCTATCCCTCTCCATGCCTTCTGCCATTGGCCAGCCAGGCCCTTTGTCTGCGTTCCAGTTCAGCACTGGCTTGTAGGATCTCCTCTTCTTTCTCCTTCACATCAGAGTCATGTGTTCCGTGAGTATGAAGAGGGTACCCCTCAAGACCTCAACAGCAGCAGCTATAGATAAAACAGACATGTATCATTGTATTTACAGTCACAACAACAATTGCCTTCCCTCATTCCCATAAGAAACGTTAATAAGATGTGCTTCTTGACACTTCAGCTGTGGAGCGCCTCTGCATAGCACAGCTCTCCATCCCAGCCATAGTGAGTATCATCTATGAGTGGTCACATGGGGGGGGGCATTAACATTTTCAGTTGCTGAAACAATTTGGTCTCTATTTTTATGGGTATAAATATAGGGCATTGGCACTGAAAATTGGCACTGTTTTCCACAAGCTGGGGTGATTTTTACTGAAATCACACTCCTGAGGGTAACAAAGGCACAGAGAACACAGCTGCTGTTGGCGTCCTGAAGCCACCTGGGCCAATATGCCACTAGTTTACTGCAATGGTGTCAGCTGAACTTATTGCAGAGTAGTGTGGGAAAATGTCCTACCATGAAGGAAGAAAGAAGGCAGCCCTCCCTAGAAACCTGTGGGAGAGGACTGCAGAGTATGTCCATGAAAGTGTCATCGAAATCTCTCAGGAAGACAGAAGGGACATTCCTATGTGCATCAATAAATTGCTTTGCACACCCCGCACTGGGAATGAGCAGATATCTACCTGTACTGCCACTTTTTCTCATATGTATAAGACAATGAAAAGTTGATACATATGTCTTTGGTAACTTAGGATGGCCCAGGCCCATCTTTACATTTAAACAGTGTAAGGGAAAATGCATGCACACACTTACCCGAGTTTCCTTCCCCCAGATCGGACTCATCCGTGCTTGGCTGGTGAGACCAGCTAGACTGCGGTGGAGTCTTAAACAGGTCCTGGATTGCAGCGTAGCTGGACCCTCCCACCATGTGTCCTTTCTCCTCCTCGTTGCTGTTCACAGCAGAGTTCTGTGTGTTGGGCTCCACCGAGGTATCTGCAGTGGGCTGCTGGGTGCTGGTGGGGTCTCTGGCAAGTATGGCATGCAGCTTGTCATAAAAGTGGCAGGTCTGTGGCTCAGCACCAAATTGAGTGTTGTGGTATGGCCCCCTCAATTCCTTAATTTCCACATGGCACGGCTGCTGATCTCTGTTACAGCCCTTTTGCCCACATCCCCTGTGCAAACTGTTCATAGATGTCCATGTTTCTACGACTACTCCTTAGCTGTGCTTCTTCTCCCCACAGGCCCAGTTGATTCAATACCTCCTGTCTACTGCAGGCAGGAGTACGTCTGGAGCGTGTAGCCGGAATGGTTGGTTGGGCAGCTGCACACAACAAGGGAGAGCTGCTAGGTGTGCTTGCCAAGCTGGGCAATCAGTCTTTCAGAAATACACAGGGTGTTTTTAAGGGCGGGAGGGGGCTTCCAGTCTCTGTGACCCCTGGGCCGTGGAGTTTACAATTGTGACCAGAGTGGTCAGTGTTGGGCATTGTGGGACAGCTGCTGGAGGTCTGTTACAGCTGACATAGGTCACACAGTGTCTAGACTCACACTGCATTGATCACAGTCCATCAACAATGACTCATTTCTGTTTGGGGGGGTGGTTTTCCTGGGTGCTTATGTCGGCGGGACACAAATTTGAGTGTAGACACATGCACAAACAAATCAACGAAAGGTGACTTATGTCAACTTAACTTTGTAGTGTAGACCAGGCCTGAGAAGCAGTGGTATTAATGCAAGTTTTTAGACATTTGGAAAACACTGGGTGTGAATTCTCATAGAATCATAGAATCACAGAATATCAGGGTTGGAAGGGACCTCAGGAGGTCATCTAGTCCAACCCCCTGCTCAAAGCAGGACCAATTCCCAACTAAATCATCCCAGCCAGGGCTTTGTCAAGCCGGGCCTTAAAAACCTCCAAGGAAGGAGACTCCACCACCTCCCTAGGTAACGCATTCCAGTGCTTCACCACCCTCCTAGTGAAATAGTGTTTCCTAATATCCAACCTAGACCTCCCCCACTGCAACTTGAGGCCATTGCTCCTTGTTCTGTCATGATTTCTTTGAGATCAGCATATTTTTTTAGCCGCAGTTATTCTGACTAAGTAGCTTTGGTTACCTGTAAATATAAATCAGTAGAGTCTCTGTGAAAGTGTGAAAAGTTCTCATGCATGGAAACCAGCAGTGTGGAAATGATTTTAATAGGGACTATTAAGGCTGAGTTGCTTGCTGTTCCAGACTCCATTCTTCTAGGGGGAAGGCTGCTTTTACTTTAAATTGATACATTTATCTAAATTAAATAATCTGAAGATTACTACCGATTATTATGAGCGCCCATTTCATACCTCTCTCTTTAAAGAGATAGCTTCCCCTGCTCTCCAGAATGGCTATGATCACCCCTATCTACTCTTTGCAATGTCTCACTGCATATGGGGATTTCTCACATACCTTGAGAGGCATTTGGGGGCCCCTTTCTATTCGGCTGCTCTGCAGACTCAGTCCTTTCTCTTTCCTCCTCCTTTTCATCAGCTCTCTGTGCTCTTTTTGCTTGTTCTGGACCTCAATCAGCACTGTGATGAAGGAGTTCTTCACCTCTTTCTCGAACTCCAGCTCATCTCGATGAGCCAGCTGCTGCACCAGCTCTTCTGAGTAGTCACGGATGGCACCCTCCACGTGATCCAGCAGCTCGGCCAACTCAGACACTGACATCTGTTCCAAACCTTCACAATCAGAAGAGGTACACATTCATTTAAAAATACTGGAGGCAAATGGGTAATATTGGGCAGAGATTTTGTGTCTTGTGAGTGGCATGTCAGAAAAGCTCAACCAGTGCCACAGAGACATGGCACTTTTAAGCCTGGCTGCTTAAATTATGATTCATGTTCATTGGTACAAAACTGCTAAATTAAGTACATCACTTTATACGACTATAAAACCTGCCAGTTTCCAGAAGAATGACTTCAGCCAAATTTCATTAGGCTGAGGTAGCACCAAACTAAGGAGGGTTGGTCCTGCTCAGACCTTCAATGAAAAGCCAGGGTACTGCAGGAAATGGAGTTGGTGGTGAAGTAGGAAACGTTTTGGGCGAGGTGCTTATTTGTCACATAAGTCCAACATTTAGGTGCCACTGAGATCCTCAAACCCCCACTCAGCTGCCTCCTAACTCTGTAGGCACCTAAAATCCGTAGGTCCATAAAACCCTACCCGGAAGCATGCACAGTCTAGGCACCTTCATACTTATCTCGTGCCTAAGCCCCAATGTTCCCGCACCTATCTAGGTGTTCCCGCACCTATCTTTCCTGAGGGGCCCAATTTGGTCGGAGTTCTCAGAGCCCACTTAATCACATAAAATGGCCACCAGAGGAGGAGGTGGCGCCATCCTTATGATCTTTAGATCAGTGATTACTGCATTCACCCAGGATTTGGGAGACTCATATTCAATTTCCCCTCTCTGCCACATGGGGGAAAGGTATTTGCACTTGGGTGTCCCCCATTCTTGGGAAAGTGCCCTAACTACTGGGCTACATGGAATTCTACAGGGGGGCACTCTCAGTCTCTCCTGAGGAAGCTGTTCCACTGGGTAAAAATAATTATACATTGGACACAGGGCCGTCTCTACCATTTTTGCCGCCCCAAGCAAAAAAAAAGCTGCCCGGACTGTGCCGCCCCCCGCCCCAAGAATGGACAGAATGCTTCCTTCGCTGGTGCCTGGAGCCGCCCCTGATTGGACAAGATCAACAGAGGGAGAATGACTCTACTGCCCAGTGATTAGGGAAATCATCTGGGAGATTCACGGTACAGTCGCCCTGCCTCAGTGCCTATGTAATTGTTTATATACAGGGTAAGAGCTCCAACAGAATACCCCACATCTGGTGGTTAGGGCATTCTTCCAGAAGGGGTAAAACCTACATTCATGTCCTTGCTCCACATCAGGCAGAAGGAGGAACTGAGCCTGGTTGGCAAACTAGGCACTAATTGCATTATTCTTTGTAAATAAGTGTGGTATTACCTCATCTGGATGCACAGGTAGCTCAGAAGGGGGGTTGTTAAAGAGCCCAGTAAAGGTAAATCAACAACAGAGCTTAGAGAATATTGTGGCTATTACTGGGAGATGATACTTCCAGGTGCCAGAAAAGTTACCAGGTTTTGGTTTGTCCAGGCTGAGACCCTAAAAGATCAAAAGCCCTGAATTGGTTTAAAAGGTGCCGCTGGCAGATAGGGAGGGGGCAAGTGGTCAGCTCAGCTCTGCTGGAGTTTGATAGAGAGACAGCAAGTCAGCCTGCTGGAAGCTGACACAGAGATTGACTGTGAGTCAGGGTCTGCAGCAAGCAAGCTGTAACTTGGTGCCCAATAAGAATAGGGGACAACGTCATATCTATGTAGGGGCTTGAGGGGCATGCCAAGCATAGGTAAGACAATATGTGTATAGGTCTCTTTGTTATTTTTAAATCAACTTCTCGAAGCTCCATGTAGCATTTGGGCAAAATAAGGCATCCTTTGTTCTGGAGACGCTGCTTCTGTGTCACTGAGCACAGACCCCCAGAGGAGAAGTCTGGCAGGGTCCATGCTCAGTCGGACTTGCTGGATAACACAGTTGGTGTCCTGGGAGGTGTAACCCAGAGACCCAGTCAGAGAGTGGCTGGATTGGAGGATCCTACTCCAGAGAGAAACAGAGGCCAGAGCCTGCCACTTAAAAGGGGAGTCCTTGGAGAAGTGGAAGAGGGTCTCAGAAAGGGCAGCCTATACTTGGGTCTCCCACATCTGGCTCAGTGCTCTGTCACTGGGTTAAAAGTCATAAGAGGGGCACCACTTCCTCGTCCTTGTGAGAAAGGGGTTAGAGACCTAACTCCAGGAGAGGGTTCACAGCTGTGAATCCTGAACGGAAAGAGTGCCTCCCTCTAACCTGGATTTAGGTGCCTAACTCCTTTGGGGTGGTGGGGCTTAGGCCAGACCCCTCTCCTCAGCATTTCCTATTGGCTAGTTTAGGGAACTCCTGGCTCAGATCCCATTCGTAGGCACCTATCTCTCCACATGCATTGTACAGGGAGCCTGGGCACCTAACTCGGGGCTGTGGACTCCATTGGGTGGCAAGTTTCAGAGTAGCAGCCGTGTTAGTCTGTATCCGCAAAAATAACAGGAGTACTTGTGGCACCTTAGAGACTAACAAATTTATTAGAGCATAAGCTTTCGTGGGCTTGGGTGGCAAGGCATCTAAAAGTTAGGCACTGCAATGATGAGTGTTGTGACACCAACGTCCTTTTGCCCCAGCAGTCAGTATTGAAGCAATATTCCCCCAAGGCAGTAGGGAGCTTTAGGCACTGGGGGAGCCAGCTTTCAGATAAGATGTAAAACCTGCTGTGCTGACCACTTGCAGTTATTAAAAATCCCATGGCACTTTTGCAAAGAATAGATGTGAAAACTGATGTCTTGGCCAAAACAATGCCTAAATACTACAGTTAATACCTGAGAATGGCTAGATAGAAATGCCAATTTGGGTAATTAATTTGGTTCTTTGACATCCCCCCTGTAATTTCCACTTGATATAAATTAATTCTAATTCCTGCTGAAAAATGTTGTGCAAAGTTGCTGCATGCTGTTAAAAAGATGTTTTTTCTGCATTTCAGAGACAACTGCATTTCAGTAGTGATGAAGTAACATATATATATATATATATATATATATATATATATATATATATATATATATATATATATATATATATATGTAAAAGTTTGTAAGGTGCTTTGGTAGCCTTCTGAATCAAAAGAACAGTGGGTAAATTTTTCAAAAGCACTTAGGGGCTAGATCTCGAAAAGGAGTTACGTGTTGCAAACACCTAACTCCTATGCAGGTCCCCCATATAATGCCTGGGAAGAGTTTGGCACCTAAGAATGAGATCCTCAGCCACCAGTAAGCTGAGCATACAGCCCGCTAAGCTAGCCAGCAGCAAAATGTGGAGCAAAGGGGTGGGGTTTAGAGCCCAGATTCACAGAGGTATTTAGGCACCTATCTCTGCTGAGGAGTCTCAGCTATAAACACTCTTCTAGAGTTAGGCACCTATGCCAAGGCAGCATTATGTCATTAGAAAGCACAGATACCCAGTAGTCAGAACACTCTCCTGGTGTTTGGGACACCCCAGTTCAAACACCTGCTTTGGAGCAGGGACTTGAGGCTAGACTTCTACCACCCAGCTGAGGGCCCTCACCACAGTGCCATTGTGAAAGGGAGCTGTTGGCCCCTTACTGAAACTCAGTGGGGGGTTTGGTTGACCCTCTCTCAGTTCTTTAAAAAAAAAAGGGAAGGGCCAATGAGAAATGAGACTGATAGTCCCCAGGGCCAATAGGGAGAGGCCAGTGTTCCAGGTCGGCCCAATTGACAGGGCAGGCTGGCCAATGAGGGAGTCAGGAGCCTCGGGGGCCCGTCCTCCATGTGAGCAGCAGCTGCCTATGCCAGAGTAGGGCAGAGCTAAGGGGAGAGTAGCAGCCCAAGCTGAGCTGGAAGCAGAGCAGCAGCAGCACAGAGCCAGAGGAGGGGAACCAGGAGCTGGAGCAATGGAGCAATGCAGACCAGCCACGCCAACAGTGAGCCAGGGCTGAGCTGCAGGACCAGAGCCTGGATAGTGATGCTGGCCATGCCTCAAGTAACACTACAGCAGAATGTGGTGAGCAACTAGGGAGAGCAAGGGGGGACCGTGGGCAGAGGGCCCAGTGCTGGGAGACGTCACCAGACAAGAGGACCTTGAAAGTTGGACTCGGAGGAGGGACATGACCCAGACAGGGGGCTGATACTGGGGAGAAGGGTCCTGCCCCCTAGACTCTAGGCTGAGGACATGTGGACACTACCAGGGCAGGTGTCCTACCCCTGGTATCACCACAGCACAGCCAGGGTGTGGAAGGGAAATCTGGGATGTGTGAGGAGCAGCCTGAATTTTTCTTACACCCCAGAGACAGCTGTTTGTGGTGTCCCCAGGCCCATACAGCAGGGTTACTTGTTTCCTTTAACCTTTCCCATTTTTTCCTTCTTTTTTACAGCTGTTGTTTAATAAATTGTATTTGGTCTGAACTATATATAATGATCAGTGGGTCAGGGAAGCATCTGGTGCAGAGAGAGTACACGGAGTAGGGACACCCTAGCCCCTGTCCTAAGTAGCCACAACAAGACTGGGGGTTAAGACCCCCAGGAATCCTGGGTCCAGCCTTGTTGGGATTACGAGGACTCTGCCACACACAAGAGTGGAAGAGGAGTCCTTGAGTTCAGGCAGGCCTCTAGGTAAAGGGAGTTGGAGCAAGGACTCAGATCCTTTTGCTAGCTGATTCCACCAGGGTAGTGCATAAGCCAGGAAAGTTCCCCACAATAGCGCGACCAACCCCCACTTACAATTGTATATGCTGGACTGAGTTCTCTCAATCTCTCCTGTTGAAGCAATAATTACATATTCATTGGGAGAGAGAAAGAAAGTGAGAGATTAATTTGATATTCTGGTGGTTAGGGCACTCATGGGAGATGTGGGAGAATCAGGTTCATGTCCTTGGTCAACTAAATGTTCAATTCTTTACACAAAGTGAAACAGCTCCAGCAGGAGAGATTGAGGCATTATACCTATAGAATATGCAGTAGCCTAGTGGTTAAGGTCCTTTAGTAGTGAAAGGGATCTAGGTTCAGTTTCTTGCTTTAGAACAGGGGGTTTGAATCTGACTCCTGCATAAGTACCCTACTTGTTGGGTATCACACAAACAGGGCCCCAAGTAATCCTGACCAGTTTACCTCAATCTCAGAGGTAGCTAGAAAGGTAACTGGAATTTATCTCACCATTCTGAGGAAAGACTTGTTTAATACAGAGCAATAATCACGTATATGGATGAGGTTCAAGTCTCCTGAGCCTGAGTATATTTCAATACATTTTTATTTTCAGTCAGTTTTTAATGGCCTGTAAGAATATCATTTAAATATGATCACATGCTGTGTAGGACAGGATGTAATATGCAGCAACACATAGCAGGAACACATCACACTGCTATGTGCATGGGCTTCATCTCAAACACCATGTCCAATTAAAGTTCTCAGTCCTGATTTTCAAAGCCCTGAATGGAATTGGCCCTACTTATCTGAAAGACACCCTCTCTCTCCTTGCATGATTGGAACCTTCCCTAAGAGCTACCTTGCAGTGCAATAATAAAACTGTGACCACTTGTGGAGGCTTGTGGCTGTGGCAGACAGAATTTTCACCACAGCTGGACCAAGGAACTCACTGCCAGCTAAAATAACAATGACCATGGACATTGATGACGTAAGAGCTAATTGCAAACCTCCCTCTTTGCCTAAGCTTTCTCACTCATCCCCTTCTATATTTAAAATGCAACCCCCCACACCTAACTCTTGGTCTCTCATCAGCCAGGAAGAAGGGCAATATCATGGTTGTAGTTAAATAAATTAATTAATGGAGATATCCTATCTCCTAGAACTGGAAGGGACCTTGAAAGGTCATTGAGCCCAGCCCCCCTGCCTTCACTAGCAGGACCAAGTACTGATTTCGCCCCAGATTCCTAAGTGGCCCCCTCAAGGATTGAACTCACAACCCTGGGTTTAGCAGGCCAATGCTCAAACCACTTTTCTACTCTTAAGAAGTGTTTAGTTACTATAGTGACTGTACTGAAAAACTGCCTAGACAGATGGTTTATGTTTGAAATAGAGGATGTAGTCCTGGTTGTGGCAAATACATTTTTCTAATGGCCGAAGTGCACTTTCTTTTTTAACTTTTCTCTTTCTCAAGAATTGATGAACTGGTGTTTACTCAACTTCATACAAAAAAAAATCACCCACCCTCATGCAGACAGAGGACATGAGCAATTCTAGCCCTAAAGCTGGAAGCCATAGAAATCAGGAGGTTAGAGGGGTGACACTTCAGGACCCTTAATTATAGGGGTTACAACAGCTCCAGCTATAACAAATATAAAGTTATAACAACATTGTGAAAGAGCCCAAGTCTCCCAATGGTAAATCTAATGGAACAATTACAATAATTAAACAATAAGGATTCAAAAGCAAATGCAGACCTAAAGCCAGGCACAATCAGTGATTTGGGATCTCAGCAAATGAACCACATAGTTGCTGCCTTGCATAGCCTGAGACTGGCTCTCTGCTTTCAATTCAATGTTATCTGAAGGGGTTGGCAGGGGACTACATTGGGGTGAGAAGGGGCTGCATCATACAGGGATTTAGGAAGAGCTAGCTAAATCAATTCTCAAGACTTATAGGCAAGTCAGATCTTATCCCTTTGTGGGAACCAACCTCAGCATCATAGAAGATTAGGGTTGGAAGAGACCTCAGGAGGTCTCTAGTCCAACTCCCTGCTCAAAGCAGGACCAACACCAACTAAATCATCCCAGCCAGGGCTTTTTCAAGCCGGCCCTTAAGCAATGAGACCATTGCTTCTTGTTCTGTCATCTGCCTCCACTGAGAACAGCCTAGCTCCATCCTCTTTGGAACCCCCCTTCAGGTAGTTGAAGGCTGCTATCAAATCCCCCCCTCACTCTTCTCTTCTGCAGACTAAACAAGCTCAGTTCCCACAGCCTCTCCTCCTAAGTCATGTGCCCCAGCCCCCTAATCATTTCTGGACTCTTTCCAATTTGTCCACATCCTTTCTGTAGTGGGAGGACCAAAACTGGACACAATACTCCAGATATGGCCTCACCAGTGCCGAATAGAGGGGAATAATCACTTCCCTCAATCTGCTGGCAATGCTCTTACTAATGCAGCCCAATATGCCGTTAGCCTTCTTGGCAACACTGTTGACTCATATCCAGCTTCTCGTCCACTGTAATCCCCAGGTCCTTTTCTGCAAAACTGTTGCTTAGCCAGTCAGTCCCTGGCCTGTAGCAATGCATGGGATTCTTCCATCCTAAGTGCAGGACTCTGCATTTGTCCTTGTTGACTCTCATCAGATTTCTTTTGGCCCAATCCTCTAATTTATCTAGGTCCCTCTGTATCCTATCCCTACCCTCCAGCGTATCTACCACTCCTCCCAGTTTAGTGTCATCTGCAAACTTGCTGAGGGTGCAGTCCACACCATCCTCCAAATCATTAATGAAGATATTGAACAAAACCGGCCCCAGGACCGACCCCTGGGGCACTCCGTTTGATACAGGCTGCCAACTAGATATGGAGCCATTGATCACTACCTGTTGAGCCCAATGATTTAGCCAGCTTTCTGTCCACCTTATAGTCCATTAATCCAATCCATACTTCTTTCACTTGCTGTGAAGAATACTGTGGGAGACCGTATCAAAAGCTCTGCTAAAGTCAAGATATATCACATCCACCGCTTTCCCCATATCCACAGAGCCAGTTATCTCATCATAGAAGGCAATCAGGTTGGTCAGGCATAACTTGCCCTTGGTGAATCCATGTTGACTGTTCCTGATCACCTTCCTCTCCTCCAAGTGCTTCAAAATGGAGGACCTGCTCGATGATTTTGCCAGGGACTGAAATAAGGTCTGTAGTTCCCCGGGTTCTCTTTCTTCCCTTTTTAAAATATGGGCACTATAGTTGCCTTTTTCCAATCATCTGGGACCTCCCACAAATGCCACAAATTTTCAAAGATAATGGTCAATGGCTCTGCAATCACATCAACCAACTCCCTCAGCACCCTTGGATGCATTACATCTGGACCCATGGACTTGTGCACATCCAGCTTTTCTAAATAGTCCTTAACCTGTTCTTTCACCACTGAGGGCTGCTTGCCTCCTTCCCATACTGTACTGCCCAATGCAACAGTCTGGGAGCTGACCTTGTCTGTGAAGACCGAAGCAAAAAAAGCATTGAGTACTTCAGCTTTTTCCACATCGTCTGTCTCTAGGTTGCCTCCCCCATTCAGTATGGGTCCTACACTTTCCCTGACCTTCTTGTTGCTAACATACCTGTAGAAAACCTTCTTGTTACCCTTCACATCCCTTGCTAGCTGCAACTCCAGTTGTGCTTTGGACTTCCTGATTATACCTCTGTATGCTCAAGCAATATTTTTATACACCTCCCTAGTCATCTGTCCGAGTTTCCACTTCTTTTAAGCTTCCTTTTTGTGTTTAAGCTTACCAAAATTTCTCTGTTAAGCCAAGATCGTCGCCTGCCATATTTGCTATTCTTTCTGCACATCAGGATGGTTTGTTCCTGCACCTTCAATAAGGCTTCTTTAAAATACAGCCAGCTCTCCTGGACTCCTTTCCCTCTCATATTAGCCTCCCAAGGGATCCTGCCCATCAGTTCCCTGAGGGAGTCAAAGTCTGCTTTTCTGAAGTCCAGGGTCCGTATTCTGCTGCTCTCCTTTCTTCCTTTTGTCAGGATCCTGAAGTTGACCATCTCATGGTCACTGCTGCCCAGGATGCCACCCACTTCTACTTCCCCTACCAATTCTTCCCTGGTTGTGAGCAGCAGGTCAAGAGGAGCACGGCCCGTATTGGTTCCTCCAGCACTTGCACCAGGAAATTGTCCCCTACACTTTCCAAAAACTTCCTGGATTGTCTGTGCACGGCTGTATTGCTCTCCCAGCGGATATCAGGGTGATTGAAGTCTCCCATGAGAACCAGGGCCTGTGATCTAGTAACTTCGGTTGATTGCCTGAAGAAAGCCTCGGCCACCTCATCCCCCTGGTCTGGTGGTCAACAGCAGACTCCCAACATGACATCACCCTTGTTGCTCACACTTCTACATTTAATCCAGTGACTCTCAGGTTTTTCTGCAGTTTCATACTGGAGCTCTGAGCAGTCATACTGCTCTCTTACATTCAGTGCAACTCCCCCACCTTTTCTGCCCTGCCTGTCCTTCCTGAACAGTTTATATCCATCCATGACAGTGCTCCAGTCATGTGAGTTACCCCACCAAGTCTCTGTTATTCCAATCACATCATAATTCATAATGCCAGGACTTCCAGTTCTCCCTGCTTGTTTCTCAGGCTTCTTGCATTTGTGTATAGGCACTTAAGATAACTCGCTGATCGTCCTGCTTTCTCAGTATGAGGCAGGAGTCCTCCTCTCTTGCGCTCTCCTGCTCGTGCTTCCTCCTGGTATCCCAGTAACCAAACTCTATCTTAGCAGATCTATCTAGCACACTTGACAATAGAATTATAGGGAGAGGTCCATGCAATATGGATGAAAGAGACATTTATTCAAACAAGTCTTAAAATACATGGTATTATAACAACACCAACTGCGAGAACTGAATAGTATCCTAGTGAAAACATGAACAACCTCAACTTTCCTAAGCCCCGAACTGAAGTCTCCCTCTGCCCTTCCCACATGTCCTCACCTTCATAGGACCAATTGTTGTTAAAGGTTTGTGTCAAAATCTGCATCTCCTGCAACAGGACTGAATCAGCCTGAGAGGAAGTTTCTCCTCCATCATCTTCCTCCAAGATCTCCTCTTCCTCTTCAGGATCTGGGGAATTCTGCATCATCTCCTCAATTTCTTCAATTACCTGATAAGATAATATGAATGTCAGTCACTGAATTGTATTCTAATGACCAATAACTGGATTCAGCACTAACAGATCATTGCTGACATTATGTAAATACCACGCTTTCAGAACAATAGCTGGAAAGCTTCTGCATATAGTACTATAAAGGGTATTAACTGTATTTTAAACTTCAGATAATACTGTGTACGCAATTATCAGCAATATTTGTGAACACATAAGTATGGTATGCAAACGGACCAGGGTATCCTTCGGAATATGGAAATGCAGCCCAAGAGAAGCCAATAATAAGAAACATAAACTAAAACTGTCAAACTTTCAGAAGTGCTCAGCACCCAGCAGTCCCATGGGAGTCACTGGAATTTAGGAGAGCTGCCCTCCTCTCATTCAGATTTGCAGAAACTGCAAGCCTGGGCTAGTATTTGACCTTGTCTCCAAAAGCCCTGCTTGTCCAAATTACCCCTTAACTATGTGGTGTTTTATTTTATTAATTAATGGTGGCTGAATGCACGCAACATGGCTGCAATTAGCTCAGTTAAATTTTGGGGTAACACTCTCCTCAATTCCAGGGTAACAGGGAGAGGAAGGGAAACTTCTTCCCACAGTCTCTGATGGGCTGTAAAAATGTAAAAGACCCTGAGCCAGGTTGGAGAGGGAATTCTGCTCACCTTGGCTCAGTGTGTGGGGAACAAAAGGCCACCCCAGTGAGTAGGGGATCGATACTCCTCCACCTCACCCCAGAGAAGCTGAGGTTAAACCACTGGAGTCCCCAAGGCCCAAGCTCTGAGGACGTGGGGCAGAAAATGGAATTTGACTATGGGGTTTAAGGAATTTCTCCTGCTGTGAACCCTCTGCTGTTAAAATAGGGCATGGCTGAGAGCCACTTCAGAGGGAGGCAAGGTGCTCTACATGATTTCTCTCTTTGGTCCAAAGAATTGCTCGTGTATTATTTCCAGGGAGGCTGGGGAACCCTGGAGGGACAAAGGAACATCATACGTATGCCCTAGAAACCAGGTGGGAGGTAAATCAGGTCTCAAGTTCACACCCAAGTGATTTTGGGTAATAAGGGTAAGCAGCGGCATGTGACAGCTCTGTCTGATAGATTCTAAAGAGAAAAATGATACTGGATAGTTGTCAAATGAGAGGATGTATGCTGGCTTGCTAGCAGAATGTTTATTACCTGAATAGTTGAAATGTGAAAGTACGAAAGGTCCTGGCAGAAATGCCATCCAGGAAATAAACCAATGGGTTCCTCTAGGCTGCTGGTCAAAAGCCCTAGTTACACTCACTTCTTTACATGGAGATGTCACAGATAAGGTAATTTCCTTCCTATCCTTGAGAGTCCTGACTGAATTAAGTTTAAGTATCTTCGGGCTCCATTGTTTTAAATTAATAGTTTATGTCTAGGGCTCCGTGTCTGTCATGGAGGTCACAGAAGTCACAGATTCCGTGACTTTCTGCAACCTCTGTGACTTCTGCAGGGGCCAGTGTGGCTGACCCAGGGCCGCCCAAGCAGCTGGCTCCGGGACCAGCTGCTCAGGTGGCCCCCAGAACAGCCACACCAGCTGCTGCTGGAGCGGCCCCAAGGACAGCCACACCAGCTGCTACTCTGGCAACCCAGGCAGCGGTCCCCGGGGGGCTGGCCAGAACAGCCATGGCCTTGGGCAGCTGGCCCTGGGTGGCCGCTGGAGGCAGCCGAGGTCCACGGCCCCGGGCAGCAGTCACCAGGTGGCTGCCCAGAGCAGCCATGGTCCCTAGCTGGCCAGAGCAACTGCGGTCCAGGGCCCTGGGCAGTGGTCCCCCGCTAGCCAGCCGAATAAACTGTGGTCTGCAGCCCCAGGCAGCAGTCCCTGGCCAACTGGCTGGATCAGCCACGGTCCCTCCCAGCGCCCCTGCAAGATTTAATCACAGGTATTTTTAGTATAAGTCATGGACAGGCCACAGGCGGTGAATTTTTATTGCCCATGACCTGTCCATGACTTTTACTAAAAATACCTGTGACTAAATCCTAGCCTTATTTATGTATGATTGTGTTCTACTCCATGGGGGAGAGCTACCAGACCTCCTCCTGGAACTACCAACAGTGGGTGGTGATTAAGGCAAATCAGCCAGTTTGTAACCTCCCCCCTCCCCCCGAGGTACCTCATCATGGGGAGGGTCACATTTACAACCTGGACTCTGCAGAGATGAACAGACAAAGAAAGGACATTTGGATAAATAGCCTGAGTTTAAACTGGCTCTGGGCCTTCTTTCTGATCCAGAAAATGGACTGGACCATTCGTCCAAGAGGGGACTCCAATCCCTGCAGAAGGGTTGGAAGGATTTGGCCTACTAAGGCCCCATAAGAATGATGGGTGACTTCTGGTAAGCTGTTAGCATGCATTTAGAAACTTTCATTGTTTTCATTATGTTTTCTCTGTAATCCTTTCACCTTAAGAATAAATGTGCTTGCTTACAAAGAGCTGTGTGGTAATTTATAACTATGGGCCATTACACTGTTCATAGCCTATTTAGGCAGTCTGGCTGCTGGGAATATCACAGTGTAGGCAGGTAACTGTGCAGCCTGGAAAACTCCTGGGCATGACCAAGAGTGACATGGGTCTCTGCCCAAGAGAGGTGACAGCCGCAGAACGAGGAACCTAGAGTAGGTGCCCTCGAGGGACCATAGAGGGAAATACAGATGCAGTAACTCTGAACTGTGACACCAAAGTCTCTAATGACTTCTTTCTAGTCAAAGCCCAGAATCAGCTCTCCATCCTCATTCTCCTTGACCTGTCAACCATCTGCGACACAGTTGAACATACTCTTTTTCTTGAAATCTTGTCCTCCATTAGCTTCCATGGCTGTTCTCTCCTGGTTCTCCTCCTACCTCTATACTTGCTCTTTCTGTGTGTCCTTTGCAGATTCCTCCTCATCTGCCCTCCAACTTTCTGAGGGAGTTGCAAATGGCTCTGTCCTTGGTCACCTTCTCTTCTCCCTCTACACCTTATCTCTGGGTAATCCACAAATACAAATTCAACTATCACCTCTATGCTGACAACTCACAGATCTACCTCTCTACTCCACACCTGTCTCCTATCCAAGTTAAAATCTCAGTGTGTCTCTGTGATATCTCCTTATGGATCTCTACATACCAGGTCAAACTAAACATGGCTAAAACAGAACTCTTACTCTACCCCCCAGCCCCAGCCTGCTACCTAGCTCATAGAGCTGGAAGGGACCCTGAAAGGTCATCAAGTCCAGCCCCCTGCCTTCACTAGCAGGACCAAGTACTGATTTTTGCCTCAGATCCTTAAGTGGCCCCCTGAAGGATTGAACTCACAACCCTGGGTTTAGCAAGCCAATGCTCAAACCACTGAGCTATCCCTTCCCCGCTCCTTTCTCAGTCACTGTGAATAACACCACCATCCTGCCTTCACTCAGCCCTGTAACCTGTGTGTCACCTTCCACTTGGACCTCACATTCAGGTTATGTCTAAGTCTTGCTGATTCTCTCTAGAAAACATCGCTAAAGTACAGCCTTTCCTATCCATTCACAGAACTAAAACTTTCATCCAGGTTCTCAACATCTTGAGTCTCAGTTAGTGCAACATCTTTCTCTCTGGCCTTGACAAATGTAATCAGGGATGGCCTTAGGTGTTTTGTCACCAAGGGTGGCAATCATTTTTGGTTCTTTCCCCTGAGCAGACTGGTAGAGCAAAAAGCAAACAAACCAGCGGACCAGACCAGCTGAGTTATGTGGTGCCCTGCAACCCAGGTGCTGATTTGGTGTCTCTGCAAGTTGGTGCCCAAGGCAGCTGCCCTGATTACCAGCCCCAAGGCCAGCCATTTAACAGTGAGAGTAATTAACTTAACAGTGAAAGTAATTAACCATTGGAACAACTTAGTGTCATGCTGGATTTTCTATCACTGACCATTTTAAAGTTAAGATTGGATCTTTTTCTAAAACTATGTTCTGGGAATTATTTTGGGCAACTTCTCTGGCCTGTGTTATCCAGGAGGTCTGATGAGATGATCACAATGATCCCTTCTGGCCTTGGAATCTGTGAGTGCAATCTTTTCCCACTCACCTCCACCAAGAATGCTGCGG
Source organism: Emys orbicularis (assembly GCF_028017835.1). NCBI lineage: Eukaryota > Metazoa > Chordata > Testudines > Emydidae > Emys > Emys orbicularis. The sequence goes on along the minus strand of NC_088697.1, from coordinate 15,707,706 downwards.
CAAAAATCATTTTCCTAGCCTTTTGCTTTGACAATGTTAACCCTATCTTTGAATCCCTCCACTGGCTCCCCCTTCTGTCTCCTTTGCATCAAACATGAGCAGCTCCTTTTCACTTTCAAGGCCCTTTCTGGCCTATCCCGACTCACCTATCATCTCTTATTTACTATCAAGCTGTCAATGCTCCCCTTTGATCAGCCCACAGTGCAACCTCCAGCCTCCATTGCTCACTTGTTACCTTGTAAAACAAATACTTCTGTGCTTCCCCCCTTCTGCCCCACGTGCCTGGGAGGCACTCCCCATAAATACCCCCAGTTACCTCATTTTCCTTCTTCAAAACCCTCCTCAAAACTCTCCTTTGCCATGATGCCAACAAAAACTCGACAACAGTTAGGCTGCAGGTGTGCTGAGATCACTGCCCATCATGCTGAGTAATGCTGTTCCCTTGTAGCCCCTCATTAGTCTGTATCCATCTGTTGTCTCTTGTCTTATATTCAGATTGTAAGCCCTTATTTAAGTGGAACCATTACTGGGAAAGAAAGAGAATGAATGGGACTGACCCTATAGTCCAGTGGTTAGGGCCTACACCTGGAAGATGGGAGACCCCAGGTCCTGCCCTCCTGCTCTAGTCACTCTTTCATTATTTATCCACAATGGAACAGCTTTGACAGGAGAGACTGAGGGAGCCCCACATCAGAATATCCCATTGCTCAATGGTTAGAGCACTCTTCTGAAGGTGGGTAACCCTTGTTCAAGTTCCTTCTTCTCCTCCAAGAGAGGGGGGAATTGAATCTGGGTCTCTCACATCCCATGTGAGTGCTCTAGCAGCTGGGTTAAAAGTTATAAGGTGGGAAACACCACCTGCTCTGGCTGGATTTGGAATGTGACCTGTTCTGGTAGGCACCCTCTGAGCATACCTACTGGATCGGGCTTAGGTAGGAGACAGGCAGCTAGACATCTAGAGGGAGGCAGCATGTATGCCCAGAGGCAGAAATATAGGCACCTAGGGTACTCTTATTCTGAAAAACTAGGCACCAAATGAGTTAGGTGCCTATAGGGTTCAGCAGAAGTTCTGTGGATCACAGTGAAGCCAAAACTGGGTCTTAGGCACCTAAGTCTGGGCTTAGGCACCTAAGTACTATTGTGGATTCCACCTTGATTCTTATAACATTTTTTGTGCATAACTGGAGCTCAGACTGTCACTTGACTGCCTCCCAAACCGAAATCTTCTGCTCAAGATTTATCTCAGCTAGTGCATGACATCCATTACTCCTTTGGAGAAGGAATATTTCAAAATGTATCAATAGGTAAGTCTGGAACTCCAACTTGTCTTTAGCTAAACTGATGCTTCAAAACCAGCAAAATGCTCATGAGCAACAAGACTAAGGCTGTATTGAAGGCCAGAGGTTTTGTAGGCCACTGGTTGTCACAGTAACAGCATAGCTCAAGGTCAAATGCTTTGGCCACTGAACCTGACCTACACCCATGCACTGTGAATCTGAGGCTAGGTCTACACTAAGGGGGGGGTCGATTTAAGATACGCAAATTCAGCTACGCGAATAGCATAGCTGAATTTGGCGTATCCTATTCGACTTACCCCGCTGTGAGGACGGCGGCAAATCGACCGCCGTGGCTCCCCCGTTGACGGCACTTACTCCTCCTGACGAGGTGGGAGTAAGCGCGTCGATTCGGGGATCGATTTATCCGTCTAGATGAGACGCGATAAATCAATCCCCGAGAGATCGATTTCTACCCCCCCGATACGGGCGGGTAGTGTAGACGAGCCCTGAGCCCAACCCAGCTTTGAGAAAATGTGTGTTGTGCAAGTCCTTGTTCTCTGTCTATATTCTGCCAGGGCATCTTTTGGAAATGTTGCCCTGAGACCAAAATTTTTGATTTAAAGTAGTATGTAAAATCCACATGCAGATTCAGATTCTACGTTAGAAGTATTGTCAAGGAAACTAGCACTAATTAAACAGATGGAAGAAGAGAGTCTCTAATAAGCAGTTAGGGTAATGTAATCATGAGTTTTATACACTCCTTTACTGAACAATGGGACCGAGTGTGATCAAGGGAAAGAAAGTCTCTGATCATTTAGTGAAGAGACTCTTGATACACAGAACTCTGTAACATGAGCTGCTCACAACATTTTAAGATTCTTATTACTTTTTTGGTGCAAAGCTAGGAAATACAGGGGGTCAGAACAGTGGGGCAGAATGTGTGTGTTGGGGGTGGAGCAGAGAAGGGTATGTGTGGGATGGGGGCTCTGACCCTTTGCCCCTTAGAACTGTGCTCTGGTACACATACTGAGGGGCCAGTATATCCCTAGACAACAACTCTTACTAGCGTAAGGAATCATCCAAACACTGTTTTAGAAAATCCAGTCTGATGGCTAGAGATTTGATGATGAACTGAGATTCCAAAAATGTAGTTTTTCTATGAACCCTTGACCAATAAGAGACTGTCATCAAAGGAACTTTTTCTCTCTGGGAGCTCAGAAGCACTGACAGAACAGAACCACAATAGGCGAAAGTTGAGCACCTTCCCCTCCAGTGACATACTTGGAAGGGAAGGGGTGCCATCTGTGCCCTGTCATACTCCTCCCTCCCTCAACAATACTCCCCATCCCTCAACAATTCTTCATCACGGCCAAGGGCGGGGGATCAGGGGATCATTGCTCCATAATCATGGGAAGAAATGCAGAACTGCCCACCTTCCCCATGCTGTCTCTGCCAATGGGGAAGGGACACCTGGCTCACTTCCCGGTTGCTGCTTCACCCCCACAGTGCAACACTAATTGTGCCCTTTTAGGTATGTTCCAACATACCAATAGCACGTGTACAAGCACTCTACCCTTACAGATGCTACATAACACTCTAGGAACACAGCACATAGGACCAATTCTAACACCTTCTCTTTGTGAAAGCAAAACTCCTGTTTAGGACATTCAAGTGTAGTGCAAAGGACCTACTTACAGCTGGCCTATACCCAGACACTGAGCGTACTCCACACAAAGTACTACAGAATTGAAAAATGTTACAAGCACTCTTTTCCTGAGGATTCCTTCTGAGACATTGTCTTAATTTACCCCTCACTAAGCTCCAGAGACCAATGTCATGTATACCACCAGACTACTGATAAGCCCCACGATAAGAAAACACCTGTTCACCACTGTTGACACAATTTACAGAACTCTGCATTGAAATGAGGTATATTTGATCACGCAAGGAAGGTACACACACACCTCTACTCATATCACCATTACAGCTCTTCCAACATGCTCCAACTAATCCCTCCACTATTCAATACAGCTATACCTAACACAGTTATATAGCTGGCATGCATGCAGATAAATGCGACAATTCAAATCTGTGGAACACAACACAACACAGACAATGGCACATTCTCTTAGGCCTGGTCTACACTAGGAGGTTATGTCGAATTTAGCGCCGTTACATCGAATTAACTCTGCACCCGTCCACACCATGAAGCTATTTAGTTTGACATAGAGGTCTCTTAAATTCGACTTCTGTACTCCTCCCCAACGAGGGGAGTAGCGCTAAATTCGACATGGCCATGTCGAATTAGGCTAGGTGTGGATGGAAATCGACGGTAATAGCTCTGGGAGCTATCCCACAGTGCACCACTCTGTTGACGCTCTGGACAGCAGTCCGAGCTCGGTTGCTCTGACCAGCCACACAGGAAAAGCCCCGGGAAAATTTGAATTCCTTTTCCTGTCTGGGCAGTTTGAATCTCATTTCCTGTTTGGGCATCGTGGCGAGCTCAGCAGCACTGGCAACGATGCAGAGCTCTCCAGCAGAGATGGCCATGCAATCTCAGAATAGAAAGAGGGCCCCAGCATGGACTGATAGGGAAGTCTTGGATCTGATCGCTGTGTGGGGCGATGAGTCCGTGCTTTCCGAGCTGCGATCGAAAAGACGGAATGCAAAGATCTACGAGAAGATCTCTAAAGCCATGGCAGAGAGAGGATACAGCCGGGATGCAATGCAGTGCCGCGTGAAAATCAAGGAGCTGAGACAAGGCTACCAGAAGACCAAAGAGGCAAACGGACGCTCCGGATCCCAGCCCCAGACATCCCGTTTCTACGAGGCACTGCATTCCATCCTAGGTGTGGCAACCACCACTACCCCACCACTGACCGTGGACTCTGAGGATGGGATATTGTCGATGGCCGCTTCCTCGGACATGTTAGCGGACGGGGAAGATGGGGAAGGAGATGAGGAGGACGAGGCAGTCGACAGCGCTTACATCGCTGATTTCCCCGACAGCCAGGATCTCTTCATCACCCTTACAGAGATCCCCTACCAACCGTCCCCAGGCGTTAACCCGGACACAGAATCAGGGGAAGGATCAGTCAGTAAGTGTTTTAAACATGTAAACATTTATTTTTAACAGAACAGGAATATTAACAATATTAACAATGGGTTTTGCATGATTACTTTGCCCTAGGCGCTTAACGTTTCAGTCCTTGGCAGTGCAACTACTGAAAAAAAATCTAACGATGTCCAGTTTAGCATGATTGTTCTGCCCAAGCCGCTCTACTGTTTAGTCCCTGCCAGTGCAGCTACAGTAAAATCCGGTCTATATGTCCGGGGATAGAGCTGAAATCCTCCAGGGACATCTCCACGAAGCTCTCCTGGAGGTAATTGGAAAGCCTTTGCATCAGGTTCCTGGGGAGAGCGGCCTTATTGGGTCCTCCGTAGTAGGAAACATTTCCGCGCCAGGAGACAAGCAAGTACTCCGGGATCATTGCCCTGCAGAGCATGGCGGCATACGGCCCTGGTCTTTGCAGGCTTTCCCGAAGCATCCTTTCTTTCTCCGTCTCTGAAATCCTCATCAGAGTGATGTCGCTCATGGTGACCTGCTTTGAATTAGGTAGGGGAATGTTAGTATTGGGACTGCTTGCCTGTTCCTTTACAGAACTGTAACCGGCGGTTTACAGCCACGCGGTGGAGGCGGGAGAGGGGCAGCATACAGGGATCTTTCCCTGGGACAGCCGCGAGGGGATGGGACAGGGGCAGAGTTCATGCTTGCCGGATTGCTGGCAGCAGGGACTGGCATTGCTTTCAACGTGAAAGGAGGCCAGTGCTATTATTAAAGTTTTAAGCAGCCACAAGTCTACGGCTTACCATGTCGGCCTGCTACACAAATTCCGGTGTCCTGCCCCGCTTCTCTGATCTGCACTGCAAGACCCCAGGCACTGAATGCGAAGGCCGAAAATTCGACCTTGTCCTGAGTGCGCATGTGATAGGTGCTGTGCATGGTCTTGTTCACAGAGAAAGACTATGTTCTTTGTTCACAACTAAATTTATCTTTCTGAGGAATTCACTCCCTTTTTCCCATCCCACAGCTGCGACTGTCTCCCGACCTAGCCTGGCATCACACTCCCAGAGGCTAGCGCAGATTAGGCGTAGGAAGAAGAGGACACGGGAGGACATGTTCTCGGAACTTATGGGCTGCTCCCGAGCCCAGGCAGCCCAGCAGACCCAGTGGAGGGAGAACTTGTCCCAAAAGCACCGATCACACATGGAACGGGAGGAGAGGTGGCGGCAGGAAGACCAGCAAGCGACTCAAACGCTGCTTGGACTAATGAGGGAGCAAACGGACACGCTCCGGCGCCTTGTGGATGTTCTGCAGGACCGGAGGCAGGAGGACAGAGCCCCGCTGCAGTCTATCTGTAACCGCCCTCCCCCGCCACCAAGTCCCATACCCCCTTCACCCAAAGTCTAAAGAAGGAGGGGCAGCAGAGTCCGTGAAAACTCTCACTCCACCCCTGCAGACTGCTCAAGTACCAGAAGGCTCTCATTCCCCCAAATTTGATAAGTCCTTTCCTTCCCGCCTCACCCAAGCCCCCGTCCAAGTTTCACCCCCCAGTTTCATGTGTAGTTGCTAATAAAAAATACGTTTCTGTTAATTACTGTTTCCATCATGTTCTTTTAGAGGAGAGTCTGTCTGAAGGGGGGGAAGGGGGTTGGTAATTGGACAGGACAGTCACCTTTACCAGGGTACAGAGGCGGGGGCAGGTTCAGCAGCAGGGCACACACACATTGCAGTCACTAGTTACCCTGGTCAGTCTGGGAGGTGGTTTTCATGTTCTGTGGGGGGGGGGGGGCTCTGTGACTTTGTGGCGGGGGAGGGCAGTTAGAGATCTTATGCAGCGGTCCTTATCCTGGATCACAGAGCCACACAGCAGGGGATCTGTAACCGTCCTCCCCCTGCCACAAAGTCACATAGCCCCCACACACAGAGTCCCGAACAGGAGGGGTGGCAGGCTCCGTTGAAACAACCAGTCCACCAGTGCGGAGCCTGTCATTCCTGGAGTTTAGAAGCGTCCTTTGCATCACTACACTACACCCGCTCCCCACCACAGTCTGCGTCCCAGGTTCAACACTTTACCGAGAAAACAGTAATAAAGAAAACGGTGTTCATTAATAAAATTCAAGTGATTTTATTTTTAAACGTGTGTTGGAAGGGGGTGAACGGGGTGAACGGGGTATGTAACTGGAGAGGATAGAGAACATTTACTGGGTAAAGAAACGGGGGCAGGTTCAGCTTCTCTGTAAACAAACTTAAAAGTCACAGGTTACCCTGCTCACTCAGGAACCTAGCTTTCAAAGCCTCCCAGATGCACAGCGCGTCCCGCTGGGCTCTTCTAATCGCCCGGCTGTCTGGCTGGGTGTAATCAGCAGCCAGGCTATTTGCCTCAACCTCCCACCCCTCCATAAAGGTCTCCCCCTTGCTCTCACAGAGATTGTGGAGCACACAGCAAGCTGCAATAACAATGGGGATATTGGTTTCGCTGAGATCACAGCGAGTCAGTAAGGTTCTCCATCTCCCCTTGAGACGGCCAAAAGCACACTCCACCACCATTCTGCACTTGCTCAGCCGGTAGTTGAAGAGTTCTTTTTCAGTGTCCAGGGCGCCAGTATAGGGCTTCATGAGCCAGGGCATTAGCGGGTAGGCTGGGTCCCCGAGGATGACTATAGGCATCTCCACATCGCCAAGAGTTATTTTGTGGTCTGGGAAGTAAATACCTTCCTGCAGCCGTCTAAACAGACCAGAGTTCCTGAAAACACGAGCGTCATGAACCTTGCCCGGCCATCCAACGTTGATGTTTGTAAAACGTCCCCTATGGTCCACCAGTGCTTGCAGCACCATTGAAAAGTAGCCCTTTCGGTTGATGTACTGGCTGGCCTGGTGGTCCGGTCCCAGGATAGGGATGTGAGTTCCATCTATAGCCCCACCGCAGTTTGGGAATCCCATCGCGGCGAAGCCATCTATGATGACCTGCGCGTTTTCCAGGGTCACTACCTTCGAGAGCAGTACTTCAACGATTGCGTTGGCTACTTGCATGACAACAACCCCCATGGTAGATTTGCCCACACCAAAGTGGTTCGCGACTGACCGGTAGCTGTCTGGCGTTGCAAGCTTCCAGAGGGCTATGGCTACTCGCTTCTGGACTGTCAGGGCTGCTCGCATCCAGGTGTCCTTGCACTTCAGGGCAGGGGACAGCAACTCACAAAGTTCCATGAAAGTCCCCTTCCGCATGCGAAAGTTTCGCAGCCACTGTGATTCATCCCAGACCTGCAGCACTATGCGGTCCCACCAGTCCGTGCTTGTTTCCTGGGCCCAGAATCGCCGTTCCACAACATCAACATGACCCATTGCCACCATGATGTCCTCGGCGCGGGGTCCCATGCTTTGTGACAGGTCTGTGCCACTCTCAGACTTCAGGTCCTCACCGCGCTGCCGTAGCCTCCTCGCCCGATTTCTCAGCATCTGCCTCTGGGAAAGGTGGATGATAAGCTGCGAGGTGTTGACAACGGCCATAACTGCAGCGATGGTCGCAGCGGGCTCCATGCTCGCAGTGCTGTGGCGTCCGCGCTGTCACTGACCAGAAAAGTGCGCGAACTGATTTCCCACCGGCGCTTTCAGGGAGGGAGGGCGGGAGTGACGGTCGGATGACGACAGTTACCCAAAACCACCCTCGACACATTTTTTTACCCAGAAGGCATTGGCAGCTCGACCCAGAATTCCAATGGGCAGCGGGGACTGCGGGAACTGTGGGATAGCTGCCCACAGTGCACCCCTTCAAATGTCGACGCTTTCCCCGTTAGTGTGGACTCACAAAGTCGAATTACTGTCCTTAGTGTGGGCACACACGTTCGACTTTGTAATATCGATTCCACATATTCAATTTAAGTAAAATCGAACTACTCTCGTAGTGTAGACATACCCTAAGTCATTCTTTATGTCTACTTAGAAGGGCACCACCTTCCATGAACCATCTCCAGTGGCTATTACCAGCTCCAGAAGGGTGCAGTTAAGTTTTCATTGTACTGGTGGCATATGTCCTGGTTTCAGAAGTTTAACTTTGTGTTACAATAACTCTTCATTTCCTGTTTTACAGAGCTTTGAGTGTAGCTGAACTCAACATTCTGGAAAGGCATGAGACATCACTGGGCAACCTTAATGAAGTTTTTGGACAGTTACTACCAGACTAGAAGAATCTCTGGCCTGACCCAGAATGACACTTTCTATGTTCCTGAGTATCAGTCAAGGAATCACTTGTTAACAGAATACAGAACATATACACTATCCTATGCAATTAACAAATGAAACATTTCTATCTAGTCATTTACAACTATCATTTTTTTAAGATGCCTATCACCTTGCTATTTAATCACTGGCAAAGGAGCTGTGATCTGCTGGCTTATACAGAGAAAGCAGTTTTCATTTTAATTAAAAAAGAAAAGGGTTGATGTAATAATAGAGAATGAAAATGAAAATACACCTCTACCCCGATATAACGCGACCCGATATAACACGAATTCGGATATAACGCGGTAAAGCAGTGCTCTGGGGGGGGGAGGAGGGGCTTCCCACTCCGGCGGATCAAAGCAAGTTCGCTATAACGCGGTTTCACCTATAACGCGGTAAGATTTTTTGGCTCCTGAGGACAGTGTTATATCAGGGTAGAGGTGTATTAAGACAATCACCAAAAAAAAAAAAAACAATTAAACAGGCTATTTCGCCAAACTACTTGTATCCAATCAAGATTACCCTGCAAATATTATTGGAGAAAAAGAGGGGAATATTTATTTATTTTATGTATTTTCTTTTCCCACTCTCAGATGTGGTGATTATTGTTAGAGTCTCAGCACCTGGATGGGAAAACCATTCCACAAAGAAGGAATCATTTGCCTTTCTCCACCTGCACTTTATGAGTCTCCTTCTGGTTGCCAATTAATTCACTGAACCATATTCTCTCTTGTATTCTACCTCCTTTGCATCATTCTAGCTGTGCAAAGGGGCCGAAAACTTCCCACATCTCTCCAGAGACTGGGTTCAGTAAGTTATTTTAGTGACACTGAAGAGCTGATGGGGTACCTGTACTCAGATCAGGACATGTTGATAGTAATACATTTCTTTCCAGTAATTCTTAATTTTATAATGCACTACACCATTTGATTTTGAGATGGACTGTCCCTACAACTCCATTGTAGAATGCGTCTAGGAGGATCGGGAAATCTGGGAGGGTAGGATTTAGGAAAACCCCCAAAGTAGTTCATGCTCCATCTTCGAAAGCTGTTTTCCAACCTTTCATCCAGTGATGAACCCATTTAGTTGCAGATTCTTTTCTCTTAAGAAGCTGTGACTAATCCTCAGCACTGAGAGTAAAGTGTGTGTGTGTGTGTGTGTGTGTGTGTATGTGTGTGTGTGTGTGTGTGTGAGAGAGAGACTCCCAGACAATTTGCATGTGAAATTGGGAGTGTAAAGCCTGGGGTGTGATAGGCAGAAAGTAACATGGCAACTACAATCAAAGGGTTTGGGATAAATAATGGATTTTTTGGTTCCCTGGTAATTTTGAAAAAAATCAAAAAAAGTTTTGTTTCAGGTTCAATCAAAAACAATATATCTCAAAATGTTTCAAAATCAAAAAGTGAAAAGATTGAGTCAAAATGAAACATTTGTTTCAGGAAAGGAAACGAGGAGGAGAGTCACAAAACTGTAGAGGAGGAGCTGGTAGTAGTATTGCCTTTGTTATAAGCTTTAGCTCAGAGGTTAGGGATGTGGGTGAGGCAGCCTCAATTGCCCTCTATCTAATGACTGTGGATGATGATGAATATGAAAATGACTCTGCAGCCTGGTACCTAGGCAACAGACATGGGAGACTCTCCACTAACTATTTAATGATGTATAAGCAGCGGCATGTCTACCCTCAGGCTACTACGGGGAGTCACGGCCAGGCAGCTCTGAACATTGTCCCGTCTGCAGGCACCGCCCCTGCAGCTCCTATTGGCCACAGTTGCCGGCCAATGGGAGCTGCAGGGGTGGTGCTTGGGGCGGGGGCAGCGTGCAGAGCCCCCTGGCTGCCCCTACGTGTAAGAGCTGGAGGGGGGACATGCTGCTGCTTCTGCGAGCTGCGCGGAGCCACGGCATACATGGAGCGGGGCAAACCCCAGATCTCGCTACCCGGCAGGAACTCGAGGGCTGGATTAAAACATCTGAAGGGCTGGATGTGGCCTCTGGGCCGTAGTTTGCCCACCCCTGGCTTAGCTAGTCGGTCGCCAGCCTGTAGCAGTACATGGGATTCTTCCATCCTAAGTGCAGGACTCTGCACTTGTCCTTGTTGACCCTCATCAGATTTCTTTTGGCCCAATCCTCCAATTAATCTAGGTTACTCTGGACCCTATCCCTACTCTCCAGCGTATCTACCTCTCCCCCCAGCTTAGTGTCATCTGCAAACTTGCTGAGGGTGCAATCCAGCCCATCATCCAGATAATTAATGAATATGGTGAACAAAACCGGCCCCAGGACCGACCCCTGGGACACTCCGTTTGATACCGGCTGCCAACTAGATATGGAGCCGTTGATCACTACCCGTTGAGCCTGACAATCTAGCCAGTTTTCTATCCACCTATAGTCCATTCATCCAATCCATACTTCTTTAACTTGTTGGCAAGAATACTGTGGGAGGCGGTATCAAAAGCTTTGCTAAAGTCAAGGTATATCATGTCCACCTCTTTCCCCACATCCACAGAGCCAGTTATCTCATCATAGAAGGCAATCAGGTTGGTCAGGCATGACTTGCCCTTGGTGAATCCAAGTTGACTGTTCCTGATCACCTTCCTCTCCTCCAAGTGCTTCAAAATGGATTCCTTGAGGACCTGCTCCATGATTTTTCTGGGGACTGAGGTGAGGCTGACTGGTCTGTAGTTCCCCAGATCCTCCTTCTTCCCTTTTTTAAAGGTGGGCACTATATTTGGCTTTTCCCAATCATCTGGGACATCCCCTGATTGCCATGAGTTTTCAAAGATAATGGCCAATGGCTCTGCAATCACATCAGCCAACTCCCTCATGCATTGGATGCATTGCATCCGGCCCAATGGACTTGTGCATGTCCAGCTTTTCTAAATAGTCCTTAACCTGTTCTTTCACCTCTGAGGGCTGCTCACCTCCTCCCCATACTGTGTTGCGCAGTGCAGCAGTCTGGGAGCTGACCTTGTCTGTGAAGACCGAAGCAAAACAAACATTGAGTACTTCAGCTTTTCCACATCATCTGTCACTAGGTTGCCTCCCCCATTCAGTAAGGGTCCCACATTTTCCCTGACCTTCTTGTTGCTAACATACCTGTAGAAAACCTTCTTGTTACCCTTCACATCCCTTGCTAGCTGCAACTCCAGTTGTGCTTTGGACTTCCAGATTATACCCCTGTATGCTCGAGCAATATTTTTATACACCTCCCTAGGCATCTGTCCGAGTTTCCACTTCTTTTAAGCTTCCTTTTTGTGTTTAAGCTCACCAAAGACTTCTCTGTTAAGCCAAGATGGTCGCCTGCCATATTTGCTATTCTTTCTGCACATCAGGATGGTTTGTTCCTGCTCCTTCAATAAGTCTTCTTTAAAATACAGCCAGCTCTCCTGGACTCCTTTCCCCCTCATATTAGCCTCCCAGGTAATCCTGCCCATCAGTTCCCTGAGGGAGTCAAAGTCTGCTTTTCTGAAGTCCAGGGTCCGTATTCTGCTGCTCTCTTTTCTTCCTTTTGTCAGAATCCTGAACTCGACCATCTCATGGTCACTGCTGCCCAGGTTGCCACCCACTTCTACTTCCCCTACCAATTCTTCCCTGTTTGTGAGCAGCAGGTCAAGAGGACTACAGTCTCTAGTTGGTTCCTCCAGCACTTGCATCAGGAAGTTGTCCCCAACACTCAACTTAAATAAATGTTTGGTGTCAAAATGATCCATTTCCTTTTGACATTACTGAGACATTTCAACTTTTTCAATTTGGTTGAAACAATTTTTCAAATTTGACATAAATTTGAAGATAGTTCAGTTAATCCCAAACCACGTTTTTCAGTGCATAACCTATTTGTCCAAAAAATTTCACCCAGCTCTAGTCACGACACTGGACCAGGTCTATCTTATGTCTATAAGAACATAAGAATCACCAGATTTTATCAGAGCAAGGGGTCGATCTAATCCAGTATTCTGTCTCTGATGGTGTGACTCATACCAGATGTCTCAAAGGAAGGGTGAAGAAACCCCACAGTTAACAATTTTAGAATAACTTGTCCCTTGGGAAGTTTAATTGAATGCCCCCTGGTTCTGCATTATGCATCTTCTTTATCATTCCTTTGTTGTGTACCTTTATCATGTCCCTTGTTATTCTTGTCACTGATTCACTAAATACAAACCATCTGCTTGACAGGTTTCAGAGTGGTAACCATGTAAGTGGGTTCTAGCCCACGAAAGCTTATGCCCAAATAAATTTGTTATTCTCTAAGGTGCCACAAGGACTCCTCATTGTATCTGCTTGACAGTTAGCCCAGCAAACAGGTTGTTTGCAAAGAACTGAAAATGGTCTTTTTCCCACTGGGGAATCAACTTCAAAGGGGGAAGGAAGGGCACAGTCTGGATATTTGAGTAATGCGAAGCTTTTTGAACACATGACACCTGGTTGAGGGCAGGGGATGAAGCACTTCAACTAATATATAAAATAAAAATGCTGCTATAGAGACCGCAGTGTCCTTTTATTACTTCCCTCTGCTGGCATTACAAGACACAAAGCTTGCCTCTCTAAACAAACCTATAGAAAATGAGTAGACAGGTGGAAGAAGAATGTATTTGTCCACAATAGCCACAAAACCAAACTTCTATAGTTCAGTTAATTTTAGCTGAGTGTGCACAAGTCCATACACATGGTAGAAGGGTCTGTCTACTCCAATGTCCCCCCATACTCCTTTATGTGCATGCATAACTTGTGGCACCAGGAATTACACCGAGACATTGATGAGGGACTGGGCCTATCCTTGTGTAATGGGACTGTTATTCAATTACATGGTAGCATTTACAGTGAGGACTTTTGCCTTTCCCTGATGTGAAGGAGAGCACAAGTATCTTACAGTAAAGAGACAGTCACCCTTCCCTCAGCCCTTTACCAAGACTACTGTACTTTCTGATCTGCTGAATACAATAATTGCAGAAAAGGCCATTTTGATTACTGTGTGAGCAGCAGCATCATGATCCAGCTATTGTTGCTTTATAATGCATCATTGATAGAAATTCATGAGTGCAACAAAGAGACACTCTACTTGGGTTAAGTTTTGCCATTTTGTTGACAGACTCAACTTCATTGCCATCCATGCAAGTAAAAATGTAGCTGTATACTGTATTAAGGGCTCCATCCTGGAGACCCCAATCAGGCAGACCTTCTAGTTAAGTCCTATTTGAAGTTAATGGGAGCTTTGCTCAAGTTAGGACTTCAGGTCTAACTTCATAGTAAAGAATAGTGCTGATTACACTGCCCCTCCCTCCTTTGAACATAAACATTTCTTGATGTTCATTTACAAATAACTGCATTTTCCTATAAAGCCAAAGGCTAAATGGTGGTTTATATTAGGACAGGTTCCCCTTTCACTCAGAAGAGAAGGGCATTAGTGATTCTTAGGTTTCTTAGTATGCTGAGTCCTGGGCTTCCCACTATTGCTTTGTGGGCAGTTCTTTGTGGCTAACTTGCTTAGTGAGGGAAGGGGCTATTGTGCTTAGTATAAGGGAGGATCTGTGTCTCTTACCATAGCAAAGGTGACCTTGATAGGGGTGAGATTTGGTGCAAGGAAAATTTCTTGTCAGAATTTCTCTCCTTTCAGAGAGAGGAAAGGTCAGGGCAAAAACTGAGGAAGGTTCATGTACCTGATCTGCTGTAAGTAGAGGCTCCTCATTAATACCAGAGTCATTTTCACTCTTCTCATTGAGCTCTTCCTCCTCCTTCTCGTGGATCTGAAGAAAAAACCCAAACCAAATTCTGATTGGTCAGCAGCAGGTATATTCCCACTTGGGTCTTCAGTCTAGCATTGATTTTACTGCATGAATTACTACTCTCCCTCTAGATATCTGAGAAGCATCTGAAAATGAGGTTCACTGCTTCTTCAAAATCCAAGCATACTTCATCACTGAGATACAATAGAAGGCCATCATGCAGCATGCTTTGATATGTCAGACCATCTCTTACCTAGGAATGTGGGAGAAGAATGTTGTAGAAGAGGGAATAACAGAACGAGCCAACAGAAAAAGTCTAAGGTGTGTCTGTGTAATCCACAATCAGCTTTAGTGCTGGTGATGTTCTAGATCTATTAGATTCCTATTAGATTCTTCTCACATAATGAGTTTTAAAATCATTCTCCCACTTTGTCATTTCAAACACCCTTACCAACATTTTCTAAGAAATTGATCTCAAAGACCACAAAATGTCCCTGTCTGGTAAATGGCAAAACTTATTGATACATGCATGTTTAGGCACAGAAAGGATTTTTGCTACCTGATTTATAAGATCAGTCCTGCAAGCTGCTGAGCATTCTGGCCCTGATCCAGCAAAGCAATTAAGCACATGCTCAATTTTGAGCACATGAGTAGTCCTACTGAAGTCCTTCTATCCTGAAACAAGCCTTTTTCAGCCTGTAGCAGATTGGACCCTGCTTGCCAGAAGAGGATGAAATTAGGGCCAGAGGTCCTTCTTGATACATTGATAGAAAGGAAACAGTCACCACTATTCTCTGCATGCTAAAAGAAAGTGTATTAATTATTACTATGTTAGTATTGTAGCACTCAGAGGGTACGTCTAAACTGCAAAAAGCCCTGCGGCAGCAAATCTCAGAGCCCAGGTCAACTGACTCAGGTTCACAAGCTTGTGCTACAGGGCTGAAATAGCAATTCCTACTCAGGTAGAGTCCTGGCTCTGAGACCCAGTGATGATACTGCTGGCCAAGTAAATCCAGGAAGTTTCTTCCAAAATAATAAAAGTTCTGGAAGTCCTGGATCTCTCAATGCATCCAGTCCAAATACATTTGTAAGTAAATGCCTTATTTGGAGATATTTCCATGCTCCAGAGCAGGGCAAGCCAAACTGTTGCTGAAGATCCACAAATGGTTTAAATATATCATTCTCAATTACGTGCAACACACTGATAATTCCTCTCACTATCCAATCCCTTCACTCAAGGTTTTACCACCAATTTTGAGGATGGGATTGCTCAATAGGATCATTCACCTCTACATGGAAGAATGCATGGAAGCAGAGCTTTCTAGCCAGGTTTGACCAAGTTTGCTCGCAGCCATGATTATGATAGCTCTGGAGCCAAAAAAAATCTATAATAATTCAGTTCTACAGTGCCTGAAAGGGAGAGAGAGTATACCAATTCTTGTTCAATCTGACCCCAAGATGGAGGTCTAACAGTCATAAATATGGATGGCGGGTGGAGCCCCCCTTAGGGGAAGCTAGCCCCCAGCTCAACCCCTTCTGCCCACCCCACCCCCACAGCCAGAGCCCTGAGACCCCCTGCTGCTCCACCGTGGCCACAAGTCTCCCCCCTTCAGCCAGAGATCAGTCTTGACAAAGCCCTGGCTGGGATGACTTAGTTGAGGATTGGTCCTGCTTTGAGCAGGGGGTTGGAATAGATGATCTCCTGTGGTCCTTTCCAACCCTGATATTCTATGATTTTATTATTCCAGATGATGTTGTGTTATCTGGGGGAGGGAACTGCAGTTATTAGGAAGAGACAGGTATTAGTAGTGGTAATTTGATCATTAGAAACATAGATAGCTGGATTTGCAATGACCGGGAGAACCACATGCATCCGAAGAAGTGGGTATTCACTCACGAAAGCTCATGCTCCTATACGTCTGTTAGTCTATAAGGTGCCACAGGACTCTTTGCTGCTTTTACAGATCCAGACTTACACGGCTACCCCTTTGATACTCAAATGAAAAATAATCCCATTCAATTACAGCATGTAATGGCAGACAGCCATTAAAGCGCTTATATACAAATGCTAGAAGTCTAAATAATAAGATGGGTGAACTAGAGTGCCTCATATTAAATCAGGATATTGGTATCATAGGCATCACAGAAACTTAGTGGAATGAGGATAATCAATGGGACACAGTAATACCAGGGTACAAAATATATCAGAAGGACAGAACAGGTCATGCTGGTGGGGGAGTGGCTGTACATGTGAAAGAAAGCGTAGAACCAAATGAAGTAATCTTAAAGGAACCAAACTGTACCATATAATCTCTATGGATAGTAATTGCATGCTTGAATAATAGGAATATAGCAGTAGGGATTGTGATAAAATTCCTCCTCTGCCTTGGTGGGTTCTGCGCTCTCTGGCTGATTTGCTCGCTTCAGAGGTTCACGGCAGTCCTCAGTTTGGCTCCTTTTGTTAGTGGCACAAACCTGCCATTCACTTGGCAAACCTCATCACTGGCCAGCAAGGGGAAAAGGAGGAGAACAATCTCCGCAGTCTCTGCTGTCCCCCACATAATGGGTCGAGGGACCGGCCAGAGACCTTCCCCGCTGGTGGGACCCACAGTCCAGATCACCTCCTCTTATATCAAATAGGGAGTAGAGGGGATGGGGGGAACCCGGGCCCGCCCTCTACTCCAGGTTCCAGCACAGGGCCCTGTGAATTGCAGCTGTCTATAGTGTCTCCTGTAACAGCTGTGTGACAGCTACAACTCCCTGGGCTACTTCCCCATGGCCTCTTCCCAACACCTTCTTTGCCCTCACCACAGGACCTTCCTCCTGATGTCTAATAACGCTTGTACTTCTCAGTCCTCCAGCAGAGCGCCTACTCACTCTCAGCTTCTTGTGCACCTCTTGCTCCAAGTTCCTCGCACGCACCTCACTAACTGAAGTGAGGTCCTTTTAAAACCAGGTGCCCTGATTAGCCTGCCTGTCCTAATTGATTCTAGTAGTTTCTTAATTGGCTCCAGGTGTCCTAATTAGCCTGCCTTAATTAGTTCCAGCAACTTCCTGATAGTTCTGGAACAGCCCATTATCTTACTCAGGGAAAAGAGAGCTGCTTAATCGGGGGCTAATATATCTACCTTCTATCACTCTCCTGTAGCCATCTGGCCTGACCCTGTCACAGGATATACTACCGACCACCTGACCAAGATGGAGCTAGTGACTGAGAAATGCTCAGGGACATTAGAGAGGCTATAAAATTAAAAAACTCAATAATAATGGGGGATTTCAACTATCCCTATATTGACTGCGTACATGTCACCTCAGGACGGGATGCAGAGATACAGTTTCTTGATTGGAAAAAGGCAAATATGGTGCCCATATTTGAAAAAGGGAAGAAGGAGAATCCGGGGAACTACAGACTGGTCAGCCTCACCTCAGTCCCCAGAAAAATCATGGAGCAGGTCCTCAAGGAATCCATTTTGAAGCACTTGGAGGAGAGGAAGGTGATCAGCAACAGTCAACACGGATTCACCAAGGGCAAGTCATGCCTGACCAACCTGATTGCCTTCTATGATGAGATAACTGGCTCTGTGGATGTGGGGAAAGAGGTGGACATGATATACCTTGACTTTAGCAAAGCTTTTGATACCGCCTCCCACAGTATTCTTGCCAACAAGTTAAAGAAGTATGGATTGGATGAATGGACTATAAGATGGATAGAAAGCTGGCTAGATTGTCAGGCTCAATGGATAGTGATCAATGGCTCGATGTCTAGTTGGCAGCCGGTATCAAGTGGAGTGCACCAGGGGTCGGTCCTGGGGCTTGTTTTGTTCAACATCTTCATTAATGATCTAGATGATGGGATGGTGTGACGGGTTGAATTACAGAAACCCCCTTGGGAGCTGCCAAGTGATGTGCCAAGACTACTTTTGCCCCTGCTTTCCCAGCCAGCTCGGGACCCCAGCACCCTGTCTTGCTGAGCCAGACACGCCCATCTGCTCCAACACAGACCCAGAGTCTGAATTACTTGCCCCACAGCTGCAGACTTAACTGAAAGCAGTTTTCAGAAGTGTTCTTGTTTTTAACACTCAGATGCCCAACTCCCAATGGGGTCTAAACCCAAATAAATCCGTTTTACCCTGTATAAAGCTTATACAGGGTAAACTCATAAATTGTTCGCCCTCTATAACACTGATAGAGAGGTATGTACAGCTGTTTGCCCCCCCCCCCAGGTATTAATACATAGTCTGGGTTAATTAATAAGTAAAAAGTAATTTTATTAAATACAAAAAGTAGGATTTAAGTGGTTTCAAGTAGTAACAGACAGAACAAAGTGAATTACCAAGTAAAATAAAATAAAACACACAAATCTAAGCCTAATACAGTAATACAATTAAGTACAGATAAAATCTCACCCTAAGAGATGTTTTAATAAGTTTCTTTCACAGACTGGACACGTGCCTAGTCTGGGCACAGTCCTTCCCCCGGTACAGCCCTTGTTCCAGCTCAGGTGATAGCTAGGGAATTCCTCATAATGGCTGCCCCCTTTTGTTCTGTTCCACAAATTTATATATCTTTTGCATAAGGTGGGAATTCTTTGTCCCTCTCTGGGTTCCCACCCCCTCCTTCTCAATGGAAAGACACCAGGTTAAAGATGAATTTCAGTTCAGGTGACATGATCACATGTCACTGTAAGACTTCATTACCCACTTGCCAGCACACATGTATACAGAAAAACTTACAGGTAAAACAAAACCATCTGCAGTCAATTGTCCTGGTTAATGGAAGTCATAAAGATTCCAAATCACCATTCATGGCCCACACTTCGCATAATTACAATAGGCCCTCAAAGTTATATTTTATATTTCTAGTTTTAAATACAAGAGTGGTACATTTATACAAATAGAATAATTACATTTAGTAAATTATAAGCTTTGTAATAATACCTTACAAAAAACCTTTTGCATAAAGCATATTCCAGTTACATTAGCATATTTTCATAAAATCATATAGAGTGCAAAGTCACAGATGGATTGCACCCTCAGCAAGTTCGCGGATGACTCTAAGCTGGAGGGAGAGCTAGATACACTGGAGGGTAGGGATAGGGTCCAGAGTGACCTAGACAAATTGGAGAATTGGGCCAATAGAAATCTGATGAGGTTCAACAAGGACAAGTGCAGAGTCCTGCACTTAGGACAGAAGACTCCCATGCACTTCTACAGGCTGGGGACCGACTGGCTAAGTGGCAGTTCTGCAGAAAAGGACCTGGGGAATACAGTGGACGAGAAGTTGGATATGAGTCAACAGTGTGTCCTTGTTGACAAGAAGGCCAACGGCATATTGGGCTGCATTAGTAGGAGCATTGCCAGCAGATCGAGGGAAGTGATTATTCCCCTCTATTTGACACTGGTGAGGCCACATCTGGAGTATTGCATGCAGTTTTGGGCCTCCCACTACAGAAAGGATGTGGACAAATTGGAGAGAGTCCAGTGGAGGGCAATGAAAATGATTAGGGAGCTGGGGCACATGTCTTCTGAGAAGAGACTGAGGGAACTGGGCTTATTTAGTCTGCAGAAGAGAAAAGTGAGGGGGGATTTGATAGCAGCCTTCAACTACCTGAAAGGGGGTTCCAAAGAGGATGGAGCTTGGCTGTTCTCAGTGGTGGCAGATGACAGAATAAGGAGCAATGGTCTCGAGTTGCAGTGGAGGAGGTCTGGGGTGGATTTTAGGAAAAACTATTTCACTAGGAGGGTGGTGAAGCACTGGAATGGGTTACCTCAGGAGGTGGTGGAATCTCCATCCTTAGAGGTTTTTAACGGTCCGGCTTGACAAAGCCCTGGCTGGGATGATTTGGTTGGGGTTGGTCCTGCTTTGAGCAGGGGGTTGGACTAGATGACCTCCTGAGGTCTCTTCCAACTCTTATCTTCTATGATTCTATGATTGACACCTTAAATGACTTCTTCGTCAAGCAGCTAATCCTGGAACCCATAAGAGGAGAGGGAATTCTTGATTTAGTCTTAAGTAGACAACAGAATCTAGTCCAAGAGGTGAATATAATAGTGACCATAATATAAATAAATTTAACATCCCTGTGGTGGGCAAAACACCACAGCAGCCCAACATGGTAGCATTTAATTTCAGAAAGGGGAACTACACAAAAATGAGGAAGATACTTAAATAGAAATTAAAAGGTACAGTGCCAAAAGTGAAATCCCTGCAAGCTGCATGGAAACTTTTTAAACACACCATAATAAAGGTTCAATTTAAATGTATAGCCCAAATTAAAAAACATAGTAAGAGAACCAAAAAAGTGCTACCATGGCTAAACAACAAAGTAAAAGAAGCAGTGAGAGGCGAAAAGGTATATTTTAAAAAGTGGAAGTTAAATCCTAGTGAGGAAAATAGAAAGGAGCATAAACTCTGGCAAATGAAGTGTAAAAATATAATTAGGAAGGCCAAAAAAGAATTTGAAGAACAGCTAGCTAAAGACTCAAAAATTAATAGCAAGAAATTTTAAAGTACATCAGAAGCAGGAAGCCTGCTAAACAACCAGTGGGTCCACTGGATGATCAAAATGCTAAAGGAGCACTCAAGGACAATAAGGGTGTGGAGAAACTAAATGAATTCTTGGCTTTGGTCTTCACGGCTAAGGATGAGAGAGAGATTCCAAAACCCAAGCCATTCTTTTTAGGTGACAAATCTGAGGAACTGTCCCAGATTGAGATTTCATTACAGGAGGTTTTGACAAATTGATAAATTAAACACCAGGACCAGATGGTATTCACCCAAGAGTTCTGAAGGAACTCAAATGTGAAATTGCAGAACTACAAATTGTGGTATGTAACCTCTCATTTAAATCAGCTTCTGTACCAAATGACTAGAGGATAGCTAATGTGACACCAATTTTTAAAAAGGGCTCCAGAGGTAATCCAGGCAATTACGAGCCAGTAAGCCTGACTTCAGTACTGGGCAAACTGGTTAAAACTATAGTAAAGAACAAAATTCTCAGACACATAAATGAACATAATTTTTGGGGAAGAGTCAACATGGTTTTTGTAAAGGGAAATCATGCCTCATCAATCTACTAGAATTCTTTGAGGGGATCAATAAGCAAGTGGACAAGGGGGATCCAATGGATATAGTGTACTTAGATTTTCAGAAAGCCTTTGATAAGGTCCCTCACCAAAGGTTCTTAGTAAAGTAAGTTGTCATGGGATAAGAGGGAAGGTCCTCTCATGGATTGGCAACTGAATAAAAAATAGGAAACAAAGGGTAGGAATAAATGGTCAGTTATCAGAATGGAGAAAGGTAAATAGTTGTGTCCCCCAGGGGTCCGTACTGGGACCAGTACTATTCAACATATTCATAAATGATCTGGAAAAAGGGGTAAGCAGTGAGGTGGCAACATTTGCAGATGATACAAAACTACTCAAGATAGTTAAGTCCCAAGCAGACTACAAAGAGCTACAAAGGGATCTCACAAAAGTGGGTGACTGGGCAACAAACTGGCAGATGAAATTCAGTGTTGATAAATGCAAAGTAATGCCCATTGGAAAACATAATCCCAACTATACATATAAAATGATGGGGTTTAAATTAGCTGTTACCACTCAAGAGAGATCTTGGAGCCATTGTGGAAGGGAACATAGCCCGGCTATTTTTAATCACCCTAGCTTGTGGGGTTTGATCATATGGTTAATGTAATGTTTAATATGTGATATAATTAATGTAATAGTCAGGGAGAGTACAGGAAGCTATGTTAAAAATGTCACAGACCCTTAGTGCTTGTCAAGGGATAATTACTCAAGTGGGAAATGAGGAGCAATGAGACTGTCTAAGTGCAATGGTAAATATAAGTCCAACTTCCACCAAAGAAGTGTGTTAAAAATACAGAAAACTAAATTAAATAGTAATATAAAGGAATAGTTGAATAAAAAGTATCAAAGGAACAAGGGAAAAAACCCTTCACTTACCAGAAAATGCCGAAAGCTTCCTTTTCTCCACAGGTCTTAGAGACCGTAATCATGCATGTTGGATCTTATATCCTGTAATCTGCCAGGCCAACGGTTTCTGTGCTTTTAATTTGTAATTTCTAAAATAACATGTTGCTGAAAAACCGAAGGGGAAGTGCTTTTAGCTCTGTGTCTGGGAGAACAGGGGAAGTAGGCTAAACAAATTGCTTCTAACCTGCATCTGGCAGAATTATATTAAAGGTAGGGATCTGTAAGACATCTAATTACATATATATGTAAAAATATTTAAATTAAGAGATAAGGTTCAGCATCCTTTTAGACAAGGCTATGTATAATGTACATGTACAAAGTAAAGCAAACCCTGCTTTCTACCCCTCTAATCTGTAAGTGGTGGGAGAGGCAGTAGGAAAAGGAGCAAGGGTAACACCCATAGTTGAAATTCAAGCATTGAGTATTTGTATTGTCTGGTTATTTGCATGTTTATATTAGCCAAACTGTAAACACAAACTTATTTCAGTTTGAATCACATCTTCAGTTGTTAATGAACATATTCCTGATTTAACTACTCAGTGGTTGTACATCATTATTCCAAAAATAGGTATCAAATTATTTGCAATTCTGAACTTGCCTAACACAGTAAAGGAAGCCAGCAACGTATAATCTTTGTGCTTTACACAGAAAGCAACGAAGCCTTTAATAAGCAAAATATAGCAGTCTTTGCTACCCACAACATGAATCATGGTTATTGTTATAGGTCTTAATTCATCAAAATAAAATGTTCCACTTATCTCTTGCAATTTTCCCTTACATTTCCTAAATATATAAAGCATGTGTTAATCTTTTCTTTTTAACCCATTTGTGTTTTAATCTAGGGTGTAAAAATTCAAGGAAAACACCTTTGGCTGAAGACTAAATTATGTAACTTATTTTATATGCAACCCAGGATGTAAACAAGGACAATTAATGATTTCAACCCTTAGTTTTCCTGGACCTGCTCTAAACAGCAATACTTAATCCATTGGTGGCATGGTTTGTTGGTATGTTGGGATTACTTGTTTGTTTGTTAGTTATATGTTTTATCTCACATAATTAGATTATGATTTTTTTTATACATTGGGTTTTTTTTTGTTGCAATAACAATAGTTTTGTGTGCAAAGGTTTGAATAAAAATATTAATAGTAAAACATTTTTCTTTGTGGTACCACACTATTTCAATATTCTAATTAGGGTTTAGCCACCATGGGTGTGTTCCTATGAAACAACAATGGTGGTTCAATCTCTGCAAGAGTCAGTCATAAATACAGGTGTGTGTGTGTGTGTGTATATATATATAAAGTTTGTCAGGCAGTGTGGCCAGTTGTTTGGCAGAACCTAGATAGAAATTCATTGAGCAAACCATCGTAATATTAATGTAGAATTAATAGCTATATTATAGCTTCTATGTTTTATTATATGACAATACATAGGTTACCTGTAGGGCCCTACCAAATTCACAGGCCAAAATGGTCAATTTCATAGAATCATAGCAGATTAGGGTTGGAAGAGACCTCAGGAGGTCATCTAGTCCAACCCCCTGCTCATAGCAGGACCAACCCCAACCAAATCATCCCAGCCAGGGCTTTGTCAAGCCGGACCGTAAAAACCTCTAAGGATGGAGATTCCACCACCTCCTGAGGTAACCCATTCCAGTGCTTCACCACCCTCCTAGTGAAATAGTTTTTCCTAATATCCAACCTAGACCTCTCCTACTGCAACTTGAGACCATTGCTCCTTGTTCTGTCATCTGCCACCACTGAGAACAGCCTAGCTCCAGCCTCTTTGGAACCCCCCTTCAGGTAGTTGAAGGCTGCTATCAAATCCCTCCTCACTCTTCTCCTCTGCAGACTAAATAACCCCAGTTCCCTCAGCTTCTCCTCGTAAGTCATGTGCCCCAGCCCCCTAATCATTTTCGTTGCCCTCTGCTGGACTCTCTCCAATTTCTCCACATCCCTTCAGTGGAGGGGGGGACCAAAACTGAACGCAATATCCCAGATGTGGCCTCAACAGTGCCAAATAGAGGGGAATAATCACTTCCCTTGATCTGCTGGCAATGCTCCTACTAATACAGCCCAATATGCTGTTGGACTTCTTGGAAACAAGGGCACACTGCTGACTCATATGCAGTTTCTCGTCCACTGTAATCCCCAGGTCCTTTTCTGCAGAACTGCCGCTTAGCCAGTCAGTCCCTAGTCTGTAGCAGTGCATGGGATTCTTCCATCCTAAGTGCAGGACTCTGCACTTGTCCTTGTTGAACCTCATCAGATTTCTTTTGGCCCAATCCTCCAATTTGTCTAGGTCACTCTGGACCCTATCCCTACCCTCCAGCATACTGACCTCTCCCCCCAGTTTAGTGTCATCTGCAAACTTGCTGAGGGTGCAATTAATCCCATCATCCAGATCATTAACAAAGATGTTGAACAAAACCAGACCCAGGACTGACCCCTAGGGTACTCCTCTTGATACCAGCTGCCAACTAGACATTGAGCCGTTGATCTCTATCCGTTGAGCCTGACAATCTAGCCAGCTTTCTATCCACTTTATAGTCCATTCATCCAATCCATACTTCTTTAACTTTCTGGCAAGAATACTGTGGGAGACCTTATCAAAAGCTTTGCTAAAGTCAAGATATATCACATCCACCACTTTCCCCATATCCAGAGCCAGTTATCTCATCATAGAAGGCAGTCAAGTTGGTTAGGCATGACTTGCTCTTGGTGAATCCATGTTGACTGTTCCTATCACCTTCCTCTACTCCAAATGCTTCAAAATGGATTCCTTGAGGACCTGCTCCATGATTTTTCCGGGGACTGAAGCGAGGCTGACCGGTGTGTAGTTCCCCAGGTTCTCTTTCTTCCCTTTTTTAAATATGGGCACTATATTTGCCTTTTTCCAATCGTCCAGGACCTCCCCCGATTGCCACGAATTTTCAAAGATTATGGCCAATGGCTCTGCAATCACATCAGCCAATTCCCTCAGCACCCTCGGATGCATTAGATCTGGACACATGGACTTGTGCATGTCCAGATTTTCTAAATAGTCCTTAACCTGGTCTTTCACCACTGAGGGCTGCTCACCTCCTCCCCATACTGCGCTGCCCAGTGCAGCAGTCTGGGAGATGACCTTGTCTGTGAAGATAGAGGCAAAAAAATCATTGAGTACTTCAGCTTTTTCCACATCGTCTGTCACTAGGTCACCTCCCCCATTCAGTAAGGGTCCCACACTTTCCCTGACCTTCTTGTTGCTAACATACCTGTAGAAACCCTTCTTGTTACCTTTCACATCCCTGGCTAGCTGCAACTCCAATTGTGCCTTGGCCTTCCTGACTGCACCCCTGCATGCTCAAGCAATATTTTTATACTCCTCCCTAGTCATCTGTCCAAATTCCCACTTCTTGTAAGCTTCCTTTTTGAGTTTAAGCTCACCAAAGATTTCACTGTTATGCCAAGCTGGTCGCCTGCCATAATTGCTATTCTTTCTGTGCATCAGGATGGTTTGTTCCTGCACCCTCAATAAGACTTCTTTAAAATACAGCCAACTCTAGTTGAAGGCTGCTATCAAATCCCCCCTCACTTTTCTCTTCTGCAGACTAAATAAGCCCAGTTCCCTCAGCCTCTCCACGTAAGTCATGTGCCCCAGCCCCCTAATCATTTTTTTTGCCCTCCGCTGGACTCTCTCCAATTTGTCTCCAATTTCACAGCCATAGGATTTGAAAATTTCACAATTTCAGATGTTTAAATTTCACGGTGTTGTTACCGTGGGGGTCCTGACCCAAAGAGGATGGGGGGGTGCAAATCTGTTGTAGGGGGGTCATTGAATTGCCATCCTCACTTCTGTGCTGCCTTCAGAGGTGGACAGAGTGGGGACCAGGGGGTGCAGAGCTATCTGCAGCTGGGAGAGATACCGAAGAGCAAGCCTGCAGGGAAAGAGCAAGTCCTGTCCTGCCCCAGTGCTGCCCGGAGTAGCAGCTAGGAGCCCCCTTTGCTGGGACACTCCTAGAAGCACTGAGAAGATCTGATCCAACTCCACAAGCCTCCTCCAGCTGCAGGAACCTCTGGGGCTGCTGCGTAGTCCCAGAGTGTCCTGCAGCAGGACCAGGGCTGCCCAGAGGATTCAGGGGGCCTGGAGCAAAGCAGGGGAGCTGCGGCGCTTGTACTCACCCGGCTGCAGTCCGGGTCTTCGGCGGTGGGGGGCCCTTCAGTCGCTCCGCGTCTTCGGCAGTACTGAAGGGCCCCCGCCGCAATGCCGCTGAAGACCTGGACTGCCGCCGGGCCATGGCTCGCGGGGCCCCTGCCGCCGAAGACCCAGACCGCTGCCGGGCCAGGGCTCACGGGACCCCTGCGGGGCCCGGGGCAAATTGCCCCACTTGCCCCCCCCGGGTGGTCCTGAGCTGAAGGAGGAACCCAGAGGTGGGTCTGGTCTCCCCCCATCCAGAGCGGCTGTGCAGGGGATGGACAAGTCCTGCCCCTCCCTAGCCCAGCCGGAGCTAGGAGCCCCCTTTTCTGGGGTGCTCTTAAGAACAAGAGGACATCAGATTTCATGGGGAAGCACTTATTTTATGGTCCACGTTGTGTTTTTTACGGCCGTGAAATTGGTAGGGCCCTAGTTATCTGTTTTATGAATTGTTTGGTTATAATAAAAATAAATGGAAATATTTAAAAAAATCAGGTTCCAGCTAAAGTAACATGGTGTTGGGGTAATCATCAAGATTATCACCCCAACAAAGGGGTGTATATATTTCTTCGGCTCATTATGCTGGGATGAAATCTTGTTAACTATTTTATTCTGTATTTTGGTATTTTGCTTTTAAGGGTTCACGGCTCAGACTGTCTGCCTCTCAAGTATGTAAAAGCATTTCGTGGTTTTATTACAAGGAAATAGGTCAGTGTGAAGGTACCATGAAGCCTTTAAACTAAGTTATTTGCCAAATGAAATCTAAGGGGCATGATGGAAACAGGCTCTCATAGACACCTCAGGTTTTCAGGGATAGTGAAAGTAATTGAGTCATCAAATTTTTTTTATTACCATGTAAAGGAAGATGAAGAAAATAGACTGTTGTGTAAAACCTCCAAAATGGTGAACTCTACTTTTGTAATAACTGTGGCAATGGCAGCAGCCCGCTGGAAGAACACCCTTTGGGGCACTGGTGTCATCTTCGGAGCAGTAGGGAGTTGTCCCCAGGTGACAGTCTTTGGGGAAGACTAATAATTGATATATAATCTATAGATCGGGCTACAGGGCTCAGATACAAATACCAAATCATCATCCACATAGAGCATAATGTTGTGCTGTTTGGCTCACTCTAATACCATGAGTATGTTGATTTCCTCAGATGGCAATGGCTAAAGGTTCTAGAGCTGACTCAAACAGAAGAGGAGAAAGGGGGCAGCCCTGCCTCATACCATTCTGTAATGGAAATGGGGCAGAGATACTTGGTAATTACCATGGAAGTTGAGGTAGAGTATAAAAACTTAATTCAGGCAATAATTGGCTAACAAATCCAAATTTTGCTAATACGTGAAAAATAGTGTCCCCGGCTATGCAGTCAAAGGCCTTTTTGCCCTCTAAAGAAATGACAGCTAAGGATTCTTTAGAATCTCTCAAAGCAGCAATAGTATCAGTTGACACAAATTATCTGAAGTATGTCTGTTAAGAAGGAAGCCTACCTGATTTATGTGTATAATGTGGGAGAGAACTTTGTCCAATTGCATAACAAGAGCTTTAGCCAAAATCTTAGCATCACATTGATTAAAGAAATTGGCCTATAATTACTACATAGTCCACAGTCTGTCCCAGGTTTAGGAATAACTGAAATTACAGATCCTATTAGAGTTGGTGGGAGAGTTTGCGCATTTTTGGCCTCATTGAACATATTCAATAATCAAAGTGTTAAAGTTTTTGAGAACTTTTTGTAAAATTCAACAGGGAACCCATCTGCACCAGGAGTCTTTCCAACCTTCATTTCTTTTATAGCCTAAGTCAGTTTCATGGTTTCCAGAAGGCCATCTCCCCAACAGAAGTTGGTGTAATAAAAGATATTACCTCATCCACCTTGCCTCTTTCGGACCAACACAGTTACAACACTGCATACAACATCAAGAACAATTGATCACCATCTTCTTTATAACAACCATTTACATATTAAGACTGCTATCATGTCCCCCCTCAATCTTCTCTTCTCTAGTCTAAATGTACATAATTCTTCCAACCCTCCCTCATAGGACATGTTTCCTGCTGAGTCAGAGATCTATGGCAGAGATAATCCACTAAAAAAGTTATCTCCGGCATCTTTAGTGATTCCTTCTTCAGTTAAATATAGTTTTGAATTTTAAGAAGTTGAATTTTTTTATTAATATTTGACTGTGTTGTATAGAATTTATTGCTACTATCTCGAATAGCAGCAATCTTATTTCTCTTAGCCTTTTGCCTATATGTATATATGCCAGCATCTTGCTAGCTTTCTTGACAGATTCCCAATAATTTTGCTTCAAACAGAATAAAGCAAACTCAGCCTTTTGGGTCAGAAGGTTGTTGATTTCATATCTTAGATTGAGGAGGGCTCTGAGTTTCTCTGGGGAGGGGGCAGAAGCCTAGTCTAAATCCAAGATCTTAATTTCCTTTGCAAGGGTATCAATTCTATGTTCTCTCAATTTCTCTTGCAAGGTAGCATAAGAGATTATATGGCCTCTGATGAAGGCTTTAAAGTCTTCCCAAAGGGTGGTAACTGATGAAGCAGTGTGGGCATTTGTTTTTTTGTTTAATTCTAACTCCTGCCGGACAGAGTTAAGAAATACTGTATCAAACAGCAAAGAGGTATTTAATCTGCACATTTTAGTTGGGGGTGCATACCGTGAAGGCCAAAAAGATGTATGTAGAGGAGCATGGTAAGATGCAACAATAGAAACAATGCCATACTCAGAGATATAATTTATCAAGTCTTGTGACATTATGAAATAGTCCAATCTTGAATAAGGCAAATGAGATGCAGGGGGGAAAACAAACAAACAAACAAACAACACCTAGTCTCTGGTCTAGGATTTACCAAGCTCCACACATGTTGTAAGTTTAAATCAGTACCTGAAGTACTTGATGAGTATTAGTGTTTCAATGCAGAGATGGAGAAGATTTATCAAGGATTGGATCTAGAATTTCATAAAATCTCCCAATATAATAATAGAATGACGGCCCATGTCATTTATACTCATAAAAATATAAAAATTTGGGATCATTCTGATTTTAGATTGTCAAAGATGGTTACAGAATTGCCAATTTCAGCCTTAAGGACAGCAAATCTGCCCTCATTGTCAGACCTTGTGGTCAAAATATTAATATGCAACATTTATGTATTAGTATAGCAACACCCCTCACTTTAGAATTAAAACTACTAGAAACTGCCTGCCCAATCTCTATTCAGTTTGTAAACTTCAGGTTCCATCAGATGTGTCCCCTGGATTATAGCAATGTCAGCACTGTCTTTCTTGAGCATTGAGTATATATATTTTTTCTTTTAACAGGGTTAATAAAACCCTTTATATTCCAGGAGGCACATTTAATTATTAGTGCCATCATTCTTAATATATACTGGATAAAATATAAAGTCATTTTGTGAATAAATGAGAAAATGGAAATTTTCCTGAGCAGCATAGTTGTTGCATATCTAAGCAGCAACAGTCATATAATCCTGGTACATATTCTACAGGAGTGGGAAGGAAATTCCCAGTATGGGAGGGTAACAGGAGTGGGGCAGAAAAAGGAATTAAACAAGTGAAAAAATAAAACAGAAAAGACAGTGGAGAGAGAAAATACACATTAATACTATACAATCAAAAAAGAAGAATCTGTTTAAACAGTCCAACACCCCCAAACTTGACGCTCAAGAGGTGGGGGGGTGTCCTGATCAGGCGAAACACAGCTGCTGGAGCCCCCAACATACAACTATAATAATGATCTATTACCAATAGAACCGTGTCACATTTGTTCACAAGGAGTCCCTTCAACACACCGGTGTGTGTCTCCTGTCCAGAAGTGTGTGAGCCATTTAAACACACTAGTGCAACCAGTGACAGCAGCCAGTGAGCCTGGTGCCCGCCTCAATGGACGGGGCTGGGGGCAGTACAGCCACGCTGGAGAAGCTGCCCAGGCTGGGCACTGGCTCCTGTGAGTGGTTGCCAGACATGCTGCTGCTTTTGCCACTGCGGTTCCTGGTAGAGCCCTGCAGCTCCATGGATATCCTAAGAACATAAGAACATAAGAAAGGCCGTACTGGGTCAGACCAAAGGTCCATCTAGCCCAGTATCTGTCTACCGACAGTGGCCAATGCCAGGTGCCCCAGAGGGAGTGAACCTAACAGGCAATGATCAAGTGATCTCTCTCCTGCCATCCATCTCCATCCTCTGACGAACAGAGGCTAGGGACACCATTCTTACCCATCCTGGCTAATAGCCATTTATGGACTTAGCCACCATGAATTTATCCAGTCCCCTTTTAAACATTGTTATAGTCCTAGCCTTCACAACCTCCTCAGGTAAGGAGTTCCACAAGTTGACTGTGCGCTGCGTGAAGAAGAACTTCCTTTTATTTGTTTTAAACCTGCTGCCTATTAATTTCTTTTGGTGACCCCTAGTTCTTGTATTATGGGAATAAGTAAATAACTTTTCCTTATCCACTTTCTCAACATCACTCATGATTTTATATACCTCTATCATGTCCCCCCTTAGTCTTCTCTTTTCCAAACTGAAGAGTCCTAGACTCTTTAATCTTTCCTCATATGGGACCCTCTCTAAACCCTTAATCATTTTAGTTGCTCTTTTCTGAACCTTTTCTAGTGCTAGAATATCTTTTTTGAGGTGAGGAGACCACATCTGTACACAGTATTCGAGATGTGGGCGAACCATGGATTTATATAAGGGCAATAATATATTCTCAGTCTTATTCTCTATCCCCTTTTTAATGATTCCTAACATCCTGTTTGCTTTTTTGACCACCTCTGCACACTGCGTGGACATCTTTAGAGAACTATCCACGATGACGCCAAGATCTTTTTCCTGACTCGTTGTAGCTAAATTAGCCCCCATCATGTTGTATGTATAGTTGGGGTTATTTTTTCCAATGTGCATTACTTTACATTTATCCACATTAAATTTCATTTGCCATTTTGTTGCCCAATCACTTAGTTTTGTGAGATCTTTTTGAAGTTCTTCACAATCTGCTTTGGTCTTAACTATCTT
Source organism: Emys orbicularis (assembly GCF_028017835.1). Classification (NCBI taxonomy): domain Eukaryota; kingdom Metazoa; phylum Chordata; order Testudines; family Emydidae; genus Emys; species Emys orbicularis. Next base: position 15,676,203 of record NC_088697.1, on the reverse strand, counting down.
GAGTAGTTTAGTATCATCTGCAAACTTTGCCACCTCACTGTTTACCCCTTTCTCCAGATCATTTATGAATAAATTGAATAGGATAGGTCCTAGGACTGACCCTTGGGGAACACCACTAGTTACCCCTCTCCATTCTGAGAATTTACCATTAATTCCTACCCTTTGTTCCCTGTCCTTTAACCAGTTCTCAATCCATGAAAGGACCTTCCCTTTTATCCCATGACAGCTTAATTTACGTAAGAGCCTTTGGTGAGGGACCTTGTCAAAGGCTTTCTGGAAATCTAAGTACACTATGTCCACCGGATCCCCCTTGTCCACATGTTTGTTGACCCCTTCAAAGAACTCTAATAGATTAGTAAGACACGATTTCCCTTTACAGAAACCATGTTGACTATTGCTCAAGAGTTTATGTTTTTCTATGTGTCTGACAATTTTGTTCTTTACTATTGTTTCAACTAATTTGCCCGGTACCGACGTTAGACTTACCGGTCTGTAATTGCCGGGATCACCCCTAGAGCCCTTTTTAAATATTGGCGTTACATTAGCTAACTTCCAGTCATTGGGTACCGAAGCCGATTTAAAGGACAGGTTACAAACCTTAGTTAATAGTTCCGCAACTTCACATTTGAGTTCTTTCAGAACTCTTGGGTGAATGCCATCTGGTCCCGGTGACTTGTTAATGTTGAGTTTATCAATTAATTCCAAAACCTCCTCTAGTGATACTTCAATCTGTGACAGTTCCTCAGATTTGTCACCTACAAAAGCCAGCTCAGGTTTGGGAATCTCCCTAACATCCTCAGCCGTGAAGACTGAAGCAAAGAATCCATTTAGTTTCTCTGCAATGACTTTATCATCTTTAAGCGCTCCTTTTGTATTTTCATCGTCAAGGGGCCCCACTGGTTGTTTAGCAGGCTTCCTGCTTCTGATGTACTTAAAAAACATTTTGTTATTACCTTTGGAGTTTTTGGCTAGCCGTTCTTCAAACTCCTCTTTGGCTTTTCTTATTACACTCTTGCACTTAAGTTGGCAGTGTTTGTGCTCCTTTCTATTTGCCTCACTAGGATTTGACTTCCACTTTGTAAAGGAAGTCTTTTTATCTCTCACTGCTTCTTTTACATGGTTGTTAAGCCACGGTGGCTCTTTTTTAGTTCTTTTACTGTTTTTCTTAATTTGGGGTATACATTGAAGTTGAGCCTCTATTATGGTGTCTTTAAAAAGGGCCCACGCAACTTGCAGGGATTTCACTTTAGTCACTGAACCTTTTAACTTTTGTCTAACTAACCCCCTCATTTTTGTATAGTTCCCCCTTTTGAAATTAAAGGCCACAGTGTTGGGCAGTTGAGGTGTTCTTCCCACCACAGGGATGTTGAATGCTATTGTATTATGGTCACTATTTCCAAGCGGTCCCGCTATAGTTACCTCTTGGACCAGCTCCTGCGCTCCACTCAGGATTAAATCTAGAGTCGCCTCTCCCCTTGTGGGTTCCCGTACTAGCTGCTCCATGAAGCAGTCATTTAAAGTATCGAGAAATTTTATCTCTGCATTTCGTCCTGAAGTGAAATGTTCCCAGTCAATATGGGGATAATTGAAATCCCCCACTATTATTGGGTTCTTAATTTTGATAGCCTCTCTAATTTCCCTTAGCATTTCATCATCACTATTACTGTCCTGGTCAGGTGGTCGATAATAGATCCCTAATGTTATATTTTTACTAGAGCATGAAATTTCTATCCATAGAGACTCTATGGAACCTGTGGATTCGCTTAAGATTTTTACTTCATTTGAATCTACACTTTCTTTAACATATAGTGCCACTCCTCCCCCTGCACGGCCTGTTCTGTCCTTCCGATATATTTTGTACCCCGGAATGATTGTGTCCCATTGATTGCTCTCAGTCCACCAGGTTTCTGTGATGCCTATTATATCTATATCCTCCTTTATCACAAGGCACTCTAGTTCACCCATCTTATTATTTAGACTTCTGGCATTTGTGTACAAGCACTTTAAAAACTTGTCCCTGTTTATTAGGCTGTCTTTTTCTGATGTGCCAGATTCTTTTTTATGTGGCTGTTTATCATCTGATCCGGCCCTTACATTATACTTTTCAGTCCTCTGCTCCTGACTATAACCTGGAGATTCTCTATCATCAGACTCTCCCCTAAGGGAAGTCTGTGTCCGATCCACACGCTCCTGTGCAGCAGTCGGCTTTCCCCCATCTCCTAGTTTAAAAACTGCTCTACAACCTTTTTAATGTTTAGTGCCAGCAGTCTGGTTCCACTTTGGTTTAGGTGGAGCCCATCTCTCCTGTATAGGCTCCTCCCATCCCAGAAGTTTCCCCAGTTCCTAATGAACGTGAACCCCTCCTCTCTACACCATCGTCTCATCCACGCATTGAGACTCTGAAGCTCTGCCTGCCTACCTGGCCCTGCGCGTGGAACTGGGAGCATTTCTGAAAATGCCACCATAGAGGTCCTGGATTTCAGTCTCTTCCCTAGCAGCCTAAATTTGGCTTCCAGGACATCTCTCCTACCCTTCCCTATGTCATTGGTACCTACATGTACCACGACCACCGGCTCCTCCCCAGCACTACACATAAGTCTATCTAGATGCCTCGAGAGATCCGCAACCTTCGCACCAGGCAGGCAAGTCACCATACGGTTCTCCCGGTCATCACAGACCCAGCTATCTACATTTCTAATAATCGAATCTCCCATTACTAACACCTGCCTTTTCCTAGAAACTGGAGTTCCCTCCCCCGGAGAGGCAACCTCAGTGCGAGAGGCAACCCCAGAACCATCTGGAAGGAGGGTCCCAACTACGGGAAAGTTTCCCTCTGCTCCCATTGACTGCTCTACTTCCTTGGGCCCTTCTTCCTCCTTAACAGCACAGGTGCTGTCTAAGCGGAGGTGGGACAATTCTACCGTGTCCCGGAAAGCCTCATCAACATACCTCTCTGCCTCTCTCAGCTCCTCCAGTTCCGCCACCCTGGCCTCCAAAGTCCGTACATGGTCTCTGAGGGCCAGGAGCTCCTTGCACCGACTGCACACATACGCCACCCGCCCACAGGGCAGGTAATCATACATGCAACAGTCGGTGCAATAAACTGGATAGCCCCCACTCTGCTGCTGGGCTTCTGCCTGCATTGTATCCTAGTTAGTGAAAGGGTGGTTTACAGAAGGGAGTTTTGGAATGTGGTTTGGTTTATAGGTTTTAGGGGGGGGGCACGGGGATGGGGTTACGGCTGGCGAGGGACTCGCACTCCCTTCCCACTCCCCTTCTAAACTCCCTTGCGAAACTCCCTGTTAGCAGCCCCTGTTCGCAAAAGCTCCCTGGTCGCTTGTGCGCGGCTTTATAAAGCCCTGGCCTGAGTGAATGCCCCGCCCACTGATTAAGGCTCAGCCACTTACCTCTTTATATCCATGGATATCCGCATCCTCAGATACAAATTTTGTATCCACACAGGACTCTATTGATAATAACCCTTTAACCCTTCAATCACAATGAGAGAGAAAGAGAAAAAGAAAGAAAAGGAACTAACACCCATCAACTTGTTTTGGGGAGCCATATCAGATCTCTTACTCTTCTTTATTTTAGGATTGTGAAACAAGATCAGTCCCTTCTTTTAAAAGTTTCCCAATATGACCTTACATCCTAGCCTATTACAACATGTGCACTAAGTACCTCAATAACAACTATGTGGGCGAAACCATACAATCACTACACTCTCAAATGAACTCACACAGGAAAATGATAAAAGACAAAAACACCCTATCACCTGTGGGCGAACACTTTTCACAAAGGGATCACTTTATAGCTGATCTATCAGACCTCATTCTCAAAGGAAACCTGCACAATACCTTCAAAAGACAAACCTGGGAGCTTAAATTCATTACTCTGATAGACACTAAAAACCATAGACACTGAACAGAGACATTGGATTTATGGCTTATTACAACAATCTGTAACCCAATTACGCCCTGCCAATTTTTTGTCCTATGACTGCAGAGGTGTTAATGGGCCACTCTACCTTGAATGGTCCCTTAGGATATGTGCTAACTACCTATGCTAAACAATCTGTTCCAACTTGTATTTAGCTATGATGCTCAGAGTACCTTTTCCAGACCTGACGAAGGGTTCTGAGTAGCTCGAAAGCTTGTCTCTCTCCCCAACAGAAGTTGGTCTAATAAAAGATATTACCTCACCCACCTTGCCTTTTTTGGACCAACACAGCTACAACAACACTGCATACAACATGGAGAACAATTGATCACCATCTTCTTTATAACAACTGTTTTCATATATCGACGGCTCTCATGTCCTCCCCTCAGTCTTCTCTAGTCTAAACATACACAGTTCTTCCAACCCTCCCTCATAGGACATGTTTTCTAAACCTGTTATCCTTTCTGTTGCTGTCTTCTGGACTCTCTCCAATTTGTCCATATCTTTCTTGAAGTGTTTGTGAGGATCCTGTCTCTTTAAGAGCTAGTTTATGACTCATCTCTCTCTTTCTCTCTCTCTCTCTCTTTCCCCTTAGCAGCTCTAATAAGTTGATACATTTACCCTGAGGAGTTAAGTTAAAGTGGAGCAGCTCTACCTCCAAGTTAGACATGCTTTTACAGGCTGGATATTAACTTCAATAAAGAAACAGCTTCCTTGCACACGGGCTTATGATGCCTTCACCATATCTCTAAAGAACACAATAGTGTGGTGCCCAAAAACTAACACTATACCACAGGTATGGCCTCACCAGTGCTAAGTAGAATGGAACAGTTACCTCCCATGTCTTTCACATGACACTTCTGTTAATACATCCCAGAATGACATTTCCTTTTTTTATAACATCACATTGTTGACTCATATTCAATTTGTGAACCACCATAACCCCTGGAACCCTTTCAGCCGTACTACCACCTACCAGATTATTCCCCATTTTGCATTTGTGCATTTGATTTTTCCTTCTAAGTGTAGTACTTAGCACTTGTCTGTATTGAATTTCATCTTACTGATTCTCTAGTTTATCGTGTTGAATTCCAATCCTGTCCTCCAAAGTGCTTGCAATCCCTCCCAGACTTGTGTCATCCTCAAATTTTATAAGCATACTCTCCACTTCATCATCTGAGTTGTTAATTAAAATATTGAATAGTACCATATCCAGTACAAACTCCTGTGGGAGCCCACATGACATGTCCTCCAAATTTGACAGCGAACCTGTGATGACTACTCTTTGAGTATGGGTTTGCAAGCATTTGTGCATCTACCTTGTAGTAATTTCATCTAGACCACATTTCCCTAGTTTGCTTATGAGACTGTCATGAGGGACTGTGTGAAAGGCCTTACTAAAGTCAAGTATATCACATTCTACTGCTTCTTCCCATCATTAGGCCAGTAACCCTGTCAAAGAAGGAAATTAAATTGGTTTGGCATGATTTGTTCTTGACAGACCCATGCTGGCTATTACTTACCACCTTATTATCCTCTAGGTGCTTACAAACTGATTGTTTAATAATTTGTTCCAGCATCTTTCCAGATACTGGAATTACACTGACTCACCTATGCTATACTCTGGGATTGTTCCTACAATTCCTGAAGACAGAAGATTTAACAAAATGCTCATCTCCAAGTGAAATTTGGAGGGTCCCTTTTTGACCAGGCATTCCCATCGAAAACCGAACACCTGGCAACCCTAAGCAAGACACCGGGGAAAGACATGCTCCCTCATAGCCTAGTGATTGGGATACTCACGTGGGATGAGAGATAGACTTGTTTAAGTCCCTCCATCTGAAGAGACTTGCCACATTTCAAAGTGCCTTAACCACTGGGCTATGGGATAATTTGAGGTGGGCTCCCTCACTGTCTCCTCTTGAAGCCATTGGAGCAGGGAGACTGGATCCTGGCTTCCCCACCTCCTAGAGGTGGGCTCTAGCTACCAGGCTACAGAGTCATTGGGCCAAAGACGGAGCAAGCACGGGAAAGACTCTGTAGCGTGGTGGTTAGCGCCCTCCCCTGGGTGGTGGGAAACCGAGCAGCCAGTCCCCTTGCTCCAATGCCATTTTAAAAATTATTTCTCCATGGTGCAACAGCTTCAACAGGAGAGACAGAGGAAACTCCAGATCAGAATGTTTTGCAGCCCAGGTTAGGGCACACAACTAAGAAGTAGCAGAGCCCCTTTCAAACTCCTCAGATAAAGGGGGGACTTGAACCTAGTGTCACCTTCATTCCAGGTAAGTACACTAACAACTGGGTTGAAAGTTATGAGGGAAGTCCTCTTTTCCCACACTGTTTTGTGTGAGATCACCCATGGGGTCCGGATCCAGTAGGCGAGTTCTGAGAACACCGGCCAGATTGAGCCCTGCAGGTGAGTTAGGCAGCCAAACACTTAGCTTCCTCTGGTTCATGCATTGCTCTAAAGCTTAGGTATCCAGACTCCTGGTGCAGGGCACCAGTGTGCATGCACAGAAGCAGGAACATAGGCACCTAGTCAATTTCACTGCAAAAATTTAGGCACTGAGAGAGTTCAAGCACCTAGAGGGCTAGATGGCAGCTGAGTGGGGGCTTTGTGAATCCCAGTGGGGCCTGATTCTAGGATTTAGGCCCCTAAAGTGGCAGTTAGGAGCCTCTGTCCTTTTATGAATCCAACCCTTAGTGTGGAAACCAACTGATCGTGAACTCCCAATAATAATACAATAACAGGGTTAAAGTGGGAATATTGAGTAGGACTACAGTTGATACTGGTGATCAGCTCATCACCACAAAAGCGTAACCCCTGCTGGCACCACTCCATGCTTACCCGAGGCTTGCAGTTTGCAGGAGGCAACATCATCCTTTGCCCCCCAAACTACACCCATGTAAAAAGGGCATAGTGGCCCACAGCCTTCCCCCGTTCCAGCGCTGGTGCCCCCCCCTTCTGCAAAGGTTCCAGTGCCCTTGGTTCTAGTTTCCATACTTCAAAAAAAGGTTGAAAACTTGAAGAGGGTTCAGAAAAGAGTCACACAAGAGATTTGAGGTCTGGAAACCTGCCTAACAGTGAAAGATTTAAGAAGCTCAATCTATTTTATCAAAGAGAAGATTAAGAGTGGATTTAACAGAAGCCTTAGGTAATTACATGGGGAGAAGATTTTTGATAGTAAATGGCACTTTAACTTCGTGAACAAAGATATTTCTGAAGATTTCTAAAATAGAGTGGCTGGAAGTTGAAACTAGACAAATTAAGACTGGGGGGAATAGGTTGCAAAATTTCAACAGTGATTGGAATTAGCGCAAGGGCCAGGCCTGCCCCAGAGGGCTGTGTCCCAGGGCTGGGGGGAGGGTTGCAGGGTGATCTCCCACCTCCGTGCAGCCAGTGGCCTGTGCTCCTTACTGCCATGCTGGAGCCTCTGTATTTATTTAATTTATTTATTTATTTATTGACAAATAACATTTGCAGAATTTTAAAATATTGTGCACAGAATTTTTAATTTTTTGGTGCAGAATTCCCTCAGTAGTAGCAGCAGATGAAGCAACTCACCAGGATTAGCAGCTCCGTGCCAGGCGCATTAGGTGTGGGCAGGCAGAGTCATCCTGGCAGGGTCCAAGTGTGGGGGGGCTTAATGTGCAGGGATCCAGGTGTGGGGTTCTGTGTGGGGCAATCTCGGTGTGAGTGGCTCTGTGCGGGGTCTGGGTGTGTGTAGGGGAATCTGGGTCAACGGGTGCTCATTTTGGGGGTTCCGGGTGCATGGGCAATGGGACTCTGCAGGGCGGTTCAGGTAAAGGCAGTTGGGGCTCAGTGGGGAGGGTCTGGGTGTGGTGGGATGGGGCTCAGTGGGGGATCTGGGTGGCTCAGCAAGGGGTCTGGGTGCTGAGAGAATGGGGCTTGGTGGTTGGAATCCAGATACAGATGGTTGGGGTGGGGATCCAGATGCAGAGGGTTCATGGGGTCATCCAGGTGCATCAGGGCTCATCAGGGTGGGAGTTTGAGTGTGGGGGGCTCAGCAGGGGATGGTGTGGCTGCGGGGGAGGGGGAGGAGGGGCTTGGCAGGACATGGCCTGTGTGCAGGGATGGAGGTCCAGATGCAGAGGGGGTGGGGCTTGGTGGGAGGTCTGGGGGGGTCTGTATGCACAGGGGTTGGGCAGAGGGGGGAGCAGCTCCCTGTACAGTGACCCCTCCCCCACAGCTGAGGTGCAGTGGAGGCAGGAAGCAAGGGAGGCATGCGGAACCATGGGAGATTTCTGGGGGTGGCCCTGACCCGGCCCTGACCCCAGCCCTGGTTGCTCCATACAGGGAAGTGCACACCTCCCCCACCCCCAGCCTAGCTAGGACTAGCAGGTGAGCCCAGCACAGGGTAGGAGTCACCAGATCGGGTGGGGCTGGGGAGGACCGGGTGTGGGGAGTTTGGGGGGGGGCTGGGTGTGGGGGGCTCTGGCTGCAGGGGGTGAGGCTTCGCAATGTGGGAGTTCTGCTGCAGGGGGTTTGCTTGAGGGGTGGTTCTAGGGTGTGAGGCTCAGTGGCGGGGTAGGGGCATAGGGGTGTCTGGATGCATGGGGGTTGGGTGGACGGGGGGTGGGTCTGATGGGGAGGGACGCATGACTGCTTTTGCAGCTTCTTTTTGCTTCCCCATGAGAAAGTCATTTTTCTGAAGGGAAGCAAAGAAATCTACCCGGGATATAAATTCTGCCCCCATGCAGTGGTGCAGAATTCCCACAGGAGTATATAAAAGACAGAGGGCTTGAAAGTTACAGTGGGAAACACAAACTGCCAGCATCCAACCAGGTACAGAAGAGAGAGACAGAGGCCAGCTCTTTACCTTACACCAAGGGTAGCAATGTATCTATTCTTTTGGTAGTCTCATAGACTCCAAGGTCAGAAGGGACCATTATGATCATCTAGTCCAGGGGTTCTCTCAACAAAATTTTTGGTGGCCTCAGAGTGCAGCCACCAACTCTCACTGATGGCCACACTGACACTTTTTCCTAAAATACTTAATTAACATTAGGAAAAAACAATTAAATATTCACAGATACACATCCAAATCATTGTAATTTATATTTGTAGGGGTTTTTGGCAGACTCATTAATAAAAATAATGCTGCCTCCCCCTTTGAGAGTGATATTTGTATATTTGTTAATATCACAGCACACTTAGTAGCTACCTGGGAGACTATGAAAAGTGATGTGATTTTTAACAAACATACAAGTGTGGAAGAAAACATAAAATCATCATTAATAAAGTTTGCAGGTGATAGAAAGGTTGGGGGATAAATAATGAAGAGGACAAATCACTGTTATGTAGCGACTGTAGCTGGGAGCAGTCAAACAAGATGTATTTCAATATGGCCAAATGAAAGATCATACATCTAGGAACAAAAAATACAGGCCATAGTTACAGGATGGGGGGCCCTATCCTGGGAAACAGTGGGAGTCCTGATGGACAGTCAGATGAACATGAGCTCCCAGTGCAAAACTGTGGGTAAAAGGGCTAAGGCTTTCCATGGATTTATAAGTGGGAGAATCGAGGAGGAGTAACAGGGTAATATTACCAGTATATTTGGCACTGGTACAACTGCTATGGGAATACTATGTACAGTTCTGGTGTCTACACTTCAAAATGGATGTCGAAACATTGGAGAGGGTTCAGACAAGAGCCACAAGTATGATTAAAGGATTGGAAAACATGCTTTACAGCGAGAGACTCAATGAGCTCAATCTATTTAGCTTATCAAAGGGAAGGTTAAGAGATGACATGATCATATAAGTGTGACACGCTGTAACTCAAAAAAGCACTCTGTAACCCCAATATTCACCACTTATACTTAATATTGATCAGTGTTTATTGGCTGAAGTTTTTGGGGAATCTACTCATCACAAAGGCTGGTGTATATTCATTTCTCTTTGATGGAGTGGTGAACTAATTTATGAGCTTGCAATGTCGAGTGACTGAAGAGTGCAAGATGGCACATTTCTGGGGTGCAAGGCTGGGACTAGGGATATGTGGGTGTTGCCCTACCTGTAATTCAAACATGGCTGGGCATAGCACTCTGATATATGTCTGGGGGTGACTTGCATGCTGGAGGATGGGGTGGGTAGCAGTGTCACCTCCCACAGCAAAGCAGGGCATAGTTACAGATTGGAGAATTAAGGGGGCATAGGAGTCCTACTGCCTGGATTGCACCCTGGAGGATGTCACAATAAGTATCTACATGGGGAACAGAAACTTTATAATGGAGCAGAGGGTCCTGTAGCACCTTTAAGACTAACAGAAGTATTGGGAGCATAAGCTTTCGTGGGTAAGAACCTCACTTCTTCAGATGCAAGTAATGGAAATCTCCAGAGGCAGGTATAAATCAGTATGGAGATAACGAGGTTAGTTCAGTCAGGGAGGGTGAGGTGCTCTGCTAGCAGTTGAGGTGTGAACACCAAGGGAGGAGAAACTGCTTCTGTAGTTGGATAGCCATTCACAGTCTTTGTTTAATCCTGATCTGATGGTGTCAAATTTGCAAATGAACTGGAGCTCAGCAGTTTCTCTTTGGAGTCTGGTCCTGAAGTTTTTTTGCTGTAAGATGGCTACCTTTACATCTGCTATTGTGTGTCCAGGGAGGTTGAAGTGTTCTCCTACAGGTTTTTGTATATTGCCATTCCTGATATCTGACTTGTGTCCATTTATCCTCTTGCGTAGTGACTGTCCAGTTTGGCCAATGTACATAGCAGAGGGGCATTGCTGGCACATGATGGCATATATAACATTGGTGGACGTGCAGGTGAATGAGCCGGTGATGTTGTGGCTGATCTGGTTAGGTCCTGTGATGGTGTTGCTGGTGTAGATATGTGGGCACATATCTACACCAGCAACACCATCACAGGACCTAACCAGATCAGCCACAACATCACCGGCTCATTCACCTGCACGTCCACCAATGTTATATATGCCATCATGTGCCAGCAATGCCGCTCTGCTATGTACATTGGCCAAACTGGACAGTCACTACGCAAGAGGATAAATGGACACAAGTCAGATATCAGGAATGGCAATATACAAAAACCTGTAGGAGAACACTTCAACCTCCCTGGACACACAATAGCAGATGTAAAGGTAGCCATCTTACAGCAAAAAAACTTCAGGACCAGACTCCAAAGAGAAACTGCTGAGCTCCAGTTCATTTGCAAATTTGACACCATCAGATCAGGATTAAACAAAGACTGTGAATGGCTATCCAACTACAGAAGCAGTTTCTCCTCCCTTGGTGTTCACACCTCAACTGCTAGCAGAGCACCTCACCCTCCCTGACTGAACTAACCTCGTTATCTCCATACTGATTTATACCTGCCTCTGGAGATTTCCATTACTTGCATCTGAAGAAGTGAGGTTCTTACCCACGAAAGCTTATGCTCCCAATACTTCTGTTAGTCTTAAAGGTGCCACAGGACCCTCTGTTGCTTTTTACAGATTCAGACTAACACGGCTACCCCTCTGATACTTTATAATGGAGGGCTCTTCAGTCTAGCTGACAAAGGTATAACAAGATCCAGTAGCTGGAATTTTAGAAATTCAGACCAGAAATAAGGTGTCATTTTTTAACATTAAGCATAATTAATCCCTGGGGGGAAAAACGTACAGAAGATTTTGTGGATTCTCCATCACTGGCAATTTTAAAGTCAAGATTGGATGTTTTTCTAAAAGATCTGCTGGTAGTTCAACCACAGCTATTGGTCTTGAAGCAAGAATTAATTCAGGGAAGTACTGAGGCCTGTGTTATGAAGAGATCAGACTAGATTATCACTAGATTATCACAATGGTGTTGTCAGTTGTTGGCTTGCGCGGGTGTGTTCTTTCATTGTGCTGTCCAGCTCTGCGCAGATGGCTGGTTTAGCAAATCTCAATAGTACTACCCAGTGCTGTTGAATGTTGAAGACTGGAATTCTGTTGCCTTGGTAACGCTGTTTAGGCTGCTCAGTGCTTCTGTCCTTGAAGATAGTGCCGTGTGTTAGTTCAGCAGACCTCGGTGTTACTCATAAAGGAGGACCACAGGCACGGTTCGGTGGCAAAGACACTCGGCCAGGTTTATTGTCAATGAAGAATGGTACTAGCTCCCTGGATCAGTGTCTACTGTTACACTAACACATGTATGCTCATTACAATAGACTCAGCTTAGTGAATGGCGAGACTCTCCACTGTCCCCTAGGCTGGACAAAGGGATAAGGCCCAGTACCCTGACATTTAGAGGCTGAGGCAAACAACTGGAATACACAACTTATGTACCAATTTATATATTTTATGACATCTATTTGCTACCTCCTCTTGTTCCTGATATCTTGAATAAAACATCCCTATTCATTGTACTAGATGTATCTGTACTAACTGGAATAAAGTTACATAAATATCTAGTGCCTAGTACACTAGCCACAACTTTGCCAAGTTCATGTACTGGACAGTGAACTTGTAAGCATCTGTTTTAATACATGACCTGAGTTTGGTTCACAGCCTTTGGTTCAGGACTTAGATCTTGCACCAGGTCCAGTGCTCCAGGCTGTCTCTCGCTCTACTATACCTTCTGGCCCTAAAATCTATAAATCTACTCCCTACAAAAGTGATATTCAATTAGCTCTACCTGCAGGCCGATTTGAGAATTTTATGACAAGAGGTGGGCCATTTGCACAGGAGTCTGACAAAAAAGTTCAGCTGCCAATAAAGACCTTAATTAAAACATAAGTATTAGTGTTTCTATCTTTTAACAAAGTTTATTAATCAACATTATTACCTATGTTTGTGGCCATCTTTAATGGGAGAGGTGACAGCGACGATCTCTGGCAAACTTTGTGAAGAATGGTTTGTAGGCGGTCAGGGCAACGTGTATGCACTGGTGAAGATGCTCGTCCATCAGGTGATTGCGGTGTTGGTTTTTTTATACTGTTCATGGTAGAAAATCCAGATTTGCAGAGTTATGTTGATCTGAACGTTGTTAAAAGATAGTTGGCTAGATTCTGGCTATTCTGAAACTGGGCAGCATATTGAGCTGAGAAATCCCAAAGTCCCACTTCTCTGAATTTTGCCTTCAAGACATCTGAGCTCTGGAGCTCTACAATTTCTAATTGAAAGGCACCTTCATCAGTTAAATGAAGACTGTTCTTTGCTTCAGAAGGGCAAGGTCCATCGGCAGAGACAACAAATGGATCACGAACAAATCAAAGCAAATCCTTTGGCATTTTAAAATTCTCAAACCACATTTTAAAATTTTTCATCATAATGTTTAGGAATTCTTGCATTGTTTTCATCAAAGTTTCATTTGTAGCAACAACATGCAATGTGGGAAAACACATGTGAAGTGTGTCTGAAAGATTTCAAGATTCCTCTAAAAGGCACATACTTTTTCAAACAGATCCCCCACTCTGCTTGAACAGCCTTGGAGCTCCAAGTTGAGGGAATTCAAGTGACCAGTAATATCACACAGAAAAGCTACGTGTGACATAGAGGGGACATTATTCATAATTTCTAGAAACTTGAAAGCTTTGTTGGTCTTGTGATTTAAAAGAAATTCAATTATTTCTTTTTGAAGCGCACCAAAGCTCTCTAACATGTGCCCCCTAATAAACCAGCGAATATCTTTGTGCTGCAACAGGTCATTGTATTCGTCTGAAATGTCTTGTAAAAGAGCTTTAAAAAGATGATGTTGCAAGCTAGAAGTTGAGTGTATGTAGTTCACTAATCTCATCACAATATCTATTGGGTTTTTTTCAAGTCACCAGACAATTTATTGCACAGGACAGTCTGGTGAATCATAGAAGAATAGGGTTGGAAGAGACCTCAGGAGGTCGTCTAGTCCAATCCCCTGCTCAAAGCAGGACTAACACCAACTAAATCATCCCAGCCAGGGCTTTGTCTAGCCGGGCCTTAAAAACCTCTAAGGACGGAGATTCCACCACCTCCCTAGGTAACCCATTCCAGTGCTTCATCACCCTCGTTGCCCTCCGCTGGACTCTCTCCAATTTGTCCACATCCCTTCTGTAGTGGGGGAACAAAACTGGATGCAATACTCCAGGTGTGGCCTCAACAGTGCCAAATAGAGGGGAATAATCACTTCCCTCAATCTGCTGGCAATCCTCCTACTAATACAGCCCAATATGCCGTTGGCCTTCTTGGAAACAAGGGCAAACTGCTGACTCATATCAAGCTTCTCATCCACTGTAATCCCTAGGTCCTTTTCTGCAGAACTGCTGCTTAGCCAGTCGGTCCCCAGCCTATAGCGGTGCATGGGATTCTTCCTTCCTAAGTGCAGGACTCTGCACTTGTCCTTGTTGAACCTCATCAGATTTCTTTTGGCCCAATCCTCCAATTTGTCTAGGTCACTCTGGACCCTATCCCTACCCTCCAGCATACCGACCTCTCCCCCCAGTTTAGTGTCATCTGCAAACTTGCTGAGGGTGCACTTCATCCCATCATCCAGATCATTAATAAAGATGTTGAACAAAACCGGCCCCAGGACCGACCCCTGGGGCACTCCGCTAGATACCTGCTGCCAACTAGACATCGAGCCGTTAATCACTACCCGTTGAGCCTGACAATCTAGCCAGCTTTCTATGAATTTTATAGTCCATTCAGCCAATCCATACTTTTTTTAACTTGCTGTAGTGACACTGCTGAATGATGTGACACTTGCTGTAGTGACACTGCTGAATGATGCAGTGTAGAATAGTTAGTGTATCCCTGTCGAACGTGATGCAAAACCCTTCTCTTTCCCTGTCATGGAAGGCAACTCTTTCTGTAACAAGCAAGTTTACTTTCTGCAGATCTAAACCACTTTTTTCAAAAAAGCCCTTTACCTTTTCAAAAATGATCTCTCCTGTGGTGTAGGTTTCTAATGGTGATGTAAGCACAGTCTGAATGAGCTCTCCCCTGACATCTAGTGATGAGCTGGGGAAGAGGACTTCAGGATCTGAACTTGTTTGCATGGGCACACCCACCCTGCCTAGGTGCTCAGAACGATAGGATTGCTTGCCCAAATGATCATTTTTCATAGAATCATAGAAGATTACAATTGGAAGTGACCTCAGGAGATGATCTAGTTCAACCCCCTGCTCAAAGCAGGACCAACCCCAACTAAATCATCCCAGCCAGGGCTTTTTCAAGCTGGCCTTAAAAACCTCTAAGGACGGAGATTCCACCACCTCCCTAGATAACCCTTTCCAATGCTTCACCACCCTCCTAATGAAATAGTTTTTCCTAATATCCAACCTAGATATTGGGATATTTTGGCTGGTGTTGGATCCCCAGTCTCCTTGTATTGGGACAGGAGTTATAAAGGGTTGTTATCCTTGTTGTGTGAATCAATGGTAGCAGAACTGTGCTCGGCGTACCCTGGTTGAGGGACTCACCCTCAAATAAACAGCACGCACTAGGCAGGGGACATGGGTTCCAAAGCCCAGTGAGTTCAGAGAGGGTGGGGGACTGGAACTTGTGCCTGGTGGTGTGGGTCCTGCTTAAGGGCCCCAGACACCATTTGATTCTTCCTCTCATGACTGTGTAATAACAAAACTGATTAAGATTCAATGGAGAGTCTTGCTACATCCTGCAGAGCTGAAATCACTGATATCTAGGTCTAAGCATTAGACATGCTTTGACACAGTGTCTCTGATGCAAGAGACTGCCCAGTGTTCACCAGCAGTGAGGCTCCCTCACTAACAGCTAAAATCACTGAGAGTGGTATTAAGTGGTGGGACCTGAAGACATCTGGCCGATGGGCTGGTGGAGAAGCACGGAGCACTGATCAGCCTGCAGGGTTGCCGGTGAAGAGAAGCGACGAGCGAGTGCCCAGGCAACTGAGCGAGTAAGGTGCCTTCTTGCCCCCCCTTCACCCAGGATGGGAGGTGAACTCTGCAGATGCACTTCTGAACTCTAGGTCTGCACTGACTAAGGATAACAACTGTGAGTGGGGTGCAGAGAAGGGATGGTCACGTTAAAGGGACTTTTGGTTGCTGGACTTAAGAACCTGAGGGAAAAGGACACTGCCCAACTTACTTGGGGGTGGGTCTTTTGCTCATAGTTTATGTTTATGAACCTTGTTTGTGGTGTTTTCCCAATTTAATGCCAGGTTACTTCCCTCCTTTTATTAAAAGTTTCTTTGCTACACTCAGACTCTGTGCTTGCAAGAGGGAAAGTATTACCTCTTAGAGGCACCCAGGAGTGGTGTGCAATTGTCCCAGGTCACTGGGTGGGGGCTCGAGCCAGTTCTGTGTTGTATTGTTGTAAAGGAACCCCTAGATACTGAACCCGACTCTTGTTGCTGCCAGAATCAGAAGGGTTATATTTTGGGGGGCTCATCTTGGATCCCTGTGTCAATACCTCTCACAAGCACATCTTGAGTGATTCATTAAGTTGGGAAAACTGCAGTTTGTATAATGGCTGTTCACATGTTAAAGGATTGGTGCAAGGGGATGAATATTGACCATAATAACTGCCTTCTGGTAACAAGGATACCAGAGACATTTGATGAGGGCTCAATTGAGTGTGCTCTACAGGCAGCCGCAGGATGCCTGAGCCAGTACAGGATGCATGGGCATATTTTCATGAGGGACGATGGTACCTTCACAGCACTTTGTGAGCTGCCAGTGGCAGTGGAACCCCTACAGGTTCCAAGTGAGATAGCAGTGGTGGGAGGCATGTGGAAGCTGGTAGGTTTTAGAAGCCAGTCCCCAGCACCCCCTGCCTCAGATGCAGAGTTGTTAAAGAAGATGTCGGCCTTCTTAGGGAAAGAGGGGAAAACCCTGGCTGATATGCCGGGTTTGTTGGGCCTTGAGTCAGCAGCCCCAAGGCTGGGAGCTGTAACCTCACTTAAGGAGTGGGCAAAGGCACTGGGGCAAGCACTGGAAAAGGTTGTGCTGTCCCATTCTACAACAAGCTCCTATAATCAGTTAAGGTTATTTGCTGGGGGTCCCATACCAATACGTGGAGGAGAGAAGTTTGAACCCTGGTTGGAACATACCACTGAAGTGCTGCAGGAGTAGGCCATACCAGATGCAGAAAAGCAAAAATGTCTAGTAGAGAGCCTCAGGGGGGCAGCATTAGATGTGATTCGTACCCTGAAGCTCACTAACCCTGGAGTTAGTGTGAAGGACTGCCTAGAGACCCTTGCTCACACCTTTGGGAGCATAGTGCTCTGAGTACTTTTATTGTAAGTTCCTTAATTCCCATCAATGAAGGGGTGAGTTGGTTTCAGCCTATATACAGAGGCTGGAGAGAGTGCTTCA
Organism: Emys orbicularis; assembly: GCF_028017835.1. NCBI lineage: Eukaryota > Metazoa > Chordata > Testudines > Emydidae > Emys > Emys orbicularis. Next base: position 15,658,992 of record NC_088697.1, on the reverse strand, counting down.
CAGAGATGTCAAGAGGGGAGCAGTGATTGCTGAGCAGATGGATCAGACCAGACTGGCTCAAGTTGTAAGAGGAACTCAATATCAGAACCCGATTCTACTTCATCTCTGGTTAAGAGAACGACACAGAAGTCCCCCGAGTTAGTCCCAGCTGATAAAAGAGGTTAGAGAGGAGGAAGAAAGGCAGGCCACCAGCACAATAACCTTGTGAACAGTCAGTGTACTGATGGTGAGTACCAGAGAGGAACTTGCCCAACAAGTGCAGGTCCTGACAGAAAAGATAGCTGAGCTGCAAAGTACCATTGACCAGGCTACGACTTTGACACATAAGGAGCCTCTGGCTGTGGTGATGGAGAAGTCAACATTTCAAGCCACCATCCCACCAGTGCAAAGGGGGAAAGGACAACTCTTCTGTTATGGGCGTGTCCAGGATGAACACAGTGCTGCCAAGTGTTGTAATGAAGAAAATCCCTCCTTAGTGTACGGAAAGCTGAGGACCAGCTGGGAGGAGTCGAGGAACTATTAAAGGGGCTTGGGAAGGGAGCCACCTAGGCCTGCAGGATTTGGAGGCTCCCTTGGAAAGAACCACACAGTCAGAATCGCACCAGGACTGATAGGACCTTGAGCAGAGGTCATTGTGATGATCGAAGGGACAGAATGTAAGGCTGTGCTTGACACCAGGTCTCAGGTGACTATCATATTTCAGTCCTTTTATGAACAGATGCTTAGGCACCTATCTATACAGCCATTGATGGGACTTGGCCTGTGTGGCCTCAGCATGGAGGAATACCCATAGTGCACCTGGAATTTCCAGAGGTGATTGCTGGGGTAAGACAAGAGGTGGACACCGCTGCCTTATTATGCCCTGATCCTAAAGGAGCTTCTGATGTGTCCGTGCTGATAGGGACCAACTCCAGTCTCTTCAAGATACTTGCTGATTACTGCAGACAGTGAACAGGGGACCAATACCTAAACACGTTGGTAATCCACACACTTTGTGCTGCAGCCTATGGAAAAATTGAGGACACTAAAAGGGTGATGTCTGATTCACCAATAGGAGCATTGAGGTATGCGGGCATAGCCCCCCTGGTGGTGCCTGCAATGATGGAGAAGGAGGTTTTTGTCATAAGTACCTGTCTAAAAGGCAGTAAAGGAACATTAGCAATGGTAGAGCAGCCAGCTGAAGGAGGGCTCCCTGAAGGAGTGCTGGTTCTCAGTGGAGTCATAACCCTACCTGCTGAAGCCCAGGAAAAGGTGATTATACTAATTGCTAATGAAACATGGCATGATGTGGTTGTGAAACAAGGGCAGAAGATAGCAGACCTCTTTGAGCCTGAAACCATTGTGAGACCCCAGTGTGAAGCTGAAGTTCCACCAATAGAGCCTTCAATGTTTGACTTCAGAGACTCACCGTTGTCAGAGGAGTGGAAGGATCACCTGAGGAAGAAGCTTTGCAAACGATCCAAGGTATTCTCACTGCATGAGTGGGATGTGCAAAAGGAGTGGAACACCTCATCAGGCTATGAGATTCATGACCCTTCTGAGATGGAAGACGTGCGACATCATCTGCAGGCGTTGATTGCAAACAGCATCATTATAGAGTCCCGCAGCCCATACACCTCTCCCATTGTGGTGGTCCATAAGAAGAATGGGAAAATTTGGATGTGTATTGACTACCACACCCTAAACAGGTGCACTGTAGTTGACCAGTACACCATGCCTCAAGTACAAGATGCCTTGGAGCATTTGCTAGGTTCTCTGTACTGGATCTCCGAAGCAAATACTACCAGATCTCTCTGGGAGCAGAAGATAAGGAGAAGACAGCTTTCATCTGTCCGTTAGGTTTCTATCAGTCTGAACGCATGCCCCAAGGGATTTCTGGAGCACCAGCCATGTTTCAACGTCTTATGGTGAAAGTTGTGGGAGACATGGACTTACTGCACGTGTTAGTTTATTTGGATGACCTGATTGTGTTTGGAAGGACCTTGAAGGAGCATGAAGAAAGACTTCTTAAAGTTCTAGATCAGTTGGAAACCTATGGGCTGAAGCTTTTAATTGACAAATGCCAGTTCTGCAGAACCTCAGTGAAGTATGTGGGTAGCATTGTGTCTCAAGAGGGTGTGAGTACTGATCCTGACAAAATAGATGCCCTCACTACATGGCCACACCCAAGTAATTACAGACCTTTCTTGGATTTAGTGGCTACTACCACAGTTTTATGAAAAACTATGCTGCCATTGTAAAACCCCTGAATGATCTTACCTGGGGGTACCAGTCCAGCAAGAACAAATCTAAGATGAAGAATAAAGGGAGGCCCCCAATGCCTTCTGAGCAGAGACACAATGGCCCCTGAGAACCATTTGGACCACGATAGGATGAGAGATGTGAAAGGGCTTTTCAGGAAATCATTAATTGCCTAACTCATGCTCCAGTCCTAGTCTTTGCAGACCCAAGCAAGCCGTTTATTCTGCATACTGATGCCAGTTTCCTGGGAGCAGTCGTGTACCAGGAAGTGGAAGGCAATTGTAAACCTGTAGCCTTTGCCAGCCAAGGGGTGTCTGATAGTGAAACTCACTGCCCCATCCACAAGCTGGAGTTCTTGACCTTGAAATGGGCCATCACTGAGAAATTTTGAGACTACTTGTATGGTCCTCAGTTTCAAGTGTGGACAGACAACAATCCACTGACTTATGTGTTAACAAGTGCTAAGCTGGATGCTACAGGGTAGAGATGGGTGGCCATCCTGCCTAGTTACGAGTTCAGCATTCAGTACCTATCAGGAAGAAGCAATGTAGATGCGGATGCATTGTCCCGGCATCCACAGGCATCGCTGTGATACCTATGGATGGAGTGAGAGCTATTTGCAGTGTGAGTTGTCGAGAGCCAGAGGCCCATGAGAGTCTTCCTGGGTGTGTTGCAGAAGCTCTGGGTCTTTCCCCTGAAAGCATCTGCCTCAGTGAACTATATTGTGTTGGACCAATCTCCATTGCCCATGCTCAATGTGGCTGCCTGGCAAGAAGCCTAGCAGCAAGAGACTGAAATTCATGATACACTACTTGCCAAAAGGGAGGGGCGAAGCCCAGCTGTGATTATCCGACCTAATCCCATAAGAACATAAGAATGGCCAGACTGGGTCAGACCAAAGGTCCATCCAGCCCAGTATCATGTCTACCAACAGTGACCAATGCCAGGTGTCCCAGAGGGAGTGAAACTAACAGGTAATGATCTCTCTCCTGCCATCCATCTCCATCCTCTGAGAAACAGAGGCTAGGGGCACCATTCCTTACCCATCCTGGCTAATAGCCATTAATGGACTTAACCTCCATGAATTTATCTAGTTCTCTTTTAAACCCTGTTATAGTCCTAGCCTTCACAACCTCATCAGGCAAGGAGTTCCACAGGTTGACTGTGTGTTGTGTGAAGAAGAACTTCCTTTTATTTGTTTTAAACCTGCTGCCCATTAATTTCATTTGGTGGCCCCTAGTTCTTATATTATGGGAACAAGTAAATAACTCTTCCTTATTCACTTTATCCATACCACTCATGATTGTATATACCTCTATCATATCCCCCCTTAGTCTCCTCTTTTTCAAACTGAAAAGTCCTAGCCTCTTTAATCTCTCCTCATATGGAACCCGTTCCAAACCCCTAATCATTTTAGTTGCCCTTCTCTGAACCTTTTCTAATGCCAGTATATCTTTTCTGAGATGCGGAGACCACATCTGTACGTAGTATCCAAGATGTGGGCGTACCATGGATTTATATAAGGGCAATAAGATATTCTCTGTCTTATTCTCTATCCCTTTTTTAATGATTCCTAAAATCCTGTTTGCTTTTTTGACTGCCACTGCACACTGTGTGGACGTCTTCAGAGAACTATCCACGATGACTCCAAGATCTCTTTCATGATTAGTTGTAGCTAAATTAGCCGGCATCATATTGTATGTATAGTTGGGGTTATTTTTTCCAATGTGCATTACTTTACATTTATCCACATTAAATTTCATTTGCCATTTTGTTGCCCAATCACTTAGTTTTGTGAGATCTTTTTGAAGTTATTCACAGTCTGCTTTGGTCTTAACTATCTTGAGCAGTTTAGCATCATCTGCAAACTTTGCCACCTCACTGTTTACCCCTTTCTCCACATCATTTATGAATAAGTTGAACAGGACTGGTCCTAGGACTGACCCTTGGGGAACACCACTAGTTACCCCTCTCCATTCTGAAAATTTACCATTTATTCCTACCCTTTGTTCCCTGTCTTTTAACCAGTTCTCAAGCCATGAAAGGATCTTCCCTCTTATCCCATGACAACTTAATTTAAGTAAGAGCCTTTGGTGAGGGACCTTGTCAAAGGCTTTCTGGAAATCTAAGTACACTATGTCCACTGGATCCCCCTTGTCCACATGTTTATTGACCCTTTCAAAGAACTCTAATAGATTAGTAAGACATGATTTCCCTTTACAAAAACCATGTTGACTTTTGCCCAACAATTTATGTTCTTCTATGTGTCTGACCATTTTATTCTTTACTATTGTTTCAACTAATTTGCCCGGTACTGACGTTAGACTTACCGGTCTGTAATTGCTGGGATCACCTCTAGAGCCCTTTTTAAATATTGGCGTTACATTAGCTATCTTCCAGTCATTGAATACACAAGCCGATTTAAAGGACAGGTTACAAACCATAGTTAATAGTTCTGCAATTTCACATTTGAGTTCTTTCAGAACTCTTGGTTGAATGCCATCTGGTCCCGGTGACTTGTTACTGTAAAGTTTATCAATTAATTCCAAAACCTCCTCTAGTGACACCTCAATCTGTGACAATTCCTCAGATTTGTCACCTACAAAGGACGGCTCAGGTTTGGGAATCTCCCTAACATCCTCCGCCGTGAAGACTAAAGCAAAGAATTCATTTAGTTTCTCCTCAACGACTTTATCATCTTTAAGCGCTCCTTTTGTATCTCGATCGTCCAGGGGCCCCACTGGTTGTTTAGCAGGCTTCCTGCTTCTGATGTACTTAAAAACATTTTGTTATTACCGTTGATGTTTTTGGCTAGCTGTTCTTCAAATTCCTTTTTGGATTTTCTTATTACATTTTTACACTTAATTTGGCAGTGTTTATGCTCCTTTCTATTTACCTCATTAGGATTTGACTTCCACTTTTCAAAAGATGCCTTTTTATCTCTCACTGCTTCTTTTACATGGTTGTTAAGCCACGGTGGCTCTTTTTTAGTTCTTTTACTGTGTTTCTTAATTTGGGGTATACATTTCAGTTGGGCCTCTATTATGGTGTCTTTGAAAATTGTCCATGCAGCTTGCAGGGATTTCACTCTAGTCACTGTACCTTTTAATTTCTGTTTAACTAACCTCCTCATTTTTGCATAGTTCCCCTTTCTGAAATTAAATGACACAGTGTTGGGCTCTTGAGGTGTTCTTCCCACCACAGGAATGTTAAATGTTATTATATTATGGTCACTATTTCCAAGCGGTCCTGTTATAGTTACCTCTTGGACCAGATCCTGCGCTCCACTCAGGACTAAATCGAGAATTGCCTCTTCCCTTGTGGGTTCCTGTACCAGCTGCTCAAAGAAGCAGTCATTTAAAGTATTGAGAAATTTTGTCTCTGCATTTCGTCCTGAGGTGTCATGTATCCAGTCAATATGGGGATAATTGAAATCCCCCAGTATTATTGAGTTCTTTATTTTGACAGCCTCTCTAATCTCCCTTAGCATTTCATCGTCACTATCACTGTCCTGGTCAGGTGGTTGATAATAGATCCCTACTGTTATATTCTTATTAGAGCATAGAATTACTATCCATAGAGATTCTATGGAACATGTGGATTTATTTAAGATTTTTACTTCATTTGATTCTACATTTTCTTTCACATATAGTGCCATTTCCCCCTCCCCACCCCCTGTTCTGTCCTTCAGATATATTTTGTATCCCGGAATGATTGTGTCCCATTGATTGTCCCCACTCCACCAGGTTTCTCTGATGCCTATTATATCAATATCCTCCTTTAACATGAGGCACTCTAGTTCACCCATCTTATTATTCAAACTTCTAGCATTTGTGTACAAGCACTTTAAAAAATTGTCACTGTTTATTTGTCTGCCCTTTTCTGATGTGTCAGATTCTTTTTTATGTGAATGTTTCTCATCTGATCTGGCCCCTACTTTATCCTCTTCCATTCTCTCTTCCTGACTGAAACCTAGAGAATCTCTATCGATAGGCTCTCCTCTACGAGAAGTCTCTGTCCGATCCACATGCTCCTCTGCAGCAGTCGGCTTTCCCCCATCTCTTAGTTTAAAAACTGCTCTACAACCTTTTTAATGTTAAGTGCCAGCAGTCTGGTTCCACTTTGATTTAGGTGGAGCCCATCTTTCCTGTATAGGCTCCCCCTATCCCAAAAGTTTCCCCAGTTCCTAATAAATCTAAACCCCTCTTCTCTACACTATCGTCTCACCCACACATTGAGACTCTGAAGCTCTGCCTGCCTACCTGGCCCTGTGCGTGGAACTGGAAGCATTTCTGAGAATGCCACCATATCGGTCCTGAATTTCAGTCTCTTCCCTAGCAGCCTAAATTTGGCCTCCAGGACGTCTCTCCTACCCTTCCCTATGTCACTGGTACCTACATGTACCACAACCACCGGCTCCTCCCCAGCACTACACATAAGTCTATCTAGATGCCTTGAGAGATCCGCAACCTTCGCATCAGGCAGGCAAGTCACCATACAGTTCTCCCGGTCATCACAAACCCAGCTATCTATGTTTCTAATGATCAAATCTCCCATTACTAACACCTGATTTTTCCTAATGACTGGAGTTTCCTCCCCCGGAGAGGTAACCTCAGTGTGAGAGGATACCCCAACATCATCTGGAAGGAGGGTCCCAACTATGGGAAAGTTTCCCTCTGCTCCCGTTGACTGCTCTCCTTCCCTGAGCCTTTCATCCTCCTTAACAGCGCAGGGGCTGCCTGACTGGAGGTGAGACAAATCTACAGTGTCCTGGAAAGCCTCATCAACATACCTCTCTGCCTCCCTTAGCTCCTCCAGTTCCCGAGGTAATTACTACTATTGAGAGAATGAAACAAACTAAAACTGATTCAGGGAGTGCTGCACCGAATTACCACTGACCCTTTACAAAAGCAACAAACACAACTAGTACTACCAAAAGAGTACAGAGCCCTGGCCATGAGGGCCCTGCATGATGACTTTGGACATTTGGGAATGGAGAGAACCCTGGAACTTATTCGTAGTAACTTCTACTGGCCCCAGATGGCTGAGGACGTTTGCAGGAAATGTGAGACATGTGCTCAATGTGTTCAATGGAAAACTCTGCCCACAAGAGCTGCGTATCTGAAGAATATCACCAGCAGAAAATCTTTGGAGCTGGTATGCATTGACTTCTCGTCTTTAGAAGTGGACAAGAGGAATGTCGGGAACATTTTAGTAGTGACTGAACATTTTACACAGTATGATCAGGCATATCCCACACGTGACCAGAGGGCCACCACCATTGCTCAAGTGTTGTGAGAGAAATATTTTTCAGTGTATGGGTTCCCAGTTTGGATGCACTCAGACCCAGGGAGGGACTTTGAGAGTCACCTTCTGAAGGAGGTGCTGAGGATAGCAGGAATTAAATGATGTAGGACAACGCTTTATCACCCCCAGGGTGATCCTCAGCCAGAGAGGTTTAATCCAACTCTATTAGATATGTTGGGGACTTTACAGCCAGAGCAGAAGGCAACCTGGAGCCAGCATGTTGTGTTTTTAGTGCATGCCACGAAGAACAATGCTATGGAAGTCACCCCACATCTCCTGATGTTTGGGTGAGAACCAAGTTTACCCACAGACTTGTGCTTTGGCATATCAGAGGATGGAGATACCTATGAGACTCATCAGCAGTATGTATCCCGACTAAGGACATGTCTTCACTAGCAACATTAAAGTGTTGCTGCAGAAGCTCTTTAACGTGGCTGTGTAGATGCTATAAAAAAACCACCTCCATGAGAGAAGTAGCTACCAGTTCTGGGAGTAGCACTGTCTACACTGCCACATTTTTCACACCCCTGAGCAAGAAAGTTGCAGCACTGTCATAGAACATAGAATATCAGGGTTGGAAGGGACCTCAGGAGGTCATCTAGTCCAACCCCCTGTTCACAGCAGAACCAATCCCCAACTAAATCATCCCAGCCAGGGCTTTGTCAAGCCTGACCTTAAAAACCTCTAAGGAAGGAGATTCCACCATCTCCCTAGGTAACCCAGTCCACTGCTTCACTACCTTCCTAGTGAAAAAGTTTTTCCTAATATCCAACCTAAACCTCCCCCACTGCAACTTGAGACCATTGCTCCTTGTTCTGTCATCTGCTAACACTGAGAACAGTCTAGATCCATCCTCTTTGGAACCCCCTTTCAGGTAGTTGAAAGCAGCTCCCTCATTCTTCTCTTCTGCAGACTAAACAATCCCAGTTCCCTCAGCCTCTCCTCATAAATCATGTGCTCCTGCCCCCTAATCATTTTTGTTGCCCTCCGCTGGACTCTTTCCAATTTTTCCACATCCTCCTTGTAGTGTGGGGCCCAAAACTGGACACAGTACTCCAGATGAGGCCTCACCAATGTTGAATAGAGGGGAATGATCACGTCCCTCGATCTGCTGGCCATGCCCCTACTTATACAGCCCAAAATGCCGTTAGCCTTCTTGGCAACAAGGGCACACTGTCGACTCATATCCAGCTTATCATCCACTATAACCCCTAGGCCCTTTTCTGCAGAACTGCTGCCTAGCCGCTCAGTCCCTAGTCTGTAGCAGTGCATGGGATTCTTCCGTCCCTTCTGTAAAGTGGCAGTGTAGACAAGGCCTAAGAGAAAAGCTGTGAGATGCTTATTGCTTAGCTACATCTGCAGTTCAGAAAAACTCAGACCGTAACAAACATGGGTATGATGCTAGGGTGCATTTTCAGGAGCTCCAGCCAGGGGGATAGAGTTCTGCTGAGAAATTTGGGTACTGCTGGCAAACACAAGATAGCCAACAGATGGAAAGGAATACCTTACCTGGTGGTGGAAAAACTGGGAGATTAAACTACAAGATTAAACCTGTAGAGGGGCCAGGGCAAATAAAGACAGTACAAAGAAACCTTTTACTCCCTGTGGAGGAATTGGTAGGCACCCCTTACAAAATGGACCACAACGTGGCAACTGGGCAGAACAAAAGTGCTTGACCAAAGCCACCATCCAAAATAGACAGTGATCCCCCTGGGGCTAGCCTACCCCTATTCAGCACATCTGAATCTGAGGAGGAAGACACTACCCAGGTGTATCCTAGAATGGAGACAAGATTTTGACCTCTATCAGCTAAACCAAGGGAGAACCCCACCTTTTCAGCCCTAAACCTCATGGCGGAAGTATTTAGGCCTATTGCTGGCACACCTGTGCTGCCAATGAGACCACCCTGCAATGACACATATAGGCTATTGGACAGTGGAGACATAGAGGTGGAAGGTGTCCCGGGTGCCTTGGACCTTCCACTATTAGAATCAGAGATGCAAGGGCCTATGCCAGTAGTCAAGGGACCCTCAAAGTAACCTGCACCATCTGTCGCCCAAGAATATGTCCCCCTTGCCCCTGCAATGCCCACTCTCAATAGGTGGGACACGGTTATAAGGCCAGTAAACCAGTTAACTTATGATGCACCTAGGGTGGCTAGTGAAGAACCAATACACATAGCTCACAGGCTTGTCGAAGCCATAGTGAGTTTCCTGAGACCCTTCAGGGGGAACTAATGAATTTGGTATAATATGGAGTGTGATTTGTCAGGCCAACAAATTCGTGGCTGGTGGGAGGATGTAAGCAGAGTCTGAATGAGTTCTCCCCTGACATCTATTGATGACGTGTGGAAGAGGATTTCAGGAGCTGATCTCGTTTGCATGGGCACACCCATCCTGCCTAAGTGCACAGCATGATGGGATTGCTTGCCCAAATGATCACTTTTGACTCGTGTTGGATCCCCAGTCTCCTTGTTTTGCGACAGGAGTTATAAAGGGTTGTTATCCTTGCTGTGTGAATCAAGGGCAGCAGAACTGTGCTTGGTGTACCCTGATTGAGGGACTCACCCTCAACTAAATGGCACTCAGTAGGCAGGGGACAGGGGTTCCAAATCCCAGTGAGTTCAGAGAGGGTGGGGACAGGTGAATACTTGTACCTTGTGGTGTGAGCTCTGCCCAAGGGTCCCAGACACCATTTGATCCTTCCTCTCATGACTGATTAAGACTCAATGGAAAGTCTTGCTATACACCGGAGAGCTGAAATCACTGATACCTAGGTCTAAGCATTAGACCTGCTTTGGGACAGTGTCTCTGATGCAAGAGACTGCCCAGTGTGCACCAGCATTGAGGTTCTCCCACTAACAGCTGAAATCACTGAGAGCAGTGTCAAGTGGGGGGACCTGAAGACATCTGGCTGGGCGGCTGGTGAAGAGGTGCAGTGATTGGCCGGCAAGGTGGCCGGCGGAGAGGATGGGAGCAGAGCCCCACAGAGAGGCACAGTGATTGGGTAGTGGAGAGGCATGGTGACTAGCCAGTGGGGCAGCTGGTGGAGAGGATCAGAGTGTAGCCTGGCAGAGAGGCACCACAATCAGCCAGCAGGGTGGCTGGCGGAGAAGTGCTGAGAGCGAATGCCCAGGTAGCTGAGTGAGTAAGGTGCCTTCTTACCCCCCCCCCCCTTCACCCAGGATGGGAGGTGAACTCTGCAGATGCACCTCTGAACTCTAGGTCTGCACTGACCAAGGACAACAACTGTGAGTGAGGTGCAGAGAAGGGATGGGCACGTTAAAGGGAGTTTTGGTTGCTGGACTTAAGAAACTAAAGGAAAAGGACACTGTCCAGCTTACTTGGGTGTGGGTCTTTTGCTCATAGTTTATGTTTATGAACCTTGTTTGTGGTGTTTTCTCAATTTAATGCCAGGTTACTTCCCTCCTTTCATTAAATGTTTCTTTGCTATACTCAGACTCTGGGCTTGCAAGAGGGGAAGTATTGCCTATTAGAGGTGCCCAGGGTTTGGTGTGTAATTGTCCCAGGTCACTGGGTGGGGGCTCAAGCCAGTTTTGTGTTGTATTGTTGTAAAGGAACCCTTAGATACTGAACCTGTCCCTTGTTGCTGCCAACTCTGACTGGCAGAAGGGTTAGAGTACTAAGCACAAAATTTCTTCCTTGAAAATTTCACCATCATAAAATCTAACAAACAGCAATAACTGGGCAGTGTCCTGTAAATCGCTTGAATTGTCCACTGCAAGACTATTTTTTACATCAGAAAGCAGTACTGACAAACAATCCTTGTAAACTACCTCCATTCTTTACACTCCCATGGAATCAGACAGGGAAACTTGCTTCATACGGTTCACAATGTCATCTTTGTTTTTATCTCCAGCAAAAAGCTTCTCCAGCATTTCTAATGTGCATTCCTTCACAAGCTCAGCATCCAGTAGAGGATTTTTCTTTTTAGCTAGTACCCACATTAAAATAGAAGCAGCTGCTCTTTTCCCTGTGCAGTGACTGATGTTGTGAGAATGACATTTGAAGTGTGATACGAAGACTTGCAGTTTTGTCACGTTTTGCAACGCTGCCAGGAGGATAGGCCATGTTGAAATTACAGTGCTTTGATTCCAAGTGGTGCCTCACCTTGATGACCTTACAGATGGATACCATGGTTTGACATATTAAACACAAAGGTTTTGCATTTAAATGGCGTGGCATAATAAAAATAAAACTCTCTGTCCGGTTTGGGTTAAAAACTCAGTTTTTGTTGTTGACTTTGCGACATTTACTCCCAGTTGCATTCATTTTTTGCTCCATTTCCATCTATAATGAAAAAATGGGTGGTGGCCAGGGCCAACCTTAGGGAAAATGGTGTCCTGGGTGTACTTGTATTTTGGCACCCTTTGTCATAAATCTAAAGGGAAGGGTAACAACTTTTATGTATGCAGTAACATAAAATCCTTCCTGGCCAGGGGTACAGAATCCCTTTATCTGTAAAGGGTTAAGAGCTCAAATAACCTGGTACCTGGTTGGCACCTGACCAAAAGGACCAATAAGGAAAGAAGATACCTCCCCACCCAGATTTGAAAGTATGACGCAGTAAGGAGTGGGGCGGATTGACCTGGGAAGGTCGTCTAGTTTTACTGGGACTGTCTGCAGGTGGAGTGAGATGGCTGCAGTAGAGTTTTCAGTTTTGGGCTGGCTAGGGAATCGGAGGGAACCCCAAGGCTGGGGTCTAAGATCCCTACCCTTCAGAAGGACCTGACTAAGGGGTCCTGTTTATGCCTACAAGCTCTGGTTTGGACTGTGTTCCTGTCGTCTAATAAACCTTCTGTTCTACTGTCTGGCTGAGAGTCACGGTGAATACCAGGAAGCCGGGGGTGCAGGGCCTTGTCTCCCGCAAACTCCGTGACGCGGGGGAGAGAGGTTTTGTTTGGGCTCTCTTTGTTTATTCCCTTGCTGGACAGAGAGAGGGACCAGACAGGAAAAAAAATCTCCTAAAAACATACCTGAAATGAGCATCTAAAATTACAGAAATTGTAAGGTAAGGCAAGAAAATGTGTTAGATTATCTTTTGTTTTAGCTTGTGAATTTTCCCTATGCTAAGAGCGAGTTTTATTCCTGTTTTTTGTAACTTTGAAGCTAAGCCTAGAGGGGAATCCTCTGTGTTTTAAATCTTTTTATTTACCCTGTAAAGTTACCTTCCATCCTGATTTTGCAAGTGTGATTCTTTTCCTTTTTTTAAAATAAAATTCTTCTTTTAAGAACCTGATTGATTTTCGGTGTCCTAAAACCCCAGGGGTTTGGTCTGTGCTCACTTTGTAACCAATTGGTAGGTATATTATTCTCAAGCCTCCCCAGGAAAGGGGGTGAAGGGGCTTGGGGGAATATTTTGGGGAAACAGGGACTCCAAGTGGCCCTTTTTCCTGGATTTTTGTCGAAATCACTTGGTGGTGGCAGCAATACCATCCAAGGACAAGGAAAGGATTTGTGCCTTGGGGAAGTTTTAACCTAAGCTGGTAGAAATAAGCTTAGAGGGTCTTTCATGTGGGTCCCCATGTCCGTATCCCAGAGTTCAGAGTGGAGAGAGAACCCTGACATGGTGGCAGTGCGGTAGGATCATTTTGAACCAGAAGCACAGACCTCAGGATTAGAAAAGGACACATTTTTTCTTTTGGCTGCTTGAAAACCAGGGAGATTTTTTTTTTAAAAGGACACTTTTTTTTTTTTTTTTAGCTGAGAGCAGCTGGAGTTTATTTTCTTTGCCTGAGTGCAGAGTAGTTAAGTTCCTGCAAGGGAATTCACAAGCTGTTTTTTTTTTCTTTCTAGCTCTCGGGTTAGGCTAGGCCAGGGGTAGGCAACCTATGGCACTCATGCTGAAGGTGGCATGTGAGCTGATTTTCAGTGGCACTCACACTGCCCGGGTCCTGGCCACCGGTCCGGGGGGCTCTGCATTTTAATTGAATTTTAAATGAAGCTTCTTAAACATTTTAAAAACCGTACTTACTTTACATACAGCAACAGTTTAGTTATATATTATAGACTTATAGAAAGAGACCTTCTAAAAATGTTAAAATGTATTACTGGCACGCAAAACCTTAAATCAGAGTGAATAAATGAAGACTCAGCACACCACTTCTGAAAGGTTGCCGACCCCTGGGCTAGGCTAAGCGCAAGAAGGCTAGGATGAGAGAAAGTGAGGTCCAAAAGAAACTAGAATTAGCCAGATTGGGAGCTGAAGAGAGGCAGAAAAAACATGAAAGACAAATGGCCTTAAAGCGCTTGGAGTTGGACACGGAGGAGAGGAAGGAGGCAAAACGCTTGGAGGCAGAGGCGAAACGCTTGGATACAGAGTTAGAGCTGAAGCACTTAGATCTGGAAATGGCTAAACTGGGTCTACCAGATAACCCTAACAATCCTTCTCCAGGTACTGCTCCCCATTCCAAAAAATTCCCCACCTATAAGGTAGGCGATGATACAGAGGCCTTCTTAGAAAATTTCAAAATGGCCTGCCTTTTGTACAGCATCTCTACAGACCAGTATATAGTGGAGCTGAGGCCATAGCTTAGTGGATCCTTAGCAGAGGTGGCAGCTGAAATGCCTAAGGAACACATGAACAGCTACAAACTTTTTTTTTTTAAAGGCCAAAATTAGAATGAGGCTAACATCTGAGCATGCCCGTCGGTAGTTCAGAGCCCTAAGGTGGAAACCAGACATGGCATTTTCCCGACATGCCCACCACATTGTAAAAAATTGGGATGCCTGGATATCAGGAGCAAGCGTTAAATCTCTGGAAGATCTGTCTTTCCTAATGCAAATGGAGCAGTTCTTAGAGGGTGTTCCTGAGGAAATAGAAAGGTACATCCTAGATGGAAAGCTCAAAACTGTAATCGAAGCGGGGGAGATCGGAACCAAATGGGTGGAGGTGGTGGAAAAGAAAAAAGCTAATAGCAGTTGGAGCGGATATCAGAAAGGGCAACCCGAGACAACATCCTACCACTGGGGGCAGCCCAATCCCTACCTACATCCCAAGGAAAACCCCAAACACCTTATTGTCCCACCACACCAGTATCTAGCCCCAGTGACCAGTCAGCTGGACGATGTTTTAAATGTAATGAGCTGGGGCATGTGAAGGCCAACTGCCTGAAGAACCCCCACAGATTGCAGTTCATTACACCAGAATCACACCAAAGGTCCCCAGGCTGAGATGCCTCCCAGATACCCTCAGAGCGAAGGGAAACTGTGAGTGTGGGTGGGAAGAAGTTTACTGCATGGAAGGACACTGGAGCACAGGTGTCAGCTATCCACCAATCCTTAGTGGACCCCAAATTCATCAACCCAGAGGCCCAAGTGACAATTCAACCCTTCATGTCAAACTCTTTAAACTTGCCTACAGTCAAGCTGCCTGTCCAGTACAAGGGCTGGTCAGGAATGTGGACTTTTGCAGTCTATGATGATTATCCCATTCCCATGCTGCTGGGGTAAGACTTGGCCATCCATGTGAAGCAAGCCAAGAGGGTGGGAATGGTCACCCGCAGCCAGGCTAAGCAAGCCTTCACACCTATCCCTGTTACTGAGCTGTCTACCAGGGCCCCGTCTGTGTTACCAGAGCCCCAAACTGAGGTGGTAGAATCGGATTCCCTGCCAATGACTGCAACAGCCATACTGGATCCAGTCCCAGAGACCCAAACAGAACCAGTCCCAGAACTGGAATGGGTGGAGCAACCAGCACCAGAACCATTGCCAGCACTGAATCCAGCGCTTGCAACCCTGTCTACAACTCCAATGCCAAAGGGCACCACCGAGCCTGCCCTGGCAGCAGCAAATAAACCTATGCAAGAGGCTCACCGGAGCCTGAAATACAACATAGTGCACCAGTGGAGAGTGGTTCACAGTCAACAGAAACAGCCCCATCACCTACATCGCTTCCAGAGGGACCAAGCCCAAGTCCACAATCCAATGAGGAACTGATGTCTCCAGCATCAAGGGAACAGTTCCAGGCTGAGCAGGAAGCAAATAAAAGCCTCCAGGGCACAGAGCAACCCACCGCCTCTCAGCTCTTCTAATGGATCCCAGTTTGTTGTAGAAAGAGGACTTTTATACAAGGAAACTCTTTCTGGTGGGCACCGGGAACACTGGCATCCTCAAAGACAGTAGGTAGTTCCAACTAAGTACCAGGTAAAGCTCTTGAGCTTAACCCCCGATCATCCTAGTGGCCATGCTGGGGTGAACAGGACCAAAGACCTTTTGGGGAGGTCATTCCACTGGGAGGGAATGGGCAAGGATGTTTCTACCTATGTCCGGTCTTGTGAGGTGTGCCAACAAGTGGGAAAACCCCAAGACCAGGTCAAAGCCCCTCTCCAGCCACTCCCCATAATTGAGTCCCATTTCAGGAAGTAGCTGTGGATATTCTGGGTCCTTTTCTGAAAAAGACACCCAGAGGAAAGCAGTACATACTGACTTTCATGGATTTTGCCACCCGATGTCCGGAAGCAGTAGCTCTAAGCAACACCAGGGCTAAAAGCATGTGCCAAGCATTAACAGACATTTTTGCCAGGGTAGGTTGACCCTCCGACATCCTTACGGATTTGGGAACTAATTTCCTGGCAGGGACCATAAAAAGCCTGTGAATCTAAACTTTGGAATTTTTCTTTCTGTGAACATTTTTGATACTTTAACTTTTTGTTCTAATTCCGAACAGAAACAAATTTTGAAATGTCAAAATTCACCACGGAATAAAAATTGCATTTTTGACCAGCTCTAGAAACAAGAGCACTACAGCAACCCTGACACCTCTGAAGCACTGGGCCAGCTGAGCTCCCTGCAGTGCTCTGTGATGTGCTGTATACATTAGCAATCACTAGCTGCATTGTTCAGTAGGCTGGCAAGTCTGTGCTCTACATTGTTCTAACTCTGTCATGGCAGAAGGTGGTACAAACATCCTCAATGTCACTCTCAAGCAAACAACAGCCTAGCTGACAAAACCCCCATTACATACATATGAGGCTGTTTCATTTATAGTTTCACATTACACATGCTTTTCAATTATCAAGGGACGGTGACCTAAATTCATGCAGTTTGGAAGAGATCTGTTCCAATCTCTGACAGGCACTCCATTCTCATATTCTATTATTCCTATTTCTCAGAATGGCTACTGAACATCAGATCATTTTATGCATTTACATTCTTCCTTTATCAAACTGCAAATGGTGTCTCAGAACCTGTTAGGGTGGTGTTGTTTTTTTACAAGTAATGCAAAAAATAGAGTCTGGGAAGTACCTCTGAGTCAGAAATATTGCCATTCAACACCTCGATATCGGGGTCCCTCCAATCCTCAGTGATCGATGAGATGTAATTTTCCGTTAAAGCATCCCAAACCCTGAAAGTAGAAAACATGTTAATATATGTCAGGTGGGGCCAACCCTGCCTAAAAGAAAGAAGGGCTCACCTCAAGAAAGAATTGTCTCAGCATGCTCTGTTCAAAACAGCCCTAAAACAACATTCATAGATTCATAGATTTTAAAGCCAGAAAGGACAATTATGATCATTTAGTCTGACCGCCTGCATAACCCAGGCCAGAGAACCTCAGCCAATAAATTCTGCATCAAGCCCATAACTTCTGTTTGAGCTATAGCATATTTTTAGAAAGATATCCATTCTTGATTTGAAAACTTCAGAGATTGAGAAACCAATTGTTGATTATCCTCGCTGTTTAAAAAAAAGTGTCTTATTTCTAGTCTGAATTTGTCTAGCTTCCACTTCCAACCATTGGATTTTTGTCTGCTAGTTTAAGGAGCCCTCTGCTCTCAGAAATCTCTTTTCCTTGTAGGTACTTGTAGACTGTGATCAAGTCACCTCTTAACCTTCTCTTGTATAGACTAAATAGATTGATGTTCTTTAGTCTTCTACTACAATACAGGGTTTCCAGACCTCAGATTATTCTTATAGCTCTTTTCTGAACCCTTTCCAATTTTTCAACATTAAAGAGACAAGACCATGAAGGAAATGGAAAAACCAGTGCACCAGCTACTACATGATGTGTGGCTGAATGACCAAAGCAGCAGCAAAATCAGCTCCTTCATAACAAGGATTTAACAGCCAAGCTCAACATGATAAGCTGCAGCAATTAATGGAATCTCTGACTCCACCCCCTCTAGATCCAGCCAAAAATCAGCTACTAACAAGAGGATTTTTAAGTATTAAGAGTTTTGCAGCACAGGTGAAACTATTAGAGAGCTCTCTTTAGTCAAACGGACCGGTAGTCACAGTCTGCTCAAAAAGGAATGAGGGGGAAAAGATAGCACTTTAGACCAAACAAAATGGCTGCAGCCAGACACCAGGTCCAAGGCACTGAAGCAATAGAATCAACAACTACCACTACCACCATGATGGCCATAGGGATAGTAGAAGTAATTGATGAAAATATGATGATTGTGATTGGGAAACAGGCAGTGTGTTTCTCACTGCAAGGTATTCTGGATGGCCAGCAACAATGACACATGGACTGAACTTCAAGGGGAGCTGAGATAGGGAATGACTGGCTCAACCCAACCCCCAGACAGTTCTTTGAATTCTGGCTTTCCTCCTTGCTGTCTACTTTTGCAAACAAATGTAAATTGAAAACACAGTACGCCACCCCCCTCCAGCAGATAATGATTGACCATGCTCTATTGTAATTAGACTGCATAACTATAAGAATAGAGAAGCAATTTCAACGGGTAATTTAAGAAGAAAGAGGATGGTGTCTTTTGCCTGTGTCTTGTCTGGAGATCTAGCTATATATGTGCTGTATGCATAAAACGCAAGAGGCTCACTGAGACATGAGAACATGCACAGCATAGTTAGAATGTTCAGAAAATTAATAGGGAAGTGTTTAACAAGTACTACTGGGCATGTATAAATGGTGATTTTCTGAGATTTATAACTCAGACAAATCTGGACAGATTTTCAAGAGCACAACACCTTTGACCTATGAACTGACCCTTGCCAAATTTCAAACATCTGTTAAAAACAATGGAGACAAGAGAGCTGTTCACGGAAATGGTTGGGAAAATATTTAACACTGACAAAACAACTTATTCTTCAATAATCTTGTTTTCAGAAACAACTGAATCATTTTTTTCTGAAACTTAAAAAAAAAATCAATCTTGGCACAGATCCAGAGTAGAAATTTTCAGCCTGAATCATTAAAGTTCGGCAAAGTTATAAGTAAATGAAAACAGAGGTTTCAACAAAAAGTGCTAGACAACTTTATCTACTGCTATTGCTACTGTTCTACCAATAATAATACCAAGAGGTAAATAGTGGTGTGCGGTGACCAGTGTTCAATATATTTATAAATGATCTGGAAAAGGGGGTAAACAGTGAGGTGGCAAAGTTTGAAGACAATACAAAATTACTCAGGATAGTTAAATCCAAAACAGACTGTGAAGAATTACAAAGGGATCTCACAAAACTGGATGATTGGGAAACAAAATGGCAGATTAAATTCAATGTTGATAAATGCAAAGTAATGCACATTGGAAAACATAATCCCAACTATCTATACAAAATTAAGGGATCTAAATTAGCGATTACCACTCCAGAAAAGATCTTGGAGTCATTGTGGATAGTTCTTTGAAAACATCTGCTCACTGTGCAGCGGCAGTCAAAAAAGCTAACAGAATGTTATGACCTGTTAGGAAATGGATAGATAAGTCAGAAAATATCATAATGTCACTAGATACGTCCATGGTACAACCACACCTTGAATACTGTAGGCAGTTCTGGTTGCCCCATCTCAAAAAAGATATATTAGAATTGGAAAAGGTACAGAGAAGGGCAACAAAAATGATTAAGGACATGGAACAACTTCCATATGAAGAAAGACTAAAAAGACCAGGACTTTTCATCTTGAAAAAGAGATGAATAAGATGAATATGAAAAATATCATATACCCGTATGATAGAGGTCTATAAAATCATGAATGATGTGGAGAAAATGAATAAGGAAGTGTTATTTACTCCTTCACATAACACAAGAATGAGGGGTCACCCAATGAAATTAACCGGCAGAGATTTAAAAGAAGCAAAAGGAAGTACTTCTTCACACAACACACAGTCAACCTGTGGAACTCATTGCCAGGAGATGTTGTGAAGGTCAAAATGATAATAGAGTTCAAACATAAGTTCATGGAGGACAGGACCATCAATGGCTATTAGCCAAGATCGTCAGGAACACAACCCCATGCTCTGGGTGTCCCTAGCCTGTGACTGCCAGAAACAGGAGTGGACAACAGGGTATGGATCACTTGATGATCTGAAGGATGGCGTGGATTGCACCCTCAGCAAGTTTGCATATGACACTAAATTGGGAGGAGTGGTAGATACACTGGAGGGTAAGGATAGGATACAGAGGGACCTAGACAAATTAGAGGATTGGGCCAAAAGAAAACTGATGAGGTTCAACAAGGACAAGTGCAGAGTCCTGCACTTAGGATGAAAGAATCCCATGCACTGCTACAGACTAGGGATCGAGTGGCTAGGCAGCAGTTCTGCAGAGAAGGACCGAGGGGTTACAGTGGACGAGAAGCTGGATATGAGTCAACAGTGTGCCCTTGTTGCCAAGAAGGCTAACAGCATTTTGGGCTGTATAAGTAGGGGCATTGCCAGCAGATCGAGGGACGTGATCATTCCCCTCCATTCGGCATTGGTGAGGCCTCATCTGGAGTACTGTGTCCAGTTTTGGGCCCCACACTACAAGGAGGATGTGGAAAAATTGGAAAGAGTCCAGCAGAGGGCAACAAAAATGATTAGGGGGCTGGAGCACATGATTTATGAGGAGAGGCTGAGGGAACTGGGATTATTTAGTCTGCAGAAGAGAAGAATGAGGGGGGATTTGATAGCTGCTTTCAATTCCTGAAAGGGGGTTCCAAAGAGGATGGATCTAGACTGTTCTCAGTGGTAGCAGATGAAAGAACAAGGAGTAATGGTCTCAAGCTGCAGTGGGGGAGGTTTAGGTTGGATATTAGGAAAAACTTTTTCACTAGGCGGGTGGTGAAGCACTGGACTGGGTTACCTAGGGAGGTGGTGGAATCTCCTTCCTTTGAGGTTTTTAAGGTCAGGATTGACGAAGCCCTGGCTGGGATGATTTAGTTGGCGTTGGTCCTACTTTGAGCAGGGGGTTGGACTAGATGACCTCCTGAGGTCCCTTCCAACCCTGATATTCTATGATTCTATGATGACTGCCTGTTCTGTTCATTCCCTCTGAAGCACCTGGCATTGGCCACTGTCAGAATACAGGATAATAGGCTAGATGGACCACTGGTCTGACGTTCTTATATAAGAGAACTGAAACAAATAGAAGGGAATATGTCTCTGAATTTCTAGCCAATCTAAACACTCCTCTGCCTGTATTCTCTGTTATGTTCAAAGAACACTTAGAAATCATTTTGGTTAAGCAGCCCTACACGGAGAGGCTACTGAGCACTGTTCAGGTGAAGGACGTGAACCTGGGAAGAGCCCTCGACAAGGCATTAGACTAGGATAGGGAGTTAGACTCCCAATGTCAAAGCACTGATCTTCCTTGAGTGCTGGCCACCCAGCTGCTCAGGACACTCCCACTGAATTGCAGCCTTAGGGCTGCTCAACATTAGAAGTTCAGTTGATCCAGCTACGTCATTCAGGTTTATGAAAAATTCACACCTATGAGAGATGTAGTGAAGCTAACATAAGCCCCAGTGTTAGCAGCACTAGGTTGATGGAAGCATTCTTCTGTCGACCTAGCTACTGCCTCTCAGGGAGGTGGATTTAGGACAGCAACGGAAGAACCCTTTCTGTTACTGTGGTAAGTGTCTACACTGAAGCACAACAGCTGTACAATGGCAATGTTGCAGCTGTGCAGTGGAAGCATTTCTAGTGGAGACAAGTGCTGAGTCAGTCGAAGAATTCTCTACAATCTCATAGAGCCGTTTGCTAACTTGCAACATGTGAGCAGAAGGACTCAGTCCATGATACAGATGACAGCGGGGTTCACTAAAACCCAGAGAATATCAGCAAAACAGAGGGGGTCATGTTTCTCTTGCTTGGGGATGTTGCATTGATTGAAACCATGTTTCTTCAATAAGCTGCACTGTAGTACCTATGGTAAATGGAACCATGACACCTTGACTGATCATTCTCCACAGCAGTGTAGAGGAGAAAACCACAAAGGGAAGTCACTAAGTCCTATTAATACAAGTATGAGCCACAGGACTAGTTATTCAACTATGCAAGAACTAGGGCTGCAGCCAGGCTTTGCAGAGCCCTTTGGTGACATGTTTCCTCTTACCACACTCCAGTGGTGACATCAGCACTGCATTTTCATTCTTCTACCATTTTTCTTCTTATCCCTATGGCCTCAGGCTGGCTTCCCCTCATCTATTCCCATTTTCCATCCATCCCCTTTGTGTCACTCATTTTTGCCCCTTCTGTTTTTACCATAGCGCCCTGCCCCACCTCACCCCCATCCCACGCCCCCCAAGAGGCAGCTGCAGTCTAAGGTCCTCTCATGCAGTTCAAGAAGTTCCAATGGAGATGTCACAGTCCATGCACATTATTGGGTCCGATCACACCTGCCCTTTTAGGGGGGGAAGTCCACAGAACCAGTGTCAAAACAGCAACTGAATTTTTTTTAAAAATAGGAGCCTACAGTCAGGTGCCTGAATATGCTTTTTAAGGTATTGACCACTGCCTCTCACATGAGTTGCCTCCTTTCATAGATCTACATGGAGTGGGAATAAACAGGACACAAATGCTTCAGTAATAATACTACTTACTCTTATATAGCACTTTTCATTAGTAAATCTCAAAGTGCTTTACAAGGAGGTCAGTGTTATTATCTCTGCTACAAATAGGGAAACTGAGGCACAGTGAAGTGACTTGCCCAAAGTCACCCAACAGTACAGTCAAGAATTTAACTTAGGATTCCTGAGTCCCAGTCCAGTGCCCTATCCACTAGACAACACTGCCTCTCCCAGTACCGCTGCTCAACATTTTTTTTTTTTTTTGCTAAAACATGGGAGTTTAAGAATTTTTGGGACCCATAAAGCCAGCACGAACCCATGATTGGAAGTGAATCTGTGTCTAGTCACCATGCCACCAGGTATATTTCCTAAATGGGAAGACATGATGAAGTTTCTAAAATTTGGCCTGTCCCAAGTAGAGCTGGGTGAAATGTTTTCAGCAAATACTTTATTCACTGAAAAATACAGTTTTGGATGTCCCAAAACTGTTCACAAATTTGTGTCGCGTTCATAGAATAGTTTTGACTGAACCAAAAAAATTCAATTGTTTTGGTGATGTCAAAACAAAATGTTCTGTTTTGATCTGACTTGAACATTTTATTTTCATTTTCAGATATTTTGAGAAAAGCAAGGAGGACTACGTTTGCAAAAAGCCACAGGTGAGGACCTCCTTTATACTAGTGCTCTGTTATTCTGCTGAGGTGTGAAAGACAAAGGTTCAATGCCCCCCCTCTGCCTGATGGGAAAACCAGAATTTACCATAGTATAGGATTGCCCTAGCCACTGGGGTAGTCTCATACCTGGTTTTCTCTGTCTTTCCAGCTGAAACTCTTCCACTGTGTATAAAATAATTAAAAAATCAATGGAGCAGTGACTTGATCTTGGGGCTTCCCCCTCTCCAGTGGGCACCCTAACTAGTAGGGCATGGTGGAGTCATTCTTGCAGTGTCATTTATACTAGCTATTAACTGGCATTCTTCATGACAATTAAAAGTATTTGGGCAAGGAGCTAAAAGCAAAAATGACTCTATAGCAGGGGTCAGCAACCTTTCAGAAATGGTGTGCCGAGTCTTCATTTATTCACTCTAATTTAAGGTTCCACGTGCCAGTAATACATTTTAACGTTTTTAGAAGGTCTCTTTCTATAAGTCTATAATATATAACTAAACTATTGTTGTTTGCAAAGTAAATAAGGTTTTTAAAATGTTTAAGAAGCTTCATTTAAAATTCAATTAAAATGCAGAGCCCCCCGGACCGGTTGCCAGGACCTGGGCAGTGTGAGTGCCACTGAAAATCAGCTCGCGTGCCACCTTTGGCACGCATGCCATAGATTGCCTACCCCTGCTCTATAGCCTGATGGTTTAGACACTAGGCTGTAGGTGGCCAAAGTTAAAAGCTGTTTCTGTGAGAAAGGTTAATGGTGCATAGGTAGTGCACCTGCAATGATAAGGTGCTTCTGGAGGCTTTGAGGTCTACTTATTGCTATTAAATATTTATAGCACAGTAGAACCAAGAGGCACCAATCAGAGTTGGGCTCCACTGTGCTAAGAGATGTAAAGATAGTTACTGTTCTGTGGGTCGCTGTGGAAGTGCTATCTTAACTCTGAACTACTGGGTTTCTAACATGTTTTTAACTCTAATACTCTTGAAAGGCAACACAGACTAAAACACTGATGTGTGTGATGGACCCACAGGGTACAACGTGAACTGTGGGAAAACTGTGCCCCCTTACCTCTCCAGCCTGGGCTTTCTCTCACAATGTTATGCTGGTGACAAGCCGCAAACCCCTCCAGGTGCTTGCTCTCACACAGCCTTTACCATACAGAGACAAACCCAGTGAAGTTGCATGAATGCTCTCCAAGCCACTCATGAACTGTACACAGGGAGATGCCAGCATATTTCCCCCAGACTCAATCTTGTACCCCAGAAATATCCTGTCTTACACTGCTCAAGACCTCGTGAACAGTACAAGCTCACTAATTAGTTTGCCACTTCGCCAAAAGATAGTGGACATGTACCAACTTTTGTAATCTGCCCAAATTCCCCAAGCACTTTAGACAAAACTCACTGGTTAAAATAAAACATTAAAATAAGATTATTAACAAAAGAAAGATAGATTTTAAATGATTATAAGTGTTAGGCATAGAGGTCAGAGATCATTATATAAGAAATAATAAATAAAATTGCAGTCTAAATCCTGAACTTTATCAGACTAAGCAAGATTTGCATCAAACAGTTTTTCTCACCCTACTAGATGCTACAAGCATCTCACAGTTCTTAATATATAGGCTGAATTTCCCTCTCAACCTAGGACCAGTCTCCTCAGGCCACAGTCTTTGTCTTCCCAGCGTTCTTGTTGCCTTCAGAGTAGGTGAGGGAGGAAATATGTGGTCTCATGATGCCACTGTCCCTTATTTTATATTCTCAGTTCATGCCCTAGGAAAGATACTGGCCCAGACATGTCCTGGTGGAACTTGCTGAGTCACAGAGTTGAGCAATCCCCAGGGTGTGGTGCTTGCACAGCTGTCTCCTATTGAATTATAAATCTCTTATTTACAATTCCCCAGCTGGTCAGTGGTCGTTTATCACCTGCCTGGGTGTGGGTCACAACCCTTGTTGCCACGGGACAGCCAGCAGTGGGCGTCTCCCAGACTCACAACATATTTCAATAACAACCATACAGCAAAATCTCATAACTTCATGCACAATAACGATATACATATTTTGACAGAATAATGAATTTCAGCAGGTCATGATCATTCATATGATACCTTACATGGCATACTTTGTATGACATATCACAACTATATACAAATGATGACTATGAGGGTTACAAGGTGCTATTTTGAGGTACAGTGCATCACAGTACCTTTGCATCGGCTTAGCAACATTTTCAGTGTGGAAAATCCCTTAATTTTTTAAAGATCCTAATATACAACTGGGCAGTGCAGGGGGTTTGTGGAGCATTCTTTAGCGCATTTCATAAGAGTCACAGGAGGAAAGCCCCTTGCACTTCCACCACATCCATCAAGATCTATCCAGGTCTTGGAGACTGACCCACTGACCAAACTGGGGATGAGGGACAATAAAATGATCCCAGGAAAACTCCGCACAAGAACCTCACATTTTCCTCTCTCCTCTTCTGTGGATTTTAACATATGAGGGCAAGATCTGCACATTAGCTTTTTCTTTAACTGGAGCTCATTTCTGAAGCCACATTAGCGGGGTTTTGTTTTTACATATGTTATTTTGATAACACACACAGAAATTGTGAGCTATTTTTCCTGTTGAACCCAGATGGAGCAAATAATAGATGTGCTTGCAGAAATCAAAGCTGCCCAACAGGCACTGAAATCTGCCAAAAGTAATTAAAACAAGACCTAAAACAAGAGCTAGAGACTTTGAAACATCTAGAGGTTGCCCAGAAAGGACTGAGGAGATGACCTGTGGTCAGAAATAAAAACAGTTTGGGGCAGCAGCTACAAAGTGTCCAGGCATATTTGGAAGCCCAGCTACAAGATTCCCGGTCTGGACAGGCAAGATAGATTGATGAGGTGACCATCAACCTCATTAGCCAGAACCAAAAGGTTTTCCAGGAAATAGTGATGAACAAGAAAACTTTGGCCAATTGCTAAGAGAGATGGTCACAATACAACTATGAACTTGCTCAGAACTTGCTAAGAGAGATGGGCTTAAGGAACTTAAAATTCACCTTGAGAAGGAACTCCAAGGGTCACCAACCACTATGGAAGTCAGCCACCCGGTTGAGAAATTGCGCCAGATAGAGAACTTAAGTAAGACAGGACAATACTTTTCTACCTCATTTGTAGCAGTCACAGAAGACCAGAGGATAGAGGGGAGATTGTCTAAGCTTGAGTAATACAACACAATACAACACAATACAATACAAAACAACAACAACACAATACAAAACAATAACAATAAATAATAAATAATACAAAATTCCCACTATCTTTGAGGGAAAAACTCCCTGGAAGGTTTATTTGATTCAGTTTAATATCACTCTGGAATTTGAACAAGAAGTCTGCCTAGCAGGGATAGTGGGTGAGCTAATAATTGGTTTGATGCACAGATTTTAAAACCAGATGGGACATTATGTAGTCCGACTTCCTGTATAGCACAAGCCATAGAATTTGGGTCTAATAACCTGTGTTTGGCTAAAGTATATCTTCCAGAGAGGCATCCTGTCTTGATCTGAAGATTTAAAGAGATGAAGAATCCACCACCTCCTTTGGTAGTTTGTTACAGTAGTAAATAACTCTCATTGTTAACATTTTGTATTTCTAATTTGAATTTGTCTCATTTCGGCCATGATTTTCTGAGGCCTGAGTCATGAACATAGAGGACCCAGGGAATTATAGACCAGTCAGCCTAACTTTGATACTTGGAAAGATATTGGAACAAATTATTGAACAACCAATTTGTAAGCCCCTAGAGGATAACCTGGTGATAAGTAATAGCCAAAATGGGATTTGTCAAGAACAAATAATGCCAAACCAACCTAATTTCCTTCTTTGACAGGGTTACAGACAAGTGGATGGGGGAAAGCAGTAAACATGATATACCTTTGCAGTCCCACATTAGCAAGATAAGGTGAGTGAGGTAATATCTTTTATTGGACCAACCTCTGTTGGTGAAAGAGAGAAGCTTCCGTGCTTGCAGAGCTCTTCTTCAGGTCTAGAAAAGGTACTCATGGCAGAGAGGACGGCGTTACTGCTAAATACAAGGTGGAATAGGTTGTTTAGCACAAGTAGTTAATACACATTGTAAGAGACCATTCAAGATGAAGTGGTGAGTTAACACATCTGCAAGAGGGCAGAGTTAGTGAGTTACAGATTGTTGTAATAAGCCAGAAATCCAGTGTCTTTATTAAGGCCAGGTTTGTTAGTGTCTAGCAAAGTTAGGAATTTAAGCTGCTAGTCTTGTCTTTTGAAGGAGTTCTGCAGATTTCCTTTGAGGATGAGGACTCAGAGGTCAGATATGGTGTGACCGTTTTGTGAAAAGTGTTCACCCAAGGGCTATATGGTGTTTCTGTCTTTTTTCATTTTTCTGTGTGAGTTCATTTGAGAATGTAGTGATTTTCTCATTTAAATCACACACTTGTTATTGTGGCATTTAGGATGGATGAGGATGAAGAACACCAAATGTTGTGATAGGCATGTGTAGGACCTATGGATCTTGAAAGATGTGTTGTCTGGGGTATTGATAATTGTAGCAGTGGAGCTATGCCTGTAAGTTTTGCATCTGTTGTTATCACAGGGTCTGGTGGCACTTTGAGTTGGTGGTCCTGGTTTGTGGGGAGCCTGCTTCTGATGATGAGCTTGGCAAGGTTGGGGGGGTTGTTTGAAGGACAGAAGAGGGGGTTCAGGAAAGTTTTCTTTCAGAATGTGATCCCCATCAAGAATAGGTTGTAACTGTTTAATGATACTATGTATAGGTTTCAGTGTGGGATAGTAGGTGACAACTAGGGGTGTGTGGTTAGGCTTTTTTTCATATTGAAGCAGATTCTTTGAGGGTATTTGGGTGGCCCATTCCATGATGCTATCTACTTGTCTGCTGGAGTGCCCTTGTTTTGTGAAGACAGTTTTAAGTGTGTTACGGTGCGTACCTCAGACTTTCTCCTCAGAGCATATTCTGTGGTATGTGAATGCCTGGCTGTAGCTAACAGATTTCTTGGTGAGTTTGGGGTGGTTGCTGGATCTGTGAAGATAAGTGTGGTGATCCATGAGTTTCTTATGTATAGCTGATTCCACTGTTGACCCATGAGTTTCTTGTGTATAGCTGATTCCACTGCTGAAGCTGATTGTGGTGTCCAGGAAATTGATACTTGTGTGGGAGTGTTCGAGAGAGAGTTTGATGACTGGGAGATGATTGCTGAAGTCGTGGTGAAAATCTGTGAGGAAATTTCGATCGTCTGTCCAGAGGATGAAAATATAATTGATGTATCTCAGGTATATCATTAGGTATAGCTGATGGAGTTCCTGAAGAAGACTCGGTGCATGTCTGTTGCTGGCTGGTTCCCACAAATGATTGGCTGGGCCATATCCTTCCCAATCCATTAGATACATGTGTTGTCCTTGGAGTAGCTTAGAATATGTCTCACAACATATTTTTCCTGCCCCTGAACCATGGGGGGGGGGGAGGGTAGAGGTAGTTGTTTGTGTCCAGAAAGGAGTTATCCATATATTTCTTCAACAAGGAAACATGGAATACTGAATGTATTTTTAGGGTATGAGGTAACTGGAGCTTGAAGGCCACCAGGTTGACCTGTTGAGCGATCCAGATTGGACCAATGTAATGATGGTCTAGTTTTCTCATGGGTCAAGCAGTATCCAAGTGTTGAGTTAAGAGCCATACATTGTCTCTGATTACCATGGGAGGAGGTCCTGTTGATGGCGGTCAGCATGTCATTTGTAGTCCTCCTTGGCTGAGTTTAAGTGTAATTGTAATTCCTCTTGGATGTGGTAGAGGTAAGCAGAGGAAATGCATAGGGTGACTTCGAGGAGTTTTAACAATTCTGTCCAAAAACGGGAGACAAATTGTGGCCCACAATCAAATGTAATATTAGTTGGTAACCCACAGAGCTTGAAGATCTGGACACAAAATAAATGAGCCATTGCTTCTGCAGTATGGATCTTCTGACAAGGCACAAAGTGCGCCATTTTGGTGAGGAAGTTGACAATAGCCAATATAGCTGTGCAGCCCTGAGAGTTGGAGAGATCAGTGATGAAGTCCATTGAGATAGATGCCCAGGGTGGGGGTGGGGTCAGAAGTGGGACGAAGGCATTTAAAGGTTTGGCACAGGGGGTCTTTGTCTGGCCACAAGTCTCACGGGAAGCAATGTAAGATTTGATGGATAAGAATAGTTTTGACCACCAACAGTTGTGAGAGATCAGCTTCGCTGTCTTCCAGTACCTAAAGTGGCTTGCCAGCAGGAAATCATGGCACAGCTGGAGTTTGGCTAGATGAGATGGTCCACTGGGGACATAAATGTGATCCCTGAACCAGAGTACTTCATGTTTGACTGATAAGTTCATGTCTGAATTAGCTAACACGCATGTCATTGCAAGTGGATCATTGGCAGAGAGGACTTTACAAGGACCAAAAGATTGGTATTTGGCCAGAGTGTTTACAAAATGGCAGGACTTGAATATAGTGGCAGGTTCTGGAGTTTAGCCCCCTTACCGAGGTACTTCCCCTTGCAGGATAACACACTGGGTTTGCCATATTGGTTTCCAGACCTGTAAGTCAGGGTGAAGGTGAATCTAGGAAAGAAGAGGGACCAACATATTTGACGTTGGTTGCAGGCTGTGGCACTTTGGAGATGTTCCAGGTTTTTATGATATGTGAACACCTCGACTGGAAAACATATACCTTCTAGATAGTGGTGCCACTTCTGAAATGCAGCCTTGATGGCCAGTAACTCCTTAGCATAGATTTCATCATTTTGTTCCTTGGGTGTCAATTTATTTGAATAGAAGGTGCAAGGCTGGAGGTCATTTGTGGGCCCATGTTGTTGTGATAGCACTGACCCAATTGTTTAGGCAGATGAATCTGCTTTGATGACAAAGGGTTGTGAAGGATCTGGGTGTACTAAGATGGGGACAGAGGTAAAGGCTTCCTTCAGCCAATCAAAGACCAACTGGGTTTCTGGTGTCCAGGAGAAAGTGGATGTCTGGAGACCGGGTCGTTGGTGGTTATACCTAGTGGTAGGAGTGGGAGTCAGGTCTAGTGGTCAGAATCTGAATGCAAGAGCAAGGGGACAAGACAGGGCCAGAACCAGGAAGCAAGGCCTAAAGTCAGAACCAGTATCAGAGTCCAAATGCCAGAGCCAAGGGTGAAGACAGAGTTGGAGTCAGGTATCAGAGCTATATTACCAGAAGTCAGAGAAGGCAGGAGCAGGGATGGCTCTGAGGCTGGAGCAAGGCTGGGACAGGATGGGAACAAGACTGGGTGCAGGGCTGGATCTGGGCTGACTCGGTAGAGGAGCAGAACAGGAGCAATGCTTGGTGAGAGATAAGCACAGAGAGGCAGGGAGTCCATGGGCATGTGTGTTAAGCAGCCAGCGAGCTACGACTGCTGCTGAAGTTAAGAAGATCCCGCCTATTAGCTTCTTCAGCCAATCATGCAGTGAGGTTCATCAGGCAGCCTAGTTGGCTTGTTAGGGTATCAGGAATACTGAGCAGGCACAGATGCAGGCTTTATTCCTTACAGCGGAATCCTTCCATAGCAGTTGGATAACTGAAAATACCACTTGCGATAATCCTTGAATGAAATGTCTATAGAAATTGGACATCCCGGATACTCTTGCGTGTAGTCCAAATCAAAATCACAGAGACTTTTCTGGGATCCATGCTTATTCCTCCAGGAGAAATGACATTACACAAGAAGTCCATAGAGGTGCAGTCAAATTCTTATTTCTCAGGTTTCCCATACAGACCATTTCCATTTGCTCACAGATGTTCAAGCATTAACCTAACATGCTGGTCATGCAGGGTTTGGTTTTCTGAGAAAGTAAGAATGTCATCTAGGTAGATTACAACATATTGGTCCAGAACCCACCTGAAGATATCATTAACCAAGTTATGGAACATGGCGAGGGTGTTTCAGAAACCAAAAGATATAACAGGGTACTCAAAATGTCCTTAACGAGTACGAAAGACTGTTTTCCATTCATCGCCATCTCGGATCCAGAGTAGGTTATAGACACCATATAAGTTATTGACAATTTTAGTCAAGACGACCCTCTCCAGTAGTTCACTGATCAATGGCAAGAGATATTTATTCTTGATGGTGATATTGTTCAGTGCTCGACAGTCTATCCAAAAGTACAGGATTTCATCTTTTTTTTTTCTTTTTTTTTGGGGGGGGGGGGAACAGGATTGGGGCCCCGGCAGAGGCCATAGAAGAATCCATAAAATTCTTTATTAGATTTTCATTGAGGTATTCCTGGAGGACCCTGAGTTCAGATTCTGACAAAGAGTAAATTCACCCAATGGGGATTTTGGCCCATAGCTGGAGATCTGTGGAGCAGCTGTAAGGCTTATGTGGGGGCTGGGCACTGGCATTTCTTTTACCAAATACATCCGCAAAGTCCTTGTATTTCACTGGAATTGGGGAATGATCCTTGCTCAGAGCCTGCAGTGTGCAGACAACAGTGGCCTTGCCCATATTGCATCTAATGTTCTTGACACCTGATTGGACTAGACACTAATGCTGACAATAATCAGATTTGAATCACATTCATGCCCTCTACAAAATGCTTGGATCGTGGAGAGAGAGCCAGGGTATGCTGAGCATGATTGAGAAGTGGGGTGAGTCACTCAAGTATTAACTG
Source organism: Emys orbicularis (assembly GCF_028017835.1). Lineage (NCBI taxonomy): Eukaryota > Metazoa > Chordata > Testudines > Emydidae > Emys > Emys orbicularis. The sequence continues at coordinate 15,627,339 of NC_088697.1, read as the reverse complement.
GCCACTTTACCTTGAACTGTCTCTTACAATATATGTTAACTATTTATGCTAAAGAATCTGTTCCACCTGGTATTTAGCTGTGTCAATCTGAGTACCTTTCCCAGATTTGAAGAAGAGCTCTGTGTAAGCTCGAAAGCTTGTCTCTTTCCCCAACAGAAGTTGGTCCAGTAAAAGACCTACCCACCTTGTCTCTCTTATCATGGGACAAACATGGCTTTAACAACAGTGCAACAGTCCCACATGACATTCTCATAAGCAAACTATGGAAATGTGGTCTAGATGAAATTAATAAAAGTTGAGTGCAAAACTAATTAAAAGACCTGTGACGAGTTAGATCACAGAAACCCTCTTGGGAGCTGCCAACTGATGTGCCAAGACTACTTCTGCCCCTGCTTTCCTGCCCTGTCAGCTTAGGACTTCAGTGCCCTGCCTGGTTTGAGCCAGACTTGCTAGCCTGCTGCAAACCCAGACCCAGGTCTGAACCACATCCCCTAACAGCTGTAGGCTTGACTGAAAGCACCTTACAGAAGTGTTCTTATCTTTAACACTCAGATGCCCAACTCCCAGTGGGGTCTAAACCCAAATAAATCCGTTTACCCTGTATAATGCTTATACGGGATAAACTCATAAATTGTTCGCCCTCTATAACATTGATAGAGAGATATGCACAACTGTTCCCCGCCCCTCCACCCCCCGGTATTAATACATACTCTGGGTTAATTAATAATTAAAAAGTGATTTCATTAAATACAGAAAGTAGGATTTAAGTGATTTCAAGTCGTAACAGACAGAACCAAGTGAATTACCAAGTAAAATAAAATAAAACACGCAAGTCTATGTCTAAGAAATTGAATACAAATAACACCTCACCAGTTCCAGTAAGCTTCCTTTTACAGACTAGTCTCCTGCTAGTCTGGGTCCAGCAATCACTCACCCCCCCCTGTAGGGACTGTCCTTTGTTCCAGTTTCTTTCAGGTTTCCTTGGGGATGGGGAGGCTCTCTCTTTAGCCAGCTGAAGACCAAATGGAGGGATTTCCCATGGGTTTAAATAGACTTTCTCTCATGGTTGGAGACCCCCTCCTCTCTCTTATGCAAAGTTCAGCTCCAAGATGGAGTTCTAGAGTCACCTGGGCAAGTCACGTCCATGGATGACTCACAGTTTTTACAGGCAGAAGCCATTGCCCACATGGTATCTTGTATGTCTCCAGGAAGACTTCTTATGTGGATTGGGGCATTCAAAGATGCATTGTTCCTTAAGTGCTTCTTGATTGGGCACTTAACTTTGCAAATTCCTTTCTAAAGAAGCTGACCAAATGCCTTACAAAGCTTACTTAGAAATCAAGCAAGTATACAGCCAATATTCATAACTTCAAGTACAAAAATGATTTATGTGTACGAACAGGATGAACAGATTCAGTAAACCATAACCTTTACAGAGATACGTTACATGGCACATGTAGCATAAAACATACTCCAGTTATGTCATATTCCCATAAAGCATTATGGGATACATCATCACAAGACCATACTCCAATAGTAGTTTTCAATGGTTCACTGTCAAACCGGGAGGATATATCTATTGGGGCCACACAGGGGTCTGTCCTGGTTCCAGTACAAGTCACTATTTTCATTAATCACTGGATAATGGGGTAGAGAATATGCTTATAAAATTTGTGGATAACACCATGCTTGGAAGAGTGGCAAGCAACTTTGGAGGGCAGAATTAGAATTCAAAATGACCTTGATAAAATGGAGAATTAATCTGAAATCCACAAGATGAAATTCAATAAAGACAAGTGCAAAGTACTACACTTAGCAGTAAAAAACAAATGCATATATACAAAATGGTGAATGACTGTCTATGTAGTATTATTAGTTAATTATTAGATAAATTAGAAAAGATGGAGTTTAGTACAAGCATTGTAAGATGGATGTTGTCAGTTGTTGGCTGCATGTGTGTTCTTGCTATGTGCTACAGCAGCTCTGCGCAGGTAACTAACACAGCAGACCTTGATCGAACTGCCCAAGAAGCCCACAGACTCGTTTCAGTGGTGAAGGTGCTTGGACAGGCTAATTGGCGATGAAGCACGGTCCTAGTGTAACCCACACCTTGTGGGTGTGGAGTTCTGTCCCAGCTAGTGGCACCGAGACCACTTCGAGAGAGACAGAGAGAGATAAAATGAGTCTGCTCTACAGCGTTAGTTCACAGCCAGTGGCTTTTAGCTCATGCGGTAGAGGCTTATACACTAAGCTCCAGAGGTCCCAGGTTTGATCCCGACGACCGGGGTCTGTCAGCATTACAGGTGGGGGCTCGTCCGGGATTTCAGCTGGGAAGACTCTGAAGCTCAGGATCTGCTTCCTCAGCTAGGGGAAATATGTAACCCAGACACTAGAAGCTCATGCACTAAGCTCCAGAGGTCCCCGGTCCATTCCTGCCTGCCAACGACCGGGGTCTGTCGGCATTACACTAGCTCCCCGGATCAATGTTTACAGTTAGACTAGCACATGTATGCCCGTGACAATGGACTAGGTTCAATGAGCAGCAGAACTTTCCATTCCCACCCTAGGCCGAACAAAGACACCCCCTCTGTGACCCTTTTTTAATACACTGATACAAACAAATACAAATATTGCCCCTCTGAAGAGGTTAGTTAACACCATTACCTTGTACATGTTGGTTCAATGAAGACATTTTTAGCCATCACCCTGTCATTCTGACTTTATCTTTAAAAGGGGTTAGTGTGTCCCTGTATCATCTTTGGGGTGTGTATTTATACCATAACTTTGTATCAGGGTGTTCTACTACTACCCTTCTGGAATCTGTTTATGCAAGTGTCCAGTGCCTAGTGCTTCTTTGGAGTGTTTGTGTTTTTGAAAAACTATCCATGTTCTTGCCAAGTTCATGTTCTGTACACCGAACCTGGAGGTAGGCATGTTTTGTAACAGGGCCTAATTCTTGCCCAGAGCCTAACTTTTGCTAACTTTACTTTATAGCAGCAGGGCCTGACTTTACTTAAGGCCTTAGGCCTCATACCAGGCTCCTTATGTCTCAGGCTCTCTCCTTCTACTACAATAGATAATGAGCTGGCTAAAGGGGAGAATGCGATGGGTTGTTCTGAAAGGTGAACTATTGGGCTGGAAGGAGGTTACTAGTGGAGTTCCTCAAGGATCAGTCTTGGGACCAATGTTATTAAAAAAAATTATGAATGGCCTTGGCACAAAAAGTAGGAGTCTGCGAGTGAAATTTGCTGATATAAGGATGGGAGGCATCATTAATACAGAGGAGGACTGGAATGTTATACAGGAAAATCTGGATGAACTTGAAAAGTGGACTAACAGAAATGGGATGAAATTCAGTAGTACAAAATGCAAGGTCATGCACGAATAATAATAATTTCTGCTATAAGCTGGGGGCTCATCAGTTGGAAATGACTGAGGAGGAAAGATACCTGGGTGTGTTGGTTAATCACAGGATGATGATGAGCCACCAATGTCATGCAACTGCAAAAAAGGCAACTGGAGAAGGGGCCTTTAGATATGGGCTGGCTTGCGCTCACCCACCCCTCACCTCTAAAACTTAATAGGTGCCAAAACGGTAAATGTGATCCTGGTATGTATCAGGTGAGGCATTTTCAGCACAGATAGAAAGTATTAATAGCACTGTACAAGGCAATGGTAAGATCTCATTTGGAATACTGTGTACAATTCTAGTGACCCACTTTCAAGGAAGATTAATTCAAACTGGAAAAGGTGGAGAGAATACCTACTGGGATGATCAGGAGAATGGAGGGCCTATCTTATGACAAAGACGGGAACAGTGTGGCTTGTTTAGTATAGCAAAACCAAGACTGAGAGAGGATATGAATGCGCTCTATAAATACATCAGAGGTAAACACCAAGGAGGGTGAAGAGCTATTAAAAGGTAAAGGATAATCTTGGAACAAGAATAAATGGGTATAAACTGGCCATGAACAAATTCAGGGTGGAAATTAGAAGAAAGTTTCTAGCCATCAAAGGAGTGAGGTTATAGAACAGCCTCCCAAAAGGAATTGTTGGGGCAAACAACTTAATTAAATTTAAGAGAGAGCTGCACAAATTTATGAGTATGATTGTATCATGGGGTTGCTTGGGCTGATGGGGGTAGGGCTTAGGAGCCCTGAAGGTCCCTTCCAGTTTATGCCTTATGTTGCTTCAGGGCTTCAGCCAGGGCTTCACCCTGAAGGCATCAGGAAAGGATGCCCTCTCCCCAAAGCATTCTGTTGTTTCATATTTTTTTGTCTTCGTGTTAACATATGGCTGTGAGAGCTGGAGCTGTACTAAAACAGACAAAAAACTAGACTCCTTCAAAAAATAAGTGCCTACAAAGATTCTGGGCATTGGTTGGTATTGGTCTTTTACTGGACCAACTTCTGTTGGTACATCATTAGTAGGGCTGTTGATTAATTGCAGATAACTCATGCGATTAACTCAAAAACATTAATCATGATTTTAAAAATTAATCGCGATTAATCACAGTTTTAATCATACTGTTAAACAATAGAATACCAATTGAAATTTGTTAAATATTTTTGGATGTTTTTCTACATTTTCAAATATATTGATTTCAGTTACAACACAGAATAAAAAGTGTACACGGCTCACTTTATATTATTTTTTATTACAAATATTTGCACTGTAAAAATGATAAAAGAAATAGTATTTTTCAGTTCATCTCATACAAGTACTGTAGTGCAATCTCTTTATCATGAAATTGCAACTTACAAATGTAGGGTTTTTTGTTACATAACTGCACTCGAAAACAAAATAATGTAAAACTTTAGAGCCTACAAGTCCACTCAGTCCTACTTCTTGTTCAGCCAATCGCTAAGAGAAAAAAGTTTGTTTACATTAATAGGAGATAATGCTGTCCACTTCTTATTTACAATGTCACCAGAAAGTGAGAACAGGCATTTGCACGGCACTGTTGTAGTTGGCGTCGCAAGATATTTATATGCCAGATGCACTAAAGATTCATATTCCTCTTCGTGCTTCAGCCATCATTCCAGAGGACATGCTTCCATGCTGATGACGCTCGTTAAAAAAATAATGTGTTAATTAAATTTGTGACTGAACTTCTTGGGGGAGAATTGTATGTCTCCTTCTCTGTTTTACCTGCATTCTTCCATATATTTCATGTTATAGCAGTCTCAGATGATGACCCAGCACATCTTGTTCATTTTAAGAACACTTTCACTGCAAATTTGACAAAATGCAAAGAAGATACCAATGTGAAATTTCTAAAGATAGCTACAACACTCGACCCAAGCTTTAAGAATCTGAAGTGCCTTCCAAAATCTGAGAAGGATGAGGTGTGGAGCATGCTTTCAGAAGTCTTAAAAGAGCTACACTTTGATGTGGAAACTACAGAATCCAAACCACCAAAAAAGAAAATCAACCTTCTGCTGGTGGCATCTGACTCAGAGGATGAAAATGAACATGCATCAGTCCGCACTACTTTGGATCGTTATCGAGCAGAACCCGTCATCAGCATGGATACTTGTCCTCTGGAATAGTAGTTGAAACATCAAGGGACATATGAATCTTTAGCACATCTGGCATATAAATATCTTGTGACGCCAGCTTCAACAGTGCCATGCAAACACCTGTTCTCACTTTCAGGTGATATTGTAAACAAGAAGCAGGCAGCATTATCTCCTGCAAATGTAAACAAACTTGTTTGTCTGAGCAATTGGCTGAACAAGAAGTAGGACTGATTGGACTTGTAGGCTCTAAAGTTTTACATTGTTTTCTTTTCGAATACAGGGGTTTTTTGTACATAATTCTATATTTGTAAGTTCAACTTTCATGGGAAGAGATTTCACCTAATAAAAGTACTGTAGTGCACTGAAAAATACTATTTCTTTTGTTTTTTACAGTACAAATATTTGTAATCAAAAATAAATGTGAGCACTGTACACTTTGTATTCTGTGTTGTAGTTGAAATCAATATATTTGAAAATGTAGAAAACATCCAAAAATATTTAAATAAATGGTATTCTATTATTGTTTAATAGCGTGATTAATCACAATTAATTTTTTTAATCGCTTGACAGCCGTATTTAAAAATCTATCTTTCTGTAGTTAATAAATCTGTTTATCTAAAACAGTGTGATTTTGGTTGAAGTGCTAAAGTTTTCAGATGCCAAAGTAGCCCCTGGAATCACGGTTAAAGTTGCCCCCTCCTACCAAAATCTGAAATTGTGCCCCTGTATAACCGCATGCACACTAGGGGGTCTAGCAGTGCAAATTTGTGTTTAGACAAGTCCTTAGATACTGGAGCTGAAACATCCCCTGGTCATCCAGTTCTTGCAGTCCATTGGTCTCAGTAGCCCATGCTAACCCAAGGCAGCTCTTTGTTCTTCTCAAATGGCTTATGAGTCTGTGACAGCCTCTCAACTATTAGATCTGATCCTTTGAGCAGCTTTTAGATACAGAGACAATCCTTCCAGGAGTTGTTGCCATGTACAGTGCCCTCTGATGTTCTGATTTAGTGATGGTGCCTCTTTGTCCCTCGTCTTCTTTCTATTCCCTTCTTCCCTTTTACTTTCCCCTTCTTGCTCTTTTATGCCTTTTATCATATTCTGTTCTATGGTCTGAATGTCCTGCTCGTGGAAACACAGATCATTCTTTATGCAAATAAATTTGTTTGATCTCCATTTCCAAGTCCTAGAAATACCTGCCCCCCTCCCCCCACACGCACACACATACACCCGAAAACCTCCCTAGAATTGAAGAGACAAGATTAAAGTTGACCAGCCCAAATTTTAATTTATTTTTTTAAATATCGTTTACTTCACAGCCTTTCTGCCCTCTCACCCTCTCAATTAATCTATTCCATCAAATTAGTGGGAAGCAGCACTCTGTTGGGTGACCTTACATGAATAAACCCAAAGCACTGTCTTTCTGAAGGACAGAATACGGAAGCCTGTCTGTACTTCACTCTGCCTGGTGCGATGGCCACCACTGAAAAATGTGTAGCTCACATTATAAATCCCTAGTAATAAGAATGGAGCAGAGTCATGGTATCATGTGCCCCAACTCTAAACAGAGTTAAGGGTTTGCCTACAATACAAAATTAGATCAACTTAATCTAGGTTGACCTACAGCCACTGCAGTAATTCAATCGGCTGTTGGTATCCATGGCAAGGCTGCAGTTGTATACTGAGGCCTTGGCTACACTTGCAGATGTACAGTGCTGTGAGTTAAACCTGAGTTCATGAAGCTGAGTAGGGAAAGCGCTGCAGTCTGTACACACTGACAGCTGCCCAGCGCACTGTCGTGGCCACATTTGCGGCAATTGCAGCGCTATTGGGAGCGGTGCATTATGGGCAGCTATCCCACAGAGCACCTTTTCCCATTCTGGTGCCGTGGGTTGTGGGAAGGGGGCGTGGGTGCGGGGCATTCTGGGTCCTGTCCCAACACCCCGTGATGCATTGCTTCGCATCCCAGAAATCCCTTTGTTTCCGTTCATCTTTGGCGCCATCTTTCAACGGTTTCTGTGCAGCGCGATCTGTCTGCGGGAAATGGAGCCCGAACTGCTGAGGCATATGCTGACTTATCTCACCAGCACATCACGTTTGGTTGTCGAACTATTCCTTAAGATCCAAAGTAACAGTGAGAGTGAGGAGTCCGATGATGCTATCAAGCCGCGTAACGCGTACAACACGAAATTGCTTGTGGCATTCACGGACATGCTCAGCACTGTGGAACGCCACTTTTGGGCTCGGGAAACAAGCACCGAGTGGTGGGATCACATCGTCATGGAAGTCTGGGATGACGAGCAGTGGCTGCAGAACTTTCGGATGAGAAAAGCCACTTTCATGGGGCTGTGTGAGGAGCTTGCCCCCACCCTGCGACGCAAGGACACGAGATTGAGAGCTGCCCTGCCAGCGGAGAAGCGGGTGGCTATTGCAATCTGGAAGCTGGCAACTCCAGACAGCTACCGGTCGGTCGCAAACAAGTTTGGAGTGGGAAAGTCGACCGTTGGAATCGTGTTGATGCAAGTTTGCAAGGCCATTAATCGCATCCTATTCAGAAGAACCGTGACTCTGGGTAATGTGCAGGAAATAGTGGATGGCGTTGCACAAATGGGGTTCCCTAACTGTGGAGGGGCGATAGATGGGACGCACATTCCTATTCTGGCACCACCCCACCTAGGATCCGAGTACGTTAATCGGAAGGGGTATTTCTCTATGGTTCTCCAGGCGCTTGTGGATCACCGTGGGCGTTCCATTGACATTAACACAGGCTGGCCCGGAAAGGTGCATGACGCACGCATCTTTTGGAACACTTGGCTGTTCAGGAAGATGCAGGTCGAGACTTTTTTCCCAGAGCGGAAGATCACGGTAGGGGAAGTTGAAATGCCCATTGTGATCCTTGGAGATCCCGCTTACCCATTAATGCCGTGGCTCATGAAACCCTACACAGGGAGCCTTGACAGCAGCAAGGAACGGTTCAACTACAGGCTGAGCCGGTGCAGAATGACTGTGGAGTGTGCCTTTGGCCATTTAAAGGGCCGCTGGCGATCTCTGTATGGGAAGCTGGACTTGGCCGAAAACAGCATCCCCGCGGTTATATCTGCATGCTGTGCCTTCCATAATATTTGTGAAGGGAAGGATGAAAGCTTCACTCAGGCATGGACCTCTGAGGTTCAACACCTGGAGGCTGAATTTGCACAGCCAGAGAGCAGGGCTATTACAGGGGCCCAGCGCGGGGCTGCAAGGATTAGGGATGCCTTGAGGGAGCAATTTGAGGCTGAAAACCAGCAGTGATATCTGGTGCCCTGCACGGGAGTGAAGTGCAGTAGTTCCAATCTTTAGGAATCAGTGTCTGCTTAGCAGACAAGCAGACTTGCAGTGCCTGTTTATTTCCTGGGCTAAGGAGTCTTTTACTTTATGTAATAATAAAGAATGTTTTCAAAGCCAAAGAATCCATTTATTGAAAAGAAAATATTTATTGAAAAGAAACAAGGGGGTGGAGTGGGGAACGGTACAATCACAGATTCGCGTATGTCCTGTCTGGTGTGCTGTGCAGTGCGCTGCAGCGGCAGTGCAATACTCGCTATTCTTCTCAGGGAGGTGGAGTACATGCAGCACTGCAACCACAGAGATACAGTGCTGCAAATGCCTTGCCAATGTGGACGGGGAGTGAGTTACAGTGCTGGGGGCGGCTTTACAGTGCTGTAACTCGCAAGTGTAGCCAAGGCCTAACATAGTTAGGTCGACATAAGCTGCCTTACGTCGACCTAACTCTGTAGTGTAGACCAAGCCTAAGGCCTTGTCTACATGACACAGTTTTGTTGACAAAAGTCAGCTTTCATTGACAAAAGAGTGGAGGTGCACACACTGAAATGCTCCTCCTGCCGATGTAATTCCCCTGCTACCCAGGCATAATAGAAGACCTGGTAATTGAAAATCAGCAGCCAGCTGATCAACCTCAGCACTCCACCCTGGGGGAAACTTCCCCCCTTCACTTCACAACTATTATGCATTGTACAGCAGGCGGCAATGACTGTCGGAATATTTTCCTCGTTGAGGTCTAACCTGCCAAAAAGGCAGTGCCAGCAACCTTTTAATCTGCCAAAAGATACGTTCAGTGGTCATTTGGCACCTGCCGAGCCTGTAGTTGAAGTGCTTCCTTGCTGCTGTCTAGGTTCCTGGTGTAAGGCTTCATGAGCCATGAGAGCAAAGAGTACACAGGGTCTCCCAGGATCACTATGGGCATTTCCACATCCCCCATCAGAATCTTCTGGTCTGGAAAGAAAGTCCCAGCATGCAGTTTTCTATACAGTCCAGTGTTCCTAAAGATGCGTGCATCTGCACCTTCCCTGACCACCCTACATTGATGTCAGTGAAATGGCCCTGGTGATCCACTAGCTCCTGCAAGACCATGGAGAAGTAGCCCTTTCAGTTAATGTACTCTGTCTCAAGATGGTCTGGGGCCAAAATTGGGATGTGTTCCATCTATTGCTGCAGTTAGGGAATCCCATTGCCTTGAAGCCATCAAATATTTCCTGCACATTACCAAGAGTCACAGTCCTTTGTTGCAGGAGGTGATTAATGGCCCTGCAGACTTGCATCACCGCAACCCCCCCAGTGGATTTTCCAACACCAAACTGATTCGCAATTGACTGGTAGCAGTCTAGAGTTGCCAGCTTCCACATAGTGATCGCCACTAGCTTTTCAACAGTGTGGGCAGCTCTCATTCTGGTGTCCTTATGCTGCAGTGCTGGGACGGGCTCTGCACACCGTTCCAGGAGGGAGGATTTGCACATCCGAAAGTTCTACAGCCACTGCTTGTCATCCCATACATGCATCACAATGAGATTCCACCACTCAGTGCTTGTTTCCTGAGCCCAGTACCAATGGTCCACCATGTTCAGCTGCTCCATGAAGGCCAGTAGCAATATGGAATTATTTCTTTCCATGACACACAGGAGGGCAGGCACCACTGATTCACTTTCTGTTTCACAGCTCATGAAATACTGCTGAACCAGCCGCGTTGTGGTCATAACGCTCAGCAGTTCAGGATCCATGCTTTCAGACAGATGGTGGGCACATAGTTTACAAGGGCTGTTAAAAATGGCATGAAACGAAGTCAGAAGCCCATGGAATGATGGGATGGAAATAACTGCATCATGGGATGGTGAGCAAACTCCCATGATGCATCGCAATCCGTTCCCAGATCTCCCAGGATCAGAGAGTGGCAAGTTGCAGTGGGATAGCTTCCCACGATACAACTCTCTAACTGTCAATGCAAGAGCACCAACTGTGGACGTGATCTGCCAACGCAAGGAGCATTGTGTGGATGTGCACAACCGACATAATTAAAGCAGCTTATGATCATCGATGTAACTTAAGTCGACTAAACACAGTAGTGTAAAAATAGCCTTCGTCTTAATGGTGACCTAGAAGCCTTGTCATTATCTCTTTGTGAGTACAGACATTAATGTTTTGTTTTGGAAAAAAAATTGTAAAATGGCCTTTTTCCAAAGAAAAAATATTTTGCAAAAAACTATTCACTTATTCAATTGTTTTAATTTTTCACAGACATTTTCATGACTTCTTTATCCATTGTTTTTAATCAAAAAAATTATCAAAACCATCATCAAAATGGTTCAGATGTTTTTGTTTACTGAAAACAAGTGTCAAGAATCATTTCCATAATGTTTTTGACCAAAAAAATATTTAAAAATGCAATAAAATTTTTGAAAAACTGAAAAGAGATCTATTAGAAACCCTGCACAATGGAAAAGTCTTCAAAAATTTCATTTTTTTCTTAGTTTTTATTTTTCCTTTTTTGACCAGCTTTATGCATTAAAATAAATTTAAAGCCTCTTTGGGTTAAATGTATTATTAGAATTTCTAGTCTACTTACTCCTCATCCTGAAGATGCTCTTCCTCCTCTTGTATCTGGAGGTGATTTTTTACAGGAGCCAGGTTCTCGGTTTTGGCATTGTAATTCCGAAAGCAGACATTCAGCTTCTCATCAAATTCATTCACCAAGTCTTCCATGGACTTGAAGCTGATAATTTCAGAGGAGAAGTTCTCAAGCTCAGAAAGGGAGGGATCTTCCAGATGCTGAGGGGATGAGCCATAAAAACAATGGGGTTTTTCTTCTCTGTCATCAACGTAGCAGGGTCTCAGATCCTCAAACTCCTCATCCAGACTCACCAGTGGGGCTTCCATCTTGGACTGGCTAAAGTGAAATCTTCAAGTCAGATTATCTAGAACAAAAAGTACATTAATGAGTCAGTAATGAAGCTTAGTATTATGCACACACTTCCTGTTTCTGCAGGCTTTAGTTCATTACTGTGGGAAGAGTAGCCCTGTCTATATTGACGATCATATCAGAACTTTCATTACAACCTGCAAAGAGTTGCTCATAGCCTTCTGAAAACTGCATTTTTGGCCTGACATTTTCCATGTTTGATGTCAGCCAGAGATTAATTATTTTTGGAAAGTCTGAGCAAAATCAGTTTAGACAGGGTTTTTTTATTATGGAAAGATTTAAAAAAATAATACTTAAAGGTTTACTTAAACACACGTTACTCACACAACTAAAAAACAATTTAATTTCACAAACTGAAATTTTTCAGGCAGGCTACTCTTCATGCGAAACAGACCTTTGCATTGTTTGCTAAAAACTAAAATACAGTTGAGATATAAACATTTAAAAAAAAATGGTCATGAGTGCACATTAGAAATTTTTGCTAACTTTGGCAGACTCAATATTGTAGCTCTAGTTAACATCAAAGGGTGGGATGTTCAACAGGACTTGTGCTCCTAAGTCACTTGGGTGCTTTTGAAAATCCCAACCATAGTTAATACTGACATTTCTACAAAATCTGCATTGAGAGAACATTTTAATCAGAAAACTGTAAATGATAATTATGAATGATTTCAGAATACCTTATCAGATGCCCCAAAAGCCACAATCCCAAAAATAAGGAAGAAGGATATGCTGGGTTAAAAACTGACCTGGTTTAGAGGAGAAGGGAAAGCAGCTATAAAGAATTGGAAAATAATATATAACAAATGGAAGAAAGGGGAAGTTGATAGTAATGAATATAAATCAGAAATTAGGAATTGTAGAAAACTGATAAGGGAAGAAAAGGGACACACACACAAAAATCTATGGCCAGCAGAGCTAAGGACAATGAGAAGGAGCTTTTAAAAAAAATATTAGGAACAAAAGGAATCCTGGCAATGGTATTGGTTCACTACTAGGTGGAAATGGTAGAATTATCGATAAGAATACAGAAAAGGCAGAAGTGTTCAATAAATATTTCTGTACTGTATGTGGGGAAAAACATAGTCTCATCATTTGGTGATGATAATACTCTTTCCTCTCGACTCATATCTCTGGACGATGTTAAAGAGAAGCTACTAAATTTAGTCATTTTTAAATAATCAGATCCAGATAACTTGCATCCAAGATTTTTTTAAAGAGTTGTCTGAGGAGCTTGCTGGACCATTAATTTTGATTTTCAATAAGTCTTGGAGCACTGGGGAAGTTCCAAAAGACTGGAAGAAAGCTAATGTTATGCCAATTTTTTAAAATGGTAAATGAGATGATCTGGGTAATATAGGTCTGTCAACCTGACATCGGTCCCAGGAATGATAATGGAGCCGCTGATATGGGATTCAAATAATAAAGAATTAAAGGAGGATAATATAATTAACGCGAATCAACCTGTATTCATGGGAAATTGATCCTGTCACACTAACCTGATATCTTTTTTATGAGGTTACAAATTTGGTTGATAAATGCTGTAATGTACTTCTGTAAGGCATTTGACATAGTACTGCACATTTTGATTAAAAAACTAAGATGATATCAAATTAACATGGCACACAGCCTGGGACCGTGGGACCGCTGTGCCCCCTTAATTTACTAATCTTGATTGTCTCTCACAATGCCTTACTGGTGATAAGCAACAAACCCCTCGAAGTGCTGTTACCTCTCAGGACAACCACGTGTGGTGCCCCACACCCAGCCAGATTGCATGACAGCTCCCAGAGCCACTCACAAATGACACAGAGAAAGGCACCAGTCAAATCCCCCAAGCTCCCATCTTATACCACCGGAATATACCCTCTAGCACTGCTCAAGACCCTTTCTTGAGCAATGCAAGTTTATTAATTGGTTCACCACTTCATCAATGGAAAGTGGACATACACTAGCTTTTGTAGCCTGAGCAGATTTACCAAGCACTTCAGTCAAACTCACTGGTAACGATAAACACTAGAATATGTTTATTGATTACAAAAAATGGATTTTAAGTGATAAGTGATAGGCAAAAAGTCAGAGTAATTACCAAAAGAAAATAAAAGATAAGCACGCAGTCTAAATTCTCAACCTTATTATACTAGGCAATATCTGGACTAAGCAGTTTTTCCTCACCCCAGTCAAAACTGCAGGTTGGTTACAGTCTTTCATATGCATGCTCTGCCTGTTAGCTTGGGGACCAGTCTCCTCAGCTCCAGCATTCTTGTTGCTTTCACTGAAAGTGGGGGAAGAGCCAGGACAAACCATGAGGCCTCTATCATCTATTGAATATCCTCATTCCATGTACTTGCAGAGCACAAGTCCAGGCATGCCCAGTGGGCATTACTGAGTCATCAGGCAAGGTTGAGCAATTCCCCTGTTGTGGCCTTGTGCAAGTGAGTCACTGACTTGTAACTTCCTTGCTAGACAATGGCTGTTGATGGTTGTTTGACACCCACCCAGGCATTGGTTACCTCCCTTGTTGTTGTCTTTGGGGACCTAGTATCTGGGACGATTCCACAACTCACAGCATATTTTAGTGACAACCATACAACATAAGCAGGGGAGAGATAGCTCAGTGGTTTGAGCATTGGCCTGCTAAACCCAGGGTTCTGAGCTCAATCCTTGAGGGGGCCATTTAGGGATCTGGGGCAAAATAATGTCAGGGACAGTACTTGGTCCGGCAGTGAACTGGACTCAATGACCTGTCAAGGTCCCTTCCATTTCTATGACAATTGCATAGCTTCATATGCACTAATGAATCTTACAGCTGTCAAGCAATTAAAAAAAATTAATTGCACTGTTAAACAATAGAATACCATTTATTTAAATATTTTTGGATGTTTTCTACATTTTCAAATATATTGATTTCAACTACAACACAGAATACAAAGCATACAGTGCTCATTTTATATTTATTTCCTATTACAAATATTTGCACTGTAAAAAAAAAAATAGTATTTTTCAATTCACTTAATACAAGTACTGTAGTGCAAACTTACAAAAGTAGAATTATGTAGAAAAAAATTACTGCACTCAAAAATAAAACAATGTAAAACTTTAGCGCCTACAAGTCCACTCAGTCCTATTTCTTGTTCAGCCAATCACTCAGACAAACAAGTTTGTTTACATTTGCAGGAGATAATGCTGCCCGCTTCTTGTTCACAATGTCACCTGAAAGTGAGAACAGGCATTCGCATGGCCCTGTTTTAGCCAGCATCGGAAGATATTTACATGCCAGATGCGGTAAAGATTCATATATCCCTTCATGCTTCAAACACCATTCCAGAGGACATGCATCCATGCTGATGACGGGTTCTGCTCAATAACAATCCAAAGCAGCGTGGACTGACGCATGTTTATTTTCATCCTCTGAGTCAGATGCCACCAGCAGAAGGTTGATTTTCTTTTTTGGTGGTTTGGGTTCTGTAGTTTCCGCATTGGAGTGTTGCTTTTTTAAGACTTCTGAAAGTATGCTTCACACCCTGTCCCTCTCAGATTTTGGAAGGTACTTCAGATTCTTAAACCTTGGGTCAAGTGCCATAGCTATCTTTAGAAATCTCACATTGGTACCTTCTTTGCGTTTTGTCAAATCTGCAGCAAAAAAGTGTTCTTAAAAGGAACGATATGTGCTGGGTCATCATCCGAGACTACAATAACATGAAATATATGGAAGAATGCGGGTAAAACAGAGCACGAGACATACAATTCTCCCCCAAGGAGTTCAATCACAAATTTAATTAATGCATTATTTTTTTTAATGAGCATCATCAACATGGAAGCATGTGCTCTGGAATGGTGGCCGAAGCATGAAGGGGCATATGAATGTTTAGCATATCTGGCACGCAAATACCTTGTAATGCCGGCTACAAAAGTCCCATGCAAATGCCTGTTCTCACTTTCAGGTGAATTGTAAATAAGAAGTGGGCAGCATTATCTCCCTTGTTTGTCTTAGTGACTGGCTGAACAAGAAGTAGGGTTGAGTGGACTTGTAGGCTCTAAAGTTTTGTATTGTTTTGTTTTTGAGTGCAGTTATGTAAAAAAAACCATAAATCTACATTTGTAAGTTGCATTTTCACGATAAAGAGATTGTACATCAGTACTTGTATGAGGTGAATTGATAAATACTATTTCTTTTGTTTATCATTTTTACAGTGCAAATATTTGTAATAAAAATATAAAGTGAGCAGTGTACACTTTGTATTCTGTGTTGTAACTGAAATCAATATATTTGAAAATGTAGAAAAACATGCAAAAATATTTAATAAATTTCAATTGGTATTCTATTGTTTAACAGTGTGATTAAAACTGCGATTAATTTTTTTAAAATCATGATTAATGTTTGAGTTAATCACGTGAGTTATCTGCAATTAATCAACAGCCCTACTAACGATACACATTTAGATAGAACAATGGCTTTCAGCAGATCATAACCTTTCCCAGGATATCTCACATGGCATTCTTTATATGAAATACCACAATTATATACAAATGATGAATATGGGGGTTACAGGGCACTCCCCCGAAGTATAGTGTGTCACAAACTGACAGCTCTCAAAATGTTACTGTAAATGAGGAATCATCATCAAGTGGTGCTTCCAGTGGAGTCCTTCAGGGATTGGTTTGTAGCCTATACTATTTAACATTTTGATCAATGACCTGGAAGAAAACATTTTTGTACACTGAATAAGGCAGGGCAACCTTGAATTAGCTATGCATATGCAATGCAGCCCTCTTTCATTTAGAGCTAGAGCTGGGAGAATTTTTTTTTTAAATGTGGTTCAGCTCAGCTGTATTCTCTCCCTTTAGTGTTTGTAAATTCAAAAAGCTTTGAAAGTGGCCTTCAAAGTTTGTTCAGATATGCACTTAGGGGATCACACACATGTATTTTCAGCATCAGTGTGGAGAGCAGAGAGGCCCCTTATGACTCTTTGCAACAGGCTGTTCTGATCTTCACTGGCAAGGGTGCTTGGTTGAGAGGAGTTTGGATGCTGGAGCTATGGTAGTATTGCTTCCTGTCTGTGTCTGGAAGCTAATGTGACCACTTCCTTCTGCATCAGTATACGGAATGTCCATCTTGTTCATTGTGCATGTGCTCATGGACCTCACCAGTAATTGTAGCTTACAAATGGCAATAGGCCATTTCTTCATATCACCTTTGAAAGAAGAGGAGCAGATTTTTGTAGATGGGAGCATACAGGTCTGGAAGCAGGGGGGCCAGGAAAGGCATGGGTTATATATTTAATATTTATATGCATATAAAACATTAAGGCTAGAACTTTCAAATGAGAAGGGAGAGCTACTTGGGCAAGAGCTCTCTTAGGTGGTTCACCTGCCCTATGCTGCTCCGCCTGGGCTCTCCTCACAATCCCTAGAAGCAGGTGAGGGGAATGTTCCTCCACACACACCCAGGGACTATATCACCCTAGAGATGGGAGAAGCAAGAAGGGATGCTTGGAATGTTGGTGGGGATGTCATGGGCAGCTAATGAGAAGGGTGCCTGCACTCAAGGGGATGTTGCATTGGGGGTAGGTGCCAGGCAAGGTGTGCATGTGCCTGGGTGAGATGGGTGTCTGGTTTGGGGATGGGTTCCAGGGGCAACATTAATTGGTTTATTTGATGTTTCGGGAGCTAGAAGATTAAGGCATCTACAGGCTCAGGATTAGGGCCCCAGCTCCTGGAGTCATGTGATTTCTTCAGATTCTAAACGTTCATTTTTAAAAAAAGGGCATTTCCAGCCTATGTAGTTGTATAGAAAAACATTAAAATGTGGCACAATTATAACTGAACAAGTCAGAGCTGCCTGCCTGAGTATGGAGACAGTCTGAAACACTAGCTCTGCGAGGGGAACTGCCCCCATGCACCACCATGGGAGGTGTAAGCGTGCACAGACTCACCCGGCAGTGCCTCCTGCTAGTTGTCCTCGGGAATTAGCATCCAGCCTCCAGAGCACCCTCTTCAGGCCAGTATCTTGCCACTACTGCTGGCCCCCCGTGTCCCTCCCAGGACCCCAGTGCCTCTTTAACTGGGTGTCACCCCCTGGCAGTATCCCCACAGTTCTGGGTCTCACCCTCCCAGGGGAACCCCCACCCCCTATCCCCACTTCACCTCAATCTTGGCTACTGCCCAGTCTCCATCTAGCCCCCATTCCCTGGGGCAGACTGCAGTATAAGCCACTCATCACAGGCAAAGGGGTTCAGACCTGCTGCCTCTGCCTACCCCCGGGCTGCCCCGTTGCAACCCTGCACCTATTTGGCCTATAGTCAGGCCTGCAGCCTGGGGCTTTCCACGCCAGAGCTCCCAGCTCCCCTAGCCCTTCCCCAGCCCTGCTCCCAATCTAGATATCTTGCTTAAGTCCCTACAGCCAGGCCCTTCTCCCTCTACAAGCAGAGGGAGGCTTACTGGGCTTCTGGCTCACAGCCTCTCATAGGGGCCAGCTGGGCCTGATTGGGGCATGGCCCCAGCTGAGCCTACTTTCCCCCAATCAGCCCAGGCTTCTTGCCCCAGCCACAGCCCTCTCCTGGGATGTTTCAAGCCCCGCAGGGCAGGAGCGGGTAACCACCCTGCTACAGAGGTTAACACCTAGATTCTCTGCTCTGGGTGGGGGGCTTGCCAAGTCCTCCCCAGCAAGGAGCTTAGTGTGTGGTAGGAGGAGAGAGTGCAGTGGGCCTTGCCCCCCACCCCAGCAGTTACACCCTGGCTGATGGGGTAAGTACTAGGGAGCCCCTGCTGTCACCCCTTCCTCTCTGGAAAAGGAGAGGAGACCCCTGTTGCCTCCCCTCTGTGCCAAAGGGGAGGAAGTGACCCTGCTCCCACTACTGGGGCAGAAGGAACCCAATGCCACTGCACTGCCTCTGGGAGGAGAGGGGAACCAGTGCTTCCACCTTTCAAGTGAGGAAGGATGCAGAACAGAGCCATGTTGTGCCTATGGACCCAGATGACCTTAGCCTGGCCCTGCCTGGCATTAATTGGTGTCAGAGGTCAGACAACTGGTGAAAGAGATCTCCAGGCCAGATGGGCTACAACATGTAGGTGGGAGTCATGGCTTGGGGCACCAGAGTACTTTGGTCTTGGGAGTACTTGTGCTAATCAGTACAGGATACATTTTTCAAGCCTTGTGGTCCTTGTCCTTCTGACAAAAAGGGTTGATTTGCTGTCCTGTTCCCTCACCTCCTTCACTTCAGCCTGGGTTCCTTGCCATGAATCTGACACCACCACCCACACATGGCATCCTACTCCATCACCTCCCTCCAACCCCCTTCAAGTTATGGGCCTCTTCCACCCTTTGACTGCAGCAAATGGACTTTTTCTAACTGGTCATCCTGCAGGCCTATGTCAGTTCCTCTCCACATCCCGTCCTTCTTTAGCGTAGGGTTACCATACGTCCTCTTTTTCCCGGACATGTCCGGCTTTTCGGCACTCAAACCCCCGTCCGGGGGGAATTGCCAAAAAGCCGAACATGTCCGGGAAAATGGCGGCTCTGCTCCTCCCCTGACTCTTCGGCTCTGTTTAAGAGCCGAGCTGCCCGAGCGCTATGGGCTTCAGGCAGCCCCCATGCCTCCGGACCCCAGCCGCCGGCCGGGCACTTCCCCTCCCGGGCTCTGGCGGCGCAGGGTCCGGAGGCATGGGGGCTGCCCGAAGCCGGTAGCGCTGGGGCAGCTCAGCTCTTAAACAGAGCCGAAGAGTCAGGGGAGGAGCAGAGCCTCCAGCCGCGGCGGCTCTGCTCCTCCCTGACTCTTCGGCTCTGTTTAAGAGCCGAGCGCTACGGGCTTTGGGCAGCCCCCATACCTCCGGACCCTGCGCCGCCGGAGCCCGGGAGGGGAAGTGCCTGGCTGGGGGCGCAGGGTCCGGAGGCAAGGGGGCTGCCCGAAGCCGGTAGCGCTCGGGCAGCCCGGCTCTTAAACAGAGCCGAAGAGTCAGCGGAGGAGCAGAGCCTCCAGCCGCGGCTGCTCTGCTCCTCCCCGACTCTTCGGCTCTGTTTAAGAGCCGAGCTGCCCGAGCGCTATGGGCTTCAGGCAGCCCCCTTGCCTCCGGACCCCAGCCGCCGGGCGAGCACTTCCCCGCCCTGGCTCCGGCGGCGCAGGGTCCGGAGGCACGGGGGCTGCCCGAAGCCGGTAGCGCTCGGGCAGCCCGGCTCTTAAACAGAGCCAAACAGTCAGCAGAGGAGCAGAGCCTCTGCGGCTCTGCTCCTCCCCTGACTCTTCGGCTCTGTTTAAGAGCCGGGCATGGGGGCTGCCCGAAGCCGGTAGCGCTCGGGCAGCCCGGCTCTTAAACAGAGCCGGGCTGCCCGAGCGCTACCGGCTTCGGGCAGCCCCCATGCCTCCGGACCCTGCGCCGCCGGAGCCCGGGAGGGGAAGTGCCCGGCTGGGGGCGCAGGATCCGGAGGCATGGGGGCTGCCCGAAGCCCAAGCGCTACCGGCTTCACGGTTTGCCGGGCAGCCTCCAGACCCTGTGCCCCCGGCTGGGCGCTTCCCCTCCCGGGCTCCAGCTGCGCTGGGCAAGCACCGGCCGGGGGCGCAGAGTCTGGGGGCTGCCCGGCAAACCGTGAAGCTGGTAGCGCTCCGGCAGCCCTTTCCCCATGGCTGGGAGTGGGAGGGAGGAGGGGGCGGAGTTAGGGCGGGGAAGGGGCGGAGTTGGGGCGGGGCTGGGGGTGGGGAAATGGGCGGGGCCAGGGCCCGTGGAGGGTCCTCTTTTTTTATTTAATAGATATGGTAACCCTACTTTAGCGTCTCCAGTCTCCCGACTCCAGGCCACCTTTCCTGTCTGCATTATCCTCCACAGACTCACCCTGGCCCAGGCAGCTGGGAAGCAAGAGATTTGGCAGCTTTGCTTTGTTAGATATGGGGCAAGCAGGTAGGGTGACCAGATGTCCTGATATTTTGCACTCCGGCTTTTTTTTTTTTTTTTTGCTTCTGCGGTGCACCTGCCTCTCTCTCCCCCCGCCCCCCCAATGTGTCCCGATATTTTGTTCTTGTCATCTGGTCACCCTACAAGCAGGGAGGGGGGGGAGGAATAGCTCAGTGGTTTGAGCATTGGCCTGCTAAACCCAGGGTTATGAGTTCAATCCTTGAGGGGGGCCATTTAGGGACATGGAGCAAAAATCTGTTGGGTGATTTAATGGGGGATTGGTCCTGCTTTGAGCAGGGGGTTGGACTAGATGACCTCCTGAGGTCCCTTCCAACCCTGATATTCTATGAAGGGACCTACAGCTCTATTCTATGAAGGCAGAGGAAGTCCTCTGATGATGGGTCACATGGGTGATACAGTGAGAGATGCAATATTAAAGTTGCAGCATTTTTAAAGGTGGCAGGATGGACACATATGTAAGGGGACTGTTGTCCCCTTACTAAAACTCAGTGGAGGTATTTTGGTTGGCTAACTCCCAGTACTAAAAGAAAGGGGAAGGGTCAATGGGAAATCAGTCCCCAGGAACAATGGGGAGAGGCCTATGCTCCAGGTCAGCCTGATTGACAGGGCCAGTAGGCTAATCAGGGAGTCAGGAGACCGGGGGGGTCCTGTCCTCAGTATGAGCTGAGCTGGAATTGCCTGCCTCAGTGAGAGTGGGGCTGAGCTAAGGAGAAAGCAGGGGCCCAAGCTGAG
The DNA here is from genome assembly GCF_028017835.1 of Emys orbicularis. Taxonomy (NCBI): domain Eukaryota; kingdom Metazoa; phylum Chordata; order Testudines; family Emydidae; genus Emys; species Emys orbicularis. Next base: position 15,605,931 of record NC_088697.1, on the reverse strand, counting down.
CGGGGGAGAAGAGCTGTGCCAGTCAGAGGAGCCAGAAAGGCAGCCCAGAGCTGGGAGCAGAGTCACAGAAGCAGCCTACAGAGCAGACCTGTGCTGGGAGGAGAGCAGTGGCAACCAGAGCCAGAGGGGCCAATGAAGCAGCCCAGGGAGTTGGAGGCAGGGCAGAGTGGAGCAATCCGGAGCCGGGTGTGGTGAGCAGCTGGGGAGAGCAAGGGGGACCCTGGGCAGCAGGCCCAGCACAGGGAGACGCCCCCCACCAAGACGCCTTGCAGGCCAGGCTTGGAGGGGGATCGTAACCCCAACGGGGTGGGGGCTGACACTGGGAAGAAGGGTCCCACCATCTAAAGCCTGAGGGCGTGTGGCCACCATCAGAGCAAGTGTCTGACCCACAGCATCCCTGCAGCACAACCAGAGCCTGAGAAGGAGGCCTGGGGCTTGTGAGGAACAGACTGAACTTCCCTTACATGCCACAGACGCTGGTTGTGATACATTTTTTTTTTAAATTAATGGAGATATCCCATCTCCTAGAACTGGAAGGGACCTTGAAAGGTCATTGAGTCCAGCCCCCTGCCTTCACTAGCAGGACCAAGTACTGATTTTGCCCCAGATCCCTAAGTGGCCCCCTCAAGGATTGAACTCACAACCCTGGGTTTAGCAGGCCAATGCTCAAACCACTGAGCTATCCCTCCCCCCCATGCCACAGAGCGGGGCTATGTGTTTTCCTTTAACCTTTCCCATTTTTCCTTATTTTTTTAATTGGTTGCTGTTTAATAAATTGTATTTGCTTTGAACTGTATGTAATGATCAGTGGGTCAGGGAAGCATCCAGTGCAGAGAGAGCACCCCGGAGTGGGGACACCCTAGCCCCTGCCCTAAGTGACGACGACAAGGTTGGGGGTCAAGCCCCACAGGAATCCTGGGCCCAGCCTTGTTGGGGCTATGAGGACTCTGCCACACAGGAGAGTGGAGGGGGAGCCCTTGAGGTCAGGCAGGCCTCTGGGTAAAGGAAGTGGGAGCGAGGACTCAGATCCTTTCACTAGCCCATTTCACCGGGGTAGTGTATAAGCCAGGAAAGTTTCCCATAAAAGCAGGACCATTCCCCCGCTTACACATAGGCCAAGATTTTCAGAAGTGCTCAGCATGGTGGGAATTGAGCTCTTTTGAAAATCTGGTTATAAGCATCACATGGAAGCTGAGCCTTTTTGAAAACCCGGCCTATCTCAGGGTAACTGGACACTCAGTTTTACCTGGGCTGGTTTTCTGCCATGATTTCAAAATTCCTTATTGATAGTGTTGTGGTTTTGAAAATGCGAGATACCATTTCTCCATGTAGCCTGCATGAGTCTATCACAGGGTTGCTGATGGCCATAGCCCAGTCTGGGCAATGGTGCACAAGACAAATCACAGCACACCTCCCACAGCACGCAAGGACTGTACTCACAGGCAACCATAGTCACAGACAACTGCTGTTTGGCCATAGGCAAAGGTGTCTCGGGACAATGGGTTTGAGGCTGCAGATGGCACAGGGACACCACCTATTACAGGCTTGGCATGTGCAAAGAAATTAAACTTATTTCACTAGCTCTGTTTCTAAATCAATGTAGTCAAATCAGTGCAGCAGCCCCTTTGTGTGAACACTCTTAAATCATTTTAAAAGTGACTAATACTGATGTAGTTTAACTCAATATCAAATGCATATAAAAGAGCATGGCTAATGCATCAGCTTGGGGCTCAGGGGAGGAACAGGGGATTAACACTGGGTGGTGGAAAATTATGGCAAGGTACATGTCCTTCCTTAAGGCTATCTTACATGGGAGTCTGCCTCTTCACTGAGGTTTCTCTCCTGTGTGTGTCAGAGCTCCAAAGAGCTAAAGATGCGCCTTTAGAGAGGCCAAACCACCCTGTGCACTCCAGACTGAGTATGTGTGTATCTGTCTGCCTCGTCAGTAATCACTTTCCTAACTGAACCTTTTAAACTGTTGTCTTCTTCCCCATTTTTAAAAAAAGTGGCGGTTTTGTATTCTCCTTGCACTTTGTGTGGCTGCCGGGAGAAGTGGGGTGTAGTGGGGGAGGAAGGCCTGAACTTTTCCTTCGTCATGTGCTCTCAAGCCAGCCTGACATGCAAGTGGTCAATTGCAGGCAGAAGGGTGTCAGCTTGCTTCCTGCAAAGTTAGGGTCTTAGCCATGGCTATCTCAGAGGAAACTTACTCTGTGTATGGGAGGCTCTAAAAAATCTAACAACATCACTCACCATATTAACCAGACCCCATTGGCTGACTCCCCACCTCAATCTCCCTTAGCATAGAGAGCCCTTGGGCCCTGCTAGCAATTATTATTATTAGTGAATGCAAAAGTGGTACCATAAAGATGTAAAAAGTTCAGAATACAAAATATAAAGTAGAGATATAAACCAGAGATGCATAAATCAAAAAAAGAAAAATGTCTGCGGTGTCCAAAGGTGGGCATCACGTGCTTTTGTCATTGAGTAGCCTTGGGGTCAGCAGCTGCATTCTGGAAAGTCCTCCTGATACACCAGCACAGGAGAAGCAGCCATTTCTGTAGGTGTGCAGGTGTGCCTTGTATGGCCAGAGGAGCCAGCAAACCCTAACTGCCAAGCACAGCTGATCAGGCTAGGGTGACCAGACAGCAAATGTAAAAAATCAGGACGGGGGGTGGGGGGTAATAGGAGCCTATATAAGAAAAAGACCCCAAAATCAGGACTGTTCCTATAAAATCGGGACATCTGGTCACCCTAGATCAGGCTACTGACAATTCTGGCTGTAATTCATCACATATTGCTCTATCTAGTTTCTACAGTTCCAGAAGTGGTTAATGAACTACTTAGGGTCCTACAAGTATTTGATTTGATTAGACATTATCCCACCTAGAGGAATTCTCCCAGTTGCCTATTGTTTGCATCTAGCACACTCACTGTTTGTTTGGTTTTTTTAAGGCAGCCAGTTGTTCCTTTGTGTTAATTTGACTCCATTGTCATCATGGTATTTACAAATAGCTCCTAATGACAAGCAGAAATTATTGTTGTGCAGGCTCTAAGTGAAGCCTCCCGCACATAAGGGGCTGTTGCACTGATGCTGTTATTCAAATGGGCAGAGATTTCTGATCGTTTTTAATGCAATTCATAGTTCTCTGAATTGGGCAATTCTGATATAATGACTCATTTTAACAATTTTGGGATGAATTTATTCTTCATAAAAGTGAGGGACTAACACAGCTGAATGAGAGCCCGACATCACTCAGGCAGTCATTCATTACACTAGCTTTTACCACACTGCTCTGCCAATCCTGACCTACCCTGTCCTGCTAGTCCAGCCCTACACCCATAGCAATCCAGCCAGTGTACCACACTAATGACCTGCAGAATAGTACCTTTTACTATTCCAGTCCTTTGCGTCTCTGCCAACAAAACATTGAGGAATCCATCTTTGTACTGTACAATAACATTCTCAAAAAGATAGAGAGCATAACACCACGTTATTGACCTTTCTGCCCCTTGAGCCAGAATTTCACACACATTTATCCTAAATCCTGCTTTTTTTAAAGAGTCCACTCCAACAGCAAGAATGCCCTCCAAACTAGCATCTAGGCAGGCAGCAGAACAAGAGCATACATTCCGATGCACTGCTTCATTGCAGATGGAGCGTCAAGTTCCCTTTTGCCAAACATGACATGACAAAAGCAACAGAAGATGGAAAACAGAAAGATGCAGAAGCCCAAAGAGCATCTAGAAAATATCCTACAAATAAGGCTACGTTTTAGTCACGGGTATTTTTAGTAAAAATCATGGACGGGTCACGGGCAGTAAACAAAAATTCATGGCCCGTGACCTGTCCATGACTTGTACTATATACCCCTGACTAAATCTTGGGGAGGGGGCGGCCCGGGGGGCGCTGCAGGTGCTCAGGAGGCAACCTGGGGACCCCCGCTGGTGCTGGGTTGGCGGGGCTGGTAGGCTCCCTACCCGGCTCTGCACCTCCCCAGAAGCAGTGACCTCCCTCAGCTCCTAAGCAGAGGCAGAGGTGCGGCCATGCATCTCTGCACACTCCATCCTCCCTGAGTGCCGGCTCCTCAGTTCCCATTGGCCAGAAACCATGGCCAATGGGAGCTGCGGGGGCAGTGCCTATAGGCGGAGGCAGTGCGCAGAGTCCCCGGGACGCACCTCCCCATAGGAGCCACGGGATGTTGCTGCTTCCGAGGAACCCCCTGAGGTAAGTGCCGCTCAGAGCCCTCACCCTCTCTCACAGGCCAACCTCCAGCCCTGAGCCCCACACACAAACTCCTGCTGCTGCTGGGGGAAGGGGGCGGTGACCTGAGACTGCCCCAGCAGCAGACAGTGCAGCGGGCCACTGCAGAAGTCATGGAGGTCACAGAAAGCCATTAAATCTGTGACTTCCGTGACCTCTGTGACAAACTCACAGCCTTACGTATAAGACACTGTAATTCATATATTCATAGGTTCTGGGGCCAGAAAGAACCACTGTAATCATCCAGTCTGCCCTCCTGCATAACACAGGCCACAGAATGTCCCTGAAATAATTCCTGTTTGAACTACGGCAGATCTTTTAGAAAAACATCTAATCTTGATTTTAAAATTGCCAGAGATGGAGAATCCACCACAACCTTTGGTAAACTATCCCTATGCAATCTCCCTGGGCCTCTCTGTTTGGCCCAAACTTCCCACGCTGGTTGGCTCAGGACACTCTTCTCCTCAGCTTCTCCCCCACCTCTCTGGTTTAACATGATTCCCCCCAACACACAATTTTGCTCAGGACTGACTTTCAAATTAGAGTGTATCTCTACTGGATTCAGCCTCACAACATTATCTCCATGTTACCCCTTCCATACCCTTCCATGGTACCTGCTGAGTCATTTCCAATGCTGGGATTAAGCAATGGGATCCAGCTGTAACAGCCTCCCTACAGCATCAGACCCTGGAAACTGACAGTTCTCTGCTTGTATGGGGCTCAAACAGGAAGGAGACAGGTGGAGGGAGAGTCCCAGTCACTTTGCTGCAGGGAGCAAGGTGCTCTGAAAGCCAGGCTGAAGAGTAACAATCTCTTACTCTCTGCCTCCCCATTCCCCAAGCAGAGAACCCTGCACAATGCTGTTCTGTTTGCACTAAGCACTTTAGGGATCACGAGGTAGTGCACTCCCAAGTGGCACTGTCAAGACATTAGTGCATTAGTGATGTTAGGTCACCTTGTTTTAAGAGCCAGGCAGCAATACTGCATCCCAGTCATCAGATAAGTAGAGATTCCCATCAAAAACACACATATTTCCCATCCCTATGGACACCCCCCCCAAATACATGCACACACAAACACCCTCCACTACACCCAAACAATCCTCAGTCTCCATACATCTAAACACCCACCTCCCATATGCTCACACACCACTAATCTTCCCCTCCAACACAAACTCTAAAAACCTCCACTCACACACAACCTTCCCTCCCTGCCCACCTTCCCCCATACACACACACACACACTCTCCTCTCCCGTTCACATACACACACTCATTCTTGTCTCCCTGAACAGCCTCTCCCACACACATCCAACACCAATCCATACGCATGCACATACACACGCCTCTGCTTCACTTCAGACACAACCCCCTCCATGTACACTTTCCTGCCCCCATAAAGCCTCATTCCTACACAACAAAGCCTCCTGCCCCCCACTAAACACACTGACTTCTGCTTTACCCCACCACAACCCCACTCCACATACCACTTTCCTCCACATACACCCCCCAATTCTCAGTCATCACCTATATATATATATATATATATATATATATAATCCCCTTCTCACCATCCTTACACACACACACACCAAATCCCCATCCCCTCACACCCACTTTCCCATCTGCATTCTCACACACAGCCCCTCTCCCCCACCCTTCACAATCCTTCCTCTGCATCAACACATGCAGACAAAAAAAATTTCCTAGCACAAGCCTTTGCCCAGTGCACACATACCTTCCCCGCACACCTGCAGAGCCCTCCTCTGTACACACACAAAGATCCCCTTCTGTACATACACACACAGTGCCCCCCTGTACACATACAGAGACACGCACAGACACAGTCTGTCCTGTGCACACACACACAAACATACAGCCCCTGTATACACACACAACCACAGACACACACACAGCCCCCTTGTGCACACACACAACCACCCTGTACACACACAAATACCCTGTACACACACACACAAACACACCCAGCCTGTCCTGTACACACACAGACACACAGAGCCCCTCATGTACATACATACACACACACAGCCCCCCTGTACACACACACACAGAGCCCCATCTGTATTTCCACACACAGACACACAGCCCCCTGTACACACACACACACACACTCAGCCCCTCTGTACACACACAACCCCCTCTTTATATCTACACACACAGCCATACACACACACACACAGCCCCCTATGTACAGCCACACAGCCACACACACAGCGGCCTGTACACACACAGCCCTACCTCCGACACAATGGCTCTGCGCAGGGCGAGGAGGGGGGTGCTTTCAGTACCACGTTTGCGCGTTGGTTTGCCGGCCTGGGGGGTCCCGTTTAGCCCCGTTGACCCGGCAGTCGCTCGCCAGACAATGGGGACGGGTCAGGGGCTGCTTCTCGGAAAGCGGAGTCGGGCCCCCAGCATCCGCACGAACAATTCGGCCCCCGGCGCCGCCGCTCAAAGGACAGAGACAAACACGCACCTGAGGTGTGGTCTGGGGGTTAGCAAAGAGCAGCTGGGGAAACGCAAGGTCTCTGGCTCAGCTCAGCATCCCTGGGAGCTGAAGAGAATGTAACGGAATCAGCGAGCCGCTGCCTGCGTGGAGATAGGGCTGTTCCCAGCCGTCTGCCTCCCCTCTGCAGAGAGCCGTGTGCGCTCAGCCCTTCCTCATCAATATGCATTAGCTTCAAGACACTGACAACAGCACAGCAGTCTCTGCTTCAGATAGGAGGCCTGCTCCGAACACACGCTGACAAGCCCTACTCGCGAGGGACAAGGCCCACTCCTGTTCTTAGGGGGACCTCTGAGAGCAGTGAGCCCTCGGGAAGGAGGGAGGATTTTCTTCCCTAAATTCAAAGCCGCAGAGATGGTGCAGACACGCAGCAGGTCCGGGGCTCATTTGACAAAAGCATTGTTGTCTGGTGGGAGAATCCCACCAAAAGTGGAAGATTCTTTCCAAAAGACAGCATAGGAGAAATGAAAGATAGCATCTCCATGATGCCTTCATCTATTTACCTAGGGAGGTGGTGGAATCTCCTTCCTTAGGGGTTTTTAAGGTCAGGCTTGACAAAGCCCTGGCTGGGATGATTTAGTTGGGGATTGGTCCTGCTTTGAGCAGGGGATTGGACTACATGACCTCCTGAGGTCCCTTCCAACCCTGGTATTCTATGATTCTATGATTTGGGAACTGAGGGAATGTTTTATTCAGACTCACAGAAGGAATCCTTTCTATACAGGCACCCTCCAGAAAAAGATTAGGGGAAAGATATCAAACCCTTCTGCTTTCTGCATGTCCAGACAAACTGTTTTGAGCCAGTCATTTACTTCAGTGAGTCAGCAGGAGAAAGTCCATCCTAACCTGCAAGCTGTTACCCCAAAATCTCTGTTATAGAATAATAAGGAGGTGACATATAAATAACAGGGTTGACTCCTATGAGCATCTATCAACTGGGAGAGTTAGAAATCTGTGTGCCTCCCACCCGTGTTGCATTAAAATAAAGGATAGAGAGAATATAACCTTAAACAGAAAGAAGATTTATTAAGGGATAATTGGGAGGAGGGACAGCTCAGTGGTTTGAGCATTGGCCTGCTAAACCCAGGGTTGTGAGTTCAATCATTGAGGGGGTCACTTAGGGATCTGGGGCAAAATCAGTTCTTGGTCCTGCTAGTGAAGGCAGGGGGCTGGACTCGATGACCTTTCGGGGTCCCTTCCAGTTCTAGGAGATAGGATATCTCCATATATTATTATTATATTTAACTGGGGGAAAATCTCTAACGGGATCACTACAATACCCAAGAATAGATTCCAGCAAGGGGCATAAAGCCCAGACCCTTAAACTGTCCCTTGGTTAAACTACTAAGTGCCAGAAAAACAATTACTGTCTCTCTTTCACTGCATAGCTTCACGGGCAACTGATGGATCTCTGGAATATCGGAGGATCTGGTTCTCTACGGCCGAAGCAGGAGATCAACAGATCTGAGCTGATGACAAAGTCTTCACTGGATCCTTTGGTGGAATACAGGAATCAGATATCAGGTAAGTATCAAAGTACTTGGAAGGTGTTAGTGACCAAAGTCTTGATCCGACGTCACGCAAAGAAACTGGACGTAGCTGCCTCGATGGACAGCACCAGCACCACTTCCTTATATGCGCTCTGTGGTGTGAATTCCTGAGGCACACTCTGGCAGACACTGCCCCCAACCGGTTCCAGCCAGTTCTCAGTCCCTCAAGTCCTGGTGGGAAACAGAGTTTTTGGCAAGAAAATGCCAATGAAGAAAGGATACCAAGATGGAGTTCAATCCTTTCCTACCACATGCGCCGTCTTGAATTCTTAGACTCCATTTTGAATTGCAGCAACATTTATTATAACACATAAGAAAAGTATAACCATACACCAATAACACCTTACATATCCCCTCCTTGACAGATGTGACCACCTTTAATAAACATCTGACATTATTGTTACATCCAGACCATTGACCATCGACCCCATAATGTGGTTATGCATGTTGACACGTTACAAAAGGCATTGCTGTAGAATCTTTAGATTTCTTTTTACACACATACACAGATATAATTATTAGATATACAATCATAACCAGCTGTATGAGCAGTATTACTACAATTGGATGGAGTATGATTTCCCAAGCCTTCCTATATTCACCCAATCTAGCTTTAAAAAGATCTTCCCACCAATAAGACAATTTGGTTTCAGCACCAATTCTTTTCAATATCTTTTTGATTTGCCCCACAGAATGATGTACAGTGAGTAAGATGTGAGCTTCTTGAGCTGCTTTAGGTGATAAACCATATCTTTATGGTGCATTAGACGATTTAATGCTTGGAGGTCTGCTCCTATATGAGTAGGTGGAAGATGGTCATAGATAGAATAAGATGCTATTATAATCTGCACCTCTACGTCTGACAGGGTAATATTTATATCACAGTCCATCACAGAAACGACTGCACACAAACATATATTATCTCCTGCATCGTGTTCAATGTGCTAAAAATCATTGATTAACAAATTTTTACACAAAGTTCTTACACACAGACAGTGACTATCAATAACCACTATAGCCGAATTTTGAAAATACATGGTATGAAGCTGGTAATTACATTTTCCTTCATGGGAATTTAAACATATATGAGTCTCCTCTCATACTCCAGTGGTACAGGTAAAACCCAATTTGTCTTGCTTCACACAGGCTTGTAAATTTAAAGAATATTGCTCTCCTCTTACATGCACCCATTTGGTATTTTCCATAGGCATCATTAGGGAATTGTTTACAAACATTCCCAAAGGAATCAGGTGATGAATCCTTTCCTCTATGGCATCCAGGGCTGTCCCTAGCTATTTTAGTGCCCTACGCAGCCCCCCCATGGGGGGGAGGGGTGACCCCAGGCCTCCGTGGGTGGGGGGGCTGGCCCCAGGCCTCCACAGGGGGGCAGGACCAGGCTTGGGGGGCAGAAAACCGCCCCCCAGCACGAGCCAGCGAAGCAGAGCAGGTTGGGGCCAGGTTGCTTCACTTCCTGCTGCCTGGTGATTGCAGGGAGGGCCCGACCCCACACTCACGGGGCAGCGGGAAGTGGAGTGACCCAGCCCCAGCCTGCTCCGCTCTGCTCCCGTGCGTGGCTCCCAGCCTGGGGACTTGGGGGGCAGGGGGAACCGCCCTCAAGCATGAGCCAGCGATGCGGCTGGGAGCCGGCAGCACGGAGCAGGCTGGGGCCGGGTCGCTCCACTTCCTGCCACCCAGTGAGTGCAGGGCAGGCCCAACCCCTGCTGCAGTCCTCAGGGGAAGGTGTGGAGTGGGGGCGGGGCTGGGACAGAGCAGGGGCAGGAAGAGGCGGGGCGGAGGCAGAGCAGGGGCGGGGGCTTTGAGGAAGGGGTGGGGTGGGGCTAGGGCAGAGCAGGGGTGGGGGCCATGGGGAAGAGGTGGAGCAGGTGCTGGAGCAGCACACAGCTGCGTAAGGCACCAGGAAATTTGGTGCCCCAAATTTGGTGCCCCAAATTTCCTGGTGCCCTATGCTCTGCGTACTTTGCGTATGGGTAAGGACAGCCCTGATGGCATCCCTTAAAGTAAGTATGTATGCTACGATAGTCTCATTAGCTTGGTCATAGGTGAAATTCACCATTTTCCACCATTGCTGCTTTTCCTTTTAGAATTTGGTGGCATTAGACCAGATAATGTGTTTAATTTCCTGCGGCATTATACCATTATAACCATCCCTGAGTATAGCCTTTGCAATATTAAGAAGCAACTGTTGTGCTTGCATACATTCAAGTGCTTCTGTTAGATTAGACTGCGGTATCTCTAGTGCTCCTATAATCTGGTCTTGCACTTCTAACCATGTTGGTAACGTGTTAGCAATATTAAAACCTAATTCACCCAAGTCATTCAACACTGCAGAGAGGGGGTTGGCTTGTGAGGAGATGTCGTGTCCCACTTCACCTATGCGTGACGCCAGGAACTGCTGATCTACGGTATTCTGCACTCCTAGTCCAGTTAACACCCCTCCTAAGATCTTAGCATCTAGATCTCTCTTAACTCGGGGGGGGGGGGGGAAGGGTTGTTGCAAGACATTACCTTGTACCCACACCATCCATCCCATTAACAAAGGTGTTACATATTGGGCACATTCTTTATGCATAGGGATTACAGAAACTTGAACCTTTAAAACCAGTTTTTTTAATACAAAGTGAGGGTTTATCATTAAACTGCAAGATACATCCCTTTTTACTATGAGTGGTCCCACGAAACTAATGTATGGCACAGGGGCTACAAAAACCCTAAATGTCCTTTTTAATCCTTTTAATTCCCAGTTCCCAGTATCATTTACAGAAACATTCAGTTTTAACCAAACAAAACTTTTGGGGTGTTCCTCCATTTAACAAAATTTTGATTTTACAACCTCCTCAGGTGCCTTATTACAATGAGCAATACATTTCTGACATTTTAGTTCAATATGGTACATTTGATGACTAAGGAGAAGGACCTTTACATTTATTGAAGATACATTAGTGCGGGTAATACCCATTATGATGGATACATTAAATGGACCTGGAGCCATGCTGTTATTATATTTAACCATGGCATAAATACATTTTTAACCATCCCAATATTGTATACTGCTGGAACAACCCTTAAAACTTTGATCATCCAGCATCCACTTCCATTGCCCCATGACCTTAATAAATCTTATCTGCATCTGAGGACTGATAATAGGGTCGTGCTTCCTCTGGGCATCATGGATAGTGAAAGCTATGATAGACTTATTTCCTTCAATTTCCTCAAAGGATAGAAAACTATATCCACCCAAAGTATATGCATAAACATTCACTAGACCTGACAATACATCCTCGTGACCCAATAATCAGGCTCTAGTGGTAATTTAGATGGAACAATACTATCATCTTCCTGTTCTTTTCGACTGAAACGTCCTCTTCCTACTCCAAATGAATCTGGTCTCCAAGGCCTCTTACTTTTATCCATTTGGGAGGAACTTGTTTGGTTATGGTAGTCTGCACATCAGGCATTTGAAACTTCTTTACTCCTATTTCTTCATCAGAATACCATTGTTTTGTCGGGCTTGTAGGCTGGGTATTGGTGGAGTTGTTATTCCTTTTTCTGGCTTCCTGTCTTTTTCCACATTGTTCTCTAGCTCCTCAGTCTCATGCTCATTAAAATCAGGATCAGCTTCTGTCAGGGTTCCCCCCCCCACACACACACTGAAGTCTGGGGTACAGATGTGGGGACCAGCATGAAAAACTCCCTAAGCTTGAATTCTACCAGCTTAGGTTAAAAACTTCCCCAAGGCACAAATTCCTTTCCTTGTCCTTGGACAGTATTGCTGCCACTACCAAGTGATTTACGCAAAATTTCAGGGAAGGGTCACTTGGAATCCCTACCCCTACCCCAAAAAAATATCCCCCCAAGCCCCTTCTTCCCTTTCCTGGGGAGGCTTGAGAATAATATACCAACCAATTGGTTAGCAATGTGAGCACAGACCAGACCTTTTGTCTTCAGGACACTGAAAATCAATCAGGTTCTTAAAAGAAGAACTTATAAAGAAAAAAATAAAAGAATCACACCTGCAAAATCAGGATGGAAGGTAACTTTACAGGGTAATAAAAAGATTTAAAACACAGAGGATTCCCCTCTGGCTCAGCTTCACAGTTACAAAAACAGGAATAAAATGACATCTGTAGCATAGGAAAATTCACAAGCTAAAACAAAAGATAACCTAACACATTTCCTTGCCTTACTTACAATTTCTGTGATTTTAGATGGTATATTCCAGGTATATTTTCAGGAGATGTTGTACCTGCTTAGCTTCTCTCTCCGTCCAGAGAGGGAACAACAAAGAGAGAGCACAAACAAAACCTTCCCCTCCCCCCAGATTTGAAAGTATCTTCTTTCCTCATTGGTCCTTCTGGTCAGGTGCCAACTAGCTTATTTGACCTACTTAACCCCTTACAGGTAAGGCGATTCAGTACAGCTGCCAAGGAAGGATTTTATGCTACCCGTCTCTCTATATTTATGACAGCTTCTGAGAATATAGGTACTTCCCACTTATGTGCCAACTTGTGGTTCACTAGACAATACCAATGTTCATTTTTGTTAACCAGTAAAAAACGGTCACTCACCTTTGTAACTGTTGTTCTTTGAGATGTGTTGCTCATATCCATTCCAATTAGGTGTGCGCGCGCCGCGTGCACGATCGTTGGAGAATTTTTACCCTAGCAACACCTGGTGGGTCGGCTGTGGAGCCCCCTGGAGTGGCGCCTTCATGGCGCTGGATATATACCCCAGCCGACCCAGCGCCCCCTCAGTTCCTTCTTGCCGGCTACTCTGACAGTGGGAAAGGAGGGCGGGTTTGGAATGGATATGAGCAACACATCTCGAAGAACAACAGTTACAAAGGTGAGTAACCGTTTTTTCTTCTTCAAGTGCTTGCTCATATCGATTCCAATTAGGTGACTCCCAAGCCTTACCTAGGCGGTGGGGTCGGAGTGAGACATCGCTGAGTGCAGAACCACTGAGCCAAATGTGGCATCGTCTCTAGACTGCTGTACTAACTCATAGTGAGCGGCAAAGGTATGAACAGATGACCAAACCGCCGCTCTACAGATCTCATGGATTGGAACCTGTGCCAGGAAAGCAGTCGAGGAGGCTTGAGCCCTCGTGGAGTGGGCGGTGAGGCGTGGCGTTGGGACACCGGCCAAGTCGTAGCAAGCACGAATACAGAACGTGATCCAAGAGGAGATACGTTGCGAGGAGACCGGTAGGCCTTTCATCCGGTCAGCCACTGCAACGAAGAGTTGAGTCGTCTTCCTAAACGGCTTCGTACGCTTGATATAGAATGCGAGGACCCTGCGCATGTCCAGAGAGTGCATACATTGATCTTGCCGCGTAGCATGTGGCTTAGGATGGAAGACTGGGAGGAAGATATCCTGGTTCACATGAAAAGCTGATACCACCTTGGGGAGAAAGGCAGGATGGGGGCGAAGCTGCACCTTGTCTTTATGGAAGACTGTATACGGAGGTTCCGACATGAGGGCTCTGATTTCAGAAACACGCCTCGCTGAAGTGATGGCTACAAGGAAGGCTGTCTTCCAAGATAGGTAAAGGAGTGAGCAGGTAGCCATTGGCTCAAATGGGGGCCCCATGAGCCTGGAGAGGACCAGGTTAAGGTCCCACACTGGAACTGGTTGACGCAGTTGTGGGTATAGGCGATCTAAGCCCTTTAGGAATCTGACAACCATCGGGTTAGAGAAGACCGAGGAAGCATGTTCTCCTGGATGGAACGCCGAGATAGCTGCCAGGTGCACCCTGACAGATGATATTGCCAGGCCCTGCTGCTTTAGGGATAGGAGATAGTTCAGTATAAGTGGTATCGATGCCTGCTCGCACCAACAGGAGAAGCGCTTCCATTTGGCTAAGTAGGTGGCCCATGTGGAGGGTTTCCTGCTGCCTAACAGAACCTGCTGCACGGATTGTGAGCAGAGTAATTCCGCTCGAGTTAGCCATGCAGCATCCACGCTGTAAGGTGGAGCGATTGCAGGTCAGGGTGACTGAGTCGTCCGTGGTCCTGGGAGATCAGGTCCGGCCACAGTGGGAGCATGATCAGAGGCTCTACCGACAACTCCAGGAGTGTGGTGTACCAGTGCTGCCTAGGCCATGCTGGAGCGACCAGAATCATGCGTGCCTTGTCCCTGCGCAGCATGAGCAGGACCCACCAGCGGGAATGGATGGAAGGCGTAGAACAGCTGGTCTTTCCACAGCAGTAGGAAAGCGTCTGACAGGGAGCCCTGAGAGCGCCCTTGGAGAGAACAGAACACTTGGCACTTCCGATTGATGCGCGAGGCGAATAGGTCGACCTGGGGAAACCCCCACCTCCGGAAGATGAAGTGGATGATATCTGGATGAATCGACCACTCGTGAGTTTGGAATGACCTGCTGAGACGGTCTGCCAGCGTGTTCTGGACTCCTGGGAGAAATGACGCCATCAGATGTATCGAGTGGACTATGCAAAACTCCCACAGGCGAATGGCCTCCTGGCATAGGGGGGACGATCGGGCTCCCCCTTGCTTGTTGATGTAGATCATGGCCGTGGTGTTGTCTGTGAGGACTGCCACACAATGGCCATGTAGGAGACCGCGAAACGCCTGACACGCTAGGCGTACTGCCATCAGTTCTCGTACATTGATGTGCAGAGTTAGTTCAGACGTGGTCCAAAGGCCCTGCGTCTGGTGTTCCCCGATATGGGCGCCCCAGCCCAGAGATGATGCGTCTGTGACAATGTATAATGAAGGTTGTGGGGTGTGAAATGGTACCCCTTCGCACACCGACGTGTGGCTCAGCCACCAGCTGAGGGAGGACAAGACGGATTCCGGAACCGTGACCACCATGTCCAGGCTGTCCCGACCCGGACGATACACCGTTGATACCCAGGCCTGAAGCGGGCGGAGCCGAAGTCTGGCATGCCTGGTTACGTAAGTGCATGACGCCATGTGCCCCAGGATGCCGAGGCACATCCTTATCATGGAAGTCGGGAAGCTTTGGAGGCTGCGGATGATGTTTGCGATGGTCTGAAAACGAGTGTTTGGCAGGAGAGCGCGGGCGAGTCTGGAATCTAAGACTGCCCCAATA
The DNA here is from genome assembly GCF_028017835.1 of Emys orbicularis. Taxonomy (NCBI): domain Eukaryota; kingdom Metazoa; phylum Chordata; order Testudines; family Emydidae; genus Emys; species Emys orbicularis. The sequence goes on along the minus strand of NC_088697.1, from coordinate 15,590,506 downwards.
AACTCTATTCTCTGGGTTGGTTCCAGAGTTGACTTCTCTCTGTTGAGTAAGATGCCCAGCTTGCGGAAGGTGCGCAGGGTGAGTTGGACGTGGGATTGCACTTCTTCCCTGGTGTGGCCCCGAATGAGCCAATCGTCAAGATACGGGAACACCTGTATCCGTTGTCGACGAAGGTAGGCTGCCACGACGGCCATACATTTGGTGAACACTCTCGGAGCCGTGGACAGCCTGAAGGGAAGGATGGCAAATTGGTAATGTTCGTGGTTTACCACAAAGCGAAGGAAGCGCCTGTGTGGAGGGTAAATCGCTATGTGAAAATACGGGTCCTTCATGTCGAGGGCAGCGTACCAGTCTCCAGGATCCAGGGAAGGGATAATGGTCCCCAATGAGACCATGCGGAACTTCAACTTTACCAGGAATTTGTTGAGGCCGCACAGATCTAATATGGGTCGAAGTCCCCCCTTTGCCTTGGGGATTAGGAAATAGCGGGAGTAAAACCTCCTGCCCCTTAGCTCCGATGGAACCTCCTCGATCACTCCCATGGACAGGAGAGTAAAGACCTCCTGTATAAGGAGTTGCTCGTGAGAGGGGTCCCTGAAGAGGGACGGGGAGGGAGGATGGGGGGGGAAAGAAAATTGGAGAGAATATCCCCTATCCACTGTGCGAAGAACCCATCGGTCTGAAGTTATAAGGGACCACCCATGGTGGAAATGGGAGAGACGATCTCGAAATGGAGGGAAAGGATCCTGGGTGGTGACTAGTATGCCGTCCTCAGGCGCACCTTCAAAAATTTTTCCTGGGCCCTGACGATGGTTTAGGAGGGCCTTGGTTCTGACCGGGTTGGTGGCCGATGGATCTCCTTCTATCACCTCGTCCACGTCTTCTGTAAAAGTCTTGCCTTGGACGAGGGGGAGGGTAGAACCTTTGAGGCTGTGATCTAAAGGGCCTGCGCTGGGTACTTGGGACATGCATCCCCAGGGAGCGTATGATGGTTCTGGAGTTTTTTGGGCTCTGTAACCGAGAGTCCGTTTTGTCCGAGAACAGGCCCTGCCCATCAAATGGTAGATCCTGCAGGGTCTGTTGCAGTTCTGGCGGTAAGCCAGACACCTGAAGGCAGAAGATGCGTTGCATAGCTATGCCCGACGCCAGGGTCCTAGCAGCAGAGTCCGCTACATCAAAAGAGGCCTGTAAGGAGGTCCTAGCCACCTTTTTGCCCTCTTCCACTAAAGCCCCAAACTCATCCCTGGACTCTCGGGGAATCAACTCCTTAAATTTACCCATGGAGTTCCACGAGTTATAATCATAGCGGCTCAAGAACGCCTGTTGGTTTGCGGCTCTGAGTTGTAGGCCACCCGCTGAGTAAATCTTGCGTCCAAACAAATCAAAGTGAATGGCAACTTTAGATTTGGGCGCTGCAGCCTGTTGACCATGCCGTTCTCTTGCATTCACTGAGGACACCACCAGTGAACACAGCTGAGGGTGAGTATACAGGTATTCATACTCCTTAGAGGGAACAAAGTATTTCCTCTCCACCCCTCTGGCAGTAGGTGGGATAGAGGCAGGGGTCTGCCATATTGTCTTGGCATTAGCCTGAATGGTGTGGATGATGGGCAAAGCTACCCAGGATGGGGCGTCAGCTGAAAGGATGCTCACCACCGGGTCCTCCAACTCCACTATCTCCTCTGCTTGGAGGTCCATGTTACATGCCACCCTACGTAAAAGGTCTTGATGAGCACGTAGGTCTATCGGGGGGGGGGGGACCCGAGGTCATTGTCCCCACCATCGCCTCATCTGGAGAAGATGAGAAAGATACTACAGGGGCTAATGGATCCTGTGGTGGGTCCAATTGCGAGGGGTCCTGATGTTCAGGATCAATTGGACTGGGGTCTGGGGCCTGCATAGGAGTGGGCGCAGACACCTTCATACCCCCCGAGGGGGGATGACTGATGGTGGCCTCAAGTACTCAGGGCTCTGAATGGGCTGAGCAGGAGGCCACAGGTGGAACCCCTTGGGCTTGGTGGTACGCCCATGGGGTCCAGAAAAAACACTGCGCAGGCTCCTGGCTAGAGTCTTCGGCCTCATCCTGCCAGTGACCCAGGTTGTCTGCTGCTTGGCCCGGTGCGGGGTAGGCTGAGCGGGAGGCGCCGTCTGACTGGGAAGAGCGTGAGGCGGATCGTGAGGGCCAGGGCAGTGTGGAGCGTGCCTGCATTGACTCCACTGGGAACGGTACTGAGCGGTGCCGGCCCACAGGAGAGCGGTCTCTGTGTGGTGCCGGGGAGCGGTACCGGGATTGAGAATGGTGCCGATGGTCATGCCGGTACTGAGATCCAGACCTGGATTGCGATGAAGACCGTCTGCGGGAGCGGTGCCGGAAGCGGCTCCTCGAGCAGGATCGGCGCTCTGACCGGTGCCAGAAGCGGCGTCGGGAGTCCGAACGGTACCAAGGTCCGGGGTGGTGCCACGAGGCGGAACGGTACCGGGAGGAAGATCTGGGCCGCGAGTACGACCGGTGCCGTGATAGAGAACGGTGCCAGGACTGCGAGCGGCGCCGGGACCTACTCCTAGAACGGGAGCGGTGCCGAGAGTCCACACTCGGAGATGGTGGATGTAATAGGGCTGGCTTGCCCTTAGACTGCACCGCACGGGTGAGATGCGGTACCGTAGCCTGAGTCGGCGCCAGTTCTGTAAGGGCAATGAGGTCCCTCGCCGTCGCAAACGTCTCCGGCATCGATGGAGGACGGGGCTCAACCACGGTGCGGGTTGGGGAGCCAGTCTGCGCCGGACTCAACGGCCCTTCTGCCAGTGCCGGAGTCAGCGGTGCCGATATCGGCACCTGTATCCTTGGTCGCTCCTGTCCCAGACGCGAATCCAAGGTTGGTAAGGGGGGTGCCAGTGCCTGTTGTTGGGAGGCAGCCCCCTCCGGTTTGCGAGGTCTCTTCTGACCTGGGGACAGGGACTGGCGCCGAGGTGCTTGCGGTGGACGTGGTGCCAGCGAAGGCCGGTGCCGTGGGACTCTATCTGCGTCTCCTCGCGGTGCAGTACTGGAAGTTGCCGCCGGAGCACTGCGCACCGAGGCACTCGGTGCCGGAACTTGGCATGCCGAAGGAGGGTCCGGGCTGAGGGCCGCCTCCATAAGGAGCTGTTTGAGTCTAAAGTCCCGCTCCTTTTTGGTTTGAGGCCTGAAAGCCTTACAGATCTTGCACTTTTCGGTCTGGTGAGACTCCCCGAGGCACTTTAAACAAGAGTCGTGGGGATCTCTGGTTGGCATAGGCTTCGAACAGGCTGAGCATGGCTTAAAACCCGGAGCCTTGGGCATGAGCCCGGGCAGCACGCCGGGAGGAAGGGGGGGAGGGACCCCTTCCAGCCTGCTAACTTTACTTATAAAACTAAATCTATAACTATCAACTACTGTACTACACTAAATCTATAACTACAACAATATCTAAACCGGGAAGAAAAAGCTAGGGAGAGTGGAGGACAGCTATGCCGCGCTCCACAGTTCCAACGACCGTCATGGGCGGTAAGAAGGAACTGAGGGGGCGCTGGGTCGGCTGGGGTATATATCCAGCGCGGTGAAGGCGCCACTCCAGGGGGCTCCACAGCCGACCCACCGGGTGTTGCTAGGGTAAAAATTCTCCGACGATCGTGCACGCAGCGCGCGCACAACTAATTGGAATCGATATGAGCAAGCATTCGAAGAAGAACATAGAAGATACCCTATTGGTATCCAATAAAGCTATGTATAAAATTATCACCAAAAAAGGGGTCTTCATGTTTTTCTTCCTTATAGACAATAGAGAAAGAGACACAATTACAGCCTTATGGTGGCTTAGCATCTTCTTTTGATTTTTTTTTTACTGCAATGTTCTTGCTCCCTTTCCATGACTTTAATTGCGAAGAATGAAACCATTTGGGAACCCTCTTTTTCCCTGTGGAAATTTCTAATAAGTACACAGTGGGACTAGCCTTTTCCAGTATGACAGCCGGACCTGCCCATCTAGGGGACAGTGGATGGTGTTTCTCCGAAAAATATTGGAAGAGGACTTTATCCCCTATATCCCATTCCACAAAAGATAAATTGTTCTTCAAACATTGGTCCATTTTCTTGGTAACACCCTTTATATTGACAGCAACCTGCTTCTGCACCAAGCTGATGGTGTTCAGTGGTTCTTTGATATAGCAGTCCAATCTGACCTGTGGCGCATAGTTATCTGGAGGCACCCCTCCTGCTAACCACCAGTATTCTGGAGTTCTCATCATTCATCCAGTAAGGGCTTCATGAGGAGAAAACCTGGTCGCACTGCAGGTCAAACGAATTGCCATAAGAATTAAAGGCAGCTTGACATCCCAATTTTTTCCTGAGGTTTCTACTACCTTCCTGAGAGCATTCTTTAATTTGTGGTTGCTTCTTTCAACTTGACCAGATGCTTGGGGGTGTCCCACAGCATGAAATCGTTGCTTAATACCAAGTGCCACACAAAGCTGACATATTAGCTCGCCTGTAAAATGGGTAGCCTGGTCCGAATCTATAACTTTTGGTAACCCAAACCTGCTAAAAGCTTGCTCTAAAAGTACTCTGGCGATGGTGTTTGCTGTGCAGTTCTTCGTGGGATAGGCCTCTATCCATTTTGTGAATGGCTCTATAAGCACTAAACAGTACAGATTACCTCTGCTCGTCCTCGGCAATGGACCTATGAAATCTATCTGCACTCTTGTCCAGGGACCATCAATGGGCTGGTGAAGTAATGGTTCCTTTTGGATCCTTGAATCAGTGTTACACGTGGCACAGCGAAGACAGTTGTGTATTCAAGATTCCACCTCCTTGACCACTGAAGGCCACCATCCTAGGGTGAGTAGGCATTTTAAAGTTTTCTCTGTTCCATAATGACCTTACTCATGGGCTAATTTAATTAGCTCTTGGCAGAGACAGGATGGGATTACTAACACAGCTTCCGATACTGTAGGAGAGAACGCAGGCAGAAGCCCAGCAGCAGATTGGGGGCTATCCAGTTTATTGCGCCGAGTGTAGCGTGTATGATTACCTGCCCTGTGGGCGGGTGGCATATGTGTGCATTCGGTTCAAGGAGCTCCTGACCCTCAGAGACCGAGTACGGGCTTTGGAGACCAGGGTGGCAGAATTGGAGGAGCTAAGGGAGGCAGAGAGGTATGTTGATGAGGCTTTCCAGGACACTGTAGATTTGTCCCACCTCCGGCCAGACAGCCCCTGTGCTGTTAAGGAGGATGAAAGGCTCAGGGAAGGAGAGCAGTCAATGGGAGCAGAGGGAAACCTTCCCATAGTTGGGACCCTCCTTCCAGATGATGTTGGGCTATCCTCTCGCACTGAGGTTACCTCTCCAGGGGAGGGATCTCCAGTCATTAGGAAAGGGCAGGTGTTAGTAGTGGGAGATTCGATCATTAGAAACATAGATAGCTGGGTTTGTGATGACCGGGAGAACCATATGGTGACTTGCCTGCCTGGTGTGAAGGTTGCAGATCTCTCGAGGCATCTAGATAGACTTATGTGTAGTGCTGGGGAGGAGCCGGTGGTCGTGCTACATGTAGGTACCAACGACAGAGGGAAGGGTAGGAGAGACGTCCTGGAAGCCAAATTTAGGCTGCTAGGAAAGAGACTGAAATCCAGGACCTCTATGGTAGCATTCTCAGAAATGCTTCCAGTTCCACACGCAGGGCCAGGTAGGCAGGCAGAGCTTCAGAGTCTCAATGCATGGATGAGACGATGGTGCAGAGAGGAGGGGTTTAGATTTTTTAGGAACTGGGGAAACTTTTGGGATAGGGGGAGCCTATACAGGAAAGATGGGCTCCACCTAAACCAAAGTGGATCCAGACTGCTGGCACTTAACATTAAAAAGGTCGCAGAGCAGTTTTTAAACTAAGAGATGGGGGAAAGCCTTGGATTGCTGACCTTCCCTGAATTCACTTTTCCTGACAAGATGTACTGTACAGTGTGTGCTTTTTTTAGTATTATAGGAGACATGCTTATAATATAAGCCCAGCGTTGTAAGGCCCATACCAATGTTAAGACTTATTTTTCACAACTAGAAAACCTGGACTCTATTTCTGATAAAGTTCTTGAGCCATAAGCCACCGGTTTTAAAGGGTGCATTGATGTTGGAGTAACACTGCACTAATGGCGCTCTCAGTGGATCCCAACTGTAAGTAATAAGGTTTGTCAGGTTGTGGATATGCCAAGGCAGGTGCTTCAGTTAATGCCTGCTTCAACTGGTATACTGCTTCTGCCTCCTTGCCACCCCACTTCCATTGCTGATCTTTTCTTAACGAAGAATACAGTGTCTTTGCAATGCTGGCATAGTTCTGTATAAAGTGTCTGGAAAATCCTACGAGACCCAGAAACGACCAAAGCGCACTAACGTCCACAGGCATGGGCAGCTTGCAGATCAGTTTTATCCTTTCTGTATCTGGGCATCTTCCTGCATCCCCTAATTCTACACCTAGGTATGTGACTCTTCTGGACACTAACTGGGCCTTTGATGGATTCACCAAAAATCCAGTAGTTAGAATCTTGTTCAGAACTTCTTGGAGAGCCTTTATATTTCCTTCTCTAGTAGTGATTGCTATCAGCACATCATCTACATAGCTCACGATGTTGTTTTTATAGCGTAGCCCTTGCCACATAGCTGCTACTATTTTGTGGCATATTGTTGGCATGTTCTGATATCCCTGAGCTACTCGAGTAAATGTTAATTGTTTGTCTTGATAAGTGAATGCAAAGTAGAAACGGTCCGGATGGAGAGGAATTGAGAAAAAGGCATTCAAAATATCAAGAGCTGAAAACCAAGTAGCTCCTGCAGTAATTAAAGACATAATTTCCGGATATCTCGCCACCACTGGCGTCAGTCTCGGTGTTACCTTATTCAATGCTAGATAATCTATTGTGAGACACCAGGTCTTGCAGTTGGCTTTTAAAACCGGCCACATTGGTGCATTGCATGGGATTTCGCATTCAGCTAGCACACCCTCATCTTGTAATGCCACTATGGTTTCTTTTATACCCTCCTTTGCCTTGGCTGAATAGGAATGCTGTTTCTGAGGCTTAGGGTCAGGTCCTATGACTTTAACTGCTGCTACGACTTTTTCCACAGCTGAGTTTGTTTTTAGCAAAAAACGGTCGATAACTCTTCATAGCCTTCTCTATATCACTCTCCCATGTGGGAAGAACAAAGTCTGCAGATGCCTTTAAAACAGATCATCTATGAACTCCAGATATCACTGTACCATGGTTTTGTTCCAAGGATTCACTAAGGGATTAATTAGGAACATGCACAATAATTCTTAGCTGTTTCAGTAAATCAATTCCTAATATTCCACAGCCCCCTAGGGATTGTAATCCCCAAGAAGCTAATACTTATAAATGTCCTAAAGTACTTTTTATGTCTTTAGAAAAGGGCAGTGGAGCCGGTTCCCACCGGTTCGCAGGAACCGGTTGTTAAATTTAGAAGCCCTTTTAGAACCGGTTGTTCCGGGACAACCGGTTCTAAAAGGGCTTTTAAATTTAACAAAAGCTCCGGCAGCTGTCACCCCGCCCCCGGCCCCAGCTCACTTCCCCCTCCTCCCCTGAACGCTCCGCCCCCCTTCTCCTCCCCCTCCCTGCTTCCCGCGAATCAGATGTTCACGGGAAGCCTGAAACAAGCAGCAGGCAGGTAAGCTGGGGCGGGGGCGGGGCTTGAGGAGGGCTCCAGGGAGGCGTGGCGCGGCCCAGTCTGGCTCCGGCCGAGCAGCTTCCTCCGGCCTGGCCCCCTGGCCCTGGTGTGGCCCCCGCCGAGCGCCACAGCCCGGTCCCAGTCCCGGCTCCAGCTGAATGGCTCCGGCCTGGCCTGGCTCGGGCCCCGCGGCGCCGAGTGGACCCAGACCCGGCCGAGTGGCTCCAGGCAGCGCGGTAAGGGAGCAGGAAGGGGGTGTTGGAAGAGGGCAGGGGAGTTCGGGGGCTTGTGGGGGGGTGGATAGGTGTCAGGGCGGCCAGAGGGCAGGGAACAGGGGGATTGAATGGGGGCAAGGGTCCCAGGGGGCAGTCAGGAAGGAGCAGGGGTTGGATGGGGTGGTGGGGGGTAGTCAGGGGCAGTAGGGGACAGAGAGAAGGGGTGGTTGGATGGGGCAGGAGTCCCAGGGGGCCATCAGGAATGCGAGGAGGGATTGGATGGGGCGGCAGGGGGCAGTCAGGGGACAGGGAAGGGCAGTGGATGAGGCAGGGGTCCCGGGGGGGGCCTCAAGGAACATGGGGGGTTGGATGGGGCAGGAGTCCGGGGGGGGCACGACCCCCTCGTGGGGTGAGGAGGAGGGAACCTGTTAATATTTTGGCAGCTCATTACTGGAAAAGGGTACAATACTGGTCTTACAATTGTAACTTTCAAGAGTCTTTACACACTTAATAGGCAGCAATTTAGCTTGTGGTGAACCATCAGTGCACAAGATGCTGGTTGATACCCCTGTATCGACCAACACCTTTTGACAGAATGACCTAAACTTTCCTTCCACCATAATGTTTACCGTTGGTCTCCCCCACTCATCATTTACGATGGGAGCCACAAAATCAGGGGGAGTGAAAGCTGGGCCCCTTCACTGAGGCTCCAGGCAGGGAGAACACTGTTGTGTATTTCTCTCTGCCTGCTGCTTCTCACCCTCATATTTAAGCAGTCTCTTAAAGAGTTCAGTTGTAGGAGCTCTAGCTAATTGCTCTCTGGTTTCATATTTTAAATGTTTTTTCCACAATATGTTCCTGAAGGCCTTTAGCTCTTCAGTGGTACCTTGCAACCAAGTTGCTGTTTCTTCCTTAAACCCGTTGCTCTGCTTATTATTATTGTTGCCAGGCTTATTGCCAAATTTCCCATTTTGTGAACTCAGAGACCCTTTTACTGATGATACCTTCTTTTTAGGGATTGTACCAGCTAATTTGGTTGCGTCTTTAGTTAGCTCGTAAGCCTCTCTCACTCTTGATTTCAATTGCGGAAGCCCTATGGTTGCTGGTCCTATAGCTAACCTCAGGGCAGGTGTAAGCCCTTGTATTACCAATTCACAAAATGCTGGCACATTATATTGCACATTACCATTCTAGTCTATTGGTGCCATACCAGTTAACCAATACAACAACCTTTTTCTTGCTATATAGGTCTCTGTACGCTCTGTGGCTTCCCGTTTTTCTGAATACACTTTCCCAATAAGATTATATGGAAAAAACATTTTATAGACACCCATATATATATCTACAATTGCAGTGACATGTCCTATAGGCAATCCATCTGGTAAGGCATTGAAATCCTCTACACTCAGACATTCCCTGACTATCATAAGGGAATCTTCCTTGCTAAGGTTAGGTAAGCAGCTTAAGCACGCTAGCCAATTCAAAGCATTGTTCCTATCAAGCTGGCCCGGCTGTTTTCCTAAAGCTTTTGCTTGTTCTGCCGATAAAACCTTTGTTTCATAGAGCGTCTCGGTGGGCCACTGAGCCCCATATTGCATAACTATAGTAGTGACCGGGGCAATCGGTGGATTACTTTGTCCTGTCACCCTTGGGCCTTCATCTAAATTAAATGGTGCTGATGAAATAACTTTTTCTGCTGTAGAACAACATGGAGGATCGTCCCTATGTTCCTCAGATTCTACGTCTGAACCTTCCCCAGAAGTGAACTCAGCTAGCGGGTTAGTTTTCACCGTGCTAATCATACCCCTAGAGATCTTTAGCTGCTGCTGCAGCTTCTGAATCTTGTTCAAGCAGGCTGAATGATTTGTTACTTCTGACCCTTGAGCCTGCTTGGCCTCCCTTAGGAGCTGCCTGATAGTAGCTAGGGCCTCTTCTAATTTTGTGGACAGGATTTGATTTTCCCTTTCAACCCCTGCCCTGCATGAATTGGCCTCCTGCAGCTGTTCTTCTAGCTGCATGATTTGCCTAGTTTGTTTTGTCAATTGGGCAGTAGCCATCTGATGTTGTGCCACTGCCTTCTCCAATTCCAACCCATTTGTTTTCTCCTAATCTTTTGCCTGGTTGGCTAGGGCTTTAAGGTGACTCACCCTACCATACAGGTCCTTACACACCATGGCGAGTCCATAAATCAATGCTCGCTTCTGTAATTTTTTCTTGGGAACTGGCTTGCTTGCCAAATACCATCCCCACAATATTTGTAATTTTTGTAGTGCTTCATCTCCCTAGAAAGCCCCTTTCTTCCATGGGTTTTGAGATTTCCCAAAAACAGACACTGCATACTCTAATCTATTTTTATTAGACTGCCAGGACCATCCTTCTAGGCTGAAGACCTTCTCCATACTTCACTTGCTTACCATGGATAAAATAGACAGCAGTTATGTCAAAGCCGAATAGCCCACGGTCCTAAACTTGTGGTGGCTATTCACCTATGGTCAGTAACTCATGAGAACCCACAGCTGCCTCCTTTCAGAATCCAGCAGTGCTCGGTCATGACCATGGACAATTGTCCTAGAGATGGACAGTTAGGGCCTTACCCTCCACCTCTGCCTTAGATTAAGTGACTGGCCAGATCCACTTAACCCAGAATTTGACAGTCTGCCTTGCTGCAGGCTGCTGGGATCCGCTTCCCATGCTACTGGCGTAAGCAGAATCCTACACTACAGTGAGCCTCGGCCTGTGGGCCTCTAGCTCACTCTACATAAACTATAATCAAATGGGGAGACAATATATGTCTGAACAGGCAGTGACCTGGGGAACCCGTCCAACCAACTGGCCAACGCCCTCACTGACACTGTTCCAGACCCTTCCCTCCCTGAGTCTATGAACCATAAACCGTAATCTATTCAACCTAAGGACTCCAATCAGAGAGCTAAATCTCTGAGAGGTCCTGCTGCGGTCACCAGTAAATGTTACCCCAAAATCTCTGTTATAGAATAATAAGGAGGTGACATATAAATAACAGGTTCAACTCCTACCAGCATCTATCAACTGGGACAGTTAGAAATCTGTGTGCCTCCCACCCATGTCGCATTAAAATAAAGGATAGAGAGAATATAACCTTAAACAGAAAGAAGATTTATTAAGGGATAGTTACAACTGGGAGAAGATCCACTAAAGGGATCACTACAATACCCAAGAATAGATTCCAGCAAGGGGAATAAAGCCCAGACCCTTAAACCATCCCTTGGTTAAACTATTGTGCCTGAAAAACAATTACTGTCTCTCTTTCACTGCAGATGGAGGTCACCGGTAACTGATGGACCCTCTCAGAATCTCTGGAACATCGGAGGATCTGGTTCTCTACAGCCGAAGCAGGAGATCAACAGATCTAAGCTGATGGCAAAGTCTTCACTGGATTCTTTGGTGGAATACAGGAATCAGATATCAGGTAAGTATCAAAGTCCTTGGAAGGTGTTAGTGACCAAAGTCTTGATCCGATGCCTGCGCAAAGAAACTGGACGTGGCTGCCTTGATGGTGGACAGCACCAGCGTCACCACTGACAGTTCCTTATATGCTCTCTGTGGTGCGAATTCCTGAGGCACGCTCTGGCAGACACTGCCCCCAACCGGTTCCAGCCAGCTCTTAGTCCCTCAAGTTCTCTCGGGAAACAGAGTTTTGGCAGGAAAATGCCATGAAGAAAGGATACCAAGATGGAGTTCAATCCTTTCCTACCATATGCACCATCTTGAATTCTTAGACTCCATTTTGAATTGCAGCAACATTTATTATAACTCATAACAAAAGTATAACTGTACCAATAACACCTTACAAAGCTTTCTGTTTCGTGGGCACTGCAATTCTTTAGAACAGGCTGTGGGATCACCCACTCAGACCCTTCTCCTCTCTTCACAGGAGATAATTCAGACTATCCTGTTAAAAAAATTTTCTTTGTTTCTTCTTCCGAGGAGAGGCAATTTCTCCTCCATGTAACAGCTCCTGTAAACAGACTGAAGGTGGGGGAAAGACAGAGGTGTGGTATGGTAGAGAATGCAAAACATACCGTTCAGGATTCTTTTTGTTCCTGATATATTTTAAAGCTCCTTTTTATTGGCCTTAATTCTGCTGGCCATGGATTTCTCTTGGTGTTCCTTGGCTTCCCTTACCAATTTTCTACAATTACTAAAAAAAATGGATTTTCAGTCCAAAAAAACTACTTTACCAGGTTTTCAGACAAAATATTTTCTTAGATTTTAATCAAAAATTGCAAGAGCCCCAGTGCCTCCAAAAATCCCCCAAACCCCAAGGCCTCAGAAAAATCCCCAAAGCCACAGTCTTTGAAAATCCCAAAGAAATGGGGCCTTTGAAAATCACAACCCCCCTCCCCCAAAAGCCTCTGAAAAGCCCCAAAGCCTTCAAAAATCGTGAAACCCATGGGAACTCCAAAAATCACAAAAGTACTGGGGCCTCCAAATACAAAAAATATCCCCAAAGTCTTGAGGCCTCAGAAAATTCCAAAAGCCATGGAGCGTTCAAAAAGCCCACAAACCCAGGACCTCTGAAAATCCCCAAAGCCCCAGGATCTATGAAAATCCCCAAAATTCCAAAAGCGCCTGGGCCTGCAAAAATACCAAAAGCCCAAGGGCTGCTGAAAATTCCCAAAGCCCCCAGGCCTCTGAAAATCTAAAATACCTGAAGCCTCCTAAAAGCCTCAAAATCCAAAAAGCCCAGATGTCTTGAAAACTCCCTAAAATACCAAAAGCTTGGGTGCATCAGATAATCCCAAATGCCCCAGGACATCTGAAAATCCCCAAAACCCCGGTGGAGGTCAGTGTGTCTGACCGGTAGCAGGAATGGATGGGGCATCTCCGGAAAGGCACTTGAGGAGTGTAGCGGGGTGGTTACCCGCTCTTGCCTTGAGGGGTTTAAAACAGCCCTGGAGGAGGGCTGTGGAAGGGCAAAATGCCTGGGCTGATTGGGAGGAAGCCGGCTCTGCTGGGGCCATGCCCCAATCAGGGCCCAGCTGGTGCTATACAGGCTTGAGCCAGGAGCTCAAGCAGACAGTCTCTGGGTTCAGAGAGAGATGGGCCTGGCTGCAGGGAGCTTTACCAGACACCTAGATTGGGAGCAGGGCTGGGGAAGGGCCAGAGGAGCTGGGAGCTCCGGCCTAGGAAAGCCCCAGGCTGCAGGCCTGCCAAGGCCTAGTAGGTGTGGGGTTGCAGGGGACAGCCCACGGGTAGGCAGAGGCAGCAGGTCCGAACCCCTTTGCCTGTGATGAGTGGCTGATACTGCAGTCTGCCCTAGTGAATGGGGCTAGATGGAGACTGGGCAGTAGCCAAGACTGAGGTGAAGTGGGGGTAGTGGGTGGGGGTTCCCCAGGGAGGGGAGACCCTAAGACTGAGTGGTTACTGCCAGGGGGCAACACCCCAGGTACAAGGGCACCAGGGTCCAGGGCGGGACACCAGCCTGCAGAGGGCGCTCCAGGATGCTGGAAGAGCTAATTCCCGGAAGTCACCAGCAGGAGGCGCTGCAGGGGTGAGTCCGCTCGTCTACAGGGAGGGAGAGCAACGTCAGCCCTAAACTATTGGTTAAGAGTATCATACGGCCTGGCTAAAGTAAGGAGGAGCTTCTAGTTAAATGGGTCTGATGATTAAAGATGGCTGAACCTAGAAGGCCCTGGCCAACACTGGCCGTCAAGCCTTTCATGAAGAGGTGTTATACGGGTGCCGCTATGGGACCTGAAGAAACAAACATACTGTTTTGGCAAACAGTGTTTGAGACAGGTCATGGGAGTGGGGAAACAGGGATCGCTAATGATGGCTGTACCCTCAAGAACAATGTGGTGGCGAAACATGAGGCCAGACCACTGGGCCAAGATTTGTTTGAGACTCCGGACCCTGGGCAGGAGAACCCAAACGATTCAAACAAAGGGCTGTACGGAGACGAGGCCCTGATACATTGTACGCAAGAACGTTCAAGGATTGGTTTGGCAGGGACCCGGTCACCAGTGCTCGGTTGGCTAGAGCCTTTTGGATCAAGCCTGCACAGAGATTGCATTTATTGTTGTTTTTAAAAGCTGCATGTGGAAGGAGTCGCTTGACACACAGTGTAAAAGGTTTTAAAATCATGTTATGAAAAAGTACAAAGATGCCTTATACGTATTTCTTACTGTACATTTTTCAGCAGCTGAGCGATGGTTCTTCAGAGGACTTGGAGGTTCTGGACACCGACAGCTCCGAAGGGACAAGCGGATTGGGCCTTATCTGCTTTTGCCCATACCCAAAACCAGATGCTCAACAGAATGCTGAAACAGAGGGGGATGCTTATTCTATAGGCCTATACTATCTAAAGTTGAGGGAGAAATTTGGTATTAAACCTGTGTGAGTTCATAACCATAAAGCGGTGATGTATGCAACTGTGCGAGCAGCTGTGCACGGAATCATCAAGCACTGCCTGAGAGAGAAACAAAATGAGGATTGCCCTGGGTGCACCACAGATGCCCCCAGTCAGAGGCATCACGACTGCATGTACTGGTCTTTAGATGATGTGAACTGTAAAATTAAAGAAATTAGCGGGTAGTTTGTATATGGAGCGTGTGTTAAATAAAATTATCATGTTGGGATACGTGCTGCAGTGCCTCTGTTTAACCCAGGAACATTTAGCTCTAGGGGCAGAATTGGTGGACAAAGTGACAGAGGCCGAGAACCCAAATAGCATTTTTGATTAAATGATCAAACTGACAGATAAATGTTTAATGCTAAATGTTGAACCTCTTCTTCGTTCAGCAAATTACAAAATCTTGCTAAGAAAAAAACACTAAAAGTTAGAGCATGTTTTGGGAACAAAACACGTGTTGTAAAATAAAATAAAAATGCATGTTTTAAATAAAATGTCAGTTGAAAATAATAGTGTGAAGCATGTTTTTATGGAGTTCAAGAGGTGTGGGGTTTGTCCAAAGGAAAGTGGGTTGCCTCCATAGTATACGTATAGTTAGGTTACAGTTTGTCAACAACAAGAAGTAGTTTCTTAGAGGAGCAGGCCGCTCATAAAGACTCACCCACCCCACCCTACCCCACCCAACCCCGGCGCTTGTGTGTGAGGGATATAGGCTGTTGGGGAATCTGGACCATTGCAAAGCAGCCCCAGAACCCCTCTTAAATCATACCATCTTCCGCTTCGGCTGTATCTTTTTATTCCCCCACCCCCCCAGGCCCTCTGCATTAGGACTTAATCATGACACCTGTGATTTCAACAATGTCTCAGATTTCTCATCTACCGGTTCATATTATTTAATTCTGTACAGCATCTAAGGTTACAGCTTGCAAAAATGTGTTTTATAAAAAAAAAATATTCTCTAGGGCCTTAGAGAAGATAATGATAAACAAAATTGTAATTGTTGCTTTGCAGGCACTGCTAAAAAGTATCTTTAAGTTTGTTTTTGTTAATATTTCTGATAGGCCATAGGATGGGGGAGATAATACCTCATAAAGTGTGAAAGTGTTTCCGAATGACAAACGCTTGCCCATGCTAAAGCATAACAACTAACACAGAATGGCTGCCTACAAAACTGTTTCACTAAAAGTGTTATCAACATTCCCTCTCCTGGTCTACACTACGACTTTAATTCGGATTTAGCTGCTTTAATTCGAATTAACGCTTGACCCGTCCACACAACGAAGCCATTTAATTCGAATTAAAGAGCCCTTTAATTCGATTTCTGTACTCCTCCTCGACGAGAGGAGTAGCGTCAAAATCGGTATTGTTAATCCGAATTAAGGTTAGTGTGGCCGCAATTCGATGTTATTGGCAATTAGATGTTATTGGCTACCCACAATGCAACGCTCTGGAAATCGATGCTACTACGGTAGCTTGGACGCACACCACCGAATTAATGGTGCCTAGTGTGGCCGAATACATTCGAATTTATAAAATCGGTTTCCTAAATTCGAATTATATAAATTCGGATTAATCCTGTAGTGTAGACATACCCTGAAACTCAAAAGAGCTTTCTTACACCCATGGCCTGATCTCTGTGGCGGTGGCATTTTTTAAACATTTGTTCGTCCTCGGTTTAGATGTTAAAAAACATTAGAAAAGAAGAAAGGGTGGGGGGGAGGCAGATGCCTTATCTCTGGTAAAAAAACAGCTAACATTTTTACATAAGCTATTTTTTCTTGTGTTTTTTGTATAAATCCAAACTTTAAAAAGCAATCTTGTGTATTTTTTTGTTAATTTTGGTTTTTTGTTAAAACACATATATGTAAACTCCCTTCAATTGCCAGTTTTCATATTCTTACCCAGTTGCTGTTTTGGTACGTTAAAAACACTATTTTAAAAAGGATAGGCTAGTATCTTAAGGCTTTTTAGTTCACTAAACTTCTACAAAATGTCCCTAAGAGGGGCCTTGTTTTATTACAGCTCAGTCAATACTGCTTTTTCATGTTAAACTTTAAAAAAAAAATGCTTCAAATAGGCCTCACTGCATACAGAATATCCTTTTAAAAGGTCATGCTATGTTACATCTCAGTCAATGCTGTATTTTCATGTTAAATGTTAAAAAAAAAAAAACCACTTAATATAATGAAACATGTTTAGCATGTGTTAAAAGTATGGGGGGGAAGTCAAGAGGTGGGGGGAGTTCTTCAGATAGGCTATCTCTGAGCTTCATGCAGTCACAAAGCGATGAGTTTTATCTTTTACAATCAGTCAATGGAATAAAATACTTGTTATACCTTTCATAAAGTGTCTTTCAATATAATCTCACCATTTGTTAAAACTTTAACAGCGTTTAAAAAGTTAGGAAAGTCGTCTGTTTAAAAAAACAAGGAAACTGAAGGGGTGTCCCCTAGAGCATTGCTAAGGCAGACTATAGTGCATGGATGACTGGCTAGCCTAGTCAGTCATCTGTTTTTAAAATGTAGAGAAAGCCACAGCTCCACCCTGCGATGTATTATTTTAATAAAATCTGTGGACCCAAAACAAAAACAGAAGCTTGTACCTGTGTCTCATCACACAGGTTGCAAATATTTAAAGACAAAGACATTCTAATAATGCAACAGAAAAATCCATACTTAAATCTAATAGTCCTAAGAAAATGAAAGCTTAATAGAACTTTCACCTCTATTTGTTAAAAAGAAGGGGAAGAAGCAATCTTTTTATCTCTCTATGATCCAGTGGCTCACAGATGCTGTTTTTGCAGCAGCTTCAAATTGTCCTCACTAAAAGCATAGGGAAAAGCTTTTAAAAACTTTTTGTTAGTAAGGGTTTGTGGGTTTAAAACCCTGGGGTGCTTCTGCATGCTCACTTTTTATTGAAACACACATGTAAAAGTGTTAAATGGAGGGATGTTTCTTCAGATAGGCTTGTCTTTCAAAGTGGTCTTCTTTTCTAAACCACCAGTATAGAAAGGCTGCTTCAAATTGCCCTCACTAAAAATAACCAATATTAGCAAAAGCATAGGGGAAAACTTTTTTTATTACTATAAATTACTTTGATAAACTGGTTGTCTGTGGTTTTAACCCTAGGATTTTTCTGCATGCTCATTTTTTATTAAAATATCTATAAATAAAGGGCTGTTTCTTCAAATAGGCTCGTCTTTTCAAGTGATTATAAAGTAGAGCTATATTCCTTTAAAAAACTTAATATAACTTTGTTTCTTTTCAAACTTTTGAACAAAAGCAAGTAACTTCTTATCTCTACATTCTGGACATCTAACAGCCTTCTTTATGTCTAATTCACTGGCTAACAAACCTGCTTTTGCTGCAGCTTCAAATTGTCCTCACCAAAAGCATAGGGAAAACCTTTTTAAAACTGTTTGTTCCTGTGATAAATGAAGGGGGGGGGAGGGTAGCTCCTTTTTATTGACACCCAGCCAGCCAGTTAGCTATAAAATCCCTCAGGGAGAAGCAGAGACAGGCCTCACATGTGTATGACCCTGCATTTGTCAGCACTGACTTTCATCTGCCATTGTGCTGCCCAGTCACATGGCTTTATTAGATCCCTTTCAACTGCTTCAAAGTCTTCTCTAGGCTCGACTAACCTACATAATTTTGTGTCATCTGCAAATATCCACCTCACCATTCAGCCCCTGTTCCAAAGAGTTGATAAACGTCTGTTGTACGTAGCATAGCAGGACAAAGAGGTCTTCTGTGTCGGTCCCGGTTCCCTAGTTGAATGCAGAACCCAACGCAAGATTTCCAAGCTTCTGCAACCATTTGTAATGTGTACTGAGGATGTGCCACGTGGTCCTGTCAGATTTCAAAGGCACTTCCTGAAAAGCTGAAACAAAGAGGAAACAGGTTGAAAATCCCATGGTGCTGATGTAACTGGTGCCTAGGAAACCTCCACTTCAGAATGGCATTTGCCACATGTTATTATCTACCCAAGATTCCAGGGGCACAACAACAACTCTTGCTACTCCTAAAATAGCTCTGGACAGAGAGAAGACCCCATTCTGTGCGTAACATCCCTCTGCCCCAGCATACACACGTACACACACATGTACACACTAACACACAGGCAGGTGGGGGCAATTGTTCTTGGGATGTAACAGGAAAGTGACAACAGCAGAGGTGTTCAATCATCAAACATTTACACCCAGATCTGCAAAGGGATTTAGGCTCATAATTTCTACTGAAATCCTTTGTGGATCTGTGCCTTCATTTCTTAGGAGGTCACAGGGAAAGGTGTTTCCAGTGTGCACTCATGGGATTTCCTATGAGCTTATAACCAATCTCTGAGTGAAGGTCCCTGGCCTGCAATCACTTCACTACAGGGAGGGTAGGTGATGAATCTTTTCCTACAGAAGGTACTACTACTACTAAGAACAACAACAGCCCTTTTCATTTCTGTCAGGCCTTCCTCCCCACACACCTCTAAGACTACGTATACACTAGGAGCTAGGGATGGAATTCCCCTGCTCCCGTACACATATAGTGGTAGCTTGATGAAGACCATCCTTCTTCCTTAAACACTGTGCTTAGACAGCAAGGGATACACTCAAACCTGTGTTCAGGCCCTGTGCTGCACCCCTGTACTTCCCACAGAAGCACAAACACACACACAGGTATTTCCTTACCTTCATACAGGCGGGAGATGCCATCTTCATTCACTGTTTCAGACAACTAGTCGCAGTAATGGCAGATAGTCTTTCCTAGACATACAATTAATACAATGGATCTCATTACTTTTCAGATCCTTTGCTCAAAACTGCTAAAGATTCAGCCATTCCCCCAAGACAGCCCTTGGGAAATTAGGTACATTCAGGGCCAGTGCAACCCATTAGGCGACCTAGGCGGTCGCCTAGGACGCTGTGATTTGGGGGGCAGCGACCGCGGCGGTATTTCCGCGGTGGGACCTTCTGCCGCCTCTGTGGGGGGGCGGCGGCATTTTGGGGGGGGACCTTCCGCCGCCCAAAGCTGGCAGCGCTCCTGGATACATTCCTTAAATCTGTTCACAGCGCACATTAGATAAAGCATCAGACACCCACAAGTTACTGAGAGGCTGATTTCCAAAGGAGATTGAATTCACATCATGCTGGTTTCCCCTAGGTGTAGCCAAAGAGTTGTGGGCAGGGGAAGTTGGTGGGGTCGAGACAGCTAAGTTGCTCCCTTCAGCTTGGAGTACATGTTAATTCTGACACACAAACACACACACACACACACACACACACACAGAGTTTTAGGATTCTGGTGCTGTCAGAGGGAACAGAGAAGAAGTCTAGAAAAGGGCTTTGAAGGAAGCATTTAAAAAAAGATCAAGTGAATTTGCTGCGGCTTTTCCACAGAGCAGGTTGGCTCAATGCGGCGCAGCTGCCCAGAGGTGCCTCTGGGCAGGTGGGGTGGGCACACGGGGCTTCTTTGGGTGGGTGGGGGCTTGTGGCCCTGGCCACAGGAGGGGGCAGGGAGTGGCAGCTAGCCGCTGCCCAGGGTGCAGGGATGCTCCGGGGGAGGCACACAGTGGTGGCAGGTGGGGTCGAGGGAGAGGCCTGACCCCAAATATTGGTGGACCCAGGCACCACAGGCCCATATAACTCGCCACCTATGGCGCCTCACTGAAGTTACTATCGTGTTCTCCAGAACCTCAGCTTTAATTTAAAAGACAAAAATCGGGAGGTCTGAGAGTTGTGGAGAAAAAATTCAAAACTGTGAACGGAATGTAACTCCTGCAGAGATGAATCGGCAGAGAGCCTGGAACAGAGTCCCGCAACCCGACCGAAGCGGATGGGACCTGACTACAAGGGGTCAAGTTCAGGTGGGAAAACAACTAGAGAATCTCAGGACTGGGTTAGGCTGGCTGCAGAGGGTGTCCAAGAGTCACAGCGTTTCTAACTCTACAGGACCTGCAGTGCAGCCAGGGGCCACAGACGGCAGGAGCCAGGCAGGGGTGGCAAGTTTGTAGAAATTTTGGTAGTGCCCAGAACCTGCCTCCCCCCAAACTCCGCCCCTGCAAACTCTGCCCCCCACCTGCCTAAGGCTCTGGGAGGGAGTCTGGGGTGGAGGTCTGGGGTGCAGGCCCTGGGCTGGGGATTAGGGTGCAGGAGGGGTGCAGGCTCTGGGAGGGAGTTTGGGTACAGAAGGAGTGAGAGGTTGGTCTCTGGGAGGGAGTTTGGTTGGGGGAGGTGGTCTGGGTTGCAGGTTCTGGGATGGAGTTTGGTGCTGGGTGCGGGGTCCAGGCTGGGGCAGGGGGTGAGGGTGCAGGAGGGAGAGAGGGGTGCAGGCTCTGAGACGGAGTTTGGGTGTAGGCTCTGGGCTGGGGCAAGGGGTGAGGGTGCAGGCTCTGGGAGGGAGTTTGGGGGCAAGAGAGGGTGTGTGGGAAGGGGGTGGGGTGTAAGCTCTGGGACGGAGTTTGGGTGCAGGCTCTGGGCTGGGGGTGTAGAAGGGGGTGAGAGGTGCAGGCTCTGGGAGGGTGTTTGGGGGTGGAAGGGTGTGTGTGGGAAGGGGGTGCAGGCTCTGGGAGGGAGTTTGGGGGTGGGAGGGGGTGCAAGGCTAGGGCAGAGGGTTGGGGTGTGGGGTGAGGGCTGTGGGGTGGGGTTGAGGGGTTCATGATGCATGAGGGGGCTCAGGGCTAGGGCAGAGGGTTGGGGTGCGGGGGGGTGAGGAATCTGGCTGGGGGTGTGGGCTCTGGGGTGGGGAAGGGCTGGGGATGAGTTTGGGGTACAGACAGGCTGTCCCAGGGCTGGGGTCATAGAGGAGGACTCCCCCCAGCCCTCTGCCCCCTGGCAGCAGTGAGCTCTGGGGGAGGGGCCCCCCTGTCCCCTTCAGCAGCACACTCACCCCACATGTGCTCCTAGGGCCCCTCTCAGGTCCAGGAAGCCCCCTCGCCTCCCCTGTGGTGGGTGCCGGGGGGGCTGCCATCACACTTGCGCCTCCTCCCCTGCTGTTGCCCCTCACTGTAGCCTCACTGGAGGTGGGGGATGGGGCTGTCCCTTCCCCAACGTGGGGCAGAAGCGCGGGTGGGGGAATCCCCTGTGCTGGTGGAGGGTCCCGCCGGAAAAGGGAAGGGTCCGAGGCAGAAGGGCAGGGGCAGGGCAGCCTGCCCTGCCACTAGCAGATGGTGGGGCACTAGGCCCCAGCGGCAGCAGTTGATGCCAGAAGCCGGCAGAGCAGAGTCAGCGTGGAGCTGCAAGCTCCGGGCCCCCAGGAGCAGCGGCAGCTCCAGGCACCAGCTCTCCAAGCACGTGCCTGGGGCGGCAAGCCGCGGGGGGCGCCCTGACGGTCCCTACGAGGGCAGCAGTCAGGCAGCCTTCGGCGGCTTGCCTGTGGGAGGTCCGCCGGTCCCGCGGATTTGACGGCAATTCTTTTTGAACCCTGTTATTGAACCCTGATACGCTCTGTGCATTACCTTGACTGTGCACCAGGTGCCACTGTTGCTCCATGGGAAACACCATACTCTGTGCAGTACCTTGACTGCCACTGCGTGTCACTGTTGCTGCAAGAGAAACACACTGCATTAGCCTGACTGGCTGGCTCTTTGGCTGCCCAGCCCTGAAGACAGTGCCACCACCACCAGCATCGCAGAAGTCCCCACTCACTGTCTGCACCGCACAGAGCAGGCAGAGGGTCCAATCCAAACAGACCCACTCTGCCCCAGGCTCCTGCCGCCCATGGTTGATGCTCCCCAAGAGCCAGGTGCCCCCATCCGGGCGGCTTTTGGGGGCTGCAAGCAGTCAAAGGGCAGTGGGGAGCTGAGGGGCAGCCACAGCCCCGGGGCCCAGAGCAGCAGAAGATGGGGGAGCACCACAGCCGCCCCTACCATGGCACCAGCCAGCGCATCAGTCACAGGGCCAGATTAACTTTTTGTGAGCGCGATGCCAAACATTTGTGGGCCCCCCCGGGGAATGATTGTAAAAGGGTCTGGGGGCAAAAGCACAGTGGGGCAGGAGCTAGGGTTAGTCCCTGGAGCAAGGGAGGGACCAGGGGTAAACTGCAAACGCAGCAGGGCTGGGGAGGGGATAAACAGGATCCCCCTCCACCCCTGCCCCATAGAGCAGGTACCTACCTGGTTTTAGCCCATTCTCTTTGTCTCTCTCTGCACTGAGCTGCCCCTCCTCCTGCAGCAGCAGGACAGGTTCTCTTCCAGCCCTCTGGGGTGGGTGTTGGGAGGGGGAGGAGCGGAGGCTAATGTGGTTACTCCTATAACCAGACTTTTAGTTTCTAGTCAGCCTGCTAACCGGACACTCAGCTCCCGTTTTCTACTGGAGTTTCCAGTCGAAAACTGGATACCTGGCAACAGGGTTGTCAGAAAAGCCTGGGGGCGGGAGGGGCAAGCAATCATTTTTAAAAGCGAGTGGGCTAAGCTTTAAGGGGGGGCAAGTGGTGGGTGGGCTAGGGAGTGGAGAGGAGCTAGTGGGCAGGGCAGGTCTGCTGTACTGCCCAGGTAGGTTGGAGACTGTGGGGATCAGCGGACACAGTATCCCCAGCCCAGGTGATGTGACAGCCAGTGGTGGATTTAGAGTTAGTGGGGTCCTCCAGCCCTGTGCTCAGCTTCATTTTTGGGGCTCCTCCTTGGGACTCAGCCAAGAAAAAGAACATTCTCTCTTATCTCCCCCCGCCCCCGTTTTTCATTCTTTTTTTCTTCATCCTCCTCCTATAAGTAATAGCAAGTAAATGAAAATAAAGTGAGGTACCTTGATTGTTCTTGTAGTCTAACTTATTTTTCCACAGACCACTTGAAAATCATGGAGGGTCTCAATGGACCATTTAATAATCTTTCTAAATATTGTAAAAAAACATTGGAGTGAGGGGTCTGGCCAGGAGTTAGGGAGGGGGCTCACGGTTGGGGCAGGAGGTTGGGGTGCGGAGCGCTTACCTGGAGCATCTCCTGTTTGGTGCTCAGGATTGGGGTGTGGATGTGGGGGGGGGGGGTGTAGGAGTCAGGGCATGGGGTGGAGGGCTGGATATGTGTGGCGGGTGCAGGAGTTAGGACAGGGGGCTGAGAGTGTGTGTGGGGGGGTGCAGGGGTCAGGGCAGGGGGCTGGGGGGCATGAGGGCAGATGCAGGAGTCAGGGTAGGGGGCTGGGTGTGTGTGGGGTGCAGGAGTGAGGGCAGGGGGCTGGGAGGCATGAGGGGGGTTCAGGAGTAAGGGCAGGGGGCTGTGTGTGTGGGGTGCAGGAGTGAGGGCAGGCGGCTGGGGGCATGAGGGGGTGCAGGGGTCAGGGCAGGGGCTAGGGAGGTGTGGGGGGTGCAGGAGTGAGGGCAGGGGGCTGGGGGGCATGAGATGGGTTCAGGAGTGAGGGCAGGGGGCTGTGTGTGGGGGTGCAGGGGTGAGGGCAGGGGGGCATGAGGGGGATGCAGGAGTCAGGGCAGGGGCTGGGTGTGTGGGGGGTGCAGGCGTCAGGGCAAGGGGCTGAGTGTGTGTGAGGGGGTTCAGGGGTCAAAGTGGGCAGAGGGCTCTGGGTGTGGGCTGGAGTCGTGGGGGTGCTCACGCAGGGGGCTGGAAGGGGTATGTCCCGAATCCAGCCGCTTCCCCAAGGCCACGCCCCCTCCTCTTCTCCTCCTCGTCCCCAGAGCAGTGAGCATGCTGGGGCTCCGCTCTTCCCCCTCCCACCTGCCTGCAAACAGCTGATCGGCAGCAGGCAGAGAGGGAGGGGAGGGAAGGTAGCACGCTGGGGGGGAAGAGGCGGGGGAGGAGCTTGGCTGCCGGAAGAGCCTGCCCTGCTGCAGCAGTGGCCCAGGAGCCGGCAGCATCAAGCTTCTGTCCCCACAGGAGAGAGCGGGGGGGCAGAGAAGAGCAGGCCGGGGCCCCTTTGGACCATTGGCCCAGCGCCATGGTAAATCCAGTACTGCTGTACTTCCTATATGAAACATTTGCTAATGTGAAGATACCATAACAAGTTTTTGCTTTACAGTTTTGAGAATATCAAAGTGCTAAGGGGGAGCGTGGTTTAGTTCAAAACCCAACCCTCGCATGTCTGTAAGGCATCTCATCCCAAAGTGCTTCACACATGGGTTGTATACACAGGGATTGCTTCTCACCTCTGGGTTAGAACACACAAGTTGCAAAAAATTATTCAAAAAAACCTTTGTCAAAAAAGGCTTTATGGAATATGCTTATGAATGTATATATGACATAACTAAAATGTTTTATGCTACATATGCCACGTAACATATTTCTGTAAAGGTTATGATCTACTGAATCTATTAATCCTATTTGTATGCATGTATCATTTTTGTATTTGAAGTTAGGAATATTGGCTGTATACTTGCTTGATTTCTATTGAGAAAGGAATGTGCAAATTAAATGCCCAATCAAGAACCACTTAAGCCAGCAATGAACTCAAAGATGCCAATCCACATCGGAGCTTTCCCAGGAATGTGGCTTGGCTGGTAAGAAACTCAGTCATGCATGGACACATGACTTGCCCATATGACTCCAAAACTCCATATTGGAGCTGGTCTTTGCATGGGGGGGGGTCTCCCTCCCACAAGGAAAAGTCTATTTAAGCCTGTGGGAGACCCCTCCATTTTGTCTTCAGCTGGCTAAAGAGAGAGCCTCTCCACCCCCAAGGATACCTGAAAGAAACTGGAACAAAGGACAGTAGCTACAGGGGGTGTGAGTGATTGCTGGACCCAGACTAGAAGGAGACTAGTCTGTAAAAGGAAGCTTACTGGAACTGGTGAGGTTTTATCTGTATTCAGTTTTATTACTGTACTAGACTTACACTTGCATGTTGTATTTTATTTTGCTTGGTAATTCACTTTGTTCTGTCTGTTATTACTTGGAACCACTTAAATCCTACTTTCTGTATTTAATAAAATCACTTTTTACTTATTAATTAACCCAGAGTATGTATTAATGCCTGGAGGGCAGGCAAACAGCTGTGCATCTCTCTCTATCAGTGTTATAGATGGCAAACAATTTATGAGTTTACCCTGTATAAGCTTGGTAAAATGGATTTATTTGGGTTTAGACCCCATTGGGAGTTGGGCATCTGAGTGTTAAAGACAGGAACACTTCTGTAAATTGCTTTCAGTCAAGTCTGCAGCTTTGGGGCACGTGGTTCAGACCCTGGGTCTGTGTTGGAGCAGACGGACGCGTCTGGCTCAACAAGATTGGGTGCTGAAATCCTGAGCTGGCAGGGAAAGCAGGGGCAGAAGTAGTCTTGGCACATCAGTTGGCAGTTCCCAAGGGGGTTTCTGTGATCCAACCCATCACAGTGGCGTAGTCGAGCAGGATCTGTGCACAGCTGATTGCTTTGAGATACTGGTAGTGATTTTAAGTGAGTTTTAAGTGTGGTGGCTGGAGAACAAAGTGGTTACTGGTTTGTTATTTTCTGTTTGCTTATTTTGGGTAAGGGAAGTAGGGACAGAAAAGGAAGCAAAATAAGTAAGAGTGAAGATCAGAAGAAGCTATAACTACACAAGTTGAAAATTGCCCAGAAAAGCTGAACACTGGGCACTGGGAAAGTCTCTGTTAACTAAGAAGCCCCTGAACTGAGTGCATCCCAGTTTCAGTGAACTGCAGAAGGGGTGTGGCCCAGCACAAGAAAGCAGGAAAATGACTACCAGTGAAGCAGCAACTAAACTAGAGCTGGCTAGACTGGAAGCAAAAGAGAAAGAAAACAAACATAAAAGACTGATGGAGAGGGAGGAAGCTGCCCACAAGAGAGGCAGAAGAGGCTGTGGAGGCAGAAGAGGCTGCCCACAAGAGAGCTATGGAGGCCCAAATTGAGGCCCAGAAGCATAAACTGGCTGTTATGGAGTTGAAGAGACAAAACCCTTCAGCTGCTGGCTCCACTTCCCCACAAATCCACAAATGGGAGCGACTGTGTCCACAGTATGATGAATCCAGCGATATTGCCGAATATTTCATCACCTTTGAGAGACTGTGCACCCTCCATGCGAACCTGGAAGATCAAAGGATGACCATATTGATAGCAAAATTGACTGGCAGAGCTCTGGACATATTCAATAAGATTCCTATTGATGATGCTTCAAACTATAGTAAATTTAAGGAACTGGTTTTGAAACAGTTTCAGGTTACACCTGAAACCTACAGGGTTAAATTCAGGAGTCTTAAGAGGGGATCTAGATTGAGTAATGTGGCTTATCTAAATGAAACGAGAGATTCGGTAGATAAGTGGGTGAGGGGAAAAGGCATTACAAGCTTTGAAGGCATGTGTGATTTGGTTACTCAGGAACAATTTCTGAATATGTGCAATGATGATGTAAAACAGTATTTGTGGGACAAAAAGGTGGATGCAGTGGGAGAATTAGCTAGGTCTGCAGACTCTTATGAGCAAGCACATGCTGCAATGAAACATAAACCACTGGCAGAGGGGCACAGGGTTGGGGAAAAGCAGAATCACCGTTTTACCCGAGTGTTCGCCTCCCCATTCCCCTGTTACTCATCCCAAATTTCCTGTACAAGCAGAGGAGCCCAAGAGGTGCTATAATTGTAAGTCCACTGAGCACCTGAGGAATAAGTGTCCCTTGCTGAGTAGGAACAGGCAGCAAGTAACACTTGAAGCTGCTGCTTCTCAGAGCCCAGCAGCTGCCTCTTTCCACACAGGATTTGTAAAGCTTGCTTCTACATAACCAAGCAGTGAGCATATGCATGCTGTTAAATTGAATAGGAAAGTGCTTCTTGGATTAAGAGATACGGGGGCTGAAATTTCTGTGGTCAGGAGGGACCTGATCCAGGAGAAGGATTTGTTGCCAGTGAAAATGGCAGAATTAGAGCTGGTCGGGGGTTACAAAGTCCTTGCACCTTTAGCTAAAGTACACATGCAAACTAATCATTTGCAGGCTGAGCTGACTGTTGCTACAGTGGCACACAATTTTGCACCGTTTCTACTGGGGAATGATTTCTTTAATGTGGCAGAATCTTTGGCAAGTCACCTTCTTGTTGCCAAGAATGTCACAGACCTCAGGGAATTACTGACAAAACGGCTTTGCTGATGGGCTGTGACCTCTGACCTCAAGTCACGGATTAAATTTAGGACATATCTGTTATTCCACCTGGGAAATATGTAAAGGTCAAATGACAAATGGAGAGATTTTTCTCTTCCCCTCCCCACTTCAAAGCTCATTAGAGTGACGCTTGTCAGGCTCCTAAGACAACAGCACAGGATTTCAGAGAACATACGAGGAGTTTAACAAGATTCCCCATGGAGCATTGGTGTTGGTGTTGGTGCCTCTCTGCCAACAGGGCCATGCCCATGGGAGTGGAATTCTCAAAGTCCTTGTTCAAATGAGTTGCATGTGCTGACTCTGTGGCAGTGAAATGGCATTCCTTGCTCCATGCTTCGCAGCCTAGTGACTAGGCTAAGCTAGGGATGGGGGGGTCCTTGTCCCATCTGGGGGTGAGGGGATGTTTGGGAGAGGAAGGATGGTGCAGAGCTTCATGTGCTGGCCTTGGGAGACCTGGATTCAGTTCCTGCTCTGCCATAGCTGTCCTCTTACCTTGCTTCATTGTTTTCAGACCAGTGGCCCATCTACTCTGTATCCTGTCTCTGATTGTGGCTGGTATCAGATGCTGCCCACAGGGAAAAGCTCTCTGTAGCTTTCAGCAATGAAATCTAGACGTTCTCATTCTGCATATAAAAGTCCAATCCTTTTTTTCAAACTTGCCAGCTCCTTCCCTCACTAATATCTTGTGGTAGTGAATTCCACAGACTAACCTTGCATTGGGTGAAAAAGCATTTCCTGGTCCCAGTTTTAAATGTGCTGCCTTTCATTTTAATTGAATAGTCCCTCTTCCTTTTATCAGGTGTCAGGGCAGATCTAGGCACACAAATAATCTTCTCTCCTATTCATTAGTATTTGTACCTTTATCAAGTCCCTTCTTATTTGTGTCCTCTCTGAAGTAAATGGTCTCAATCTCTACAGTTCCTCTCCATAGGGAGCCTCCAAATCCCCTGAATTCATGCTCTATCCTTTGTCTGCCCCAGTGAATATCCACCCAAATCTGGCCAAGTGATAAGCCTTTGGAAAATTACAGTTTGCACACACTCAGCAAACTGCCACCGAAGACCTGGACCGAGTCAAGGGCCCGCTGCCGAAGAACAACCCTGCCCTGCCCCGACTTCGCCCCCTCCCTGCCCCTATTGGACTTCTCCCCAAATCCCTGCCCCCTGCCCCGCCCCGACTCCGCCCCCTATTGGACTCCTCCCCAAATCCCTGTCCCCTCCCCTCCCTAGGGCACAGGGCAGCTCACCCAACACCCTCACTCTCCGGCCTGCCCAGCTTTGGCCAGAAGAGCCCCGGTAGGTAGCCGGGCACCGCCTGGCAAGTGCCTGGCTCCAGCTGCAGGAAAAGGGGCTTGCAGCCACAGTGCAGCATGCAGATCCCAGAGAGAGCTGGTGGGAAGCGCAGCCCAGCCCAGATTGGGGGCCTCCACCCCCAGCACTCTGGGGAGCTGGGCACTTCCTCTGTGCCCCATAGCACAGCAATGAGGCCAGGCTGAGATGCCTGGCATCACCAGCTCATACGGAAGCCCCAGCTCCCGGAGTCAGGAGATCCTGGGAGAACCCTGGCTTCCATTTCAAACTTTAATATGTTTTAGCCCTAGGGGCTGGGACGTGAAGCTGGAGCCCGGCGAGCTCACCGCCCCAGAGGGACGAGCTGTGCATTAGCATTTCCAAGCTGGCAGTTTTCAGCCATTCTCATGGTTTTCAGAGCCTGATGCGATTTTCACCCCCCCAGCGCTGCACACACCTGCTCCAGACCCCGGCAGGGCAGGCACCAGCCCAGGGCAGGGCAGTGATGAGCAGTGTTACCCTGGCACCACAGCCCTCAGAAGGGAGCAGAGAGCACAGCCCTGGGCAAAGGCAGCCCCTGCAGGGCCCTTGTTCAAAGCCAGGCCCAGCGCGCTGCACGTGGCAGGGGCTGGTGCTCCCCCTCAGCCCTGCTGTCTCCTCGCCCCCACTAGCCAAGCGCCATCTCGGCTCCACTCCCACTGCTGGAGCTAATTAGCGAGAAAGTTCACCGGGGAGGGGCTGTAATCTGGCTGCCGAGCCCAGTGCCCCAGCAGCCTCTCGCTAACGGGCCCTTCAGACGGGACACGGATCCGCTTGGCCAGGACGGAGAGGCCTGGCCTCAGGCACACCTGTGCCCCATGCTGAGCCACCACAGACCCCCATGGCACAGCACCAGCGGGGCCATCAGCACCTGACCAGCAGCCCATTAACCCCTCCACTGCCGAAGGAAGCTGCCAGCTCCCGTGGAAGGAGCCCTGCCATGGCAGCTAATCCCCCAGATCCGCTGGCTTTCTCTCCTGTCGGTCTCGGTTCCTGCCCAGCCCCGTCACTGGGCTAGCTGAGTCCCATGCAGCCAGCCCTACAGCAGGGTATATAGGGCCAGATCCCACCGGGTGTAAGGCAACACAGCAAACACCGCGGGAGGCTGATTCACACCAGCTGAGGATCTGACCCTTTGTCAATACTGCAAACCATGGGCCGGTCCTGCAAACAGTGCCTGCAAACCAAGGACTGGAGACTGAGGCTGCAACACTGGAGAGATTGGAGGCAGAGTTGAATAAAGTGATAGCAATGGAGGAGTTCACATAGCACCTATACAGGGGTCAAACCTCACAGCAGGACAGGAGATGGAGAAGCAGTTGCTTGATACTTTTAACGATTGCCCCTTGGAACAGCTCTCCAGAGCAGGCAGGATGGCAGGGGACACACAACTCAGTTCAAGAGGTGACAATTGTTGAGCCACTAAACACCAGTTCCCACAGTATAACTAAGGGCTGGTCTACACTTGACATGCTCCCACTGCACTCCCCCAAGAAGCGATGGAGAACTCTCACTGTCTACACCAGGGGTGAAGTTGGTTTAACTGTGTTGCTCAGGGGTGTGGACTCTTCACAGCCTGAGGCCTGGTCTACACTGCGGGGGGGAGGGGGCAAGCTAAGTCGGTCTAAATTACGCAACTTCAGCTACGAAAATTGCGTAGCTGAAGTCGACATACTTAGATCGACATACTTAGAAGGTGTCTTCACTGTGGTAGGTTGACTGCTGCTGCTCACCCGTCGACTCCGCCCACGCTTCTCGCTCCAGTGGAGTACCGGAGTCGACGGGAGAGCGCTCGGCAGTCGATTTATCGCGTCTTCACTAGACGCAATAAATCGACCCCAGCTGGATTGATCGCTCTGGAGATAAGTGTAGACATGCCCCTAGTGACGTGGTTACACCAACCTCATTTCCTCGTGTGGCCAAGGTCTAAGCTCAGCATGGATGGGGGAGGAAGGGACCAATGTAGACAGGAGCCACATGACTCCAGAACAGGAGGAGGCTCGTCAGAAAGTCCTGAAGGCAAAAGTGAGGGAATTAAAATCCTGAGTCTAGTATAAAGGTGACGTAAGGACCCAAGTCCTGGAAGCACAAACATACCCACCCACCAAACTCGCAAGGAGGCATGTAGACCAGAGACACACCTGCCTGCTTACATGTGAGGCTCAAGAGCCAAACCTGGAGATCCAGCTCTGGGGTCACTAATCAGACAACCAAAGGCACGTGCCCTGACTTCTGCATCATCAGCCAGGGAAAATGAAAGGTGGAAATTAGGATGTAACAGGGAATCCGACCGGCAAATCACCAAAAGACAAAAATGAGCAGACAAGAAAATCTCTATCAGAAGCAAGAAACCCGCGAGAGAGCCTGCGGGCACTGGACAGCTAGGGACAAAGGGCACAGTTAAGGAGGATGAGGACATTGTTAAGAGGTGAAATGGCTTTTTTGCATCAATGTCCAGCACAGAGGATGCTGGGGAGATCCTAGGTCTGGCCCTGCTTTCCATGCTGCACGTCAAACCAGCATCTGCTCCCTGCTGGAGATAACACCCCCCTTCCCCCGCAAAGGAAAACAACAATTCCCCCCACCTTCAGCTTGTCAAGCAAACCCTGCTCCCCTCCATGAGGGCACGGAAATTAACTCCCTGAGGCCCACTCTGCCCTTCCCTCCAGAGATCTCAAAGCACCTTAGACACTAATTAAATTGGCCCTCACCAGGTGTGCTGTACACATGGGGATCAGTTGCCCAGAGAGGGGCAGTGGCTTGTCCTAGACCATGCAGGGATGGAGCCAGGAAGAGAAATCACATCTGCTTCCCCTGGCAATCCAAGCTTTCACCAGAGCATAAGTGGTACATCCACTGCCCCCATCACCGCACAACCCCTGTGGGGCAGGGCAAGGCCATTCCCCTCACCGTGCAGAGGGGGAGCTGAGCGCAGAGAGGCTGAGAGCCTTGCCCAAGGCCACAGAGGGAGTCTGTGGCAGAGCAGGGAATTGACTCAGGGTTTCCTAGGGGACAGGCCATACACCACGGGGCCATTCTTCCTCTCTCCAGGACTGGTCAGTTCTGATGCGCTTCAGCAGAAGACAACCAGCCCCTGGCTGAGCCCAGGCCTAGCAGCTCAGTTCATTTCTCCAGGGCAGGTCAGCGGCTTCCCCTTCCCCTAGTGTGAACGTTAACCCTTTCCTGCCCCTGCGGGACCAGAGAACAGTTTGCTGGTCCCCCTCTTAGGGCTGGTCCCCCACTTAGCCTCCCCCACAGCTCCTCCCCTCTCCCCAAAACTCCCCAGCACAGATGCAGGGCCCCCATAGTTCCCCGCAACCCCCTCCCAGCTCTGGGCCCACCCCATCTCTCAAAGGCCCATTGTGCAGGTGGCTGGGAATTCCAGCCAAGCAGTCGGCTCCCCACCAGCCCCAGCACGGCTCACACAGGGCCCCTTTGTACCGGGAGAGCCACCTGCGTGTGGGGCAGGGAGCCCGGGCACCGCCACCTGGCCTGCCCTAGCAGCCGAGTGCGCAGAGAATTGCTCTCAGCCTGGGGCAGTACGGGGCCAAGGTCCCACACAGCCCCAGTGCCACCCCGGCAGGACAGCCACGGTCTGATGGGAAACAGGACTCCTAGGTTCTTGCCCCGGCTCTGGGAGGGGCATAGGGTCTAGGGCGTTTGGGGGGGGGAGGGCTAGGACTCTTGGGTTCTCTCCCTGGCTTTGGGAGGGCAGTGGGGTCTATGGGGTTAGAATGGGGGGGGGGGTTAGGACTCCTGGGTTCTCCCCACTGAAGCCTGCCAAAGCAAAGCCCTAGCCCCCAGTAGGGGGGCTGTGATCCCCCATGCAGGGAGGAGAGGGAGCCCCTGGGGGTGTAGATTGCTGGACTGGCCCTTCACAGATCTCCCACAGGGGAGGGGTGCTGCTGGCCTCCTACAGAGCCCCAGCTGTGGAGGGGATGCAGGGACACCACCACCGCCCCCCATGCCCTGACATGGCGGGGAGGGGAAGTGCATCTTTCTGCAGGCAGGAAATGGAAAATCCTCAGTCCCGAGCAGAGGAAGGGCAGGAATTTTTTTTGGGGGGGGGGAAGGGTTGCCCTGGCCCCTCCCAGCTCCACATTATACCAGCACTAAGGAACTGAGACAGGGAAACCGAGGCAGCAGGAGAGGATGGGACCGAGCTAAGTACACAGAGCTAGGGATAGAACCCAGGTGTCCGAGCTCCCAGCTGTCCCCACCCCACTGGCTCTAACCACTAGACCTCACTCGTTCTCTGCATCTTAGACCCTGTAATGCCCCAGGGTGATTCCCTGCCAGCTCTCTGGGGACTGCGCTGGGGCTATCAGGGCTCTGCTACCTTCGGACTGGCTGGAGAGCCCCCTGAGGCAGGGGCAGGGCTCCAGCACCGGGCTGCCCCAGGATCGATCAGCTGGAGGGGGGGCACAGAAGTGGGGGAACGTTGCCCCCCTCATTCTTCTCTTCTGCAGACTAAATAATCCCAGTTCCCTCAGCCTCTCCTCATAAATCATGTGCTCCAGACCCCTAATCACTTTTGTTGCCCTCCGCTGGACTCTTTCCAATTTTTCCACATCCTTCTTGTAGTGTGGGGCCCAAAACTGGACACAGGACTCCAGATGAGGCCTCACCAATGCTGAATAGAGGGGAATGATCACATCCCTCGATCTGCTGGCAATGCTCCTACTTATATAGCCCAAAATGTCGTTAGCCTTCTTGGCAACAAGGGCACACTGTTGACTCATATCCAGCTTCTCATCCACTGTAACCCCTAGGTCCTTTTCTGCAGAACTGCTGCCTAGCTACTTTGTCCCTAGTCTGCATGGGATTCTTCCGTCCTAAGTGCAGGACTCTGCACTTGTCCTCGTTGAACCGCATCAGATTTCTTTTGGCCCAATCCTCTAATTTGTCTAGGTCCCTCTGTATCCTATCCCTACCCTCCAGCGTATCTACCACTCCTCCCTGTTTAGTGTCATCTGCAAACTTGCTGAGGGTGCAATCCACGCCATCCTCCAGATGATCATTAATTAAGATATTGAACAAAACCGGCCCCAGGACTGATCCTTGGGGTACTCTGCTTGATACTGGCTGCCAACTAGACATGGAGTCAATGATCACTACCCGTTGAGCATGATGATTTAGCCAGCTTTCTATCCACCTTATAGTCCATTCATCCAGCCCATACTTCTTTAACTTGCTGGCAAGAATACGGTGGGAGACCATATCAAAAGCTTTGCTAAAGTCAAGGAATAACATGTCCACTGCTTTCCCCTCATCCACAGAGCCAGTTATCTCATCACAGAAGGCAATTAGGTTAGTCAGGCATGACTTGACCTTGGTGAATTCATGCTGACTGTTCCTGATCACTTTCCTCTCCTCGAAGTGCTTCAAAATTGATTCCTTGAGGACCTGCTCCATGATTTTTCCAGGGACTGAGGTGAGGCTGACTGGCCTGTAGTTCCCTGGATCCTCCTTCTTCCCTTTTTAAAAGATAGCACTACATTAGCCTTTTTCCAGTCATCCGGGACCTCCCCCAATCGCCATGAGTTTTCAAAGATAATGGCCAATG
This sequence comes from Emys orbicularis, assembly GCF_028017835.1. Lineage (NCBI taxonomy): Eukaryota > Metazoa > Chordata > Testudines > Emydidae > Emys > Emys orbicularis. The sequence goes on along the minus strand of NC_088697.1, from coordinate 15,556,308 downwards.
GCTCTGCAATCACATCCGCCAACTCCTTTAGGAACCCTCAGATGCAGCGCATCCGGCCCCATGGACTTGTGCTCATCCAGCTTTTCTAAATAGTCCTGAACCACTTCTTTCTCCACAAAGGGCTGGTCACTTCCTCCCCACACAGTGCTGCCCAGTGCAGTAGTCTGGGAGCTGACCTTGTTCATGAGGACAGAGGCAAAAAAAGCATTGAGTACATTTGCTTTTTCCAAATCCTCTGTCACTAGGTTGCCTCCCCCATTCAGTAAGGGGCTCACACTTTCCCTAACCTTCTTCTTGTTGCTAACATACCTGTAGAAACCCTTCTTGTTACTCTTAACATCCCTTGCTAGCTGCAACTCCAATTGTGATTTAGCCTTCCTGATTTCATTCCTGCATGCCTGAGCAATATTTTTATACTCCTCCCTGGTCATTTGTCCAAGCTTCCACTTCTTGTAAGCTTCTTTTTTGTGTTTAAGATCAGCAAGGATTTCACTGTTAAGCCAAGTGGTCACGAGGCTTTTTTGGGGAGTGTGGAAGCTTGCGCCTTTCCCCCCCCACAGCCAAAGCCGTGCCAGCGGGGGGGGGTTCCTTGCCTGCACTGGTCAAGTCCCTGCCTGCTGTCCCTGAAGGGGACCTCAGGTGGGTTTTGGGGTGGGAGCAGGGGGGGCCCACAGGTCCCTCTTTCTCTCGCCACCTCAACCCACTCACCTGTCCCATGGGCCATGAGGCTCATGGAGAGCACTAGGTACCTGGCTGCTGGGTGAGCAAAACAGTTCCAATCCCTCTGGGACGTGCCCCCCCTCCCCCCCCGCTACTTCCAGTCTACGGGGTAGACAGGCAAGTAACGGATGGCAACGCAGAGTGGTGCCTAGCAGCCACCAGCCGACTCCGCGTTACCTCAGGGGGCATCGTCCCAGAAGGTGCGCTGAGAAACCACTGCCATGGCCTTGCCCATTCCCAGGGATCTGGGGCTTCCCTCTGTTCCCGGCGTGCCTGGGAGGCGGATGTGAGTGGGACCACCGACTTTTTTGCACCCTCCAAACCCCCGTGCACCATCGCGGCCACACACTTGCGTTGAGCTCCTTGTCCAAGGTTGGTCGCCCAGCTGATCCCCATCGTTCCCCATGCACTGAAGTAGCATGGAGTCGGGGAGGAAGGTCCCGGCGACCAGGGCAGACGGCCAGCCGCATGGGCAGAGTCTCGGAGGGGTGGCTCGGGTACACGCACGGAGGAAGGCACGACGGTGGCTCGGCAGTGGACCACGACTGATGGAGGAGACCCCCCCCTCCGTCGACCTCACCCCCCACAAGCCGGTGACCCTTTACGAGACAACGTGGTGACATGGCATGGAGGCCATGGCCGGTTTCCAGGCAACCTGCTAGAGAAGAAGTCAGCGACCCAGGCAGGGACGGCAGCAAGGGGTTAACTGGGGCTCCAGCGAGAGGGTGGTACGAGGGTCCCACCGATGACGGCGGCCACCCCCCCCCCACGGCCCGCGCCAGAGGTGTGCATGGAGCTGGCCCGTCGGGTGTGGTGGGGACCGCAGTGCACCCCTGCTCGCTCTTGCGACCACAGAATTATAGAATATCAGGGTTGGAAAGGACCTCAGGAGGACATCTAGTTCAACCCCCTGCTCAAAGCAGGACCAATCCACCGGCCCCGTCAGCAGGACAAACCTGGAATCACATCTGAACTCCTGGTTCTCTCGATTGGCCAAGGTGGCTTGGGGCAACCCCTTCTGGACATCCGTGAGACAACCAGGGTCCCAACCAGGCAGGGGAGCCACTAGAACCGTTGTGGGGAAAAAGGATCAGGCCTGCTGAGCCCAGGACCCGGCCGCTAGGCAAGTTGCCCAGGTCTCACCATCCCCGGCTGCAGCGAGGGGCTGCTCCCCGCCATGGACAGGCTCGGGCCCCTGGAAGTCCAAAACATTTTTCTTTTCCTTTCTCCCGCCGCTGAGGAGGGCTACCCAGGGAGAGGGCACCAACAGCTGAAGGGAGCTCTGGGTTGACCTGGGGGCTGGACTGTCCCAGGGTTGACCTGATGGCCGCTGGGAGCTGGGGTTGACCTGGTGGCCAAGTGGGAACTTAGACCTTTTCCCGGGGGCAGATCAGACTCGGCCCGACGGTCAGGGTCCGATCTGCCCCGGGGGAGCCGTTGGAACCGTTGTGGGGAAAAAAAGGATCAGGCCCACCAAGGCCAGGACCCGGCAGCCAGGCAAGCCACTCAGGGCTCACCATCCCTGGCCACAGCGAGGGGCTGCCTCTCCCCCTCCCCCTGGATAGGATCAGGCCCCTGGAAGTCTGAAAAAAAAATTTCCCCGACGCCTCTGAGGAGGGCTCCACAGGGAGGATTCACGGAGGAAGTTCTGACGGCTAAAGGCAGCTCCGATCCCCACCTCCCAGCCAGGTCCAGCCCGGGGGCCCTGCCACACGGCAATGCGACCAGGGCTCAACATTCCCGGACGCAGCAATGGGGAGGCGGGGGCTCCCGCAGGACACGATCAGGCCCCTGGAAGCACGATTTTCCCCAGCACCTCCACCCCATCCCACCTCACACAACCACAGCACGCGTGTCCATGCCAGGCTCCCCGGGGAGGACTCCGGAAGGGGCGTCCCAACTGTCAAAGGGGGACTCCCGTCCCACTCTCCTGCCTCAACGGAGCCCAGGGTGGGGGACGGGGCAGGGGGAGACTAGGGTTCGGTTCGGCAGGCCCGGGAGTCAGTAAGGAAAAGTGGGCAAGGAGGTGTGGAGCCGGGTGCCTACAGCCATACTGCACCGAACGCCCCCGATCCCATCTGATCTCGGAAGGTAAACCATCCCGGGCCTGGCTAGTACTTGGATGGGTGACCGCCTGGGAATCCCAGGTGCTGTAGGCAGCTTTTCCCTATCCGAGCAAGCTCTCTCATTTTCTTTCTTTCTCCCCGCTGCGGTGTCAGCATTTTCTTTGTTCCTTCCCCTGTCCGCCCCAGCGGAGGCCAACGCCTCGCCGAGAGGACGCGGATCTGCCCGGGGAGGAGGACGGGGGCCCCAGAAAGCTCCTCATTGCTCCTGAGCCCCTGGCTCCGCTAAGTCAGAGGTCACAGCTGGAGGTCACGGGTCTGGGCAGCGGGTGTGCGGCTCCCCCGCCCGGCTTCCTCCACCAGGGGGACACAGCCCTCAAAGTTGCAGAAGGCACCCCCGGCCCTGGGGCGGACTCACCCAGAGTCGCTTGCCCCCTCCTGCACCCAACTGCCGGCCTGCAGAACGACCACAAATCCTCCAATGGCCACCCAGGCGAGGCCTGGCTTGGCCGGCCTGGATAGCGGGTGTGCAGCCTGCTCCACGGGGGACCCCCAGCCCCCAAAATGGCACCCCCAGCCCTGGGGCAGACTTGCCTGATGTCGCTCAGCCCCCTGTGCCTCGCCGCCGGGAGCAGGCACCACCCCAGAATCAGCCGCGGCCAGCCACACCAGGCCAGGACTGCCTGGGTTCTCCCCTCCTGTGGACATCCGTGATAGTACCACGATACTACCAGCCATCAGGTCAACCTGTTTGCTAGACTGGGGTTGACCTGGTGGCCCTTTTCCCCAGGGTCTTGACCCGATGCCCGGCCCGACCTAGACCGACCGCCAGGGCCCGGCCACTCAGGCCTAGCTGAGCATGATAAGCGCCTGGGGCTGGGGAATCAGGCTCCAGCTCCCCACCCCTCCCTGGTTTCCTCTGCAGGGGCCCCAGACCAAGCCGTTGGAGGGAGCCCTTTGACCCTATGAGAACTGTGGGATGGTGCTCCTGCTGCGCCTCTCTGCCTGACCTGGGTGCTCCCTTCTCAGCTTGGGACACAAGCTTCTGACCGGTAGCAGGATCCAGTCCAGGGACCCCCTGCCCCCCCAGCTGCTCCTCCTTCTCTCTCCCCGGCCTCAGTGCTCCATTGTCAGCCTTGGAGGCTGCCTCTCAGCGGTGGCAGCACTGTGTCCAGGGACCCCCAGCTCCTGCTCCTCTCTCCCCGGCCTCGATGCTCTGTTCCCAGCCTTGGAGGCTGCCTCTCAGTGGTGGCAGCATCGCGTCCAAGGACACTCACTCTCCAGAGGCTGATTATAAAGCCTGACACCCCCTACCCCCATGACGACCCGACTTTCTAGGGTACAACTACTAAGCCTCTCCTTGCACCGCCCGGGGGACAACTACTAGGCCTCCCCGCAGACCGCCTGAGGGACGACTACTAGGCCTCCCCCTATACTGCCTGGGAGACAACTATTAAGCCTCCCCCGAGACCTGGTCCATCTTGACTATTAAGCTTTCACGGTCTGTATTCATACTGAAAATTAAGATGAAGTGAGCTTTTGCCCTTCTGCTCCACAGGATGTTTCTGTCCTCCCTGAGCTTGCCTGCATTACTGTTTGACAGGTGTACTGCCCCAGTCAAACTCCCCACCTGACACTGTCCCCGGAGAGGGGCGCGGCCAGCACTTGCCGGGCGCTTGGAGCCAGAAGCAAGAGCGGGGCTTGCCCCCCTGGGTAAGTAAAAAAACGATAAGAGTAGTGGTATTGCACCGGAGGCCTCCCACTTATTCTACACCTCTCATGTCTCTTCACAGTGCCAGCCTACAGTCAAGCTCAACAGGGTGTCGGAGAAAAACAGAGTTCTCACTCTAAGGTTGGGTCCAGCAAGTTAGATACACTTTATTCTCTAGCAATTGCATGAAGGGAGAGAGTGCACTAGGACACAGGGTTTCGCCCACCTAGGCAGGTCTCTCTCAAGATAAACAATTAGAGCCAACCTTTATACCTTTTTTTTTTTTTTTTTTTAACAGACAATGAGCAACAGCTGCATATTGTTTATACATATTCCTTCTTGATATCTTATTTCTCTCAACAATTTCTGCTATAGTCTGCATTCCATTTTTATCTTAACACAAGGTCAAAACAACCTCTCTCACAGTTCTTTCCCACTCGCTCGCACAAACCCCGCTTCTACAAATCTTGCGTTATTAGGGTTAAGGTTGGCCTGTTTCTTGCTCTGTCTCTTAACCAAACCGCACACAAATCCTCTTTTCCCTTTCACACTTCCACAAGGGTCTTCTTTCCCTGCTGATTCTGCCAAGCCCATTCCCTTGGCTGTGGTTTCGCAAGATAGTAGGTAGGGACAGTGGGAATCTTGTTAATCCATTCATGCACGTCACTAATTAGATGACGAGGCATTTGGCTACTTATGTACAGGTGTGACTACCTGCCCTTTCCTGGTTACTATACGTGGCCAGTCCACATCCAAGTCCAGTAAAAAAAAAATTTTTAAATAGGATATCAATCCAAATGTATAAGTATTTATTAATGAGTTAAATCCACTATATTAAGGGACAGGAGAGTAAGTAGCAAATGGATATAGCAGTACTGACAACTAATAATCCATTAAAATTAAAATATGGAGAAATGACTAAAATTTAAATAATAGTAGGATACACGGAAAGGAGCTCCAGGATCACTACTTGTCACTGAACATAGCCATCATATCTGCAGTGGCATATAAAACAAGTCTGCAAAGATTTTCCTTAAAATTCTTACTTCTCTCAATTCCTAGGATTCTTAAATGATCGTCATTTCCTTCGCTCCACTTGCCATAAGCCCCAATTACGAGGCCAAAGAAGTGGACATTTCTGCTTCCCGATATCTTCTTAATGTCTTCCTCCAACTCGGAGTAATAGGCAACCTTCTCCCCGTGGGCTCTTTCCAAATTACTGTCATTATCTTCCTAATGAACTGTTACATCAACCACCACTGCAGCATCCCCTTTTACAAAAACAATACCTGGCTTTCGCAAATTCCCTTCTCTATTTCTCAAATGAGGTTCTACTATTGATTTCCATCCCAATTTGCAAACTTTATCAATTACCGCAGAGACCACCCTATTGTGTCTTCTTATCCGAGCATCCTTAGTTTTAAAACATTGTCCGGATATATGTGGTACTGTTTCCCTAACCTTTCCGCACCATCTGCACATGGCATTTAGTCCCTCTCTACCTCTTGCCAATGTCTCCCTTGTTGGATAGACATTAGCCCTTAACTATAATGCGGCAATCAGCGAGGAAGATTTAATCATACAAGATCTTTTCAAAACTGAATTATTAATTGTATCATTTCTAAAATACTTGATACCTACCCCCTGACATCTCAAGTTACACCATCTAATAAATTCCTCCTCTCTCCACTTCTTAAGATTTGGTGTAACCGCACTAAGAATCAATATTTTATCAACTAAATTTTCACCGGCATACACAAAGGATAAATCTATCCAATCGTCCCTAGACACAATATGCCTTCTCCATTTACGAATGAGCATATTAGGTATTTGTACACTAAACTTAGTTAGTGCAAGCCCTCCATTTCTTCCCCTTGCATAAAATAACCCATCAGTGGTACTGTGTGGGAGATGTAAAATCTGTTTAACTACTTTCCTAACTAAAACATCAAGTTGTATAAAATATAAGCAGGAGGCTCAATTAAAAGTAAATTATAAAACAACCTAGGTAAAATATACATTTGTAAAATCATCAATTTTTGAGTGGGTTTAAGAGAAGCCTTGCTCAAGCTCTCACTCCAGTCAATCAATTTATCCTTAAGAGACATTCCTCCAACCCCTGTCCAAGGGTCTATCCTCGCCTCCAAGTATTTTTCAAATTCTCCTGGATGAACATAGTCAATAATTTCAGTACCCAATTTCCAATTATCCTTGGGGTTGATCACATAATTCTTACATTTTGCTAATATGTGAAACCCTTTTTCCCATTAACCCATGGATTAGTATTTCTAAAAAGCAGTCTAAAATCCCCAGATTTTTAGCCATCCCCTGATAAGATCCACTTAAAATTGCCACATCATCGGCAACTGCCAATGACGTGACACTATTCCCTTGAATATAAAACCTCGAGCCCTCGGATTCCAATTTAGGTAACAAGGGATCAATGGCTATATTAAATAAAATTGGAGATAAAGGGTCACCTTGTTCAACCCCACTCCTTATTAAAATGGACTCGGTACTTTTATCACCCACTCAAACCCTAGTAATGCAATTATCATATAGGTCCCTAACAATTTCTATAAAGTGTTCATCAGTCCCAAATCTCTTCAGGCCGGACATGATATGCCCATGTCCCACCGAATCAAAAGCCTTAGCCAAATCAACAAATACTATGGCTAATTCATCTCCATTCTGCTTTGCTCCCCTTATTAAATTATGTAAAATTGAAATATTTTCTTCGCATCCTGGAGCAGAGATAAATCCTTTTTGTCTATTGCAAATGTTAACTGTAATCATCAAGCTTTTAGCTAAAATTTTTGTATACAGCCTTATCCACACAGATCCTCTTGTTAATGGTCTCCATGAGGATAGTTTCATAAGTTCTTCCTCCTTTTGCACTTTTGGGATTAAAATAGTTCTATTTTCTTTAAAAATATCCGGGACTTGCCTATTTAAAAACCATACATTAAAAATCTTAGTGAGAATTAAAGTGTCCAAGTTAAAAATATCCCATAAGTCATTCACTGTAACCTTATCGGGGCCTGGGGCACTATCTTTACAAAACTCTCTCAGGACCTCCCTAACTTCATCCACCGAAATCGGATGTAGGTGCGTGTCCCTGACACTAGTTTCCTACCCTAACTCCTTTGCGCTGTCGTGGCTGCAAGTAAGAACCTAGCCCTAAGTGTCTGCAAGTGTGCTCCCCAACAAAACAGCAAACCCCGACAATAAGGCACTTACTGGTATCAACTAGTATCAAAGTAGGAAGGCTGAACAAATTTTGAATAGCCTTGAGGAAATTGAATTATTATTAAAGGAAGATCAGATGAATTCAGTTGGGTGGGCAATGACAGAGAAGTTATGTAAGGCTGTGTCTACATTGCCACTTTCAGCGCTAAAACTTTGTTAGTCTCTAAGGTGCCACAAGTACTCCTGTTCTTTTTGCGGATACAGACTAACACGGCTACTACTCTGAAACCTGCTAAAACTTTTGTCATTCAGGGGTGTCAGGACCACTACGGACCTCCAGCAGAGTTTCCTCTGGCTTCGCCCTGCCCAGGCATAGTTCACCATCTTTCGGGTCCCAGAACGTACGCTCATGCTCCACCTCCCCAATGGGGCAGGCGAGACGTTAGAACAATTAAAAATCTACATGGGAGTGAGGGGGGCTCTCAGCGCCGGGGGAGGGGTGGAGATTTTCATGGAAGGGAGTTTAGGAGATAAATGAGAGGATTTTGCTCCAGCAGAGGGAGAGGCTTGGCAGTTTCATTTTTACCAAGTGAACCCCCCGCCACACACACTTTGCTCCCTGCTGCTGCTCCAGCTCAAACCCCACTGTCACCCCCAGCATGTGACCTACAGCTTCCTGCTGACAACGCCCTTATATATCAGACACAAAATGCCCTAGACTGCCCCTTCTCCCAGTTGTGCCCTCCCCCGACAGAGCCCAGGACAACCCCTACCTAGCTGGATCTCGTGACAGATGAGTGAGGATGCGCGTTGCTGACACAAGGAGCCAAGTGTGCAGGCACCCAAGCAATGTAATAACTGTGCAAGTTCGGTGGACATAATTCTGTAGTACAGACATTACCTTAGTATTTCAGTCCGTGCATTGAGATGTGAGCGTAAAACATCCACCCACAAATGCAGCAATTGAAATCCCCCAATTTAATATCTCTGCCCTTTCCAGAAAGTCATAACATTCAGTTCATTCTTGCTAGCAGAGGGAAAATTCAAGTGACGCTAATGTTCACGATTGATTAAATAATGTTTAGAGTTTAATTAATATAATAGAAAAATAAATAGTGATTCCTCGACACAACACCACAAGGTGAAATAGGAACAGAGACAAACCTTGTCAGTAAAGTCTCTTTTCCCCAAAGATCCTCAAAATATTATTAATTCCCATCCCACCTCCATAGGACGTCTGTGCAGGTTAAGTGCCCTGCATCCATCTTCCCATTAGAATTGCCCTTGTTGGACATTTCCAGACCTGGACATTGGTGAAATACAGAATTTGAACAGCAAACCTGGCTCCTTGCACCAAGAATGATGTGGGGTTTTCTACCTGTCACTTTCTCCTTTATAATACCACAGAGAAAGGTTTTTTTCAAAAGCCAAACCATCCCCCCACCATCCTCAGTCAGCCAATGAACTAGGGGAAAGGTTATAGATAGCAGAGACCTTAGAAACAGTTAAGTAACAACAAGCCCACCAGACAAAGTGGCCGAGTAGTTAAAACAATAGCCTGCTAATCTTTTGTCATCCTTGTGAGCAGGAGCGGTAGAAGCCCCCTGAAAGTGTGGGGGCCACAGGCTCCCAAACTATGGCCCCACCCCCCGTGCTGTCCCCTGAGGCCCCATCCCACCCCTTCCCCCTAAGCTCCCACCCTCCCCCAAGATCCCAACCCCACACCACCCCATCTCCCCAAGATCCCGCCCCCCGCTTGCTCCTCTCCACTCTCCCACAGTCCCTTGCCCTTATGGCCAGTAGAGAGTTGGAGGGCATAGTCCCCCCACCTTTAAAAGTTGGGAGCCAGGCTCCCCTGCCTCCCCCCCTGTTCCAGTACCCCTGCTTCTGGGACTATTTTATTCTTCCCCCATCTCTCTCAACTAACCATTTCCCTCCTTCAGCTCAGTGACAGCCCCACACTCTTTGCTTCCTACACACAAAGATTCACACACAGACCTTGCAGGAAAACCTCACCAAGGAGTCAGAAGCACCGGAAGTGCTGGAAAACAGAGGAGAACTCATAGTGGGACCCAGAGAGGTTCCCCAGCAGATTAAGGAGATCCCCTGCTGCCCAGTATCATCAATTTTAGGGAAGAACCAATTGGCATTGCTTTTGGGAAGCTGCCCTGAATCAGATATAAAATCATTATTCAATCTGAGATACGGTTACAGCATCCACAACCCCAGTGTCACAACTATTGAAATCGTTTGGTCCTTATATTTTACAAGCCACAGAAATAAAGGGATTTGAAATAAATCCCTTTTCAGAGTCAATGAGGACCTAAGGCTGGTCTATACTAGGGGGAGGGATCGATCTAAGATACGCAACTTCAGCTATGAGAATAGCGTAGCTGGAGTCGACGTATCTTAGATCGACTTACCTCCCGTCCTCACGGCGCGGGATCGATGGCCACGGCTCCCCCTTCGACTCCGCTTCGATTCCGGAGTCAACAGAGAGCGCGTTCGGGGATCGATTTATCACATCTAGACGAGATGCGATATATCGATCCCCGATAGATCAATTGCTACCCGCCGATCTGGCGGGTAGTCTGGACGTACCCTGAGGTATCTTGGGTCTTTTCATTTCTTAGACTCTGGCACCATCGTGTGGCCATTTAATTTTACTCCTTATAACAGTGGTCACCAACCCGTGCATTGCGATCGACTGGTCAATCCTGGAGCCTCGGCCAGTCAATCGCAATCTCTGGGCCGCTAAAAGTCCAGCAGCGTAGTGGGGCTCAGAGGCTGCCTGCCTGCCTGCCGTGGTCCCATGCCGCTCGAGAAGCGCCTGGCTGCTGGCACATCTCTGCGACCCCTGGGGGAAGGGATGGGGGGTGAGGCAGCTCCATGAAGAGGTGTCCTTACCCATATGCAAAGTACGCAGCTGCGTAGGGCACCAGGAAACTTGGGGCACCAAATTTCCTGGTGCCCTGCGCAGCTACGTACTACTCCTGCCCCTGCCTCACCTCGCTCCGCCTCAGCCCTGCCCCCATCCTGCTCCACCCCAGCCCCACTTCTTCCCGCCCCTGAGGACTGCAGCCGGGCTGGGCCTGCACTCACTGGCAGAGGGAAGTCCAGGGACCTGGCCCCAGCCGCGCTGCTGGTGAGTGCTGGGGGGTGGTTCCCCCCTTCCCCCTAAGCCAGCCCTGCCCCCGCCCCCCGTGGAGGCCTGGGGCCTGCTCTCCCCCCCCCCACGGGAGGGGGAGGGGGAGCAGCGTAAGGCTCCAGATTAGCTAGGGACGGCCCTGGCTCCATGTGCTGCCCCTGCCCCCAGCACTGTTTCTGCAGCTCCCATTGGTCAGTGGTAAGCGCCTCCCAGCCGGAGTCTGCACCTCACACCCCCTCCTGCACCCCACAACTCTGCCCCAGCCTGAAGCCCCCTCCTGCACCCGAACTCCCCCCCAGAGCCCACACCCCTCACCCCCTCCTGCACCCCAACACTCAGCACCAGCCTGGAGCCCCCTCCTGCACCCAAACTCCCTCCCAGAGCCTACACCCCTCACTCCTGCACCCCAACCCCCTGCCCCAGGCTCATCCCAGAGCCCCCTCCCACACTCCAAACCCCTCAGCTCCAGCCCAGAGCCTGCACCCCCTCCCACACCCCAAGCCCCTGCCCCAGCCTGGTGAAAGTGAGTGAGGGTGGGGGAGAGCAAGCGACAGAGGGAGGGGGAAATGGAGTGAGCAAGGCGAGACCTCGGTAGATCCTGGGTTGATCTTAAGTTCAAAAAGTGATCTTGTGCGTGAAAAGGTTGAAAACCACTGCCCTACAACTAAAAGATTTATTTTGCAAAGAAATATTCTGTCCCTGGGGAAGACCCAGGAGCGGAGGCTGCATTCATTTTATCTACAAAAAAGGGATTGAGATATTCCCCGGGCCCCTCGATCGCAGGCAGCCTGTCTTTTGTGATGCTGCTGCCCATGCAGCTCAGGCCTTGGCTACACTGGCGCTGTACAGTGCTGCAACTTGCTGCGCTCGGGGGGTGAAAACGCCCCCCCCCCAGCGCAGCGAGTGCAGCACTGTAAAGCGCCAGTGTAATCAGCGCCTGCAGCGCTGCACGCTACTCCCCTCGGAGAGGTGGAGTACTTGCAGTGCTGCGAGAGAGCTCTCGCAGCGCTGGTGGCGCGACTACACTCGCGCTTCACAGCACTGCCGCGGCTGTGAATTCTGAAGTGTAGCCAAGGCCTCAGTCCCAGCCACCACTTGCTGATGATGCCCCCCAGGCCCAGCTGGGTAGGGTGTAAAGCCCTTTCACTCTGCATTGCCTAGTTTCCAAAACTTGGAGGGACTTCAGCTGCTTATGTCCTGTGGGACCCTCCATCTCGCTCCCAACTTAGCTCCTACGTGTCCAGGGGCTCTGCTCCCAGGAGAGGGACATTGCAGGGGGCTGGGTCCCTGTTTGCCTTTTGTCTCTTAACATGCACCAGGGTACCTAGAACTGGGTGTCTGTGTGGAGCTGCCACTCACCGTTCTCTCCTTTGCCACATCTCTCATTGAATCCAGCATTTCTACTGGCCAGCATCAGCATCCCAACACATCGCACTTGCCTTCTCCTGCCACAGAGACAGTGTCCCTGCCGCGTGTCAACTGCCAGAGTCTCTGCGAGCTCAGCACTGGCTGCCCCTCTGTAGCCTTGGTACCTAGACTGTGCAGCTGGGACCTTCCCCCCCCCGGGCTCAGGGATCCCCTCCCCCCTCCGGTCCCCTTCATCATCGGCCACCCCCGAGCAGCGCCGGGGCGGGATTCTCACTAGGGCCAGGGGGACTGAGCAGCACAAACCCCCCTGGCTCCAGGGGACTGGGGCCGCCTCTGGCTGCGAGCAGGATTCAAAGCTGCGCGGGGGAATCTCAACGGCTGCACCGTGCGCCCGGGACAGCCGGCCGAGGGGTAGCGAAGCCTCGGGGTCCGGGGAGAAGGAATCGGGGACTGACCCCATGGGCAGTGCGAGCGCAGCGGCTCCAGCGCTGTCCAGCTCCGCCCAGGCGCGTGTCCCGCCCCGGGAGCAGATCCCCAGGGGCTGCGAGTCAGAGCCTCTATCCTTCCCGCCCAGCGCATACGGCCCCTCCTCCAATAAAAGGCCGAGTTTGACAGAGAGAACTACGCTTCCCAGTGTGCACCGGGAGGGGCCGCGCGGGCAGATGGCCCACTTCCGCTTCCCGCGCTATGGGAGCGCGCGTTGCCTGAGCAACTGGCTCGTCACTTCCGCTCTGAGAAGACCCAGGAATGACAACTCCCAACCTGCCCCGGGGCTCTTTCGCCCTCTCGAGCCCAGGTAAGGAAGGGTCCCGGGATCAGCCTGACACCCCCCCCCCCGCCCCCCGAGACCCCTGGCCCTGCGCTCCTCCCCCGGCCAGCGCCTGTCTCTCAGGCTCCTAACGCGAACTCTTGTGTCCCGAGATCTCTGGGCCTGGCCCTGCTGCTCCCAAGGGTCTTGGGCAACAGCCCCCCGCCCCATGTCCTACCTCCGCCCCGCCCAGCCTCTGGCAATCGGAGGGATGGGGGTCTCCTGCCTAGGAATGGCAACCCGCCCCGCCTTGTGTCCTGCCTCCCCGCGGCCAGTGCCAGGACTCCAGCCTCTGGCAATCGGAGGGAATTGGGGGGGGGGGGTGTCTCCTGCCTAAGGGGCGAGTCCAGGGGCTGGTGTAGGGCAGCGGTTCACTGGCATACCCAAGTTTCCGATCTCGAAATAGCAGCGTGTCACAGCACACTCTGACTGAACGTGGCTAGTGCCGTTCTCCTTTTTACCACATAATTATAAAATCGATCAAGGAGAATGTAAACACTGCACTTACATGTCAGTGTATGGTGTCTAGAGCAGTATGTACAAGTCATTGTCTGTATGGAAATTTAGTTTGTACTGACTTCCCTGGTGCTTTTTATGTAACCCAGGGGTTCTCAAACTAGGGGTCCGGACCCCTCATGAGGGTCACAAGGTTCTTACATGGGGGGTTGCGAGCAGCTGGCAGCCTCCACCCCAAACTTCGCTTTGCCTCCAGCATTTATAATGGTGTTAAATATATAAAAAGTGTTTTTAATTTATAAGAAGGGGTCATACTCAGAGGCATTTTATGTGAAAGGGGTCACCAGTACAAAAGTTTGAGAACCACTGATGTAGCCTGTTGTAAAACTAGGCAATAATCTAGATGAGTTGATGGACCCCCTGGAAAACCTCTGCATACCCCCAGGTGTACATATACTCCTGGTTGAGAGCCACTGACCTAGGGGAACCCAGGCCCACTCCCTGTACCGGTTTCCAACCCTGTACCCTGGGAGGCTGGTTCGGCTTTGCTTACTTTGCATCAGCCTCAAGTCAGCTTCACTGGGTCACCACTTCCTACCATGGCCCCATGGGCAGGAGTCAGAGAAAGGAAGTCTCCTTTCAGGTGTAAAAGCAGCAACGGCTCCATGAAGGGTCAGTGCTGATGGAGCAATTATTGACACTTTCTCTAGTCTCCTTTTCAGATTTTGCCCCATTTTCTCTTTAATTCTCCAATGTTAATTTAACAATCTCAGATTTGGGATATTTTCCCAACCATTTGACCTGCAGCAAATTTTCTCTCTTTGGGAAATTGTCCTGAATCATTCCCCAAATGAGAAGGGGCTTAATGGGTGCAGCTTGCAGAGCCCTGAGACACAGCTGCCTCTGGGGTGGCCATTTTCTGCCAGCAACAAGGCGAGGAAGGGGACAGGAGGAAAAAGTTCCCCATGGAGACTGTCCAGCCCAAGGTTACACAGTCCTGGCTACTGCTACCCCCAACGGCCCAACACAGCTCCCCCCAGCTGCCAGTCACCTGGCCGCCCCTGCTGCTCCCTCCTCCCCACTGCCAGGGAGTTTTCCTGCTTCATACTCCCCTCACGTGCCCTCTTAAAGCACCTCCCTAAAGGGCTCCCTGCTGCCAGTATGAATGGTGTAGGGGTGGGTGGGGGGAATTATTACTGTCTGTTTATTGAACTTCCATGTAAAATCCCATCAAACTGTCTAACTACTCTCCCGTAATATAAACTCTCTTCAGAGCCTAGGTGGTTCTCTCATTATCAAATATTTCTTTTTAGACCTATTTCTTCCCGATTGATATAAAATATCTTGTGTGCAGTGCTGTAGTAGCCATGGTGGTCCCAGGATATTAGAGGCTGCCCCTCAGTTTGTGTGGTATTCTCCATCCCATTCCTTATGAATCCTAACACTGTGTTAACTTTTTTGCTGGCAGCTGTGCATTGAGTGGAGCTTTTCGTTGATCTGTCTACAGCAACGTGCAGATCCCTTTCTTGAGTTGTGTAGCCGATAATATGTTCTGCTGACGTTGCTAGGTGTAATGCATGTTCAGTAGGGGTTTCTCCCCTCTTCCTAATTTGTATTTCCTCTCCCTACTAATGTTGAGGTGTCCTTCTCTTATAGGTTAGTGCAGGGGTCAGCAACGTTCGGCACGCGGCTCGCCAGGGTAAGCACCCGGGCGGGCCGGGCCAGTTTTATTTACCTGCTGACGCGGCAGGTTCGGCCGATCGCGGCCCCCACTGGCCGCGGTTCGCCGTTCCGGGCCAATGGGGGCGGTGAGAAGCCGTGGCCAGCACATCGCTCGCTCGCGCCGCTTCTCGCCGCCCCCATTGGCCTGGGATGGCGAACCGCGGCCAGTGGGAGCCACGATCGGCCGAACCTGCCGCGTCAGCAGGTAAATAAAACTGGCCCGGCCCCGGCGAGCCGCATGCCGAACGTTGCCGACCCCTGGGTTAGTGTATTAATGATCTCACCTTGGTGTCATGTGTAAATACGTTGCCATGGCACTCCTGTAGTCAGACATCTGTGGATGTTCTATCTGAAAGCCAGTGTTAGCTCATGTTCCTCTGGTCGACTGGTGTCTTTACAGATGAAATTCCCCCTTAGACACTCTATTTCCGGTTCCCCAGACCTTAAGGGTGACCCTTAGGCCATTTATCTGTGCCAGAGTTCATAGACCTAGAGCCTTATGCTAACTGCTGATGCCAGTGTCGTACAGGAGACAGGCCTGTGGGTCCCTTGCATTACTGCTGCATAAAATAAATGCTAAAGCTAGCTATATGGGCTACAGTTGATAGTTAATTTACCATCCAGTAGAGTTTATAAGTACCTCTAGTTTTTCTCTCCAATGTGCATTGCTTTGCATTTAGAAAGATAAGGTAGGTGAGGTAATATCTTTTACTGGACCCACTTCAATTGTTGAGAGAGATACATTTCTGAGTTACACACAGATCTCTTCTTCAGGAGAATATCCTAAAACTTTGCCTTCCTTTCTCTCTAGTTATTTATTTCTAATTTAATATTCCCTGAGATTTTTTTCCATGTCTCACTAATAATACAATATTAACATAAAATAGCCTTGTTTTTTGACCTTTTCGAATATATTTAGAAAAGTTTTGCAGATGTTTCCCCATTTTCTCTCAATTTGAGAAATATGAAATTCACTCATATTTTACCTCTTTACTGACTATTGACTATCAATATAAAATGCTTCACATTTTTTCACTTTCTGCTCTAATTTGTGAGAATTGATCCAAAATTCTCCAGATTGCCACCCTTTTCTCTTTAATGACTTAACATAGACATCAGCTGTCAGATTGTCTTTTTCCATGTAATTATTAAATGTCTGCTAAAAAGCATCTCGTATTTGGACGTTCCCATGTTTAGTTGCAGGAAGTTCTTATTTTGGAGGGAATTTGTTGCCTTAGTCCAGGGGTGGGCAAACTTTTTGGCAGAGGGCCACATCTGGGTGGGGAAATTGCATGCAGGGTCAGGGCAGGGGGTTGGGGTGCGGGAGGGAGTGCAGGGTGTGGGAGGGGGTACAGTGTGCAGGAAGGGACTCAGGGTAATGGGTTGGGGCAGAGGAGGGGTGTGGGGCATATGCAGTGCCGGATTAACCTTTTGTGGACCCAGCGCCAAACATATTTGTGGGCCCCCATGGAGGCAATGGAGCATGGTGCGGGGCGAGGTGGGGGGTCAGCCAGGGGCATGGCCTGGCAGGGGTGGCCCCGCTCTGCCCAGCCCAGTGTGATGGCACTATTTACAAACTGGCAGTTGACAGATGCACAGTGGTCCGCCCATTCCTGTGCTGCCAGTATGCACCTTCCCCTTGGGGGCAAGCCCATGCTGTGCCACACAGCCCCCCTCCCTGATTTCCTATGGCCAGAACCCCCCAGACCCACTATGCTCAGCACCTCCCCTGACTCCCCCCCCCCCCACAAATGCACAGCATCCTGCACAACACCACCCTTGCCCAGCGCCCCCCTGCCCACAGCCCCACCACAACTGCCCAGCACCCCCAAGCCAGCACAAAACAGTTTCTATAGTACCTCACTGGTTACTCAGAAGTTCAAACAACGCAGTTCCTTTAAAGTGCCCAGCCTCAGGCCTCCGTCCAGACACACGTCAGATATGATGATTACTGAAAATCTTATCTCCTCATATAAAAGAAAGGTTCTTCCAACCCCAAAAGGATCAGCCACATACCCAGGTCCAATTATAACTTAGATCTTACCCAAACTACACGCTTATAGCCAATCCTTATTAACTAAACTAAAATTTATTAAAAAAAGAAAAGAGTGTCGGTTAAAAGATCAATATGCATACAGACTTGAATTCAATTCTTGAAGTTCAGATACTTAGCAGAGATGAGCTTGTAGTTGCCAAAAGTCCTTTTAGATATAGTCCATAGGTTATAGTCCAATGTCCATATTCAGGGTGACTCCAGTCACTGGGGATCTCAATCCTTATGGCTTAAGGTTTCCCCCCCCCTTGAAACCCAAAGCAGATCTGAGATGAAGAAGGATCATGTCCCAAGGTTCTTATACATTTCCAGCAGTCTTTTGGCCTGAGAAAACAATAGGCTTAACTCTCCTTCTCCCAAACATCCTGGCAATTAGCACAGGGTAATTTATCCATTAAACAGTTCAGATGCAGGTTACCACAACCTTCAAAGAGACATATAGTATTATTGTCTATTTCCCTCAAGCGTATTCCTAAATACTAATACTCCTTTTTTGATCTTTGAAACAAAGCTATAGCAATAGATAAGACTTGTTTGCTTACATCACAAGACCTGAGGAAACATCTACCCTTTGATCTCTAACAATGCAGACTTGCATTTCAAAGCTCTATTCATTTAGATATTTTCCTAACAAGTCTCTAAAGTTTGGCCATGGGTCAGGTCAGTCTGAGTTAAGTAACTCTTTCTGGCCCTGTCATCTTTCAATGAGATATTATATCACACTCATAACATCACACAGGGTCCCACAGGTGGTGGGAAGCAGAGACTGCCCAGAGCCGGAGGTGCTCTGTGTCCAGCCAGGGGGCAGAGAGGAGCAGGAGGGTGGGACCAGGGGGTGGAGAGGAGCCCTTGGCCTGAAGAGCAAGTGATGGGCAGAGGGGAGCCAGCAGGCTGGCGGGGTCTTGGGACGTAGTGCAAGTGGAGCAGGCCGGGGCCCCTTCTGAGCATGGGCTCCATGGTAAACGCGGCACTGGGCGTATGAGGGGGCTCAGGGAAGGGGGTTGGCGTGTAGGAGGGGGCTCAGGGCAGGGATGCAGTGTAGGGTGCGGCAGGGGGCTCAGGGCAGGGAGTTGGAGTGCGGGGTGTAGGAGAGGTTCAGGCTCCGGCCTGTTGCTGTTTACCTGGAGCGGATCTGGGGTGGCAGCAGTGCCTGCCTGCCACGGCCCTGCGTTGCTCTGGGAAGCGGCCAGCACCACATCCCTGCAGACTGGGGGGGGTGAAGAGGGCTCCGGGCATGATGCCCTTGCCGTGCCTCCAGGTACCTCCCCCGATGCTCCCTTTGGCCGTGGTTCCCCGTTCCTGGCCAATGGGAGCTGCGGGGGGTGGTGCCTGGAGGCGAGGGCAGCGTGAAGCCCTCTGCCCACCACCACCAGGGGCCATAGGGACATGGTGCCAGCCGCTTTGGGAGCGGTGCAGGGCCCGTGGCACCATTGGGGTGGCAATCCCACAGGCCAGATCCAAAGCCCTGAGGGGCCGGATCCAGCCCCCAGGCCATAGTTTGCCCACCTCTGCCATAGTCATTCTCCATCCCAGGGCTCCCCCGACCTGTGTGAATGGCTGGCAGGGGCTGCTGAAAACTTCCTATCCATTTACCAAATACTGATATGAAATCACAACAGACTTTGGTTCTCTCCCCATTTTCAAAACTGGAGGAACTTCAGGTTTTGGAGGGAAAACTGTTGCTGTGAATCCTCAAAAGAAGGGGAGGGAATGAGGGAGGAGGAAAGGACTCTGGCCTCATCCCTCCTGAGCCATGTTTCTGCTCTCACTGAGACCAGTGTTAATCAAGAGACACTTCAAGGAAGAACGTGGAGTGACTCCAGATTAACATGGGAGCAAATAAAAATCAGGATATGTCCCTGTGGGGAGGGAGTTTTGGTTGTTGCTAAAGGGTGGCAGGAAGCCCTTAGTCTCTGTCTGACTGTCTCTTCTCAGGATATTGGGGTTGAGCTTCCTGGGTCAGATGCTGCTGCTTGCATTGTGATCTGGGAGCCCAGACTGAGCAGCTGCTGCTCCCCCGGTGGGGTCTGGGCTTGGGAGTGAAGCTTCCTTTGTGCCCAGGCAAGGTGAGGACTTTCTCCAGTTGTAATTAGCTCCATGGGCCAGCCCTACGTTCTGCCCACACCAACATCTGAGCCAGAGACTCCAGGTGATTGATAGAGACCTCAGGGAATGTGCGGGAGATGGGCATGAAAGTGACTCTGCACAAACAGCCCCTCCTCACCTTACATCTCTCCTCCCCTTAGCAATTGCAGGAGCCGATCCAGCCATAGGAGAGTGAACACCCAAGAATGGCTGTCTGTCCGCCCGAGGGGGCGGGACAGGAGATGGGAAACACAAGCAGAAAAAGGAGAGAGAGAGATTGATGGGGCAGTGGGAGAAATAATTGGGGAGAGAGATTCCCAGATCTCTAACTTGCCCACACACACTTACTGCACCATCCCTGGGCAGATTCACTTTCCAGTGAACAAGGTGAAGTGCAGGGAGAGGAAAAGCCAATTCCTGACTCTGGCTGTGTCCCCAGCTTTGGGAGTGTGCTGCCCCAGGGACAATGTCAGGGGAATTCCCCCAGAGTCACTCCTTTTGCTCTGCTCTTGTCTTGTATTTGGTTCCCAGACTTTGTTACTGGGAGCGTTTCAAAATGTCTCGGCTGTTCAGTGCTGGTGGGATGGGCTGGTCAGTGCTGTAATAAAATGACCAACATTTCCTCAGAATAGAATCAGAGAGCTGTAGGGCTGGAATGAACCATGAGGTCATCTAGTCTAGCCCCCAACACTGAGGTGTTTGTCCAACCTGTCCTTAAAAATCTTCAATGGTGGTGTAGCAGTGTGGACTCACCCCTGCGGCACCTCCTGCTGGTGACTTCCAGGAATTAGCTCATTCCAGCTCCGGAGCACCCTCTGCAAGCCAGTGATCCACTGTCCTCTGGCCCCATGCCCCTCCCAGGACCCCAGTGCCCCTTTCTCTGGGTGCTGCCCCCTGGCAGGAACCCCTCAGTCTTAGGGTCTCCCCTCCCCAAGGAACCCCCACCCACTATTCCCACCTCGCCTCAATATAAGGCTACTGCCAGTCTCTATCTAGCCCCACACCCTGGGACAGACTGCAGTATCAGCCTACTCATCACTGGCAAGGTTGGGTTTGGACCTGCTGCCTTGGCCTACCCCTGGGCTGCCCTCTGCAACCGCCAGTAGCTTTTAGCCCAATGTTAGGCCACAGCCTGGGGCTTTCCAGGCTGGAGCTCCCCAGCTCCTCTGCCTTTCCCCAGCCCTGCTCCACTCAGGTACCCTGTCTCTAGCTCCCTGCAGCCAGGCCTGTCTCCCTCTGAACACAGAGAGAGACTGTGAGCGCCTGGCTCCCAGCCTTTATATACAGGCCAGCTGTGGCCTGATTGGGGCGTGGCCCAGCTGCAGCCACTTCCCCAATCAGCCCAGCTTTTAGAGCTGCAGCCCTCTGCAGGGCTGCTTTTAACCCCTGCAGCCCTCTTTCAGGGCTGGTTTCAAGCCCTCCAGGGCAGGAGCAGGTGTCCACCCCGCTACAGGTGGCGATTCCACAACGTCCCTTGGTAACCTTTTCCAGTACTGAACTAGCCTTTGTCACAACTGAGTCATATGGCTGGCTCAGATTCAATTTATGATCCACTATAACCTCCAGATCCTTTTGAGTAGTACTGCCCCCTAGCCAGTTAGTCCCCAGTTCATAGTTGAACATTTGGTTTTCCTTCCTTAAGTGTAGTACTTTGCACTTGTCTTTATTGAATTTCATCTTGTTCATTCAGATGAACTCTTATTTATAAAGGTCATTTTGAATTCTAATCCTGTTCTCCAACGTGTTTACAACTCTTCCCAGCTTGGTGTCATCTGTAAATTTAATAAGCACACTCTCCACTCCATTATCCAAGTCATTAATGAAAATATTGAGTAGTAGCAGATCGAGGATTGGTTCCCGTGGGACTGCATTAGATTCATCCTCCCTGTTTGTCAGCGAGCCATTAGTAATTACTCTTTGAGAACAGACTTTCAAGTACACCACATTTTCCTAGTTTGCTGATGAGAATGTCATGGGGTCTTCTGTCAAAAGCCTTACTAAAATCAAGATATGTCATGTCTACAGTGGCCCCCTGAATCCATAAAGCCAGTACCTCTGTTAAAGCCAGAAATTCGATTGGTTTGGCATGATTTGTATTTGATAATCTATGCTGGCTATAACTTATCACTTTACTATCCTCTAGGTGCTTATACATTGGTTGTTTAATACATTTTTCTTTCTGGGTATCTAAATTAGGCTTGACTGGTCTTTATTTCACAGGTCTGTGTTGCTCCCCTTTTTGAAGACAGGTTTTATGTTGGCCCTTCTCCAGTCTTGTGGCACCTCACCATCCTCCCGGAGTTGTCAAAGATCATTGTTAACTGTTCCAAGATTGCTTCATCTAATTCCTCAGGTACCCCAGGATGAATTGCATCAGGCCCTGCTGACTTTAATACATTTAACTTGTGTAAATATTTTTTCAACTTCTTATTTCCCCATTGTGGTTTCTGTTCCTTCCCCCTCTTGGTTAAGAATAATTAAGTATCTGGTCACAATTACATTTTTTTAGTGAATGTAAAAAGGCATTAAACACCTTTGTCTTGTTGATGTCATCTATTATTAGCTCTTCTTCTTCTCTGGTAAGTAGAGGACCTACACTTTCCTTCCCCGGTCTCCTAATATAATTTATAGAACCCTTATCTTATTGACTTTTTAGTGTCACTTTCAAGGTGAGTTACTTCATTTTGTGAGTTAATCTTTCTGATTTTGTCCCCACATGCTTGTGCAATTCTTTTGTATTAATCCATGGATATTTGTCCATGATGCCACTTTTTATAGGATTCCTTTTTATTTTCTGGTCATGAAAGAGCTTATGGTAGAGCCATATTGGCCACTTACTCTTCTTTCTGTCTTTCCTTCACATTGTGATCCTTTGCTGCTGCTCCTTTAATATTGTCTCTGAGGAACTGCCAGCCAGCTCTCCTGAACTCTTTTCTCCCTCTGAGATTTTATTCCCATGGGACCTCACCTACCAGTTCTCCGCATTGGTTGAAGTCTGCCTTTTGGATGGCCATTGTCCTTATTCTGCTCCTCTCATGCCTTCCTTCTCATAGAACCGTGACATCGATCATCTTCTCATCACTTTTGCCCACATTGCTTTCCGCCTTCAGTTTCCTAACTCATTCCTTCATCCTCCAGTTACTGCTTCCATCCTCTCAAAGAAAACAGGTGGCCCCTGTACATTCCAAGAACTTATTGGACACTTTGTATTTGGCTGAATTCCTTTTCTAACAGATGTCTGGGTAGATAAAGCCCCTGCTCCTCCATTTCTGTGTTTTGAATTGTTCTATTTGCATGATAGTCTAGAACATCAGTGTGCAGGGAAAGATCCTGGGGGGAATTGTGCTGTGAAATGATTTCCTATTCTGACATGTCCCCAATTGCCCTTTTTGCCCTAACAGGCTGCAGCGTAACATCCATGTTTTGCTCCAGCTCATTCTGTCCTTCCAGGGACCAGGGAAAGGAAATGGCTACAGTGGAGCTATTTGAGGTAGGGATTATCAGGGAGTTGCTGGTGGGTTCCCTTTGAAGGGAGAAGGGCAGTAAATACAAAGGAGGTGGGCACTTCTGAGGGGGCTGGTCTGGAAGTGGGAGGGGTCAGGAAATACACAGCGTGGAGAAAGGGACGGGGCCAGGACGTGATAAATCTGCTGAGATTTGTTTACTGTGATGCCTAGATCTCAGCAACAGATCCCTGTGGTTTGTGGGTGGGAATTCCCTAATTAGTCAAGCAGGAAACACCCCCCCACACACACACACACACACCCCGGACTGGGCTAGGGAAACTTACCAGACTTCAATACTGGAGCCTGAACCTACTAGCCAGAGGCTGCTGTGAGAGATAAAGTGGCACCCACCAGTGAGACCTAGGGAAGATACCCCATCCCCTCCTATCCAGCTGCTGGCAATGAGGAGGGTGTTGCAATTCGCACCAGGGAGTTGTCCCTGGACCCTGCTGGGGGCTCCATCTCCTATATTAGCCTCTGGCTAGTAGGTGAGTGGTGAATGTGAAGACTCCTTCCCTCTCTCTCTGCTGGGAGGAGTGGGGGTGCTCTTTTTCTCCCTTCCCTTTGATGCTTTCTGGCTGCTGTCATGTGATGGGGTGTGGGTGGAACTATGCTGTCTGCCTCCCACAGCTTCCAAGTAATTGGTCCTCCTCCCCTGTGAGTAGTGGGGTTGTCAGTAGGCAGCAGGTACTGAGTAAGGGGCTTTTGTTCTTTCAGGGGCCAATGGCCTTCGAGGAGGTGGCTGTGTATTTCAGCGAAGAAGAGTGGGCTCTGCTGGACCCCGCTCAGAGAGCCCTCTACAGAGATGTCATGCAGGAGAACTATGAGAACGTGACCTCTCTGGGTAAGGATTCCTGTCTCCTTGGTTATTAGAATGGGAAAGAAGAGTTAAGGTTCACAACACCCTCAATGCAATCTCAAATTGTGCCCTGTTTCAGCAACACTCCAACAGGCCAATGACACATATACTAGCACTTTGCCCTGCCCTGCTACAGAACACTTTGGGAACAGAGCACAGGAGCAGGATAACACAAAGTCCAACACCTTCTCTTTGCTAAGGCAAAACTTGGCCCTGGTTATAGCCTCTGCAAGCGGTGATCGAAGGGGGGAGGGGAGGGCGGTTGGCTTACAGGGATGTAGAGTGAACTAAGGGGGCGGGTTTTCATCAAGGAGAAACAAACAGAACTTTCACACCATAGCCTGGCCAGTCATGAAACTCAACATGAAGTAATTGTTGTTTCAAATTCATGCATTCTTTATTTATTAGTCACAGAAATAGGGGGATAACTGCCAAGGTAGCCCGGGTGGGGTGGTGGAGGAGGGAAGGACAAGGCCACACTGCACTTCAAAACTTATTGAATGCCAGCCTTCTGTTGCTTGGGCAGTCCTCTGGGGTGGAGTGGTTGGGTGCCCAGAGCCGCCCTCTTCCCCCCTTCCCCCCCCCCCCCCCGCATTCTTGGGCATCTGGGTGAGGAGGCTATGGAACTTGGGGAGGAGGGCGGTTGGTTACACAAGGGCTGCAGCGGCGGACTGTGCTCCTGCTGCCTTTCCTGCACCTCAACCGTTCGCCGGAGCATATCAGTTTGATCCTCCAGTAGCCTCAGCATTGCCTCCTCTCATCACGCTGCTACCACCTCTCCTCTTGATCCCACCACCTCTCATCTTGCGCATCCCTCCTGTCCTCGCGTTCATTTTGTGCTTTCCTGGACTCTGACATTGTTTGCCTCCATGCATTCTGCTGGGCTCTTTCAGTGCAGGAGGACTGCATGAGCTCAGAGAACATTTAATCGCAAGTGCGTTTTTTTCACCTTCTTATCTGCGCTAGCCTCTGGGATGGAGATGATAGTGGTAGCGCTGAAACATTTGCAGCTGCAGGAGGAAAAAAAAGGAGAGTTGGGTTGACCATTTAAAAGGAGGGGCTAACGTTTTTGGGTTGACGTGCAGCACAAACTCAACTAATCCCCCCCTCACACCCAATTCTCTGGGATGATTGCTTCACCTCTCCCCCCACCGCGTGGCTAACAGTGGGGATGATCATAGAATATCCGGGTTGGAAGGGACCTCAGGAGGTCATCTAGTCCAACCCCCTGCTCAAAGTAGGACCAATCCCCAGACAGATTTTTGCCCCAGGTCCCTAAATGGCCCCCTCAAGAATTGAGCTTACAACCCTGGGTTTAGCAGGCCAATGCTCAAACCACTAAGCTATCCCCTATACATACAAGCATATGATTTCTTTTCAGCCACAGGCACACAGCCCAGCAGGAACGGCCACCTCTGAATGTCCCCTTAATAAAATTCCCCTATTTCAACCAGGTGACCATGAATGATATCACTCTCCTGAGGATAACACGGAGAGATAAAGAACGGATGTTGCTTGACTGCATTCCAGTAGCTTTACTGGCCGCGAATACATCCCAAGTCTTCAGGGCAAATTAATCATTAAACATGCATACTTTTAAACTTTGTATTATATTTACAAAGGTACACTCACCAAAGGGGCCTTCTCCGCCTTCAAGGTCCGGGAGCCTGGGTTGGGAGGGTAATGTTTCCAGGGTGATAAACAGTTCCTGGCTGTCGGGGAGAACAGTTTCTCCGTTTGCCTGCTGTGCGCTATCTTCCTCATCCCCAAAATCCTCATCCCTGTTGCATGAGACTCCCTTGCAGGAGTCCACGTACAGGGGTGGGGTAGTTGTAGGGGCACCCCTTAGAATTGTTTACAGCTCATGATAGAAGCGGCATGTCTGGGGGTCTGACCTGAAGTGGCCGTTTGCCACTTTGGTTTTTTGGTAGGCTTACATGAGCTCCTTAAGTTTCATGCAGCACTGCTGCGGGTCCCTGTTAAAGCTTCTGTCCTTCATGCCCTTGGAGACTTTCAAATATTTTGGCATTTCGTCTTTTGGAACGGAGTTCTGATAGCACGGATTCGTCTCCCCGTACAGCGATCAGATGCAGTACCTCCCGTTCGGTCCATGCTGGAGCTCTTTTGCGATTCTGGGACTCCATAGTCGCCTCTGCTGATGAGCTCTGCCTGGTCACCTCTGCTGATCAGCTTGCCACGCTGGCCAAACAGGAAATAAAATTCAAAAGTTTGCAGGGCTTTTCCTGTCTACCTGGCCAGTGCATCTGAGTTGAGAGTGCTGTCCAGAGCAGTCACAATGGAGCACTCTGGGATAATACTGTCGAATTGCATCCACACTACCCCCAAATTCGACCCAGCGATGTTGATTTCAGCACTAATCCCCTTGTCAGGGAGCAGTACAGAAAGCGATTTTAAGACCCCTTTAAGTCGACAAAAATGGCTTCATCGTGTGGACGGGTGCAGGGTTAAATCGATTTAACGCTGCTAAATTCGTCCTAAACTCGTAGTGTAGACCAGGGCTTAGACTTTCATAATGTCACCACCCCTTTACCCTTGCACTCCGGATTCCTTCACTTACCCTCACTGAGCATTGGAGACCATTAGCACATATGCCACCAGAATGCTGACAACACTCGTGGCAAGAACACACCCTTGTGCACCTTCATTGACACAACCTACAACACTTAGCACTGACGTGAGGAATACCTGTTCCTTCAAGATTCACATGCACCTCTCTTCTTATCACAGTCCCAGCTCTGCCAAGCTGCTCCAACAATTCCCTCCACTGTTCATGTAAAGCTACAGCTGACACAGTGCGTATAGCTGAAGTGCATGGAGATAAGTGGTTGTATTCAAATCTGTTGAACACAACACGAACAATGGCATGTTCTTAGTCTTCCCTCCTATTGATCATTGATCAGTACATTTTAAGGCCAGGAGATACTATTAGGTCGTCTAGTCTGACCTTCTGTATAATACAAGCCATACAGTTTCATCCAGTTACCATTGTAGTGAGCTGAATACCTTGTGTTTTGATGAAAATATCTTCCAGAAAGACATCCAATATTGAGTTGAAGATTTCAAGAGATGGAAAATTTGCCACTTCCCTGGTTAGTTGGTAAACCTTTGCACCACCCTTACTGACTTATTCCCAGTGACGTTTGCTAGCTTCAAGGTTAGGGAATAGGGGCAGAGTTAAGCTTCCTTTTGCAGGTGTGGTGTGTAGGTCTTCATTTGCTGGTTTTCAGATGTTTTAACTTTCACCACTCTCCACCTGCTGGAAGGGCATGAGGCAGCACTAGGCAACCTTAACTGTACTTTAATATAGTTTACAGAATCATAGGACTGGAAGGGACCTTGAGAGGTCATCTAGTCCAGTCCCCTGCGCTCATGGCAGGACTAAGTTATCTAGACTAGGGATCTTAAACTTAATTTACCTTAGGGCCAGTGCCAGTCCTCAGATCCTCCCAGCGGGCCAATAATGTCACTCATGCCACCCAAAACTCTGCCCCCCACCTGCCTAAGGCTCTGGGAGGGAGTTTGGGTGCAGAAGGAGTGAGAGGTTGGGCTCTGGGAGGGAGTTTGGGTGGGGGAGGGGGTCAGGTGCAGGTTCTGGGATGGAGTTTGGGTGCAGGCTCTGGTCTGGGGCATGGAGTGGGGGTGCAAGAGGAGGGGGTGGGGTTGCAGGCTCTGGGAGGGAGAAGGGGGCAGGGGTGCAGGCTCTGGGAGGGAGTTTGGGGGCGGGAAGGGGGTGGGGATGCAGGCTCTGGGAGGGAGTCGGGGGTGTGGCGCTTACCTGGGGCTCCAAGGCTGGGTGGGCCGGGGGGCCCCCAGGCACCACCCCCCCCAGGCACCACCCCCGCAGCTTCCCATTGGCCACAGGGGCACTAGGGGTGGCGGCAGCGCACGGAGACACAGCCCCACCCCGCCCCGGGGCTGCAGGGAGGGGCCAGCAGACATGTGGAGCAAGCAGGCAGATGCCGCTCAGGTCTGCTTCTCGTGTCTTGCTTACAACACTCCTGCTAATACATCCCAGAATTATGTTAGCTTTTTTTGCAACACTGTTGACTCATATTTAGCTTGTGGTCCACTATGACCCCCCCCAGATCCCTTTCCGCCGTACTCCTTCCTAGGCAGTCATTTCCCATTTTGTATGTGTGCAACTGATTGTTCCTTCCTAAGTAGAGTACTTTGCATTTGTTCTTATTGAATTTTATCCTATTTACTTCAAATCATTTCGAATTATAATCCTATCCTCCAGAGCACTTGCTTGGTATCGTCTGCAAACTTTATAGTGTACTCTGTGCCATTATCTAAATAATTGATGAAGATATTGAACAGAACCGGACCCAGAACTGATCCCTGCAGGACCCCACTCGTTATGCCCTTCCAGCATGACTGTGAACCACTCATAACTAGTTATACACCAACCTTAAATCCATCTAGGTTGCATTTCCCTAGTTTGTTTATGAGAAGGTCATGCAAGACAGTATCAAAAGCTTTACTAAAATCTTTACTTATGGACATTTAATTTCCTTGATTTAGTTTAATTGGACTTTTTTTGCCTCTATAACTGTGTCTACTTTAGAGCTTTTGCCGGCAAGCTATGTCAGGTAGGGATATGGTTTTTCACACTACTAACCGACAGAGCAATGCTGAAAAATGCTTAATTAGTCCCATATCTCCATTCAGATTTGAGAGCACCTCAAAATATTGTTCTTAACACACAAATATTGATATGAGGACAAAACTTCCAAGAGAAACTCCTTCAGAATGTAAGCAAAATCCACAACACATCATTTGAAACTTGTTAGTGATAAGGCTCAGACTCAAATGTATGATGTAGCTCAGGTTCAATGGCCATAGCATGTCCTCTTGATCCAGCCAATTGCTGTGACATTAGATTGCTGGAAACACTCTAGCTGTTAAAAGACCTTCATCTTGATGCACATGTGAATTTCAGTCTCTCTGACTCATTTGATGGTGTAGGGAGGAGGGTTTAGGGTTTATTAGGAACTGGGGAATCTCTTGGGAAAGGAGGAGCCTGTACAGGAAGGATGGGCTCCACCTAAACCCAAGTGGAACCAGACTTCTGGTATGTAAAATGAAAAAGTTCATAGACAAAATTTTCAAATAAGGGCTGGGGGAAGGCAACAGGTGTGGAGGAACACATGGTTCAGACAGAGCAATCCCTTAGGGGAGGATCTCTTAATGGTTATTCTCCATATCCTAGTAAAGAGGAAAGGATACAAGTTCATAAGGTACACGCAGTAGCTGAAGAGAAACAGTCAAATGAAAGTCCTATTCAATTACATCACATGAAGGCAGACAAATATTGACAACGTTTATAAGTTCTTGTAAACAGATGCAGAAAGGCTAAATCCTAAGATGAGTGAACTTGAGTGCCTGGTTTTAAATGAGGGTATTGATATAATAGGTATTACAGAAACTTTGTGGAATGATGATAATCAATGGGACCTGGTAATACCAAGATTCAAACTAGATAGGAATGACAGAGTAGATTCTGCTGGTGGGGCAGTGGCACTATATGTAAAAGAAAAAACTGTCAAATATAGTAAAAACAATTTTAAATGAATGAAACTGTGCCATAAAATCAGATAGAAATTCCATGCTTGAATAATAAGAGTATAGCAGTAGGAATATGTTACTGACCACCTGACCAGGATGGTGATGGTGATTATGAAATGCTTAGAGAGATTAGAAAGGCTATAAAAATAGAAAACTCAGTAATAATTGGGGATATCAACTATCCCCATGTTTACTGGATACATGTCACCTCAGGATGGGATCCAGAGATAAAGCTTTTAGATACCATTAATGATTGGAGCAGGTAGTCCTGGAACGCACAAGGGGAGAGGCAAGTCTTGATTTAGTCCTAAGTGGCACACAGGATATGATCCAACAGGTGAATACAGCTGAACCACTTGGTAATAGAGCAGGGGTGTTCAAACATTTTGGCCTGAGGGCCACGTCGGGGTTCCAAAACTGTATGGAGGGCCAGGTAGGGAAGGCTGTGCCTCCCCAAACAGCCTGGCCCCTGCCTCCTATCCGCCCCCTGACTCCCCCCCCCGCTCCCTGTCCCCTGACTGCCCCGACCCCTAACCATACCCCCACCCCCTGACAGACTCTCCGGGACTCCCACACCTATCCAAACCCCCCTGTTCCCCGTCCCCGACTGCCCCCCCTCCCCAGAATCTCCGCCCCATCCAACTGCCCCCTGACTGCCCCCCAGGACCCGTGCCCCTT
Source organism: Emys orbicularis (assembly GCF_028017835.1). Classification (NCBI taxonomy): domain Eukaryota; kingdom Metazoa; phylum Chordata; order Testudines; family Emydidae; genus Emys; species Emys orbicularis. Next base: position 15,526,353 of record NC_088697.1, on the reverse strand, counting down.
ATCCAACCCCCCCCTGCTCCCCGCCCCCTTACTATTCCACTCAGAGCAGCATGTCTGGCAGCTGCTCTGCCTGGCAGGAGCTTGCAACCCTGCCGCCCAGAGCGCTGGTGACACGGCAAGCTGAGGCTGCAGGGGAGGGGTCGGGGGCTAGCCTCCCCAGCCGGGAGCTCAAGGGCCGGGCTGGATGTGGCCCGCAGGCCCTAGTTTGCCCACCTCTGTAATAGAGACCATAATGTAACACTGGTCTACAATTTTTGAGAAGTCGTCTGCTTCAGAGATAAAATGTGCTATTTATTATGTATTTTGATGTGCTGAATTCAAATATGACAAAACAACTGATTGGCTACCGTTTCTAAGATATTTAAGTTTTTACATTTTATGTCTATGTATATTGTGTAGATAGTAGAGTTTTAATCATAAATTGTAAACCTAGGTCTTTTCATGTGTTTATGGTTGCTTTACATGATAATATTTCACCTGTCCTGTTTATGTAACACTTTAAAAATCAGCAAAAGGGTTATATAAATAAAATTTATTATGAAACAAAAGGCAAAAAACTATTATGTACATAGTTTAGTCCTATTCAGTGTCTACTCGGCGCTTCTTGGCTTGTCTCTTGTATTCATTAAATGGAGCATCTCTTGTCACTGTCCAGCAATAGTCTGCAAGCATTGATGGGCTCCATTTGCCCCGATAGCGTTTCTCCCTTGTTGCAATGTCCTGGTGAAATCGCTCGCCGTGCTCGTCGCTCACTGCTCCGCAGTTCGGTGGAAAACAATCTAGATGAGAGTGCAAAAAATGTATCTTTAGTGACATGTTGCAACCAAGGCTTTTGTATGCCTTGAGGAGGTTTTCCACCAACAACCTGTAGTTGTCTGCCTTGTTGTTTCCGAGAAAATTTATTGCCACTAACTGGAAGGCTTTCCATGCCGTCTTTTCCTTGCCACGCAGTGCATGGTCAAATGCATCATCTCGAAGAAGTTCACGAATCTGAGGACCAACAAAGACACCTTCCTTTATCTTAGCTTCACTTAACCTTGGAAATTTTCCACGGAGGTACTTGAAAGCTGCTTGTGTTTTGTCAATGGCCTTGACAAAGTTCTTCATCAGACCCAGCTTGATGTGTAAGGGTGGTAACAAAATCTTCCTTGATTCAACAAGTGGTGGATGCTGAACACTTTTCCTCCCAGGCTCCAATGACTGTCGAAGTGGCCAATCTTTCTTGATGTAGTGGGAATCTCTTGCACGACTATCCCATTCGCAGAGAAAACAGCAGTACTTTGTGTATCCAGTCTGCAGACCAAGCAAGAGAGCAACAACCTTCAAATCGCCACAAAGCTGCCACTGATGTTGGTCATAGTTTATGCACCTCAAAAGTTGTTTCATGTTGTCATAGGTTTCCTTCATATGGACTGCATGACCAACTGGAATTGATGGCAAAACATTGCCATTATGCAGTAAAACAGCTTTAAGACTCATCTTTGATGAATCAATGAACAGTCTCCACTCATCTGGATCGTGAACGATGTTGAGGGCTGCCATCACACCATCGATGTTGTTGCAGGCTACAAGATCACCTTCCATGAAGAAGAATGGGACAAGATCCTTTTGACGGTCACGGAACATGGAAACCCTAACATCACCTGCCAGGAGATTCCACTGCTGTAGTCTGGAGCCCAACAGCTCTGCCTTACTCTTGGATAGTTCCAAATCCCTGACAAGGTCATTCAGTTCACCTTGTGTTATGAGGTGTGGTTCAGAGGAGGAGGATGGGAGAAAATGTGGGTCCTGTGACATTGATGGTTCAGGACCAGAAGTTTCATCCTCTTCCTCTTCCTCGTCTGACTCAAGTGAGAATGATTCTGGTGCATCAGGAACCGGCAGTCCTTCTCCGTGGGGTACTGGGCGTATAGCTGATGGAATGTTTGGATAATGCACAGTCCACCTTTTCTTCTTTGACACACCTTTCCCAACTGGAGGCACCATGCAGAAGTAACAATTGCTGGTATGATCTGTTGGCTCTCTCCAAATCATTGGCACTGCAAAAGGCATAGATTTCCTTTTCCTGTTCAACCACTGGCGAAGATTTGTTGCACAAGTGTTGCAGCATATGTGTGGGGCCCACCTCTTCTCCCGATCTCCAATTTTGCAGCCAAAATAAAGGTGATAGGCTTTCTTAACCATAGTGGTTATACTGTGCTTTTGTGATGCAAAAGTCACTTCACCACAAACATAGCAGAAGTTATCTGCACTGTTCACACAAGTACGAGGCATCTCTGCTCACTGTGGCTAAACAGAAATGTGTCCCTTTGCAAAATCAAACACTGACAAATAAGAGAGCACGACACTGTATGATTTCTAGAGCTGATATAGGGCAATTTGTTCAGCAGAGTGATGTAAGCTTCGTTATGATTGCATCATCCATGACTTCTAGGAATAACATGATGCAATTCATATCATGTATGACGCAATACCAGCTTCAGATTGCATCATTCATTGTTTTGCCTAAAAAGCAAGTACTGTCCAAATCCAGTCATAGATTTATTCATAGATCCAGTCAAAGATGTATTTTAGTCATTTCTGGTTTAAATTGAGATCCCTTCCCTTTATAACTCACTTATCCTCCGCCATTCCCAAGTCAAGGGTCGTATATACTGACCCAATAGCATATCTTGAAAACTAGAGCCAATCAACAATTTTAAGCATCATTTTTGTTCTCAGTGACCCAGAATTAGTAAAGTTTGACTACATTTATTTCAGAAGCATTTTGGCTGTAGAGCAGTGTAATTTGTTCCACTGCTTAAGTACTCTTACACTTAGGAAGTTTTTACTAATGTCTAGCCTAAATCTCCTTTGCTGCAATTCAAACCCATTACTACTTCTCCTGTCTCTTCAGCCAGGTCCTTAATGAGTTTACTATACATCAATGGAGATTTAGGTTAGACATTAGGAAAAAGTTTCAATCTATAAGGATAGTTGTGCTGTGGAGTAGGCTTCCAAGTGAAGTTGTGGATTCCCCATCATTGGAAGTTTTAAAAAGCAGGTTAGACAAACACCTGTGAGGGATGGTCTAGGTTTACTTGGTCCTGTTGTTATCCAGGCTTTTCAGAACCCACAGCAGGGGCAACTTAACTATTTCACTCTACATGGTGTCAGTAATAAATCAATAGGAACACAGCAATTCTGTCTGATCAAGAATTAAATGCAAGTAAGCATGCTCTTGTCTAACACTGCAGTTTATTAGATGTAAGGACACACAGACATAAGCAATAGGTTTAGAATATCCCAATCCCAGATATTTACCTAACATCTGGAATGGTATTGAGTCATTAACAGCAGATTCATAGTGGCCAGTTGCTAACCCGCCGGGGAGAAAGGGTATGTGGTGTTCTATTTCAGAGGACCTCCTGAGGTCCCTTCCAACCCTGATATTCTATGATTCTATGATTACTTCAGGGTGGCTGAATGTACATAATATGTTTGCAATTGGCTTGATCATGTTCTGGAGTACATGCACCCCTCAAATCCGAAGCAATACTGTCATAGACCAGGGGGCTGGACTGGATGACTTCTTGAGCTCCTTTCCACCCTTACATTTCTGTGGTTCTGGGCTTTCTCCCATGCTACTCCTTGCTCTTTGGAGGAACTCCTCATAAACATCCCCAGGCCTACCTGGTTATCCTCCTTCCCATCCCTCCGTACAACTCCCTTGTTTTATGAAGCCTAGAAACACATGACAATGGTTAGGCAGGTTGTGTGCTGAGATCACTATCAGGATGACAAATGTCTTATTGTTTCCTTGTGCTCTCGCTGTCACTATTCAGGGCCATTGCACCTATATTCCCCCTCTGTGGTCCAGCAAGGGCACCCACTTTCAGGCTGCCCAGCTGGCACCTCTCTTGGGTAGAAACCCACATCTCTCTGCCTAGTAACTGTTGTATCTCCAGGCTGCACTGCTCCCTGCCTACAGTGTGAATTCCCCACTAAGGCAGATCCTCTTCCTCAGCAGGCCTGCTTTGCCTTCCTTCCTCAAAGGCTATGAACAGCATAACTACCCCTAGTTAAGTTATGATACAGCCCTTTCCCAGCAAACAGTAATTCTCAAGGCAAAGGCATTACAGAGAGAACATATTAAAAACAATAAAAGAACCTATACACATGCTAATAAGCTTACCAGAGATCACCCAAACCCCATCAATGGCTCAGGCAGGTAAACAGACCTTCAAACCTCACCAAGAGTTTTATGTGGTCACAAGGTACCAGTTGTTAGCTTAGAACAAGCATGCCCATGCATTTGTAAGTCACCCTTTTCTCCAGTTTGGGCCTCTGGACTCGTCTTCCTGAGGGAGCAGCTTCCATAGGTTTGATGTGGAGGTGAGAAGTTGCCTTCCCCTCCCCTCAAGGATTTTCTAGGTATCCCACTTAACTTGTCTAGAACATTATTTCAAAGGGTCCTTTGAAGCTCATAACACTTCCTAGGGTTTATGTTAGCCAGGTCTTCTGCCTGGAGATATTATAGACCATCCCACAGTAATAAGTGCACACACATATTTTTAGCTCAGTGGTTTGAGCATTGGCCTGCTAAACCCAGGGTTGTGAGTTCAATGCTTGAGGGGGCCATTTAGGGATTTGGGGCAAAAATCAGTACTTGGTCCTGCTAGTGAAGGCAGGGGGCTGGACTTGATGACCTTTCAAGGTCCTTTCCAGCTCTATGAGATAGGTATATCTCCATATAACTCCTAAGATACTGAAATTTATTCAGTAAGGTTTGACTTAATTTGATAAATATGGTCCAGGAAATTGCCATCCGTGTCTCTGTGTATCCATCTATCCCTTGTTTTATTCCTAGATTGTCAGATCTTTGGGGCAGAGACAGTTTTTTGTTCTCTGTTTATAGAATGTCCATCAGAGTGGGATCCTGGTCCATGACTAGCGCTACTAGGCACTACAGTAATAGAAATAATAAAATAATAATGGGGAGGTTCTGGGCAGTGGGAGGGAGGGGGTTAGAAAGCCGGATATGGGAAGGTTTGGGGCAAAGCACTCCTGTGAGCCTGTAGGGCTGAGAGCAGTGGTAAGGGGTTGGGATGCCATGGAACAGCTGCTATCAGGAGTTAGGATGTTGTGGAGGGTTGGAAGAATTAAAACGCAAGGATCTGGAAGGGTTGGTGCTGGTTAGACAAAAGGGAGCATGGGTGTTGGGTAGCAGGTGCCCCAGGAAATAGGGATGCTAGCAATGGGAGGGAGCAAAGGGACACATTTCTGGCAGCAGCTCTTGGGAATCAGGACCAAGGAACAATTGAGACATTGGGCTGATGGGGTGGAAGTGGTTGGGGAGCAGGAAATTTGGGAGAACTGATAGCAAGGAGTGCTATGGGCAGTGAGAGGGGAGGAGAGAACACAAGTAGTGGTTTCTCCTCGGGTCCCAAGAGGTATGGAAGGGTGAGAGCAGCTGGAGGAAAGGGTGTGGGGGTCATAGTGATTGGCAGGGCAAGTGCCCCCTCCCTCAGCTGTCAGGCCTCGTGTGGGCCTGCCTCTGTCAGTAAGAAGCCGGTCCAGGGGACTTCCCCTCTGTCTTGAGTCTTCCCTTTCTGGGACATGGAGTTAGCTGCTGTGGGTTTTAGGAGTCCCTTTGATCATGAATGTCTGGCTGTGTGTGTTCCTAGTATATATGGGATCAGTTACATCCCTCATTAGAAGAGTGTCCTGCACCTTTGAGCATCTGGGGAGCTGGCTCCAAGATTTTACTGATTTAAAATGGGCTGGGGTTGAAATAACAGAAGTTTTTGTGTGTGTGACCTAAGTCCCATTAATTCATCTGATCTCACTTGTCTTCTTTCCCCTGAGCAGGGTTTCCAGTTTCCAAACCTGATGTCACCTCCCAGCTGGAACAAGGGGAAGAGCCGTGGGCCCCAGATCTCCAGGGCTCAGAGGAAAGCAAGATCCTGAGAGGCATCTGCACAGGTGAGGAGTCGTTAAACTGTTAGTGCCTGAAGGAAACTGCTGGGATTCCCAACAAAGACCTTGTGAGCTCTCTGGGTTCAGGATTGTCCCCAGCAAGTGTCATATCCTTAGGGCAGATATTGCTTATGACTTCCTACTTGGGCTTTCAAACAATTAAAAAAATAATTGCAATAAATCGCGGGATTCAAAAAAAGTTGTGATTAATTCAGTTTTAATCACACTTAAACAATAATAGAATACTAATTTAAATGTATTATAAATATTTTGGATGTTTTTCTACATTTTCCTACTTTTTGATTTCAATGATAACACAGAATACAAAATGTACAGTTGCTCACTTTATATTATTTTTTTATTACAAATATTTGCATGGTAAAAAAGATAAAAAGTCAAAACCTGAAGGGGCATATGAATGTTTTGCATCTCTGGTGTGTAAATACCTTGTGTGAGACTGCACCCCATATTCATCATAGTGGTATAATTATGATATGATTGTGACATAATTATGATGCATCTGATACAAGATGTGTCTTGTGAGGTGTCTATGGAAAAGTTACGGTTTTCTGAATATGAATATCGTATTTGTATGCATGTATCAATTTTGTATCTGGAGTTATGAATGCTGACTATGTATCTGTATTTCAAATGTGCTTACTCTGGGTAACATCCACAAGTAGCCTTTCAGGTACAACAATGAAGAAGCTAGTCAGTGCTGGTGGCCCATCAGCAAAGACGATGGACCATGGAATAGCTTAGCCTTCCTATGAATGTTTCAGCCAGCCTATGAGTAATGGCTGCTATGACTCAGCAAGGCATGCAAAGGGCATGTGACCAGACCACAGGACAGTCAAACTTCATTTTGGTACCTGTATTTTTCCACAAACTGGGCTGGGAATTTAGCTTGAAACAAAGGGTTCCCGCCATATGAAGTGACTATATAAGGTAGGGAGTGACATTATTACTGGTCTTCACTCCCCCACAACTCAACACCTGAAAAAAGCTCTGAAAGACAAAGGACTTGAAATGGGGAAGGGGGAACCCATGCTGCACAGCAATTGCAGTCTGTGCCTTAAGAATCTGTAAGCCTGCTTGTGTCATCAGTCAGGGTGAGAAATTGGTAATTCGCATCCTATCTATCTAGTACATTAGGCTTAGTTTGCATTTTTGTTTGATCTGCTTTGATCTGTTTGCTGTCACACGTAGTTACTTAAAATCTATCTTTCTGTAGTGAATAAACTTGTTTTATGTCTTACCTTACCCAATGTGTTTTAAGTGAAGTGTCTGGAAAAATCTCAGCTCTGTAAACAAAGGCTGTTGCATATCTTTCCCACATTGAGGGGAAAGTGACCTATATTGATGAGTTTGCATTGTACTGATCCCTGTGCAGTGCAAGACAGTATAATACTGTGTTTATACTCCAGCAAGGGTCCAACTCTGGAGAGCTGGGAAATTGGCTGTTGTCTTCTGTCTGTCCTTGAGTGGCTTAGGTAAAGTAGTCAGGTAGCTCAGTTGAGTGTGTGGCGCCACTTGCTGTCATGTTGGGTGATAAAAGGGCCTGGAGAGGCTGGCTGAATCACCGGCAGAGCAGTGTGAGAGAGACCAGACCAGCTTAATTGTTACAGGGGCAAAGCGATTCCCACAGCTACCAGACTCACTCTGGGGATGACAACCTGTCACACCTTGCAATGCCAGTTACAACACTGCCATGTGAATGCCTATTCTCACTTTCAGGTGACATTGTAAATAAGAAGTGGGAGCATTATTTCCTATAAATGTGAACAAACTTGTTTGTCTTAGCGGTTGGCTGAACAAGAGGTAGGACTGAGTGGACTTATAGGTCCTAAGGTTTTACATTATTTTGGTTTTGAGTGCAGTTAGGTAAAATAAACACATATAATTCTACTTTTATAGGGTGCACTTGTATGATAAAGAGCTTGTACTACAATACTTGTATGATGTGAATTGAAAAATACTATTTCTTTTGTTGATCTTTATTACAGTTCAAATATAATAAAAATAATATAAAGTGAACACTGTACAGTTTGTATTCTGCATTGTAATTGAAATCAATATATCTGAAAATGTAGAAAAATTTCCAAAAATATTTATAATACATTTCAATTGGTATTCTATTGTTTAACCGTGGGATTAAAACTGCCATTAATCGTGACTTTTTTTTTCAATCTAGTTAATTTGTTTTGCGTTAATCACTTGACTTAACTGCAGTGAATTGACAGCCCTACTTCCTATCCATTCTGACTAACTCCTGGCAGTAGCTCCCTCCCTGCACTCTCTTCTCCCTGAGTATTTGGGTGGGAACTGGATGAAAAATTCAACCTTTCCTCTCTCCCCTTTGGAGAAGAGTTTGGGGAAATTCAGTCCCTGATATTTTTTTCCATCTCCAGGTGTTCTTCCAGTTTGTACTCCTCTTTTCCATTCCTGTTTCTGATGTTTTCTTTCTCTGTCCCAGCAGGTGCTAGACTGGGGAGTGAGACCATGGAGCAGAATCCTCAGCAGGAAGATGATGAGGAAGTGGAACCACATGGCACATTATTGCAAAGATGCAAAGGGAGTGTGTCCAGGAGTTGTGATCAGGGAAAAGCCGGTGAGAGTCAGCACATTCCAGAGAGGTGGCAGGGGAACCAGCCAACACAGAAAGTTGGTCAATCTGTTTATTATCGGGGAACTCATAAACGTCTCAAGGAAACCACGGCCCAGCAGAGAATCCCCATGGGAGAGAGAAATAACACATGTGTTGAGTGTGGGAAAAAGTTCAGTAGGCGCTCACACCTTATTAGACATCAGAGAATCCACACAGGGGAGCGCCCCTATGAATGCTGTGAGTGTGGGAAAACCTTTGCTCGGATCTCAACCCTTAATAATCATCAGAGGATCCACACAGGGGAGAAACCCTATGGATGCTGTAAGTGTGGGAAAACCTTCACTGAGCGCTCAAATCTTATTCAACATCAGAGGATCCACACAGGGGAGAAACCCTATGAATGTTGTGAGTGTGGGAAAACCTTCACTCTCAGCTCTCATCTCATTAGACATCAGAGAATCCACAAAGGGGAGAGACCCCATGAATGCTGTACGTGCAGGAAAACCTTCACTGAGCGCTCAAACCTTATTCAGCATCAGAGGATCCACGCAGGGGAGAAACCCTATGAATGTTGTGAGTGTGGGAAAACCTTCACTCGGTGCTCAACCCTTATTAAACATCAGAGAATCCACAAAGGGGAGCGGCCCTATGAATGCTGCCAGTGTGGGAAAACTTTCACTCGGCGCTCACACCTTATTAGACATCAGAGGATCCACACAGGAGAGAGACCCTACGAATGCTCCGAGTGTGGGGAATTCTTCCGTCAGAGCTCAGCCCTTATTTGTCATCAGAGAATCTGCAAGGGAGTTAAAGACCATAAAAACATTGTCTAGGGCTAAGAAAAGATTTTGTTTTCCATTTGCTAATTCCCACATACTGAACTTTAAAGAAGCATTTGTCTCACCGTGGTCTCTCAACTCCCCCACCTGAGTTGTCTGCTTTTCCCTTTTGCAGCTCACCTTTCCTTGGGTTGAATCCCACACTCTTTTTCATCAACTCCTTTGTGCTATGGCATGGAGGTGTGTGTCCCTCCAATAGGAATGTCCATCAGCCCCAGGTGGGGGAACTAGAAGTGACTTCAACTAGGTACATGGAGGTTAAATTTACCTGGACCTTGACGCCACTAGGATTTTCCATGGAGTTAGCTAGCTTGAGTTCACTATCCTGATATAAAAACTAGGACGGTTTAGCAATGAAATAAAATTAATCGTACTTAATCGTGAACTTTAAAAAAAACATGACTAATCACATTTTTAATCACACTGTTAAACAATAATAGAATACCATTTATTTAAATATTTTGGATGTTCAGCCACCATTCCAGACAAGTCCTGCAACCCCAAGTCAGCTGGCCTGGGCCAGCCACACATTTTAATTGCAATGTATACATACCCTTAGTGTCAAAATCGCAGCTTTCCCATCAGGGAATCATGCCCCAGTCTCCCCTGTGACAAGTGGGCATATCATGATACTCATGTGGTAGGAACTTGCTGCTTCCTCTGCACAGGGACCTAGGAAAACAGCCCGGGCAGCGACTTGGCCAGATGTGGTTACCAGGAGATCCAACTAGGTGGGAGTTGTTCTGGGGCTCTGCAGGGGGCGGTTTAGCTGGGAGAAGGGACAGATTAAGAGAGTTTGTCTCTGATGTACAGGGGCGTTTGTCAGCGGGAGGTGTGACAGCTAGGGGTGACAGTGGGGTCTGAGCTGGGGCAGCAGTAGCAAGGGGGCAATGTGGGGGACTTGTCATTTGGAAAAAATGAAACTGCAAAACCTCTCCCTGTGCTGCAGCAAAAGCTTCTCATTTATCCCCTAAACCCCCTTCATGTAAATCTCCACCCCTGCCCCGGCACTCGGAAACCCGTTCACTCCTGTGCAAATTTTTAATTTTTCTTACTTTTCCTTGGCTTTGTACAAACATTTTCCCCATCAAAATGATCAAGGACATTTAAAATGAGAAAAACAAAACCAAAGAAACCCACACCAATCTCCCCAGTATACACTGCTTGGGTCTGAATTTTTTTACTGAAATTTTAAGGCAATAAAACTCAGACCTCTGTTGGCCAGAAAACAAACGTCATTCTCCCATGCTGCACCTAAGGCCTTGTACACACTGCAAAGCCACTTTCGGCGATGGAACTCCTCAGTTTCAGCGACATAATAAAACCATTTCTATGAGAGTTGTAAGGGTTTTTACGCAAATGTTTTGTCACCGAAGTGCTAGTGTAGACACTGTGCTTGATTTTAGTGTTGTGATTGGGCTCTGGAAGGCATCTCACAATGCCTATCCTGACCCCTCTGGTCAACAGATTCAACTCCGCTGCCCTGCAGCCAGGTAAACAC